>NC_057824.1:41246813-42514313 GCF_910594005.1 Cervus elaphus
ATAAATATAAAAGGAACCATAAATTGGTACATTACACCAATGCCCACAACACTAGACACTGTATCATCCCAAGGTACAAACTGCTGAAGAACAAAGACAAAGAGAAAAAGTGAAAAGCAATATACTTAAAAAATATACTTAATTTTCTAGCTTTTAACAGAATAGCTATTATTTACTGAGCACTTATTATGTGGCAGGCACTATGCTCAAGGCTTCATAGGCACAATTTTATTTTCACTGTTGGGAAGTTACAATTATTATCTTCAATTTAAAAATAAGGAGGAACTTCCCTGGTGGTCCAGTGGCTAGGGCACTGTGCTTCCAGTGCAGGGGCCAGGGTTCAATCCCTGGTCAGGGAATTAGATCCCACATGCTGCAACTGAAGACCCCATGTTGTTGTTCAGTCACTAAGTCATATCCGACTCTTTTTTTTTTTTAAAATAAGGAGCTGAGAGACACAGAGAGGTCAGCTAACGTGGCCCAAGTTGGACAGTTGGGGAGCAGAGGAAAGGGGCCTCCACCTCTTGCCAGTCTGACTCCAAAGCCAGGCTCTTTACCACCATTCTTCTCTGCCCCTCAGGAGATACCCAGAGCACTATCACCTATGAACTGGCTCTGGACCCAGGTCGCCCCCATTCCCAGGCCGTCTTTGATGAGACAAAGAACAACACACGCAGACATGTAGAGACGCTGAGGCTGCGTCAGAAATGCGAGACCCTGACGATCCGGTTACTGGTGAGCAGGGGGTGACCACCCTCCTGGGTCCTCCAAGCAGGGGTGGCCTTGTGAAGCTGAGAAGGCTGGATCACCAACCCCCCACTGTCTCTCAGGACTGTGTGGAGGACTCAGTGACCCCCATTGCTCTGCGCCTCAACTTCTCTCTGGTGGGGGAGCCCGCGCGCAATTATGGGGGCCTCAGGCCAGTGCTGGCTGTGGACGCTCTGAGACTCTTCACAGCCTCGGTGAGTCGGAAAGATCCCCTGGAGCAGGCAAGGGCAACCCACTGCAGTATTCTTGCCTGGAGAATCCCACAGGCAAGAAGAGCCTGGCGGGCTGCAGTCCACGGGGTCCCAAAGAGTCGGACACGACTGAGCAACTAACACTTTCACTTTATTTCAAGATTTCACTTTACTGTTTCGTTTCACATCCTGTCCTGATTTCCTTTCGTTTTTCTCATATTCTGTGTTTGGCAGCTTCCCTTTGAGAAGAACTGTGGCAATGACACCGTCTGCCAGGATGACCTCAGCATCACCTTCAGTTTTCTGGAGTGAGTTCCCTGTCCTCGTTTTTACCCCCAAACCTGCACCGTAAGCTGGCGCTCTGTTCTCCTCCTGGCCCCCAAGGGAGCCCGGCGCAGAGCAGCTGCTGCCGCCTCATCCACTACCTTCTCTCTCCCAGTGTCTGCGCCTCCTTCCCTCCAGAGCACATTCCCCCCAGCCTCTCATGGCCTGGCTTCTTCCTTCCACAGTCTGGACACCCTGGTGGTGGGTGGTCCCCGGGACTTGAACGTGACGCTGACTGTGAGAAACCAGGGCGAGGACTCCTACAGAACTCAGGTCACCTTCTTCTATCCATCCGGCTTGTCCTACCGGAGGGTGTCAGGCGGCCAGGTAGCCAAACGCTTCTCAGGCTCCATCTGACTTTGCTTGCCCTGCCCGCCCTGGCTCCCAGCTGACTTCACCAGCTCTGCCTCCCTGGCCTTCCAGAACCAGCGCTCACATCGATCCTGGCGCCTGGCCTGTGAGTCTGATGTCTCCACCGAAGGGTCTGAAACCTTGAAGAGCACCACCTGCAGCATAAACCACCCCATTTTCCCAGACAACTCGGAGGTCAGACTGCTGGCTCCTCCTCCCTTTTTCTCCTTTGTTTTCTTCTGAATTCTTCCCTAGTTATTCCCCTTCTCCTTCTTCCCACACTGCATGGCCTGTGGGATTTTAGTTCCTGGACCAGGTATTGAACTCAGGCCCTTGGCAATGAAAACGTGAAATCTTAACCAATGATCGTCAGGGAATTCCCTTCTCCTTCTTCTTTTTAAAAGTAGATCTTTCTTTCTGTCTTTTTTTTTTTGAAAAAAAGTTTTGCTGAGATAAAATCCATCTACCATTACAATACACCCATAGGGCTTCCCTGGCAGCTCAGACAGTAAAGAATCTTCTTGCAATGCGGGAGCCCTGGGTTTGATTCCTGGGTTGGGAAGATTCCCTGGAGAAGGGAATGGCAACCCACTCCAGTATTCTTGCCTGGAGAATTCCATGGACAGAGGAGCCTAACAGGCTATATAGTCCATGGGGTCACAAAGGGTCAGACACGACTGAATGTCTAACACAAACATTTAAAGTATATGGTCCAGGGACTTCTCTGATGGTCAAGTGGTTGAGAATCTGACTTGCAATGTAGGGGACCCGGGTTTGATCCTGGGTTAAGGAACTAAGATCCTATGCCACATGCCACTCGGCAATCTAAGTCCAAGTGCTACAGCTAGAGAGCCCACACACACCAAGACCAGATGCACTCAAAAATGAATAAATAAATAAACTGAGAAAAGTATACAATCCAATGGCTTTTGAAATGTTCACAGAGTTGTGCATTCATCAGCGTGATCAATTTTAGAGTATTATATTTTTAATTTAATGTTTAAAATATTACTTATTTGGCTGCATTGGGTCTTAGCTGTAGCATGTGGGGTCTTCACTGCATCATGCAGGATCTTTCACTGCAGCTCTTGAAATCTCTAGTTGTGGTCCACAGGCTCAGTAGTTGTAGCATTTGGGCTTAGTTGCTCCAAGGCATGTGGAATCTTGGTTCCCCGACCAGGTATTGAATTCGAGTCCCCTGCATTGCAAGGCAGATTGTTAACCCCTGGACAACCTGGGAAGTCCTAGAGTATTTTATAACCTCCCCCTCAAAACACCTTGCTCCCCTTGGCCATCAGCCTATGTCTTCCCATCTGTCCCAGTTCTAGGCAACCACTAATCTATTTTCTGTCTTGATATTTCATATAAATGGAATCATACAATATGATGGCTTCTTTGAGCATCACGCTTTCAAGGGTTACCCATGTTGCAAGATGTAGTAATACTCTGATTCTTTTTACTGCTGAATAACACTCTGTTGTATGGACGTACCACATTTTATTTACCCATTCTTCAGCTGATGAACATCTTGGAAGTTTCTTCTCTCTTACTCTTGTCACTGTCTCTCCTTTCTCCAACTCCAGATCACCTTTAATGTCACATTTGACGTGAACCCTGATACTTACTTTGGAAACAAGCTACTTCTCAAGGCCAATGTTACCAGGTGAGCTATGCCTGGCTGCTCACCACATCATCAGTTTTGAGGTCCCAGCCGCATGCTGATGGTGGACCATTACACTCTCCCCACTGGTTCTCCCTTCAGCTCATTCATTCACTCAAGAAATGCCAACTGAGCACCCATCACATGCCAGGCATGTTGCCCAGGGCTGATGGGATAGCAGCAGACCAGATGGCTGTGGTTCCTGCCTCATGGAGGTTATAATTTAGTGGCAAGGATGGACAGGAAAGTTGATGATTACCATACAGTATGAAATGAATGATGTCCAGTGTTCTTGGGAGTTTGGTGTTCAGAGAGGAAGATTCATTTGGGCTGTGGGTTAGCCAAAAAAAAGTGAAAGGAAGTGTTAGTCGTTCAGTCATGTCTGACTGTTTGTGACCCCATGGACTATAGCCCACCAGGCTCCTCTGTCCATGGAATCCTCCAGCCAAGAATACTGGAGCAGGTAGCCATTCCCTTCTCCAAGGGATCTTCCTGACCCAGGGTCTCCTGCATTGCAGGCAGATTCTTTGCCATCTGAGCCACCAGGGAAGCCCAGCAAAGGCACAAATTGAGGGTGGGCATCAATAGAGAGAGAAGGAAGTATGGACCAAGCCATGCCTGGATACTGCAAACGTCAGGCTAAGTTTGAACACAGGAGGCAGAGTTGGATTTGGTTAGATATGGCCCATTTCATGTAGTGACCGGCAGGTCCTATTAGGGAGTTTGCAGTTGAACTTGGGAGGGACAGAATGTGATCACCTTTACATGCTAGAAAGATCTTTCTCCAGGAGGGCGGGGGGGGGGATTAAGGTGGGAGTGGTTTTGAGTTCAGGGGACCGGTGAGAAAAAGAAGATGCTCCAGGCATCCATCCAGGTGAGTTGGGATGGGCCTGAACTCCATGGGGCAGCCCTGGTCTTTCCTACAATCTCTATTTCCCCTGTTGGATTTAAAGGACAGTGTTTAAAATGCTGAGAGGAAAAGACTCAGTGGTTGGTTGGTGCTAGAGGGTGAGGGAGAGAAAGGAGAAGGAAAGGCAGATTCTCAATTCTCAAGAGCTGGTCAGAGCTCTCTGTTTCCCTTCAGTGAGAACAACATGCCCGGGAACAACAAAACTCAGTTCCAGCTGGAGCTGCCTGTGAAATACGCCGTGTACATGGTGGTCACCAGGTACTGGCTTCCGGGGCTTTTCGCTCTGCCTTCGCCCCTGGGCTGGACGTGGCGCATCGAGCATCTGCGTGCGAGTCTGTGCGCGTGTGCCTCTGTGTGTCTGCAGTTATGTGTGCACACGTGTGCATTTGTGTGTGTGTGGGGGGCCAAACTGGCACATGATGTGGGCCCCCTGACACGGTCCTTGCACACCATCTTGCTCTCGCTCTCTCAGTTGCATTTCCCATGTGCCTGTTCACCCCTTAACACCCTTAGCCGGAGACCCCCTCCCAGGACTCCCCTGATGTTCTGTCACCTCCTGCCCTTTCTTCTTTCTCCCGTCAGCCTCGAGGCCTCCACCAAATATCTCAACTTCACAGCCTCAGAGAAGACCAGACACGTTATGGAGCATCAGTATCAGGTGGGGAGTGGAGAAGGAGCCTGGGGAGGGAAACCAGAGTGATAGGAAAGAACAGCGGGAGGGACTTCCCTGGGGTCCAGTGGCTAAGACTCCACGCTTTGACTGCATGGGACACAGGTTTGATCCCTAGTCGGGAAACTAAGACCCCACATACCTCAGGACAAAAAACCGAAACATGAATCGGAAGCAGTATTGTAACAGATTCAATAAAGACTTTTTTAAATGGTCCACATCAAAAAATCTTTTTAAAAAGTTCCACTCTTCCACTGCAGGGCACAAGGGTTCAGTCCCTGTCAGGGAACAAAGATCTCACATGTTATGTTGTCAAAAAAAAAAAAAAAAATGAAAGATGGGAAACATGCATGAGGTGCCTGCTTTGGGCCAGGCTCTGTTCTAAGCTTGCTCTGACTCCACACACACACAAGCACGTGCATCACACATGTACACACACACATATGTGTATACATGGGACTTCCTTGGTGGCTCAGCAGTAGAGAATCTGCCTGCAGTGGAGGAGACCAGATTCAATACTGGGGTTGGGAAGATCCTCTGGAGGAGGGCAAGGCAACCCGCTCCAGTATTCTTGCCTGGAGAATCCCCATGGACAGAGGAGCCTGGCAGGCTACAGTCCATGGGGTTGCAAAGAGTCAGACACGAATGAAGTGACTGAGCACACATGTGTATACACACATGTATGTAATTACCTCTTTTTTCTTCATTTTCATAACGACTCTGTGACGGAGGCACTGTCATCTCCCCCAGTTTATAGATGAAGAGACTGGGGCTCAGAGAGGTTAACAGAACACCCCCCCCCCAGTGTCACCCCCTAGTAAGTGGAAGAGCCACTGCTTACAACAGCCTGTTTGGCTCAGGAGTGGGTATTTAACCACCACACTCTCCTACCTCTCAGAAAGCATCAGAAGGCAGGGTGCTTGGGTCTGGGAGGCCTTATTCAGTCCTGGGCCCTCTCCCAGGACTCCCCTGATATTCGGGAGTGGGGAACCTGATTCTAGTTGCTGGTGGGGGTGGAAAGGCCAGAGCCCTGATACCCACCCTTCCCCCACCACACAGTTCAACAACCTGGGCCGGAAGAAACTGCCCATCAGCGTGGTCTTCTGGATCCCCATCCAGCTGAACAAGGTGGCCGTGTGGTCCCAGCCCCAGGTCACCTTCTCCCAGGTAAGCCCAGCCGGCTCTGAGGAGTGGGCCCAACTCCTCCCTCCACAGCCCCCTGGTTTTTCCTAAAATTGTTTCTGCTTCTTCTGTTGGGTTATGCAGCCATTTCCGACCCTCTCCTGACCTGGAGGGTGGACCCAGGAGCCTCACTTCAATCCCTTCCTCACTGTGTGCCTCTTCCTCAGAATGTATCCAGTGGATGTAACATGACGGAGGTTGCTCCTCGTCACTCTGACTTCCTGGCAGAGCTTAAGAAGAGCCCAGTGCTGGTGAGACTAAGTCCCAGCCTCGGGGCTGCATGCAGACTCTGTGCCACCCCCTCACCATGCCCAGGACCACCTCTCAACTGAGCAGCCTGGGCTCAGAGGGCATGTCCCGAATCCAGCTTTCCTGCTCACCTGTCTCTTTTCCTCCCGTCCCCAGAACTGCTCTGTTGCTGTCTGCCAGAGAATCCAGTGTGCGATCCCATCCTTTGGCGTCCAGGAGGAGTTCAAGGTCACCCTCAAGAGCAACCTCTCATTTGACTGGTACATCCAGGTCTGTGGGGGCCTGAGGCTCGGCTGGGCACGAGTCATGATCCTTCAGGGCTCAGGGGTCCAGCTCCCACCCTGTCTCTCTCCCACAGACTTCACACAACCACCTTCAAGTTGTGAGCAAAGCGGAGATCTTATTTGATGAGTCAGAGTTCACCCTGCTTCCAGGGCAGGACGGGTTTGTGATGGCCCAGGTATGTGTCTGGGACACAGAGTGATCACTGGAGGCAGGAGAGGAGTCTGGGCTTGTGGGGGGCAGAGAAGGATGGGCAGGAGGAGTGAGCGCTAGGCCTGAAGGAGACAGGGGGCAGGGAGGGGTTAATCATGGGGTTCAGGGAGCACCCAAGTCTGATGGGGGACCCCCAAGAAACCTGGAGTCTTTCTCCTTGATGTTCCCCCTCCCCCATCCCTGCTCCAGACAGAGACCAAGGTGGAATCCTACGAAGTACATAACCCTGTCCCGCTGATCGTGGGCAGCTCGGTAGGGGGACTTGTGCTCCTGGCCCTCATCTCTGCCGGTCTGTACAAGGTAACTCCCCCGGGACCCTCTTCTTGCCCGCTCCCCCCCGCCCCCCCCCCGCCAGCCACTGCGTCTCACTCAGCACTGCCTTCCTGGGCTCAACTCCCACTTCTGCCGCCAGTTGGGTGACCTGGGCGGGGTCACAGAACCTGTTTCTTCAACAGTACAATGAGACTAAGTGTAAGTGAAAGTCGCTCAGTCTTGTCCGACTCTTTGCCACCCCATGGATTGTAGCCCACTAGGCTCCTCTGTCCATGGGATTCTCCAGGCAAGAATACTGGAGTGGGTGGCCATTCCCTTCCCCTTCCCGACCCAGGGATTGAACCTGGGTCTCCTGTATTGCAGGCAGATTCTTTACCTTCTGAGTCACTAGGGAAATACCCATTTTGTGGAGGTCACTGGGTTCATAACTCTAGAGAACTGAGAATGGTCTCTGGTACAATCGCTGTATAAGGAGTAGTTCTTCTTATGTTTTCTATTTCTTTCCTGCTTTTCTTTCCCAGCAGCAGTGCCCTTCCACGTTCCCCGGGGCTCTTCTACACCCCACCATGTTTTTTCTTTGCATCTCTCGGTCCCACAGTCTCCCTGCCTATCCTGCATGACTTTCACCCACCCCCTTCCCCCAGCCTGGGTGCCCTCACTCACTTGCTTCTGCCTCCACAGCTCGGCTTCTTCAAACGACAGTACAAGGACATGATGACTGAAGCTGGTCCTGATACGGCCGCCCCCCAGTAACAGCTCCTTCCCCACAAGTGGCCTCCTCCGCAGCAGTCAGGACATGATGGGACCAAAGAGCGGGTGCCCAGGTTGCTGGATGGACACCTCTGTTAGGCAATCGGGGCTGTGACATTTCACTCAGGAGCAACCTGCTTGGGTTTCCATTATCATCTGTGTGCACAGGTGTGTGTGTGTGTGCGCGCGCGTGAGTGTGAGTTGTGTGTGTGCCTCAGATCTCCCTTGAGCCAAGATAAGTGCCTTCAGCACAAGGTCTGGGGCCAAAGGGAGTTGCTTGGGCTTCCTTGTGTGTGGGTGAAGATGCCACTGATCCTTCCTTGGGGGCAGAGGTGATGGCAGCTCTTGTGGGTGAACACAAAGGCAAGGCCAACAAATCCTCCCCTGCTCTCCCCGGAAGGAAGTAGGACCTACTTTGGTGGGTGAGCCTGCAGGCTGGCAGGAGCCCGAGCAGCTGGGGCTGAGCACCAGCAGGAGCCTGTTCGACCATTCCACACTAGAGCTGATGTGTTCAGTGCACAATGGCACACCTTTCTTCGTGTATTTACTTATTTATTATTTTAATGGTAATTTTATTTTTTGAAACGATGAACCTGTCTGTAGTATCAAAATCAAAAGGTGTGCAAAGATATATGATGAAAAGTCTCTCCTTTCCATTCTGGTCTCCCAGCCATTCAGACCTCTTGTAAAGGGTAGTCCAGGTTATGTATTTGGAGGTCTCCTTTACTAAGATTCTTTTTTTTTTTTCCTCTTTTTATACAATGATTCTAGGGATATGCAAACACACACACACAATTTTTTTTACACAAATGGCAACATGCATTATTTATACTGTTCTGCATCTTGCTTTTTTCATGAATATGGCTCAGACATTGTTTTTTTATCATGACATAAAGTACTTTCTCATTCTTTTATATAGTGGCTCTGTATTCCACTGTGTGGGTGGATCCTAAGTCCGTCTCCTTCTGGTATATTGTTTCCAACCTCACAGTGACAAAAATGGTGAATTAATAAATTGAATGTATGTGGTTTTTGCATATGTGTAAGCTAATTTATAGGATACATTCCCAGAAGTTTGAGTTCTCTGAGAGGCAATCCCAAGAGAAGAATTTGAGTGAAAGATGCTTATTTAAGAGAGACCCCAGGGAATATCAATAGGGGAGGAACATGAGCTGGGAGGGAAAGGCAGACGGTAAAGGATGTATTATCAACAGAGGCACCACTATGAGCTTGTCGAGTGTAACTTGGCTGGGGACGTCTGGGAGATAAAGAAGAACACCCACCTCGACACTTCCCACCTGTGCAGAGAAGGTACACAGATAGATATACCATGTTGTTGTTCAGTTGCTAAGTTGCATCTGATTCTTTTCAACCCCATGGATTACAGCACACCAGGCTTTTCTGTCCTTCACTGTCTCCCACAGTTTGCTCAAACTCATGTCCATTGAGTCAGTGATGCCGTCCAACCGTCTTGTCCTCTGTCATCCCCTTCTCGTCCTGCCTTCAATCTTTCCCGGCATCAGGGTCTTTTTCAATGGATACACCATGCCCCATAGTTATTGGCTGAGAGTTGCTCTTAGTGGAGAAGGAAGGGTGAATCCCCTGACACTTCCAGCCAGCCCTGAATGTAGGCAGAGCGGGCTCTGGTGGCCAGCGAAAGGGCTGCAGATGCTGCCTGTTGGAAGTCCGCCAGGGGAGCATAGCTGTGCCCTGGCACGGCCTGCAGGGGTCGGGGCAGGGCACCAATAGCACTTGCTTGCCCGAGTGTGTACAGGTGAAGTTTTGCTACCCGTTTCTAGGTAGCCTTCCCTCCTCTGGGGAGTTCTCCCACTGCCCTCCTCCCAACCTTCGCCAATGCAGCACCTACCACTCTGCCCTTAGCACCCACTCTACTTGTCACCCCAGTCCTGCTAAGTGGCCATATCTTGGTATTTACCCTGGATTTCACTTTCAAGGAAGCTGAGGCTTTGCAAGATTATCCTAATTGCTTGAGGTCATACGCCAAGTGGGGCTACCTTGGTGGCTCAGATGGTAGAGAATCTGCCTACCATGCAGAAGACCCAGGTTCGATCCCTGTGTCGGCAAGGTCCCCTGGAGAAGAGAATGGCTACCCACTCCAGCATTCCAGCCTGGAGAATCCCATGGACAGAGGAGCCTGGCAGGTTATAGTCCATGGGGTCACAAAGGGTCGGACAGGACTGAGCAACTAACACTTTCACTTTTCATACAGATAAGGAAGGGATGGAGGTGGGATTCAAACCTGGCTCAGTCTGGTTCCATAGCTTTTCTCTTTTGCTGTCCTGATGGCCTCAGAGGAATGGCCTGCAGCAGGCGTGAGGGAGGTTGATAAAAATGGCAAGTACATGCAGTTCATTTAGAGACAAGGAAGTTATGGCTTAGATGGACATCTGCTCCAGAAGGCTAAGCAACAAGGAATTGATGCTTTCAAAGTGTGGTGCTGGAGAAGACTCTTGAGAGTCCCTTGGACTGCAAGGAGATCAAACCAGTCAATCCTCAAGGAAATCAACCCTGAATATTCCTTCTTTGAAAGGACTGATGCCAAAGCTGAAGCTCCTATATTGTGGCCACCTGATGCAGAGGGCCAACTCATTCGAAAAGACCCTGATGTTGGGAAAGACTGAGAGCAGGAGGAGAGGGGGGCGACAGAGGATAAGATAGTTAGATACCATCACCGACTCCAGATGTGATAGGACGGAGGGCAAGTGAGGGAAGATTCCTGGGGGAGGCGACCCCTGACTCAAGTACGGGCAGGAGCCTTCCAGTCAGGGGGCAGCAGGCTCGGGGCTGGAAGACTGGGCGGGACCCTGGGCTTATGTGCTTTGTGAGCCAGAGTGAGGAGTTTCAGTTTTATTCAAAATGCAATAAGATGTCATCGAAGGGTGACGCATAAGAAAATGGCCCTTTGTATCTTTGTTGCTATTCAGTCGTTAAATCATGTCTGACTCTTCGCAACCCCATGGACTATAGCTCTCCAGACTCCTTTGTCCATAAGATTTCTCAGGCAAAAATACTGGAATGGGTTGCCATTTCCTTCTTCAGGGAATCTTCCTGACCCAGGGATCGAACCCATGTCTCCTGCATTGGCAGGCAAATTCTTCACCACTGAGCTACCAGGGAAGTCCACCTTGAAATAGTTCTACCCAATTTCTTTTTCTGACTTCAGAACCCTTGAAATGACTTTCTCCCTCCTTAAATTGAATGAAAAAAGACCTCAAGATCTCCAGAGTCCTTAACTGACCCAGGAAAGAAAAGGGCCTCTGTACCTCAAGGCAGCAGTCCTTGGACAAGCAATCAAGGCTCAAAGTCCACATAGCCTCTTTGCGTTGGAAGCCTGTGTTGAATTCAGCCAGCTAGGAGCTTAATGATGGGTTAAAAAGTAAATTATTTCTAGTGACAAATTACCCTAGCACGACCCCAAAGTTACTAATAAACAGGGCCATAAATCTCTGGTGAAGAAGCAGATAAACCTGGGAAAGTCTGTCCTTGGTTTTACTTTTGGAGATCCCTTGGTTCAGAATAAATCTCTGCAACCTCCACCCTTCTTTTCTTACTTAGCTGTCGCTTAGTTGCTAAGTCTGACTTTTTGTGACCCCTGCAGTATGCCAGACTCCTCTGTCCTCCACTATCTCCCGGAGTTTGCTCAAATTCATGTCCATTGAGTCGGTGATGGTATCTAACTATCTTATCCTTTGTCGCCCCCCTCTCCTCCTGCTCTCAGTCTTTCCCAACATCAGGGTCTTTTCGAATGAGTTGGCCCTCCGCATCAGGTGGCCACAATATAGGAGCTTCAGCTTTGGCATCAGTCCTTTCAAGGAAGGAATATTCAGGGTTGATTTCCTTGAGGATTGACTGGTTTGATCTCCTTGCAGTCCAAGGGACTCTCAAGAGTCTTCTCCAGCACCACACTTCGAAAGCATCAATTCCTTGTTGCTTAGCTTTCTTTATAGTCCAACTCACATCCATACATGACTACTGGAAGAACCATAGCTTTGACTATATGGACCTTTGTCAGCAGAGTGATGTCTCTGCCTTTTAACATGCCGTCTAGGTTTGTCATAGCTTTCCTTCCAAGGAGCAAGTGTCTTTTAACTGTAGTCTTTTAGCTGTAGTCACTGTCCACAGTGATTTTGCAGCCCAAGAAAATAAAATCTGTCTCTGCTTCTACATTTTCCCCATCCATTTGCCATGAAGTGATGGGACCAGATACCATGATCTTAGTTCTCTGAGTGCTGAGTTTCAAGCCAGGTTTTTTACTCTCCTCTTTCACCCTTATCACAAGGGTGTTCATCTTTAGTTCCTCTTCCCTTCCTGCCATTAGAGTAGTATCACTTGCATATCTGAGGTTCTAGGTATTTCTCCTGGCAATCTTGATTCTAGCTTGTGATATTAATACTTACAGTTTAGAAAAGAGATTTCCAACTGACAATCCTTGGGCCAAATCCAGCCTTCAGGTTTTATTTAGCACTCACAGTTTTGTTTACTTGTTTTTGATTAGTTCCTGACCATTTAAAAGGGCGAGGTTTCTCAGGAAAATCCAGATTTATGGTTTCTCTTGAAAAATGGGAAATGTTTGACAAAATAAGGTGACATCTGGCAGTCACCGTGTAAGCAGGACAGCTCAGTCCATGTAACACTTGTGCCTCTGAGGCCGAGCCTGTTAAATTTAAGGGGACCTCTGAGGCCCTGTGTTCACTGGTCTCTGCTTACCTCTATAGCTCACCTGCTCCTGTCCTCCCCTCTCAACCTCGTAGTTCTCAAAGGCACCATATTTAGGCTGACCAAATAGGACCCTTTTAAAAGTGAAGTGTGTTAGTTGCTCAGTCGTGTCTGACTCTTTGCAACCCCATGGATTGTAGTCCAACAGGCTCCTCTGACCATGGAATTTTCCAAGCAAGAATACTGGAGTGGGTTACCTTTCTCTTCTCCAGGGGATCTTCCCAAACCAGGGATCAAACCCAGGTCTCCTGCATTGCAGGCAGATTCTTTACCATCTGAGTCACTAGGGAAGATTGAAAATGAAAGGGATTGTGATTAGTAATAACGTTGAGATTGAGGCCTCAACATGATCCACTGGGACAGATCAGCATATACCTGTGTTCCCCCATACTCTCTCACATCCCAGTCTTAGCCCACACGGCACGCTCTGACCAGACTCACTTCCTCTCCTCCTTTACCTGACTCTTGTCTTAGCTTGAGTGCCACTTCCTCCAGGTCCTTCCAACTCCCTGGCTGAGAAAATCTGCACTTCTCACATGCTGTCACAGTAACCTGTGTTTCTTCCTCTGGACACCGTACCTTCCTGGAGGGCAGGAGTCCTTAGGACAAGATCTGGAACCTGGAACAAACAATTGCTAAATATATGTGTTAAGTAAATGAATGAATAGGCTTGGATCACCCAGCTTCCTGTTCTCAAGCTCTCTACCAGAAGACAGAGCTCTCAAAAAATCTGTTCCCCAGAGTTGGCTGGTGGTCCAGTGGTTAAGTGGCCTGTCAATGCATGGGACATGGGTTCCACCCCTGCTGCAGGAAGATCCCACATGCTGCAGGGCAACTAAGACTGTGTGCTACAACTGCTGAAGCCTGTGTGCCCCAGAGGTTGTGCTCTGCAACAAGAGAAGCCACAGAAATGAGAAGAGCACCACAGCTAGAGAGTAGCTCCGGCTCACCGCAACTAGAGGAAGTCTGTGTGCAGCAGGACACAAAGCAGCCAAAAATAAATAAAACCTGTTTTCCTGCATTCTAATACATTTCTTCAGGCTCATATAGTATCTGACTATATGCCCGTGCATGCATGCTTAGTCGCTCAGTCATGTCCGACTCTTTGCAACCCCATGGACTATAGCCCACCAGGCTCCCCTGTCCATGGGAATCTCCAGGCAAGAAAACTGGAGTGGGTTGCCATTCCCTTCTCCAGGGGATCTTCCCCAGCAAGGATCAAACTCGGGTGTCCTGCATTGCAGGCGGATTCTTGACCATCTGAGCCACCAGGGAAACCCTACTATATGTGACCTCTTCACATTTCCTAAACACTGAGAGCTGAATTCATAAATAGACAGTGGATAGACACAGAACTCTGCCCCCACAATCTGTAGCAACCAGCTCGAAAAACTCATCCATCATCTAGAGGAACCAGTTCAGGAAGCCAGCCTGCTACCTGTACGTCAGACTAAGTCATGCCGTCTCATCTCTGTGGGCTGCAGCCATGGCTGGGAACTGAGGGCTGACTGTGGAGCCTCTAGATGAGAATTGAAATGGTCTCTTGAGAAATCCAGGAGATAAGGCTTATCACCAACACTTCAGACCCAACCCCTCTTACTCAGACCACCTCATTTCTGCTCTTTCTTGTTTCCCAATGACAGGTTTTCATTTCCCTTTTTCTTTTCACAGAATTCAGCTATAAATGAAATATGAAGATTTTGTTTTTATTCCAGCGAAATCTCTTGTCAGCTGTGAAAGTTTGAGCGAAGACAATCCTTTTGCTCTTTCTGTTTTTTTTTTTTTTGCCAATGCATAAGTGCCCAGCTTCTTCCTCTTTCTTCACTCATCCTTATCTTCCTGGCACTTTCCTCCTCCACCAGGTGCATGTTTGCTGTGTCCCCTAACATCCTTCTATTCCTCCACTTAATTGCTGCAGCCTTAACTCAGCCTAAACATATCCCTGTTTCACCCCAAGTTTGCCCCCAAATTCAAGTCAGTCTGCTTCCTGGAAAGGCTGCTTCTGGCTTGTTCAGAGGCAGCTTTCTGATTTTTTCAATTACCGGACAGGCCTCAGGGGGATCTGGGCTGAGCACTCGGCCCATGAACTTCAAATCTGTGCAGATGCCCCTGGCATGCGCATACCCACCCACCCACCCACCCATCCATCCATGGGCAAATTACCTGCCCTTCCATTACCCATCCATCCACACACCCAACAGTAGGACCTCCTCCAGTTCTGATGCCCATCCTTGGCGAGACATGGAGAAAGAGCATCTTCTCTCAATTCCCAGCCAGAGGGCATCACCTTTGAGTCTCCACAAAGGAAGACAGACTGGGAACCCTCCCTTCCCCTCAGCTGATAGAAACTGCAGTGTCAGAGGGAGGCAGTGCTATTTTCCTCTGATATAACTGAGCTGCAGCAGTGACCAGGATGAGAGTGAGTGAGTGAGTGAAAGTTGCTCAGTCATGTCTGACTCTTTACGATCTCATGGACTCTACAGTCCATGGAATTCTCCAGGCCAGAATACTGGAGTGGGTAGCCTTTCCCTTCTCCAGGGGATCTTCCCAACCCAGGGATTGAACTCAGGTCTCCTGCATTGCAGGAGGATTCTTTACCAGCTAAGCCACAAGGGAAGCCCAGAATGGAAACAACTACAAATTCTTTTCAAGGGAACTCATTCTCTTTTCCCTTGCCCAGAATCAGTGCTGCTATTTCTTCTTTTTAATGATTTTTTGATGTGGACCATTTTTTAAAAAGTCTTTATTGAATTTGTTACAATATTGCTTCTGTTTTGGTTTTTTGACTACCAAGCATGTGGGATCTTGGCTCCCTGGCCAGTGATCCGACCCCCACACTCTGCACTGGAAGGTGAGGGCTTAACCACTGGAACGCTGGGCAAGGCCCAGCACTGCCTTTCTTTAACGTTGTGCATGCATAAGATATTGATGGGGTACTTCCTGGAAGAGCACAATCCCTACATTGAAGAGGTCTAAAGTCCCCATTTCAGTCCCTGGCCCATCAAATTATTCCTTTTTTTTTTCCTTTTTGGTCTAAGCTTCGCCTTCTGAGACTCACCAAAGCAGAACTAACCACTTTCTCTAGGTCACTCTGCTGTCTAGCAAAATTTCTATTTGAATGCATCAGACTATTGTCTCCCCTGTAGGGTATGATCTCCTTGAAGGCTGGCTCCCTTTCCTGCGTGTTTTGCTTCCCCAGCAGCCGGCCTGCAGCCTGAAGCACATGAGAAGCTCCGATGTATGGGATGAATAGTTCAGTGAAACAATGCTACCCAGGCTGGAGGTGGGGGTAAGAGAGGGGAAGTGAGATTATAGCAATGTGGGAAACCCTTCAGCATCTTGAAACCTGTCTTCACCTTGTGCTAGCTGGACAAATAGACGCAAATGACTCAGCTTCTCTCTGCCTCACTTCTGCATCTGTGAAATGGAATAAAGCAGCCCCGTTCCCCTAGGACTGCTATGAGGATTCAATGAACTAATAGATGGAAAGTGCTCAGTGGTATAAATAACCCACTTGAAAACTTCACAGAACACCTAAATAGACATTTTCCCAAAGAAGATATATAAATGGAATACTGGCATGTGGAAAGATAGTCAACATCATTTATAATCAGAAAACGCAAATCAAACCCATAGTGAGATTTCACTTTCCACTTGTCAGAATGGCTATTATTAAAAAGACAACAATTAAGTGGTGAGGAGGATGTGGAGAAAAAGGAAGCTTCATGCACTGTTTTTGCTATTATTGTGGGTGGTAGGAATGTATACTGATATATAGAAAACAGTATGGAGGTTCCTCAGAAAATTAAAAACCAAACTACTAGGTGATCCAGAAATTTCACTTTTGGGTATTTATCTCAAGAAAACAAAAACACTAATTCAAAAAAATATATGCATCCCTATGTTCATTGAAGAATTATCCATAATAGCCAAGATACGGAAACGATCTGTGGCCACCAACAGATATACGGATAAAGAAGTGGCATATATATATAATGCCAATGGAATATTTAGCCATAAAAATAATGAAATACTGTCATTTGTGAGAACACCAATGGACCTCGAAGGTATTATGTTAAGTGAAGTAAGTCAAAGACAAATACTTTGTGATTTCACTTGTATGTGGAATCTAAAAAACAAATGAACAAATGTAACTAAACAGAAACAGAGTCCTAAATACAGAGGACAAACAGGTGGTTGGCAGAGAGGAAGGAAATGGGAGAGAGAGAAAAATAGGTGAGAAATATAGGTGAGGTATGAGCTTCCAGTTGCAAACTAAATGAGTCTTGGGTATAAAATGTACAGTGTGGACAATATAATCAATAACCTTGTAATACCTTCTTATGGTGCCAGATGACAACTAGACTTATCATGGTGATTATTTTGATATATAGAAATATCAAATCATTATGTTGTGTACCAGGCAGGATAATATTATAGGTCAATTACACTTCCAAAAACAAACAGATAAACTCAGAAAAAGAGATCAGATTTTTGGCTACTATAGGCAGGGAGTAGGGGCTGGGGAATCAGATGAAGGTAGTCAAAAGGTACAAACTTTCACATAAGTATTATGGGATTTTGCTTTTTGATCCTGCGGCAGGGCATGTGAGATCTTAGTTCCCCAACCAGGCATTGAACCTGTGACCCCTGCATTGGAACTGTGGAGTCTTAACCACTGGACCCAGTCTTAGGGATGTAATGTACAATGTGATGAATATAATTAACACTGCTGTATGTTATAAATGAAAATTGTTGAGAGTAAATCCTAAGAGTTCTCATCACAAGGAAAAAAATTTTTTCTACATCTTTAATGATGTATGTACATGAGATGATAGATGTTCACTAAGCCTCTTATGGTCATCATTTCATGATGTACATTAGTCAAATCATTACACTATATGTCTTAAACTCACACAGTGCTATAGGTCAATTATATCTCAATAAAACTGGAAAAAAAAAGTTCACACTGATAGAAATGTTAGGATTATCACAGTCCCTTTGTTCTACCATCAAGATGTCATTACCTGGGACTTCCCTGGTGGTTAAGAATCCACCTGCCAATGCAGGGGACATGCGTTCTATCCCTGGTCCAGAAAGATTCTACATACTGTGGAGCGACTAAACTTATGTACCACAACTACTGAGTCCACACTCTAAAGCCTGAGCTCCTCAACAAGAGAAGCCACACAATGAGAAGCCTGTGCACCACAAGGACGAGTAGACCCATTCACCGCAACTAAAGAAAGCCCAAGCACAGCAACGAAGACCCAGCGCAACCAAACAAGCAAAAAAAAAAAAAGTTACTACCCTATGTCTGCTTCTCTCTTCCATGTCCCATGCTTTTCAGTCATTGGATAAAATCCTCCATTGATCCCAAATCACCCATCACACCAGAACTCCATGCCCGGGGATCCAGGAGTAGGGAGAATCAGAGGCTTTTGAAGAGAAGCATCTTCCTGAGGGGGCTTCCCAGTTGGCACTAGTGGTGAATCCGCCTGCCAATGCAGGAAACATGGGTTTGATCCCTGGGTTGGGAAGTCCCCTGGAGTAGGAAGTAGCAACCCACTCCAGTATTCTTGCCTGGAAAATTCCATGGACAGAGGAGCCTGGTGGGCTTATAGTCTATGGGGTCACAAAGAGTTGGACACGGCTGAGCAACGGAGCACATGCACACACAAACACACCTTCCTAAGTACCTACGTGCCCATGTGTGTTTCTACACTACAGAATTCAAATAAGTTCTGTTTTTGAGAAAACTCAGGGTGAGGTAGACAGGTGTTCTTTTGAAGACAGAGAAGTGAGATGGATTGTTCGCAGCAAGAGGAAGGGCTGAAATTATGGAAAATATGGTCAAGCCCTGTGGGTGAGCATGGGGTAGAAACGCACGAGAAATCTGAGGGTTTCTGCCCACTACATTTCTGTTCTCTTATTGCCATGGGAAAAAAAAAAAAAACTCACGAAACAGACTGCAGATTATTCAGTTCCACTTAGCTTGGGCAAACTAGACCTGAATTAAAACAGCTTTTGTCCTGGTTTCTCTAACCCACTCCCCACAACCACCTCTGTCCCCCACCCATACATGGTAGATCAGATGCAGCCCCTCCTACCCTGCCGTCCTTCTGGAATCTTCTTCAGCACCTCTGAGCTCAGAGACAGAGCAGAAACTTATGGAGTCAGAAATGTCAGCAGTGGGAAGGCTGGCTGTTCTTCAAACCTCCCCAGACCATCCCTCTGCCCTTGACTGCTTGCCCCAAGTTTGGCCAGGACTCTGAACACCCTAGGGGTCCCAGGTGGACAAAGCTGGATGTGACTGACTGCACTGAGGAGATGAGTAACTGGGATGTCCACCCCTTCCCTGCTTATATCATCCCCTTTACTGTCATCCTTTTTTCTGGAAATGTCAAAGTCATGAATCACTGAAATGGGACTTTCAGTTTTAGACACCCTAAGGTCTTGGCTGGAGCCTCATTGCCCTCATCTGTAAAATGGGTGGGTTGAATTAAGGACACATTCTGTTCTACAGTTTTATGATCCAAGTCTTTCATGCCAGAGGCGAGGTACCTTATCTTGACTTTTCTCTGAAGCATAATGGAAGTATGTGAGCAGAGTGAGAGAGGGGATGGAGTCTTACTGGTCCAGGATTCTTATCTTGTCTATGTTCACCCATCCAGGGTGGAATCCACGTCTAAGGAAAGAGAGTGATAGTAAGGCCAGGTTCAAGGTTCTTTGAAGGCTGGTGGCCTCTGTCCATAACACCAGCCCCGAGTCTCCCAGACTCTGGTCTGAGTCATTTCTGATTGTCTTTTATCATTCAGGATCTGGGCCACTTCTCTTTTCTCTTTGTTGGGTTTTTCTACCATCATTTCCTTCTTGGAATTGAACCCCCGCACCCTTGCTCACTTGCTCTCAAATTTCGTTCATGGCAAAAAATTCCAGAGGGCTTCCCTGGTGGCTCAGTGGTAAAGAATCCATGTACCAATGCAGGAGACTCAGGTTCAGTCCCTAGGTAGCGAAGACCCCTTGGAGAAGGAAATGGCTACCCTCTCCAGTATTCTTGCCTGGGAAATCCTATGGACAGAGGAGCCTGTCGGGCTACAGTCCATGGGGGCACAAGAGTCAGACATGACTGAGTGAATAAATGACATCAACCCTCACTCACTCACTCACTCTCAAATTTTCTTCATCACCAAGAATTCCAGGGCCCTTCTCCAGCCATATTTTGTCCTAGCTCTCCTCAGGGCTGCTTCTCTCTCTGGGTGACATTGCTGCCCTGGGATCACCCACTCCAGGGTCACCAACAGCCTCCGTAGCCAGATTCAGAGACTTCTCATTTCTTACCTCACTTGACAGCAGCGTGTGATGTTCACACTCCTTCTCTCCAGGCTGCCTTTTCACTGTGTCCTTCTCTCTCTCTCTTTTTTTTTTCTGAAGATTTTGTTAACGTGGACCATTTTTAAAGTCTTCATTGAATTTGTCACAATATTATTTCTGCTTTATTTTGTAAGATTTGTTTATTTATTGGCTGTACTCGGTCTTCGCTGCTGAGCGGGCTTTTTCTCTAGCGCGCTTCTAGGGGCGGTGGCTTCTCTTGTGGTGGATCACGGGCTCTGGAGCATGCACATTCAGTAGCCCAGTAGTTGTGGCACATGCGCTTCAGTAGCTGTGGCCCAAGAGGCTTAGGTGCCCTGTGGCATGTGGGATCTTCCCGGACCAGGGATCGAACCCATTGTCCCCTGCATTGGTAGGAGGATTCTTAGACCTGGACTACCAGGAAAGTCCTACTTCTGTTGTTCACATTCTGATCTTTTGGCCGCAAGGCATGTGGAATCTTAGCTCCCTGACCAGGGATTGAATCTGCACACCCTCCATTAAACACTGGATTTCCAGGGAAGTCCCTCTCATCCTTTTTGGACACTTTTCTTCCCAACCTTCTTGAGCCCCTTGTGGCCATCATGGGTGTTTTCCTGGGACCCAGGCCAGGCCCATTTTTCTCCTTCATTTTCACACTCCCATCAGGATCTCACCCAACACTTCTGCCGATGGTTCCAGAACTCGTTACCAGACCAGGCTTTTCTCCCAGATCCAGCCCCACACACCCTTCATGATGAGGCGGCTTCTCTACTTGGGAAGTCCGCTTACCTAACACAGTAATCATCATAGCATAGTAAGCCAAGGCTTCCCTGGGGGCGCTAGTGGTAAAGAACGTGCCTGTCAATATAGGAGACATAAGAGACGCAGGTTTGATCCCTGGATTGGGAAGATCCCCTGGAGGAGGACATGGCAACCCACTCCAGTATTCTCACCTGGAGACTCCCCGTGGACAGAGGAGCCTGGCAGGCTACAGTCCATTGGGTTGCAAAGAGTTGGACACGACTGAAGTGACTTATATCGCTCATGCAACAGTAAGTTCAGGCAGTTCAGTCGCTCAGTCCCCAACAGTACGTTAACCACCAATAATAAAAGTTCACAAGTACTCTTCTGAGCATTTTCACACACTAACTCAACTGCCCCAACAACAATAGGAAGTGTGTCTTTTTATTATCACCTCCTTTAGCAGAGGAGGAAATGGTCAGAGAGTGGTCAGAGAGCCTAAACATTTTTTTAACTTTAAAAAATTTTATTTTTTTTAGTTTGTATTTTTTCAAAGTTATTCATAGGCACAGTCAAATTGTTTCACAAGCTTTGCTATGAAAAAGAGCTGTCCTTGATCCTTCCCCTCCACACCTTCCTCTCTGGGAGCAGTCATTTTCAATGAAAGAGGCCAAACTCTTATTTTTAAATTTTAATTTGTTTTTATTATTTTCAAAAATTTATTGGCATATAGTTGATTTACAATGTTGTGTTAGTTTCTGTTGTACAGCAAAGTGAATCGGTTATACATATATCTACTCTTTTAAAAATTCTTTTCCCAAATAGGTCATTACAGAGTATTGAGAAGAGTTCCCTGTGCTAAACAGTAGCCCTTTATTAGTTATCTATTTTATACATGGTAGTGTGTATGTGTCCATCTCAGACTCCCAGTTCATCCCTCCCTACCCCTCCCTTTGCCCTTGGTAACCCAAGTTTGCTTTCTACATCTGTGTAGAAGTTGTCCAAGTTGAAGCAGAAAGAGGACACCGGGGCTGGGAAGGAAGATGAGGACACAAGCTTTGAGGAAGGGTCTCCCACCTTCTCCATCTTCCTGGCCCCCAGGCTACATCCCCCCACTATCCCCTCCAGGCATAATGCCCCAGCATCTCCTGGGCTTCTGAACCCCCAGACTCGGGCCTCTCTCAGCCCTGTTTGCCTCCTTCAGATGGTCCAGAAATAGCTGTTCCTCCGCAGAACAGAACAAGTCAACTGGGACACCTTTCAATTTGGTAACCCAAACTTGCCCTTGCCCAAGTTTGCTTTCTACATCTGAGACTCTATTTCTGTTTTGCAATTAAGTTCCTTTGTACCATTTTTTTTTAGATTCCACATAAGACTGATAGCACATGATATTGTTTTTCTCTGTTTGACTTATTTCATTCAGTCTGACAATCTCTAGGTCCATTCATTTTGCTGCAAATGATATTATTTCATTCTTTTTTATAAACCCGAACTCTGAGAATACCATATTTTGTTCCCTTAACACAGAAGTTGGCTGCACCCACCACCCCTCCCCACTCCTATCCTGCAGCTCAGGGACTGTCATCAGTGTCCAAGCCTTAGGGACTGGTCAGCCTTCAGGTTGTCCCCATGGCCACCAGCTCACCCAGAAGCCCCCACCACCTCTCTCCTGACCAGCCCATCTTCAACCAGCTCCCAAGGAACCCATGTCCCACACAGCCCCTTTTTCTAGTTTTCTAAAGCTCAGATTTGAAGATCTCAGTCTTTGTAATTTGCTTCTATGCCTCCCTCTGTCCTCAAGATAAAACTGACAGGCCTTAAGGGGGATTTCCAGGCCTCAGCCCTGCTTTCACTTCCCCCCACTCCCCAACTGACCACATCTTTTGCCACTTCCCACCTCCCACTCTCTGGTTTCTACCACTGACATCCTAAGAAGCCCTCTTATCTCGTGTCTCTTCTACATTTGGTCACTGCTCCTGAAACATGCTCCCCTCGGGTCAGTTGCTTGCAAGACTCAGATCAAATGTCACCTCTTCCAGGAAGTTTTCCTGAAACTTCACACCCTTCCAATCTGAGTATGATACCCTGTGACCAATGCGTATCTTCTCCTCTCATAGCAATGTCTTGCTGTTTAAATGTTTGCCTTCTCCACGGACACCAAAGCTGGAGCCTTGTGGTTTGTGTTTTCCCAATCTGCTGAGAGATGGCTTGCACAATCAGCCTCAAATTAGATTTGTTGAATACGTGATAAACAAATGATGAACAAACACCCACTCTGCCTTCCTCCTAGGATCCAGAGGCTTGACTCCTGGGCCCAGAGGTTTCCAGGTCCAAAGTGGAGGATTCTTCCCAGAGCCTCTCTTAGGGGTCTGAAGACACCCTGGCATCTACCTTTTCCCATCCCCTGGTTCATTGACATTTCAAGGTCAAGGGGAAACTTTCTTCTATACAATAATGGAACATGGGAGAGGTGGTGTGGGGCAAGAGATTTGCACCCACTCCAGCCTAGATTGCAGAGACGAGAGAAGTGAATCATATCATCTCTGCTTAGAAAGACTCCTGGTCACAGTGTGTGTGGGCTGCCTGCCCCTTTCTCTGCTTATTTCAGTTGTATTCTCCACCCCCCACCTCTGAGTCATGCTGACGACTTCCCTCCCTGCGTCTGGCCTCCTGAGCCTCTCTCTGCTCACTGGCTTCCTTGGCATCTTGGTCCAACTCTTCTCTTTGGGGCTCAAGTGCTCTGATGCCCACGTCTGACCTTCTTGTCATGACCGGGACCCAGGTTTTTCTCTTCCTGTTGATGGGTAGGTAAGCCAAGGGTCACGATGGGCAGGAGAGGATGGGGGTCCAGCTAGGGAGAGAGCCAAGAATGCACTTTTCTTTTTTTTTTTTTTTTAAGAATGCACTTTTCGAACTCAGACTTTAGGGGAGGGATCTGGAGTGATAGCAGGTTGAGGATCTGGGGTTTGTGGAGGTGGAGAGGATACTGAATCAATTTTAGGGGTGTTTAAGAGAAAATGCTGGAAAAGAGGCCAGTGGCCTGGACAATGCAGAGGTGTCTCAAGTAGGCAGAACAAGTCAATCGTGTACTTTGTCCGATGCATCTGTTTGGCCCCAAGTCTTCCTGAATTCGCCTTCATGGGGAGCCCTGAGGGAGATATGGGGAAAGAGTTCTATTTGGGCATTGCTCTGTGGAAATGGAGAACTGAAACTTGCTAGCAGACTAGCGGAGGAACAGCTATCTCTGGACCATCTGAAGGAGACAAACAGGGCTGAGAGAGGCCCGAGTCTGGGGGTTCAGAAGCCCAGGAGATGCTGGGGCATTATGCCTGGAGGGGATAGTGGGGGGATGTAGCCTGGGGGCCAGGAAGATGGAGAAGGTGGGAGACCCTTCCTCAAAGCTTGTGTCCTCATCTTCCTTCCCAGCCCCGGTGTCCTCTTTCTGCTTCAACTTGGACACGGAGCAACCGACAGCCTTCCGTGTGGACAGCCCTGGGTTTGGACACAGTGTGGTCCAGTATGCCAAATGGTGAGGACAGTGTGGTGTCTTTGGCTTTCATCAACTCCTTCCCTGCACAGGGTTGGTCTCTCCCCACATCCCTCCCTTTATTCACAAACTCTCCTCTGTCTACCATGGCAATTCCCCCTCAGGCTATGAAGAGCCGGACTGAAGAAGGGCCATCTTGCATGTCAATGACCACAGCTAACTTCATTTTTTTATTGAGTGATCGCTAAGTGCCAGGCACCTTTGGACGGGCACTGACTTCATCCTCACAGCAACCATATGATGTAGGAAGCCACCACTCAACAAATGTTTACTGAGCATCTATTACTATATGTCTCAGGAGCCAGACATATACTGGAGAATGAAAGAAACAAAAATCTGTCTCCGGTGGAATTTAAATTGTTATCAATCTCCACTTTACAGATGAGGAAATGGAGGCTTAGAGAGGGAAAGCAAACTGGCCAAGTGGCAGTCTGGCTCCAGCATCCATGATCTTAGCTGCCGTGTTCTCTTCTCCCCCCAGGCTGGTGGTTGGAGCCCCCCAGGAAGTAAAGGCTGCCAATCAAACAGGCGGCCTCTACCGGTGCGACTACAGCATGCGCAGCTGTGAGGCCATCCCCCTGCAGGGTGAGTGGCTGCCCACGCTCACCCAGGTTCAGGCTCCCGTGCTCTGTGGGTCTGTGGGGAACACAGGAGACTCACTCCCTGGCTTCAGCTCTGTCTGCAGACCCTGAGCCTCAGACAGGCCTCCTGACCCTCCCATAGTCCCCCTCCCATCCCACCCCTGCGCCCCCATAGCTCCATCAAGACCTGAAAGCTCCCTTCACCTGTCAGACCGCCCCATCTCCCAGAGTTGAGGTGTCCCCGCCTCCTCTGACCTGAAGGTAACCGCGCACACATCTGTGCTCTCAGTGCCCCCAGAGGCTGTGAACATGTCCCTGGGCCTGTCCATGGCGGCCACCACCAACCCCTTTCAGCTGCTGGTGAGTTGCCCTGGGTCACGGGAGCGTCCTGAGAGAACGCGTGGGGACCTGGGGCTCTGGTGCTGGGGGTCTCATGGAGGGTGGAGGTGCTGGGACCGGAGGGTGCGATGGTAGCAGGGACAACCCTTCCCACCAAGCCCCCTGTCCCCAGGCCTGTGGCCCCACCGTGCACCACGCATGCCGGGAGAACATGCACTTGACCGGGATCTGCTTTCTGCTGGCCTCCCCGTTCCGGCAGGTCCAGAGGATCCCGGCGGCCCTGCAGGGTGAGTGTTTGGGGTCACTGAGTCCTTTGAGGAACCTACACACATCTGACAGGGGCTTGCCGTGGGGCCAGGAACACTCTTACCAGAGTGGATAAACCAGAGGGATCCAGAAAAAAAAAAAATTTCGCTGGAGGGCACAGTGATTCCAAACATGCCTGGAGAGGTCACCACCTGCTTTTACACCTGCCTCATCACTGTCCCAGTGCAGGGTCTTTCTAGGACCTTTCTCTCTCTGAGCTTTGATGCCCTTGTCCGTTTGACGGGAATAATAGCACACCCGACACTGTGAATAACATAGATGGTCCACGGCCAGGGTTTAGCACAGCGCCTCAGTGGCGAGGCCTCAGTTTATGCTAGCTGCTACAATTTTTAGAGTGAAGGACATTTATTTTCACCCATTGTACCCTGTGGTATATAACCAATTGATTTGTGCAGCAGGCTGGGAAAAGGTGATGAGGATACAGGCAATCTGAGCAGTGTGCATGTATGTGTGTGTGTGTGTGTGTATATGTGTGTGTACATGTATGTGTATGAGAGTGATGTATATATATTTATGTATGTTTGTGTATGTTGTGCGTATGTATGTGTTTGTATGTGTGTATGTGTATGTAATGCATGTATGTAGGTATTGTGTGTGTTGTGTGTATGTTTATTCATCTCTCTGTGTGTATGTGTACATGTGTGATGTTTACATGTATTTGTGTGTTTGTATGTGTGTATGTATGTATATGAGTGTGATGTATGTGTATATGTATTTGGGCATGTTGTATGTATGTTTGCATGTGTGTTTGTTGTGTGTATGAGTGTGATGTATGTATATATGTATTTGTGCATGTTGTGTATGTTTGTCGGAGAAGGCAATGGCACCCCACTCCAGTACTCTTGCCTGGAAAATCCCATGGAAGGAGGAGCCTGGTAGGCTGTGGTCCATGGGGTCTAAGAGTCGGACACGGCTGAGAGACTTCACTTTCACTTTTCACTTTCATGCACTGGAGAAGGAAATGGCAACCCACTCCAGTGTTCTTGCCTGGAGAATTCCGGGGATGGGGGACCCTCATGGGCTGCCGCCTATGGGGCCACACAGAGTCGGACACAACTGAAGCGACTTAGCAGCAGCAGCAGCAGTGTATGTTTGTGTATGTTGATATGTATGTGCATGAGTGTGTATGTGTATATATGTATTTGTGTATGTTGTATGTATGTGTGTGTTATGTGTATGTTTGTGTATGTGTGGTATATGTGTTATGTATACATGTGTGTGTGAGTACAGGTTGAGGACCCGGCTTCCCCTGTGCTGATGGGGATGGGGGATGAGGAGGTGAAACAGTAAGCTTCTCAGACCCCACCTGGGGCAGACCAAGGCCCCTTCCTGGTTTCACATTCACACCCAGGCCCTTGGGGAGACTGACATCCGGGGCCTTGACTGGGGTGCCCCTCTCAGCACCTCCTAGGCCCCTGGGCTTCCACCAGGACACCCCTCTTTCTGCTGGGAAGCCTCAGGGGCAGATAGGGGAAGCTAGGGGCTAGACAGGAATCTCCATCAGAGAGCCAAATCAAGCTGGACTTCCCCTTCTTTTTTTAAAAAAATTATTGATTTAGTATTTATGTTATTTTTGTCTGTCCTGGGTCTTCATTGCTGCTCAAGAACTTTCTCTAGTTGTGGGGGGTGGGGGAGAGGCGGCGGCGGGGAGGGTGGGGGCGTGGCGGGGTGGGGCGGAGAGTTGTGCTACTTTTCGTAGTGTATAGGCTTCTCGGATCACGGGCTCTAGGATGCACCGGCTTCAGTAAGTGCGGTGTGCAGGCTTAGTTGCCCCACAGCATGTGGAATCTTCCAGGACCAGGGATCTAACCGTGTCTCTTGTATTGGCAGGCAGATTCTTAACCACTGGTCCACCAGGGAAGTCCCCGAGCTGTCTCTTCTGAGGATGGATTTTGTTTAAATATTTAACAAAAGTAGTTTGGTGCTGACCCCGAGCCAGGGGCTGGAGCCGTGTCCTTTTATTGCTGGACAGTGGGGACGGTGGGAGAGAAGGTGGAGAAAGGCCAGGGGGCGGGACACGGACACTCGCGGTAGAAGGAGGAACCCCAGCCTGTCACCATCTGGACGGGATGAATTGTCACTTTTTAATCAACCAAGTGTGAGCAGCTGAATCACAGATGTCTTTAGAGACTTTGGGAGAGCGAAGGACCCTGTTCTAGGCAGGAGTCAGGGCAGCTCCTGGGAGGGAAACTCCTCGTCTTGTGGCCAGGAGACCCGGGCTTTGTGAGTGTCTCTCTGGGGACTGGTGCCATCTCCTTCCCCAGAGTGCCCAAAGCAGGATCAGGACATCGTCTTTCTGATCGACGGCTCAGGCAGCATCTCCTCCTGGGATTTTAACAAAATGTTGAACTTCGTGAAGGCCATGATGAGCCAGTTCCAGCGTCCCAGCTCCCAGGTGGGCTCTCAAGGGAGCGAAGGCCGGGGTGTAGCCCCGCCCCGTCCCGGGGGTGGCTTGTGGGAGGAGCCTCGAGGTGGCGTTGCCTCGGCCTGACCCCCAACGCTGCTTGGTTCTCTCAGTTCTCCCTGGTGCAGTTCTCCACCAAGACCACGCAACACTTCACTTTCAAAGACTTCGCTACCAGCTCAGACCCACTAAGCCTCCTGAATTCCGTCCGGCAGATGCGAGGGTGGACGTTCACGGCCTCAGCCATCCGATTGGTCACGTGAGTCCTGACTCTTCCCAGGTCCTCCCCCCAAAGCATCTGAGTCTTCCTTCAGGGCCCCATCTGTCTCGGTGAGGAAGGGAGAGGTGGGCACTGAGATTCAGTCTGTGGTGTCCTGACCAAGTCAGGGGCCTCCAGAGGATCCCCTCGTTCTCACAAAGGCATTAGGGGCCAAGCGGCGGCTCTGTTCACTGGCCTCTGGACCCTCATCTTCTCCGACAGAGATCGACTGTTCAGTGCCGCATACGGGGCCCGAAAAGATGCCTCCAAAATCCTCATCGTCATCACCGATGGGGAGAAAACAGAAAAACTGGATTACAAGGATGTCATTCCCCAAGCTGAGGCCGCCGGCATCATCCGATATGCAATTGGGGTAGGATGGGGGGATGCCCTTACTCTACCTCCTCCCCTCAAGTCCTCTTAAGGCACCTTCCCTTTCAAGGACAGAAGCCCCCAGCTCTCTTAGCTTCGTCTACCTTCAGGATGAAAACTTTGTCCCAGCCTGGGGGACCCTCATCCTTTTCCTCAAACTCCTCCATGCTGTCTGAGCCTCATTTTTCTTGCCTGTTCGCTGGCTGTAATTATATTAACCTTGCAGGGTTACTGGAGGAGCCCAGCATCCAGCAGGCATGTTATAGTTCGGATTATTTTCACTGAGTTGGTCTTTGCTGGGGACAGGTGGGATCAGCATTTCGATACACAAATACCTTGCAAGAATTAATCGACATTGCCTCCACACCCTCTAAAGAGCATGTATTTCAAGTGGAGAACTTCGATGCTTTGCGAGACATTCAGAAACAACTGAAAGAGAAGATTTTTGCCATTGAGGGTAAGTCACAGATGGAACTACTCGCTTCAGAAGCCCTCACCTATAAATCCTTTTTCTTCTAAAACCTGGACTCCTTTGTCATGGGCCAGTTCTTGCCTTTGGGTATTTAGTCTCCTACATGAGATCTTCTTGGGCTTCCTCAGTGGCTCAGTGGTAAAGAATCTGCCTGCAATGCAGAAGCCACAGAAGACGTGGGTTTGATCCCTGGTCGAGAAGATCCCCTGGAGGAGGGCATGGCAACCCGCTCCACTATTCTTGTCTGGAGAATCCCATGCACAGAGGAGCCTGGCGGGCTACAGTCCATGGGACATAGCGTCAGACATGGCTGAAGCAATCTAGCACATAGCACACGCATGAGATCCTCTTAAAGCTGAGATTCTCCTTGAACCTGGCAAAGCTTGTCTTTCCCCCATAGAACCTAGGTGTCATACCTTTCCCCAGGTACGCAGACAATAAGCAGTAGTTCCTTCGAATTGGAGATGTCTCAGGAGGGCTTCAGTGCTGTGTTCATGCCTGTGAGTGGGGCCCCTTTCAGCCCATTGATGCAGGGTTAGGCAGAGACGGAGGAGGGAAGGCGAGAGTGGGTATCTGATGAGTGGGCGGAGTCAGCGGCAGGCATTTCTTCCGAATAGGCTGTCTTCCCACCTGCTCACCCTGGAATCCTTTCCTTCCAGGATGGGCCAGTTCTGGGGGCTGTGGGGAGCTTCAGCTGGTCTGGAGGTGCCTTCTTGTACCCCCAAAATAAGAACCCCACCTTCATCAACATGTCCCAGGAGCACGTGGACATGAGGGACTCTTACCTGGGTGAGACAAGGCTGCGGCTGTGGGCTGGGCAGGAGATGGGCTGCCTGGGAAGGACAGGGGCCCGGGGATGGGGGATGAGGGGACAGGGCTGGGGAAGCCTCGGTGCTGAGCCCTGGCACCTTCAGGTTACTCCACAGAGCTGGCCCTTTGGAAGGGGCAACAGAACCTGATCCTGGGGGCCCCCCGCCATCAGCACACCGGGAAGGTGGTCCTCTTCACCCAGGAGTCCAGGCAATGGAGGCCGAAGGCTGAAGTCACAGGGAGCCAGGTTGAGTGTGGAGGGGGTCTCCAGGGGCAGAGGAGGAGGAGAGGAAGGGGGTGCAGTGCCTATGGGGGAGGTGTTGGTGTCTGGGGAGAGGTGGGACTTGACCCAGGGGTCATGCCCCTGGCAGAGGGCAGACAGGCTGACTCCAGACTCTGCCCTCCAGATCGGCTCCTACTTCGGGGCCTCCCTCTGCTCCGTGGATGTGAATGGAGATAGTAGCTCTGATCTGGTCCTCATCGGGGCTCCCCATTTCTACGAGCAGACCCAGGGGGGCCAGGTGTCTGTGTGCCCCTTTCCCCAGGGGGTGAGTAATGATGAGAGCCGGGCTGGGTGGGGTCTGGCTGTGGGATGGAGGGGTCGCCTGGGGTGGGACCTGACACTACTTTTGTTCTGCAGAGAGCTAAGTGGCAGTGTGATGCTGTCCTGCGAGGGGAGCCCGGCCACCCCTGGAGCCGCTTTGGGGCAGCCCTGACAGCGCTGGGGGATGTGAATGGGGACAGGCTGGCGGATGTGGCCATTGGGGCCCCGGGAGAGCAGGAGAACCAGGGTGCTGTCTACCTGTTCCACGGAACCTCAGAACTGGGCATCAGCCCCTCCCACAGCCAGGTGAGGCTTGATCACAGTCCCTGTTGCCACAAAACCTCCTCCTGGCACCTTCCTGTCTTTGACACTGCCACCTGGAAGATTCTTCTTTCCCTCATCTTGCCTCTTTTGCCTAGAACTGGGTACCTAGTAGGCATCAAGCAAAATCTGTGGAGCTTCGGAAATGGAAACATTGGTAATTCTTTAATTTGTATAGGCGGATTCTTGGTGGCTCAGATAGTAAAGAATCTTCCTGCAATGCAAGAGACCTGGGTTTGATCCCTGGGTCAGGAAGATCCCCTGGAGAAGGGAAAGGCAACCCACTCCAGTACTCTTGCCTGGAGAATTCCATGGACAGAGGAGCCTGGTGGGCTACAGTCCACTGGGTCACAAAGAGTTGGACATGACTGAGTGACTAACATTACTTTGTATGGTGACTTGATACTTTCTCCACCCAAGTCTTTTCATCCCCTGGCAGTTTTACCCCGTACATTGGCCAGGCATTAGCAAAGACATTTTAAAGATGAAATCTGGGGCTTGGAGAAGAGAAGTGCCTTGACCTGTCCAAGGTTTATAGTGGATCAAGAGTCGTGGTGAGGGAGGTTCCAACCTCTTGTCTCTGACCGGGTGCTCCACCTCTATCTGGCTCGCTTTGCCAATCGGTTTAGTTCTGGGAGCCTCAGTCTGCCTGTCCACCTACCCCTTCATCTCCCTGGATGTCATGACTTTATTGTCTCCTGCCATCAGTAATCCTGCCAGATACCCATAGGCAGGAGCCCTTCACTGGGTGGGGCAGGCTGAGAAGGGAGGGAAAAAGTTAAGGAAGTCTCAATTAAAAAAATAAGCAAAAGATCTGAAAAGACTTTTCTTCAAAGGCGATATACAAAGGACCAATTCGCATGTAAGATGTTCAGCATCATTAGTTATCAGTCATCAGGAAGTCAAAACCACAATGAGACATTACTTCACACCTACTAGGATGGCTGGAATCAGAAAGACAGATGATAACAAGTGTTGATGAGGATGTGAAAGTTTGTGGCATACTCAACCACTATAAGTGGGAATGTAGAATGATGCAGCTACTTTGGAAAACAGCTCTTCGAAAGGTTAAACTAGAGTTACTGGGTGACCCGGAAGTTCCACCCAAGAGAATTAGAAATATGTCCATACACAGAAAAGTTACACATGACTGTTTATATTAGTGTTATATGTAACAACCAAAAGGGGGAAATAATCAAAATGCCCATCCACTGATGAACAAATAAAGAAAATGTGGTATACCCACACAGTGGCATAGTATTCAGCCCTGAAAAGAATGAAAAACTGCCATGTGCTACAATATGGGTGAACCCTGAAAACATTCTGCTTAGTGAAAGAAGCTAGATCCATCCAAGGACCACATACTGTGTGATTCTGTTTACATGACATGTCCAGAATAGGTAAATCCACAAAGTCAGAAAGTGGATTATTGATTGTCAGGGGCAAGGGGTAGAGGAGAATGAGGGACGTGGGGGTGACCGCTAAGGGACCCTTCTAGCCCTGATACTCATCATGGTAAGTTACTGAGTAGTGACCATATGCCAGGTGCTGTTCTAAGAACCCCATGAATTAGCTCATTTAGTGCTCTGAGGTGTTACCATCCCAGATGAGGAATGAGGAAATTGAGGTAGAGAAAGACTGACTCCTGGCTTAAGATCTCATGGCTCATAAGTGAAGGAGCCAGAATAGGAACCTGAGATGAACTAGCCAAGTGAATGAATTAAAGTCAGGTCACCAAGCCAGTCTTTCTAGCTCCACTTCTTCATTTATGTCCTAGAAATCTTTTGTCTCTAGTCACTATTTCTCTACTCCCATTTCCTCTTTTTAGGTACTTCTTGGAGTTGTCTTTTTTTTTTTTTTTTTACAGCTCAACCCTTCATTCTGTCTCCCTCATCCCCTCTTCCCTGTCCCTCTTGTTGCTTCTGTTCAACTTATTTTTCTCACCCTCAACCTGACTTGGGTTTCCCTGGTGGCTCAGTGGTGAAGAACTCAGCTGCTAATTCAGGAGAGGCGGGCTGGATCCCTGGGTCAGGAAGATCCCCTGGAGAAGGAAATGGCAACCCATTCCACTCTTCTTGCCTGGGAAATCCCATGGACAGAGGAGCCGGGTGGGCTGTAGCCCATGGGGTCGCAAAAGAGTCAGACACGACTGAGTGACTAAACAATAACAACAACCTGATTTGCCGCTCCCTCTCCGGCCAGCGGATCACAGGCGCCCAGCTCTCCCCCAGCCTCCAGTATTTCGGGCAGTCGCTGAGCGGGGGTCAGGACCTCACCCAGGATGGACTGGCAGACTTGGCCGTGGGGGCCCAGGGGCACGCGTTGCTGCTCAGGTGAGAACACATACCCCTTGGGTAGTCCCAGGCCTGCGAGGACACCAGCCTCCCTGGTTGTCCTCCCGGAACCAAGGGCTTGTCCTCAGCTCAGTGTTCTGCCCACAGGACCAGACCTGTGCTCAGGATGGGGGTGAACATTCACATCACACCCGCAGAGATCACCAGGTCTGTGTATGAGTGTCAGCAGCTGGGGACCTTTCCCCATGATCTGGGCGAGGCCACTGTCTGCCTCCATGTTTCCCAAAGTCCCAAGAACCAGCTGGGTGAGTCGTTTGCCCCCTGACCCAGGATGCCTTGACCCTGGGGAGGCCCAGGGCTCCTGTCTCCTCCCTTGCCCACCTGGGGAGTTCCTCCTTCTCTCAGCCTTTTCCATCCCCCACTTTCCCCTACAGTTAACCTCCAAAGCATTGTGACCTTTGACCTAACCCTTGACCCTGGCCGCCTGAGCCCTCGTGCCATCTTCCAAGAGACGAAGACTCGGAATCTGGCCCGTGTTCGAGAGCTGGGGCTGAAGCAGCACTGCGAGGCTGTGAGGTTGCTCCTTCCGGTGAGGGGGGTGGCCTCAGGGTCCTGGGGAGGGAGGCAACTCTGAGACTGGTAGGGGGTGGTGGCTGGGCAGGGACTCAGGGATGTGTTCTGGTCCTCGCCTTGGCTCCACCCCCAAGGGCAGGTGGAAAGCAGGAGGGGCTTAACACAGGTTAGCTGAATGACTGAGGGAGTAAAGGATGGATGAGGTTGGCTGCATCAGCCAGAGGCGACTCGGCTGGATTTCAGGTAGAAGCCTATGGCTGCTTCGGAGAGCCATGGGGCACTGGGCTGGGATTCTTTTATCCAGCCACTCCTCTGAGATAGGTCCTGTCCTCGACACCAGGGAGCCAGCAGTGAACAAAATGATCGTGACCAGGGGGAGCTATGGGGAAAGATCAGAAGCGAATCAAATTCCTAGATAATAGATGTCAATAATATTTGTAGATAATAGATAATAGTGATGAAAGAGAGATGAAGCTGGAGAGAGAACAGAGCAGGTTCCAGCAGGCTATGGGGAACAGTCTGGGAAGACCCTGGGTAGAGTGAGGGAGCCCAAGGGAGGCTGGGGGAAGGCTGCTCAAGATGAAGGACAGACAACCACAGTAGCGATTCCACATGCAGATCCTAGCAATGAGCGTTTACGAGGGGCTGTGGGTTGGTACCATTGTTACTCCATTTTATGAATGAGGAGATGGGACCCAGCTGGTGGCTGCAAGGATGCATTTCTTGCTTCCTCCTGTATCCATCCCCCAGGACTGTGTGGAGGACTCGGTGACCCCCATCATATTGCGTCTCAACTTCTCCCTGGTGGGCAAGCCCATCTCTAGCCTAAGAAACCTCCAGCCTATGCTGGCAGTGGACGCCCAGAGATACTTCACGACCTCTGTGAGTCCTGGGGTTGGCCTTTTCCAGAGGGGTTGGAGGGGGTGGACTGTAGATCTTGAGGGAAAACCCTGCTTTGCCTTCCCTCTCAGCTCCCCTTTGAGAAGAATTGTGGTGCGGATCATGTCTGCCAGGATGACCTCAGCATCTCCTTTGGGGTCTCAGAGTGAGCGTCCAGCCCCTTAGACCTATCCTGGTTCCCCAGGACCCCTCCTGGAACCCAGGGCTCCTGTCTCTGGCTCTTCCTAACGTCTCTACCCATGGCTCTGGACCCAGACACACTGTCCCTGTCTCTCCCCCGACTTCCCCACTCTGCATTTCATCCCGACCCCATTTTCAGCCTCGGTCATAGACTCATCTTCTCTCCTCTGCCCCAGTGCTAGCTTGAAGACCCTGATCGTGGGGAGTAACCTGGAGCTGAACTTGAAAGTGAGAGTGTGGAATGATGGCGAGGACTCCTATGGAACCTCAGTCACCTTCTTCTACCCTCCAGGGCTGTCTTACCAACGTGTGACCGGGGGCCAGGTACTGTCCCCTCTGGGGAAGGAAAGGCTGATGGCAGGGGGCCAGCAGAGACTCCTGTGTTGGGTTCAGTGCTCAGGCAGGTCTTCCACTCTTTAGCATTCTTGAAAGCCAAGAGGCTGGACTGATCATGGTTAGATGGATGTGGTTGTGTTTGCTGCAGTGTGCCTCAGCTCATTTTGTGTTCAGCTCTGAGCTTGGCATTTTGAGAATGATAGTCAGGAATGAGTTCCCAGGAAGATGCTAGTGTGAGGAGTGCAGGGACACTGCCTTCTATTTCTTTGTATTCCACATTGTATCACTGTTTCTCTTTTGAAGGAGAACATATCTCAGCCTTCAAATATTTTAAAACATTGTTTCAGGGAATTCCCTGGTGAATCTAGGGTGAAAACCCTAGAAAGCAGGGTTTTCACTGCAATGGTCCAAGTTCAATCCCTGGTTGGGAAATGGAACTAAGATCTCAAAAGCCTTGTGACTCAGAAAATAAAATAGAAAAGAAAAAAGTAAATAAAATACTGTCCTGTGAAAGAATGAGTTGGATTTATTGATTACTCTAGATCAGAGCTTGGCATACTTTATCCATAAAGGGCTAGAGAGTAGATATTTCAGTTTTGTGGACCACACATTGTCTCCATATTTGCTGATGTAAAGTGAAAGCAGCCATTGACAATATGTGTATGAATGAGCATGGCTGTGTTTCAATAAAACTTTATTTATACAAATTGGTGCTGGGCTGCCATATGGCAATCCGTGTTCTAGAAGACAGAACCTGGACCACAGGGAGTCAAAGAGAGAATTTTAACGAACATTTTATCATGAAAAATTGTGTTAAACATTTACAAAAGAAGAGTGGTTCAACAAACCTCCTCCTAAATTATCTCCCAGATTCAACAATCATCAGCATTTTGCTACATTGTTTCATCTGATTTTACCCTCTCTTGGTTTAAATATTTTAAAACCAATCCCAGACACCCTGTCATCATACATCTTCCTGTTTCACTGCTCTGGATAGTAGAACTGTCTTACATGACCCCATAGCCATGATCGCACCCAATGAAATAAATGATTTCTTGGTATTTAGACCATAATCAATTTCCTTAATTGTCTCAAATATATCCTTTTAAGTGGTTTATTTGAACCAGCATTTAAACTAGGTCCACATTTTATGTTTGGTTGTTCTCCCATGTGTCTCTTAAGCCAGTCTTCCCAAAGGAAGCTTATTTTGATCAATGAAGATCAAATACATGATCAATGTATTTCTAGGAATGTCTGTCTATGAGTTTGTCTAGGAATGACAAGCTCCAGCTTCCTTCTGAGGGTGAACACCCTATCATTGGAGGTACTTCTAGACACACCAACTAGATGCCACCTGTGGACCTTTTATGGATACGGCTTTTATTTACTTTTTGAAAAGATTTATTTATTTGGCTACACTGGGTCTTATTTTTGGCATGTGGGAACTCTTAGTTGACGCATGGGAAGTCTCAGTAGTGGCATATGGGATCTACTTCCTTGACCAGGGATTGAATCCAGGCCCTCTGTGTTGGGAATGTAGAGTCACAATCACTGGACCACCAGGGAAGTACCAGATATTGCTTCTAAAAACGAGCCATAACTTTCACATTTTTGGATACAATTTAGAATGACTTAACATGGATATCAGCTGATCTTAAGGAATTATTGTTAATTTTGTTCAGTCTTGTGCTTATGTTAAAAAATACCCTTATCTGTTGTTTATATACACTGAAGTCTTCCCAGATCGAAAGTATGTGATATTAGGCCTGTGCTTTAAATAATTCAGGGGAGAAAAAGCAGAAAACAGGTGAACAAAACAAGAGTAGAAAAATGTTGGTAATTTAATCTGAGTGATGGGGATATGGGATGGACTTACCTTGTCTTTCCACTTTTGAGTAGATTTGAAATTTTCATAATACAAATCTTTTAAAAAGAACTGTGAATTTAAAAGAGGAGAAATGCTATTACTAATAAATCTGGGATTTCTACCTTAAGAGGAAGTTTGACCAGATAGTGTTTAAGGATTTAAAAAAATTTTTTAAGTCACACCAATTTCTTTATTTATTTTTGACTGTGCTGAGTCTTTGTTGCTGTGGGAGGGCTTTTCTCTTGTGGTGGTGATCGGGGGCTACTCTCTAGTTGAGGTGCTTGGGCTTCTCATTGCAGTAGCGTCTCTTGTTGTGGAGCATGGGATCTAGGGCCCCAGGGCCTCAGTAGGTGTGGCTCCTGGGCTCGGGAGCACAGACTCAGTATTACATGGACTTAGTTGCCCCGAGGCATATGAAATCTTCCAGGACCAGGGATCAAACCCGTGTCCCCTGCATTGCAAGGCAGATTCTCAACCACTGGACCGCCAGGGAAGCCCAAAAATTTAAAACAAAACAAAACATAACCTTAAGGTAAATTGCAGGTAGCTGTCACTTCTGTAGAGTTTTGTCGGGACACTAACACGTTCTCACCTGCCTGGGTTCATCCGTGCTTCCCCAGAACCATCTGCAGTCTCGTTCCCTGCGTCTGACCTGTGACAGCGCCCCTGCTGGGACCCAGGGCACCCGAAGCACCCGCTGTAGCATCAACCACTTCATCTTCCGTGAGGGCGCCCAGGTCCGCCTTGCTTCTGCCCGCACCTCCTCCCCGGCCCCCACACGGTCCCCCTCCTCGGTGACCGCCTCCCATTTCTGCCTCCTCCCCAGATCACCTTCACGGTCAGCTTTCACGTCGCCCCCACGGCCACCCTGGGAGACAAGCTGCTTCTTGCCGCCAATGTGAGCAGGTGAGCTGGGCCAGGCCCAGGGCAGCGCCCCCTCCCTCTCAGTCTCCTCCCCTGGGGAGCTTGCCAGCTAGGATCCTCCTCTTTTTTCCAGTGAGAATAACAGCCCCAAGACAAGCAAGACTGCCTTCCAGCTGGAGCTGCCCGTGAAGTATGCCGTCTACACCGTGATCAGCAGGTGCCACACCATGACCTCCAAGGGGTCCTCGCCCATCACTCTATGGGGCAGGAGGAATTCGCTCTTTCTATAGGAGCTGAACCTCTGCCAAGTTTAAGTTTGTTTGTTTGGGTTTTTTTGTTTTGTTTTGTTTTGTTTTGACCATGCTGGGTCTTCATTGCGGTGCTCAGGCTTTCTGTAGTTGCAGCTCACAGGCTTAGTGGCCCCATGACATGTGGGATCTTAGTTCCTTGGTCCCCTGCATTGGAAGGTGGATTCTTATCCACCAGACCACCAGGGAAGCCCCTCAAATTTAAGTTTTATTGCTACCCTTTCAATCAGTAGATGACACTGCTGGCAGCACTTACTAATCAACTGAGTGCTTTTGGTGGCTATTGATAATAATAATTATGATATTATTATCATTATAGGCCACATTTAATAGAGGCCCCAGGACAAGCTGGGGTGTTTTGGAGGGGCCCTTCTTAGAGAAAGATGACACTTCAGAGTAGGAGTGGGGGTTCGAATTTCTGTGGTGCAGGTGAAGGGCAGGTATGCAAGGAGTGGAGTGGGGGCAGGGGAGGGGGCAGGGAAGTGAGAACAGCCCCCCTGGTGAGGGGCCAGGCTGGGGACCGAGAGCAGCCTCAAGGTGTGGTTACACTGATACCCAGCGGAGAGTCTGTGTTGCCCCCCCCCCCACCTCCGAACCCCAGGCCCAGAAAAGCCGAGGAGGGAATTCTCTGGTGGTCCTGTGGCTAAGACTCTGAGGTTTCATTGCCAAGGCTGCAGGTTTGATCCCGGGTCAAGGACCTAAGAGCTCACAAGCAGAAAGGAAGAAAGAGAGAGGGAGAGGGAGGGAGGAAGAAAGGAAGGAAGGAAGAAAGAAAGAAAAACTGAGGAAACAGGAGAGAAGGGCCCCAGGGCAGACCCCAGGGAGCCAGAAGGGGTGGGTCCAGTAGATGTTCGTCAGCAGTGTCAGCCTGAGTCTCCCTACACCTTCGTCATGTCCCACCTGCCCATCTGGCCTCCTCCAGTCCACAAAGGCCCGGAAGGGGGACCCGGGCACGAGAGGGCAGGCCCTGGCCCCCTCCCCCCGGGTCAGACAGAGCTCTCAGCAGTTCCTGTGACTCCAGCCCCTTGCCTGGCTGCCCCGGCGGTCTCCTGTCTGGACAGTCTCTACAGGAAGCCTGCACCCAGCCTGCAGCCCAGCCCGGCTCCCTGAACCCTCCCATTACCCTAAGTCAGCCACTCACTCCCGACCAGCCCAGGGGCCCTCTGACCACCCGTCCTGTCACACTCTCACCCCGAGTCTCCTCAGGAGGCCCTAACGGGACGTCTCCTCCGCCCCTGCCTCCTCTCCCCGCAGCCACGAACAATCCACCAAGTACCTCAACTTCTCGGCCTCACAGGAGGAGGGCAGCAGGGCGGCCCAGCACAGATACCAGGCACGTGTGGTGACTTGGGAACATGGCCCGGGGCGGGGGGCCCAGGAGCCAGAGATCCGGGAGGGCGGGGGGCTCGGCGTGACCTTGGCCCTCACGGTCCTCCGTGCAGGTGAACAACCTGGGGCAGAGGGACCTGCCTGTCAGTATCCACATCTCAGTGCCCGCGGAGCTGAACCAGATAGCCGTGTGGAAGGACATAGTGGTCCTCAACCCCCAGGTACTCACAGGACTCTATGGGTCCGCCATTAATGCCTTCTCCCTGGACTCCCTGTGGTTTCTTGGTTATTCTTTAGTGACTCAGTGGTGTCCAACTCTTTTGCGACCCCATAGACTGTAGCCCACCAGGCTCCCCTGTCCACGGGATTTTCCAGGCAAGAATACTGGAGTGGGTGGCCATTTCCTCCTCCAGGAAATCCTTCCCGACCCAGGGATCGAATCTGCATCTCCCTCATTGGCGGGCAGATCCTTTACCACTGAGCCACCAGGCAAGCCCTGCCTGGCCTCCTCGGTCTTTGTGAGTCGCATGCTTTCTCCCTGTGCCTTTTTCCTAGAACCCCTCCATTCAGTGCTCTTCAGAGAGAACAGCGCCCACAGAGTCTGACTTCCTGACCCACTTGACGAAGAAGCCTGTCCTGGTGAGAGGGCCCTGGGTGGTCCCCCACTGGAAGCCACACTTCAGAGGGATTTGATTCAGGAATGTGTATTATATCAGATGGATGTCTGCTGAAGAGCCTGCTTGAGCTCCCGATGTGGCAGCTCCTCTCAAATCAGACAGTTGAACGCTGCCTTCTACCTTCAAAGCCACCTTTCCCTGGCCTGACGCCACTTCTGTGTCTCCAGGACTGCTCCATCGCTGACTGCCTGAGGTTCCGCTGTGACATCCCCTCCTTCGGCATCCAGGAGGAACTTGACTTCATCCTGAAGGGCAACCTCAGCTTCCGCTGGGTCAGCCAGGTGTGTAGTTCTAAGAGCAGAGTCCCTTCCCAGACTCAGGTGGAGTCTGATGTGTCTGTGCCTACCTCAAGCCAAGGCGTTTATCTACTCCCGAGCCCTCCTGCCCGTCCAACCAGAGCTAGTTCCCAGCTCTCCCCTTCTCTTTTGCAGACACAGCAGAAGAAGGTGCTGGTTGTGAGCGTGGCTGAAATCACCTTCAACAGACTCGTGTATTCTCAGCTTCCAGGACAGGAGACATTTTTGAGAGCTCAGGTAGTGACCATGTGGCAGGCAGTGGCTGGGCTGGTCAGACAGTTCCTGATGCTAAATCCGTGATGCTGAATGGGGGGCTTGCAAGCCTAGAGAGAGGCAGGATGGATGGAGAGGCCCAGGCAGGACAATTGTTCCTAAGCCCATGAGTCCTTCTGTATCCCACCCCTTGGAGCAGAGCCTGATGAAGGAGGGGAGGGAGTTCAAGGGGACCTGGGAGGAGTCTGGGACAGCAGGAGTCCTGAGCCTTTCTGATGGGGTCATCTCCACTCCAGACGGAGCTGGTGCTGGAGAAGTATGAGGTCTACAACCCCATCCCCCTCATGGTGGGTAGCTCTGTGGGAGGACTGCTGCTCCTGGCCCTCATCACAGCTTTACTGTATAAGGTGAGTGTTTTTATCCCACTCCAGACACCACCAGCATTTGATCCCACTCTTTCAATGGTGTAAGAAAGAGCTCACCGTCAAGTCAAGCCCACATTCTTCCTAAAGAGATCCCTTCCCACCTGTGACATCTGTTGTTGTTTAGTCTCTTAAGTCGTATTTGACTCTTTGGTGACCCCACAGACTGCATCCCACCAGGTTCCTCTGTCCACGGGATTTTCCAGGCAAGAATACTGGAGTGGGTTGCCATTTCTTTATCCCAGGGGATCTTCCCAACCCAGGGATCGAACCCATGTCTCCTGCATTGCTAGTAGATTCTTTCCTGCTGAGCCATCAGGGAAGCCACCTGTGACATCACCTGTCCCCAGTGGACTCCATGTCTTTCTGTCTGATTCTCAAGCCCCCTCTAATCTGTCTCCATTTCTTTTCCACTCTTCTTCATCTCCTTACATGTTTCCCTGGAAGGCAAATTAGAGCGTGAAAGCCCTGGATTTGATGTTGATGCCACCACTGATTCTTTCCTTGGCCGTTGGCATGTGGTTGGTCCATGATGGATCTTGGTTTCTCTTTCTGAAGGTGGTTCTACCCAACTCACAGAACTGTGGCAGAGTCTAAATGACACTGTTTATTTAAAGTTCCTAGTATAGTGCTGGAACATAGGGTTCCAGAAATGGTGATCACGGATCCTCTCCATCATCTCTTTTCTTCTCGTCCACTGGACTTCCTGATTTTTTTTTCTCCTTCCTCCCTAACAGGTTGGTTTCTTCAAACGTCAGTACAAGGAAATGATGGAAGGAGCAAACAATCAGACTGTCCCAGAAAATGAGACAGGAGACCCCCAAGTTGCCCAATAAGATACTACATCCTATTGTCCTATTGTCTCATCTGAAAGGTTCCCTGGCCTTCTCACTTTTGCCCGATAAGAAACTACCTCCTGTTCTCCTTTGGACCTGCTCTCCCCTGAGAGATTCCCTAGCCTTGTTACTCTCACCCCAGTCAGGCCTGATGGGGAAGAAGTATTCCAAGCGAGGGGAGCTGGGATCAGCTGCTTTCTGTCTTTGGGAGGATGCAGTGTGTTTGCACAAATCACCTTGCCTGGGAGGAGGCATTGATCTTGTCAGGGCTCCAACTGGAAATCCCAGGACAGGATCCCTGCTGTGCCCCCGAGGACCTGACTTGGTATTTCTACCTAGAAATCCATGGACAAGAGCCTCAGGCTCCAGTCTCTGTCCCTCCACTAACCACCGATGATCTTCCTAAAATACAGTACTAAACCTGGCAAACATCCTCATCCATCCTCAGTGGTTCCCCCTTACTCGCAGTATAACTTCTGAACCCCGCAGCTTGTGAAGCAGTACACAGATGTGTCTTACAAACCCTGGGATGTATTGAAGATGACATTGTTTGCATATGGTTGGTGACTGGAGAGCACTTTGACGTCCTCTCTCGGGCACCTGCTGCCCCCAAATAAGGTCATTCTTATTATAATGCCACCTATCTCAGCATAACAGTCAATATGGTGCCTGGTGCTGAGCTGGGAGTCAACACACAGCAGGCCATTCACTGTCGGGACAGATCCTACTGCTGCCTCCAATAAGGGGCTCGGGCCACATGGATGTTTTAATTAGAAAAACAGAAGGGGAGGCAGTTGACCATGTGATATGAGGGGAAGCGATTCCTTCAACTCCACCCCAAATTATCACCCCATCCACCATAAGGTCCCAAACCCTTTTGAATTTGGAAGTTTGGGGATCTCCAGAAGGACCCATTATGATGAAATTCATTAAGCTGGGCCCCAATTTAGATCTTCTAAGAATTGGTGTTTAGAGTGTTGTTTTTCAAAATGTGCTCCACAAACATCCAAAGGTTTCCTAAATGCTGTTTTAGAGGGGGAAAAAAAGACAAGAAACAATTTTAAACCCATGCATCTCACACATTTGATCCCAGTGACTTTCACAGAAATCCTGCCATATCCTTATAATTGTGCTCCTAAAGCTTGTCTCTGGGCTCCACGGATGGTAGTTTAACATTCTGGCAATGGTGCTATTTTCATATAATTTTCCTGTGTGTGTTATTGTTTCCCTTCATTATAAGTGCAATTTCCATGGTTTCTATTATGTTGTATTATATCCCCAAATCACAAAAATGGATCGATGGCTCAAAAAATATTCATCGAGGGATAAGTATTGTGATTAAAAAATAAAAGAGAATTGCTGCAACTAGAACAATGTCATCAAAATCAGTACTGAGCAAGATTGCACTTCACATTACTATAGACATGTATGAATGCTGGGTTGAGTGATTGTGAGCTGAAAAATTAAAATGTGTCTAGGAAATATACCATCTGAAAATTGGATTTTATTGGATCAGGTATCTATTTGTTCCTAGGTTGTTGTCCACTATGAAACTTTGTCCAGTCATGCCATAATTTTTAAAGGATTTTTTTTAAGCAACCAATAATTAGTTTTATGTATTTACTAATTTTATTTTTTGCCTGAGTGGCATGTGGGATCTTAGTTCCATGACCAGGGATCGAACCTGCATCCCTTGAATTGGAAGCTCCGAGTCTTGACTACTGGACAGCCAGGGGGGTCCCCTAGTACCATAATTTTATCAAAGCTGTTGTGTCATTTTCAAACAAAGCATAATGGCCTCTCACATAAAGCCACAGAGATTTCTTTGAATGACTGCAACATATGACTGTCCCATCTAAGATCAATTAATTTCATCTGAAGATAGAGAAGACAGAAAAACCCCAGATGCATAAATCAAAGTTGCTGATGTAGCAAAAGCATGTGCAAGTCACATAATTTCCAAGAAGTTTATAAAACCAACCGTAAGGTTAACGTCTGTATCAGAAGGTTGCTTTTGGCTGCAAGTAACAGGAGCCCAGGAAGTACATAAAGGCATATACTGATAAAAGGCCTTAACATAAGAGGTCCAGTAGACCCCTGGCCACTGAGTCTCAAAATCAATTTGATTTCACATGGGAGGGGCAACAGTGCACCTTTCAAGTGCTCCTCAAGGCTGCCTGCACAGCCTCTGTATGTCTTTGGTAGCCCAAGATCTGTTCCTGTTCTCCTTCCCTACATTAGTAAAATGGGCTCATTACATTGATGATAGACTATCTTTTTATTATTTATTTTTAAAATTTTTGATTGCTCTAGGTCTTTATTGCTGCATATAGGCTTTCTTTAGCTGCATCTCAAGGGCTCAGTAGTTGTGGTACATGGGCTTAGTTGCCCCAAGGCATGTGGGATCTTCCCAGACTAGGGATCAAACCCATATCCCCTGCATTGGCAGGCAGATTCTTATCCACTGGACCACTAGGGAAGTCCCGATGATAGAGTATTAAGAGAGGAAGACTTGTCTCTGCTCAGGACACTCTGCAGACTCTGCTGGAACATGTTTGAGGGAGAGGATGGGTGGTGAATCCACAGAAAAGGCAAGGCCAAGCATCACCATGTAGTTTTGGGGAGTCCTATGGTCAGGTAAACTTCCCTTGTGGCTCAGCTGGTAAAGAATCCCCCTGCAGTAAACCTGGGTTTGATCCTTGGGTTGGGAAGATCCCCTGGAGGAGGGCAAGGTTACCTACTTCAGCATTCTGGCCTGGAGAATTCCATGGATTTTTATAGTCCATGGGGTGGCAAAGAGTAGGACACAAATGAGCTATTTTCACTTTCGGTAAGGTGCATACTGTCCCAGAAGCTGTGAAGGATGGGGAGCAAGCCTTTCCAACCCCTAAGAATATGAAGAAAGTGTAAGACTTTGTGGGGGGTTGAGGTTTGGAGGACTTCTATTCCCCACCTGGCCCAGTGCCTCCATCTCTTATACCACCTGCTAAAGGAAGGATTGAAGGCAGGAGGAGAAGGGGGCGACAGAGGACGAGATGGTTGGACGGCATCACCAACTCAAAGGAAGTGAATTTGAGCAAGCTCCAGGAATTGGTGATAGACAGGGAAGCCTGGCGTGCTGCAGTTCACGGGGATCAGAGTAACGAGCCACCTTTGAGAAGGCAAGACGCTAGTGAAGCAGATTAAAGCTCTGGGCATCCCCCAAGCAAGGCTTCCTGGGAGGTAGATGCCTCTGTGACTCTGGAAGGTATGAGGTGGGGACAGTCGCAGACAGCAAAAGGGAGTACCCCTAGGATTTTGGTCCCAGTTCTGAAAGGAGGCACAAATCCCATAAACCCGCAGAGAGCAGCAGTTCCTGGCACTGCACGCAGCGTTCCTCCAGGTGAAGTCTCTCACGGAGATCAGCAATCATGGTAGGACCCTCCCTTCCTATTGAGGGGCGGGTTGATAACTATGTGTCACCCACCCACGTCTGCTGTAGCACTAACTCCCACTTTGACTAAGGGGCTTACCCCTCTGCAGCAGAGGGGACCCTGTCCTCCAAAATCCCCTGCCCCTAATTCTGCCCCTGTGGTCTATAGGGAGGGAGTGGGGGAGATTCCCTCTGATGCCCCGTGTACTGGTTGGGGTGACCGGTCTACAGTCACTGTTCAGCTCAACACTGACACCATCTGGAGGGAAACAGGCATGAACCACAGCTACCAGGGGGCTGAACTCAAGAGACCTCGTGAGCTCTGGCCGTTAACACTTTGCATTGACAGTTGGACTGTTCTAACCCTACGGCTTAGAAAATGGGAAGCTGGGGGGTGGATGATCATGAATAAGCACTGATGGGATCAGGATATGTGGAAAGACATCTGGGTTTGCCTGCAAGAGCCTGAGTCAGTTCTCACTGTCCTCCATGCGCCGGCTTAGAGGATGTTGACGCCCCTGGCAACCAGGAAGCTGATGCTGTAGCCCGGATATGAGCCCTAGCAATGCACACTTCAGTTGTGGTGTCCACGTGGGATGGTGTGTTGTCAATGATGCTGGATTGCCCCTGAAATACACTGACTTGGTTAATGCAGATACAGCATGTCTTGTATGTTCTAAACAACCAAAGGATTCTAGGGCCATCCACTGGGAGGGAGCTCCCAGCAGGTGAGGAATTGGCAAATTGATTATATTGGCCTCTCCCTCTGAGTGAGGACTCTAAACATGCCTTGGTTTGTGTAGACACTGCATCTGGCCTGACCCAAGTTTTCCCCGGTGGCTGCGTAAACCAGGCATTTAGGGAATTAGAGAGGCTGGGTACCAGGGACAGATACCCTCACTGAGTAGGCAGGGATGGGGGTCACATTTCAAAGGTCATGAAATGCAAGACTGGGCGAAGGAACATGACATTGAATGAGGGTTCTGTCTCCTTTACAAACTGCAGGCAGAAGTGTTGGTAGAAGTGGAAGAATGAAATATTAAAATAGCAGATTAAATTACTAACAGGTAAAACCACCTTGGTCAGGTGGATTAAAGGACTGTCCCAGCCTTCAATACACTTGAATGACAACCAGTAGGGCCTTTCGCCCCATCTGCCAGACCGGGGAACCCTGCTGAGACACCCAATGCCTTAAATGTATGGGAGTCATGAGAGATGGACATCACCCCAATTCTCACCATGGACCATGGGGCGCTGCTGGGTATGTGGGCAGCTGCCCCTCTCAGCTTGGTCAAGACTGGCATGGTGGGGGTATCACCACTCCAGGGAGGGGATTGGAAGGCCCTAAAGCAGTACATTAAGGAAGGACAAGCCAGGACTAGTACTCTTTTATTTTCCTTTTTGTGGAAGTATATTTGATATATAACATTGTGTTAGTTTCTGATGTACAACAAAGTGATTCAGTTTTGTATGTAAGGGTATATATTGTTAGATTCTTTTCCATACAGATTATTACAAGATATTGAATATAGTTCCTTGAGTTGTACAGTACATTCTTGTTTTTTTTAATCTATTTTATAAATAGTGGTGCTTGCATGCATACTCGGTTGTGTCCAACTCTTCGTGACCCCATGGACTGTAGCCCACCAGTAACTCTGTCCATGGAATTTTCCAAACAAGGATACTGGAGTGGGTTGCCATTTCCTACTCCCGGGAATCTTCCCGACTCAGGGATTGAACCCAAGTCTCTTGCATTTCCTGCACTGGCAGGAGGGTTCTTTACCACTTGCCCCACGTGGGAAGCCTGTACAATGAGGTAGCGATGACTAACTCGTGTGTGACCTAGGAACCATATCACTTTATACTTGGATGAAGTCACTGGTGTGGAAAGTCTGAATCAGCCCTGGGCTTTTCTGCAGTGCATTTTTGGGGCAGATGTGCTTGCTAAATTTTTACCACTGAAAACCTGAGTCACTGAGAATGAGATTTGGTTGTTTGTAACTAATGTTCATCCTGTGAATTAATGTTTTCTTTGAGTGGCCGGAAAAGGGTGCTGATGGAGTGCTGGCCTGAAGAAGTTGGTCTACGTACCCTTGGTTGGCAGAGAATCGGGGGGAGGCTGGGGAGGGGGTGCAGTTAACAAGACACCTTTCGACCTTGATTTGGTGCTGAAGGAAAGAGAGAGAATTGTGAATCTGATCAAGTCATGGCCACTGTGTTCATCTTTGCAGTGCTGTGAGGAGGGATGGGTATTTCATATTAAAGGGATGTCAGGGAGAAATATAGTCATTTGAGATTTTATTTTTATTTTTGGCTGCCCTGGGTCTTCATTGCTACGAGCGGACTTTATTGCAGTGAGCTGGGGCAACTGTCTAGTCGCAATGCACGGGCTTCTCATTGCTGTGGCTTCTTTCATCGTGGAGCACGGGCTCTAGGCACGCAGGCTTCAGAGTTGTGGCACATGGACTTAGTTGCTCCTTGACCAGCAGAGTCTTCCCAGAGCAGGGGCTAAACCTGTGTCCCCTACAGCGGCAGACAGATTCTTAACCACTGGACCACCAGGGAAGTCTTGTTTTTATTTTAAATTGTAGTAAAATGCACAGAAGGTAAATTTTACCCTCTAGCTATTTTTAAATGTAAATTTCAGCAGTGTCAAGTGCTCTCTCTTTGTTGGGCAACTGTCACCACCATCCGTCTCGAGAACTCTTTTCATCTTGTAAAATCAAACCTCAATACCCATTTAACCACAACTCCTCATAACTCCCCTCTCCCCAGCCCCTGGCAACCAACATTCTGCCTTCTGTATCTGTGACTCTGACTACTCTAGGTATCTCCCATAAGTGGAGTTACAGCAGTGTTTGTCTTTTTTGTGACTGGGCTTATTTCACTTAGGATAATGTCCTTGAGCTTCACCCACGTTGTAGCAACTATCAGAATTTCCTTCCTTTTAAAGGCTGAATAATACTCCATCATATATATCACATTTTAGGGACTTCCGTAGTGGGCCAGTGGTTAAGACTCTGTGGTCCCAATGCAGGGGGCCTGGGTTCACTCCCTGATCTGGGAACTAGGTCCCACATACCCCAATTAAAAGATCCCACATGCCGCAACTAAGACCTGGTCCGACCAAATAAATAAATATTAAAAATCAACAACAACAGTAAAACAATAGTTCAGGGATAAAACAGAGTCCTTGTCTCTCCTCAAGGAATATACCTAATGATCTGACACATATCTGAGTTGTTCTGCAGAAACTAAGACACCCACTCAGGCAGAGGACGGTGACCACATGCTGACTACAAGCACGTAGATTCCAGCTGGTTGCAACCAGAAGGTTGATGATTAAGATTTCTGAAATATCACCCTGCTATCTCACAGCCAACCAATTGGAGGAAAGTTCAGGAGCTACACCCCTCACCCCAAGTGTTGCCTTTAAAACCCTTCCCTGAACGTCATTAGGGAGTTCACGTCTTTTGAGCACAAGCTGTCCATTCTCCTTGCTTGGTGCCCTGCAATAAATGCTGTACTTTCCCTCTACCACAACCCAGTGTCAGCAGACTGGCTGTGCTGTGTGGTAGATGAGCAGAGAAATCTACCCAGTGGGGACACAACTTTAGCCCCACTCATTTTTTTTTTCTATTAAAACATTTTTTTTTAATTTATTTTTTTTTATTAGTTGGAGGCTAATTACTTCACAACATTTCAGTGGGTTTTGTCATACATTGATATGAATCAGCCATAGATTTACACGTATTCCCCATCCCGATCCCCCGCTCCCACCTCCCTCTCCACCCGATTCCTCTGGGTCTTCCCAGTGCACCAGGCCTGAGCACTTGTCTCATGCATCCCATCTGGGCTGGTGATCTGTTTCACCATAGATAGTATAGATGCTGTTCTTTTGAAACATCCCACCCTCACCTTCTCCCACAGAGTTCAAAAGTCTGTTCTGTATTTCTGTGTCTCTTTTTCTGTTTTGCATATAGGGTTATTGTTACCATCTTTCTAAATTCCATATATATGTGTTAGTATGCTGTAAAGTTCTTTATCTTTCTGTTTAGCCCCACTCATAATCGTGTTGAATGTGAGTACACACTGGTGAAGGCATTTTAACTAGCTTTTCATGCCTTTATCCCCACCCTCCACTCTGCTTTGTTGTTGTTCAGTTGCTAAGTTGTGTCTGACCCTCTGTGACCCCGTGAACTACAGCATGCCAGGTTTCCCTGTCCTTCACGATCTCCCAGAGTTTCGCTCATGTCCATTGAGTCGGTGACACCATCCAAATATCTTGTCCTCTGTCGTTCCCTTCTCCTCCTGCTCTCAGTCTTTCCCAGCATCAGATCTTTTCCAACGAGTCAGTTCTTCACATCAGGTAGTCAAAGTACTGGAGCTTCAGCATCAATCCTTCCAATGAATATCCAGGGTTGATCTCCTTCAGGACTGACTGGTTTTATCTCCTTGCTATCCAAGGGACTCTCAGGAGTCTGCTCCAGCACCACAATTTGAAAGCATCAGTTCTTTGGCACTCAGCCTTCTTTATGATCCAACTGTCACATCTGTACATGACTGCTGGGAAAAGCCATAGCTTTGACTATACAGACCTTCATTGGCAAAGTGATGTCTCTGCTTTTTAATACTGTTTAGGTTTGTCATAGCTTTTCTCCCAAGGAGCAGGTGTCTTTTAATTTCATGGCTGCAATCATTGTCCACAATGAATTTGGAGCCCAAGAAGAGAAAAATCTGTCACTGCATCCACTTTTCCCCTTCTATGTGCCATGAAGTGATGAGATCAGGTGTTTTTAGACAACCAACTTTTTTTTAAAGATTTTTTTTGGATGCGGGCCATTTTAAAAGTCTTTATTGAATTTGTTACAATATTACTTCTGTTTTATATTTTGGTTTTCTGGTTGCAAGACATGTGGGATCTCAGCTCCCTGACCAGGGATTAAACCCATGCCCCCTGCATTGGAAGGCGAAGTTTTAACCACTGGTCCACCAGGAAAGTTCTGATAACCAATGTTTTAATTGCCAGCTCCAATTCTCTGTCAAACTAGCACTCCAAGGTGGGCATCTCTCCGCTCATTGTTGGACATCATAGGAGTTCCTTGGTCTGGGGAAATGACAATTAGCCATCCATATTGATGCAATATTTTCTCTTCCAGTTCTTTCATAATGCTGTAAGCATTTTCATCTACCACCGAGTTAGCAAAGCCCAATCCAGAATCAATCTATTCTTGTCAGGACACATCTGCTGCCCCCAGGGTTACCAGCATCCATCTGATTTACCAGCTATGTTTAGCACCTTCCCACCAGGGAAGCTGTCACAACACTATCTGCGGTCTCTGTCCCTCTTGCTGGCAGACAGAACAATCTTTTTGACATTTTATGCCTTAGAAGGTATGATACAAAGGAGTCCCCAAATGAGTCATCTTTGTTATGTTCCCACATCAGCAAATCAAGACTTAAAACATAACTAATTACAGTTTCAATCTTCCCCAGGAATTCAACCTTTAACCAGCCAAACGAGAATTTCCTAATCAGCGTTAGGAATAAATCTGCTGATAAACTCCTTCTGTTTCCCCTTAGAAGGATGACCTTGCCTAAAACAAGTCTTTCTTTTACGATAATTTCCTTTTTTCTGTTCCCGCTCTGATTTTGAAACCTTTTCTTATCTGCAGCTTGACGAAGAAGCTCCTTTCTATTGCTAGATGAGATGCTGACTGATTCATGAATTTTTTTCCCATTTTAACAGTTTTTAATGAAAGCTATAGACAAGATGACTTTATTCCTGCATCTTCTCAATTGTTTCTTCCTTATATTTACGCTTTTCCTTTGCTACTTGACAAGATTTGGCTTTATGTTCAAGGATCTTTGTGCGGTCTTTGCCAGTTTTAGACTGGTGATAACTGCCTTGCTGGGCTGAATGCCCGCATGGACAGTCCTGCCATTAGCCTTCTCCCACTGCACTTGTTCAGGGTAGATGATGTATTTCTTCCTGTAAGCCTGGACTACTTTGCCAATTTGCTGCCCTTTGTTGTGCCCTTATGTAGCCTGAACTTCATCATCCTTTCAGATGGGTATGGATCGAACGTTGTACTTCTGTCTCAGCTCTTAGAAAGAGAAGACATCATCTCCCTGAGAATGTGGGAAGGTGCACTGAAATGCCTTTTTCAGTTCTTACTTCTGTAAGAAGTCACGAAGGGATTGAACTTCATTTTGGCCATTTTGGTGAGGCCTTAGAAGGGGAAAGAATCATTTTATAAAGTCATTTAGATCTTTAGAATTTACTTGTTTGAATTTTTGTTACTGAACAGCTACAAAAACAGGTCTAGATTCAGCCCATCTCTGCATTGATACAGCGCCCTCACGTCCCCTCATTTCTGGACCCAATGGCCATCTCAAGAGATCACATGGGGATATCTGCTTGTCAATTACAGTCACTTTCCAAACTTGGAAAGTAGTTCTTCCAGGGCATAGACATATCCTGATTTAATGCATTCCTCCAATTTTCATAGGATCACACCCCTTATGAGCATCCCCTTAACAGGCCAGGTTTCCTTTAATCTATCACCCGACCAAACGGGCAGGCCATTGACCACTGCCTATGAGGCATTAAAAACCCAAACGATGGTCTAGTGACTGAGACTCTGTGCTCCCAGTGCAGGGGACCTGGGTTCAATCCCTGGTCAGGGAACTAGATCTCATATGCCACAACGAAGACCTGGCATAGCCAAATAAACAAATAGATAAATATTTAAGAAAACAAAACAAAAACCCAAACATAGGGACTTTTTAACATGGGTCAACTCCTCCATCACTGCCTGGAAAACAGCATGCAATTCAACATACCAGGCTGTTCTCTTACCTTCTTCAATCAGACCGGTAGCCTTCCAACAAGAATCTTGTCCATTTATCTTGGAACGGCCATCCACAAACCAAAGTGCTCTTTGTCTGTCAGTGGAGAGCTGTGTATGGGGCACTGACCAAGAGACAGTAGAATCCATCAGCTCCTCACACGGTTCCAGAGTCAATCCTGGAGCAGTGGGGGTGTGGGAAAGTCTCCCTGCTGGTGAATTTATTTCTTCTTTACATTCTCCCCCAAACTGAGACCCTAGATAAGCAATATCCATTTTACTATGAAGCTATTCTAAATTGGGAAAGGAGTACATCAAGGCTGTATATTTTCACCCTGCTTATTTAACTTATATGCAGAGTACATCATGTGAAATGTCAGGCTGGATGAAGCACAAGCTGGAATCAAGATTTCCAGAAAAAATATCAATAACCACAGATATGTAGAGACACCACCCTTATGGCAGAAAGCAGAGAGGAAGTAAAGAGCCTCTTGATGAAAGTGAAAGAGAAAAGGGAAAAAGCTGGCTTAAAACTCAACATTCTAAAAACTAAGATCATGGCATCCGGTCCCATCACTTCATGGCAAATAGATGGGGAAACAGTGGAAACAGTGACAGACTTTATATTCTTAGGCTCCAAAATCACTGCAGATAGTGACTGAAGCCATGAAATTAAAAGATGCTTGCTCCTTGGATGAAAAGCTATAACCAACCTAGACAGCATATTAAAAAGCAGAGACATTACTTTGCCAACAAAGGTCTATACAGTCAAAGCTATGGTTTTTCCAGTAGTCATGTATGGATGTGAGAGTTGGACATAAAAAAAGCTGAGTGCTGAAGAATTGATGCTTTTGAACTGTGGTGTTAGAGAAGACTCTTGAGAGTCCCTTGTACTGCGAGGAGATCAAACCAGTCCATCCTAAAGGACACCGGTCCTGAATATTCATTGGAAGGACTGAAGCTATAATACTTTGGTCACCTGATGTGAAGAACTGACTCACTGGAAAAGACCCTGATGCTGGGAAAGATTGAAGGTGGGAGGAGAAGGAACGACAGAGGACGAGATGGTTGGGTGGTATCACTGGCTCAGTGGACATGGTCCACTCAAACATGAGTTTGAGCAAGCTCTGGGAGTTGGTGATGGACAGGGAAGCCTGGCGTGCTGCAGTGCATGGGGTCACAGAGAGTCAGACACGACTGAGCGACTGAACTGAACAGAGGAAGCTATCCTGGGCATGGCCGTGTTCGTTAGATTATTTTAACTCTCTAGGCCTAAGTCCCAGTAGGCATTGCTCATAGGGTTTTTCCATAAGCCCCAGCTAGGTTCCATGTAGGGTTATCTCACACAGGGCTATCATAGGGAGAATCTGCCCCCACCAACACCCTGGCTTCTATTGTACAATGTGTGGGCTCAGGGAATCTTCCTGGTTTCCGTTTAGCATGTCCAATTAGCATTACTTGAAGGGAAGATTTATATGTCTTCTATTTTACACAATACTAGTTGGGGAAATATTCCTATGAGATTCAACATGGGAATACAACCCTGGAGGTCCAGTGGTTAAGGATCCACCTTCCAATTTGGGGGATGCTAGTTCAATCCCAGGTAGAGGAACTAAGATCCTACATGTGGGTCAACTAAACCTGCAAGCCGAAACTACAGAGCCTGTACACTCTGGAGGCCATATGCCACAACCAGAGAAGCCTGCACACTGCAATAAAGATCTCGTTTGTTGCAACTAAGACCTGATACAGCCAAATACATACTTTTGGTTTTTTTTTTAAACAAGACTTCCCTGGTGGCCCAGTGGTTAAGAATCCACCTGCTAAGGCCGGGAACATGGGTTTGATCCCTGCTCTGGGAGGATCCCACATGCTATGGAGCAACTAAGTCCATGTGTCACAACTACGGAGCCCATGCTCTAGAGCCTGTGAGCTGCAACTAGAGAGTGGCCACCCCTCACTGCAACTAGAAAAAGGCGGGGAGCAGGAACTAAGACCCATCACAGCCAAAAATTAAAAAAAAAAAGTAATCACTATAAAGACTTCAAACCCACCAGTTCTCCTACAAACTTTTACCTTACATTCCTTTTTTAAAAAATTGTACTTCACTGTGCATTGCAAATATTGAAAGGTTTTTTGTTTGTTTGTTTGTTTGTTTTTTAGCAAATTGAAGGTTTGTGGTACCCCTGTGTGTTATATATTTATCGGCACTATTTTCCCAACAGCATTTGCTCTCCTAACTGCAGCCTCCATTAGGACTTCATCCACAATTCTAGATAGGAGAAGTGTTCTACTGCCAAAGGTAATATCCAGTCCCATAGAGGGAGACACAACTTCTTTATGTAAAGCCTGTTTCAGCATTCCAACTTTCATAATCCTATCAATCATTACAAGTTTACATTCTCATCATCTAATTGCTGCCTGTGTAGGGGCTTCACCAATTGATGTGGTTTCCGTCTCAAGGAGTCCTGGAACCTTCTCCACCCTCTGACCACTTGGCCCACTCTTGTGCCAAAGGCTTTTGGTCATTGGTGAGGGATTGAAGCAAGGCCCTTTTGTCAATCTTTAAATTGATAAACCCATCTAACCACTGTACCAAGCAATGACTGGTCAGGCTTCTCATCATCATTTCTGCAATCTGACTTTTTCCTTTTTCCCTCTTTTCTCTTTTTTCATTATTTAGAGAATACTTTGTTAGTTTCTGTAATCAAATCCATGTAGATAAGACCTTCCATATTTAATACAGATTGAAAAATTTATGCTTAATGTTTCTAGGCCAGATGGTTGCCAACTTTATCAACTTCTCCAAAATCATCTTAGGATTTCCTTCTGCTGGGACGAGTCTCATGACTCTCCCCTTTCTGTTTCCTCTTCATTTGTTTCCTATCAATATTTGCTTATTCACCTTAATTCTTAATAACTGCTTAAATTTTTTCACTCTGTTGGGAAGTCCCTTGAATCTCTCCTCAGCCTCTTCTTATTCTCTTGTTAATTAATTTAATATTTTTATTACCATCTGTGAAACTGAGTCTTCCAAATTCCCTTACTGATTAATCTCTTAATGCAAAACTTTATTTCCCATTTCGTGCCCTCTAGGATTTAGTGACTAAAGAGAGAGAACCTCAATTCTGTGCTAACCGAACACGAATCAGCCAGAGTCACATGACTAAAATTTGGCTTCTGCCGATAACATTGTTAATGTACTTAAATTGTTATTATAGATAAAATCATCAATGTACAAACTCAGGTTGCTTCTCCAGGGCAAGATAAGCTAACAGACTCCCGAGTCATATGGACCTCCTGACCAGAGAATCCTACACCAGAGACATCCCAACTTCCAAAACTATGATTAAGAAATGCCACAAGGGCTCAGTGGTAAGAAACCCACCAGTGCAGGAGACACGGGTTCGATCCCTGGTCTGGGAAGATCCCACATGCCAAGGGGCAATCAGGCCAGGGCTCCACAGCTACTGAGCCTGTGCTCTAGAGCCTGAGAGCTGAAACTACGGAGCCCGTGTGCCTCAATTCTTGAAACCCGCACGCTCTAGAGCACCTGCTCCACAACAAGAGAATCCACCAAAATTCGAAGGCTTCACACACAACTAGAGAAAGTGACCGTGCAGCAGCCAAGACCCAGCACAGCCAAAAATAAATACATTTTTAAAATTATTTTTTTAAACAGAAATGTCAGAAGAAATGATTAATCCCAGCTTCTTTGTTCGTCACCTTAGGGAAAAAAAAAAACAACAACAACAAAACCAAACCCTTTAATTCAAAGACCAGGTTGGAATGGATCTGAGGCTTGTCTGCCATTCCCTCGCTTGGTGCCCTGCAATAAATCCTTACCTTGCTGCAAACACCTGTTGTCACAGCTTGACTTTCTGCGCCGTGGGTACCTGAGCCCTTTACTTGGTTGCATCTGTAAGACCTATGAAGGAAAGCTGGGACAGGAAATTCAATAAAGCTTCCTGCACTGTATTTTGGTTTTGCAACAATTGCATTATATGGGGTGCCCGTGTGAAAGGGTCTCTTCTAACCACAGCATTTACCATGACTTGGGTAATGGGCCTGTTCATCAGGTAAATATCTCAGTCATCACAAAGCCCACCTCACATGGTTTACATTCATATATATCAGCTGCTTCATTTGGGGTGTTCATTTGGCGTCCATGGGCTTCCCAAGTGGCTCTGTGGTAAAGAATCTGCCTGCCAATACAGGAGATGCGGATTCGATCCCGCCACAACTACTGAGCCTGTGCTCTAGATCCTGGGAGCCACCACTACAGAGCCTACATGCCCTAGAGCTTGTGCTCCATAATAAGAGAAGCCATCACAGTGAGAAGCCCGAGTACCACAACTAGAGAAAGCCCGGGTGCAGCGACGAAGACCCAACACAGCCAAAAATGAATAAGTAAAAAACAGTAGTCATTGATCATGTAAGTTTAAGACTGCTTTGCTGGAACTTTTTATAAGGAACCTCAAATGGACTTTAAAAAACTCTCGAGGCCAGGAAGGTCAAGCCAAAGTCCAAGCAGTCCTTCAAGCTATCGGGTCACAGCTGAGTCTGTATCGGGCCATAGCTGAGTCTATGCATCTCTCTCTCAAGTTTATTTATTTATTAGCTAAGTCTTTGGGTATCTCAGAGCCACACCAGTACCTAAAAGGATATGTCACTTGGTTGGAGATCACGCAGTAATGAACAGTTTGCCTCACTGCATAAAAATTTTCTGGACGTTTTGGCAGGTGAACTACTGTCAACCTAACTCGTTCCGTGACCAACTTATCCTGCCATATGTGACACTGGGATCTTTGAGTTAGGCGGCAGGAAACTGCTTGATCCGTTCCCACCATTTTTTTGCAACTTTTTGGCTTCTGAGATTCCCGGCAGTCTTTATCTCTTGTGCTCACTAACAGAAACCGACAGTAAGTGAGGACCTAGAACTGTGGACACCACCAGTAGTCAAAAGACTAGGGACTGGTGGAGGGGACTTTCCTGGTGGTCCAGTGGTTAAGAATCTACCTTCCAATGCAGGGAACACGGGTTCAATCCCTGATCAGGGAACTAAGATCCTACCTCCCAAGGGGCCACTAAGCCTCCTTGCTGCAACTAGAAGACCCAGTACAGCCTTTTTTTTTTTTTTTTAAACAGGCATTCTTTAAAAAAAAAAAAGCTAGGGACTGGGGAAAGGGTTGAACCAGCAGTCTTCAAAGAATGCGGACTGCAAACAGATTCCAAACAAATGGGGAACTAAAGACTAAACTGCCAGCAGTTCCCAGCGTGGAGTCTGAGGTCAGAATGAAGGGCTGAGTTTAGAAGGTACTGCAGGCTGGCCAATCTTGAGCCTCTTTTAATCTCCGGGAGACTCTGGAGCTATCTGAGCCCAAGTGGCATCAAGGCCATGCCCCTTCTTGGGGGCAGGGGCACTCAACCCTCCAACACTGACCAGTCCGTGTTCACGAGTTCCAACATGCAGACATTTCATTCCCAACTCAATTCCGGAAATCTGGACTCAGATTCTCAGCTGAACCGCTTCATTTCATCTGTAGAAATGAAGGTGACGGAGAGGCAAGATGAGCTTATGCTGTGTGCTCCAAAGCCAGACGTTTAGAAAGGGAATTGGATTCCTAACATCAAGTTGGCGAGTTCAGAAGTTACACTTCAAGTGATGGGGAGCCACCAAAGATGGATGAAGATGAGCGCCTGGCTCGGAACTGTATTTTAGAGAGGTCATCAGTGGTTAGCAGACAAACGGAGACTGGAACCTGAGGCTCTTGCCCATGGATTTCTAGGTAGAAATTCCAAGTCAGGTCCTCAGAGGGCACAACAGGGATCCTGTCCTGGGATTTCCAGTTGGAGCCTTGATAAGACCAATGCCCCCTCCCTGGCAAGGTGATTTGTGCAAACACACTGCATCCTCCCAAAGGCAGAAAGCGGTTGATCCCAGCTCCCCTCGCTTGGAATGCTTCTTCCCCATCAGGCCTGACTGGGGTGAGAGTAAGAAGGCCAGGGAACCTCTCAGCGCAGATCCAAAGGACAACAGGAGGTAGTATCTTATTGAACAACTTGGGGGTCTCCTGTTCCATTTTCTAGGACAGTCTGTCCGTTTGCTCCCTTCATTATTTCCTTGCGCTGACGTTTGAAGAAACCAAACTGCTGATGGAGGAAGGGGAAAGAAAATCACTGGGGGTCAGTGTAGGCACCCCACCTGAGGCTGCCCAGGCCCATCTGGAGACCTGGTGACCAGCCTGGCCCCTCCCTGGCTGGCTGGTCTCACTTCTGCTCCACTCACTCCCTTGCCAGCATTATCCAAATTCTAGACCCTCAGAAGGGCTCCCCCAGACACCTCAGCTTGTCCCCTGAGTGTCTCTACCCAGAAAGTCACAACTGAACAATCCCACTGAGCCGTAGACTCACAGGCATGGTGTGTCCCGCTTGTGGGTCCCCTGCAAGCAAGTGTGACAACCCCAGCATACACTCCAGCAAGCAGGCTCCCAGCTTGCACTTGCCTGGGCTGAGGGGTGTGCAGGACTGAAGGAGAGTGTGAAACCCTGGGCGGGAGGATGTCACCCAGGAGGCCTGTGGTGGGACCAGCGGTGGGGGTGGGGTGACCCGGGTTAAGCCACCTGGGCCTGTTTCATGTCACAAGTGCATAGATCTCTCAAAAGCAGGGGTTTGCGTCTGGTGTCGATGACACACAATAGGGGCCCAATATCTCTTTGTTGAATGACAAGTGAATTTATAGAAAGTCATCACAGCACCTTGCCTGGAACATAGCAGCTGCTAGGAAGGTACTTGTTGAAGGAAGGTGTCTGCTCAAGCCCCTGCCTTGACCCCTTAGCGTCACACACCATGTGCGCCCCTCCCTGGGCAGCACAGAAGCCCTTTTCCTTTCACCCAACTTTTCTCTGATCCCCAGCCTCTGCAACCAGCAGGTCATCTCCTTCTGTCCTTCCCAAAGGAGCCTGGGAAAGGAAGGAGGGATGGTTATAAATGTCCCGCCGGGTGTCAATCTGTTCTTGGGATGAGGAATCATCCTGCCCTGATGCCAAGGGTTAAGCCCAAAGCCATAGACCTGTCAATGTTTAGCTGAAGCTTCCCCACCTCCATGACAGGAGGCCCAGGGCCCCCCTCCCCACCTCCTCGGAAACTCACACAGCCTCAGGACACAGAACCTCGGGGAGGCCCCTGATGAGATTCTGCCTTGCATCAGGGTAACACTGCTCCCCCATAAGGCAGTAAGAACCTTGAAAACAAGGTCACATCTCAGGCATCTTAGGGGACCTGGGACAATCTTGAAGCTTTTTAAAAAATACTGATTTATTAATTTGGCTGAAACAGATCTAAGTTGCAGAAGGTGAACTTTTTAGTTGTGGCATGTGGGATCTAGTTTCCTGACCAGGGATCCAACCTGGGTTCCCTGCACTGGGACACAGTGTCTTAGCCACTGGACCACCAGGGAAGTCTAATCTTGAGGCTTTTTTAAGAAAGGCTTCTGAGAACTTTAGCCTCTAATAGATGTAGGATGTATTGATAATAATTTCACAATTATTATTATCATCAATAGCCCACAATAAGCACTTGATTGATGAGTAAGTGCTGCTAGTAGTGACATCTACCAATTGAGAGGGTGGCAATAAAACTTAAACTTGGCCACTGTTCAGCTCCTACAGAAAGACAGAATTCCTCCCGCCCCCACAACGTGATGGGCGAGGACCCCTTGGAGGTCGTGGTGTGGCACCTGCTGATCACGGTGTAGACGGCATACTTCACGGGCAGCTCCAGCTGGAAGGCGGCTTGGGGCTGTTATTCTCACTGGGAAAAGAGGAGAATCCCAGCTGGCAAGCTCCCCAGGGGAGGAGACTGAGAGAGAGGGGGCACTGCCCTGGGCCTGGCCCAGCTCACCTGCTTACATTGGCGGCAAGAAGCAGCTTGTCTCCCAGGGTGGCCGTGGGGGCGTCGTGAAAGCTGACCATGAAGGTGATCTGGGGAGGAGGCAGAAATGGGAGGTGGTCACCGAGGAGGGGGACCGTGTGGGGGCCGGGGAGGAGGTGTGGGCAGAAGTGAGGCTGACCTGGGTCACATTTACTTTATTTCATTACAATCTTAGCCAGTCCTGACCACACATAAAGTCCCTTTCCAAAGATTTCTTTTTCATAAATCTTTTTTTTTTTTTTTACTCAAAACACACATCCTACTTTTCTTGCATATAGAGATGTTTTCTCTATTACTTCTTTTGGCTTTAATCACATATATTAAAATTTCTAACCTTTACAAATCTTTAATTTTTACTGAAAATTAAAAAGTAAGCAATCATGAACTGTCTTCTCCATTAGCATTTTGGGGATTGGCAGACTTATAAGTACTTTTTATAATTTCTAGAAATAGGTGCTTTCTCATAGAAAAGTTCTCAGCACGGCACCCAAATATTGTAAGTTTTCATGTAAAAGGAAGCCAAAAGTATATAAACCTGCGTTCCCTAATCAATGTTTCAGTATTTTATCTTATTTGAGAATGATCTAGATAGTCAGTGACTAGCCATCACTTAGAGTTTCCCAGGTGGCACTAGTGTTAAGAACCCACCTGCCAATGCAGGAGACATAAGAACATCTTTGAACTGGGAAGATCCTTTTGAGGAAGGCAAGGCAACCCACTCCAGTAGTCTTGCCTGGAGAATCCCATAGACAGAAGAGCCTGGTGGGCTACAGTCCATAGGGTCACAAAGAGTCAGATATGACTGAAGCGATTTTGCATGCATCCATCATTTGATTTAACTTAGCATATCTTTAAGGTTTCAGGTTACCAAAAAGATTTGGAGAAACTATTTTAAAAGTTCACCCAGAAACTTTTTGTCTCACTTACAACCATTTAGTTCATTTGTTTAGTTTATCTATGTAAATATTGTCATACCAAGTTATTTTTCTTGCTGACAAATTTTGTGACAAAGAAACATGAACTGTTTTGATTAATAAACCCAGTTGAATGGAATAAAAGTTGTATGTCTACATGATACATGTTGATCACTGTTGATCACTCTAAAGACATGCTTGTTTTAATTTAACCACAAACCATAAACTAGCTTTTGTTTAGTCAAGATTAATCTCACATCAAGTAAACATGAAAGTCATTTGGGCAAGTTTCTGTTAAATTTAAACTCATGTTAGTGCTTTTTATTTTTAAACCAATTAAATAGAGCTCTTTTTACAAATTAATTTTAGTAATACCAACTGCAGGTGAAAAATAGCACATATCTACAACATATATATATATAGATACTTATGAACACACAGACATGCAAGAAGAGACCTTGCAGTTTCAGTTTAATATTTTAGTCATGAAACAGGCATAAGAATGTAAAATGTACTAGTTATAAAACAAGTTAGATCTAAGTCATTTTTCTATCAGATAGAGTAAGTTAAGATTACCAGCTCAGATGGCTAAAGCCTTTCACTAATATTTGTGGAGAAACACTTAAAAGATTTTTTTATTACCTATTTTTCATTCTGTTCTCTTTCTGATAAGAAGTTTCTCCCCACAGTTCTCATTTCAAAGAATTGACTATCTGGTCCTAGAGAAAATGGGGCCAAAAATTTATATTACAAAGGCATAGAAAAAACGTCCAAATTTTCTTCAAGAAATTTTGGGATTTATTTCCTTGTTATCAAAGTCCTAGAGTAATTATTGTTTAAACTTTCCTTCTTTTCTTAAGTGTAGGACACATTCTGTCTCCAGTGTCCCAATCTCTTACAGTATTTGTAAGCATTTAAAGATGACAGACTTCCCTGAGGGTCCAATGATTCAGACTCCACGCTTCCACTGCAAGGGGTACACGTTCAATCCCTGGTCAGCGAATTAAAATCCCACGGACCACTCAGTACTGCCAAAAGGTTTAAAAAATTAAAAATAAATAAATAAAAATGAAAAAGAAGACTTTGAGGGGGTGGTAAAGTTTTCTAGAGTTGCATTCACAGTTTTATAAAGATGTGTAAGATAAAGACAGCTTCTTTCACTTTATGCAGGATTTAGCTCAGGCAGTAAAGAGTCTGCCTGCATTGCAGGAGATCAGGGTTCGATGCCTGGGTTGGGAAGATCCCTTGGAGAAGGAAATGGTAACCCACTCCAGTATTCTTGGCTGGAGAATTCCATGCACAGAGGAGCCTGGCGGGCTATAGTCCATGGGGTTGCAAAGAGCCATATACGACTGAGTGACAAACCCTTCACTTCACTTAAACGATATCATAGCTTGATAAGCCCACCCAACTACATTATCCCCAACTTGTCTACTCCCTCTGGGTATATAGCTTTATTTTAGTTTAGGAGAGAAGGCCTAAAAAAAATTCCTATCAGCCTCTGAATATCAGCTTCTAATCTCTGGCAACTTTAAAAACTTACTACTTTTAATTTTAGTTCCCACTTGGCTGTTTAAGAGAATAATGTAGTAGTTTACCAGAAAATCTCTCAGGGTCTCATCAGCTCTGGATGGGAGCCCTCCTTCAACACCATTAGCTTGGTAGATTTTTGTTTATGGCCTTGTAGTCTCTTCAGAGTGGAAAGATAATTCAGATAGAGGATTAGAATAAGATATCAAATTAAAGGAGGAAAGGGACTCCCCTGGATGGTCCAGTGGTTAAGACTCCATGCTTCCACTGCAGGGGGCACGGGTTAAATCACTGGCCAGGGAACAAGATCCACATGCCACTTGGCCAAAAAAAATTAAAGGCAGGGAAAAGGGAGCAGTAGGATCCATCTCATAGTCTTTTAAGTACATCTTATTTCTTCAATATTTTATTAGTTTCTTGCAATGAAACTTTCAAGGAAGCTATTTGAGGATTTCAAAGTATTCTTCTGGGAATACAAATTAAAATGGGTATCATATTCTGTTTGATTTAAGAACTATTACTTTTTTTAACACAATTTTTAAAGGTTGCACTCCTTTTACAGCTATTTGACTCTATTCCCTCTGTTTTAAAATACATGCTTGCAGCCTTATAGCTGGTAGTTTACGACTCCCACTCTGCCACCCTTATATTGCCATTCCCCCGTCCCCCACACTGGTAACCACTAGTTTGCTCTCTGTATCTGGAGTTTTACCCTCATTTGCAGCTAGTCTTGTTTGAGCAGAAGGCTAGTGTGGTCAGCTGACTTGTGTGGTCAGTTGCTCAGTCATGTCCGATTCTTTGCAATCCCATGGACTGTAGCCCACCAGGCTCCTCTGTCCATGGGACTGTCTAGGCAAGAATACTGGAGTGCGTTGCTGTTTTCTCCTCCAGGGGATCTTTCCCACCCAGGGATCGAACTCATGTCTCTCAAGTCTCCTGCATTGGCAGGCGGATTCTTTACCACTGAGCCACCATCTCATTACATAGACATGATGGATTAAACCATTAGTCATTGGTGACTGAACTCAATCTCCAGCTCTTCTCCCCTCTTGAAGCTGAGGGATGGGGCTGGAAGTTCCAAACCCATAATCATGTGTTGTCTCCACTGGCTACCAGCCCCCATATTTAGTTGCTTTCCAAAAGTTGCCTCATTAACATAAATATCTTTATCTCTCACTATCTTGGCACCCACAGCATCAGGCCTGGCAGAAAGTACTTCCATGGCAACGTGTGGGTGGCAACTCAAACAAATATTTGAGTATCTTTTTGCCAGTTGCCCTAATTGTTGTTTAAAAATGAGTGAAAAACAAAAGACTTCTGCTGAGACAAGTAAGAATACAATTGAAGCAAAATTGGAAATTTTACAGTCGCTGGAGCAATTAACCTCAAGCCTTGCTTGTGAAGAGAAGTCTGAAATTAAAGGTGACATATAAAATATGATACATTCAAGAATGTTTCTAAAACATGAGGTGTGATGGAGATGGAGGAAACGAAGAGAACTTTAGATTTTTTGGATTGAGGAGGATTGTCAAAAAATCATCCCTGGACTTCCCTGGTGGTGTAGTGGTTAGGAATCTGCCTGCCCTTGCAGAGGACGCAGGTTCGATCCTTGGTCCCAGAAGACTTCACATGCTGTGCAGAGCAATTAAACTACAGTGCCTGCACATGCTCTGCAGCAAGAGAAGCCACTGCAATGAAAAGCCTGCCCAGGGCAACTAGAGAAACCCTTGAGTAGCCATGAAGACTCAGCACAGGCAAAATTAAATAAATAAATTCATTTGAAAAACTAAAAAAAAAATTTTTTAAATTATTTTTGTGGTTCCAAACACAGAGAGAAGTTCCCAGGTCTGCAGAAGTGATGACGGGGAGCTGTTTGTTACTGACCCCTCAGCACAAGAGGGAGAAGGCTATTGCTCAACTTGGCCTTGACCATCTTTGCAGGAAGTACAAAGTCAGCACTCATGATCTTCAGCCCCATTCCCTGCAAGGGCATCAGCAATGTCCTTCTTAGCATCTAATTAATTTCTTCCCACTGTTAAATGTCACCTTAAGTAAATAAAGCTAGAATTTTTGTTTAGAAAACTATTTGATATTGTCTCTACAGGATTCCTCATATCCCTGGGGGTTCTGTTCCAAGACCCTCCGTGGCTACCTGCAACCTTGTAGAGTTCTGAGCTCTCTGTATTATATGTTTTTCCTATACTTACATACTCGTTGGGCTTCCCTGGTGGCTCAGATGATAAAGAATCTGCCTGCAATGCAGGAGACCTGGGTTCTGTCCCTGGGTTGGGAAGAGTCCCTGGAGAAGAAAACGACTACCCACTCCAGTATTCTTGCCTGGAGAATCCAATGGACAGAGGAGCCTGGCAGACTATAGTCCATGGGGTGGCAAAGAGTCAGACACTGAGAGACTTTCGCTTTCACTTTACATACCTGTGATAGAGTTTAATTTATAAATTAGGCCCAGTAAGAGATTAACGATATTTCCCCCACTATATAGATAGGACCTCATTAATCTTGTGCCCCAGTGTTTATGGGGGTCTGTCCAAACATTAGATTTTTAATCTTTGATAGTATGATATTACAACAAAATTGCTTTTCTTCTGTTATTGTTCAGCTCAGGCATCTTCACATAGGCTTAAACCTCACTAGTCATTTGTGTTATTTCATTTTCTTCTGTTTTTTTTTTTTTTTTTTTTCATTTCTCTCAGAATAGCAATGTCTTTGTTACTGGTTTCTAAGAACATATTTAATTAATTATTTTTAGATTTTTTTTTATGTGGATCATTTTTTAAGTCTTTATTGCATTTGTTACAATATTACTTCTGTTTTATGCTTTGGTTTTTTGGCAGCGAGGCATGTGAGATCTTAGCTCCCCGACTGGGGATCGAACCTTCATCCCTTTCATTAGCTTAACCACTGGACCACCAGAGAAGTTCCATAAGTCCCATTTATGACTGAGGATGTTAACCATTTGTCATGCAATGCAAATGAAATACTGTATTTTATTGCCATCCAGAGATTAACAACAGTAACTAATAATAAAATAGAACAATTTTAACAGTTTACTGTAATAAAAGTTAGGTGAATATGGTCTCTCTCCCTCTCAAAATACCTTATTATTAAGATTCAATGCCTTATATCCCCAGTGATAATGTTTACTGCAATGTCATTTATCCTGCAAAAGTGAGTGTAATTTCTTTACTGTGGCTTATACTTTTCATCTTCATGATTACTTTTGTCCCATTTTGTGTGTGTGTGTGTGTGTAATAAAGTTTTATTAAAGTATAAAGGAGATAGAGAAAGCTTCTGACATAGGCATCAGAAGGGGGCAAAAGAGTACGCCCTTTGCTAGTATTAGCAATGGAGTTATATACTCTCCAATGAATCCAAAGAATGTCTGGAGGCTGCAAAGACCTCACCAGACCCACTCCCATAATTTACATTTTAAGATAACAGAGTTGGCCAGAAGGTTTAATCCAAAGATTGTCCTCAGGCAGGATACATCCTTGTAAAGACCAGACCTACTCCCATAATTTATGTTTTAAGATAACAGAATTAGCCAGAGGGTTTAATCCAAAGACTGTCCTCAGGCAGGATACATTATTGTTATATAATCCTAAGGAATGTAGAGGGAAAAAAGTAAAAGTTTGTCCTTTCTTCCTCCTTGAATATCCCAGACCTCTCTCTCCTTGGGGACCCTTAGACTTCTTATCAACCTGCCTAGGAAATGACTCTCTCATTCCCCCCTTTTCTTTTAGGAGAATTATGTTGCCTAGGGAAAAGGGGCGTCGTTCTCATTCCATAACTGCTTCCGAGCTGACAAGGGGCGTTGTCCCTAAATTGGTGAGGCAACATATTCTCCTAATCCTCATAGTGAGGATGTCTGATCCAGGGGCTCTAAGTAATAGTTGGAGGAGGCTGTGGCACTCATAGGAGCTTGGACAACTATTTGTAAATTAAAAGCTTTTAGACTGTTAGAAAACCCCATTATACAGTTACAGACGTAAGGCAAAATAGTCATTAAACCAAGTTAAAATCAAAATGAAAAGTCACATTATGTCCATAGTTACATCAGTCCATCTTAAGGTTGTTAGATGTCATCAGTTTAAGAAGAGGTATCACATGCGATTGTTGAAGTTACTTGCAGACTTGGAGAAAGTCCTTTCCTTGAAGTGGAGATGTCCACCATGGAACGCCTTCCACTGATGAAGAGGGGAGTGCTCCGCAGACCCAGCAGTTAGACCGATTGTGGAATGCAGCATAGGAGTGAGCCCAGGACAGGAAGGCATTGTCTTGAGGATCAAACGGCAGACTCAGGATTTCTGGAGTCAGCAGAAGTAGGCTCACATAGATTATCGGGCCCATCTTTTGGCTCCTCCAGACAGTCCCATTACGGAAGCGGATCGGGAAGAAAGTGGGCCAGGGGCTTCAGTAAGCACGGAGTAAGTTGCCTCAGTATCGTGGCCATGCAGTATCACATAGTAAGACCAGGTGTGTCTTCTTTAAGCCCTGGGGATCAAATCTATCCCAGTTTTTCAGGATACAGTTCAAAGGAGTGAGGCTGGAATTGTTAGCTCCCATCTTGTCCTGAAGGATCCCGGACGAGCCCCCAAGATGAAAGGTTGTTACTGAACGATGAGACGCGGGATTCTTGGCCTATGGAGGAGATGAATTCAATCCGGGGCCAGAGACGAGGCTGGATCGCTCAGAGCTTTTGTGTAATAAAGTTTTATTAAAGTATAAAGGAGATAGAGAAAGCTTCTGACATAGGCATCAGAAGGGGGCAAAAGAGTACCCCCTTTTGTCCCATTTTAAAGCTTTGTTTTGGAACTTCCCTACAGCTCACATGGTAAGTAATCTGCTTGCAATGCAGGAGACCTGGGTTCTATCCCTGGGTCAGGAAGATCCTCTGGAGAAGGGAATGGCAACCCACTCCAGTATTCTTGCTTGGAGAATCCCAGGGACAGAGAAGCCTGGTGGGCTACAGTCCTTGGGCTCACAAAGAGTTGGACATGACTGAGGGGTCAAGAACACAATGCTTTCTCTTAGGGTAACAGAACTTAAATTTTTGTTTGTCTGCACTTACCAATTTCTTTCTTATAAGTCTGTTGGAGTCATTTTATTTGAAACATAGCTTTCATAAAGAAAACATAATGGTAAAACAAATTTTTAAAATTCTTTTTATTTATTTAATTAATTTGGCTGCACCAGGTCTTTAGTTGTGGCATGTGGGATCCAGTTCCTTGACCAGGGATTGAATCTGGGCCACCTGCACTGGGGGCATTGGCGTCTTAGCCACCGGACCACCAGGGAAGCCCCTAATTGCAGAGATTTTCAAAAGCCTTGTCCATCTTAACTAGGGGCTTACCATGCACCATGGCCGTAATTTTTGCAGTTGGAGGTGCGACAACAAAACTAACACAAATTTTTTTTTCCTTTTTCACAATTTCACAGGTAGAAGAGGTGTACTTGTTGTAGGTTTTAGCAGCCTCAGCATATGATTTTTTTAATTCCTTTGCTTAGTCAAGAATGTTCACCTTTTCACTTAAAAAAGTACTTTACAGCTTCTCTTTGGCACATCTGAATTGACAGGGTCACTCCTCTTGCACAATGGGGCCATTTTTAGTAAAAAAAAAAAAAAAAAAAAAGATCACTTGAACCCAAGCACTGGGATACCTCATCAATCTGATAACTGAGCCGGCTACTATTAATAAGTGACTAATGGGCAAGATATGCTGGACCAGTGATGATTCATGTCCTTTGCGGGTTGCAGTAGATGGTAGGAGATTCCGTCACATAACTCAGAAAAGGGTGCAATTTTAAACATATGAATTATTTCTGAAATTTCTTATTTCATATTTTCTTGGAAATTGAATCAAGGGTAAGGGGTGTACTACTGTACTCGACATTTAATCTACATTTTAAGTGCTTCAAATGACTGTCACATATATACATGAGATAGTATGCCCCAGTTAGGGGTTTTTGTCACGTATTTTAACCTTCTAGGTCTCCTCCTGGGCTTTTTGAGAGATATTCATTTATTGTGGAATGTTAAAGACACACACGGGGAGTTCCCTGGTGACCTAGTGGTTAGGATTTGGTGCTTTCACTGCAGAGGCATGAGTTCAGTTCCTGGGTGGGGAACACAGCTTGGCCAAAATACAAACACACACACACGCAGATTCAGTTACCAAAGGAGAAAGGAGGGGAAGCAATAAAATTAAGACTTCAGGATTAACATATAGACCCTACTATATATAAAATAGATAACCAACAAGGACCTACTATATAGCACTATAGAGAACTATAGTCAATATTTCATAATAACTTATAAGGGAAAATAACCTGAAAAAAAAATAGATGTCTATGTATGTATAACTGAATCATTTTGCTATACCTGAAAGTAACACAACATTGTAGATCAACTATACTTCAATGGAAACACACCAGAAAGAGAGAGAAACCTACAGAGAAAATAACAACCACCCATGTATTTACCCCTCCCCAGGCAATGGCACCCCACTCCAGTACTCTTGCCTGGAAAATCCCATGGATGGAGGAACCTGGTAGGGTGCGGTCCATGGGGTCACGAAGAGTCGGACACGACTGAGCGACTTCACTTTCAGTTTTCATTTTCATGCATTGGAGAAGGAAATGGCAACCCACTCCAGCGTTCTTGCCTGGAGAATCCCAGGGACGGGGGAGCCTGATGGGCTGTCATCTATGGGGTCGCACAGAGTCGGACACGACTGAAGTGACTTAGCAGTGTAACAGATGTTAAAATATTGTGTGTTGAATGTTAAATTTAACACGTTAGACATCCCCACCCCTCGAGAGGCCATCACTCTTCTGATTTCCAGCTTCCTAGATTAATTTCACCTGTTCCTATGAAAGGATTCTTATTATGCAGTTCTGGTGTCTGTCTTCTTCCACTTATGACAAAGTTGAAATTCACCCACGTTGTTACCCATATCTTTGGTCAGCTCTCTTTTATTGCTGACTAGTAAATGCACTGTAGGAATTTACCAGTGTGGTTGTCCATTCTCCTCTTGCTGGACTCTGCTTCTTTATTCTTTACAAATGATTTTTTTTTTTAAGTATTTTTTAGCCGTGCCACCCAGCATGTGGGAATCTTGGTTCATCAACTAGGGGTCAAATCCTCACTCCCTGCATTTGAAGTGTGAAGTCTTAACCACTGGACCACAGGGAAGTCCCTGGGCTCTGATTCTTTAAACAACACCCTTAGCCATGCTCCAGCCCCTACAAGTACCCTACTCCTGGGTACCCCCAGTACCCAGGCAGTGGTCTGCTCCTCTCCAGGCTCATGTCCATGCAGAGGGCCTTCTCCGCTCTCTGTCCTGCCTCTTCCACTCATATGCAGCCTGATTCCCGAGGCCCCAGAGAGCTCCCAGGACCCTGGGCATCAAGCGAGTCTTAAGGGCGGGGGGAGAGGGTGGTCTGGGACAGCCAGGGAAGCCAACTCCCTGGAGGTAGAATGGGAAGGAGTATGGGAGCTTTTCCGCAAGGTGTCTTGGGCCCCAGCCTTTCTATAAATAACCAAGTACTTCCTCACCGAGCCTTCCTCCTGCCACGTCAAGCCCTGACTCATTATTTTAACTCCCCCCGAAACACTGAGCACCCTCCAGTGCTCTGCTGCCCGGCCTTCTTCTTTTTTTTCTGATGAGCTGCTTGGGGATGGCCTTTGCCGTTGTGCTGTTCCTGACTGGTGAGTGGGGGTCCTCGGGGCTGTGAGAAGCCTTGTTGTGGGTGGGGGGAGCAGTGGTCTCTGCCTGGCAGGGCAGGCAGGAGGAGCTGAAGGAAAAGGAGAGGACTCTGTCCAGTCTAGTGTGGTGGGAGGAATAGCCTGGAATCTGGGGAGGGGCAGGAGCCGGGCAAAGCTGAGGGAAGTGGGCTCATGGGTTATGCTTGGGTGGAAGGTGAGCTGCTCTCCAGGTTGCCCATGGCTTCCCTCTCCCTTCCTCTCCTGGGGGCCCTGGAGTGGGTGCTGGAAGTGAGGGGTGTCTGCCCCAGGGCCCCTGGGAGGGGAGGCCACACCATCCACAAGAGATGGGAAGACTTTAGTTTAGATGGCACCTCCTTGGTCCTGCACATCTCCTGAGTCTTTCCAGCTTCTCTTGAGAAATGGGAAGGTCTGGCTGCTCTGGGTACCAGAGCCTGGGAATGGCTGCCCCCTTTATCTCCTGGGGCTCAGACCCGCCCACTTCACTCTTTGATGTTACCTGCCTGGCCCCTGAGGCACCTGAGTCTGCATCCCTTGGTATCCTCTACCTGTCAGATCACAGGGGCTGCTTCCAGACTAGGAATAGAATCACCCTTTGTGAAGAAGATGTTGGATGTGAGGCTCCCTTGCATGTGGCCTCAGTAAGGACCAGCACCCTAAACATCTGGCCTCTGCCCAGAGCCCCAGGGTTCAGGTGTCTGGACCCTCCTTGTCATTGCCTGGCCTGATGCCTGGTCTCCTTAAAGCTTCCCTACTCTTGGGGTTGGAGTCAGCTCCTCCATCCAGAGACAACCAGGCTTCTAGGAGGAATGGAGAGGAAAGGTGATTGGTTGTGGGAGAAGAGGTTGGGAAAAGCTCTTGAAATGTAAAGTGTCTGCCCCTGGGGCTTTCTAGCTTAGCCTCTGGGATGAGTCAAGAATCTGGAGATTGAATTGGAATCCCAGCTGTGTCAGTGACCTGCTGCGTGGTTCAGAGTCAGTCAGTAAATGCTAAAGTCACCTGCTAAGGGCCGGGCACGGTTCCGGGCACCAAGACAAGGGAGGTGCAGTTGTCCTTGTCCCCTTAGAGCCGGGCACCAGGAATGAGGACATGGAGAATACAAAATGACAAATAACAAGTCACAGAATTCTAAGTCTGTTCCCCAAACCTAATGGAAGATGCAGCAGGACGGTTTTTAAGTGGAATGACCATACGCCCTAGTTTGCCTGGAGGTGGTACCAATGTCCCTGGTATAATTATTAATGGTGCCCCCTTCCCTCTTGGAAGGTCCCAGTTTAGACAATAAATTGTACAGTCACTTTATCTTTAAGGAATATTCCTGCTCTATCTAACCTACCAGGAGGTGACTGGCCTAATTTCAGACTGTGGGTGAGGCGTATTTCTCTGGATGGTTGCCCTCTGTATTGTGATTAGACTATTTTTAAGGGAGAAGGAGACACGGGAACCACACAGGTGGCAATAATCAGAATGCCTTTCTCCGGGGCAAATGGGGAACCAAGGCTGAGCATGGTGGGTGTCAGGACCCCGAGAAGTCAGGGGTCCAAAGGAGAAGGGGCTTCTCTGACTGTTCTCCCCAACCCCACCTCCCCGTATTCCTCAGGCCTGGCTTCTTATCATGGATTCAACTTGGATGTGGAGGAGCCCCTGGTCTTCCAAGAGGACGGAGCCAGCTTTGGCCAGAGCGTGGTCCAGTTTGACAAATCTAGGTAGGCCCCGCCCACTTTCCCCAACTCCGCCCCCTTGGCCTGCAGGCTGGCATTCTGATTGCTACCACCTGGAGGAAGGGCCGCCTGGGCTACAAACCTGTCCACAACAACTGCATGAGGCGGGCAAGGTTAGGTCTGCTGTACCTGGCTTGCCCAGCCTCTAAGGATTTATGCTGTATTCCTGGTGCATGAAGGAGTGTGACACTAAATAGCAAATAGGAAACACAATGACAGCAGAGATGGAGGGCCCGTAGAAGAAAGGGAGATAAAATCTTTTTTCCAAGAACAGGAGGCCTCATAGTTTTATTTTGCATTGGAATCGGCAAATTATGTACCCACGCTGCCTCCAGAAGGGCACATTCTCGGGTCCCAGAGACAGGGACCCAAGGAGTTGAAGCCACAATGTGAGGCGAGCATAACCAAAGTCTGGGAGCCACAGGAAGGGAGACATGAAACCCAGGAGGGAATTCCAGGAGGACTTCACAGAGGCGGTGGCACTGGCAATGAGCCTGAGAGCACAGGAATTTCAGTTAGCCAAGAAGGAGCACACGGAGGTCGTTGAGTCCTACATGTACATCCCTACTCCTTTCTCCCTCGACTGGCAGGCTGAGGACTTGGAAGCAGACGTCAGGCCCTAGAGTTTTGTTTTCTTTGTTTTGAACAGGGATTGATATGCATGAATCTAGAAGGTCCAACTCAATAAATTTTTCACATAAAATTTTCACATCCAGGTAACAACCACCTAGAACAAGATGTAGACTCTCTCCAGCACTTCCCCTCACTGGCTTCCCTTGAGCCCCACACGACCACACAACACCCAACAAATCCAGACAGCTTCTGTCCCACTTACCGTCAATTTGTGTTCAGGCCCTATTTTTTTAAAAAATGAAACTCTTGATTGTCTGCTGTTCACCAGTACTTTAGTCCATGGGGTTGCAAAGAGTCGGACACAACTGAGTGACTTTCCAATCAAGTATATAATATATATTGGATGACATTCTGATTGCTACAAAGCTACTGTTTTTCCTGGTTTCTGCTGAGTGATAATGAAAAGCTTGAGCTATCATGTAAAGAATGGGTTGGGGTATAAAAAGAAAAAAACCTGTAGGTCAATAGTTTAAGACTAAAAGTTTATTTAGCCGATTGTGCCAGAAGAAACCAAATGGCTACGTCTCCAACCACCTGATTCAGTGTCATCCTCAAATCTTAGACAAACAAGGATTTCAGGTTTCCATAAGGGAATGGTCCTCTAGAATGAATCTTTAAATGCCAATTCAACAAGTCTTGAGTGACTAATCAGTTAAAATACATTAGTACTTGTCTAGTTCCCTCATCTGAATAGCGAGATTGTTGGTAATGAGAACATTTTTCCAAATTAAAAAATTCTCTCCTCTCAAGGTGTTTTGCAAATAAACAGTTGCATTTATAAATGGATGTAAATGATATGAAGCAGTTTCTGATACAGCTGCTTTAAATTAAATTGTTTATCATATTTAAATTATTCAATTTGGGAATTTCCTTGTGGTCCAGTGACTAAGACTCCATGCTCCCAATGCAGGGGGCCCAGGTTCAACCCCTGATCGGGGAACTAGATCCCACATTGCTGCAACTAAGACCTGGAGCAGCCAAATAAATAAATAAAAGTGTAAATAAATAAAATAAATAGTCCAATAATTACAGAATTATCTATTGGCTTCAGGACATTTTTCCATTTAACTTGAGGTGACCTATTTCTTGGAACAATGGCTCTCTCAGAATGATGGCTCCAAGGAGACAAACAGCACTGACTTGAGGTTGGGAAATGCTATTTTTTGTTCTGAACAGTTTTATTCTGAGTGAATGTTAAAACACACACATACACAAACTCTCAAACTATTTGCATACACAAATACATGTATATTTATATATACGCACATGTACCCAAACAGACAAACAGAAAGCCCAGCATGGCCTTTCAGCCTCTGTGGGTTAGACTCAGGCTCTGATTTTGAATAGCCTCACACAAGCTGGGGCCAAGAGCTCCCCTCATGAAATCTCACTTCCCCATGACACTTCTTCACCCAAAGTGCCCCATACCCCCACCCCTCCCGCAACTGTCTGTCCTGGTTGTACCTCCAGACTGGTGGTGGGAGCCCCCTTGGAGGTGGTCACAGTCAACAAAACGGGACGTTTGTACGACTGCACGCCTGCCACCCGTGGGTGTCAGCCCATCTCGCTGAACAGTGAGTGACTCGCCCCAGGGATTGGGTCCTTCAACCCTCCTACACCGGACTGCCCCCTCCTCAGCCTCCAGCCCAGACTGTCCCCCCAGGTGAGGGTGTACCCGTGGGTGTGACGCTGTGTGTCTGCCCTCTCAGCCACCTCAGAGGCTGTGGACATGTCCCTGGGCCTGTCCCTGGCGGCCTCCACCCATCTCTCCCAGCTGTTGGTGAGTGTTTCTGGGTCCCTGGAGGGTCTTGAGGGAGAAACAGAGTGACGGGGCGGGCAGAGGAGGCTGGGGCTGAGGGAGAAGGAGGGGGCGTGTTCTGGGGCCCCCCTCACCCACACGGGCCTCTGCCCCCAGGCCTGCGGCCCGACTGTGCACAAAGCCTGTGGGGTGAACATGTACATAAAAGGCACTTGCCTCCTGCTGGACTCCCACCTGCAGATCATCCGGACGGTCCCCGCCGCCCTGCCGGGTATGTCCCCCAGAGGCGCCAGTTCTGGGTGGCGCGCGTGCTGGAAACACCCATGCGAACAGAGCATGAAACCTGGGTCTCCACCTCCTGAGTCTTTGTTTCCTGGGCCTCTTGTGCCCCGGGCCCCCTCCCAGAGGGCCTGGCAAGCTCAGCAGGGGCTGGGGGCACAGTCTGGCCTGACAGGAGGTGTAGTCACAGCAGGACCCCTAAGCTGGGCGAGCCATGATGACTCTGACGGGGCAGGAAGAAGCCTCAGGGTGCTGCAGGAGCCATGAGGGTCCCACATCAGCCAACAGGTGCTGGGGTGCCTCCTGGTTTCCAGAGGAAGGGCTTTGGGTGGTGAAAACGTGAGGTGAGGACCGTAGATCCAAGAATCCAAGAGGGAGGCAGTCCTGGGGCATTCTGCTAGGCTGCCAAGACACCCCCAGACTCACTCTTCCCCTTCCAAGGGCAGAAAAGGACCTGATCACAGGGAGTGTGAGGCACAGTTTTGCCAGCACTGATGTCTCCCACAGAGAATGGTGCCTAGGTGGTCCCTGCAGCAGTCTCTCTCTCTGAGAGTCAGTCTTTTTTCTTTCTTTCTTTTTTTAAATTTATGGCTGTGCTGAGTCTTTATTGCTTCACTGTGGTGGCTTCTCTTGTTTCAGAGCATGGGCTCTAGAGTGCATACACATCTCAGTAGTTGCAGCACATGGACTCAGTAGTTGCAACTCCCAGGCTCAAGAGCATACGGGCTTCAGTAGTTGTGGTGTATGGGCTTAGTTGCTCCGAGGCATGTGGAATCTTCCCAGACCAGGGATCGAACCCAAGTATCCTGTATTTCAAGGCAGATTCTTAACCATTGAGCCACCAGCAAAGTCCTCTGAGGGTCAGTCTTTACAAGTTCATCTTCTGTGTCCTTGGGCAAGTGGCTTCATTCTCTGGGCCTCAGTTTCCTCATTGGTAAAATGGAACTTAATAATTGAGGTGGTTATTAGGATTAAAAAGGTTTAATATACATGTCTAAGTGGTTAGACTCCAGCCTGGCATGTGTATGTGATTGCCGTTAGGACTGATTTTCTAACTGAAGACTATCTGTTTGGACCAGGAGGCAGGCACAGATAAACAGCCCCGTGCATGGCATCAAAGGAAACAATGGGCCCCCAGTGAGAGCCAGGGGCCACACAAGGCCCATGTTTTGTTGTTGTTGTTGCTTACTTATCCATTTATTTATGGCTGCACTGGGTCTTCACTGCTACGCAGGCTTTCTCTAGCCGCACTGAGTAGGGGGTCACTCTCTAGTTGTGGTGTGTGGGCTTCTCACTGCAGTGACTTCTCTTGTTGCAGAGCACGGGCTGTAGAGCTTGGGCTCAGGACCTGTGGCACACAGGCTTAGCTGTCCCACAGCATGCGGGTCTTACCACCCGGACCAGGGATTGAACCCATGTTCCCTGCATTGGCAGGCAGATTCTTAACCATTGGACCACCAGGAGAGTCCCAAGGCATATGTTTTGGCCCAGAGAAAACACAAACCCAGACTTTGTGGGCTTTTAGCCAAAAGTGAAGCAGCAGCAGAAATAGCCCCCAAAGTTGTGAGGGTAGAGTCTACAGAGGGGACAGAGAGAGTGGCCAAGACTCTTGTGGGTCCCAGACCCCACCAGGGATGTCTGCAACAGGGCAGGAGAGGTGGCTTTGAACACTAAGTGGTAAATGTCTTCTCTTAGATGTTTCAGGGGCTCATGAGGTGTGATGTCTGATGAAAATGGGACATACCTGTGTAAAGCTGGTGCAGACAAGGCAAGTTTGACTAGATGTGGAAGGACTGTGTGCCAGGCAGTGTTGGGTACTGGGTGCTGGGTGTGCATCACCTTCTAGGTCCTCATAAGATCCTCTTGGAGGCCAGGATGATTCCCGTTTTATAGATGAGAAGACTGAGGCTCAGAGAGATGAGTTTCCACTTTAGGAAGTGGCAGAGTCCAGAGCTTGAACCAACCTTGCCTGATTGGCTTGGTTCTTTTTCCAGAAGGCAATCAGCTACAGCCAGGTGCCTGCTGTGGGATACAATAAAAAGGGCAAGAAACAGAAGTGATGTTGCAAGGGAACTGGCCACAGGCCTGGTCTGAGAGAGCATGTGGAGGGGAGGGGGATTTTGTCATGCAGCTAAAACAGTGGGTACAAGATATGGTTGCAGAAAACACCAGCTACCCAGCTTGGGAGCACCTGACCACACATTCAGCCTGCCGTGTGGATGGCTGGATTTCCTAGTGGCTGGATTTCCTAGTCTTCAAGGAAGTGGGGAGGAAAGTGACCTTCCATTCTTCCATTTCTTCTCAGCACTGGTGATGGTTGAGCAGGCAGGGTGGGGGAGGAGTGAGGAGCTGGGAGAAGGCATTTTTGCTTCAGTGACCTGAGGCCAGCTGCCACAGCTCAGCCTCACACCTCAACGCTGTGGTGGCCTGATCTCCCAGCACCCCGAGACCAACACAGGATGTGGGGTGCTGGTAGAGGCATCAGCTGGGTTTTGCACGGAGACCACAACCCCCTACGTAAGTCTGGGGACAGCCTGAAATGTCTTATTTTCTTCATGTGCATATACTGTGTCTCTCCACTACTGTGTGGACTCCACAAGGGCAGGAATGAGATTTTTTATAAAGCTTTGGTCTGCAATCAGATTTCCCTAGAGATGGACTCTGAGGCTCCCTTGAGAATATTCTCAGGAGCAACCCCCATAAGAGTATGAGGGAAGCAGGACTGAGGAGATGGAGAGGGTAGACTGGGAGAGGCCTCAGTCTCGCCACCGGGAGCTTGGAGAATGGCTGGGTACAGGTTGCCCCCTGGAGCAGGAAGTTTAACCTTGGGCAAGACACCTCCCTTTTGAGTAGGGTGACACCTAGGAGAAACTCCACTGGGAGCCGTTGACAGCCAACTCCCTACAGCTGGGAATGAGCACCTCCATCCTGATGGGGGACAGGTCTTGGGAGCACACCTTAGCATCTGCTCCAAGTGTGTCCTTGGGCACAGAAAAATGCCTGGAATATGGTGATGATGGTCATAACAACTACCCTTGTGGGGCGCCAAGCCCTGTGTCTTAAGTACTTTATGGACATATTCATTCCTTTTTTAAACTGGAGTAGGACTCCTTTACATTGTTCTGTTAGTTTCTGCTGTAAAGTGAGTCAGCTATACCTATACATGTGTCCCCTCCCTCCCGAGCCTCCCTCCCACTCCCCCACCCCACCGCTCTAGGTCATCGCCGAGCACTGAGCAGGGATCCCTGTGCTGATTAGGACACAGCGTGGGAAGGAGAGGGTGGGACGAATGGAGAGAGTGGCACTGACATATTCTTTCTTTTTATCTTCGCGATAATCCCATGGGTGCCCAGGTGGCTACGTGCTAAAGAAACCATCTGCCAAGCAGGAGACAGGGGTTCGATCCTTGAGTCAGGAATGTCACCTGGAGGAGGAAATGGCAATGTTTAAGTATCTTGCCTGGGAAATACCATGGACAGTATTCAGTCCATAGGATCGCAAAGAGTTGGACACAACTGAAGCGACTTAGCGCACGCGCGCGCGCACACACATGCATGCTCCACAGTATCCCTGACGTGTGTAATCAATAAATATTTGTTGACTAACAGAGTGAGGGGCCCACCCGGCCCCCACACCCTACTTCTTTCTCCCGTTTTGTAAGCCTTGTGGGAGGAGGGGAGAAACAGGGACTCTGCTAAAGGGAGAAGGGGCTGAGACAACAAATTTGGACCTCCTCTGTGAATAGTGTGGGGGTTGGTCTCTGCGCCAAGAATGGCTCCCTGACTCTGTGGGGCAGAAAGGGTTTCTGGGCCCCAGGAAGTGGCTGCGACCCACACATGAGTTTCTATTTTAAAAATTTATTTATTTACTTTTGACTGAACTGGGTCTTTGTTCCTGCATGCAGGCTTTCTCTAGTTGCAGCAAGCAGGGGCTGCTCTCCAGTTGTGGTGTGCAGGCTTCTCATTGCAGTGGCTTTTCTTGTTGCAGGGCACAGGCTAGGGTGCATAGGCTTACTAGTTGTGATGCACCCCTTAGTTGCCCCGAGGCATATGGAATCTCCCCGGATCAGGGATCAAACTCATGTCCCCTGCATTGGCAGACCACCAGGGAAGTCCCCTCAAACATGTGTTTCTGATTCCTCTCTCCCTCTCTGCAGAGTGTCCAAATCAAGAGATAGACATCGCCTTCTTGATTGATGGCTCTGGCAGCATTGACCGAGCTGACTTTAAACGAATGAAGGACTTTGTCAGAGCTGTGATGGACCTGTCCAAGGGCACCGACACGCAGGTGAGGACTAGGCCCTCTGAGGCCTGGGGAGTGGGATGGGTGAGGGTCTACCTCTGGGAAGGCCAACCTGGGAGGCTGCCTGGCATCACTGGGGGCTGGATCAATAGGCCTGTGCCTTGAGGAAGCTAGGGTCCAAGGTCAAGGCATGGTCACCATGCAGGGCCAGTTGGAGACCTGACCTGAGAGGAGGTTCCCCCATCACACTTACTATTTCCCCACATGCCACAGGAAATAGGTTTTTGCTATTTAAATACATTGAAAGAAATATCAAATAATTTTGCTGTGAAATTTGACTGAAGGTAACTTGGCCAAATTCTTTATCATGTTTTCCATATAACTCATGATTTCTTTATCTTATTATTTTATTTCCCAGTAACCAGTGTGTGTGTGTGTGTGTGTGTGTGTGTGTGTGTGTGGTGTGTGTGTATAAATTCTTGTTGCCCAAATGTCCATGGGATTTCCCAGGCAATAATACTGGAATGGTTTACCATTTCCTTCTCCAGGGGATCTTCCCAACTTAGGGATCAAACCCACGTCTCCTGAGTCTCCTGCATTGGCAGGTGGATTCTTTACCATTGAGCCACCTGGGAAGCCCATAAATTCTTGAGAAACAAGGAAATATAGACTTCAAATTGATTTTGTATATTATAAAAAAATTTTTTAATCTAAATTTAACAAATATGGTAGTCAGCAAGGTTATTCTTTGTAAACTATGAAAGAAGCAGTATTTAGCTCTGATTTTCCAGTTTTCTTTTTCTGGGTTTCAATATATACTTGTCGGGCCTCAAAATCACGTGGAACATGGTTTGTAAGTGCAAAATTATTCCAAAATTTAAAACTTCCTTAAAAAAAAAAAAAAAAAAACAACTCCTGAACTCAACGGCCCTTTTCTTGGCCTTCACAGTTCTCGCTGATGCAGTATTCAAACCTTATGAAGACTCACTTCACCTTCAGCCAATTTCAGACCACTAGGAGCTCTCGGAGCCTGGTGGATCCCATCGCCCAGCTGAATGGTCTGACGTTCACAGCCACCGGTATCCAGAAAGTGGTGTAAGCTCCAACCCCCGCTGCCTGAAGATGAAAGGCTTCCCCTCCGCTATCTGGCGCTGGGTCTACCCAGCCCTTTCTAGTGTTTGAAGGAGGATCTGGAGAAAGGGCTCACGGGGAAGTGAGGGGGCCGCAGGCAGTCTTCCTGGGGTGTTTCTGGTCCCATCACTGGTTGCACCCTGAGCCAGGGTGAGGGCCGGACTCCTCTGCAGTGTGTTTCCCCTTTGCCTGGCTCTGGATTGGCTGGACTCTGAGCCCACCTGGGTTTGCTTCTCCGTTCCCATCCTGGCTCCCGGTTTGCTACCTGGGTCACCGTTGGAGTAATCGGCTTTTTCTAAGTCTTGGAAAACTGTCACATGAGGATAAATTCACAACTTGGTTGGAAGGATTAAACGAGATAACATGAGCGCAGTGCTTCTGCCCAAGAAGTGCGAGATAAACAGCTTTGGATTTTATTTTAAAAAAAAAAAAATGCAGCTCCTCTTTACCTCCCTGGAAGGGACTCAGGAATTATCGCCAAGTGTCTTCTTTGCACCTTTCTCCCCACTCAGCTCCTTTCTCTTCCTCATCCCTCATCCATTCTTGCTCTCTATATACTGCCCAACACTGGGGGCCAGGTGGCCCAGGAAGAAAATGGCTTAGGTGCTGGGGCCAGTAATTTTTGTCAGTATGAATGCCTGAGTCTCAGGGTACCAAGCCTCCCGGGTCTCTCCAGAGGAGCTTCTAGTGCTGCAAATGATTGCTTCCCAGAGCTCAGTAGAGTCACCCCCCTCTTTCTTCCTTGACAGGAGAGAACTATTTCACAGAAGGAATGGGGCCCGTACGAATGCCAGGAAAATCATCATTGTCATCACAGACGGGGAGAAATTTAAAGACCCCCTGAAATACAGCGACGTCATCCCTGAGGCAGAGAAAGCCAACATCATCCGTTACGCCATCGGGGTGCGTCCCTTCCTCTTGGCTCCCCCAGACTCAGCCTTCGCCTCCCCCAGGAAGAAGGGCTGGTGGGCCCCTCCTCCTCATGTGCTTCTCTGCCGCAGGTGGGAGATGCTTTCCAGGCACACACTGCCAGGCAGGAGCTGGACATCATTGGCTCCAAGCCTTCGGATGAGCACGTGTTCATGGTGGACAACTTTGCAGCACTCAGCAGCATCCAAAAGCAGCTTCAGGAGAAGATCTTTGCAGTTGAGGGTAAATGGGGAGTGAGTTTAGGTGTCGAAATTGAAAGAGCCAAGACCCAACTGTCCCCCACAGTCCCGAGGATCTGTCCCTACTTGTGTTGTTCTTGTTGAGTAGCTCCGTCGTGTCCGACTCTTTGCGACTCCGTGGACTGCAGCACTCCAGGCTTGCCTGTCCTTCACTATCTCCCAGAGCTTGCTCAAACTCATGTCCAGTGAGTCGGTGATGCCATGCAACCATCTCATCCTCTGTTGCCCCCTTCTTCTCCCGCCCTCAATCTTTCCCAGCATCAGGGTCTTTTCCAATGAGTTGGCTCTTCACATAGGTGGCCAAAGTATTGGAGCTTCAGCATCAGTCCTTCCAGTGCACATTCACTGTTGATTTCCTTTAGGATTGGCTGGTTCGATCTCCTTGCAGTCCAAGAGTCTTCCTTCTGGATCCCTACTCTAGCTTGCCCCAAATCATTACCCAGAACCCAAGCCCCAGACCACATTCTCCTCTCTCTGCTCTGAATCCTCACGGTCTCTAGGTCTCTGGGAGCCTGAATGACCCATTTCCCCCACAGGAACCCAGTCGACGGCAAGTAGCTCCTTCCAGCATGAGATGTCTCAAGAAGGCTTCAGTTCCATCCTCACAATGGTGGGTGGAGCGTGTGCTTGATTAAGAGTCTCAGGCACCAGCCTGGGGCTGGGAGCCGGGACTCAGAATAAACAAGAAAGTGGACTCAATCCTCAAGCTCACTGTCTAGTCTGGGAGAGAAAGGCAGGCAGCAAATATAGGTGCTAGAAGCACAGCAGAGAACTGGATTGCTGAGGTCCCTGCTCTCCTGGAGTGCATAACTAGTGGGAGGAGATGATAAAAAACAAAGAAATGAAAGACTTTCAGACAGTGCTAAGCACTGCCACAGAAAAAAAGAGGTGATCAGAGGAGGGCTAAGGAATAACCATTGAGGCTGAATGATGCGAAAGGGTGAGGCCTGGAAATATCTAGGGAGAGATTGCTCCAAGTAGAGGAAACAGCAGGTGCAAAGGTCCTGAGGCAGGAATGGGGTTACTACACTAGAGTGAGAGAAGGGCCAGCGCAGCTGGAGCAGAGGGAGCTAGTGGCAGGATGGAGAGAGGGCTGGAGAGTTAAGAAAGACCAGGTCATGAAGACCAGAGAAGTGACGGTCAGTTCAGTTCAAAATAACGATAGAGACAGACAATTGTCTGAAAGGAGGTATGTGTTCAAAATTTCCAGAAGGATATTATCCAGAATAATTTTTATTGATGTATTTATTTGCCTGCACCACATCTTAACTGTGGCATGTAGAATCTAGTTCCCTGACCAGGGAATGAACCCTGGCTCCCTGCATTTGGAGTGCAGAGTCTTAGCTCCTGGACCACCAGCGAAGCTCCTTACCCAGAATAATTTTGAGGGCAATTGAGGGGGACGGAGAAATGGAACAAAGTTTGTCATGGATTAATCAGTGATGCCAGGTCACAGGTACTAATGGGTTCATTACATGTTCCTTTTGACTTTTGTATATGTCCTAAATTAGCCATAATCAAGAGTTTGAAAAGGCAATAAACAAAGTATTCAGAGGAGGAAATGCCTAGCACTTTCTGAGGGAGCCCAGGAACATCTCACAGACGAAACTTTGAGGTTGACTCTTCTGGAGAGAGGAGCTGAGTCCCAGAAAAAGGAGAGAGGAGTGTCCAGGTCAGAGGGTTGGTGTGTTCTGGAACACAGGGTAACTCCATAGACTTGATTGCGAAGGATGCTAAATGCCACCCTCGGTGGTTTGGTGACAGGGAGTCACCTTGGTTTGCCAGCAGGGTAGTGGCTGCACATTTGGGTTTAAAAAGCTCAACTCTGGGACAGCAGATGAAGCAGAGGAGAACAAGCGAGGAGGCAGAAAGACAGTGGGTGAGAGGCGCTGGGGTGACTCTGACAGTGGCAGTGGGGATGGACTGAGAGATGTAGGAGTCAGGAACACGAGGTTGCTGATGAGAGCTAGAAATGACAAGAGAGAATTCCAGATGAGTGGGCGGAGTCAGCGGCAGGCATTTCTTCCGAATAGGCTGTCTTCTTCCCACCTGCTCACCCTGGAATCCTTTCCTCCCAGGATGGACCTGTTCTGGGGGCTGTGGGGAGCTTCAGCTGGTCTGGAGGTGCCTTCTTGTACCCCCAAAATAAGAAGCCCACCTTCATCAACATGTCCCAGGAGCACGTGGACATGAGGGATTCTTACCTGGGTGAGACAAGGCTGCGGCTGTGGGCTGGGCAGGAGATGGGCTGCCTGGGAAGGACAGGGGCCCGGGGGTGGGGGATGAGGGGACAGGGCTGGGGAAGCCTCGGTGCTGAGCCCTGGCACCTTCAGGTTACTCCACAGAGCTGGCCCTTTGGAAGGGGCAACAGAACCTGATCCTGGGGGCCCCCCGCCATCAGCACACCGGGAAGGTGGTCCTCTTCACCCAGGAGTCCAGGCAATGGAAGCAAAAGGCTGAAATCACAGGGAGCCAGGTTGAGTGTGGAGGGGGTCTCCAGGGGCAGAGGAGGAGGAGAGGAAGGGGGTGCAGGGCCTATGGGGGAGGTGTTGGTGTCTGGGAAGAGGTGGGACTTGGCCCAGGGAGCATGCCCTTGGCAGAGGGCAGACAGGCTGACTCCAGACTCTGCCCTCCAGATCGGCTCCTACTTCGGGGCCTCCCTCTGCTCCGTGGATGTGAATGGAGATAGTAGCTCTGACCTGGTCCTCATCGGGGCTCCCCATTTCTACGAGCAGACCCAGGGGGGCCAGGTGTCTGTGTGCCCCTTTCCCCGGCGGGTGAGTAGCTGATGAGACCCGGGCTGGGTGGGATCTGGGTGTGGGTGGAAGGGTCACCTGGATTGAGCCCTGACACCATTCTCATTCTGCAGAGAGCTAAGTGGAAGTGTAATGCTGTCCTGCGAGGGGAGCCCGGCCACCCCTGGAGCCGCTTTGGGGCAGCCCTGACAACGATGGGGGATGTGAATGGGGACAGGCTGGTGGATGTGGCCATTGGGGCCCCGGGAGAGCAGGAGAACCAGGGTGCTGTCTACCTGTTCCACGGAACCTCAGAACTGGGCATCAGCCCCTCTCACAGCCAGGTGAGGCCCCCCAGCCTTCAACCTCTTCTGTTCACCTCCTTTCCCATGTCTTAGGTTCACTTGATGCCACCTCTGGTCCAGTCTCAGCGGTGACCATTCCCCTGCCCCTTTTAGTGGTTTATTTCCCTGAATTGCCCCTGGCCCAGCTAAGCATAAATGCTCTCTCTTCTTCTCCTTTGACTCCAAACAGACTTCAAACTGTATGAGCCGCTTAGCGGTTAAGAGATCACAGGCCCCAGGTCAAATGCCTGACCAGCCCTGTGGGCTGTGTGGCTTTAGGCAAGTGACTGACTTGGCCTCTGTGAACCCTTGATTTCCTTTTGTGAAACATAAAAAGATGAGCAAATTCCATTGACTTCTTGTAAAGATAACTCGAGGACAGCACTAAACTGTCCATTCCTCCGATATTTGTGAATGAACGTATAGAGGATGAGTAAATGAATCTGTTATGCTCTCTTCATTATGTTTTGATTTTGTCATTAACTTGTATCCTCAAGGTCCTCATTGGACCAAAAGTGCTCTGATCTCTGTCTTGGGACCCTGGGGACCTCATTTTGTTTGCTCTCCACTCCTCTCCTCCTTTTTTTAAATTTTATTTTTATTACTACTTTATTTTTTGGCTGTACCCTGTGACATGTGGGATCTTAGTTCCCCAATCAGGGATCAAACCCATGCCCCCTTCACTGGAAGCGTGGAATCTTAACCACTGGACCACCAGGGATGTCCCCTCCACTCTCTTCAACCACTCTATTCAGTATCCTTTCCAAATCTTCCTTCTCAAACCTTTCCCATCCCCTTCCCCTGACTTGCACTTCTTTTTGCTCTCTCCGGCCAGCGGATCACAGGCTCCCAGCTCTCCCTCGGGCTCCAGTATTTCGGGCGTTCGCTGAGCGGGGGTCAGGACCTCACGAAGGATGGGCTGGTGGACCTTGCTGTGGGGGCCCGGGGACACGCACTGCTGCTCAGGTGACCACTTCCCCCTCCCCGCCACCTGTCCCCTGTGCCTGATTCACCAAGCCGCCCTCTCCCTTGTTCTCCCCACCGGAGGCCAGAGGGTGGTCCTCAGCCCCTCATGCACCCTCAGGAGCCTGCCGGTGCTGAAGGTGAATGTGACTATGAAATTCACACCCCCGGAGGTGACAAAGGCTGTGTATCAGTGCTGGGATGAGCTGACCACCACCATGGAAGCTGGGCACGCCACAGTCTGTCTCACCATCCACAAAAGCTCACAGGATCGCCTAGGTGAGCTTCCTCCTGGTAGACCAGACCCTTACCTCCCAGAGGCGCCCCCCCCCCCCCAGCCCTATCCTCAGGACAGGATGGAGCCTGGAACCCAGATCTCACCTCCACATCCACCCAACTGCCCCTCTCCCTCCCTCTTCCCACACCCAGGCCTTTAGGTTCCTTCTCCAGGATACATCGGAGGTCTGCCCTCTTTTCCACCTTCCCAGAGGACAAGGCTTCTCCCTCCCACCCACTTTGAGCTGTGTCCGTGGCTATTCTTGCTCTCCCCCACCCACTCTGCACCGGGTGTAGTTACCTTGATTGGCCCTGAACACAGTTCACCACTCCTCACCCGCTCCCACGTTGCATTTATAAAGACTAAAATTCTTGCCCACTGTGAGCCCGCTGATTTGGCCCCTCTGCCTCTCCAACCTCCCTTACTCCAAGCACTCCCCCACTTTTTCTTTTCTGGCCACACCACGGGTCTTGCTAGATCTTAGTTCTCTGACCAGGGGTCGAACTCCTGGCCCCCCGGCAGTGAAAGCATGGAGTCCTAACTACTGGTCTGCAGGGGAATTCCGTCCATACACTTAAAAAATTTTTATTTATATTTGGCTGTGCTGGGTCTTCCTTGCTGCACGGGCTTTTCTCTAGTTGCAGTGCAGAGGCTTCTCTTGGCGTGGAGCACAGGCTTTAGGGCGCAAGGGCTTCCGAAGTTGTGGCAAATGAGCTCAGTTGCTTCACAGCGTGTGGGATCTTCCAAGATCAAGAATCAAACCTGTGTATCCTGCATTGACAGGCAGATTCTTCACCATTAAACTACCCAGGAAGCCCTCCTCCATATAATTTTTAATTAATGTACTAGCCTCCCTCTCCCTTCTGGTCTTAGACACCGTTCCCCAAATATGGGATTTTCCCCTCCCTACTTTTCACCTGACCCCTGCTTATCCTCTAGGTTAAAGCTCAGACAAGGTCCATCCAGGAAGGCATCTCTGATCGCCAGATCTGAGTTAGCAAGCCCTCTCTGGTACCACTGAGGATCTGGCCCTTGCAGGGATCACGCTGTGATGTTATGTCCTTTGTGCTGGTCTCCATTTCTAGGCTGCGAGCTCAGGAGGGCAGGGACCATATTTCTCCATCTTCTCCACCTGTATCCCAGCACCTGGTACGGTCCATGGCCCACAGAAAGTGCTCAGTGAATCTCCACTGCATGAAAAAATGAAAACAGAAACTTCACGTTTCTCTCACTTTCCATCTTCCGTCCCTTCTGCTTCAGGTGACGTCCGATGCTCTGTCACATATGATCTGGCGTTGGATCCAGGTCGGCTGATTTCTCGTGCTGTTTTTGGTGAGACCAAGAACTGGACTTTGACTCGAAGAAAAACCCTAGGGCTGGGAGAGCACTGTGACTCCATGAAGCTGCTTTTACCAGTGAGGATTGAGGGTTGAGGGAGAGGGAGGAAGGAGCCCAAGGCCAGCCTCTGACACCTCCACTCCCTCCTGAATGAGGCAGGAAAGGCGGGGAGCCTGGGGCGGAGAGGGGAAAGTTGGGGCTGCGGAACCGGGTTTCTGAGGCGTGGATGTGGTGTAGCCAGTAATGAGGAGGAGAACAGGTCTTTAAAGCCCCTTCTTCTCCAGGACTGTGTGGAGGACATGGTGAACCCCATTATCCTGCGACTCAACTTCTCCCTGGTTGGGGAGCCCATCGCCTCATCTCAGAACCTCCGCCCCGTGCTGGCTGTGGGCTCCCAGGACCTCTTCACGGCCTCCGTGAGTCTTCCTAGGAAGTCCCAGGGACATTCTGACTCTCGCTGTGTCTCTGTGTGCTGCAGAACCTAGGGTGGCTCCCAGATGCCCACGAAACCACATCAAATCTAACATGCTTCCACCCCATTACCACAGCCCGGCCCAGCTTGGAGCCCTACCCACATCTCAGCTGATTATCCACTTTGCCCCAACATAAACTCTCTGGTTCTCATTCTGCAGACCCTTCAAACTTTTTATTTTTTTAAGCTCACATTTTAATTTATTTAATCTTTTTTTTATTTTGACTGTGTCACTTGGCCCATGGGATCTTGGTTCCTTGACCAGGGATCAAACCTGCACCCCCTGTAGTGGACTATGGAATCTTTTTTTTTTCTTTTGAGGTACAGTTGAATTGGGCTTTCCAGGTGGCTCTAGTGGTAAAGAACCTGCCTGCCAGTGCAGGAGATGTAGAAGACGAGGGTTCTTCCCAATCCCTGGGTTGGGAAGATCCCCTGGAGAGGGTGCATGGCAACCCACTCCAATATTCTTGCCTGGAGAATCCCATGGACAGAGGAGCCTGGAGGGCCACAGTCCATGGGGTCACAAAGGGTGGGACACAACTGAAGTGACTTAGCATGCACACACACACATAGTAGAATTACAATGTTGTGTTAATTTCTGTTGTACAGCAAAGCGACTCAAATTATCCATACATATACACGCTTTTCATATTCTTTTCCATTATGGTCTATCACAGGATATTGAGTATAGTTCCCTGTGCTACACAGTAGGACTTTGGTGTTTATCCATTCTGTATATACCAGTTTGCATCTGCTAATCCCAAACTCCCAACCCAACCCTCTCCCTTTCTCTCCCCCTTGGCAACTACCAATCTGTTCTCTATATCTTTGATTCTGTTTCTGTCTCGTAGATAGGTTCATTGGGGTCATATTTTAAACTCCACATATAAGTGATATCAGGTGGTGACTTCACAATCATTTCTAGTCAGATGCAATTTTTTAAATCGGAGGATAATTGCTTTCCAGTATTGTGTTGATTTCTGCTGTACAACACGAATCAGCTATAAATATGCATATACCGCCTCTCTCTTGAGCCTTCCTCCAGCCCTCCCATCCCACTCCCTAGGTCATCACAGAGGACCAAGCTGAGCCCCCTGTGTTATATAACAGGAAGCATGGAGTCTTGACCATCAGCCTGCTGGGGACGTCCCCCAACTTCTCTCATTTCTACCTCTGTGTCTTTGTCCATGTTGTCTGTCTTTCTTTTTCATGCTACAGCTCCTTTCTGTTTTCAAGAGGAGGCACCATCAAGTGACTACAGGTCCCTGTAATTGCTCACAGTGTTCCTAGTAAGGGCAACAGAACAAGCAGATGAAGACATGGTTTGGCAGTTGATTTCTATACCTTTCCTGCATGTCATATTTCTTATTTGGAAAAACATCTTCTCTCCACCTCAAAGATCTCCTCTCCTCCCCAGAGCCCCAGTCTTATCTCCTTCTCTTTTGAAAACCACTGCTCAGCACCTGTCACTTCTTCTCTGGCCTCTTACCGTGTCATGGTGATGCCAGGCCAAATACCAGTGCTGATAGCCATCTGCCTCTACTTCTGTGGATCCCTCGGGGCTGTAGGCTCCTTGAATGTAAGAACCACCATGTCTAATTCACCTGCAGTTGCCACCTTTCCGAGTGCAGAACCTGTCTCGTTATTGACTATTAATAATGTTTGCTGAATGCTTGTTCCAGTTGAATTTGACTCCTCAACTAAATGTTACGTTCTTTGAAGCCAAGGATCTTGTCTTCTCTTTCATATATATTCTAACTACCCCTCCCACACTGTCCACCCCACCTCCTTGCCAGAGTCTAGGACAGTGAGTGCTAGGACAGAGTCTAGCCCAGGGTAGATGCTCAGTAATGCTCAGTGCTGACGAGTGTTCCTAATGAGACTGGGGATGGATTGCGACACGGATGGGAAGAGAATGTGCTGTTTTGCTGCAGCTCCCCTTTGAGAAGAACTGTGGGCAAGATCACCTTTGTGAAGGGGACCTCAGTGTCAACCTGAGCTTCTCAGGGTGAGTGAGTGCCGTCTCCTTTCATAGCCATACACTAAAGCTTTGGGGGCCCCCATTCTCATAGGATGGGAAGTCCCTCTGTTTCCCTTTGCCTCTCCTTCTAACGAAGAAGTGCTTTTTTATTTATTACTTTACAATATTGTATTGGTTTTGCCATATATTAACATGAATCCACTTTTGATTGGAAGGTCATCAGCATGTAGCTCATGCGTTCCCACAGCCCTGCCCCTACTCCTGATTCAATTCCAACCTACTTCCTCGGAGTCTCTCTCCCAATCTTGTCTTTCCTTGTTCAGGTTGGAGATCCTGGTGGTGGGGAGCTCCCTGGAGCTCAATGTGATAGCGATGGTGTCCAATGAGGGCGAGGATTCCTATGGAACAGTGATCAGCTTCTACTACCCAGCAGGGCTGTCCTATCGACGCACGTTAGCAATCCAGGTAAACAGCTTCCTTGGCCTTCAGTGGCTGGGACCTCTCTCCTGCTCCGGGTTATAATAGGTTCCTTTAATTTTTTCTATGATGAAATATACAACACACACAAAGAGAGAAGTGCACAGGGCATATATATAGTTTAATAACTAAATATTAAGCAAACATCTATGCAATTAACATCTAGATCAAGAAATAAAGCACTCCAAAGGATTTTTTAAAATAATAATACATTTAAAAGATGGGAGGATTTTCCTGGTGGTCCAGTGGTTAAGACTCCGCACTGCCAATGCAGGGGGCGGGGGATCAATCCCTGGTTGGGGAACTAAGATCCTACATGCTGTGTGGCAAAGTCAAAATATTAATAAAAAGAAAAGAAAAGAAATAAAGCACTTCTAGAACCTCCAGAAGCCCTTTATATAACTTTCCTCATCCTAACCTCATACTCTCTGCAAAGGTAATCACTATTCTGCCTTGTAATACTCAATTCCTTGTATTTCTTTACCACCCATAAATATATCCCTAGATAATGCTGTTGAGTTTTGCCAATATTTGAACTTTATATAAATGGAACCATGTTCAGTTCAGTTCAATTCAGTCACTCAATCATGTCCAACTCTTTGCAACTCCATGGACTGCAGCACGCCAGGCTTCCCTGTCCATCACCAACTCCCAGAGTTTGCTCAAACTCATGTCCATCGAGTCAGTGATGCCATCCAACCATCTCATCCTCTGTCATCCCCTTCTCCTGCCTTCAATCTTTCCCAGTATCAGGGTTTTTTCCAATGAGTCATTTCTTCACATCAGATGACCGAAGTATTGGAGCTTCAGCATCAGTCCTTCCAATGAATATTCAGGACTGATTTCCTTTAAGATTAACTGGTTTGATCTCCTTGCAGTACAAAGGACTCTCAAGAGTCTTCTCTAACACCACAGTTTAAAACCATCAATACTTCGGCACTCAGCTTTCTTTATCGTCTAACTCTTACATCTATACATGACTACTGGAAAAAGAATAGCTTTGACTAGATGGACCTTTGTCAGCAAAATAATGTCTCTGCTTTTTAATATGCTGTCTAGGTTGGTCATAGCTTTTCTTCCAAGGAATAAGTGTCTTTTAATTTCATGGCTGCACCACCATCTGCAGTGATTTTTGAGCCCAAGAAAATAAAGTCTGTCACTGTTACCATTGTTTCCCCTTCTATTTTCCATGAAGCAATGGGACTGAATGCCATGATCTTTGTTTTTTGGAATGTTCAGTTTTAAGCCAGCCTTTTCACTCTCCTCTTTAATTTTCATCAAGAGGCTCCTCGCTTTCTGCCATAAGGAAACATATTGTATGTTCCTTTTTTCTGAAACTTTTAAAGTATCGTTGATTTACAATCTTTTATTAATTTCAGGTGTACAAGATAACAATTCAGTATTTTATAGATTACATTCAATTAAAACTTATTATAAAACATTGGTTATATTCCCTGTGCTGCATAATATATCCTTGCATCTTTTTTATTTTATAAACAGCAGTCTGCACCTCTGACACTTGATCTGTATGCTTCTCCCTTCATTCTTCTCCCCACTGGTGACCACTAGTTTGTTCTCTAGATCTCAGTCACTAAAGCATGTCTGACTCTGCGACCCCATGGACTGCAACACACCAGGCTTCTCTGTCCTCCACTATCTCTTGGGAGCTTGCCCAAATTCACGTCTGTTGAGTTGGTGATGTTATCTAACCATCTCATCCTCTTCTACCCTCTTCTCCTTTCCCAGCATCAGGGTCTTTTCCAAATGAGTCAGTTTGTCATATCAGGTGCCCAAAGTATTGGAGCTTCAGCATCAGTCCTTCCAATGAATATTCAGGGTTGGTTTCCTTTGGGATTAACTGACTTTCCTTCCCTAGATGGTCTTAATTTGATTGTGGTTGATTTTTATCCAACCTTCCCTTTGTATTTAGTATTTTATGTGTGTATCATGTTTAAGAAGTACTTCCCGACTCTATGGTTGTAAAGACCTTCCCCTCTATTATCTTCTAAGAGATTTATAATTTTGCCTTTTACATTTAAGTCTTTAATTCAGTTGGGGTTTATTCTAATGTATGGAGTGAGGTAGGGATCCAGTGTTTGTTCATTTCTTTGCTTGTTTTGTATGGGCCAATTCTCCCAGAACCATTTACTGAGAGCTTCCCCTACGACTTTGCAATGCCACCACTGTTTTGCATCAAGCCTGTATATGCATGTGGCTAAGGTTTTAAAAATTCCTTCTCCTTTGAAGCAACCTGGTCAGCGTCCCCTGCGCCTGGCATGTGAAGCAGTGCCCACCAGAAACGAGGGCCTGAAGAGCAGCAGCTGTAGCGTCAACCACCCCATCTTCCGTGAGGGCATTAAGGTCGGAGCTTCCCCCAATTCTCATTGATCTTCTCCCTCATCCTGACCCCATTTCCTTCCCTCTCTCCACCGTGGCCCTCCCTCTCCTCAACCCTTCCTTCTTCTCCCTCAGGGCACCTTCATGGTCACATTTGATGTCTCCTACAAGGCCACCCTAGGAGATAAGTTGCATCTCAGGGCCAATGTAAGCAGGTGAGCTCAGGCCAGGTAGGGTGTGTCCCTCTCTCTCCTGTTCCATGCTCCAGCCGGAGACTCTTCCTGGATTCCTTCCCAACCAGGCACCCTTCTCTCCCTCCAGTGAAAATAATAAACCTACATCCAACAAGACTACCTCCCAGCTGGAGCTCCCAGTGAAATATGCTGTCTACACAGTGATCAGCAGGTACTTAATCCCTGTCCTCCCCTTGGACCTTCCTCCAAACCTAGTACCTCCCCCTGCCAGCTAGCCTGTTCTTTTGAGGATGGGTATCTAAGCTAGCCCCTCTGATTTCTCACATAAGAATTCTTGTTGATCAGCCATATACTTGCAGCATAGCACCATAGCTTCCCTGGCGGCTCAGACGGTAAAGAATCCACCTGCAATGCATGAGACCTGGATTTGATCCCTGGGTTGGGAAGATCCCCTGGAGAAGGGAATGGCTACCCACTCCAGTATTCTTGCCTGGAGAATCTCATGGACAGAGGAGCCTGGTGGGATATAGTCCATAGGGTTGAAAAGAGTCCAACACAACTAAGCGATTAAGCACACCATGTCCCATAATTCTTTTTTTTTTTTTTTACTTATATTTATTTGTTATTTGTTTGTTTAGTTTTGGCTGCACTGGGTCTTCACTACTGCCTGTAGGCTTTCTCTAGTTTTGGACATCAGGGGCTACTCTCTAGTTGCTGTGGCTTCTCTTGTTGCAGAGCATAGGCTCCAGACAAATGGGCTTCAGTAGTTGACACACAGGGGTTCACAGGCCCTATAGCATGCAGGCTTCAGTAGCTGTGGTGCTCGGGCTTAGTTGCCCCAAAGCATGTGGGATCATCCCAGACCAGAGATTGAACCTGTGTCCCCGGCGTGGGCAGGCGGATTCTTATCCACTGCACCACCATATCCCATAATTCTCGGTTCTCCTCTGATGAATTGACCTGCTGGTGGGACACACACACCTTGCCACCCCTGTGCATCCCCTCTTCCCTCTCCAAGGTGCAGACTTCCTTTAACATGAAGCCAACTCTAGCCTTTGGGCCAAACACAAATATGCTGAGCTGAATCTACTAGATTAAGAGCTGAGGCTTTTCTGAATACTCTGAAGTGGGGAGCTTGTCTCCAACAGGATATGGTCTGTCACCACACAGATCAAAGAAAGGTCAGGTTTTCACACAACTCAGGGGAGAACAGAGACGTGAGAAACTGTTGGGATGGTTTGTACCAGCACAGGCTCAGCAGGCCACAGGAAAGGCAGGTGCAGGCCTGCTGCTCCGGTTCTGAAAGTGGGGAGGGAGCGGGGCCAGGCCAAGCTGGAAGCAAGACAAGGGGCCTCGCCTACCTGGCTAAATTCCAGAGACTTTAGAGTTGGTCAGAAGCTTATAATATTGCCATGGGGCAGAGTTCGATGCTGCTGCTGACGTACCAATTTTTAGGGGAACTAGAAAAGGGGGTCAAGCAGTGTCATTGCCCTTCCAAACTCTATGTGTGAATTTCCCCTTCTATCCATGGGAAAACACTAAAACGCACAATGAAAGCTTACAATTTATATACTTCTGACATGCCAGGCCTCGTGTTAAGTACTTTACAGATATTTACATAATTTAACCCTTCTATTAGTAGCAGTGTTAGTCACTCAGTTGTGTCTGACTCTTTGTGACCCCCAAGGACTGTAGACCACCAGGCTCCTCTGTCCATGGAATTGTCCAGGCAAGAATACTGGAGTGGGTAGCCATTCCCTTCTCCAGGGGATCTTCCTGACCCAGGGGTCGAATCTGAGTCTTCTGCATTGCCAGCAGGTTCTTTACCATCTCAGCCACCGGGGAAGCCCAACCCTCCTATTAGGTCTATGATATTGTTATACCCCCCTTTTAAATATTTATTTATTTGGCTGCACAGGGTCTTAGTGGTGGCATGCAGGATCTGTCAGTTGCACGTGTGAGATCTAGTTCCCTGACTGAGGCTAAAATTGAGGCTGCACAGGCACATGGGAACCATCATCGATCCCCTGGGTCACCCACTGGGTCCCTTCCCAGCAGACTAGGGTGCAACCAAGGATGGTCCCCGGGCTGTTTTCACCCATAAGCCCTCTCTCTCTCCAGGCAAGAAGAATCCACCAAGTACTTCAATTTTTCAACTTCTGACCAGAAGAGCACAAGAGAAGCTGAGCATCGATATCGTGTGAGAGGCCAGGGAGTATCCATGTCTGCCCCTCCTGTGGGGACAGAGGGAGCTGGTGCGGGAAGGATAGAGAAGAGCTGGGAGCAGGAGCCAGGAAAGGGGTGGGACTTGGGATGCTCCAGGGACCACAGTCATGTTTTGTCTCTGTCTTCTGCAGGTGAATAACCTGAGTCAGCGTGATCTGGCCATCAGCGTTCATTTCTGGGTCCCCGTCCTGCTGAACGGTGTGGCCGTGTGGGATGTGGCGTTGGTGGCCCCTTCACAGGTGCCTGCCTCCCTTCTGTCACTCCCCAGAGTCTGATCCCACAATGCCCATACCCTCCAACCAGCAGATCATCCTGTAGCTATTTCTCTCTTTCCCTAGAGTCTCCCCTGTGTGTCAGAGAGGGAACCTCCCCAGCAGCCGGATTTCCAGACCCAGATGCCAAGCAGTCTTGTGCTGGTGAGAAAGGTCCCACCGCAAGACCAGCTGGGCAGTAGGCTCCCGGGAAATGGATTGCTAAGCTTCAGAGCCATGTTTACATCCTCCAATGGTTTATCTATTCCCCATCCCCAAATCAGCTAGATTTCATTCTCTCTTGTGGTTCCTGCTTAAGTGAAGATCTTCAACTTCACTCCTTTCCTGTTCCCAGAACTGCTCCATCGCTGACTGCCTGAGGTTCCGCTGTGACATCCCCTCCTTCGGCATCCAGGAGGAGCTTGACTTCATCCTAAAGGGCAAACTCAGCTTCGGCTGGGCCAGCCAGGTATGTCCTTCCTCGACTCAGATGGGGCTTGAAGTGTCTGTGGCCCCCTCAAGCCAGGGTGTTTCTCTATCCCTGAGCTGCCTGCGTGCCCCCTGCCCCCTATAGAGCTAGTTCCCAGCTCTCCCCTTCTCTTTTGCAGTTGCTGCAGAAGAAGACGTTGGTCGTGAGTATGGCTGAAGTCACATTCAACAGATCTGTGTACACCCAGATTTCAGGACAGGAGGCATTTTTGAGAGCCCAGGTAGTGACCGTGTGGTAGGCAGTGGCCGGGCTGGTCAGAGGGCTCCTGATGCTAAGTCTGTGATGCTGAGTGGTTGGGGGGCGGGGCAGGGCTTGCAAGTTTGCAGAGAGGAAGGATGGATGGAGGCCCCTGGATGGGATCATCCCTAAGCCCATGAGGGCTTCTGTATGTCACCTCTTGAGGCAGAGCCTGATGAAGGAAGGAAGGGAGTTAAGGACTGGGAAACTGAGTAACTTCCCTGGTGGTCCAATGGTTAAAACTCCACACCTCCAATGCATGGATGCAGCAGGAGAGGGTTCGATCCCTGGTTGGGGAGCTAAGAGCCCCCATGCTGTATGACACAGTTTAGAAAAAAAAATGGGAATGTGGGAGGCCTGATACTTTCTGACCCCCAAATCCCCAAATCAGGTGGAGATGGTGCTAGAAGAGTATGAGGTCTACAACCCCATGCCCCTCCTTGTGAGCAGCTCCATGGGAGGACTGCTGCTCCTGGCCCTCATCACAGCCCTACTGTACAAGGTGAGTGTTTTCACCCCACTCCTGAGACCGCCAGCATCCCACCCTGCCCTCCCACAGACAGGATCGTACAGAGGGAAGAACTCAGACAATGGAGTCAGGCTGGTCTAGGTACACATTTTGGCTCTTACTCACTGTTTAATGTCAGGCAAGTTGCCCAACCTCTCTGAGCCTGTTTCTTCATTTTTGAAATGATAATAATGCCTACATCACAGAATGGCTGAAACAAGACAGAAATGAGGCCAGCATATGCAGAATCTATGAATGATGTGTACACATCAGAGCTTGGCACACAGCAAACACTCAATCGGTGATAGCTGTTGTTCACATAAGTGTTCTGACACACAAGTGCAAGGCTGCTTAGTTCCCTTCTGTCTCAGCTTCCTCCTACTCCCAACTTCCTATTCTTCCCTCTTATCCAGATTTTCTGATTTATTTCCCTTCGTAGTGTGGCTTCTTCAAACGTCAATACAAAGAAATGATGGATAACCAGCCTGAAGACACTGCTGCACTCAACGGGGAAGATATCCACAGTGAGACCCCAGATCCACCTTTGTCCGAATAATCCACTTTCCCATTTATGTCTATTCCCATTGGCTGACCTTGGCTTCACCTACCAATCCACTTCCGGGGAAATAACTTCTGCGGGGACTGGCCCAAGCATCTTACCAGGTGCCAAGTCATCTTCCCAAGGGGTCAAAGGATTTTTATATTTTTCCATATCCACCAGACTTCTTCGGTGATGACCCACTTTTCACAGAAGCAGGCATGACGCCAGTGTGAATTCTCTTATGTATAAGAACTGTCACATTAAATGAGGATGCTTATAAGATAACTATGCTGTAAGGAAGAGCTCTAATCCGGGAACCTCAGCGCTGTTCTAGGCGGGTGGGGCTGCTCGTGAATAGAGATGTTTTCTTACTCTCTCAGTTGATTGGGACCTGTGAGCATAAGCACACTGTAAGCAGTGTTAGGAGGCCAAGAGTAGTTCTGTTTGTGTGTGTGTGTGTGTGTTGGTCATGGGTTTCCGCTCAGGCTCCCTGGTAACGACAAGTGAGCTGACTGTCCCAGAAGGTGAAAGAAATATCCAGAGCTTGAACCCTTGAATGGGGTCCCCGGAAGCTAGGAGAACCACACTTCCAGAAAGGGAGCATCTAACATCCCCCAAATAATACAGAAGACCCGTGAATGATGGTGTAGAGCATGACTGAAATATTCCAAATCCAGAATTAGCTCATGAAGCCTCTCATGCAGGGCTGTAGATCTGTGTTTGAAATCACTGTTGTCTCCACACAGCGGGAACTCAGAGAGGCCCTCAGGGCGTGTCTGGCAACCGTGTGGTACTTCAGGGCCTGCAGCCCGGAGGTCCCTCCGGGCCTCTTGTGAGCTGCCTGAATTTCAGTCATTTTATCTCTGAGCATCTCAAATTCCTCCTCTGGAGAAAAGAGAATCGAAATTATACCTTGCTGCCAGGGTTATCATGAGAAATCAGTGTATGTGAAAGCCTTTTACAACCTGGAGCCCTAATTAGGAATAGGTGAAAGGGCAGGGGCTGTCTCCTACCTGTCCATCAAGGATGCTCTCTCTCGAATCCCTCGGGAGTCAGGATCTCGGGAAGAGCACGTGGAGCACCCACTGCACTGTGCGCATGCGCCCAGCTAGAACCAGCCCCGCCCTGCCCCGTGGTCCCCAAGGAGCCGCGGACACACAGCTTCCACAATTTTATTGTGTCTGGGGGCATCAGCCAAGCCTCAAGGCTTTTCATAACCCGTGGGCAGAGGGTTGACCCGGGGATTGTGGAAAAAAGTGTGGTTGCCGTCTCCCCAGGAGAAGGGCTGTGGAGAGAGAGGGAAGGGGAGCGAGATGTCAGTCTGGGGGGCCCCCCATCCCCTGGCTCAGCCACCTGCGCGCGTCCGCAAGGGGTCGGTGTACCTTGGTGCGGATCCGGAGGTGATGGTAGGGGATGAACGCCGGGCGCTCGCGGTGGCCCGAGTGGAGCCAGGAGTTGAGGGTGCAGAGGGCCACGCTCGGGAGCGCCAGCCCGAAGGTCAGGAAGCGCCAGGTGCGGGCTGCAGCGGAGGGTGGGGGAGGAAGGCAGGGGTGAGAGAGAGATAGGGGGAGGCCTGGACCCTGGAAGGCCCCAGGGGCAGGGGGTGGGGGGAACCGAGGGACAAGGTCAGGAAGCCACAGGGTCAGGCCCCAGCTGCACTCACCTCCTGTCCCGCCATGGTCTCCCTTGGCCGCACTGGCCAAGCCCCGACTCAAGGACCTCAGAGGCAAAGCCATGTCGGTGGCAGAAGCTGGGGACAAGGCCACTGTCCTTTCCTTCTCCTTCAGCGAGGCCTCGGTTCCCCTCCCCTCTGTTCCTGCCAATCACCTGTTGAGTCCCTTGCATGGGCGGCTATTTTTAGGGGGTTTCTATATTTAAAACGAGGCCTGGCTGGCAAGAGGTCTTTCTCTCCAGGCAGCTTGCTCTACTGTGCCTCTCATTTTGGTAAGGGGACATTTAAAGTACAATATGCCCTTCTTTTTATAGTTGGAGGGAATTAATTTTGCTCAATACTCTAGACCCAGTGATTGGCACACAGTAGGCCTTTAATAAATATTTGGAGAATGAATGCAGTGTCCTTTTGAATCTCAGGTTTTTTCAGGTGTATACTGTATAGTAATTTGTACCTTAAATGATCTCAGTGAAGTTTAAATAAAGTAACAAAGTTTTAGTAACTTGTTGAACAGTTAGATGTTATATATAATATTGCTAAATTATTCTGGGGCCCTCACTGAGCTATAATGGAATTCTTCCTACAGTCGCTTTTTCCCAGTTGGACTTTGGAATTGCTACTGAGAAGACGGGGCCCTATTTCAGTTACAGTTACTCGATTTCTTTGTCCACATGCAGTCCAACTCTTAAACTCCCTCCCTACTCAAGATTATGGCTCTTGGTAAAAACAAAAATGAAGAGGAGTATTTTTACCCGAAAAGGTCCGAGGTGCCTCTCTCTCCCCTCAGAGTTTTGCTGGTCATCACCAAACAATTCCCTGGGGATTCCCATCCCTTAGTCTCACCCTGCAAGATCCCACTAAGAGCTTTTCTGTCTGGTGCTTGGCCAACGGCCCAAGGGCTGCTAGCATCCTCTGCTGTTGTCGCCCTCTTGTGGCGCACATGCTCAAGTACACCTACTGCAGAAACGGATGAGACCATCCCGGCAGTTTGTGATAATCTCATTACTACAGACAGAGAAGGCAATGGCAACCCACTCCAACACTCTTGCCTGGAAAATCCCATGGACGGAGGAGCGTGGTAGGCTGCAGTCCATGGGGTCGCTAAGAGTCAGACACGACTGAGCGACTTCACTTTCACTTTTCACTTTCATGCATTGGAGAAGGAAATGGCAACCCACTCCAGTGTTCTTGCCTGGAGAATCCCAGGGACGGGGAGCCTGGTGGGCTGCGCACAGAGTCTGACACGACTGAAGCGACTTAGCAACAGCAGGAGCAGCATTACTACAGATGCTGGGCTTCCTGGATGGCCCAGTAAGTAAAGAACTTGCCTGCAGTGCAGAAGACATAGGAGACTCGGGTTTGATCCCTGGGTTGGGAATATCCCCTGGAGGAGAAAATGGCAATCCACTCCAGTATTCTTGCCTGAAAAATCCCATGGACAGAGGAGCCTAGTGGGCTACAGTCCAAAGGGTCACTAAGAGTCAGACACGACTGAACGACTAAACACAGATGTGTGGGGAAAAGGCACTGGACCCAAATAAAAAGCATTTTTTAGTTGCTTTTCTATGTTATTGCTATAGAAATTACCATGATCTCATTGACTGGCAGGCAAAGTGACTGGGAAGGCTTAAATTGCGTATGGTCACTTTGGTTAACTTTCCAAGAGTGCCCACTTTGGAAAGAAAACAAGGATAAAAGAACCTGAGTTTGGGGACTTCCCTGGTGGTCCAGTTGCTAAGACTGTGAGCTCCCAGTGCAGGGGGCTTGAGTTTGAGCCCCGACTGGGGAGCTAGATTCCACATGCCACAACTGAGAGTTCACGTGCCACAGCTAAACAGATCCTGCCTGCCGCAACTAAGACCCAGTGCAGCCAATTAAAAAGAGAGAAAGAACCCGAGTCTTAGCATAAAAAAACCCTGAGCAACCAGAAGTGATTCCTTGATTCAGTTAATATTTATTGAGCACCTACTGTGTCACACGCTAGGCCAGAGACTCTGGGGGAGTCAGACAAGTGACCTGATGTCGTGATGATTCCTAATGCCACTGAAGCAGACACCACATCGAATGTGATAGGAGAGTTTGGGAAAACTTTCAGTGGAGCTGGGGCTCATATAATTAGGACTTTAGGTGATAGAAAAGGGGGAAGGGCATTCTGGGAAGTCAGAAATAAGCACAGAAGCATGGAGGTGTGAAAGGCCATAGCCAGTAAAGCTGCAGAGGTGGGGCAAAGCTAGGGTGAGGATCTATGACGTCAGTGCTGGAGCATTTGACTCGTGCAGGCCACGCTGGGGGTGGGGCTTAGGCACAGATGCTTTGAAGCAGGGGAGTGACATCAGATTTGATGTTGGAGCCTGGGGTTTAAGGGAGCGCTGTCACTGGTGGATTATACAGATGATGAACCAGAATGCACGGACTAGATGCAGGGGAGGCTGATGAGGAGTCTTTTGCAATAATCCAGGCAGATGATGACAACAATAGGCACTTAAAGTAGTAGTGCTGGCAACAGCAAGAAAATGATGGGCTTGAGAAATCTTCCCTGAGAAGAACAAAAAGGATGGGAACTTCCCTGGTGGTCCAGTGGTCAAGAATCTGCCTGCCAATGCAGGGCACATGGGTTCGATCCCTGGTTGGAGAACTAAGATCCCACATGCTGTGGGTCAGCTAAGCCCACACCTCACCACTAGAGAAGCCCCTGAGCACTGCAACTAGAGAAAGCCCAAGCACCACAAGGAAGACCCAGTGCAGCCAAAAAAATAAGTAAATAAAAGGAAAAGGATGTGGTGCAGAGCTATGAGAGAAAGAGGAATCAAGGACTCAGGTAGTAAGCCTGGAAATGTGATGGGCAATGCTATGAGGCATTTCTGTGCAGTCTGAATTCTCACTAGCTACCTGGACTTTTTTTTTATGCTAACAGTACATTGTTAGGAAAACCAACAAATAATTTTTATGAAACACAAGGGAAGTCATTTATCACTGATGTTGAGACATCATTTAATATTATGCTTGTCCATACCAAGAAGATATGGTTTTCAGTAACTTATCTTTGCCTACCACTTCTCTAAATCCTTTTGTAAACTGTGAAGTTTGAGGGACCAGAGAGAAGTTGTTCCTTTTCAATCTCAAAATGATGTTAGACCTCGGGACTTCCATAGTGGTCCAATGGCTAAGACTTCACATTTCCCATGCAGGGGGCAGGGGCTCGATGCAGAGTGAGAGATCTAGATGCCACATGCCACAACTAAGAGTTCGTGTGCTGCAAATAAAGATTACATATGCCACAGCTAAAAAAAAAAAATAAAATATACCACACATACCACAAGTGCAACAAAGATCAAAGATCCCACGTCCCGCAACTAAGACTCAGCCCAGCCAAATAGATAAATATGTATTTTTTTAAATAATAAAATAGTTAGCACTTACAGAGTACTTACTATGGGCCAGAGGCTGTTCTGACAATTAACGGAGAGAGAGGCTTTCCCATTTTACAGATGAATAAACTGAGGCACTGAAGGGTCTTAAGCTTGCCAGTGGATCATTCATATGATAAATGGCAGAATCAGGACCCAAGGGTCTGGCGTCAAGAGAGTTTCCTCCAAATTCCTCTGTTACAAATGCCTGTCTCATTAGGACAGTTTTGAAATAGAAACTCCCTTTTGTCCATAATTCCACCAATTCTAACACTAATACCTTCACATTTTCTTCAGCACGTTTAGCACTTATACTTTCATCATGTTTATTCAGGCTTTGCCAACACACCTGCATATTTAGACTACTCTACAATCACAGATTAGCTACTGAACAAGAGAAAACTACCCCAAGCAAAAGATGAGCCTAAGTCTGCTTTCCAAAAAGAATATATGCACTCCTTTTATTTTTAATTCGGCTGTACCAGGTCTTAGTAGCAACCCTAGGAATCTTCAATCTTCCTTGCTGCATGTGGGATCTTTAGTTGTGGCCTGTGGGATCTAGTTTTCTGATCTAGGGGTCAAACCTGAGTCCTCTGCATTGGGAGCACAGAATCTTCCCCACCAGGAAAGTCCTTGCGCACTTTTTTTTTTAACTCGTGAACATTTTCTGGCTCATTCATATTCTTTCATCATGATATTTTAATGGCTACATACAATTCTTTTATTTAAAAGACCACATTTTATTCATCTCTTTTATTATTGGAATATGTCACTACTATAGAAAATGCTGGAATGAGCATCTTCACACTATGCACAGAGCTTATTTTTTGAATCTCAACATAGGAATCATCATCAGGAGCATAACTGATGCCCCATGTAGGCAAGGGCCTTTGGTCTTCATAAGGGAGAAGTTCTTATAAAAATATGAAAGGCTGCAGTTCAATTTGCTCATGTCTGAGCCTGAGCCAAGCGTGACGACCCTAGCCGGTTCATGGTCTTGGGAGCCCTAGGTAAAGCTCAGAAGCGCTGAGAATGCTCCTGAGTCAGCAGGGACATAGCCGGTGCAGTCAGCTCTTCTGACAATTAAAAGTGTCACAAGTTCGCAAGAACTTTGATCTAGTTAGCCACCTTAATCTATTACTCTGTGACTATCATAGCTGTCTCCTCCTATTGGGTTGGCCAAAAGATCATTCGGGTTTTTCCATACCAGCTTACGGAAAAACCTGATTGAACTTTTTGACGAACTCATTACATTCCCCATCTGGCCCAGGCTTTCCTTCCCCCTTGCTGGGATTAGTTTGTTTCCTACTTGGTCTTTCTCCCAATTGCCTTACATTAAGCTGTCAAATATGTTTCTTACTACAGGGCAGAGCTTCCTTTTCGCACAGCCTGGGACACATACAAAATGTGAACAGTGATTTGTGATCCACACTGGGATAAAGGATGGAGGCTGCACCCAGCTGGAGGCGCCTGGCCCAGTGCTTCTGGCCATCCCAGGCCCCACCCATCTGCCCTAGGAGATAAAGCAGGTCTCAACCCTGACCGCACAATAGAATTACCCAGAAGTTTTGCAAAATTCTCTTGCGTACATTGCACCCGGGAGTAATCACAATGACATACAGGTGGCCCAGACCGTAAAGAATCTGCCCACAGTGCAGGAGACTGTGTTCGATCCCTGGGTCGAGAAGATCCCCTGGAGAAGGAAATGGTACCCCACTCCAGTATTCTTGCCTGGGAAATCCCATGGACAGAGGAGCCTGGCGGGAGACCATGGGGTCGCAAAGAACCGGACACAACTGAGCGACTAACACACATATAAGGTTGAGAACCTTTGAACTAAAGGAGTATCTGTTTGTCCTCACTACAGTGCTTCCCTTCTGAGCCACGGGTCCAAGGGTATTAATAAACTAAGATCACGGTCCTGAACTCGGGTATGCGCAGCTCTCAGTAGCTGGATTCAATGTCACATGATGATAAAATTTAACTTCACCAAACCATCTAAGTCTAAACGGCTGTCTCCCGGCTGGGGGTACCCAGTGGCCTTGTGGAAAGTTGAGAGAGCAGGTCCTGACGGAAGGCGGGTGTTTAGGTCGGTGTGAGGTGTGTGGTGGGTGAAGGCGGTACCCGGCTGGAGACCTTAGGAACAGTAGTAGATGCCCGGTTATAAGGCGGGTGGAGCTGGAGTTGCTTGAGTGACTACTGGGAGATGAGCTAATGGAATAACGAGACTCCAGGAAGAGAATGGAGGGTGGAAAGCTGAAAAGGGCCGTAGAGGTTCTCGTCCCGCCCATGGTAACACCCATGTGCTTTCGGGGCTCACGGCGCGCCGCATCAACCGGGCTCCGCGGAGGCGAGTGTTCAGAATCGCACCCCCACCCCTCGCCCCCGCCCTGCTCTGGGAAGAGGCGGCTGCCCATCGCCAGCTCTTAACCACGGAGACCCCGCACCCACGTGTCTCCTGCATGACACCCGAGGGTGCAACGAGCCAGGGTTGCTCGCCCCCACTCTCCGGAAAGGGCCAGACCCCAGCTCAAGGAAAGCCACCCGCTGCGTGGCAAGGGGCCCCACTCCAGATGGCAGAATCCAGAGGGCAGCCGGCTGCGAAGGCTGCGAGGGACGCCGCCAACTCTCCCAGGCCGGAAACCTCCGCCGGGCCTGCTGGGAAATGTAGTCCCCGCAAACTGCCCTGAGAAAAGGAGGTGCGTTGACCTCCTAGCCCCAAAGACCCCGAGACCCGGATGAGGAGGGTCTCGGGCATCCTTACTCAGCCTCCGGCAGGGGGCGCTCCATCTACGGCCGCCCTGCTTGCTTAGCACCTCCCCCCGAACCGCCCCACCTGTCCCCCAACCTTCCCAAGACGGGCTGAAACGGTCAGAGCAATAAACGGCATCCCAGTCCCTAATTAGAATGTGAGAGGAAACGGCTAGGAGCGGTCTTTCCTCAAGCGAGAGATTTTTAGATGTCACCGCACCACGTTAAGTCAGATCACCTTGTCCAGGGCTCGCTCTCCTGGGCGTCCCAATCGCGCGCTTTTGTTTCATTTGCTATACAGTCTGTTACTGGAATCACCGGTGTAATAAGGCCCGTTCATTAAATGATAGTACTGGAGCATCGATAATTTCCTGACTTTGATAATGTCCTTGTTTCTAGAAAATATACATTATTTAGGAATATAGAGCGATGTTAGCATTTTGAACTGGGAGGAAATAAGAGACAGGGCCAGGGTATCCTGAATCCTACGGAAGAGAATCAGCAAATCACCCGGGCAGTGAACCACCCTTCCTAAAGGTGATCTGCCCCTGTCCCACGTGGGATGCGGGGACTGAGCAGACATGGAGTTCCTGTCCTCTAGCAGTGTGACTAGCGAAGGGAGGAGGGAGGGGTTGTGGCTTGGGGCTGCAGTGCTGTTCCCACATCCCCAGTGCATTCCAAAGCACTTGCCAGCCACTGTTAAGCTTCTAGGTGGGCGGGACTCTAGATGCCAGCCTATGGCACACCCAATACATAGCACCAGCCTCTGTACCACCCATCAGGCTCAGAGGTGGAACCCGGGTCCCAGGACTGAATGAGATCAGAGACAGAACTGGGTGGAGTCCAGGTTCATGTCCAGAACTAAGCAGAAGCAGAGCCAGCCCAGGGGAAATGGTATTACTGACTCCCCCTCCCTCTGAGCCCACTGGGTGTCTCCACACTTGCTTGCTTCCCAAAATGGCCCTTCCAGGGATGTCTGCCAGGGGTGATTCCCCCCCGGAGGCTCACAGGATCCAATACTTGCCCTCTGACTAAGGCACACTGGTTTGCCTTGCCTTGCTGAATCTGTAAGCTCTGTCCCTACTCCCTCACAGATACGGAAAGGAGTTTCAATATTGGAGGGTGATATCTCAGATGGGGAGACAGAGGATTCAGGGGAGGAGGGAAGAGGAGAAAAAATGACTGGGAGAGGGGGCAAGGGGTGACAGAAAAGAGAAACTGCCTCCACTGCATGAAGAGTCTTGGTCACTCATGAAAGTGTAGGGTGGGGATGGTCACCCCCAAATGCATTTCTGTAGCAGTCAGGCAATACAAATGAAACACACTAATTCAGGGATACAGCACGGAGCAGTGTGGACTGTCCATATCCCAGGCAGCCATTACCTGGCCCTGTCAATAGCTGTTGCTGGAGAGAACCAGTGTTGCTGAATTTTCTGATCCTCTCCCCTCTCCCCAAACCCCAAACCAGAAATCTAGATTGTGATGTGAAATCTCCCGATTTAAATGTTGGCTCATGGGGATTCCCTGGCGGTCCAATGATTAGGACTTCCTGCTTTCCCTGCTGAGGGCATGGGTTCAATCCCTGGTCAGGGAACTAAGATCCCTCAAGCTGCACGAGTGTGCACACGTGTACACACACATACACACAAAGTTGGTTCAATAGTTTACACACACACACAAACACACACTGAAGACCAAAACTAACGTGTTTGCCATCTCTGGCCTGAACACTGGTCACATGCCTGGGCAGTGACACTGCCTCCCTCCCAGCTCAGGGCAGTGAATGCTGAATAAACCCCAGTTCCTGTTTCCAAGGTCGGGTCTGCCTCCCTGCTCCAGGCAAAACCTGTTTCTACAACTGAAAGGAGATGGAGTGCAGGGCTCCTTACATTAAGGTGAGAACCAGCTTCAGTTGACGGAAAGGGATTTTTGCAAACAGACCCCCCTCCCATGCCCATCTCCACCGTGAACCTCACGACCATCTGCACCTACAATTCTGCAGAGAACAGAATCCAGCTTTGAGGAAGCTGAGGCCCCAAGTCACAAGTAAGAGTATAAACAGGAGCTGATCATGACATACATTTATTGAGTGCTTACTATGGATGTGCCCGGCTCAGGACTCCCGCTCAAACCCTGGCTTGTGCTCTTTGAAATGCTGTCGACAACGGGGAACATTCCAGAACCCTTCCCTTCATCACAGACCCAGATTGAGGAGACAAGTGGCATCCATTAGATGCACCTTCATGAAGCCTCTTAGACTCGCTGAAGGTGACGCCCTTTCTCCAGCATCGGCACTGGGTTAGATCCATCTCCTTCATGACACCACGCTACCCCGGGGCTGGGGCTGTCTCACTCATTTCTGTAACCTTCAGGAGGAGGCAAAAAGTGCACTGGTGTGATGCCTGCAGACTAACACCCCCAGTGACAGGGTGCTCGGCTGGAAGCAGAGCTGTCAGCGGAGTTACGTCTTTGACCCAGGTGTTTCCAAGTCGGTGATCCCATGGAAGCTTACTACCATCCTGGGAGGCAACCATCATCCTCGGTTTTACAGATGAAGAAACTGAAGCTCAGAAGAGGCAGACCTGTCCAAGGTCATGCAGTTAGGAAGAGATACTCTGTGCTAGAAGCTCACATCCCTTCCCTTTGGCCCTTATTCTCTGTGGTACAGTTCTAGATGCACCAAGCTGGTAAGAGGCAAGATTTCAGGACAAGGCACCAGAGGCGTGGGTCTCATGATTCCTTGGGGCAGGCACTAGGCCTCCCCCAACCTCAAAAGGACTATATTCTGTGCCCCTCCCAGGAACACAACCGGCTACAGGGAGAGCAGAGGCTCACAGCTTAGCCTCTGCTCTGGGCACACATTGTGCAGTGCTTCAGGAAGCCTCCCTCAGGCTCCCAGACTGTTTTTACCAACAGAAACAGGCTTGTTTACACAGGCAGCCCACCCGTGCTGGTCAGACTACAGTGCTGTGTCCAGTCCCCTGTGTCTGGGCACTCTAAATTGTCACCATTTTCTCCTCTTTGAGGGATCAGAGAAAGAACCTGGGAAACCTTCGAGGGAAAAGGCTAAAGGAGAGGAAAGGACAGATGACCAACCTCTGGTCTTTTGCCCCCGCCTAGAAATGCCACCAGGCTTCCTGGTCTGTTGCTTTGGTCCTGGGCCCCAGCAGCTTCACCTTGTAGACAGTTGTCTTTCAAAGAGATCATATACCCCAGAGTTCACCTAGTGGTCCCCAGTTCAACCTCTCTGAGCCGTGTGCTAGGACACACCTTTCCTTATAGTCCCCTCTGGAGGTGAGGCCCTCCCCGACCTCCTCCTTCTCCACTGTCTTCCTCATGGGGGTTTGCCTGGCATCTGGCCCAATTCTCCTGGGCTGAGGAAGCCACAGCTCCTGTGTAATGCACCCCCTCACTCCCTGGACCTGTGAAGGGATCTGATCAGCAGCTGCGAAAGGTGCTTTGCATCTTAAAGCAACCTGGCCAGTTTATTCCATCCCCAAACTCTCCCTCCAGCTGGAGTCCCATCTCCAGGGCCTCTGAGAACATGCCCAACCCCACTTTTCTGTCCCAATTCCTCCAGCCTGGGCTTCCCCGATTCAGCCCACAAATCATCAGCCCCAGAGGAGCAGAAGAGGCTTGCTGAGAAATTCTGGTCCCCTCAGTCTCCTGAAGAATTGCACCAAAGTCAGAGCTGAAGTTTGGGCTGCAACTTAAGCCAGGGGTGTCGGCAGTGCTAGTGCTGGCCCAGGTCGGGAGCTGGGGGCAAAGGCCTTGCCACTCTGCCGGCAGACGGCGGGCTTCTCTCCGCGGTGCGCCCCCTGGTGAATGAGCAGGTGAGAGCTCTGGCGGAAGCTCCTGTCACGCTGGCTCAAAGCCTAAGGTTTCTGGTCCGGGAGTGTTGGTGCGGCAGCAGATTTGAACTGTCTACAAAACTCTTGCTGCAGCTGAGTTTGGTGCACTTATTTTTTGCCTGTGTGCGAGCACTGTGTTTAAGAAGCTTGGAGCTGTGGGAGAAGGTTTTGTCACATTCTGGGCAGGCGTGGGGTCGTTCGCCCACGTGGACTTGCTGGTGCTTGGTGAACTGGGTGCGCTTCCTTAAAGCCATAGCCACACTCAGGACACTTGAAGGGTCACTCTCCACTGTGGGTGAGTTGGTGCTTTAGGCAGTCGGAGCTGTAGGTGAAGTTCTTGCTCCTCCACCATGTGCGATCGCTGGTGCTTGAGCAGATAAGAGCTGCACCCAAAGCGGTCACCACACCAGACACAGAGGTGGGGCTTCTCACCGGTGTGGGAGCGCTGGTGCTGCGCCAGGTTGGAGCTGAGGCTGAAGCGCTTGCCGCAGTCCCCCGCAGCTGTAGGGCTTCTCCCCCGTGCGCGTGCGCTGGTGCTGGATCAGGTTGAAGCTAACACAAGAAGTCTTGCCACACTCGGCACAAGTGTCAGGCTTCTCACCCATGTGTCCCCGCCGGTGTCCGAGCTGCGGCCAATAATAGGCTCCTCGCACTCCAGACACTTGTGAGGTCGGAGGCCTGAGTGAGAACGACGGTGTCGCGTGAGGTTAGAGCTCAGGCTGAAGCAACAGTCACACTGGGGACAGGGGGACGGTTTCTCGCCGGTGTGTACCCCGTGCTGCCTAACCAGATCTGAGCCCCGTCGGAAGTTTTTACTACACTGGGGACAGCAGTAGGGTTTGCCACCGCCGTGGCTGCTTTGGTGATGATTGAGATCGGGGAGGTAGGCTGCAGTCAATTCACACTGCTGGCACTCGAAGGCTCCAGGGACCGCAGGAGAGTTGGTCTTGGCAAGAGTTTCTCCCTCCCCAGGGCCAGAGACTGGCCTACATAGGTACCCAGGCCCAGCATCATTTCCCAGGCGGCCGACTGCTCCGGCGACACCAAGGGCCGCTTGTGTTGAAACAACTCCGCAAACAAAGGCGGGCCTTGGGATTTCCTGGGATCCAGACAACCGGTTCCCCCGCTGCTCGGCGCCGTCGGAGTCCTCCCTTGCCGTTTCTGGAGCTCGCGACTCCAGCCGGAAGAGCGTTCCGTTTCCTAGATACCAACCACTCAACTCACAAGCACAACCAGAGCTGAAGACTCTCGGGACCCAGGAATCCAGCACCGGAAACGGAAATGTCCACTAGCTCGTGCCATTCTAGGAAGTGGCAGCGAACGGTCTTTGTGGGTTTAACCCTCTCGTTCACCTGGTGGAGCAACTACTCCTATCTGCAGCCGCTATCAGGAACTTGACACTTTCCTCCGCTCGAGGTTCTGAGTCCATCAGCGGAGACTTCAATGCCCCGGCTACCGCTAGGGGGCGGCAAAGCGAGCTGTCGTTGCCAAGAACACGCTGGAGGCGGAGTAGACACGTAACCTGGAGTAGCACCCTACCGAGACTCCAAGGTCGGAGGTACCGGTCCACCTGAGGCCCTTTAGTTTCCCATCCATCCTAAGCTAGGCGTGTTAAACTTGGCGCAGACTACATATCCCAGCATGCACCGCACGCGCCTCTAGAGCTCTCACAATGATTAAATAACCACTACTCTCAACATTTTTTCTGCGACTGTGCAAGTCAGAGCACCAGGATCGAGAACTACAACTTCCGACCTGCAGAACAGCGGCGGCGCTATTTAAAAAGCGTCAGAGAGGCGGTGCTGGCCACGCCCCTCTTTTCCAGTTCCGCTCCCTTGGATGAGCTGCGAGGAGAGGGGCGGAGCCTTAGGCCTGAGCCAAGATGGCGGCTGCGAAGTCAACCCCCACGGACTCGCTCTCGTTCTGCCTCGCGCAGCTCACGGCGGCGGCCGGGGAGGGTCTAGGTGGGGGAAAGGACACAGCTACCAACGAGACACCCTTGGGCCGTGCGCTCTTAGCCCTCCGTACGCGCCACGTCAAGGCAGCCGGGGGAATAGAGCGCTTCCGGGCACGCGGCGGGCTCCGCCCCCTTCTCGCGCTGCTACGGCGAGCGGCTGCAGCGGGCCCCGCCCCGTCCCAGGCTGGCGCAGGCTCCGCCCCCTCGTCGGTCGAGTCAGCGGCTTCTTCTGGCCCCTCCCCTTCGCCGGGCTCCGCCCCCTCTGCTGCGTCGCCAGCGACACCCTCGCCACCAGCGCGCCTGCGCAAGACGCTGGACTTGGCGCTCAGCATCCTGGCCAACTGCTGTACGGAAGGGGCGTGCCGGGCTGAAGTGCGCAGACTCGGAGGCATTCTCCCGTTGGGTAAGTGCTCCGCCCTCACTTCCTAGAAGGTTTCCACCCATACCTCTGTGTGGGCCTGGGCGGAGTCTCGAGTTCTTTGTGCTGCAACCTGAAAGATTGTGTTTTAGGACGGCGCAGCGCCCTCTGTTTTCTTGTTGTCGAGACCCGTGACGTCACTTCTCTTTCTAGAAATGATATGCTAGCCCTCCTAGATCTGATAATTACAGCTAATTACCTGGGTATTGATTGAGGATCACCTCTCTCGCATCTGGGCTAGTGGAGGCCAAAGGGTTATTTGGTGACTTTGAAATGATTCTTAATCTTCATTTATGTTCATAGCAGGCACTCAGTGCCTGCAGTGTCTAGCCTTGTGCAGAGCTCTGAAATCCCATTTGATGAGCTAGATGTTAGGTGTAGTGCTTCAGAAAGTGGGCTCTGCAGTCAGCTAGACCCATCAGAGGATTGCAAAATGAGGTAATAATAACTACCTTAAAAAATTGGAATAGGGAGAAAATAAAATACAAAGAAGGAGCACAGATACTCAAAGTATGAACTGGGTACTGCCAGTTATTAAAAACTAGCAAAATAAGAACAAATTCTGGGAAATCCCTGGTGGTCTAATGGTTAGGACTTGGTGCTTTCACTGCTGGGACCCAGGTTCTATACCTGGTCAGGGAACTGCAAGCCTCCAGGCACAGCCAAAAAAACTAGAACAAACCCTAAGCCAGTGTTATAACTAAAAATGGAATGTAACCTTTAAAATTTGGGAATCACTATACTGTACATCTGTAACTTATACAGTGGTGCTTCTTAGGTGGCTCAGTGGTAAAGAATCTGCCTGCCAATGCAGGAGATGTGTGTTCAATCCCAAGGCCTGGAAGGTCCCCTGGAGGAGGAAATGGCAACCCACTCCAGTATTCTTGGCTGGAAAATCCCATGCACAGAGGAGCCTGGCAGGCTGCAGTCCCTGGGGTCACAAGGAGTCAGACATGACTGAGCAACAGAGCACGCAACTTATATAATATTGTGCATTGTCTACATTTCAGTTTTTCCAATGAGAACAAACTCAGAAGATAGCAAGCTTTTCTGTTTACTAGCTAAATTGGCGCCTTCTAGTGGCAACATTGTGAACACAGCGTTCTTCATTGCCTGCTAGCTATAAACTTAGGCCTATTTTTGTGAAATCTTTATTTTTTTGATAACATAAAACATTATTTTCAGTTTTCATAAAATGTATCTGGACCATAATGTATTTGACAAGAGGCCTGCACATTAAGTCCTCAAAATATAAGTTTTGTTGTTAGTGTATAACCCCCATCATTCATTCACTGTTCTGTACTTTAAATATCTCCTGAATCCATCCCGCTGCTTTGCCTTTTTCCATCACATGCTCAGAGACTGTGCTGGGCTGTGCTGGTATCTGGGTCAACCCATCTTCTTACTATTGTGACAGCTTCTGGGTTGCTCCCTCTGCTTTACTGTTTTCCCCTGTAATCCATTCTCCTCATGACTGCCAATTTATATCATGTCATGTCCATTCTTAGAACCCTGTATGGCTCCCAGTGCCCTCACATTCAAGTCCTCATTTCTTGACCTGATAAGGCCCTTTGTGAAGTCACAGCATAAACACTAGATCTCACTTCTGGGCCTTTGCAAGGGGTGCTACCAAACCCGAAATGCCCTATAACACTCCCATCCACCATCCACCTAGCAAACACCTACCTATTGAACCTTCCAGATCCCGCAAGTGTTAGGCCTATTCTGGAGGCCTTCCCTGACTCTCTGAGGCCACATTCATTTTTTTTTTTTTTATTTTAATTGGAGGCTCATTACTTTACAATATTGTAGTGGCTTTTGCCATACATTGACATGAATCAGCCATGGATGTACATGCGTCCCCCATCCTGAACCCACCTCCCTCCCCATCCCATCCCTCAGGGTCATCCCAGGCCCTGAGCACCCTATCCTGAGGCCACATTCTTGAGGTGATTAACAAGAGAGACAAGAAGGGGTAGAACCCTCAAGAGGCCAAACTCTCTCGCAGTGACTATTCTTCAGTGTGTGAAGACAGACAGCATCCAGAACCGAACTGCCCGTGCTCTGGGGAACTTAGCCATGGAACCTGAGAGCTGCGGGGACATCCACTCTGCTGGTGAGTGGGCTTTGAGGGTGGAGCCGGCTAGGGCTTGGGGATGAAAGAAGGGGTGGAGGGGGGCTGGGGTCTGTCCTCCCTCACCCTCCTTCCCCCCCCCACCCCCCACCCTCAGGTGCTGTTCCCCTGCTCGTGGAGAGCCTGACAGCCTGCCAGGACTCCCAGTGCCGCCAGAGTGTGGTCCGCGCCCTCCGCAACCTGGCGGACTCACCCCAGCACCGCCTGGCCCTGGCCCAGCAGGGAGCAGTGCGCCCACTGGCTGAACTTCTGGCTGCAGCGCCAGATCCCGCGCTGACCTTGGCCTTGGTCCGTGCCCTCCTGGAGCTGAGTCGAGGCTGCTCCCGGGCCTGTGCTGAGCAGCTCAGTCTGGGTGGGGGACTCGGCCCACTGGTTGGCCTGGCCTCCCATCCCAAAAGAGCCGTGCGTGAGGCCACCATCTTGATCCTCGCCAACCTGTGTGCCCAGGGCCTGGTGCGGCCTGCCCTGGGCAATGCTGGGGGCGTGGAGGTGCTGTTGGGTGAACTCCGGCGGCGCCGGGGCCTCAACGGGGCAAGCCCAGCCTCCCAGCAGCCCCTGGTGCGGGCCGTGTGTCTGCTGTGCCGGGAGGCTATCAACCGGGCCCGGCTGCGAGATGCTGGGGGCTTGGAGCTGTTGATGGGCTTGCTGCGGGATCCCCGTGCCAGCACCTGGCACCCTCGTGTGGTGGCTGCCCTCGTGGGCTTCCTGTATGATACAGGGGCCCTGGGCCGGCTTCAGGCTCTGGGATTGGTACCTCTCCTGGCCGGGCAGCTGTGTGGTGAGGCTGGCGATGAGGAAGAAGAGGGAAGAGAAGCTGCTTCCTGGGACTTCCCTGAGGAGAGGACCCCCGAGCGGGCAGAGGCCGGAAGCTTCCGAAGCCTCCAGTGAGTTCCCACCTGATGCTGTGGGGTGGGGCCTCTTCACTACCCTCACTCACCTGGCCCCCACCCATTCTGTCTTCGTAAGACTTTGATTCTGACTCCTAATTCCTTGTTCTCACTGAACATGACCGCCTTCCAGACTCCAAATACACCTCTTCTCTCTTGGAGCCACCTTTGTTTGACCTTGGCTCTTTGCTGGTGGCACAGTGGTAAACAACCCACCTGCCAATGCAAGAGATGCAAGAGACCCGGCTTCAGACCCCAGGTCAGGAAGATCCCCTGGAGGAGGGCATGGCCACCCACTCCAGTATTCTCACCTGGAGAATCCCATGGACAGAGGAACCTGGCAGGCTATGGCCCATAGTGTCGCAGAGTCAGACATGACTGAAGGGACTTAGCCTGCGTGCGTGCGTGCGTGCGTGCATGCATGCGTGCATGCGTGCGTGCGGGCAGGGCCTCTGGTTACTGTTACCTGTGCCCAGGGCACTCCTCCTCTGAGATGCCTTGATTAGATCTTACTTTCATGGGGACTTGATTTGAAATGTCAGCTCTTTCCTTACCACCTTCCCCTCCCCCACCCCTCCGTGTCTCTGTTCCCTTTTCATTTTCTCCACAAGTATCACTTCACACCGCTGAATAGAAACTCTAGAAGGTCATGACCTTTTTTTGCTGATGCTTCTCTGTAGTACCTGAAGCGCACTTAGCATGCCGGAGGCAATAGGCAGTGGGGAATTGCTGAATGGGGGTGGGTGGGTGTTGGGATTCCCTCCCTTTTTCCCCTGTCCCCCTCAGGCTGTCTCTTTTTGCCTCAGTCACCTCTGGAGGACTGATCTTTAGACCTGCTCCCTCCCCTCGGCTCCGGGTTCCAAGTCCTTTCTCACCTCTGCAGGTCCTGGCTGATCTCCGAGGGCTATGCCGCAGGCCCGGGAGACATCTCTCCCGACTGGTCCCCGGAGTGCTGTCCGCCGCCGCCAGAACCGGTCGATCTGACCAGCCCCACGTCGCTGCGGACGCCCCGCGCCCTGCGCCCACCCGGCCGCAGCCCCACCGCCTCTGCCGCCGAGGAGCCCTGGGGCCGCGAGGGGCCGGCGCTGCTGCTGCTGTCGCGCTTCTCCCAGGCTCCCGACCCCAGCGGGGCGCTGGTGACCGGCCCGGCCCTGTGCGGCCTGCTGGCCTACGTGACGGGCGCTCCGGGCCCGCCGAGCCCCCGCGCGCTGCGCATCCTGGCGCGGCTCACCTGCAACCCCGCCTGCCTCGAGGCCTTCGTGCGCAGCTACGGGGCGGCGCTGCTGCGTGCCTGGCTGGTGCTCGGCGTCGCCCCCGACGACTGGCCCGCGCTGCGCACCCGGCAGGCTCGCCGCAGCCAGCACCAGCACCGGGAGCTGGGTGGGTCCTGCGCCCCTCACCCTTCCCCTCCCACTGCACCTCGCCCACTCTCACCGCCATCCCTGCGAACAACCTCAGCCACCAGCTGGTGGCCGAGAAGGACTCCCTTCTCCTCCATTGTCCTCACACACAGCTCTTCAACCTCTGACTGTGTCTTGGGGCCCAGGGACCCCAGCACCAGGTTTGGCCTGAACAGCTTAGAATCTGCCTCTTCTTCCCCAGTCTCTTCTCATTTCCCCGTATTCCTAACTTCTGCACTGTCCTTGACTCCACTGGGCACACTGATGTGAACTGCGGCTCAGGCATCACATCCTCCCAGGCTCACGTCCTCCCAAAGCCCCCTTCCAACCCTGTCAGGGACTGACCAGTCTTCTGTACCCTGTTTTAGCCCCCAAGGGCCCAGAGTCATTCCCTAACCATCCCACTTCCTATTCTGGCCCTTAACCTTCCAGTTCCTGGTGTTGGGTTGCCATCCCTCTGGGGCCTGTGGTCGTCATCCTCTGCCTTGCCCTGAGGTCACCCCCTCCTTCCTCCCAGGGGCCTCTCTTGCCCACCCCCAGCCCCACCCCAGCTCCCAACCTGACCTGCTCTGCCCACCCCTGCAGGTGAGATGCTGCTGCAGAACCTAACAGTGCAAGCCGAGTCGCCCTTCGGAGTGGGGGCCCTCACCCACCTGCTACTCTCTGGGAGCCCGGAGGACCGTGTGGCCTGCGCCCTGACCCTGCCCTTCATCTGTCGGTGAGGGAGACATGGGTACCTCGCGGGGGCGGGCTCAAGATTGCTGTTCTCCAGCCCCGCCCTTTTCCACCTTCTGAAAGATTCTCTTTTCCCCTCAAAGGAAGCCCTCTCTGTGGCGCCGGCTCCTTCTGGACCAGGGCGGCCTCCGGCTCCTCCTCTCGGCGCTCACCCGGCCCGCTCCGCACCCGCTCTTCCTCTTTTTCGCTGCAGACTCCCTTTCCTGCCTCCAAGGCCTGGTGTCTCCCACAGGGAGCCCAGCCGTCCTACCTGCAATCCCCTTGGACCTAGACCCGCCCTCCCCTTGCCTCTATGAACCTCTGCTGGGCCCAGCCCCCATGCCAGCCCCCGACCTCCACTTCCTGCTGGACTCAGGCCTCCGGCTCCCTGCCCAGCGAGCCGCCTCAGCCACCGCCTCCCCTTTCTTCCGGGCCCTGCTGGCTGGCAGCTTTGCCGAAGCCCAGATGGACCTAGTGCCCCTCCGAGGCCTGTCGCCCAGCGCGGCCTGGCCCATCCTGCATCACCTGCATGGCTGCCGGGGCTGTGGGGCCGCCCTGGGGCCTGTCCCTCCTCCAGGCCAGCCCCTGCTGGGTTCTGAGGCTGAGGAGGCCCTGGAGGCCGCTGGCCGTTTCCTGCTGCCAGGGCTGGAGGAGGAGCTGGAAGAAGCTGTGGGCCGCATCCACCTGGGACCCCAGGGTGGCCCAGAGTCTGTGGGGGAGGTGTTCCGCTTGGGCCGGCCGCGGCTGGCTGCCCACTGCGCGCGCTGGACCCTGGGGCCGGAGCAGTGCCCCCGGAAGCGGGCCCTGGCTCTGGTGGGGCTTGTGGAAGCAGCTGGCGAGGAGGCCGGGCCCCTGACCGAGGCCTTACTGGCTGTGGTGATGGGGGTGGAGTCGGGGGGCAAGGGTCCCAGCCTAGACTGTTGATGTATCCTGGGAGGAGACCCAGGGATGAGTTAGCTAGGAGAAGGTCTCTCTCGGTGGGAGGAGGCTGAGCAGAAAGACTCACCGTCGAGGGCCCGTGAAAGGATGGACCTGGAGCCCTGGGTGATGGTCTGAAGACTCAGGAGTGAGAAGCCAAGGCCAGGGTCTGGGCATGGGGCCCTCGAGATGGAGAACAGCCCAGGGCCCCAGGAACCTGGCCTGGCCCAGCTTTATGGAGTTGGAATTAAAAGCTTTGGAGTCGGCTCCCCCTGTTGTGTGGTGTCTGCTTCCTTTCCTGTGGGAGTACCCGCACCTCTTAACCCATGCAGCAGGGTTGTGTCCAGGTGTCTATCTCAGTGGCCTTCTCTGGTGGCTCAGGGGTAAAGAACCTGCCTGCTCATGCAGGAGACACAGGTTCAATCCTGGGGTCTGGAAGATCCCCTGGAGAAGGAAATGAGAACCCACTCCAGTATTCTTGCCTGGGAAATCCCATGGACAGAGGACCCTGGTGGAGCTCGTAGAGAGGACATGATTTAGCAGTTAAACAACAACAACTGTGTCTCAGTACAGGCCAACCTTGGCGTTCAGGAGTTTAATAAGTAACAGTGTGCAGGTTCCTGGAGCCCCTGGATATGCTGCAGTTGCCAGGCTGCTCCTGAGGATGTGGTTTTGGGCCCCAAGGGAAGCCTGCTTCCTGCTCAGGCTACTTCATTGCTCAGGCAGCCACCCAGCTGGATACAGACCCTGATGCCGGCTGAGGGGATGTGTGGGTGGGGATGGATGTCCAAGACCTTGGCACTATCATTTCATCACCCATCACCCATCATGGACCTTCTATCTCGGGGTCCATTTTCATCTCTTGGACCAAGTGTCTTGCTGTTTTTCTGAGAGAAGACCTATTGTGTTCTTCAAGTCCCTGAGGCCACTGGTCACGCCCAAAGGGAGCTGGAGCCTTAGGCTGACATTGCTTTGGTTGCCCCGGCATGATCTCCATAAGCCTGGCTCCCAGATCATTGACCACTTAGGTGGCAGCCTGACTTTGAGGACAGGGCCTGGACTGGGGCCGTCCACTAACTTCTGGGAAGCCAAGGGGGCCCCTTGCTGCCTCTGAGAGTATCCAGATCTCTGTTCTCAGGATGTCCTTTACAACCATGCAGAGTTTTTTTTTTTTTTTTTAATGGAATATATAAATATTTATTTAAGGACTTACTCATTTCTCTCTCCAGCTTTTTTTCTTCCTTTTTGGCTGCATGGCATGGCTCGTGGGATCTCAGTTCCCTGACGAGGGGTCCAATCTGTGCCCCCTGCAGCGGAAGCTTGGAGTCCTAACCACTGGACCACCAGGGAATTCCCCAGAAAACTTTTTTAAAAGTACTGATGCCCGGGCCCTTTCTAACTGAATTGGACTGAGGGGAGAGTGCCTTAGGCATCAGTATTTTTTAAATTTCTTTTTAATTAGTGGATAATTGCTTTACAATGCTGTGTTGGTTTCTGCTGTATAACAATGCTTATCAGCCATAAGGATACATATGTCCTCTCCTTCCCAGCGGAGCCCCCTCCCTCTGCATCAGTATTTTTTTAAAAAGCCCCTGAGTTGCCATTCCAGTGCTCACTTCTCGACCTGTGTCTGAGTTGAGACCCACAGTCTGTCTGTAGCACTGCTGTGTCCGCCCACACCTATCTCTAGAGTTTCTCATTTCCAACTTGATTTCTCAGTCAAGGGGAAGCCTCTTGTTCCTTTGTGGCCAGAATCTGTGTCTTGCTTTCTTCTCTATATTCATCAGTATCTTGGGAAAGGGCTCTTGGGGGACAGGTCTGGGTCATCTCGGTGCAGGGGACAGTTGGCTGAGGTCTAGCTGCCTGGAAGCATTTCTCCTGAGTCTGCATGGGACTTGGGCCTCAGGTTCTGTTTACCTGTGTCTGTATGTCTGTTTCCAACTATGGCTGACAGTCTGTGGATGGGATCATCATCTCTGTCTCAGAGATTTCTTTGTATCCAGTTTGTGTGCCTTTGGGGACCTCTGTTTATGTCATTGTCACAGTCTCTTAGGGAAGATTTCTGAACCTGGGACCTGACAGATCCTTAGAACATCACCACTGCCTCCAACTCCAAAATTCTGTCTAGAGCAATCCTCCGGGAATAGTAGGGGGTGGGAGACAAGCTCTGTCTAGGACTCAAGGTACTAACTTTGGGGATGGGGGCAGGTGGGCTTGGGGGCCTCAGTCTGAGTCTAAGAGTCTCCCTGAGCAGAGGATCCCGGGCTTTTCCTGGAGGAGCCGCTTCTCTTACTCTGACTCTGGCCGCCTGGGGCTCCCTGCAGCTGAGGCCAAGGCTGGGGTGTGGCCGTCTGCGCAGCAGGCAGGCGGGCTGGGCCTGGGTGGGCCGGGGCCCTCCCTCCCTTACAGGCCCCCACCCCGGGTTCTCCCGTTCTCCCCCCCCCCCCCAACAGCCTTATCCCAGCGGGTCCCGGCTTCCTTACATGGTCACGGCTGGGCCTCCAGCTCCCGGACGTCCCCCGCCCCCCGCCCCCACCGGACACGGCCCCCGCCCTGCTCGCCCCGCGCGGTCTGCCCGCGCCCCGTCATGGAGGACCTGGGTGAGTGGGGTCCGGGTCCCCTTGTCCCCAAGCCCCTCACCACTGCCTGGACCCGCTTCCCCATCCTGGGGCCCCCTCGCACTCCCGGCATCGCTCCATCCCTGCCTCCCGGTCTTCTCGCTTCTGGTCTCTGCCGGCGCCTCCTTTCCGACTCCACGTCCCCCTTCCTGCCGCTCCCTTCCTGCCTTTGCCAGACTGGTCGCTCCCTCCCTTCTTCCTTCACTTCGCTCCCCCGTCGCTGGCTGCAAACGGATGGGCAGGGAGGTGCAGCGCCCGCGGACGCCTGGGCTCAGGAGCTCTGGGAAGGGAGGAGTTAAAAGGACCTTGGGTCCAGGGACTGGGAAAGTAGTCGGGAAGGGAGACTATGACAGTAAGTTCTGGAGAAGAAAATGGGCTTGCCTTAGGGTTTGGGGAAGGAAAGAGTTAAGGGCCTTTTAGTATGGTAGGGTCAGGTCCTTGGGGCAGAAAGTAAAGATAATAGATGGGTGCTGAGATGCCAGGGAGAGGCCAAGGGTTCCATCAAGGCGCTCAGGGATGCAGAGTAAAGGGGCAGGGACTTTAAATCTGGAAGGTAAAGAGTTCAAAGGTTCTGGATCTGGGGATGGAGAGGGGGGAAGTTGGGTTGTGTGTTTTTGGGGGTGGTGCTGTCTGTCCCTCCGACTTGGGGCAGAGAGGAGGACCCACGCATCTCATCCTCCCTGTCCCGTGGAACTGGGGCACGAAGGCTGTGCGCTCTGTGGGAGAGAAGGCGTTCCAGCACCCTGCAGTAGGGGGTGCTGCTCAGAATGAGTAACGGGCTCGGGTACTGAAGAATAAACCAATCAGAAAGCAGGTCCCACCAGACTCACCAATGAGGTGCATAGGGCGGAGCCCAGTGGCATCTGGAGGTGGGCCAGGGCTGGGAGGGGCCTGTTTAGGTGTAGGGGGTGTGGCAGAAAGAGGGTCCAATCAGAAAGCAGGTGTCAGGAATACAGCCAATTGAGCAATTTGGGGTGGAGCCAAATTTGCCTCCAGTGAAGAGCCAATTTTGACTGCATTACCGAAGATTCAGAGAATTAAAGAGTCAGGTAGATGAGTTTGTAAATGACTCTTAGGAAGAGCCACGTGGGATGTTGTGACCGTAAATAGTCCTTGCTGCCCTTCCACATCTCTGCCATGGTCTGCCTTGTATTTCTTGATTCTTGACCTCTACTCTTAATAGTGGCTTCTGTCCTCAGGTACTGCCCACCTAGAACGCTTATTCTCTGATCTCTTAAGGCCCTGTCTCTGCCTTAACCTTGACTTCTCAACCTCTCACCTTGACGGCCTCTCCCTGCAGATGCCCTGCTTTCTGACCTGGAGACCACAACCTCACACATGCCAAGGTCAGGGGCTCTAAAAGAGCGGCCCCCAGAGCCCCTCACGTCTCCTCTGACACAGGTGAGCTCAGATGCTGGGGAGAGGGACAACCACTCGGGCCAGGTTTGGTGAGAGGAAAGGAAACCCAGGCCTGAGTAGGGCAGAGTACAGGCGTATCATCCCACACACATGTCCTTCTCTATAGATGGGGCCTGGGGAATCTTCAGGAGCCTCTGGGGACAAGGACCATCTGTATAGGTGAGAAGACTGGGTATGGGGGGATGGGGTGGCCAATTGAGACTCGGGCTTGTATTCCCCACCCCTGAACCCAAGCTCCCACCCTCTTTCCCAGCACGGTATGCAAGCCTCGGTCCCCGAAGCCTGCAGCCCCTGCCACCCCTCCATTCTCCTCTTCCTGCGGCGTCTTGGGCACGGGGCTCTGTGAGCTAGACAGGTTGCTTCAGGAACTTAATGCTACTCAGTTCAACATAACAGGTACCAGGGTTACTGGGACAGGCCTTGATGGGATGGGGGGCAGGGCAGAGCTGGGCAGAGACTAAGGGGGGTAGCCATTCCCTTCTCCCAGGGGATATTCCCAACCCAAGGATTGAACCGGGGTCTCCTGCCTTGCAGGCGGATTCTTTACTGTCCAAGTCACCAAGGAAGCCCATAGACTTCCCAGGGTAGCAGCTAAAGGGATGTGAGTCTTAACTGGGAAGGAGGCTAGAGCATGGCCCCAGGCCCAGTGCCCTTCTCTCCTCTCTGCAGATGAAATAATGTCTCAGTTCCCATCTAGCAAGGAGACAGCAGGGGAGCAGAAGGAGGACCAGTCTGAGGACAAGAAAAGGCCCAGCCCGTGAGTCTGGCATTGCTGGTAGGGTTGGGAAAAAGGTGGTCAGTTCTGGACACTGGAGTTATTGGAGGAAGCATTACCCTGAGACTCTGAGCTGACACAAGTTGTGTTCTTCACAGCCCTCCCAGCCCCTCCCCTGTTCTCCCAAAGCCTTCAGCCACCTCAGCCACCCTGGAGCTAGATAGACTGATGGCCTCACTCTCTGACTTCCGTGTCCAGAACCATGTGAGTCACTCAGGGAGTGGGGGTGGACCACTGTGGATTTATGGCTCTCAACCCATCTGAGACCTTCTCACCTGTGCTGCCTTGCTGACTCAACTCTCCTGTCCTCATTACTGCAGCTTCCAGCCTCGGGGCCCACCCCACCACCATTGCCAAGCTCCGTGAATGAGGACATCCCCTCCCCAACAGGGCCCACCAGCAAAGGCAGCCTGGACACCATGCTGGGGCTACTTCAGTCTGACCTCAGCCGCCGTGGCGTTCCCACCCAGGCCAAGGGCCTCTGTGGCTCCTGCAATAAACCCATTGCTGGGCAAGTAAGTGAAGCTCTGCGAGTAAGGGGGCAGAGACCCATGCGTGCCAAGTCACTTCAGTCATGTCCAACTCTTAGCGATCCTATGGACTGTAGCCCACTAGGCTCCTCTGTCCATGGGATTCTCCAAGCAAGTGTACTGGAGTGAGTTGCCATGCCCTCCTCCAGGGGATCTTCCCCACCCAGGAATTGAACCTGCATCTCTTATATCTCCTGCTTTGGCAGACAAGTTCTTTACCACTAGCGCCACCTGGGAAGCCCAGAGACCTATAGACCCATTTCACTTGGAGCCAGTGGGTATTATTGTTATTCATATTTTGTGGACGAGGAAACTGAAGCTCCGAGTCAGACAGCAAGTGAGTGGCAGAGTAAGAATTCCAACCCAGGTTTTATTTATTCTAGTCCTACTGTGTGCCAGCCATTATGCTAGCTCCTTTACAAACCCCCATGTAATTTTTTTAATTAATCAATTTATTTCATTTCTGGTTGTACTGGGTCTTCATTGCTGTGTGTGGGCTTTCTCTCCTTGCAGAGATTCGGGCTACTGTCTAGTTGTGGTGCGCAAGCTTCTTATTGCGGTAGCTTCTCTTGTTGCAGAACTCTAGGCACAAGAACTGCAGTAGTTGCAGCCCATGGGCTCAGTAGTTGAGGCTCATAGGCTTTAAAGTATGTGCTCAGTCGTTGTGGTGCTCAGGCTTAGTTGCTCCGAGGTATGTGGGATCTTCCTGGAGCAGGGATCAAACCTGTGTCCCCTACATTGGCAGGCAGATTCTTATCCACAGCACCACCGAGGAAGTCCCCTATCTCATTTAATCTTCACAAAAGCCTCATTGGCTCCACCCACCATCTCTTCGGGACCCACAAAGACTGTTTCTCCTCCACCAGTCTGGTTTGGGAGCTCCAGTTCTTGGCTTATTGACTGAGCAGATGTTATCAGCAACTGTGCCCAGTGGTTGATCTAGATCCTCCTGCTAGATAAAGTGCCCTACCGCCATCCATTTTGCTGAGAATTTCCAATCTCAGCAAAACAGGGTGACATTATGAATTTTCTAAGCACTTTCACCTTCATGGGCCCCTTCCTCCATTAAAAAATATATAAATTGCATTTTATGACTGTTGGAGTGAAGATGAATACATTAATATATTAAGTCATTTTCTTCTAGCTCATTTTTTTCTTCTAATTTTAAAAGAAATTATAACATGTTTGTGACCTACAAAACGTATGGTGGGCCCAAGGTACTGTGCTGGAAGCCGGCTTAAATCTCCATCGCTTTGGGATTGAGTGACTTGGACATTCGATACTTCATCCTGACTTCTCAGAGATAAGATGTGAAAAGTGCCACATAAACCTTGGCTCACTGGGCATCTGGCAGCCCAACGGCCACTCTGACTCACGCCTCAACCCCCAACTCACAGGTCGTGACGGCGCTTGGCCGTGCTTGGCATCCTGAGCACTTCGTTTGCGGCGGCTGTTCCACCGCCCTGGGAGGCAGCAGCTTCTTCGAGAAGGATGGAGCTCCCTTCTGTCCTGAGTGCTACTTCGAGCGCTTCTCTCCGCGATGTGGCCTCTGCAATCAACCCATCCGACACGTGAGCCCCGCCTGGACCACAAGCCCCGCCTCTGTTTCACCTGAGGAGCTTCATCCACTTAGGCATTTCCCATCCCCATCCCAGCCGCTTCCAGCGTTCTCTTCCTCATCTCTTCGGACTCTGCGCTCTTTGATTCCCAAGTTCCTGCTTGGGTCTCCCGCAGCTTCAAGTCATACTTCAAGCCACTCATTTATTGGTTCAGGGTGGAAGGGGAGAGGAAATGGGCGGGGAGGCACGCTGAGTGTTCCCTTTCATTCCCCGCAGAAGATGGTTACTGCCTTGGGCACCCACTGGCACCCGGAGCATTTCTGCTGCGTTAGTTGCGGGGAGCCCTTCGGAGATGAAGGTGAGAGCTTGACTCCCATCTTGAAAGTCGCGGGTCCGCTCGAGATCCAGCCCCGCTCCCTTTGGGCCCGCCCACTAGGACTTCCGAAATCCTCAGAGGCCTGAATTTTCTCCTGCTCTCTCCTGGCCCCGGCCTATCCCACCTGTGGATTCCCATCCCACTCGCTCCCGCTCTGCCCCCACCCAGACCCTGTCCCTCTCCACCGACTGCGTCCTCTCACTGCGCCGCTTCCGGCCCCCCAGTCTCCGATCTTTGTGGGCTCCCGGTACCACCTCGCACCCTTTTCCTTCCTCCTTACTCTGTTCCCGCTCCTAGGTTTCCACGAGCGGGAGGGCCGCCCCTACTGCCGCCGGGACTTCCTGCAGCTGTTCGCGCCGCGCTGCCAGGGTTGCCAAGGCCCCATTCTGGACAACTACATCTCGGCGCTCAGCGCGCTCTGGCACCCGGACTGTTTCGTCTGCCGGGTGCGCAAATGTGGGGGGCGGGGCCTTGGAGGCAGGGGCCGATGGGGGCGGGACTAGGAGTCGGGGCGGGACTTTTCAGAGCGGGACCCCTGGGGAGGCGGAGTTTCATGCTTGTTGGCGGTGCGAGGGGCTGCGGAAGTCTCTGGGGGTTATTCAACTCCAAAAGGGAGTTATTTTGTCTGGAGGTTGGCGCTGACCCATCCTTTCGCGGTTGCCCTTCCCCAGGAATGTTTCGCGCCCTTCTCGGGAGGCAGCTTTTTCGAGCACGAGGGCCGTCCGCTCTGCGAGAACCATTTCCACGCGCGGCGCGGGTCTCTGTGCGCCACGTGTGGCCTCCCGGTGACCGGCCGATGCGTGTCGGCCCTGGGCCGCCGCTTCCACCCGGACCACTTCACCTGCACCTTCTGCCTGCGCCCGCTCACCAAGGGCTCCTTCCAGGAGCGCGCGGGCAAGCCCTATTGCCAGCCCTGCTTCCTCAAGCTCTTCGGCTGACCCCCTGCCGGGGTCGCCCCTCCGGGAGAGCGCAGCCCCAAAGACCTCGCCCTCCCCCCCCCCCTCAAAAGATCGGGCTCTCCAGACCTCAAGGCCTTGCTGTTGGAGCTTGGGGCTCCACCAGCCCGACTTCTTGAGGCCCCACCCCACTGGAGGAACCGGCCCCGAAGGTACTGTACGTTCTTCGTGGGCGAGTTCAGAAAAGGCCCTGCGAACCCTTACGGCCACACGCCTCCCGAAGTGGGTCCGTACACTGACCGATCCCACGTGAGCCCCTCACTTTGTTCCCAGCCTTGAGGGAGCCCCCCGACTGGAGGAGGGCCCTTGCAATTCCCACGAATCCGAGACCAGGCCAAGACGTCCCTCTCCCCGCCCCTCACTGTTCTGTGCACTTTTTTCTACCTACATAAACACACATTCCACGTCACGTCGGTGCTGTGTCTCTGCGCGGGAGTGGCTGGCTTCGCGATGTCCCGCCCGTTGTCCTGCTATGGCCGCCGTGGGCTCTAGGCCGCCGCCTTGTGGCGGGAGCCGGGCCTGCAGCCTCAGCCCTTCAGATGAGCCTGAGGCTGGAAAGGCCGGCCACGTGCGTAGGATTGTATAGATGGCGGCCAGCCAGCCGGGACGGGAATTCAAGCAGAGCCCCAACAAACCTTCCTGTTGCCAACCCCCAACCCATCAGTTCCTTATATTCTCGAACTAAGCGCTTAATCTGTACGCACTCCCTTCACCCTTGCCACCTGTCTGGTCTCCAGATTTCCCCCTCTAATAATTTTTTAAAATCTTTTACTTTTTGGCCACACTGCACAGCATGTGGAGTCTTAGCTTCCCCACCGGGGATCGAACTTGCACCCCCTGCATTGGAAGTGCCGTTTTAATCACCTGACCACCAAGGCAGTCCCACCCCCTTTCTTAAAAGACCCTCAGAGATGGGGCTCCATTCGAAAGTGCCAATTTATTCCCACCCTTTGGATCTGAGCATTAAATTTCAGCTTCTCTCATGCTAGTATTGACTTATAACATCTCCTTTAGGCAGAAGATGGCACTTAGGGTGGTCAGGGCACTGACTGAGGGAAACTGGGAGCTGTACGAACTAGAAAGAGGCTTCTAACTCAGCTTGGAAGTCAAGGAGGGCTTCCTGGAGGAGGTGACACAGGAGCCAAGCCCCTGCGAGAAGGGTGAGACCACGGGTTCTTAGGTGCAGAGAGGTTCAGGCTGCATCTGAATCCCCAAACCCCAGGGGTCTTTGTAAGCCCAGTTCCCTAGGAAGGGGGCCTAGATTCCTGCTCTAACTACAGGGTTAGTTAGGGTTTGAGGCTGGAAACAATGGATCCCCAAAGGCCCTTCCAGCTCAAAGAGGGGCTAACAGCCAAGGAGAACAGCTGTGGTGAGGGCAAGAGCCAAAGGTGAGGTTTTTGCCTTGGCTTTGGACAAACCACCTTCCCCAGATTCTTTCCTCTCTGAAGCTCCCCTCCTGGGTCTTCCTAAGCCTCTGGCTCTTCCTCTTTCACAAATCCTCCCTGGAGAGTGCTATCCATCCCTTGGCTTGTAACTGCCTCCCAGTCTTGAGCCATTCATTTCCCAAGAGTTCATTGACCACATATTGTGCTAGGTCCATGCTGGGTGCTGAGAAACATGTTCCTTGGACTCCTGGCCTTGTAGGAGAGACAGATGGGAAAAAAAAAAAAAAAAAAACAAGAAACAAAACTGCAATGACAAGTGTGGTAAAGTAACAGAAACTCCCCTGATGGCCTAGGTAAAGCTGGTTCTTCTCCCTAGTTTCCACCCATAGCACCTCCCTAGTCCCTCACGTATCACTTTTGCAAACAGGTATTTGTTGCTTGTTCATTTATTTATTTATGTATTTTACTGGCCTCTGTAGTTGCGGCAAGTGGGCTTAGGTGCTCCTAGGCATGTGGGCTCTTAGTTCCCCGACCAGGGATCGAATCCTTGTCCCCTGACTTGGAAGGTGGATTCTCAAGCACTGAGCCACCAGAGAAGTCCATGCTTGTTTATTTCTGAAATGAAGGCAAGCTCTTGGGAGCTTGTCTGTCAAACGACACATTTGTTTTGCTGTTATCTGTCCGGTGTCCAAGTTGCTGTCTAGCAGGTGGTAAGTGCTCCAAAAATGTTTGCTAATGAAGGAAGGAATGAAGAAGGAAGGGAAGGAGGAAAGGCGAGAAGGAAAAAAAATAAGAGAACTGAGAGAAAGTGGGGAAGGAGGTACGTGAACCAGAGCATCAGAGAAAGCCTCTGTGAATATGTAATATCTCCATTGAGACTGAAGGCTGAGGGAAGAGCCTGAGGAGAGCACCCCGGGCAGAGGAAAGAGCAAGTGCAAAGGCCAGGTGGTAGGAACGAGCTTGGTGTGTTGGAAGAAAGGAAAGAAGGCCGATGTGGTTGATTAGAGCGAGCAGGGGAGAGTCGTAGGAGCTGCAGTCAAAGAGGAACAAGGTGCCGCATCACACAGCACTCTGCAGGCTCTGATGAGGGCAGGTGTATGCATGCTAAGTCACTTCAGTCGTGTGTGACTCTGCGACCCCATGGACTGTAGCCTTCCAGGCTCCTCTGTCCATGGGGTTCTCCTGGCAAGAATCCTGGCGTGGGTTGCCATGCCCTCCTCCAGGGGATCTTCCCTACCCAGGGACCAAACTCACATCTCCAGCAGCTCCTGCATTGCTGGTGGATTCTTTACCGCTGAGCCACCAGGGAAGCCACAGAGATCTGATTTTAAGTGCCTACAACCCCAATGTGTCCTCTGATACTTGCCTCTAGATTTTTTCCTGACCCTTGATTTTTAAAAATTATTTTATTTGGCTGTGTCGGGTCACCCGACACAGTTGGGGCGCATGAGCTTCTCTCTAGTTGTGCTGCTCTGGCTTTGGTGTCCCACGGCATGTGGGATCTTATGCCACCTGACCAGGTGGGATCTTGACCAGGAATGGAACTGAGTCCTCTGCATTGCAAGGTGGATTCTTAACCACTGGACCACTCAGCCAGACACTTCAAATTCATCACCCGCTGAAGCAGATGCTGTGGGTGCCCTGCCTGTATCCACCTGACCCATCTGGGAAGTCATATGCAGACACTTCCCAGACCCTCAGTGTCCCTAGATGCTCCCTGAGTTTCTGTCTGGAGGAGGGCCTGGGTGGATGGGTGGGATTCTGTAACCTCGGAACCTCCAACCAGTTAGAGATAGGGATTGGTGAATAACTATCCTAGCTCTCTGGTTCCTGGGGATCAATTCTGAGGTGAGTGTCTCAGAGGGTCCCCACTGGGATTGTCAAAGTGGTAACTTCTTTAAAAAATATTTTATTTATTAATTATTTATTTATTTGGCTGCACTGGGTCTTAGTTGTGGCATGCGGGATCTAGTTCCCTGACCAGGAATCAAACCCCAGGTCCTCTGCATTAGGAGCTCAGAGTCTTGGCCACTGGACCACCGGGGAAGTCCCACAGTGGTAACCTTTTCATCAACGCACTGTTTATTGGCTTTTCTCCTTTCTTTGTCTCTCTTCCTCATTCCTTCCCAGACCTGACTGTGATCAGCTCCCCAATACAGTTCTTGCACCCCAATTCCCATCTTAGAGTCTGTTTTTGAAGGGACCATAATGAAGGCATTCCTTAAACAACTCATCACCTTCCCCTAAAATATTGTTCTCTGTTCTCATTTCCACCATGAAGCCGACTACTATAATCAGACACCCAAGTCTGGTCAGTTCTTCTAGAAAGATAGAGGAGCTGGTATCTATTTATCAAGCTGTTCCCTTCTCACGTCCAGCCCTGTGCTGAGCAATGGGACTCCAGGGATGAATCCAGTCATCCCCTGCTCTTGGGGGAGTCGCTGGTCTACTGGGGAGGCAGATCTGGACCCAGGCAAGGTCCACACAATGTACTCAGAACTGTGTCAGTAAAGTCAGAGAAGTCTTTCCCGAAGAGATGCCATGGGCTGAGCACTGAAGGCTGAGTAGGAGCTGGCCATTTGGGAGGCAGGGGGGTGTTCCAGGCAGAAGGCACAGTTTATAGAAAAGTTCGGAGGGTGTGAGAATCCAGGGGCTGGGGAGGGCACGGGCATGGGAAGGAAATGTGATTTCATCCTTGGTTTGGTATGGAGGAGCAAGGGGAAGGGTGGGCAGGGGTCGGGGCATGGCAGGCCTTAAACCTCAGGATGAGAGGCTCCTGCCTCCTCCTGGGTGTGATGGAGAGCTCTGGAGGTTTCCTGAGCAGAGGAGTGACACTGTCAGATTTGAGTCCAAAAACAATTCCTTGGGACTTCCTTCACAGTCCAGTGGGGCAGGACTCGGCTTTCGGGTTTGATCCCTGGTCAAGGAACTAGATCCCGAATGCTGTAACTGAAGATCCTACATGCCTCAAGGAAGATCGAAGATCCCACGACACAACCAAATAAATAAATATTCCAAAAAGAAAGAAAAAGTCTCAGTGGTAAAGAATCTGCCTGCCAATGCAGGAGACACAGGTTCGATCCCTGGTCCAGGAAGATCCCACATCCCACAAGTTGCCACAGAGCAACTAAGCCTGTGCGCCACCATTACTGAGCCTGCGCTCTAGAGCCTGGGAGCTGCAATTAGTGAGCTCACACACCGCAACTACCAAAGCTCAGGTACCCTGGATCCCATGCTCTGCAACAAGAGAAGCCGCCAGAAGGCGAAGGCTGCAACAAAGAGAAGCCCTTGCTCGCTGCAACTAGAGAAGAGCCTGCACAGCAACGAAGACCCAGCACAGCTAAAAATAAATAAAATTATTTTTAAACAATTTAAAAAAAAAGAAAGAAAATTATTCCTCTGGATTAGTTTGAACTGGGGGCTAGCTCAGCCAGGTTCCTTAGGTTAAAGCTGAAGGATAGGCATTTTTAGCTGGTGAAAGAAATCATTTTGAGCCCAAGTGTCTAGAGAATAGATGGGTCCTAAGGCCCAGGAAGGGGAATACCCTTGAATTTGAAAGTGTCCAGCTCCCCAGGACCACAGCCTTCAGCCTCTGTGAGGCCTGATTCAGCTAAACAAAGCCGGGGAGTGGGGGAACTTGTTGGCTCACTGCCCCTGGGGTAACCATTAATCCTTACCAGGGGGGAATCCAGGGGCTAGTGCCCTGAGGGGCAGATCGTGGGCAGAATGGAGGAGCACACAGAGACAGGCTCAGCACCAGTGCTGGGGGAACAGAAGGCTCTAATTGACAATCCTGCTGATATCCTAGTCATCGCGGCTTATTTCCTGCTGGTCATTGGTGTCGGCTTGTGGGTGAGAAGCTGGGAGATGCTGCTAGGGCCCTGCTTCTGGAACCTGGGGGGCAGTCTCAGGGAGCCCTATGTGTGGTAGGGGAAGGATGCCTGGATCTTTGAGGGAGAAACCCAGTGTGGGACAAGTAATTCTTCTTTTGATAGTTTCAGGGCGGCCCAGCCCACATTCATTCACGCCTTGTCTGCCCACTTTGGGGCTGGACTAGTTTTAAGGGGTCGGTGGCTTTTCATCGGGACAGCATTCTAAATGAGGTCTCTGTTCCCCTGTCTGCATAACAGCTAGCTGAGCAGAAACCCATATCCAGAGCCCACAGGAAAGTCAGGCCCCATCTAGCCACTTTCGGGTTTGGGAAGCTGGATGCTGGGTTAGGGCCTGGGTGGAATTGTGTCTTGGGAGGAGACTGGGGATGGAGTCCGGTGGGGGAAATCATCAGGGGAGCCGCATGCTGGTTAATATTCAGCCTGGAACAAGGCTGAGGAATGTGTTGAGGAGGCTAATGAGGTCCAAAGATGTGCCCCGAACCCAGGCCTCTCCCCACTCCCATCCCCCAGTCCATGTGCAGAACCAACAGAGGCACCGTCGGCGGCTACTTCCTGGCGGGACGGAGCATGGTGTGGTGGCCGGTGAGAGAGGCAAGGCTGTGGTGCGGGAGGAGGCCTGGAGAAACAGTCTGGCTCACCCCCACCTCTGGCCACCCAGGTCGGGGCCTCTCTCTTCGCCAGTAACATCGGCAGTGGCCACTTCGTGGGCCTGGCAGGGACCGGTGCGGCGAGCGGCCTGGCGGTGGCTGGATTTGAGTGGAATGTGAGTCCCTCCTTTTGGCTAATAACCCCCACCACCCCCTGGAAGGGTCACACCTGGAGAGGCTCCAGGTGGGGGTGTGAGACCAGAGTTGGGACTTCCCAACTGTGCTGTGAGGCTGGGCTTCGAGTGATGCTCAGGCAGCCAGCTTGGAGGCAGAAGCGGGTGGGAGATCCCAGGATCAGGGCAAGGGTAGGTCCAAAGGAGGAGGTCCAGTGCTGATCATATCAGCATTGGGGGTAAGATGCTTGAATTCATAGGAAGGAGTCTGTTAGTAAGCAGTGTTTTAATAACAAAGTTAATCATAGTATGGCTGTAAAGAAAACTGATCACACAAATAATAGTGTTCGATACTGTGATATGGCAGGTGGTCTGATTCACTATTGCTATGTGAGCCTAAACTAGCCACACCCTCATTGGGCTCGATTTACTCCTCTCTGAAATGGGGTGAACAGTCTCAAAGTTGGTACAGTGCTTCTTCTGATGCTCTTGGAAGTGGTGGCCTATGAGCACCTTTAGGCCAAATGAAAGCCCCTCACAGAAAAGGGCAGGAGAGGAAGCTCTGGGACTGAGGCTTGCCTCGGACACTTGGGGAGATCAGGGCTTTGAGCTCAGGGCTGCCTGGAGGAGGAGGCCTCTGAGCTGAGCCTTGAAGGATGGAAGGTTTGGGTGGGTAGAGAGGAGAGGGGAGGCAGAGGCTGGGGTTGGGCTGAAGGGTCTGTACTTGGATTCAGGTGCTGGGGGTGGGAGGAGGAGGAGTCTAGGGGTCATCTTGGGAGAGATGGCCAGGGGTCATGGCCTAGGAAGGCAAGAAGGGCTGTAGTTAAGGGCCCAGCAAAGTATCAAGACCTTGTCTAGAAAGCCCAGAGCCCAAGGTCATCGTCTGCATTTGTGTCCTCTGGGGCCCTGGTGCAACCTTGCCTTGGAGTAGCATGTTCCCCAAGAGAGGAAGGTTCTTCAGACCCCGTGGGGGTGAGGACGAGCTCAGAGCAGGATCTGGGGCGGGGAGTCACCCTCCAATGTCGCGCTGTGTCCGCAGGCGTTGTTCGTGGTCCTGCTACTTGGCTGGCTCTTCGTGCCGGTGTACCTGACCGCGGGCGTCATCACCATGCCGCAGTACCTGCGCAAGCGCTTCGGCGGCCGTCGTATCCGCCTCTACTTGTCCGTGCTCTCGCTTTTTCTGTACATCTTCACCAAGATTTCGGTAAGCACGCGTGACGGGCGGAACGGGCCCCTGGAAGAGTGGGACCACCCAGTGGCGGTCTCTAGAAAGCCCCTGAGGGGGCACAACTAAGGAACCGTCGCTGTAACAACCCTCATGGAGGCAGGGCCTGGAAGGAATCGGTTTCTGGGGCTACAGCCATAGTGGGAGGTATCAAAAAATGAGCGCACTTTTGAGGTGTGGCCACGTTGGGTCGTGATTCTGGGCAGGAGGTGGACCTGGGTTCCCACCCTGGCCCCTGGATCCTGACCTGCGCGCTCGCTCCTTCCCCCAAGGTGGACATGTTCTCCGGGGCAGTATTCATTCAACAGGCTCTGGGCTGGAACATCTATGCCTCCGTCATCGCGCTCCTGGTCATCACCATGATCTACACTGTGACAGGTGGCGGGGGCGGGGTCTTAGGGAAGGGAGCCGTGCTAGCGGCATGGACTGTAGGCGGGGCTTAGGGGTGTGGAGTGTGGGCGGGGCTTAGAGGAGTCACCAAAGGTAAAGAGGGCTGGAGAAGTTAAGTGTGATGTGAGCAGAAGGATCTAATTCTTTGGAAAGCAGGTTGGTCCGGAAATTCATAGCTCCGAGCCCCTCTTGGGCTGGACAACAAGGAAGACTTAAGTTTTTATTAACGTCTGGTAGGGGAGAGTGGACTTGGCCAGACTCCAGGATAGCTCACCAATCCCAGTGCAGGTCCGGGGGGAACGGGGTGGGGTCTGAGGCCTGACGCCGGACCAGAGTGGGTGGGGCCTGATGCCAAGGCCTGTTGTACGGCCCGGCCCCTAGGGATGGGATGGAACTGAGAACTGGATCTTACAGGATCACCTCCTTCTGTTACACAGACGAGAAAACCTGGACTTAGAGAAGGGCCTGTAGTGGAGGTCCTACACGGGGGGCATCTGGCATCCGTGGAGCCCCAAACTCAGCCCCACTGTGCTCACCCAGCCCTGCCTCCTGATGCCGGAGTGCAGGAGCTCGGAGAATGGGCCATCATTCTGAAATTTGCCCTCCAGGAAAATTAATTGGAAAAGGGGAACCCTTTTCCAATTCGCGCAAAGACAATCTATGTACTAGAGGCAGCCTGTCTGGGCTGTGCCCTCTGACCTAGGCCCGTTGCAGGAGGGCTGGCGGCGCTGATGTACACGGACACGGTGCAGACCTTCGTCATTCTCGCGGGGGCCTTCGTCCTCATGGGTTACGGTACGGGCTCAGCCCATGGGGGAGGGGCGCGGAGGTCGCAGGTCGCAGAGCTCCCCACCTGGGAGCAGGGACATCGCGCGTCTGGGGCGGGGTGGTCCGAGGGAGGGCCTTGTCGCGGGCGCCGGGTCCCCTGACAGCCTTGCCCTCACAGCCTTCCACGAGGTGGGCGGGTATTCGGGGCTTTTCGACAAATACTTGCGGGCAGTGACGTCCCTGACGGTATCCGAGGATCCGGCCGTGGGCAACATCTCCAGCTCCTGCTATCGACCCCGGCCGGACTCCTACCACCTGCTCCGGGACCCTGTGACGGGGGACCTGCCATGGCCCGCGCTGCTTCTGGGGCTTACTATCGTGTCCAGCTGGTACTGGTGCAGCGACCAGGTGAGGGGTCGGGGCTGCGGCGGGATGCGAGGCCGGGGTAGAACCTGCGGGGGTGCGGAGCTGAGATGGGTGAAGCCTGAACCCACCTGGGAAGCCAGGTGGAAGGCGTGGTCCGGGCGGGGGGGGGCGGGCGAGAGGCCTGCCAAATAGACCTACCCAGATGGAGGCGGTTCCAAGGGGCGAGGTCTGCTCTTGGAACTGAATTGTCCGCCTCAAGGGGCCAGCGGCGGGGCCCGGATTAGAGAGGCGACTTGGGGTGAGGCCAGAGAGACGGCGAGTTACCCGGGACTGGACGCAGGTAGTTCGAAAGCACCTCGTCGCAGGTCATCGTGCAGCGCTGCCTGGCTGGGAAAAACCTCACCCACATCAAGGCAGGCTGCATCCTGTGCGGCTACTTGAAGCTGATGCCCATGTTCCTCATGGTCATGCCGGGCATGATCAGCCGCGTTCTTTACCCGGGTAACGGTAAACCCCGCCCCGACCCCGAATCCTGAGCCCCATCCAGCCCCTTTCTCAGTGGAGGATACAAGTGCCCGTCTCCCATTTCCGTTCCCGTTTGGAAGATGTGGGCCACCCAGTCCCGCCTCCCCCCTGGGGATCCCATTTCTCCACTGGGATTCCCGGTCCCCACTTCGGCGATCCGAAGTTCCAGACCCGGCCCCGCCCTAGCCGCGTGGCGCCCTCCTTCCCGCAGACGAGGTGGCGTGCGTGGTGCCCGAGGTGTGTAAGCGCGTGTGCGGCACCGAGGTGGGCTGCTCCAACATCGCCTACCCGCGGCTCGTCGTGAAGCTCATGCCCAATGGTGAGGGCGGTCCCCGGGTTGCCCCCCATGCCCACAGGCGCCAGTGCGAGGCGTCACCCCTCGCCCGGCCCGCACCCTTCGGGCGCCCCCTCGCGGCCGCAGACTCACGGCTGCAGTCCGCCCGCAGGTCTGCGCGGACTCATGCTGGCGGTCATGCTGGCGGCGCTCATGTCCTCGCTGGCCTCCATCTTCAACAGCAGCAGCACACTCTTCACCATGGACATCTACACGCGCCTGCGGCCCCGCGCGGGCGACCGCGAGCTGCTGCTAGTAGGACGGTGGGCCTGGGTTTTCCATCTCCGGCCCTACGACTCGGCCCCGAGGGAAGGGGCAGTAGGGACAGGGGGAGACAGGGTCCTGGGTGAAACCTCCCGTTGGCCGCCCACCGCAGGCTCTGGGTGGTGTTCATCGTGGCCGTGTCGGTGGCCTGGCTGCCCGTGGTGCAGGCGGCGCAGGGCGGGCAGCTCTTCGATTACATCCAGTCGGTCTCCAGTTACCTGGCGCCGCCGGTGTCTGCCGTCTTCGTGTTGGCGCTCTTCGTGCCCCGAGTCAACGAGAAGGTGAGCGTGTGTGCACATTGGGCGCTGGGGCCGGACTTGGACGCCCGAGGAGGCCGACACGCTCTTGGACCCCGCAGGGCGCCTTCTGGGGACTGATCGGGGGCCTGCTGATGGGTCTGGCACGCCTGGTTCCCGAGTTCTCCTTTGGCTCCGGCAGCTGCGTGCGCCCCTCGGCGTGCCCCGAGCTTCTCTGCCGCGTCCACTACCTCTACTTCGCCATCCTGCTCTTCGTCTGCTCCGGCCTCCTCACCCTCGTGGTCTCGCTGTGCACACCGCCCATCCCGCGCAAGCACGTAAGTGCAGGCCTCCCGTGGGGGCACTAAACGTGGGCGGGTGTGGCCCCTCTCCACCCCGGAGGCTGCAGTCTGCTTCCCATGACTCCCAGTGGGGAGGACCTGAATGTCTGTAAGGTTTGGTGAGGGCAGACCAAGGAGTCCAGTTTGAAGCTTCATTTGCAAAGCAACCACAATGTTTTTATTTAAATCATATTTATTTGCGGTGGTTTGGAGGTGGCCTGAAGATCATGGGGGAGGTGAAAGCCCCCCAGAGCCTTGGCCTGAGTGGTGGCCAGGAAGGACCTGGTACTATCCCAAAAGCCCCCAGAGGGCTTGGTCTTGTGCTGCGGGAAGGTGGGTGCCCCAGGACAGAGCTGATTGGGGGGCAGGACAAAAGAGCTGGGGCTCAGAAGGAGGGGCAGGACCCCACAGGTGCAGAAGGGGCAAAGGCAGCAAGAGGAAGCCCTCGTAGCAAACACCCACAGGGAGGAACACCGCATTGGCAGGACTGGAAGACTAAAGTACTAGAATTGAATTGTGAGTGTAGACCGGGGACATGGGGGTGATGAAGCTGAGGGCAGAGCATGGCGAAGAGTTTTTAAACACTCAGTTGAGGAGCTCGGGTTTAGCCTGAGGGCAGCCATGGAAGGTGGTCCTGGGCTGCTGTGCAGGCTGGACAAAGAGACGTGAGGAAGTGCTGGTGTGGACGGGAGACCTCCTGCTCTGGGGCGAGGTGGGGGGATGGCACTCCCACTCGGCCTGTGCTCCCCCCTTCCCCAGCTCCACCGCCTGGTTTTCAGTCTCCGGCACAGCAAGGAGGAGAGGGAGGACCTGGATGCTGAGGAGCTAGAAGGTCCGACCGCAGCCCCCGTGCAGAACGGGTGCCCTGAGCACGCAGTGGAGATGGAGGGTAAGGCACTGCCCCCGGGACCTGGGGCCGGGGAGCTGGGGGAGCCGAGTGTCCTCAGACTCACTGTCAGGCCTCAATTTCTCCCAGCACCCCCGCCCCCAAGGCCAGGCCTGTTGCGGCAGTGCCTGCTCTGGTTCTGTGGTGTGAGCAGGGGTGGGGCGGGCAGCCCCCCACGCCCTACCCAGGAGGAGACAGCTGCCGCAGCCAGGCAGCTGGAGGACATCAGTGAGGACCCACACTGGGCCCGCGTCGTCAACCTCAACGCCCTGCTCATGATGGCCGTGGCCACGTTCCTCTGGGGCTTTTATGCCTGAGGCCCACTGTGTTGGACACCCTGAGCCACAGCCTTGAAATGAGTCGGGGTGGGGAGCCCGCAGCGGTGAGAAGGGCCTGGGGCCGGAGAGTAGCGGGGAGGCCCCGGGATCCCTACTGTCTGCCTTGTTTCTGCCCGGGGCCCAGTCCATTTGACTAGTAGCCACATCCTGTGAGGCCTTGGCCAGCTGGCCACTGTGGTTGCCCTAAGAACAAATAAAGCTGCCTTGCCTAGGTCCTGCTGCGGCCAGTGTCCTTGTTCCAGGCCCCTGTCTGAGACCTGGGCCTCCGGCGGGGCTGCTCACAAGACCTTCTTTTCTGGGCTCAGGAGCCACGTGGCCCTCCACTCATCCACCTCTAGCTGGTGCTTCTCAGTGCTCCAGCCCGCATCCTGTAGACCTGGGGAGAGGGCAGAGGGGTGGTGCTGTGGGGGAGACTCTGGGCTAACCCTGGGGAGAGGGGTAAGGCGCAGCACGGGCTGGGTGTACTGCTCAGGCTCCCCTTGCCTCTGCGGGGTGATCTCTGGTGTAAAATGAGGCTAAAACCTCATCTGGTTGCCGTATGAATTCATTAAGCAGCACAGGGAAAAGGGCTAGAATGGAGTAGGGGCTAAATGAAAGATCATCATCAGTAATTTGTGAGCCACCCCCCACCCCACTCCTCTTCTCCAGTGCCAACTGGGCTTCCATAGTCTGTCAACACTGAGTGCCTCACAGACCATCCTAACCTCCCCATCCTGCAGACAGGGAAACTGAGACCCAGACTTGAGATCACAGAGAGAAATCCAGGTCTTCCACCTCCCAGATAGAGGGGTAGGGATGGGGCTAGGCAGGGCCTCTGGGGAGAAGGTCCAGGAGCCGTGGAACAGAAGGATGTTACCTTTCAAGAACTTCGGGAAGAGCCTGTCCAGCACTTGGTGTGTCTCCCTGACAACGACCCAGCTCTCTTTCTCAGGACCTGGACGGGGTGAAGAACCAGAAGCTCCCAGGTGTCCCAAGCCAAACAGGCTCCTTCCCCTCTCCACCCTGCTTTGGTCAGCAGCAGCCTAGACTGTGAGGCATTTACCTGCCCGTACTCGGTTCCTCAGTTCCTCCAGCTCTCCTGGGAGGGGTCCATCTCCCCGCAGGGCTCCAAGCACCAGCCCGTGAGTGGCAGCCCTTAGAATGGCCTCAGGTCCTGCCATCTGACTCAGGACAACCTGTACCTGGTCTGGAGAGACCCACGGACAGACTGGTACCAGGGAAGGGCCAACTCTGAAACTCTCTCAGGCCTACCAGTCTGCTTCATCCCTGTCTGGCCCAAAGGCCTTGGCCTGGCATGAAAGGCCAGCTCCCACCCTTTCCTTTCCAACTTCATCTCCTGTTGCTCCCCAATGCTCTGGCCAAGCTAAAATGCCCAATTTCCAAGATACAACTTCAAAGCAGCTCCCTGAGGTGGGCTTATTTTGCATGTCTTTAATAGATAGTAAGAATAAGCATCTTTTAACACACAACCAGCAGACCATTAAACTTTAGTGCCTATTTCCTCAAGAGGTGACCTGAAAAGGAGACAAAAGTGGTTCCTCAGGGAGAACCAGAGGCCACAATCTCATTTGTGTGTGCTACAATGTAAAAGTGCTTTTACATAATCACCTTTTTTGATCCTCACAAAAACCCTGCAGATAATAAGGCAGGTATTATTAGCTCCACTTTACAGAGTGGTCAAGGGAACTTTACAGGGGCATGCAGCTATTTAATTTGAATGAATTTGATCTCAGCTTCAAGCTCCCCTGAAGACAGCAGGCAGACTCCAAACTGTCCAGTGTGTATCCTGAGCTTGGGGCCCTGGGGCTGGAGGAATGAGAGGCTGAGCCCAGGAGGGTGAGTCTAAAGCTGGGAGAACACGGCACACTTACTTCGTGACTGGTCCCAGCGAAGGAGGTAGGGTTCCCGGTGCCCCTCAACCAGCTGCTGAAGCTCAGAGACACTGAAGGAAACAAGAGTGTGCAGTCGGTCGGGGGCGGGGAGAAGAGAAGGCAGGCGTGACCATGCAGTCACTGCACAGCCACCTAATCGTTAACCCGAGCTGTCCTGCACCTCTTTCCCATCCGCCCCTCAGCTGTTACCCTCCCCCACATCCAACAAACACATCAACAAACATGTCTTCTTTGTCTTACAATAGTCACTTGAGTAGCCCTACACTCAGGCAAGTAAACATCCACAGAATAGAACTACTTTATTTGGTGGTTCAGAAAGGCCAATCTGGGATTTCTCTAGCGCTCCTACTACAAGGAGCATGGGTTCAATCCCTGGTCAGGGATCTAAGATCCCACATATTCATGGTGTACACCGCCTGCCCTCAAGCACCCACAGTGACATCTCCCCTACCCCCCACCGGCAGTGGAAATGAAGAACCAGAGAGGCAGGGCTTGGTCAGGGGAGGCCAGTGACAATCAGAACAAGGAGCGCGGGCTTCCCTGGTGGCTCAGTGGTAAAGAATCCACCTGCCAATGCAGGAGACATGGGTTCGATCCCTGATCCAGGAAGATCCCACATGCCACGGGGCCGCTAAGCCTGTGCACCACAGCTATTGAGCCTGTACTCTGGGAGCAGCAACTGCTGAGCCCAAGTGATGCAACTACTGATGCCCTCAAATCTTAGAGTCCGTGCTCTGCAACAAGAGAAGCCACCACAAGGAGAAGCCCCTGCACTGCAACTAGAGAGTAGTCCCTGCTCTCCGCAACTAGGGAAAAGCCCTTGCAGCAACGACCAAAAAACCCAAAAATAAATAAATAAATAAACTTATTAAAAAAAAAAAAGAACAAGGAGCACATGGTGGGGGGCGGGTGAGAGCGGTGATGGGCGGGAGACGTTGGGCCACTCACCTGGACGTCACGCAGTGTAGGGGGGCCCCCAAGGATAGAGACGCAGATGACCAGAAACCTGTGGGAAGCTGGAGTCAGGATGCCCAGGCAGAGGAAGGAGCTAGGAGACATAAGGCTTGAGCCCAAGGGGTTGGGTCACCTGTCCACAGTGGCTCCATCTGATTGGCTGATGTGGGGCCAAGTACCTCTCCCCGCTGGAGGAAGTGCCTCAGGACCAGCCAGAGCCGCTGTTCATTCAAGGTCTCTATGACAAGGGCCCGGACGGCTCGGTAGTTGGCGTAGACGTGGAGGGTAGTGAGGAAGAAGAAACAGCCGAGGCTTAAGCTGGGGCAAGAGAGTGAGCGGGTCCGTGGGACCAGAGGCCCAGCTAGGCGCCTCCTCCCTGCCTTGGATCCCGGCTTACCTGGGGCTATCGGACACCAGGGGCAGCATCAAGAGGCTGACCAGGAGCCCTGCCAGGTTTACCAGCGTCTCCTGGAAAACGGCAGAGGGGTTGGGAGCTGGAGGCTCCCCTCCAGGCCAGACTGAACATCCCTGAGTGCCTTTCACCACAGTCCTCCCTGCCCCAGATGCTCCCTACACCGATATGGGTGCCTAGGAAATTTTTAATGTTTTTGATGAGTGAGCCATCATGTAAGATACATCTGCTTCTCTGCCCAGCTAGATGCAATGCCTATGGAACATTTCTTTGTTTTGCAAGCATCACCTGTGTAGCCCTACACTCAGGCAAGTAAGTGTCCACAGAGTAGAACAACTTTACTTGGTGGTTTAAAAAGGCCAATCTGGGACTTCCCTGGCAGTCCAGTGTTTAGGACCCCATGCTTAACACTGCAGGGGCCATGGGTTCAATCCCTGGTCAGGGAACTAAGAATCTACATGCTGCATGGTGTGGCCAACAAAAAAAGAGGCCGATCCCTCCAGCCCCTTGGTATGCAATAACAGGCAGATACTTCTGCAAAGGGGTCAACGAACCACCTAGGAAGAAATGCACAAAAATTCCAACTTCCCCAGAGAATCAATGTTATCAGACCCCATTGATGGCCCAAGACGGCCTGACTGAGCCTACCTTAGGGGAAAAGACCCATGGCCACGACCCCTGACTCATCAGGAGGGAGAAGAAGTCTGAACTGGGGCCCCTGACTACGGGGGTCCCTGGGATAGGTGGTCCTGGTGCAGAGGGGTAGGCTGTGAGTGTAAACTGGGGGTCAGGGGCCTTGGGAGCTCAGGAACAGAGGGCCCTCCCCGGGGTGGAAACAGTCATCTCCAGCAGCCGCATGGAGTGGCAGCAAAGCAACAGTTTCAGAAAGCAGCGGCCTGGTCCCGGGCTGAGCACCGGTCTCGGGTGCCCCAGTGGCCTTACCGCCTCTGTGAACTGAGGAAGCCCCGGGGCCCTGGAAAATGGGCCTGGAGATTAGAAAGAGAGCAGGCGAGACAGCAAGCATGGGGCTGGGAGATCCTAAAGAGCAGGGCCTGGTGTACTCACTCCCTAACAACCTTGGAAGAGACAATGGGGAAGAACTCGTCCAACCATTTCTTGAGAGAAGGGACAAGCCCGGGGGACCCAAGGAGAATCAACCTTTCTGTGTCTTTTTTGCCTCAGCTGTAGAGAGGCGACAATGACACCCTGCATGAATCCACTGTAAGGATTTCATGAGTTCAGACAATGAAATACTCGGCACATGGTTAATGCTTAAAAAATATTAGATTGTGTTGGGACTTCCCTGGTGGTCCAGTAGTTAAGATTCTGCTCCCAGTGTAGGGGGCACAGGTTCAATTCTTGGTCAGGGAACTAAGATCCCAAATGATGCACAGCATGGCCAAAAAAAAAAAAGAACTTGTGTTAATATTATTGAAAAGAGTTAGTTTTAATTTTTTTAAAATGAAGTTCTATTTCACAGGATCATATAAGAGAAGGTCAGAAAGCAGGATTGGAAAGAACAGAGGTTTGTTGGGTTTTTTTTTTGGCCATGCTCCCCACTCCACCACGCACCCCCCACTTCCACCCCAGCATGTGGGAGCTGAGTTCTCTGACCAGGGATCAAACCCACGCCCCCTGTACTGGTGTGGAGTCTTAACCACTGGACCACCAGGGAAGCCCCCAGAATAAATGTTTCTAAATAGCTTCAATGTCAAAGAAAACGATGTCACACTTGTGACCTCCCTGGGCCTCAGTTTCCACATCTGTAAAATGGAGATAATAATAGTATCTATCTTAGAGGCTTGGTGTGAGTTAAACAATTCACATAAGCACTTAGCATGCGGGGTACAGAGGGATCCCATTCCTTAAGGGTTTGGCCCTCGGAATGTCCCCACCCCCACTCCAGGCTCCTCTGGTCAGGCGAGCGGCTGGGCGGGAAGGGCCTGCTTAACTGCCAAGGGGGAGCCTCTGGCCAGTGACTCCAGCCACCTCACTTTCTAACCTGCCAGGAGCTTTAACATGTGGGGCCTCACCTGATCAGAATACGTACCTCACAGGGTGAGGTTCTGCTTAAAGAGGACGAGGTCCAGGGCAGGGGCTCACTCCTGGCCACAGGGGCGGCGGGCAGAGCCTGAGATGACCAGCCTGGCCTTGATGCCACGGAGTCCGAGCCCTCACACCTGATGACCTGTCCGCAGACTCACCGACACTTCCTCCCGCCTGTCTCCCAGCGCTCCCCCCAGGAGCCCTCAGCCGGTCGCTTCACATTCCCACACTGTGCCCCCACCCCCGTATTCCCCGTGCGCCCGCTCCTTCCCTCCAATCCCGGCTGCTCACCTGGCTGCCGTCCTTGGCTGACACGTCCGCCATGTTGTTTCTCCGGGCCTGATGCATGGTCAGTGCGGCCCGAGTGGCCCCGCCAGCCACACCCACGAGGCACTGGGTGGGGAGGGGGACAGTGAACGTCAGAGGGGCTGTGAGCTGCGGCAACGCGAGCGTTTCTGGGGGTGAGCAAGCAAATGGCTCAAACCAGTTTGGAAAAAGTAGGCCTCAGGCCACCCCACACTGAAAGCCTGAACGCTGTCCCTGGCCTCCCATTCTCACCCTGCGTTTCCACTAGGCCCACCTCCCATGTCTTGTTCCAGGAGAAAACTAAAGGTGTGCCGGCCATGCCACCCTGTGGACCCAGTTCCAAGAAACTCGCTTTCTTCCCCCAAGGTGAAGACCCGAAGGCCATTCTTAACCCAGAACTTCCCCAGCCTCCAACGTCTGCTCTAGCTGCCTCTTCCCCTGGCGGAGCTCCCAGACCCAGTGTGGCTTGCAACTTGGCGCTTACATTCTCCCTGCCTGGAACTAATTCCATTCTCTTCCTGCCCCAGTCGAGGCCTAGCCAAGCCTTCCAGGCCAGTTCAAAACCCACACCAGTGGCCCTGACCTCCTAGGGCTCTCCCTCTGAGATGGGAACTCATTGATTAGGGCCACTGAAGGCTTTCACTCATTTATCACATCTCTCAGATGTCAGATACACATTTCGGTGCTGTGGTAGACTTCAGATACAACTGCTGCCCTCCTGAAACTTAGAAATCATCAGATAGTAAACAAATAAACCAGTGATGACATGATCAGCATCTGTTCAAAGGTAAGAGGAATGCGGCATGAAAGGAGGCTGCAGTGATGGGTAGGGACCTGATCACACAGAACCGAAAGAGCCTGGTTGAGGTCTTTATACCAACAGGCAGGGCAGTGACCTGATTTAATTTCCACTCTAATAAGGACTATGGGGTTGCTCTGAGGACTGAAGAGGGGCGAGAATAGATTCAGGGAGATGACCTCGGAAAATTACTTTTTTTTAAGCAACAAGGACCCACCAGGTGACATGGGGATGCAGTCATTAAAGGACTGGAGAGATTTTAGAGGGGAAAATACAGTCTTGAATGGAGGCTTAGGTGAGGGTGACAGGCGACAGGGGGAGGAGGCGAAGGCATGGATGACAACCAGGCTTCTGGTTGTTGCATCTGGGGGATGGAGGTGCTGGTCACCGGAGACTAGAACTCTGGAGAGGGGTGGGAAGTGGGGAGGGGGAGTTCACAGCCATGTTGGAGTCCCTTATTTGACAGATGAAGAGACTGAGGCCCTCAGAGCAGAGCTCAGTGCAGTATTTTGGCAGAGGTCACAATCTTTTTTTCCTCCAGGGTTTCCTGCCCTCGAGGGGGAGGGGTGCTCACAGCATTCAGTTCTGGGCCAGGGAGCTCAGCGGCCTCCACCATAAAGAGCTGTTGGCTCCTAAATGTCAGTTGTGCCGCGTGGAATAACACACAAGATTTTGAAGGGATGGTTGGGCCTTTGCGATAGGTCTTAGGTCTTCTTTTTTTTTTTTTTTGCCACACCACAAGGCATGTAGAACTTCCCTAACCAGGGATTGAACACCAAGCCTGCTGTGGAAGCATGGAATCTTAACCACTGGATTGTCAGGGAGATCAATTACGTGTCTTCTGGACTCTTTACTCTGTGCCAGGTACTTAATCCTGTAGGGAAGACAGGCTGGGCCTCAGGTTCGGTCTTCGGATGAGGCCAACCTGAAGGAACCACCAGGGTGAGCAGCCTGGCAGAGAGGAGGAGCCCAGATTCACCCCACTTGCCCCTCCAGCCCCGCTGTCTGGTCTGCACTCCGTCTTGCCACTGGACCATGACCCGCAATGCTCTTTCTGCCCACAACACCCACCCTGCAGCTCACACTCATTCTTCAGGGCCCACTCTCAGGCAAGACCTTCCAACATCCCCTGAGCAGGCCAGAGTCCCTGCTGACCCTTCCTGCAGTCCTGTACTTCTCATCTGAAATACCTATAGCTATCATTCAATAAACATTTAATTACGTGTAGCTTTCTTTCAAAGATGGGAGGGCCTGTATTCTGCGCCAAACATGCAGCAGGCACTCTAAATATTTTATGGAAAGAATGAAAGGTGGCCAGAGGGCTGGTCCCATGATGTTGACAATGGATCTCCCCTTCTATCTCTTACTCAGAGGTCTCTCACCCTCTCACCCATCCCCCGGCTCCAGATACCACCTTAGACCATCGCAGGTAGAGGGCGTCTGGCTGGGGAGGAGGATCAGAATACACTGCTGGGTCCGAGAAGAGACATCTGAACTTTCTCACTCTTCTAGAAGTGCCTTGAACACAGGGCCCAGGCTGGGCTGCCCTCGGGGCTCCAAGTGAGCCCCACAAAGCACCACCAGGGCAGAAATCTTGGGTATGGGGGTGCCCCAAGATGGGTACCTTGGCCAGGTTGCTGATGCAGACGGTTATGGTGAAACAGAAGGGCAAGATGGGAGCCATTATCTCGAGGAACATGGCGATGTCGTTGAGGACGTCAGCAAAAAGCCTGGGGAAGGGATAAGGGGTCAGAGGTCAAAGACCTTCATGCTAGAAGACTCCCCTCTCCTCGGTTCCAGCCCTTTCTCACCTCCACTGCTTGGCATTACAGTCCATCTTGCTCCTGTGGAGGAGAAGACACTGGTCAACAATTTGGATTTAAGGGGAAAACACATCCTGTGGGCAGTGCGCGCCATCCTCAGGACTTGGGAAGGTCTAAAGGGCTCAGAAGAAGAACCCACACCCTAGCCAGACTTTTGTCCCCACACTGTCACTGCTGCCTGAAATGCTGCCATCAGCAGGGAGGACCTTCAGTGGTCACTCACATTTCCCCCTTACTAACCCATGAGGCACCGAAGGAAAAACTGATTGTCCTGTGGCTGCTCCCCATCCCGACCCTCCTGGGAGAGAGGCCATCCCTTGGTTCCTCTGCCATCTGCCCTCCTCTCTTCCTCCTACTTCAGAGGGTACCCAGCAAGAAGCCCGCATATCCTGTAAGCACTACATTTAGTGTAAATGCTGCCCTGCGTGTTACAGACAGCCAGCCTGGAGAGGGGTACAACTGCCCTCGGATCACGTGGAGGATGGGGATGGAATTGCCAAGAGAAAGAGCCAGGCTCTGACACCCAGCCTAGGACATCTCTATTTCGCGACACCATGGATGGTTCCCTCCTCTGAAGGTGGAGTGACTCCTGGACCCTTGTACAAACCCCCAGAGACCCCCTTCTCCAAGATCCCAGTGGCAGGAGACACTATAGCCCTTGGGCGAGCTCAGACTTTGCAGCATGAACACTCACCCTGAATGTGAAATCTTCTGGACAGAAAGAGAGCATTCCTGGGTGGGGCACGGGGTGCACATGGGGAACTCCTGAGGGAACTAATACACAACAAAGGCAGGACTAGAACATGGGGGCTCCGATGCCAGAAAGAGCATAGGCTTTAGGTTCAAATCCCGTCTCACCAGTTACAAGCTCTGTGACCTGGCCTATTTTACATCTGGACGAGGTACCCATTCGATCCTACTCTACATAGGTGTTAGAAGGATTAGAGAGGATACACAGAGAGCTGGTGAGGCCCAGTTTGGGTTGGTAATCACAGCTGGCGTTTACTGAGCACTTATTACGTGCTAAGCACTTTGTATACACTAGCTCACTGCACCTCACAACCACGATTGATGGCAGATATTAAATCATTCCTGAGATGCTCCAGTACTGACCAGAAGAGGAAGCAGGCAGCACAAGGCCCTCAGTCCCTTCTGGGTAGATGGTGACATGTATCCCATGTGGGACAGGGATTCCGATGACCTCCCCAAGCCCACTCTCCACAATTCAACTACGTGTCTAAGCCACCACACTGCAGGAGGGTCATTCCTTTTGAGCTGAGCACTGTCCCACCCAGGCATCTCTTTTAACAAGCCAGCAAAGGATGCTCAGAGCATCCTGGCTCCCTCTGTTTTTTCCCATGATGGGCATCAGAGGGGCCAATCAGTGCTCTTAAAGGCAGATCTCATCCTGGCAGTGGCTCTATGGCTTCACTGCTTGGTGACCCCAGGAAGTCACCTGTACTGGGTGCTCATTAAAGACTCCTTAGCTCTGATGTACCTGCTAAATTTCCCCTCCCTTGGAGATGGGTAGGAAAGAGGGGGAGCTGAAAACACAGCCAGGGATAAGACAGACATGACTCTGTGGATCAGGAAGAAAAACTCACCCCATCCACCAGGCAAAGACGATGCGGCCCAGCATGCCAGTTGAATCTGGGGGAAAGAGGCATTGGTAAGGAACAAGCCAGAGCCTTGGGTGCTGTGGGGCCTGGCACCAAGATGGCTTTCCATCTTGGGTCACTGCCTTTGGGAGCTTAGTCCAGTTGAGTAAGTTCTAGCTACACGATGGGGCCAGAAGTGCCTAGACTTAGTAGTCCCTCAGTACGTACCCCAGATAACTAGGTACCCACACACACCAAGAGACATGGACCAGAAGGAATCTTTGCAGCACTGTTTATAACAGCAAAAAACTGGGACACCGAATGCTCACCAACAGGAGAATGCATAAATGAATTCTGGCTCATTTACTCAGGGGCATATTAGACAGCTATGAAAATCCAATGGACCACAACTACTCACATCAGCATGGATGGATCCTAGTATCATCATCCTATATGAAAAAGTCAGTCATGAAGACTACATACAGCACAATATGCTGTTCGTAAAAGAAAAAAAATCCCTGATGCTTTCATAAAAGAAAAGACCCTGATGCTGGGAAAGACTGAAGACAGGAGAAGGGGGCAACAGAGGATGAGATGGTTAGATGGCATCACTGACTCAATGGACATGAGTCTGAGCAAACTCTGGGAGATGGTGAAGGACAGGGAGGCCTGGCGTGCTGCAGTCTACGGGATCTCAAAGAGCCAGACACGACTTAGTGACTGAACTACAAATGCTCTTCATAAAGCTTGAAGACAACTGAAACTACACACCATAGTGTCGAGGTATATACATCAATATGGTAAAACTTTTTTTAATAAAAGCAGGAAACCCTCTGTGGAAAATTCAGAGGTTATTGTTGATATTCTAGCTATTAGGCTGGAAAGTGGGTTCACAGACGGTCATTAGAGTATAAATAAATGAAAAGGATTTGAACTGCAGGTTGGGGACAAGAGAGCTGGGAGTATAGGGCAGAAGGAGAGGCTTCCTCAGGCTGGGGTGAGTCAGAGAAATTTCTGGAATCCACTAGACTTTCATTTGCACAAGTGCTTACTGGCTGCCCACTGTATGACAGGTAATGAGGGTCTGGCTGGGAGGTGTATGTGTGGCAGGGTGTAGCGGACCACAGTGATTCAGAGAGTCATGGTTCCAGGCTCAAAAGCAGAGAGCAACCATGATGAAGGACATACATACGTGACAAGGGGACTATTCTACTGGAGGCCATCTGCAAAGCCCTTGTCAGATGTGGAGGCTGGCACTAGGATACAATAATGACACACATCCTCCCTACTGCCTTTGAAAGTCTACACTGTACACCACTCTAGGAAACTTAACTCCTACCTGGTTCTCTTTGCCTCACTTACAATTGGCTGAACTGCAAGATCTAAAAACTTTCGAATCCTAGTAAGGGATCAGCTGTCCACAAATTGTACTTGGCTCCCTCTGAAAACTCTAATTGGCAAAAGAGTGTGGCAGTTAAGAGTGGGACACAGGGGCTTCCCTGGTGGCTCAGTGGCAAAGAAACCACCTCCCAATGCAGGAGACATAGGTTTGATCCCCAGTCTGGAAAGATCCCATTACTGAGCCTGTGTGTCTAGAGTCCATGTTCTGCAACAAGAGAACTCCATGCAACGGAAGTAGAGAGTAGCCCCCGTTTGCCACAACCAGAGAAAAGTCTGCACAGCAGCAAAGGCCCAGCACAGCCAAAAATGAAAAATTCAAAAAAAAAATTTTTTTAAACAGTTGCTAAAAAAAAAAAAAGTAGGAGGGGACATATGTATACCTATGGCTGATTCATATTGATGTTCAACAGAAGACAACAAAATTCCACAAAACAATTATCCTTCAATCAAAAAATAAATTTTAAAAAAATGTAGGACACAGGAGTCAGTCAGTGTGGGTCCAAATCTTGGCCCTGTGACCACAGGCAAACTGCTAAACCTCTCTGTGCCTCAGCTTCCCCTCTGGAAAAGGAATTCATAACAGCATCTACCCAGTATGGCTGTTGCAGAGATTAAGCTATATACTACACGTCAGTGTGCAAAAATGCCTGGCACACAGCAGGCTGTCAAAATACTGGCTGCTCGTAGTATTAATATCACTAGTTATGACAGTTAACACCATGTTCCATAAAGAGACCTGTAACTAAAAATGACCACATCAAAAAATTCCAAGGGAGTTTTTTATGTAAAGCTCTGCATGCAAATTTCTCATGTTTGAAAGAAACAAGTATGTAACATCCTTTCTAATGAATGGGGCTTCTTTTAATGTCAACAACAGTCTTTATAGTAAGTGGATATTTTTTCGTCTTAAAATGGTCTTGTTTTTTTCTTAATAACCTGCCTGAGCTGAAGACATATATAAATATGTTGGTGATTAGACTAGAGTGCTTAGAAATGACACGAAACTACTGACCCCGGCTCCCACTGCATTCCAAACACTTAAGCAACAGGAGTGCAATAGAAAAGATCCAAATTAAACAGTGTGGAGGTACGAAAATGTACCCTACAACTAAAACTCCTGGGTTCAAATCCAAGCCCCACCACTTACTGGCTGTGACCCTGGGCAAGTTACTGTTCTATGTCTCAGTTTCCCCATCTACAAATTGGACACAATGACAACACCCATCTCAGAGCTATTGTGAATGCTCAATCAATACATTTAAAGACTGGTATACTGAGACATCCCTGGTGGTCCAGCAGTTAAGATTCTGCCTTCAAATGCAGGGGACACAAATTTGATTCCTGGTCAGGGAACTGGTATCCCACATACCTAAGCCCGTGAGCTGCAACTACTGAACCCTCAAGCTCTGGAGCCTGTGCTCTGCAACTAGAGAAAGGCTTCATGCTCAATGAAGAGTCAGCACAGCCAAAATTACAAAAAAAAAAAAAAAAAAACAAAGACTGGTACATAATAAGTACTGTGCAGGAACTATTATTATTAAAAGAAGAGACAACTCAAGAGTCACAGATCACCACTTTTCCACTGACATATACTCTCAGAGGAAGAGCTTCTTTCCAGAGGTGACTCATATTTGGACAGTTTGGTTAATGCTAAGGGTACAAGCAGGAGTCCCAGATTCTTCAAAAGATCCAGGGAGGCTCACCAGAGCTGTGGCCAGGCTGACAGTAGGAGCAATGAGCTTTGGGTCTGATTTAAATCCCCACTGGGAACAAATGTGAAAGACAAAGAATGCAAGAGGCAACCAAGGGCCCTCCTGATGGAAAACAGTTCCCCCTTTCTTTTCTGCTTCACTCTCTACAGGGCATGGTACCAAACTGTATCTCTGTGCACTCTCCACCCCCCCTAATGGTTTTTCAAAAAGCAGTATACATTCAACAGATGGTTACTATTATTATTTATAGATCATCTACTTTCCCAGAGGACCCAAAACACCTTTCATTCTTCCCCAAACTTCCTCTCTGCCACTCAGGACCTATTACAAAATTGTTTTTGTCTAGAATTCACTAATTTCCCACACCCCAGGCAGTTGGCAGTTTTATTCAATTACTGAACTCGCAGGCAGTCCTCCACAGATGAGGAGTAAAGGGAAGGGGAACGTTTTGCTTAGGGATCTGGGCTCCAGATGATTAAGGGACACTGGACAGCATGTATGGGGAACAGAGTGCAGCTGCAAGGCTGGTGGGCGTGATAAGGCTATTCTTGCCCTGTGTTATTCACCAGTTGTCAATAAAGACAACACAAATGTTTTACTCAGTTGAATTTTGCTTTTTAACGGTACAAGGCACTCTTCGAGGAACCGGGGAGACTTGGCTCCTGGATTTAATCAGACAGGAATGCATAAACATACTCATCACAGCTCAGTTAGATGTCAAAACACTGGGAGAAGGGAAAAGGAGGGGTTGGGCTTCCCCGTCGAAGGAAAAAGAGGACAGAGACGATGACAGGGCTGAGAGGAGCGATGGGTGAGACTTCAGGGGCCCAGCTCACCTTTCACGAGCCAGGTGGCCGTGGCAGCTGAAACAGAGGCTTTTGCGTCCCCTACCCCTATGCCCAGCAAGACTGCGTGGGTGGCCAGGGAGCCGGAGAGGCTGGAAGCAAAGGCCTGGAGAAGAAAAGAAGTGGGGTGAGGAGTAAACGCCGGTGCATGGAGGTCTGAGATCTATCATCAGCGACCTCAACGGGGTGTGTGGCCTGGGACGTGTCACAGCTCTTCTCTGGGTCTCAGTGTCCAGTCTGTAAGTGGGAAGGGACGGGTGGCGCTGTCTCCCCTGCCCCGGCTACGTGTCTCTCCCTTCCCCAGTCGGCCAGGCTGACCTGCACGGAATCCCACAGCTGGTAGGGCAGGTAGTCCGGGCTGACGCTATCGGGGAAGCCCTGAGGCAGGAACACGGCCAACAGCCGGGAGAGAGGTGGGGTGGCAGTCCCGGGAGCCACCCCTCCGCCCCCATCTCGTCCTCCGGGTTTCGCTGTGAAGGCCCCGGAAAATCCCCACCAGCTGCGCCCCCAGGCCTCCCACTGCAGGCTCCCGTCGGGGGCAGCGCGGCAGCCCCGGGCCGCCCCAGAGCCGAACTGCTCGGAGCACAAGACATCAGCCATCCTGAAACCCTTCCTTCAGTCCTGCAACAAGGGAAACGTGGCCACAAGACACTTCCGGCTCCACTACGGCGGCTGCAGAGGGACAATCTTCCTCCGCCAAAGGGCCCCCTGCTTCTGGCCTCCCAGCCCTGCCTCGACCTCCCGGGGCTGGTCGTTTCTCGCCCTAGTTCATTATAGCATCTTGTCTGGGGCCGCGGGAGCCCTTTGACTCGCCAGACCCTGGAGGTACTGGCTTTGCAGTGACCCGCGACTTCCGGTTATGGGGACAAGGGAAGGGGGCGTCCCTAGGGAATTGCGTTGCGACCCAGTGCAGTCACAGAATTTTTAGCTGTGTGGCCTTGGGCAAGTCAGTGTCCCCTCTGGGCCTCAGGCGCCTTCTCTGCTGTGAGGTCAGAGACTATATTTTACTCCTATTCCTAGTACCCAACACATAGTAGGCGTCTGAACGATATTTATGAATGAATAAATGCATGCATGTTGAGAACTTGAACCAAATGATCACTGAGGCCTCCTTAAGCTTCCCTCTTGGTTGGTTTGTGAGTTTTTTGTTTGTTAGTTTTCCTTCTGGTGTCTCTGACCCTCCACTGGAAATTTTCTGCCCTTCAGCCTTCCAAATAAATAGATAAAATAAAATATGCACTTCTTGTCATGGCCCACAGAGCTCTGTAGATTGGGCCCTGCTCCATTGCTCAGACTTTACCCTTTACTGATTCATCCTCTCACTGCCCCTGCTAGAACATAGAGTCCCAGGGGAGAAGAAGTTTGTCTTTGTCCCGGGGCCTGACACAGGTCAGGTGCCAACTACCTTTTTGTGAAATGAATTAATTTATTTTCTCAGTAGCCCTTGTAGGTATTATTTTATTTCTCATTTGAACAGGAAACTGGAGTTTGCATACCCAAACTGGAGTTTGATGGGACTTCATCAAACAGATGAAGACAGAGCTGAAAAGCTGCAAGTGTTCATTGACCCAGTCATTCAACAGTTATTTAGTGAGAAGCTGCTATACTTCTGGGCTCTGAGGCGGGAGTCCAACTGGAGGCTAATAGTTCCAGAACTACATCATCTTTTTTCTTTTTTGGCTGGCCACGTAGCTTATGGGATCATAGTTCCCCAACCAGGGACGGAACCTGGGCTTTTTGCAGTAAAAGTGCAGAGTCCTAACCTCTGGACTGCCAAGGAATTCCCTATTTTGTATTCTTTTTAAGTATTATAAAAATGGAATGATACATTCTTACTGTAAAATAATTCAAACGATAATGTAGATGGAGAAGGTCAAATTCTCCCTTGACATTTATCCCTCTTTCCATTTTCAACAAATGCCAGTCAATGCCCAGAAGTAAACATTGTTTGCCATTTGACAGAGAGAGAAATATATTTGAATGTTTAATGCCCACTGCCATACTTTCGGCCTGAGGTAGCCTGCTCTAACTGTAGTTAATTTAACATCTTTGATACCTTTTCATATCAGCACATGTGTAGCTATCTCATTATTTTAATAGTTGCAAGTATGCCTTGGTATGAATGTGCCACTTTCTATGTCCCCATAATTACTTTACAACGTTGCGTTAGTTTCTGCTGAACAACAACGTGAATCAGCTATAGGTATACATATATCCCCTCCCTCTTGAGTCTCCCTCCCACCCCCCATCCCACTCTTCTAAGCCGTCACAGAGCATTCAGCTGGGCACCCTGTGCTATATTGCAGCTTCCCACTAGCTATCTATTTTACAAATGGTAGTGTGTATATGTCAATGATACCCTTTCAATTCGTCTCACTCTCCCCTCCCCACCCTATGTGCTTTTTAATTTGAACAAGCATTGTTAAATCATCCCTCTAAAAAAGCCAAACTGGAGCTTCCCTGGTGGCTCAGTGGTAAAGAATCTGCTGCCAATGCGGGAGACATTTTGATCCCTGATCCAGAAAGATCCCACATGCCTTGGAGCTACTAAGCCCATGTGCATAAACGAAAAGAAAAAGAAAAAAAGCCTTACCAACTTACACTCCTACTAACAGTGTATGAGAATGCTCATCATAGTCAAGATACGTATTTCTATCTAAAAAAGTTCCCTTTGGCACGTTTGCATTTTAAGCTCCACTCTTGTATTCTGGCCACAGATAACCACTGACAGTGCTTTCTGCCACTGTAGATTACTTTTGCTTATTCTAGAATTTTCTAGAAATGGAATTCCACTGTATATGTCTTCTATGCTTGGCTTCTTTTGCTCAGCCTAATGATTTTGAGATTCATCCATGATGTCATGAGTACAACACGTTTCTTTTATTGCTGAGTAGTCTGTTGATTAGTCTGTTTCTTTTTCTTGCTGAGACCCGACCCTGGTCTCCTGCATTGACGTCCTCAAAAACACTGAACTGTAGTGATGGCAAACAGATCGGTGGCTGGCAGGGTTTAGGGATAAGAGGGGACAACCACATAGCTCAGTCAGTAAAGAATCTGCCTGCAATGCAGGAGACCTGGGTTCAATGCCTGGGTTGGGAAGATCCCCTGGAGAAGGAAATGGCAACCCACTCCAGTATTCTTGCCTGAAAAATCCCATGGACAGAGGAGCCTGGTGGGCTACAGTCCATGGGGTCGCAAGAATCGGACATGACCTAGCGACTAAACCACCACCAGGGATCAGGGTGGGGGTAGCACGAAGGAGTTTTGGGGGTGATGGAAATGTTCTGTATCCTGATTGTGGTAGTAGTTACATGAATCTGCATATTAAAATCCATACATTGTATACCTAAAGGAAGTTAATTTTGCTGTATGTTAATTAGGATAATGGAATAAACAAAAAGCATATCAACAAACTGAGTGCACAAGTGCCAGTGAACATTGGTTTTTGTTTTTAAGATTAAAAAAAAAAAGATTTTTTTTAAAGATGTGGACTATTTTTTAAATCTTTATTGAATTTGTTATTGTTTTTGAATTGCTTCTATTTTATGTTTTCATTTTTTGGCCTCCAGACATATGGGATGTTAGCTCCCCCACCAAAAATTGAACCAGAGATGAAGCTCACAACCCCTGCATTGGAAGAAAAAGTCTTAACCACTGGACCACCAGGGAAGTCCCTGAATGTTGGTTTTTGAATGGAGAAAGATGTGACTGAAAATACATATCTCTTTAATGCTGGCTACTTTGTCGGGGGAAGGAGAAAAATGATCCACTTTTTCAGTGTGTATTTTTATAATGTTTCATTTATTTCAATTAGTATATGGTGATTTAGAAATTTGAAAAAAATCTATTAAAATGGAAAACATTAGGAAAATATTTTTAAAGATGACAAAAGTTACTTTTGCTTTGTCAAGTATCTGATGATATATATGGTAGAGAGTAAGACAAATGTGTGTCCATTCCAGTGGAACTCAGCCTGGAAGTGTCCAGTCCTCCCATCTTATAAATGGCTCATCTGAAAAATTATGACTGTTATTGGAACTGGCCTAATGGAAGCATTTATAAGAATACATACTTTGTGAGTTGTTGTTTTTTTTTTTTAATGCCATGCTGTGTGGCTTGCAGAATCTCAGTTCCCTGACCAGGGATTGAACCTGGGCCACAGCACTGAAAGCCCTGAATCCCAACCACTAGGCCTCCAGGGAACTCCCAAGAATAAATACCTTAATACTTGTTTGAAATAATGCCTCGCACAAATCATAACTGTAATGTTAGCTGCTATGAATATGTCATCTATGAATTGGAAGAATAATTGCCATCACTTGTAGGCGGATGATTTTTAAAGTGCTTGTCTTGCAATGGGGGATCAGTCACTGTTAATTTTGTGATCCTTTCTGGGATGTGGCAGGGAGGGCAAGGCGGTCCCTGGTGTGGTTTTCTGGGTCTCTCCACTTATCTGTTCTCTTGGCTTTGCTATCTTCCTAATTTCAGGGGAACCTCTCCCTCCGTCCCCTCCCCTGGTTGACATATCACCCTCCCTCAGGACCTAAATGCAGGGCGTTTCCCTCTTTGGCTGACACTGGACCCCTTGTCTACATCTAGCTTGGCACAGAGGGACAGCCAGAGACTGAAAAGTGTGGCTGAGACCTACACAGCACCGCTGGACCCGAAGGTGAGAAATGTGATCTCAGGGCAGTTCAGGGTCAGAAGGCTGGTGCAGGGGAGGTGACCCTGCAGGGCACCGGGGATCCTCAGAGGGGAGGGAGGAGACTGGGAGAAAAGGATGCTTAAATTTCATCTCTTTCTCTAACCAAGCAGATGGCCCTTATTCAGACCAATAAGGATCTCATTTCTAAAGGAATAAAGGAATTCAACGCCCTGCTGAATCAGCAGGTAAGCCTGGTGCTCTGTTTCAGAGGACAGGCCAGAAGTGTTGGGAGGTGGGCAAGGACAGAGAAAGGAGAATAACTTGGAGCGGGGAGGGTAATGGTGGAGCTGATGGAAACCATGAGAGACAAGGAATACAAATCAGAGAAAAATGGATGTCAGAGTTTGTGGATATTCCTGAACCACATGTCTGAGCCGGGTCTCCTTTGCCAAATTCTGATCGCCCCCCCACCCCGATCCCACCCCACACCGCCCCCCCAGGTCTTCACTGATCCTGCCGTCTCTGAAGAAGCCATGGTGACTGTGGTGAACGACTGGGTGAGCTTCTACATCAACTATTACAAGAAGCAGATGTCGGGGGAGCAAGCGGAGCAGGACAAGGCTCTGCAGGAGTTCCGGCAAGAGCTCGATACCCTGTCTGCCTCTTTCCTGGACAAATATAGGGACTTCCTGAAGTCCTCATGAGCACCCCCCACACGCTGCCTTTCTCCTGGCCCAGACACCCAGGCTGCAAGTCTAAGAAAACACTTAAATGCTGCCTCTGTGCTCTAGTCCTCGGGCTCTGCTCCTTCATGGTGTTGCTGCACCCTGACACCTCAATAAAGACCAGTTCTGGTTGTGATGGTCTTCCTGGTTCGTTGGCTATTCTTTGGTTCCGATCTCTGAATCATGGAGACAGTTGGTCCCTTTTCCCTCAGCCCTGCTTCCTAAATATGGTCTTGAAGATCAAACCTCTTAGAGCAGAGGTTTGCAGCCTTAAGTAACCACTGGGCAGTACTAAAATAGCCTGAAGGAGGGGCCAGCCGAGAGTCTAAAGAGTAAGTGCCGAGGGACAGGGAAGGGGACAAAAAGGGGGAGATAGCGGCTCACCAAGAAGCATGGTCCTGTGACATGCTGTCTAGAAGAAAGTTTTTGGAATCTCCCAGTCTTGTTTACCCTACACTGCAGCATGTGACAAGAGAATCAAACTATGACAAAAAGACAAGACAACCTCGCTGTAGGGGGTTGGGGAGTGAAATGTACTAACATATCAGATGTGGAAATGATGGAATCTATAAGACTAAGCCACAAATAACTGCATACAAACACTGTGCCCTAGTATGGGTTAATAATTCTGATACTGTTGCACATGCTCATTGGAATTGAACAGTAGGCGTAAGTACATGGTGGATAACGGGAGTTGGGTTTCTCAGTGTCGGAGTGGGAATTTAGGGAGAGGCAAGGTGGTGGGGGGGAGGTTAGAATAATCTATGTGGTAATGGATTGGAGTTAGAAATATCAGTACGGACAGACTTGGTGTGATGATGGCATATAGCCGGTGGGTTACGTTGCTCCTCTTTTCCCTCCCTGTCCCCCTCCTCCTTTTTGTTTTTTTTTAAAGATTTATTTATTTGGCTGCACCAGGTCTAAGTTGCAGCATGCAAACTCTTAGCTGTGGCATGTAGGATCTAGTTCCCTGGCCAGAGATCAAATCCAGTCCACCTGCATTGAGAGCTCGGAGTCTCAGCCACTGGACCACCAGGGAAGTCCCCCTTCTCCCTTTTTAAACAACTAAGTAGACATCCATAAGGGAACAAAAGTGCCTCTGCACACTCCATCAAGGAACCCAGGAGGTTTCTAACCCACCTGTGTATCTGAAAATTAACAAATAGGACCTCAGTAAGGGCTACAGATTCAAGGGAGATATAAATCTCCTCTATCTCCACTGTTCACAAGGGAGCAGGGGGTGGAGGGGTGAAGCCTGGAGATGGCAAACTGGGAAGAGACTCAGAGACCCTTCTGGAGACCCTTCTGGAGACGTTGTGGAAGTCCAGCATGCCTGGAGGGGACTTCAGCATGTCGTTAGAGCAAGGTGAGGATGAGTCTGGAGGCGAGAGGAAGGAACTTGCCAAGGTGGCCCGTCTCCCCAGGGCGACTCCACCAACGTTGAGCTTTTCACAGCAGCAGGGGTGACCCCCATCAGGCAAAGGAGGTGGAAAGTGGTGACCCCTCTCACAGAGTGGGTGGGAAGCGCAAGGGGTGAGTGACTGCCCCCCATCCCTAATTGCGCACATTCCAACTGGAGAAACCCCCGTTTCTCTCCAGCAGTACCCAGATTTCTGAAGAGGGATCTCCATAACTGAGGGGAGAGAGGAAACAATGGAAGGAAACCTAAGAATATCCCATGGCATTAATTGTTCATTTCCTGCTGTCCTCCAATACTTCCGCAAGAAGTCTGCCCAAGAACCGGTTGGAGAACCTCACCCAAGGAAACCCCTACAAACTGTGGGCACCCCAAGAACCTCAAGGGCTAAACCCATACCTCCTTGTACTCTGCAGCCGGCTCCCAGGCACCTCTGCCAGAGTGAGCCCTAGTAGACACGGAGGGAGCGCAGGCCAAGGGAGAAAATACAAACGGGCTGTAGCGCCACCTTCTGGAAAACAAAAGAAAGGATTCTAACAGCCTGCCTGTTGAATGGTTAAGAACGGAAGGCTTAAAAGCTTAGTTAAGGAAGTTTCTATTTGTAAACTGAATTCTAACCTGAAAGCAGAGACACATACCTACAAACGCTATTTAAAAATCAAGGAAATATGACGGACCTAGAAATTATCACACTAACTGAAGACACTGCATATAACAGGTCAGATGGTGAGCGCTGCCAAGATGAAGAAATCAGTTATAAATGAGACAGTAGACAAGGAGTGTGATTTTTTTTTTTTTTTTTTTTTTTTACTGAGTGTTTAGGTAACACCAGCAAACAAGGTGACTTTTTTTTGTTTTTTGGCCACACTGCTTGGCATGTGGAATCTTAGTTCCCGGACCAGGGATTGAACCAGCGCCCCCTGCAGTGGCATCGCTGAGTCTCAACCACTAGAACCCCAGGGAGGTCCCACATTTGAACACAGATCTCAAAGAAGATAGGGTTGGATTCAGGAAGTTATCTTGTTATAGCCACGCTTTCCGGGAAACAGACTCACTCAGAAGGACAATGCAGATAGTGGAGTGCAGTTTATTACGCCGGCGGGCCCAAGGCAGAGTCTCCTCTTAGCCAAGGACCCCGTCCAGCATTTGTGAAAATCTTTTATACCCCACGCGTACGTGTCTAAACCCACCTCCTATCCCATGTGTACGTGTCTTAACCCACCACTTGCCCCATGTGTACGTGTCTTAACACACCACTTGCCCCATGTGTACATGTCTTAAACAGTCAATAGTCAATAAGCCCGCAGTTACATTCCAACCAGTTAATAATCGATAAGCCTGTGATTACATCTTGACAGATACGAAAAAAAGTTTATGACCTGTCCGGAGACAGGTGTGATTACAGTATGCTTCCTCTTAGGCAATGAGTAGCCTGGATGTGATCTTCAGGATTCCTCTGTCTGGAGGGGGTCTTATCCTTCCATTGTCGTCCTCACAGGCACTAAGCAGAGAGTTCAGAGTCCACTGGAGAGGCAGTCGAGCACAGCCAGCACGGACAGGCCTGAGGTGGAGTTCAGGCCCTATGAATTCCTTCTTCAATCTGAAGTGTATGCCTCAATGCAGGAATGGCCAGCACAACAGCTCTGAGAAAGGTGCTCATTTCAGAAAAATCAAGGCTCCAAAGGAATGAGGTATGTCAGAGAAGTGTGAGCAAGAAGGTGCATAGTGAGAGATGGTGTTAGAAAAAATCTGAGGAACCAGGTGGCTTCCCTGCTGCTGCTGAAAGGAAGCCAGAGGGAATCCCTCATCCACACTATGGTCCTCTTCCACACTCTTAATTTTTTCGCAAGGGCCTCCCCTGAATTGATTGCCTCTTTAGTACAACCTATTGGTTTATTTCTGGTGTCTATAATGTAAGAGTCACCTTGGAATTATGAGGCCACATACAGGAGACCCGAGTTCAATCCTTAATCTGGGAAGACCCCCTGGAGAAAGACACGGCAACCCACTCCAGTATTCTTGCCTGGGAAATCCCACGGACAGAGCAGCCTGGTGGGCTACAGTCCAGGGCTCTCAAAGAGTCTGACATGACTTAGCAACTCAACAACAGCTCTGCCTTTAAGGATGTTTTCATCCCACGAGGTACATGAACACCCAAACACATGCACACATCCAACCATGGTCTTCTGGGCTGTTACTACCATGCCTTTTCCACTCCCAGGCTTACTGATTAGGTGAGGAGTAAATATAACTCAAGAAGTTCAGAAATCAGAAGACGATTGCTTCTTGGCAGGAAAGCTATGACAAACCTAGACAGTGTGTTGAAAGGCAGAGACATTACTCTGCAGACAAAGGTCCATATAGTCAAGGCTATGGTCTTCCCAGTGGTCATGTATGGTTGTGAGAGCTGGACCATAAAGAAGGCAGAATGCCAAAGAACTGGCTTTGAAATGTGGTGCTGGAGACTCCTGAAAGTCCCTTGGACAGCAAGGAGATCAAACCAGTCAATTTTAAGAGAAATCAGCCCTGAATATTCATTGGAAAGACTGATGCTGAAGCTGAAGCTCCAGTATTCTGGTCATCAGAGGTGAACAGCTGACTCATTGGAAAAGTCCCTGATGCTGGGAAAGATTGAGGGCCGAAGGATAAGAGGGTATTAGAGGATGAGAAGACTGGATGGCATCACTGACACAATGGACATGAACTTGGGCAAACTTGGGAGGTGGTGAAGGACCGGGAGGCCTGGCGTGCTGCAGTCCATGGGGTCGCAAAGAGTCAGACACAACTGGACGACTGAACAACAACAACAAATACAACTCACACCAGCCAGATGTATTATCTTGTCTCTAAGAATGTAGAAATGGTACCCAGAATTCCCAATTCAGTAGCCTCTCACACTAAGTGGAGTAAGCCAGACAGAGAAAGACAAATCATATAATATCACTTATATTTGGAATCTAAGAAAACGAGAAAAATGAACTTCCATACAGAACAGAAATAGACTCACAGACATAGAAAACAAACTTATGGCTACCAAACGGGAAAAGTGGGGGATAAATTAGAAGTTTGAGATTAACATACACACACTGCTGCTGCTGCTTAGGTCGCTTCAGTCATGTCCGACTCTGTGCGACCCCATAGACAGCAGTCCACCAGGCTCCCCCCTCCCTGGATTCTCCAGGGAAGAACACTGGAGTGGGTTGCCATTTCCTTCTCCAGTGCATGAAAGTGAAAAGTGAAAGGGAAGTCGCTCAGGCGTGTCTGACTCGTAGCAACCCCATGGACTGCAGCCTACCAGGCTCCTCCATCCATGGGATTTTCCAGGCAAGAGTACTGGAGTGGGTTGCCATTGCCTTCTCCGAACATACACACACTACTATCTATTAAATAGATAACCAATGAAGACACTGTTTAGCACAGAGAACTATGCTCAATATTTTGTAATAACTCATAAGAGAAAATAATCTGAAATAAAAAATATATATATACACATATATGTATAACTGAATCACTTTTCTGTACACTTGAAACTAACACAACATTGTAAATCAACATTTTTAAGCCTTTCATGACAGATAAATCTGGGCCTCCATATTGGTATGGCCATTTTCTTTCATGTACTAAAATTATATAGATACATATATAGAGTAGTTATAATTATGGATATCATTATCTTAATTATATCATTATCAATTTGCTGTTTCTGGGTGGGGACAAATGGTAGAAAGTTCCTTACTGTTGTCTTATTGACATCAGCCTAAGAAAGTCCTCTACTTCTTCTATTGCCTGTATATTTTAAATATTTGCAGTTTGTTTTATGTCATTAGGGAGACCTGGGTTCGATCCCTGGGTTGGGAAGATCCCCTGGAGGAGGGCATGACAGCCCACTCCAGTATTCTTGCCTGGAGAATCCCCATAGACAGAGGAGCCTGGCGGGCTACAGTCCATGGGGTGGCAAAGAGTGGGACACGACTGAGCAACTAAGCACCGCATACTCTAGTGAATTAATTAAACGGGAAAAATGAAATGATGCATGACTCATCCTAGGATCTTTTTTTTATTGCTGTGTAGTTGCTTCACAGTCTTGTGCTAGTTTCTGCAGTAAAGCAACGTGAATCAGCCCTGTGTGTACACGTATCCCCGCCCCTCTGGATTTCCCTCCCATCACCACAAAGCATTGAGGAGAGTTCCCCACACTATATAGCAGGCTCTTACTAATTATCTATTCCACGCATAGCAGTGTATACTTGTCATTTCTAATCTCCCAATTCCTCCCACCCCCCTCAGTATCCATACTGTACATCTGTGTTTGTTCTGTATGTCTGTGTCTCTATTTCTGCTTTGTAAATAGGTTCATCTGTACCACTTTTTAGATTCCACACATATGCATTAATATACATATTTGTTTTTCTCTTTCTGATTTATTTCACTCTTAATGACAGTCTCTAGGTCCATCTATGTCTCTGCAGATGACCCAATTTTGTTCCTTTTGATAGCTTGCTGCCAAAAAATCTTGGCTACCTGTCTATTGAGGCCAAATTTAGAAATATGTAGATAGAGTTTGGAGGAAATAGAAGAGAGTAGCTTTATTTTGCCTGGCAAAAGGGAAACTTGATGGGCTAGCACCTCAAGAACTGTGACCCCATTCCTGGGGAATTACGTGGGGTTTTATAGGTGGAAACTTGTAGTCCAGGGTATGTGATAAGGAAAAAGGTGGTGAAGGTTTTGCATTCTTCTTCTGTGGGCATTATTATAAAACAATCACTTTTGGCATCAGGTGGCCTGGTACTTGGGTCTAACAGCCCTGTAATTGGGTCCATTCCTCTCTGGCTTATTGGCCTGCAACCTTCTTTCTGAAATGCAGACTATAAGTGGTGATCTGCTAGAGAGTGAGGGAGAGGAAATACCAGGTGCAGGAAGTAATTTACATAATATTAGGGGTGATAGGAGGTAAGCTTTGAGATGGACAAATCTAGTTATACACATTACAGATTAGTAATAGTTAAAATATTGGCTAGCTTTTTCAGGCCATTTTTTGTTTCTTCTCTAGCCTATTCACTGTTCCCTTTATTTTCCGTGTTTTTTAGGAGGAAAAGAAAAAAAAAACTTCTTTCTATTTTTGTTGGAGCAGGCTGAGTAATATTCCTTTGTATATATGTACCACATCTTCTTTATCCATTCCTCTGTTGATAGGCATTCAATTTGCTTCCATGTCCTGGCTATTGTAAATAGTGCTGCAGTGAACACTGGGGTGCGTATGCCTTTTTGAATTATGGTTTTCTCAAGATATCTGCCCAGTAGTGGGATTGCTGGGTCACATCGTCGTTCTAGTCTTGTTTTTTAAGGAACCTCTGTAGTATTCTCCATAGTGACTGTTATATTCCCATTGACAGTTGGGTTCCCATTCCCATTGACAGAGGGTTCCCTTTTCTCTACACCCTCTCCAGCATTTATTGTTTGTAGATTTTTTGATCTTGGCCATTCCGACAGTGTGAGTAGATATCTCATTGTAGTTTTGATTTGCATTTCTATAATAATAATTAGTGATGTTAAGCATCTTTCAATGTGCCTCTTGGCCATCTGTATGTCTTCCTTGGAGAAATGTCTGTTTAGGTCTTCAGCCCATTTTTTTATTAGGTTGTTTATTTTTTTATATTGAGCTGCATGAACTGTCTGTATATTTGGAAGATTAATTCCTTGTCAGTTGCTTTGTTTGCAAATATCTCCCATTCTGAGGATTGTCTTTTCATCTTATGTATGGCTTGCTTTGGTGTGCAAAAGCCTTTAAGTTTAATCAAGTTCCATTTGCTTATTTTTGTTTTTATTTTCATTACTCTAGGAAGCTGGGTCAAAAAAAGCTCATGCTCTGATTTATGTCAAAGAGTATTCTTTCTATGTTTTCCTTTAAGAGTTTTATAGTGTCCTTACATTTAGGTCTTTAACCCATTTTTAATTTACTTTTGTGTATGGTATTAGGGAGTGTTCTAATTTCATTCTTTTACATGTAGCTGCTCAGTTTTCCCAGCACCATGTATTGAAGATGTCAGGCGAATGTATTCTCCTCGGTTCTGTCTCATCTCAACAAAAATTTGAAGCGATGGACTTTAGAGACCTCGGCGTGTCATAGCTCTCAGACAGACTGTGTTATAGCTCTTAGACAGATCAGTGTTACAGCTCTGTGTTACAGCTCAATTTTATTTAGAAAATAGCAGGAAAATACATCCTCGAGGCATGAGGGCATGCGGACCCAAAGACGCGAAGAGAAGAGAGGGAGAGCGTGCGAGTGCGCGGGAGAGAAAGAAACCCGGCCCTTTGGCTCCTCTTTTTATATGTTTCTTCCTTCCCCCTGGACCTGCCCTATGTAAACTGGGCCAGCCAGGAGTGCTGTTTGTTCTACCTGAGGTCCTCACTCTGGTCCTCGGACCTTTCTTTGTTCTATTTTCACGGGCTTTTCCCTTCCTTGTCTTTTAGCTACCGCCACTCTGGACTCCTGTTTCCTATTCTAACTACCTAACAAAGAGACTGTCTTTTCTCTGTGGTGTATTCTTGCCTCCTTTGTCATTGATCAGGTGGCCATAGGTGCATGGGTTTATCTCTGGGCTTTCTATCCTGTTCCATTGACCTTTATTTCTGTTTTTGTGCCAGTACCATACTGTCTGATCTTCATCACAGGCAGCTGAGTCACACTGAACAGGTATATGATACATGTCTTCTAACTGGGAAAAGGGAAATTGTTATTTATGTCTATATGTACAATGGAGTTAAATTAAGGCAATTCACATTTTAAAGACTCATTTTCTTAGAGACAAAATTAACCTCAACATAAAAATGAACTGACTGTAACTGGGTTGGAGACAGAAGAGCACTGCAGCAGTGCACAGATTCATAGATGAGCCTAGAAACACAGTGAAGAGACTGGCAACTAATTGCAAACTCATGAAGAGTCTTAGAGCTCAAGACTCCTCCCCACCATCATCTCATTCAATACTAAACACATTGCGTTAAACCATTTTATTTTTGCATGGTTAGTTATGCAGCAATAGCTAAAGATACAACAATCAAAGTGAACTTAGTTAAGGGTAATTGTAATAATCTGTTGTTTCTTCTTCTTTTTAAAAAAGATGTATTCATTTTTGGCTGCTCTGAGTCTTCATTGCTGTGCACGGGCTTTCTCTAGTTGCAGAGAACAGTGGCTACTCTCTAGTTGGAGTGTGCCAGCTTCTCACTGCAGTGGCTTCTCTTGTTGCAGGCTCTAGAGCAACGGCTCAGTAGTTGTGGCACACAGGCTTAGCTGCTCCACGGCATGTGGGATCTACCCCACCGGGGATTGAATCCCTGCCCCCTGCATTGGCAGGTGGGTTCTTAACCACTAGACCACCAGGGGAGCCCTATTGCTTCTTATTTTTATCTTTTGTTCTGCTATTGGAAGACAACATTTCTGATCACTTTGTTATTCACATTTTCATCAGATAATTGTATTAAAAATGACTACGTTGGTATTTCTTTCCAGGTTCCCAGGAGAGTTTGCAAGAATATGCATGTTTGTGAAGAAAAACTGCATTAAGTAAAGAATCATATGACTAAGCAGAATTCAAGTTCTCTTACAAGTTAGTCTTGATCATACAAATAGAAGAAATTCCTTTCTATATAAGAAATATATAATGGATGATATTGTTCATTCACTGTCTGTTTAGTGTTTATGAGAAAATTTGGAAATGAATGAGATATTTTATGGAAGATAGACATATTTGTAGCATCACTGTAAGTTTTCAAGCAGAAAGAGTGAGGAAATTCAATGAGAAAACATAAAATCTGCTAACATTCTTCATCTCAATGAATAAATCCCCTTACACATTGACACTGGTATTCCATAGTTCAGTGAATAGATGTACAGTTTGAAAAGAAACTTAATGCATGAAATACAGAGTATAATTTAAAATATGTTTCATCATAATGTTATGTCTGACTCTAAGGCCATATTAAGTCAAGCTCCTCAACTTTCTGTTTCAGTGTAGTTGCCATTAGAATAAATGTGTTTGATATTTAGTTATTTCAGTGACAATGGTAGGCACTGTGTAGTAGACCCTGGAAAAGAGTACAGTATCTTACTAAAGAGAATAAAAACCAATGACAAAAAAACTAGTAGGTTAAGTCTACATTATCAAGAAGACCAGGTAAGATAGTTTTATATAGAGAGGGCTTCCCCAGTGGCTCAGACAGTAAAGGGTCTGCCTGCAATACAGGAGACACAGGGTTTGATGCCTGGGTTGGGAAGATGCCCTGGAGAAGGAAATGGCAACCCATTCCAGTATTCTTGCCTGGAGAATCCCATGGACAGAGGAGCCTGTCAAGCTACGTCCACGAGGTCGCAAGGAGTCAGACACTGCTGAGTGAATAGAGAGAGAGAGAGAGAGGAATCAAGGACCCAAAAGTGAAAAACTGGTCTCAGGTTTTCCCCTCCTATGAAATTACAGAAATAGCATAGTTGCCACGTTTGGTTGCTTCCATTGGAATGGCAAAACTCATGACTCTTCTTCTACTAAAACTAAAGACATTACATGGGGTAATATTTGTCATCTGAGAAGAAATTATTCTTAAGAAATCCAAGCAATTCCATGAGATAAATGAAAAGTTCTCATTTTTTTTCCATATCGGTGGTTGGGAATAAATTAGAGAAAACAGAAAGAAAATGGAGAGAAATATGTTAGATATCAGAGAGAGAAGAAAGTCTAATCAAGTAAATGACTAAATTGTACACAGAAGTTGAAAAAAATATAAATTTCAAGGACTTTCCTGGTGGACCAGGGGTTAAGACTTCTCATTCCCAGGGCAAGGGTTCGATCCCTGGTCAGGGAACTGGATCCCACAAGCTGCAACAAAGATCTCGCACGACTCAACTAAAACCTGGTACAGTAAAAAAATTTTCAGAAAATAAATAGAGTAAGTTTTACTTGTGCAGACTGATTGAAGAATTATAACTTCTGACACTGAGACTTTGAGCCCCGAAATCATAGGCAACTCTTCAGCCCTGTGACCACTGTCCCTTTTATAACTGCCACCCCCAGGAATCTTTTCAGAGCCCCCTTTATGTCTTTATTCCTCAGACTGTAGATGAAGGGGTTCATCATGGGCGTGACCACGGCATACATCACTGAAGCTTTTGCACTTGAGTGTGATCTGTGGGTAGCAGCTGAGCTAAGGTACACCCCTAGGCTTGTACAAAAAAATAAAGAGACAATTGAGAGGTGAGACACGCAGGTGGAAAACGCTGCTTGCTTCCCCTGAGCTGATGAGATCCCACGTATGGAGGAAACGATCTTCGAATATGAGAAAAGGATAGCAGCCAGGGGACCGCCAGCCAGCAGCACAGGTGCAAAATACATCACCATGTTGTTAAGAAAGGTGTCACAGCAGGCAAGTTGGACCATCTGATTGAGTTCACAGAAAAAGTGGGGGATTTCCACGTCTTTGCAGAAGGACAGCCGCAACACCATTAGGCTTTGTAACAATGAATGCAAGACACTTATAATCCAGGTCACCAGAAGCAGGAGTCCACACAGTCGGGGGTTCATAATAACCATGTAATGCAGGGGATGGCAGATGGCCACAAACCTGTCATAGGCCATCACGGTCAAAAGATAGATGTCCAACCCTGAAAAGAATAGGAAAAAGTACATCTGGGTGATGCAACCTGCATAGGTTATGACTTTGCTCTGTGTCTGGATGTTCACCAGCATCTTGGGGACGGTAGTGGTGGTAAAACAGATATCTGCGAAGGACAGGTTGGAGAGGACGAAGTACATGGGTGTGTGGAGGTGGGAGTCATGGACAGTGGCCAGGATGATGAGCAGATTTCCAAACACAGTGATCAGGTACATGGAGAGGAAAATCACAAATATGAGTGTCTGTAATTCTGGTTCCTTTGAAAACCCCAGAAGAATAAATTCTGAAACTCCTGTAAGATTCCATGGTTCCATGTGATGAAGGGGACTAATAGAGAAGAGGATAATAGCATGACTCATTTTCACATAACTGGCAGTACTCGCTGGGTTGCAAGGTCACAATATATATATATTTGCACTCAAGAAGTTAATTTTGATATTTTGTGTATGGGTTTGTCTTCTTTAGAGGGTCTCCCACTTCACCTCTGATTAGGAATTTTGGTCACATATTAGCAGTTTCCCCAAGAAGTCATGCATTCTACTGCTTTACTGAGAATATCTTTCATGCACTTGAGGGGTACCTATCGAGTGCCCACCACAATGCAGATGCTATCTAGGCAATAAGTACAAGGTGCTGAAAAAAACAAAGCCCCTACAGTCCAATGATGGGGAAAGAATAGAAGCAAACAAAATAGTTTACGAGGACTTCCCTGGTGGCCCAGTAGTTATGACTCCACACTCCCAACGGAGAGGACCCAGGTTTGATCTCTGGTCAGGGAACTAGATACCACATGTCTCATCAAAGAGTTCACATGTGTGCATGTTCAGTCGTACCTGACTCTTTTGTAACCCCATGGAGTGTAGCCCTCCAGGCTCCTCTGTCTATGGAGTTTTCCAGGCAAGAATACTGGAATGGGTTGCCATTTCCTACTGCAGGGTTTATATGCTGAAACTAAAAAACCCCACAAGGCACAGGGAAGACAGAAGCTCCCATGTGCAGCAACTAAGACCCAGCACAGTCAAATATGTCTTTTTTTTTTTTTAATATATCTTTTTTAGAAAAGAAAGTAAATGGATTCTTTTTTGGAGGTTCTAAAAGGAACCCAGCCCTGCAGACATCTGGATTTTAGCCCACTGAGACCCATTTCAGGCTTCTGAACTGCAGAACTGTAAGAGCATAAACTGGTTTCTTTTCAGCCAATAAGTGGTCTTTTGTGATAGTGGCAACAGGAATATCATAGAGACATTGATTCAATAAAATTGTTTTAGGGAAATGAGTTTAAGCCTATCAAGTAATTCATTTAGTTTCCCTTGAGTAAGGGCAATCTATATTGAAAATTCACATTAAGTAGAAAAAAAATTTTAAATCAGGTTGGATATATTCCACTCTGTCAGCTGGCACAGTAAATCTCTCATTGCATAAACGTAACTGTGGTTCTCACTGTGGGACTTTTCTGGCACTGAAATATGAAAAGCAACATATTATTAAAATTAAGATTACCCATCTTACTTTAAATCGATTTCAGCTTTCTTTTATTTCATATTAATTCAAATGTTCATTCTTTTTATTTCTATCATTTTCAGTTTTCATATTACCCTTTAACATATGCGATGGACTAAAAGATAGATATCTGTGTGGGTATACATGTGCATATTCTTGAAAAAAATATATACGCACATGCGCACAAATATAACCTTTGCCCTTGAATATTTTCTTTATACTAAAAATAAATTACCACACATTTCACCATTCTTCACAGCATCTATATGAAGTTATATTTAGTATCCCACATTATCTTCAGAAATAAGGAAACCAAGGCTCAGGAAGCTAAATTTTTTAAATTTAACAATTATTTTTAAATTTGTTGACAATTACATAATAAGTAGCTAAAATTCATGTGCACTGTCTTAAGTTAAACACAAATGGAAGCAAGCAATATGTACCTTGATTTTTGTATAGCTCCTTTAATTCATCAAATGCACACTTTAAATATGCAGTTTATTTTGTGCAATTATACGGTTGTATGCAATTTTTAATATATAAAATTTATAATATATTATTATTTATGCAATTAGACTCCAATAATTTAGATAAAAAGGAAAACTGCATGGTGCATAGCTAAGGGTAGTATATGGAGCACATGTAGCTGATTTTCACTTTATAGGGTGGAAAATATCTCTTTTAACTAGATAGAAAGTCAAGTGCTATATATAGACAGAAGCAATGGAATTAATTTTAATTAATTCACATAATAAACTCATTTTGCTGTAAATAGAAGATTAACCTAAATATAAGAATGTAGTAAACTGATAATAAATTGGAAGAGCATTCAGCCACACGCAGCATGGATGAGCCTTAGATACAGTGTAGAGACTGACTGCTGACTACGGACTCAGAGCACAGAGGAGATTACAGCATATAATTTCATTTGATAATAAAGATATTATGATATCCTACTTGATATAAGATGACTTGTGCATGATGATCACTTAGTGCAGGGAGTGGCAGATGACCAACAAGTGGTCATAGATCATCACGGTCAGAAGAAAGACATCCAATACTACATCCAATGCTACAAAGTATAAGTAAAAATACATATGACTGATGCACCTTTCATAGGTTATAACTTTTCTCTGTGTGTTCACTAGCATCTTTGGAATTGTGGTAGTGACAAAACAGATGGCTACAAGGGGCAGATTAGAGAGGCAGAAGTATGTGGGCATGTGGAGGTGGGAGTCTGAACTGATGGCTGGGATGTTAAGCAAATTTCTGAACACAGTGATTATGTACATGGAGGAAAAAAGCTCAAATTGTGAGGGACTGCAGTTCTGGTTCTTTTGACACTCCCAGAAGAAAACTTGAAAATTGTGTAACATTGCCTGGTACCATATGGTGGTAGTGACTACCAAGAAACAAAAAATAATGACTACTAATACATTGCTAATACATTTGAATTGCTACTATTTATATTAGGCAAGAAATCAACATATATATTTGTACAGATCTCATCCTCTTTTAAGGGCTTCCTGGGTGGCTCAGCAGGTAAAGAATCTGCCTGCAATGCAGGAGACAGGAGACTCGGGTTCAGTCCCTGGGTTGCGAAGATTCCCTGGAGGAGGAGATGGCAACCTACTCCAGTATACTTGCCTGGAGAATCTCCATGGACAGAGGAGCCGGGCGGGCTACAGTCCATGAGGTTGCAAAGAGTTGGACATGACTGAGCAACTAAGCAAGCACCCATGAATGCTCTTCAAGGGATCTCCCATGACTTCTCTGACAAGCGATTCCTACCCCATACTCAGATTTTCCCCAAAGAGGTCGTATATTGCAAAGTTTAATGAGAGATGCTTTCATGAATTTGAGAAATAAATGCTGAGTACCGACCATCCTCTAGGCAAAAGGTATAAGGCACTAAGAGAAAAATTCCCTAGAATATAATGATGGTGAAAAATATAAATAAGAATATTATATATCATGTCAGATGGTGACAGGTACTACCATCTGTCAAGAAGAAAGAAAGAGTAGATATAAAAGTAGTGGAAAGGGTATTATTTTTTATTAGGAACTCAAAAAGACCTGCAAATAAAAATAGAAAACTCAAGGAAGACCGAATACAAGACATGAGGTTCTCAGGGGTAAATGGTTGCCCTATGAGGACAAGAGGGGCTTCCCTGGTGGCTCAGATGTTAAAGACCCTGCCTGCAATGCGGGAGAGCTGGGGTTCAGTCCCTGGGGTTCCCCCTGGAGGAGGAAACGGCAACCCGTTCCAGTATTCTTGCCTGGAGAATCCCATGGACAGAGGGCTACAGTCCATGGGGTTAAAAAGTCAGATAGGACTGAGCTACAAACACTTTCACAAGGGAAAGAGACTTAGCAAAGACTCTGAAAAAGGGGCTTGTTTCAGACGTCCAAAACTCAAAATGGGGCCAGTGTGCTGAGAGGAGACAAGAGGGAATATGATGGAAGATATTGTCAGAGGATGTGGAGAAACCAGGTGACTTTTCTGCTGCAGTGAAACTTCAAGACACAGGGAGTCCTCATTCACAGGCCATCCCTCATATTTCATCAATTTTGTAGATAATTACCCACAGGAATCCTGTGGGTAATGATGATGTCTTATTTTCATCTGTTGGTTAACATTCTGGCATCTGTACTAAAGGTCAGATTTTGGGGCTTATGGCCTGGGGACCACTGCCCTGAGAACAGCTCATGCCCCTCAAAATACAAGGGCACACACACAACCAACATACAACACATAGACACACCGAGTGCATTACCATTTTATGATTTCCTGGGGTCATGTTACTACCAGGATCTTCTCACCAGTGTCACAATGATTAGGAAATAAATGATACAAAGGAAGCTGTGGACATCTGATTATTTTTCACCTAAAGAACATAGAAACAGTAACCCAATTCCAGTTGGAAAGCTAACATGGACATGGGGTTCCCTATTTATATGACCAGCTTGTGTCTCATATTTAAGGAAACCAAAAAAGCATTTCAAAAACAGAGAGAGGGAAAAGACAAAGACATATGAAAGGAAAGAGATCCAAGATTCTCAGGAGATTTCTGAGAGATTGTGATAGGGAGAAAGCTTCTTTGGTTCTCGCAGCATTCCCATCCCAGTATAGCCCCTTGACACCCAGAATAACTACTAAAGCAGCAAAAAAAAAAAAAAAATTTATTCTCCAGGGAAAGGAATGATACCTCACAATGTTGAGACACCTTATTGATTGAACATGCCCTTAGAAAAATGAGCAAAGGGAATCAACCCTCAATTTACAGCAGAAAATTACAACATACAATATTAGGGATTGTAAAAGATGAAATGGAAAGAGACTGTCTAAGTGGTATTAAATGCAAAACTTTCAGAATCATGAAACCACCTATAGAATATCGGATCTACCATGTATTAGCTGTTGATCTATGGAGAGCCAAACAAATCATTTAAAATGTTAGTGAAAGTGAAGTGAAAGTCGCTCAGTCGTGTCTGACTCTTTGTGACCTCATGGACTATATAGTTCATGGAATTCTCCAGGCCAGAATACTGGAGTGGGTAGCTTTTCCCTTTTCCAGGGGATCTTCCTGACCCACGAATCTTTACTCAAATGATGGGGATAGCGGTATCTACGTCTGAGGTGATCAACTGATTTAGTCAACATATGTAAAAAGTTTAGTGTAGTTCCTTCCTGTGGATGAAGATGATGATGCAGTGAGGCCAAACTTTTTTTTCTACCTCTCAAATGCATCCATCACTTCCACAACTAGGTAATAAAACGATTGTAAAGTAAGGCTCTTTAGCATACTCCCTTTTCATATTAAATACAATTTTTTTCATGTGAATATTCAACATGCTACCAATGCAAAATGTTCATCTTAAGAACTGCTGTTGCAAAGTTATATTGACTTCTTGTGGTCTGGGATTTCTAATAAATACAGAACATGCTCAAATACACCCCATAGTAAATATTTTTAAATGTTTTCAGTTCACTGCATAGGCCTCCATGGCTAATACTCTATTTGCTACTCCTCTTCAATACAAAATGCTTCAGATATAATTTTATTGGAACTATTTTACACCTTTGTTCCCTTCTTTATTCTCCTCCAAAAGGACTTGCATCCCCATCATTTAATTGTTGCAATGATTCTTGTATTTCTGAGTTCAAAGGACACTTCTCCTTCTAATGTACTAAATAAATTAATGATCCATTAATCAATCTACCTAGCAAATAATCTCTAGGCTCTGGGCTAGTTTAGTTTTTCTCTCAGGTGACCTCGGGTGGAAATTCTCCACTTCCCTCCTCTTTGAATCTTTCCTGAAGTACCTACCAAGCTCCCAGACTCACCTGAATGGGGTATCTGAGAGGAAGGGCTCTGTGTGGAAGTCTTAATTCTTCTCTGGATGGTTAGTGAAGGAGACAGAGGATCTGTCACCACAGAGGACAGCAGAAAGAAGTGAAACATCAGTTTCCGAGCCAGACTTAGGAATCTAAAATCAACAACCATGCCCTCTTCCAGCTTAAGGGTGCTCATGCTCAGGAACAATAGCAGGGAAGATATTTACAGTTTCCGGGGTCTGCTCATTAGGCACTGTTTTTTATTATTACCTGTACCTCTGAGCATACCATTTTCCTGTGGGACACCGATCTGGACACAAGGGGAAAACCCCCGGCTGATTGTCTATTCCTAATAGACCAGATTGGCCCTCAGGTGACTCCAGTTTTTACTCCTTTTTCCATGAATTCTCCTGTCTTTCAAAGGTCTCACCTCTTTGTACTGTCTCTCAATCTTGAGCTCATGTTTTGTCCAATTCTAAGACTGAGGATTCTGTGTTACAAAGGTCTCACGAGCCTTCAAATTATTGACTTCTGTCAGGGCACATCTCCTGAAATCGCTAGAAAATTGCTATTCATCTCCTCCACAAGGGTGAGGGATGTTTTCCTTTGAGGTAAAATAATAGGTACTAAAGCCATAAGCTTCATGATGCCTTTGGTAAGTCAATTAGGAGTTTTATGCTTTTAACAGAGACTCAATCAGTTCAGTCACCCAGTCGTGTCCAATTCTTTGCAAGCTCATGGACTGTGGCACGCCAGTCTTCCCTGTTCCTCACCAACTCTTGGAGCTTACTCAAACTCAAGTCCAAGTCCATTGAGTCGGTGATGTCATCCAACCATCTCATCTTCTGCCATCCCCTTCTCCTCCGACCTTCAATCTTTCCCAGCATCAGGGTCTTTTCAAATGAGTCAGCTCTTCGCATCAGGTGGCCAAAGTATTGGAGTTTCAGCTTCATCATCAGTCCTTCCAATGAATATTCAGGACTGATTTCTTTTAGGATTGACTGGTTGGGTCTCCTTGCAGTCCAAGGGACTCTCAAGAGTTTCTCCAACACCACAGTTCAAAAGCATCAATACTTCGGCACTCAGCTTTCTTTATGGTCCTCTTCTCACATCCGTACATGACTATTGGAAAAACCACAGCTTTGACTAGACAGACCTTTGTCGGCAAGGTAATGTCTCTGCTTTTTAATATGCTATCTAGGTTGGTCATAACTTTTCTTCCAAGGAGCAAGCGTCTTTTAATTTCATGGCTGCTGTCACCATCTGCAGTGATTTTGGAACCCAAGAAAATAAACTCTCTCACTGTTTCCATTGCTTCCCCTTCTATTTGCCATGAAGTGATAGGACTGGATGCCATGATCTTTGTTTTTTGAATGTTGAGTTTTAAGCCAACTTTTTCAGTCTCCTCTTTCACTTTCATCAAGAGGCTCTTTAGTTCTTCACTTTCTCCCATAAGGATGGTGTCATCTGCATATCTGAGGTTATTGATATTTCTCCCGCCATCTTGATTCCAGCTTGTGCTTCATTCAGCCCAGCATTTCACATGATGTACTCTGCATATAAGTTAAATAAGCAGGGTGACGATATACAGCCTTGACGTACTCCTTTCCTGATTTGGAACCAGTCTGTTGCTCCATGTCCAGTTCTAGCTATTGCTTCTTGACCTGCACATAGATTTCTCAGGAGGCAAGTCAGGTGGTCTGGTATTCCCATCTCTTTCAGAATTTTCCACAATTAATTGTGATCCACACAGTCAAAGGCTTTGGTATAGTCAATAAAGCAGAAGTAGATGTTTTTTCTGGAACTCTCTTGCTTTTTCAATGATCCTACGGATGTTGGCAATTTGATCTAGGGTTCTTCTGCCTTTTCTAAAACCAGCTTGAACATCTGGAAGTTCATGGTTCATGTACTGTTGGAGCCTGGCTTGGAGAATTTTGAGCATTACTTTGCTAGCATGTGAGATGAGTGCAATTGTGCAGTAATTTGAACATTCTTTGGCATTGCCTTTCTTTGGGATTGGAATGAAAACTGACCTTTTCCAGTCCTGTGGCCGCAGCTGAGTTTTCCAAATTTGCTGGCATATTGAGTGCAGCACTTTCACAGCATCGTCTTTTAGGATTTGAAATAACTCAGCTGGAATTCCATCACATCCACTAGCTTTGTTTGTAGTGATGCTTCCTAAGGCCCACTTGACTTCATATTCCAGGATGTCTGGCTCTAGGTCAGTGATCACACCATTGTTATTATCTGGGTCGTGAAGATCTTTTCTGTATAGTTCTTCTGTGTATTCTTGCCACCTCTTCTTAATATCTTCTGCTTCTGTTAGGTTCATACCATTTCTGTCCTTTATTGTGCCCATCTTTGCATGAAATGTTCCCTTGGTATCTGTAATTTTCTTGAAGAGATCTCTAGCCTTTCCCATTCTGTTATTTTCCTCTATTCCTTTGCATTTATCACTGAGGAAGGCTTTCTTATCTCTCCTTGCTATTCTTTGGAACTCTGCAATCAAATGGGTATATCTTTCCTTTTCTCCTTTACCTTTAGCATCTCTTTTTTTCACAGTTATTTGTAAGGCCTCCTCAGACAACCATTTTGGCTTTTTGCATTTCTTTTTCTTGGGGATGGTCTTGATCACTGCCTCTTGTACAGTGTCATGAACCTCCGTCCATAGTTCTTTAGGTACTCTATCAGAGCTAATCCCTTGAATCTATTTGTCACTTCCACTGTATAATCATAAAGGATTTGATTTAGGTCATACCTGAATGGTCTAGTGGTTTTCCCTACTTTCTTCAATTTAAGTCTGAATTTGGCAATAAGGAGCTCATGATCTGAGCCATAGTCAACTCCCGGTCTTGTTTTTGCTGACCGTATAGAGCTCCATCTTTGGCTGCAAAGAATATAATCAATCTGATTTCAGTATTGACCATCTGATGATGTCCATGTGTAGAGTCGTCTCCTGTGCTGTTGGAAGAGGGTGTTTGCTATGACCAGTGTGTCCTCTTGGCAAAACTCTGTTAGTCTTTGACCTGTTTTGTTTTGTACTCCAAGGCCAAATTTGCCTGTTACTCCAGGTATCTCTTGACTTGCTACTTTTGCATTCCAGTCACCCATAAGAAAAAAGACATCTCTTCTGGGTGTTATTTCTAAAAGGTCTTGTAGGTCTTCATAGAACCATAGAACCACTTCAGTTTCTTCAGCATTACTCGTCGGGGCATAGACTTGGATTACTGTGATAGTGAATGGTTTGCCTTGGAAACGAACAGAGATCATTCTGTCATTTTTGAGATTGTATCCAAGTACTGCATTTCAAACTCTTTTGTTTACTGTGAGGGCTACTCCATTTCTTCTAAGGCATTCTTGCCCACAGTAGCAGATATAATGGTCACCTGAGTTAAATTCACCCATTCAAAAAACATTAGTTTTTTTTATAATATATGTTTGTATCTATAATATATATTTGGATCAGTTCAGGAACTGAACTTAACATTCTCATGCAAATCGTCTTATTTAATTTTTACTAAAGCCCACTCTCTGAGGTCCATACTGTTTCAAATATCATTCTGTATTTGCAGAAACTGGGCTTATATGGGTGAGGTAATCTGCCCTAAGTTACTAAAGGATGAGGTTTGATTGGAGCCGCATCAAGTTATTTCCAGTTCTCATGCTTAAAGCCAGTGGTTCTCAACCGAGATGTTTTTGCCTGCAGGCACACTTGGCAATTGGGGGAGAAATTTTATTTGCCGCCAGTGGGAAAGTACTACTCCCATTTGTTGGATCAAGGCAAGGAATGCTGCTCAACATCCTATACTGCACAAGGTATTCCCACCACAAAAAATTATCCAGGGACTTCTCAGGTGGTCAGCAGTTAAGAATCTGCCTGCCGGCAGATTTCAAACATTGACTCTTCATACCTGGAGTCTCTTTTTCTATCCTGTCCGAGGGGAGTTGTGCCGTTTCAGGCGGGTTCACAAAACTACGAGCTGAGTTTCCAAGGGATGATTCAGACAAACATAGTTTCCAAGACCCAAAAGGATGTCATAAGAAGGCCAACGTTTGTGTCTTACTGGGATGTGGAGCAGGTGAAACGCAGACAAGACCATCAGCAGGGGCAGACCTCGTCAGAACCTTACATCAAGATATATCTTCCCCAACCGGACACAAGCGTCTCATTCTCAAATGACTTTGAGTTGCTTGAAATCCATAACAGTACTCCAGAATATGTTGAAGTAAGTGATCTTTTTAAAGCTTCCATGAGAAATTTCAAGATTGAAAAGATAAGGAAGGTCCAGAACCTACAGCTCTTGAAGGCTTTTGAAAGCAAGAAAAAGGAGATGAAGAGAGACCAGCAAATCCTATTTTGTGCAGCAAGACGCAGCAACATGACGTCTATCTGTAAGAATAATTTTGACTGTCTCTCACATGGAAGTCATGATGCCAAATATGGAAAAGGAATCTACTTCACAAAAGATGCCATTAGTTCCCATAAAAATTGCCCGTTTGATTCCAAAAACATCGTTATGTTTGTAGCCCGAGTCCTGGTTGGAAATTTCATTGAAGGCCATATGAGCTACCAGAGACCCCCTCCGCGGTATGACAGCTGCGTGGATACAAGGTTGAATCCCTCTGTTTTTGTCATCTTTCAGAAAGATCAGATTTACCCAGAATATGTGATTGAATATACCGAAACAGAGAAACCCTGCGTGATTAGTTAGAAATGATGGCTACAGCGTCATAAAGGATGCCATAACCACTCTGTTCACGTACTGAACCCAATCTCCCAGAAGGATGATAGTTAAACTTACGTCTTCTCTCCTATAAATGCCTTGGATTAGTGGTTCCCAAACTTTGCTGCACATTTGAATTATCTGGGAAGCGTTAAACAACTCCACTGTCCAGGGGACTTCCCTGGTGATCCAGTGGTTAAGACTCCACACTCCCAATGTAGGGGGCACAGGTTCAATCCCTGAACTAAGATCTGGCATGCTGCACAGTGCATGCAGCCTTAAAAAAAAATTCCGCTGTCCAGATTACACCCCACTCCAACTAGATCACTTTTTTGGGGTTGACAGCCAAGAAGATGATTGAAATGTGTCATAAGTTTGGGAATCACTCATTACCTTAGATGTAACTGGTAAAGACTCACTTCTACAGCTTCTGTTAATGCAGCAACCTTTCTCCCCCAACTACTCTTAGTTGATTGTGTGATTTGGTTTTGTTTTGGTTAAATTGAAAGAAAATTTATTTGGGAAATAAAAATAAGTGAAATCTAAAAATTCCTATTGAAATAAGGACATAAGACAGTACAGCCTTGGAAAATTGTGGAAAGCTGGGGGAAAATACATAGGAATATAGTTGCAGGGGGTGGAAACGTAAAGGCAATTTAAATGCTAGCAAGACATAACTGCAGTACTGTACCTTATCTCTGTGGTGAAACTGATTTGAGGGCATGCATTTCTTTATCTCTACGTTTATTTAGGTACTCCATCCAAGTTGACGCTTTATGAAATGCAATAAAAAGAGCTGCTAAGTATGGCTCAGAGCGCAGCAACCAACTGTAATTAACTGCCCATTTGGGCAAAGTAGACATTTATATTCTAACTAACAGAGAAGGCTTTTTTCAGGTCAGACATACATGAAGTGCTGGTATTTTGGGTGGACCGAGTTGCAGTAACCAGATTCACACAATCACGACTGATAAATCCGAGTGCTGTTGTAGTCGTTCGCTATGTTAGTTGAGGCTCAACAAGCAATTAGGGCCATTCTACTAAAGGATGGGCCCCCTAAGGAGGTGAGGTTAGTTTCCTAGGGAGACAGAATCAAAACGAAGGGAACAGTGCCGCAAACAAGCCTCGCGCCTGCGAGGGGCTTCTTTTTCTAAATATAACAGATTGTGTGGAATTGTAGCACAATCAGTTTTTAGAGCAGCTGAGGTGCCTGGACCAAGAGTTCCTTTCTTATTATGAATGAGGGTTTTCCTTCCAATTTTCAACATTCCATACCAGTCACCAACATTTCATGTTATAATTACTTCCAGCAGATATGTTATAAAAATGAATTAGCATTAGAGTTGATTTTATATTAGGTTTTAGATCGGTGCAAAGATCTCTACAACTCTCTGACTTGAAAGGGCTCCAACAGGGACTTACTTCCCTGGCAGTGCAAAAGTTAAGGCTTCAAGCTTCCACTGCATGGGGCACGGGTTCAAACCCTGGTCAGGAAACCAAGATCCCATATGCCACGTGGCCTGGCCAAAAAAAGTTAAAAAACCTAAAAAAAAAAAAAAAAGGAAATCTACAGATTGTCGAAATGGAGAAAATGAGGAAGTACTATATTCTTGCAGGTGAGCTGTAGGTCATACACGAATGTCTAGTGAGACATTCTACATTCGTACAGGTGCAGAGTAATTCCTTATTGTGAGCAGCTGCCCAGGGTACTGCCAGATAGTCAGCATACTTGGCTCTCACATACTACATGCCAGTAGCGCCCTCCCCCATTATGATGGCAGCCACAAACCTTATCAGACCTATTCACCATCTTCAGAGCAAATGATTTGTATGATAATATCCCCTTTGCTGTCCTGAGATGATTCAAATACTACAATCTACATGAATTTTTTTCTTAAGAAATCAATTTATTGCCCTCACTATTATAATGGAGAAACAGAAGGCAAGAAGTTTGTAATAATGATAAAATGAATATCAATATGTAAATGCTCCAGCATGACCACGCTATACGACATCATGAAATAGATATTTACTTCTACTAATAATGAATAGGTTTGGATTTAAGAGTCGATCGGAGGCTACTTCCTATAAAGAAGTACTGGAAAGATTAGAAGTATAGGTGACACCAGAATGAAAACCAGTATTAGGGTAAGTCATAACAGACCATATACCTTTTCTGCATGTAGTTAGGGGAAGAACGAAATTATCTTAACTGAAATAAGTTTAGCAGGACAAGACAAATGACAGATTGTCTAAGAGGAAAAAAAGAATTATATCCTTTCAGGCGAGCTGTAGGTCCTACATAAGTGTCTAGTAGGACCTTAGAAAGTCGTATAGAGTAGCGAATAAGTCTTCTTTGTATGGGACTAACCCATACACCATAGGGACATTTCTTATCCCTAGCCGGATCCACCCAATGCCAGTAAAAGTCCGCAATTATTACAAAACCAACAACCCATCAATTTCCAAAAGACCACAATGAGACTCACTCAGTTAATATCTAGCATCTTTAGATTAGCTTACTAGCCTTCATAAGGAGTCCTCCTATAGATTAAATTGGATGCTTGCCTCCCAAATCCCTGGTTTTAAAAACACTTTGCATCTTGCTTTGATTATTTTTAGCACCTGTCTGACTTACAGTTGTCCGCTTTTCGCATTAGAGTGTAAGCTCCATGAGAGCCAAGTCACCCTGTCCTGTTCACTGTGCCACACTGCATACCCAGCTGAGTGCTTGATACACTGGATAAATTTTGTTGAATAAAGTTCAGCTTCTTATAATTCAAAAAAAAAAAAAAAGAATCTGCCTGCCAAGCAGGAGACATGGGTTCAATCCCTGGCTGGGGAACTAAGATCCCACATGCCACAGAGCAATTAAGCCCATGCGCTACAACTACCAAGCCTGCGCTCTAAAGCCAGTGCTCCGGAACAAGAGAAGCTACCTCAATAATCCCATGCACAGCAACAAAGACCCAGCACAGCCAAAAAATAAAATAATTAACTAATTTTAAAAAAGAATTATCCAACACAAAAGTTAATACATTGAGAAACAGTATTTTAGACCAAAAGATCTATAGCATTAATGTGTATATGAATCACTTGGGAATCTTGTTCAAATGCAGATTCTGGTTAAGCAAGCCCAGAGATTCTACATTCGGAACTAGTTCTGGGTTGATATTGATGCTTCTGGTCCTGTTCTGTGAACCACTTTGAATATCAAGATTGCGGTCTACTGTTAGAGTCAGATGTAGGTATTTTGAGACCTTCTCTACCAAGGACCGTTCCACACCTCAGGTCTGACATTAGGTGGTCAAATGTGGGACTTGGTAGCTCAGTCTCTGCGTACTCAAGTTTATACCTCCCTGTTGAATATTTCCTTAATGACAGGAAGTAAAACATTTTGGTCTTTGGTTCTTTATCGATAAACTCAGGAAATTCCACCTACATTATGAGTTGATGTTAGAAGTAAGTAATATTTTAGAGCTCATGGGAAATGACCTGATACAGAGCAAGTCTGTCTAAACTGCTCTGTGGATGCTGTAAAATCCAAATTAAAATTTGTTAGGACTGCTTGATAGAAATTGACCATTATGTAATATTTATGTAGCAATGCAAAGAACCTACAATAGCTGAAAGAGTTTTGAAAGAAAACAAGAGAAGGTCTCATACTACTTGACTTAAAACTTACTCTAAAGGTGCAGAAATCAAGACACTGTGGTTTAGTGTGAAGACAAACAGAAATCAATGGAGAACAGATTCCACTTTCAGTCTGTGTGTGTCTTTGGCTCTGAAGTGCGTCTTGTATGCACCTTGTTGCTTTTCCTTTGCTGCTTTTAATATTTTGCCTTTATATTTAATTTTTGCTATTTTAATTACAAGGCGTCTCAGTGTGGCTCTCTTTGAGGCGAGTCTGTTTGGGACTCTTTGGTCTTCCTGGACCTAGACATCTGTTTCCTTTCCCAGGTTAGTGTAGTTTACTGTTATTATGTCTTCAAATACGTCTTCTGCCCCTTTCTCCCCTCTTCTTCTGGGATCCCTATGATGAGAATGTGTTAGTACGCTTACTGCTGTTTCAGAGGTCTCTTAAACTCTTCTCATTAAATTTCTTTTTCTGTTTAGCTATAGTGATTTCCACTAATCTGTCTTCCAGTTTGCTGGTCTGTTCTTCATATCATCTAATCTACTGTTGACTCCTTCTAGAGTATTTTTGTTTCAGTTATTGTATTCTTCAGTTCTCCTTGTTTCTTTATATTTTCTTTTATTAAAAACTTCTAACTTCTCACTCTATTCATCCCTTCATCAAGTTCTTTGAGTATCTTTATGATCATTACCTTGAATTCTTTATTGGGTAGATCACTTGTTTCCACTTCAATTAGTTTAGTTCTTCTGGGGTTTAATTTTGTTTCTTCATTTGGAGCATACGTCTCTATTACCTCATTTTGCATAATTTGTTGTTTTTATTCCTATGTATTTGGTAGGTTAGTTACATTTCCTGATCTTGGAGACGTGGCCTTATGTAGGAAATATCCTACAGGGTCCAGTAGTGCACTCCCCTCAGGTCACTAGAGCTATATAGTTTAGAGATGCCCTCTGTGTGGGCTGCAGGAGTCCTTCTGTTGTGGTGAGCTGTCTATTGTGGGCATGGCAGGTCCAGTTGGTTGTCAGGAAGTCTTGTGCCAAGGCTGCCAGCCACTGGTTGGTGGGGCTGTGCACGCCTCAGGGGAGCCTCATTCCTGGCCTGCCAGTGGGTAAGCCAAGTCTTGACATGCTGGCTATAGGACCACTCTGGTCCCAGGGCTACTGTCAGCCTGCTGGTGGGTGTGGCTGGTCCTGGGTTTTTGGTGAGTGAGGCCAGGTCTTGGGGTGACCAGGGCTCAGGAGGGTCCTACAGCAGCAGGCCTCTGGTGGGTGGGGCCCCATCTCTGCTCTGCCTACCTGACTCACTGTGGTTCCTTCTTTATATCTTTAGCTGTAGAAGATCTTTTCTACTAGTCTCAGGGATATTGTTGTTCTTGTTATCATGGAAATTGTTCTCATAGATAGTTGCTTTGTAATAGTTGCAGTTTTGGCCTACCCATAGAAGGAGATGAGGTCAGGGTCTTTAAACATCACCATCTTCAATTTGCCATCAAGAATTCCCAACTCCTACCATAAATTTTCATAGTGCACTGAAATGTCAAATCAATGCAATAAGACCTAAAAGTGAAATAGGTTTTATAAAACTCTGGTGGTTCAGACGGTAAAGAATCTGTGTGCAATGTGGGAGGCCCAGGTTTGATCCCTGGATTGGGAAGATCCCCTGAAGAAGGAAATGGCAACCTACTCCAGTATTCTTGCTTGGAGAATTCCGTGAGCAGAGGAACCTGGTAAGCTACAGTCCATGGGGCTGCAAAGAGGCAGACAAGACTGAACTACTAACACACATTATTAGGATAAAGTTGAATTTTGGAAATAATATTAAAATTAAGGGAAACATCCTGAAAACTAACATGATACTTCATAAATATAGAAATATCAGAAGTTTTCCTAATATATCAGATAATAGGGAAAAAAACCTTAATGGAAGTAAACCTAAAATATATGAAAACACTATTATCAGTAAATTAGCATAATCTACAAACTACAGGAAAGCTTATCCCAAAAGAGGCTGAAATACCTACAGGCAAATTCTTGTTATTGGAATGAAATTCTGAATACAATAAATATGTCAATTCTTTGCAAATTAAATTTTAAGTTTAATGGAGTATCCAATAAATCCATAGTATTTTTCTTGCAACAAGGCTAGATGATTCTGAAGTTTGTTAGAAAGGGTAACCTGGTATCTGACAAAAAAGTATTGTAGACAGAAATAACATTTTTTCTACTCATTATTTAAGCATTTTATGCAGATAGATAAATAAAAATATGGCACAAAAAATAAAAAGTTGACAGCATAAAAAATTTGAGCTTTTGAACTATGGTGTTAGAAAAGACTCTTGAGAATCCCTTGGACTGCAAGGAGATCCAACCAGTCCATCCTAAAGGAAATCAGTCCTAAATATTCTTTGGAAGGACTGATGCTGAAGCTGAAACTACAATACTTTGGCCACCTGATGTGAAGAACTGACTCATTGGAAAAGACCCTGATGCTGGGAAAGACTCAGTGTGGGAGGAGATGGGGACGACAGAGGATGAGATGGTTGGATGGCATCACCGACTCAACGGACATGCTGCTGCTGCTGCTGTTAAGTAGCTTCAGTCATGTCCAACTCTGTGCGACTCCATAGTCGGTAGCCCACCCGGCTCCCCCGTCCCTAGGATCCCCAGGCAAGAACACTGGAGTGGGCTGCCATTACCTTCTCCAATGCATGAAAGTGAAAAGTGAAAGTGAAGTCGCTCAGTCGTGTCCAACTCTTAGTGACTCCATGGACTGCAGCCTACCAGGCTCTTCCATCCATGGGATTTTCCAGGCAAGAGTACTGGAGTGGGGTGCCATTGCCTTCTCCCCAGTGGACATGAGTTTGGGTAAACTCTGGGAGTTGGTGATGGACAGGGAGGCCTGGCATGCTGCAGTCCATAGGGTTGCAAAGAGTCAGACACAACTGAGAGACTGAAATGAACTGAACTGAACTGAAAATCATGGAATAGATGATCGTTTATAAGAATTTGAACAAGGAAATATCTTTAGAAACTGAGCAAGATATAGCTCTAAAGATATAGTTTACATAGTTCTAAAATGAAATACATAAATTAAAACCAACCAACACAACATCATCATAAAGAAAACTTAGAAAGCAAATAAATGTCCAAAAATGGGCAAGTATTTAAAGACCCATTTCCATTTGGTGGACTATTTTGATTTGCTGAGAATGATTAATGTTGGAAAATGTATTAATACATTAGACATTTACATGAAAAATGTACATTAGACACTGAAAAGAGTCTATATTTAGACTCTGTATTAAGAAATTCCATCTTTATTAAATTTATGTAAGTAAAATAATAAGATAAATGAAGTATAAACAGTGATTACTAATAACAATGGTTATAAAATCTTTTATTTGAAGGAGCAACAAAGGTCCAGATAACCAATATTTAGAAATAACACAGAGAAACAATGAAGCTTTGTGATTTTTACATTTTTTTATAATTTTCAAATTTCTTGGTCAAAGCCTAGGGAGCTCAGCAGACTTTCTCCAACCCTTTGCTTCAGGTCTATAATGAGTTAACTACACTTAGATATAAAGGGGACCATCCTTATACCCTGCTCCCTACAGATCACATCTAAGGGAATAATCCTGACCTTGATTAGAAGACATACATTGAGATCCATAGCTACTCCCAAGAGGCATGACTGCCAAAACAAAATCAACTTTTATTTAGCTCCTTAGCTTCTAGAGAATTCTAGTCCTCAGAGAACAGAGTAACAATGTAACAATTTATTTAATGAGGCACAATGAGACTTTGATCCTGGAAACTTCTAAAGCTGTAATGGTTTTATTTTTTTGTACATATTTGGCAATTTGGCTTATTCAGTAATAGAGGAAGCACAACTGTATCTTCCAGAGATCTCATGAGTGATTTTGTCTCCCTGCCCTTCATGGGGGCAGAGCTTTCATCTTTTAACAATTGTTCACAGGAGAAATGGAACTTACACTGACTCTTCAGTGATACAACTTGGGAAGCCAGAGAATCCTTGTAAGTGCAGAAAAAAATGAGATAAATGAGCTATGAAGGGAGGATCCCTATTAATGGTATCAACTTTCAAGTTTCCTAACAGAGATTAAGAAATAAAAGTTCAGCAAAACCAAGACTTTCCAGTTTTAAGAACTTGGAAGCAGTTTTAGCATCAACTGTGGCCTATTGTTTCTTAATATGGTTTATCTGCTTTGGCTTTCAGTTCAGTAGCATGGGCTTCCCCTTCCTTCCTCTCCCCCATTTTCTCCTGTTTATCTTCCATACCCACTTTCGTTTCTGTTTCTCTTATCTTCCACTATCAACAATTTCTATTCAAACTCTTTTATTCAGGAAATAATTAGCAAGGATTACTCTAAATTGAACATTTAACTGTGTTCTAGAATAAAGGAAGGGATAAGATGTTACTCTTTCCATCAAAGAGGGGACAGGGCCAAAAAACTAAAAGTAATATCCCATGATAGGGACTTCCCTACCAAATTGGGGGAAGGTTCATATACAGTCTAGAGTTATGGTTTCTCTTGACAATTTGAAAGATTAGACAGCTTGAGGACCATATTCCCACTGGACAAAAAGTAGCTGGAGCCAGACAGCTACCATCTCTTTAAAAGGGACATATGGGGACTTCCCTGGTGGTCCAGTGGTTAAGATTCCATGTTCCTAATGCAGGGGGCCTGGTCAGGAAACTAGATCCCTGGTCAGGAAACTAGATCCCACATGTCACCACTCTGAGTTCAGATGCTGCAACTGAAAAAAAAAGAAAAGAAAAGATCCTGCCCCTAATACCAGGTACAGCCAGTTAAATAAATATTTTTTAAAAAATCTCACAGTAGGCAAAACAGTGTCGACAGAGTGCAATAAAAACTGTTCAGCTCTTTCAGGGAGCAGGGGGCAATAAAGACCTGTGGTAAATTAGAGTATGAACCCTGAGAAAAATGTTGGAATGAGTCTTGATGAAGAAATTGGAATTTTCAAGGTATGAGTTCTCCTGGTAGAAGAAATTGGGGTGTAAAAATGTGGAGTAATAATAACCGAAAGAAGCCAGACACAAAAGGCTACATATCGTATGGTTTTATTTACATGAAATATCCAGGATAGGCAAATATGTAGAGACAGAAGGTAGATTAGTGGTTGCCAGAGATTAGAGGAAAGGTAAATGGTGAATGACTGCTTGATGGGTACGAGGTTTTCTTTTAGGATAGCAAAAAATTTCTGGAAGTAAATACTGGTGATGTTCATACAACACTGTGACTATACTAAGTTCCATGAAACTGTATACTTTCATATGATCACAGTTGTGAATTTTATGTTATGTGAGTTTTATCACAATTTTTAAGAAGTGCATTGCATACTTACAGTACGGAAAATAATCCTAAATGCCTGGAAAACAATGTGGGGGAGATGAAGAACAGTAAAAGATGAAATTGACTTGGCAAGACAAAAATCAGTAAGTGCCCTGTTATACAATTAGGGTATTTCTAAATTTAATACAAAACCAGTCCAATATCTGAAGAAAGGAAACTATGATACGTGAGTAGGTTTACATTGTAGAAAGATCTCTCTGGGGCCAATGCAATGATTGTGCTGGAGACATGCTAGTCTCCTGTCATTTCAGAGGAAGACACGATGAGGGACCACAGAGATGGGACAGAAGTAGTGGGGAAATAATTGAAATATCTGAGAGACACAGTGCATAACAATAAGCCAGTACTTACTGAATGAAACCAGAATTTAGAACCAGGGGTGTTTCCATGTCTTGCTGTTTCATTGCATCACTATTTACAATAGCCAGGACACAGAAACAGCCTAAATGTCCATCGACAGATGAATGGATAAAGAAGATGTGGTACATATATACAATGAAATATTACTTAGCCCCTAAAAGGAATGAAATAGGATCATCTGTAGAGACGTGAATGGACCTAGAGTCTCATACAGAGTGAAGTAAGTGATAAAGAGAGAAACAAACATAGTGTATCAATGCATATATGTGGAATCTAGAAAAATGGTACAGAAGAATTTATTTCCAAGGCAGGAATAGAGACACAGATGTAGAGAACAGACATGTGGACACAGGGGCAGAAGGGGAGGGTGGGACGACCTGGGAGATTAGGATTGACATATATACACTATCATGTGTAAAATAGATAGCTAGTGGGAACCTGGTATAAAGCACAAGAAGCTCGGTTGGCTTCTCTGTGATGACCTAGAGGGGTAGGATAAGGGGAGTGGGAGGGAGGTCTGAGAGGGAGGGTTAGGGTTAGGCTTGTCTGGGTGGGCTTATTTTGATCATGAAGGGAAGGGAAGTCGCTCACTCGTGTCCAACTCTTTGGGATCCCATGTACTATAGCCTACCACACTCCTCCATCCATGGGATTTTCCAGGCAAGAGTACTGGAGTGGGTTGCCATTTCCTTCTCCAGAGGATCTTCCTGACCCAGGGATTGAACCCGTGTCTCCTGCATTGTAGGCAGACGCTTTACCATCTGAGCCACCAGGGAAGTCCTTATTTTAGTCATAGCATTGCTCATAAAGGAGGCAGAAGATCAAAGAGACAGAAGACCATGAGGTGACGGAAACAAGAGGTTGGAGTAACGTGAACAAAGGGACCAAAGAATCCAGACAGCGTCCAGAAACTGGAAAAGACAGACTCCACTCTAGCGCCTCCAGAAGAAACCAACCATGCCAGCACCTTGACTTTAGCTCAGTGAAACTGATTTCAAAAGTGTAGACTCTGGAACTGTAAGAAAATACACTGGTATTGCTTTGTGTTAGTCACCTCAGTCTTGTCTGACTCTGCGACTCCACGGACTGTAGCCCTCCAGGCTCCTCTGTCCATGGGATTCTCCAGACAAGAATACTAGAGTGGGTTGCCATGCCCTCCTCCGGGGGCTCTTCCCAACCCAGGGGTTGAACCCGGGTCTCTTCCTTCACAGGCAGATTCTTTGCTGCTGGGCCACTGTTGCTTCAAGCAGCCAGTAAGTGGCAATTTGCCTACCTCGTAGCACTATGAGGATCAAATGAATTGACAAGCTGGTTAGAACCATGGCTCTATTCTAATTAGCCATGAGCTTCATAAAAGTTTTCTTTTAAAAAAAAAGAAATTTATTTATTTGGCCATGTTAGTTGCGGCATGTGGTCTTACTTGTGGAACCTAGTTGCTTGACTAGGGATCAAACCTGGGCTTCCTGCCCTGAGAACACAGAGTCTTAGCCACTGATCCACCAGGGAAATCCCTAAGTTTTCTTATATAATTCTGCATTTCTAACAAGCTTTCCAGATGATGCTAATGCTGTGAGTCCGTGAGTGACAATGAAGGGCAAGGAGCTGCATAATTCTATCTCAGAGAAATGGCAGAAATTATGCTGGCTTGGAGGAAGAAGATATGACAAATGGCTAGTTTGCATACTGAAGTGGAGACAGTGGCAGAAAGAGATTGGCTATATTTTTAATCCTCTGAACTTTTGGGCTATAATAACCCTGATCCATTAACAAAATATAGGGATTACTTATTTTATGTGTAAACTGTAATATGAACTGCATTTAAATAATATGAGAAATATAATCAGTGGTAGTTCAGTTGGTTGATAATATTTACTTGTTTGTATTTTTTAATTTCCTCTTTCAAGACAGTCACACCAGCTATATGGAACAGGAAAATCACACACAGTTTTCAGGATTTCTTCTCCTTGGACTGTCAGATGAAGCAGAGTTGCAGCCTCTCCTCTTTTGGCTTTTCCTTTCCATGTACCTGATAACTATTTCTGGAAACCTGCTCATCATTCTGACCACCATCTATGACTCCCACCTTCATACACCCATGTACTTCTTCCTCTCCAATCTGTCTTTTTCAGACATCTGTTTCACCTCTACCACCATCCCAAAGATGCTGCTGAACCTCTACATCCAGAACAAAGGCATCACCTATGAAGGCTGCCTCACTCAGCTGTATTTTTTCATCCTTTTTGCAGAACTGGACATTTTCCTCCTTTCTGCAATGGCCTATGACCGATTCGTAGCTATCTGCCATCCACTGCACTACACAACCAAGATGAACCCCCGGCTCTGTGTCTTGCTGTTGCTGGCATCTTGGATATTGAGTGTCCTGGACTCTTTGCTACGTGGTTTACTGGTGTTGCGGCTGTCCTTTTGTACTGACTTGGAGATCCCCCATTTCTTCTGTGAAATCAATCAGGTTATTCAACTTGCCTGTTCTGACAGTCTTCTCAATATCATAGAGATGTATTTTGCCACTGTGCTCATGGGCATTATTCCCCTCTCTGGCATTGTTGTTTCTTATTCTCGGATTGTCTCCTCCGTACTGAGGATTACATCAGCAAGAGGGAAGTACAAGGCATTTTCCACCTGTGGGTCTCATCTTTCAGTTGTTTGCTTGTTTTATGGCACAGGTCTTGGGGTGTACCTCAGCTCTGCCACTACCCAAAATTCCAGAACCAGTGCAATAGCCTCTGTGATGTACACTGTGGTCACGCCAATGCTGAATCCATTTATTTACTCTCTAAGGAACAAGGACATAAAAGGGGCTCTGAAAAGTCTTGTCAGCACTGTCACTTTCAATGAGTGACAGGAGTGTTTTCCTTGGGGCTGGAGAAGTTCTCATAAATAGCCAAGAACAAGACTGGCATCCAAAAAGCCTGATATTTTTGAGGTCTTCAGTTGTCTTTTTTTTTCTTTTTCTTTACCCCATGCCCCTTAAATCAATGATACCATGTTTTATTTTCTGACATTGCTTTTTTTTTTTACATTGCTTTGATGTATTGATATTTCTTTCTTCATTGTTTCTCAACTTTTTCAATATTTCAGGTTTTCCCTTTCTAACCTAAATCACAATATCCTGATGCCCTGAAAAAAAATGCTGCCTTTGAAATGAAAGCAGTAAAAAAAAAATTACAACAGAAAATTTTTTTTATTCTTTCAGGAACATGAGAAAAATTTTGGAGTAAATATACACAGACCCTCAAGGGTAGTACTTTTGCTGAATAAGTCATGGTAAAGTTCAGCCACACAAACAGGTGAACTGACATTGTAAATGCAGAAAATTCAGGATATATAGTCAGAAGGAAACTTTTGAAATAGTTAAAAAAAATCTACTTTATTTTCTAAAACCTTGGTAACTTTAGTTTTAAGTAAATGTTAGTATGTAGAAGTGAAGTGAAGTTGCTCAGTTGTTTCCGACTCTTTGCAACCCCATGGACTATAGCCTACCGGGCTCCTCCATCCATGGGATTTTCCAGGCAAGAGTACTGGAGTGGGTTGCCATTTCCTTCTCCAGAGTTAGTATGTAAGGCATAATATTATCATCCAAATGTTACTCATGGTTTCCCATTATTCTCTGACCCTCTTTCACTTCTGAAGTTTAATTCCAATGTTAGTTTTACAAGGTCTAACATAAAAGTATAAGAGTTATAATCAGAAACAGCATTTTATTTAATAAAAACTATCAAGAAATTATTATCAGTAGAATTTTATAAGGAATGTGAGCATAAGGATTAGCTTTTTGTAATACTGCATGCCAACAAATCCCCTACTTCTATTTAGATATGAAATAATACATATACTTGGTCACCAGAGTCACAGGTAGGGCTATGGTAAAAGAATTTCCAGAGCTAATCAACACTTTTACACTGTGGTACATAAATCTTTGATCTTCTTTCATTTTAGCAAATATTTATTGAGCGCCAATTCTGTGCTACTCTTGTTCTAAACCCTGATGATAGAGCATCTAACAAGATGATCAAGGTACGTGTTCTCAGGGAGCTCACCTGCTAGCAGGAAAAAATGCACAGCAAGTAAACAAATTTTAAAACTTAGCATAATTTCAATCAGAATTAAGTGCTACGAGGAAAATCTCACAGGAAGATGAGAGAGAGAGTGAAAAGGCTCTACAACACACAGAATGGTAAAGGATTATTTCTTACGCTCTTTGTCCTTCTTTATACTGGTGCACACCTGACCCTGCAAGGTTCCAGAGGAGGCCTTCATTTTATAAAATGCTAGGATTTCTTCTTCCAGTTGTCTCCTCTCCTCCTCAAGTCTCATTGTCTCTTCTTGTTGGATCTTCTTAAGATGTTCAAACTTGTCCTGTAGCTGTAAAACAAACCCACAATTGTGACTCAAAGCACCCTATGGGGCACATCCCCAAGAACATGTTTCTTTCCTTCTGATTATCAAATCTACCCTAATCATTAGCATAGCACTTGATCTTAATAGCAGTCTCAAAAAGTATCTCTGCTGGAGTCATATCACTTTTAAGTACATTTTCAAACCTGAGGGCAAATGAGCATCTACATACATGGGCAAGAAGAATGACAGGAAAGGCTGGGCATGTGAGATTATGGTATTTATAAATGATAGCAAGATCATTGAGAAAACTTTTCACTTAAAGTTGTGCTATATGTATATATATACATACATACAATGGAACATTACCCTTTAAAAAAAAAAAAAAAAAACCTTGCCTTTTGAGACAACATGAAAGGACCTGGAAGGTATTATGCTAAGTAAAATAAGTCAGAGGTAGATAATAGATAAGAAAGAGAAAGATAAATACCACATGATTTCACTTATACAGGGAATCTAAAAACAACTCAAACGAATAAACTTAGCAAAACAGAAACACACTCATAGATACAGAGAACAAAATGGTGGTTGCCAGAGGAGAGGGATGAATGAAATAGGTGAAGAAGATTAAAGGGTACAAACTTCCAATTATAAAATCATAAGTCATGGGGATGTAATGTGCAGCATACAGAATATAGTGAATAATATTTTAATAACTTTCTGTGCTGACAGATGGTGCATGCGTGCATGCTAAGTTGCTTCAGTCATGTCTAACTCTGTGCATCCCTCTGAACTGTAGCCTGCCAGGCTCCTCTGTCCATGGGATTCTCCCGGCAAGAATACTGAGTGGGATGCCATGTCCTCCTCATTGACAGAAGGCATTTAATATATAAAAATATTGACTCAATGTTGTATACCCAAAACTGATATAATATTGTAAGTCTATTTATTTATTTATTTATTTATTTTAAATGAAATGGCTTATACATTTATTTTATTTTTGGCTGTACTGGGTCTTCATTGTTGTTGCACATGGGCTTTCTCTAGTTGCAACAAGTTGTGGCTACTCTCTAGTTGCGGTGTTCGGGCTTCTCATTGCGATGGTTTCTCTTGTAGTGGAGCACCGGCTCTAGAGTGCTCGGGCTCAGAAGCTGCGGCACACAGACTTAGTCACCACGTGGCATGTGGGATCTTCCCAGACCAGGGATTGAACCCGCGTCCCCTGCACTGGCAGGCAGATTCTTAACCACTGGACCAGCAGGGAAGTCCCTGTAAGTCAATTTAATACTTCAGTTTAAAAAAATTCAAAAAAGCTGATTCTCCAAATGCTCTAGGAAAAAATAAGATTACAGGCAATCATTTTTTTAAAGGCTGAATCCAAAACTTACATGGTAAATCACTACTTTTTGAAGAATAGAAAGTATCCTTCAACAAAATCATCTAAACTCTTGAGATGAAAACCCCCAATTTAATAGGACACCTAAACTTGAATATGGATTATATCAACTAGCAGGACTTGCCTCTTTTTCAGCTTCTTTAAACGCTATTTCTTTCTCCTTTACTCGCTGCATAAACTTCTGTTTCAACTCTTCTTCTTCACTCTGACATTGCTCCAAGAGCTCCTGCCTTTTGGCTTCATAGATCTCTTGAAAACTAAAAAGAAATGTGTGTGCTCTTATATTAAAATGTTAATATAAATAAACATATAAAAATATATATTGTATATTAATAATATGTAACATTGTACGGAAAAACCCAAATGAACTTTTTGGCCAACCCAATATAAACAACTCATATAACCTGAAAACAAAATACCAAACAACTCAAATGAAAAACAAGCAGAAAACCTAAATAAACATTTCTCCAAAAAAGATATACAGATGGCCATCAGGCACATGAAAAGATGCTCAGCATTCCTAATTATTAGAGAAATGCAAATCAAAACTATAATGGGGTGCCATGTCATACCAGTCAGAAAGGCCATTATGAAAAAATCTACAAATAACAAATGCTGGAGAGGGTGTGAGAAAAAAACAAAACAAAACTTCACTGCTGGTGGAAATGTAAAGTGGAAGAGCCACTATGGAAAACAGTATAGACATTCCCCCCAAAGCTGAAAATAGTGTTGCTATATGATCCAGCAATCCCACTCTTGGGCATATGCCAGAACAAAACTATAATTCAAAAAGATACCTGGACCCCTGTGCTCATGGCAGCACTGTTCACAACAGCCAAGACACAGAAAAGATCTCTGAGTTCTGCAGGTACCAAGGCTCCTACCCAGGTGGAGGATGGTAACTTCAGGCTGAGCACAAGCATATGGACCCCAGACTGGCTGAAACCAGAAGGCTGATGATTGAACACCATCTTGTTACCTCACCACCAACCGATAAGGGGAGGGTTACATACCCTACACCCTCCCTCCCAAATTTTGCTTATAAAAACTTCTCTCTTTGGGAGTGACATGGAGGGTTTCAGCACAAGTACATATTGTGTGTGCTTAGTCACTCAGTCGTGTCCAACTCTGCAATCCCATGGACTGTAATCCGCCGGGCTCCTCCATCCATGGGACTCTCCAGGCAAGAGTACTGGAGTGGGTTGCCATGCCCTCCTCCAGGGACATGTACATACTGGAGGCATATAAATGAGCCTTTGCATTATGATGCTCCTACTAAGCCTCCATCGAGGTCTGAAGATAATGAAAAACCACAAGATTCAGATGGCCCAGAATATGAGAAGCAGAGCTATTCTCATTCCAAAATAATCATATCTACGGTTGTAGGGGATTTCCAAGTCACCTATCATCTTGTTCGAGTGAGATCTCCACTCACCTAACTGGCTGGTTGTTTGGACCCATATCAGTAAATCCCATTATGTGAAGTCTGTGGCGCCTATAACGTTCATAGTGCCGAGTATGAGTCTGTTCTTTCAAGTCTTCCATATTTGTACAAAGAAGCATATCCCGGAGCTTAACAAAGTCGCAGTGGTTTTCATTTTCCACTAGGCAGAAAAATAATAAAACCACAAAGCTTAGTATCAATCCCTATCACTCAATAAGTATTCTTGAATGAGCTTAGAGCATTCTGATTAATAGCTATAAATCTTTTAACCATGTAACTATGCTTCTATGGTACATGTCAATTATAGGTATAATTTATTTATAGACCAGGAAATTTGCTTTAAATTTATTAGCCAGAGACTAAATAGGAAACAGTGAAATAATATGTTACATTATATTAGTATATAGCATCAGTTCAGTTCAGTCGCTCAGTTGTGTCTGACTCTTTGCGACCCCATGGATTGCAGCATACCAGGCCTCCCTGTCCTTCACCATCTCCCGGAACTTGCTCAAACTCATGTCCATCGAATCAGTGATGCCATACAACCATCTCATCCTCTGTTGTCCCCTGTCTTGCTGCTTTCAATCTTTCCCAACATCAGGGTCTTTTCCAATGGGGAAAAGACTCTTCTCAATGAATTGGCTCTTCTCATCAGGTAGCCAAAATATTGGAGCTTCAGCTTCAGCATTAGTCCTTCCAATGAATATTAAGGACTGATTTCCTGAATATAGAAATTCAATAGTTGAATTGACTGATTTGATCTCCTTGTAGTCCAAGGAACTCTTGAGAGTCCTCTCCAACACCACAATTTGAAAGCATCAATTCTTCGGCACTCAGCCTTCTTTATGGCCCAAGTCTCACATCCATACATGACTACTGGAAAAACCATAGCTTTGACTATATGGACTTCTTTCAGCAAAGTGATGTCTCTGCTTTTTAATATACTGTCTAGGTTGGTCATAGCTTTTCTTCCAAGGAGCAAGAGTCTTTTAATTTTGTGGTTTTGAAACTTATATAGCATAAGTTTTCTTTAATAATTTAGTATTTTTCAAATGAATATTCTCAGGGTATTTTACAGAGCAGTAAACTGATGAATTGATGAACTGATGCTATATACTAATATAATGTAACATATTATTTCACTGTTTCCTATTTAGTTTCTGGCGAATAAATTTAAAGCAAATTTCCTGGTCTATAAATAAACTATAAATTATCTTCTTTTAAAGAAGATAAACTAAACTAAGATTCACTTAACTAAATAATTTAATTAAATCCTACTAATGTAAAGGCCTTAACAATTGTACATGATGTAGTTATTAAATTATATTTCTATACCATATGTATGAGAATGAATTAGTCACTTTTCAAAATCACTCAATAAATTCACATGGCTCTCTCTTGTGCCTGTCATATCCAAAAGACTGATCACAATATTTTGGGTATTGGGTATGATATTGTAACCAAATATAATATTCATTAAAATATGTTGTCTTTAAGTACATTTAATAAATTTAAAAATTTATAACATATTAATTGAAAAAAATATTTGGAACATTATCTCTACAGATAGAGATAATCCAGTCCCCAATAATTATTATCATAAGTATATGAATCAGACAATTAATGACTGTTATGACAATATTCTAACTCATCATGATGCTAGATAACTAATATAAATGTCTAGGTATAATTTATCCAAAAATAAATTATATTACTTTATTTTTGAAATAGTTTACCATCCTTTTACTAGTAACCACTTAATAGTGCTTTATAAATTGGGTAGCAATTAACTTATATAATATGTTTCAAGTACCAATATTTATGCTTCCATGTTGTTCAAAGTTCTTTTGTTCAAAGAACTTTTCAGCAGTCAATACAATGGATTAGCACCACAGAGATAATCTGTATATGGCAGACTAGGGTAAATGAGAAGGTTCTGCTCAGTTTCTGAGTTTTTGCCTAAAGTACAAAAAAATTCCAGAAAATTCCCATGAGAATAAATTATAGTCAAAATAATCACTATCTCAAATGAAACAGAATCTGTGCTCCTTATTAGTAACTGTTAATTTGCTGTTTAATGAGAGTCACCAATATTGACTGGTTAAAATATTTTGTTTTATATATTTACAGTTATAGTTTACATAATTTTATAATTATATATATTTAAGTATAATCAATCCAGAACAAGACTTCTCATGGACGTTTGTTATGTTTACCTTGTAAAATTCCCCAGGGGTACTGACGTCCTCTGACTGTCCTTTTTCCAACTTTCACTTCATCCGTACTTCCTACTACAGCAAAAGGTAAGAGGCCCTAGAAAGTAAGAACGAATTTCATCATATTTTCTTATACCAATATGACTTACTCTGTTACTCTTATTTCTGTTATGGAAATAACAGAGACAAGAATACATAATAAGTTTATTCAAACAAGTGATTTATCCTGCCTCAGATTTTATGACTTAGCATTAAAAATGTGCAGATTAATTTCTATAAGCATTTGTGAGATCCCACTTCTACTTAACATAATATTAGAAGTCTCAGCCACAGCAGTCAGACAACAAAAATAAATAAAAGGTATTCAAGTTGGAAGGGAAAAAGTAAAACTGTCATTATTTGCAGATGATATGATACTATATGCAGAAAACTTTAAGTCTCTACCAAAAATTCACTAGAAATAATAAATCAATTCAATAAAGTTGAAGAATAAAGGTTAACATACAAATTTCTACATGTTGCTTTTCTATTTACTAATAGTGAACCGTCAAAAAGAGAAATCAAGAAAACAATCCATTTAAAATTGCATCAAAATGAATAAAATACCTAGAAATTGGCTTAAAAGAGGAAGTGAAAGACCAATATTCTGAAAAATATCAGACACTGATGAAAGAATATGAAGATGACACAAATTAGTGAAAAAATATAACATGTTCATGGATTGGAAGAATTAATAATGTTAAAATGTTCATACTACTCAGAGTAATCTACAGATTTAATGTAATCCCTATCAAAACACACATGACATTTTCCACAGAACTAATGGAATTAGTTACATAATACATAATAAAATTGTATGGTACTGCAAAAGAGCTCAGATAGCCAAAGCAATCTTGAGGAAAAAAGAACAAAACTGTAAGTATGACATTCTTTGACTTCAGACTATACTATAAAACTACAGTATCAAAATAGTATGGTACTAGCACAAACAGACACACAGATCAGTGGAACAGAACAGAGAACTCAGAAATAAATTATACACATATGGCCAATTAATCTATGACAAAGGAGAGAAAAATATATGACAGGAAAAGAGAGTCTCTTCAATAAGTGGTGCTGGGATAAATCCATGATAACTACACAGTTAATATGTAAAGGAATCCATGGCTGATTCATGTCAAGTATGACAAAAACCACTACAATATTGTAAAGTAATTAGCCTCCAACTAATAAAAATAAATGAAAAATAAATAAATAAATATGTAAAGGAATGAAATTTGAACTTTTCTCATAAGATGTACAAAGATAAATACAAAATGAATTAAAGATCTAAATGTAAGACCAGAAACCATGAAACTCCTAAAAGAAAACTCTAGGCAGAACACTGACATAAGTGGTCACAATATTTTTTAGATCTTCCTTCTCAGGCAAAGGATACAAAAGCAAAACTAAGCAAATGGGACCTAATTTAACTCAAAACTTTTTGCACAGCAAAAGAAACTGTCAAAAAATGAAAAGATAACCTATGGAATGAAAGAAAATATTTGGAAATGACATATCTACTAAGGAGTTAATACCTAAAACATATGAACAGCTCATACAACTCAATATCAAAGCAAACAACCCATTTTTTAAAAAGGGCAGGTCTTCCCTGGTGGTCCAGTGGTAAAGAATCTTCCTGCCAATGCAAGGGATATGGGTTGATTCCTGGTCAGGGAAGATCCCACATGCTGCAGAGCAACAAAGCCGCTTGTGCCACAACTACTGAACCTACGCACCTAGAGCCCGTGTGCTGCAACATGAAGATCCAGCACGGCCAACAGATAAATATATAAATAAATTTTTAAAAAAAAATCACAATGCAGCTTTTCAGGAAAGGCTACTGTTTTGCCCTTTGCCACTAGCATTTCATTTGGGATTTCAAATAACTTGATTTGAGGAGAGAAGAGCCTCACCTGACTTCTTTGAGATTAACAGAATGCTTTGGGGTCCTTTGTTTGGCAGGGAGATCAGTAAAATGAGTAATGCCTTATTTGGAAGATAAGCCTGGGCAATTTGGAGATGTATATGCACAATATTTAACCCAGGAATTGCACCTTAAAAACAAGCAGAGTAATAGTGTTCTTTTGCCCAAGTGCCTTTTGAAATGTATAAGGAATTCCAGAGACACTTGGGTGCAGGGAGGTCTGCAGACAATATAACAGTGACCTAGAAGACCCCAAGAGACCTGTTCAGGTTTCCTATCAGGTGAAAACTTGATATAATGACACTGATATTGGCTTCTTTACCATTCTCAAGTAAAAGTGGAAAGCAGCTGCCCATAACAATCTACATGTCTTCATAAAGAAATCCATGTCAGTTTCTAATGTACTCATGAACTACAATAAAGATGACTATACACACACACACACACAAAACCCACAGTGCAATAGCAACTCATATCCATTAAGATAAGCTACCATTTTTTTAAAAAAATAGAAAATAACAAGTGTTGGTATGAATGTGGATAAATTGGAAACCTTGTGCACTTTTTGTGGGAATGCAAAAATAGTGAAGCCACTATGGAAAAAAGTATGGCGGTTCATCAAGAAATTAAACCTACAATTTTCATACAATCCAGCAACTCCACTTCTTGGCACATACAAGAATTGGCCCAAGGGAATTGAAAGCAGAGACTCAAAGAAATATTTGTACAGGAGAAGGACAAATATTATAATTCCATCTACTAGAAGTACTTTGAGTAGTCAAATTCATAAAAGTTGATTGGAAGGAATAATAGGAAATTATTATTTATTGCAGAGCTTCAGTTTTTCAAGATGAAAAAAGTTATGTGGATATAGTTGGTAGCACAACAACTATGAACAGATAATGCCACTCAACTGTGAACTTCGAAAGATTTAAGTTGGGGACTTCCCTGGCATTCCAGTGGTTAAGACTCTGCCTTCGAATGCAGGGGTTAGGAGTTTGATCCCAGGTCAGGGAGCTAAGATCCCACATGCCTCGCAGCCAAAAAAATAAAAGCATAAAACAGAACCATAAAAAATTCAGTAATGACTTCATAAAACTGTAACAAATTCAGTAAAGACTTTTTAAATGGTCCACATGAAAAACATTTTTAAATTTTTTAAAATAAAAAAAATTAAAAGTTTAAGATGGTAAACTTCATTCTACGTACATTTTACCACAATTTTAAAACCTCTTAGAAGGAAACATAAGAAAATCTTTATTGCCTTGGATTTGACAAAACATTCTTAGATATGACATCAAAAGCACAAGTAACAACAAAAATAAATAAATAGGACTTCATCAATATTTTTTAAAAGCTTATGTTTCAAAGGACACCAGAAATAAAATGAAAAAATGACTAATAGATTAGGAGAAAATAATTGCAAATCATGTATCTCATAAGCACCTGGTATCTAGAAAACATAAAGAACTCTAACAACTCAATAATAATTTTTTTAAAAAGCTCAATTAAAAATGCACAAATGATCTGAGTAAATTTTTCCCCTGGGAAGACACACTGATAGCCAATTAAAACATGAAAAGACCAAATACTATGTAATTCCATTCATATGATATCCAGAACAGAGGAATCGAAAGAGAAAGATGTTGATTAGTGGTTTCCTAGGGCAGCAGCAGGGCTGGGGGAGAGGAAGTCTGACAGGCGGTAGGGGAGAAAAGCTAGAGAGTATGGGGTTTCTTTTTGAGATAATATTTCTATGTCTACTATATAATAACAATGTCAGTTTGGCTGTGGAGGGTTGCGCACACCGTGAGCAGACTAAAAATCATTAAATTGTGTACTTTCGTGGGTGAGTCATTCGGTACGTGAACTATATCTTTCTAAAAGGATTTTTAAAAGAATAAAATGCTTCTTAAAATAATTGATTCTCAGGAAATATTTTTCAAAATCAAGAAAAAGAAACATTTTCCCACACTGGATTTTGGGGAAAAATACCTTATTTATAGTCTCTTTGTCAGATACAAGTGACACTATATTACTAACATAGTTGTTCAGTCGCTAAGTCGTGTCCGACTCTTTGGGACCCCATGGACTGCAGCACGCTAGGCTTCCCTTCACTGTCTCCTGGAGTTTGCTCAAACTCATGTCCACTGAGTCAGTGATGCCATGCAATCATCTCATCTTCTGTCACCCCCTTCTCCTTCTGCCCTCAATCTTTCCCAGCATCAGGGTGTTTTCCAATTTTTTCTGTATTACTAATAAGGTTACTTATAAATTATATTTTCATCCCCCCTGTCAAATAGAATTTAGATTCAATAGTTAGAGGCTTACATTCATTGAGGAGTTCGTGTGAGTGGTAGTTTCATCATCTGTTGGGAACTGATATATCTGGATGCCATTACTAATCAATTCATTCATTATCTCACACTTAAATGTCTGTAAATCACTTTTAGAAATTGCATCTGCTTTGGCAATCACTGGTATAATGTTCACCTATTAAGAAAGAAGCAAAGAAAAACTCACCATTGAGAATTAATTATTAAATGGCATTTTTACAGTCAAAACCTCACAATATCTGACAACACATTTTCGTAACCAAATAATCCCTAGCTTTCATGACTTCTTCAGAAAATTGCTTTCCAAAATCATCAGTATTTTTGAAGATTAAACTTTAATCAGAAACCAGGTTTAGAAGGCTCAGGTTTTTCTCTTCTTAAGTTTTCTTAGCTTCCAATACATCTGGGTTTGGTAAAATGTAAGTGGCAAAATGAAGTATGATCAATTTGATTTCTTATTGAGTATTAAAATGTCAGAAGAGACTTTTCATCAACATTGTAGAATAGATCCACTTTGTCCTTCTACATATGATTCATTTGCACCATCTAAGGCCATTGAAATAGCGTTAAACCCAGTTCACCAGTGTCCTCATAAAAACAGGAAACTTGGACACACAGAGACATCACATGTGTGTACAAACGAAAGATCATGTGAGGTGATAGTGAGAAAGCGGCCATCTACTTCCTGAACTGAGAGGTTTCAGAAAAAACAAACCTTGGTGACACTTTCCGGAACTGTAAGAAAAAAAATGTCTATTGTTTAAAGCACTTTCTATTGTTAAATCACTAAGCAGCATTTTGTAATGGTATCTCTAGAAAACTAACACAAATGCTTTAAAGATTAACAGAAAAAATGATATATATGTAAAGTCACCCAGTCGTGTCCGACTCTTTGTCATCCCACGGACTGTAGCCTGCTAGACTCCTCCGTCCATGGAATTTTCCAGGCAAGGATACTGGAGTGGGTTGCCATTTCCCTCTCCAGGGGATCTTCCCAATCCAGGAATCGAACCCGGTCTTCCACACTGCAGGCAGACTCTTTACCATCTGAGCCACCAGGGAAGCCAAGTTCTTGTGTGTAAATGCTTTCAAGATTTGCACTGTTTCTTAGGTTCAGTAGTTGTGGCACATGGGCTTAGTTGCCCCGCGTTATATGGGATCTTCCCAGACTAGAAATCAAACCCATGTCCTCTGCACCCACAGATGGATTCTTAACTACTAGACCACTAGGGAAGTTCAAGATTTGTATTTTTTCAAAATAAGTATTAAATCTTGACAGGCTGACGGATTTACCAAACGCACCTTGCTGTCAATGTTCTTCATGGTTAATATATCAAGAGACTTCAGAGAATGTCCTGTAGGTGAAATGAAGTAAAGGCACACATGGACGCGGGAATCATGGTAGTCACCTAAGGAACGTTTAATTTTCAACTCTTCTTGAAGATAGGACTCAAATTGAGCATCTAGGTAGTCAACAATTGGCTGGTAGCTGAAAAAAAAAAGATTATTCAAACATTTAACATAACAGATTAATATCATCTGATGTCTGTGATTTTATCATTTACTATATAGTGAATATGTGCACTCACTAGCTTGCCCCAGCAATTAAAATGTTCATAACATGTCCTTACAAAGATAACAATTATAAACCAATAAAAAGGCCCATCGTTGGACTTTCCTGGTGGTACAGTGGTTAAGAATCTGCCTGCCAATGCAGGAGACATGGGTTAGATCCCTGGTCCAGAAAGATTCCACGTGCTGAGGGTCAGCTAAACTTGTGCAGTGTACTGCTGAGCCCACACTCTAGGGCCGGTGTTCTGCAACTATTGAGTCTGAGTGCTGTGACTACTGAGCCCACATGCCTACAGCCCATGCTCCACCACAAGAGAAGCCACCACTACAAGCCTGTGAACCACAAGGAAGAGTAGCCCCCACCTGCTACAACGAGTGAAAGCCCGTGAGCAGCAAGGGAGATACAGCACAGTCAAAATGAATAATTTTTTTAAGGACCCACTGTTTACAGCAAAGGCAAAATGCTCTCTCAGTTCAATGCAGTCTCAAGTAGAATCCAAGTTTTTGTATGTATATGTATATATATATAAGTGCAAAGAACCAAGAACACTCAAGACATACTGAAAAAAAATGAAGAAGATATATTCTTCCTATATTAGGACTTACTGTGAAGCTAAAATAATTAATAGAGCATGGTATCAGCACAAGGATAAATTGACTAAAGCACAAGAGAATTTTTGGATGTGTTACAACTGTTCTAGGTCCCAGCTGAGGAGGTGGATATACAGCTCAATGCATTCTTAAATGTAAGTCAGACACTATAAAACTCTCAGAGGAAAACATAGGCAGAACACTCTTTGACAGAAATCACAGCAAGATCTTTTTAGACCCATCTCCTAAAGTAATGAAAATAAACACAAAAATAAACAAAGAGGACCTAATTACACTTAAAAACTTTTGCATAGCCAAGGAAACCATAAACAAGACAAAAAAAGACAACTCTCAGAATGAGAGAAAATATTTGCAAGCGAAGCAACTGACAAAGAATCAATCTCCAAAATATGTAAACAGCTCATGTAGCTCAATATCAAAACAACAAACAACCCAATCAAAAAATGGGTAGAAGAACTAAGTAGACATTTCTCCAAAGAAGACATACAGATGACCAAAAACACATGAAAAGATGTTCAATATCACTAATTATTAGAGAAATGCAAAATCAATGAGGTAGCACCTTACACTGGTCAGAATGGCCATCATCAAAAAATCTACAAGCAATGAATGCTGGACAGGGTGTGGAGGAAAGGGAATCCTCTTACACTGTTGGAGGGAATGTAAATTAATACAGCCAGTATGAAGAATAGTACGGAGGTTCCTTTAAAAATCTAAAAATAGAACTACCATATGACCCAGCAATCCCACTCCTGGGCGTATACCCAAGAAAATCATAATTCCAAAAGATACATGCACCCCAGTGTTCACTGCAGCACTATTTACAATAGCCAAGATGTGGAAGCAACCTAAATGACCATCAACAGAGGAATGCATAAAGAAGGTGTGGCATATATATATAATGGAATATTACTCAGCCATAAAAAGAAACAAATTGTGCCATTTGCAGAGGTGTGGATGGACCTAGAGACATACAGTGAAGTAAGTCAGCAAGAGAAAAACAAATATTGTATATTAACACATATATGTGGAATCTAGAAAAATGGTACAGATGAATTTATTTGCAAATCAGAAATAGAGACACAGATGTAGAGAACAAATATATGGACACCAAGGGGGGAAACGGAGGGGTGGGATGAACTGGGAGATTGACATAGACATACTACTATGTATAAAATGGGTAACTAATGAGAAGCTACTGTATAGCACAGGGAACCCTACTCAGTGCTCTGTGGTGACCTAAACAGGAAGGAAATACAAAAAAGAGGGGTTGCATGTATCTGTTGGAGTAGGAAATGGCAACCCATTCCAGTATTCTTGCCTGGAAAATTCCATGAACAGAGGAACCTGGTGGGCTGCAGTCCATAGGTCAGAAAGAGTCAGACATGTCTGAGCAAATGAGCACACAGCACATGTATGTGTATGGCTGACTCACTTTGCTGCACAATAGACAAAAATGCATCATTGTAGCACAACTATACTCCAATAAAATTTCTTTTTAAAAAGTGAAGGACAAAAAGTAAAGTTTGCAAGCAGCAACAGAAAAGCAACTCATCACATATAAGGGAGCCCCCATAAGACCATGAGCCAATTTCTCAGCATAAAATTTGCAGGCTAGAAAAGAACAGGATAATATAGTCAAAGTGATAAAAAGAAAAAACCTACCAACTGCCTTTTAGAAACAAAAGAAAAAAAAATACTTCCCAGACAAATAAATACTGAGGAAGTTCATCACCACTAAATTTGCCTTAAAAGAAATGCCACTAGATCTACCTGAAAAGAAATGCTAAAGGGAGTTATTCAAGTTGAAATAAGTGGACTCATTATAGTAACACGAAAGCAAACAGGAGTATAAAACAGGTAAAGGTAAATAAAGGTAAATATAGACAAATAGAGAATATTGTAACACTATAATGAAAAAGGTAAGTTAATCACTTTTACCTGTATCAGAGAAGTAAAAAGAAAAAAGTATAAATCACTATAAATACAAAAATCTTCGAATGGATGAACAACATAAAAATATGAAGTTTGATATCAAAAGTGATGAACAGGTAAAACTGTAAAATTGTGCATGTGATTAAAGTTGTTATAAGCTTAAAATAAACTGTTATAAAATGATAACCACAAAGAAAATACCTATAAAAGATACATAAAAGAAAAAGAGAAAGAAAACACATCACTACAAAGATCAACAAAATACAAAGAAACTAAAAAGAGGAAATGAGGAACAAGGGAACTACAAGATAGACAGAAAACATATAGCAAAATAATAATAGTCATTCCTTGTGAATAATTACTCATATATACTCATATAGAGTATATATTATATATAATTATCTGAAAAGAGTGAAAAGTGAAAGTCACATCTGACTCTTTGCAACCCTGAATTCTCCAGGCCAGAATACTGGAGTGGGTTGCCTTTCCCTTCTCCAGGGCATCTGCCCAACCCAGGAATCAAACCAAGGTTTCTTGTATTGTAGGCGGATTCTTTACCAGCTGAGCTACCAGGGAAGCCCATTTGAAAGGAGTAAACTCCCCAATCAAAAGACAAAGAGTGGCTGAATGGATTCAAGAAAAAATTCAACTACATGCCATCTACAATAGGCCCACTTTACTATTTTTTAAGTGCAGTATAGTTGATGTACAGTGTTGTGCTAATTTCTGCTGTGCAGCAAAGTGATTAAATTTTAGATATATTCTAGAAGAACATTACTTTTTAACATATGGAGCAAAAAAGCAAATTCCTTGAAATAACAGTAACTTTTCAAATTAAGAAAACACTCACCTGGCTTCCTTGTTTATTTGATCACCATAGCCCACTGTTTTCACAACAGTTAATTTCAACTGAACATTGTTTTCCTGGAGTTCATATGTCTGAATTTTAAGTCCAACACTTGAGTAAAAATGTGAAGATTTTTTGTCTTTCAAATTAGTATTGAACAGTGTGTCAATCAAGGTTGATTTTCCAATTCCAGTTTCCCCTGTACAGAAACAGACACATCACAGGGGCAAAAGATAGCTGTGAAGTAACACCCTGTCCCCTCCCTAGAATGGTTTACAAAGGGTCCCAAATATTTCAAAGATGGGAATGTCCTTGAAATATATATACTTCTGACTCCATCCATCATTAACAAAATATGCAAAGATAATATACAGAAAGGTGTATCAGATTTTGAAGAGCACTGAAACACTTAAAGAAAAAATGTCAAAGCAACACGGCTAAGAAGATGCGAACCAATACAAACACAAAGACCCAGTCTTAAAGTAACAGTCCCAGTGTTATGCTGCTTAAAATAAGTTGAAATGAACAATTAAGAAATAATTCATGGGAGGGGTTTGGCACTTACCCACACAGAGAATATTAAAAAAGAATCCTTGTTGAACAGATTTGTCCACCAGCTGATGAGCCAAACAATCGAAACCAAAATGGCCAAGCATATTTAAGCAACGGATAGTATCTTCTTTTTGCTTAAAGAAAAAAACAATATTTTGATTAGCTAGAAGATATCACTTGACAATGACTATATTAATATGTCAAAGAAATGGAAATGATTATTTGAGAAATGATATCATTTCATATGATCATTCAAATGATCAAATATCTTTTGATTATCATACTTCAGACAAGATGCAAATGAAGTAAATTTGTAAGAAGAGAGACCAGAACCAGAAATATAGACTTTTGTCATCATTTTTATAAATAGTGACCCTATCTTTGTTCACACTCAAATAGACTATGTTTCTAAGTTTAAAAGTAGGAAATTAAAGACATACCACAAGAAAGCCCAATATGTTGTTCTACAATAATGAACTATTTTTGTGGAAAAAAGAAAACAGCATTGTTTCATTCCATTTCAGTTTGGTAATATATTCAGGAGATCCAGTATATGTTAATACATGCAAGAAATAAAAGTTTATTTGAATTTTTTAAAAAGTAACTAAAAACTTTGACTTCATATTTGTGATATGCCTCTAAGAACTTGTGTTGTATCGAGTTGTTAAAGGAATCCACTGCTAATAACACCAACCTAGAAACTCAGAAATCCATTAATAATATATTTATTATATTTTATTATTTTATTTTATTTATTATAATTTATTATACATAAATTTACCAATTGATTATTTTTAAAAGTGGAAAATAATTCAAAGAAGGCTTATTAATCTATACTAGTCTCAGCCCTGGAAATCTCTCCCAAACAACTAGAAATTTTCATAAATGCTTTATGCAGAAAAGTGTTTGCTGTAGCTCTCTAACATCCAAACATGACTCCTTGTAATAGAATATCCAAGTAAATGATAATATATTTATTCACATACACACTGGGGCCTTCTTCAGTCATTTGAGATATTTATAAAAAATTCTTTAATAAATTGAAAAATACATGAAACTCTTTAAAGAGTAAGATATAAAATTGTGTGTACGGGCCTAACTTTTGATGATAGAGGAACTTAACAGCATTTTACCTTTCCTTACGTTAACAACGAGAACAACTGTTTGAAGGCATTGGAAGAAAAAGAAAAGGAGGCGGAAAAAAGAATAAATCAAATTCTGGAAACAAGTTAGCATAATAGGTAAAACTAGATTTATCCACATACTCCCATGAAGCGACTCCCTAGTAAATAAGAAACTTGAAACATAGAGCTCAAGCAAAGAGCGACAATCTTGAGCTGGGAAATCTAAGGTTAGAATTTGGGGCTGCCAAAATGCAAGGATACAGAGAAAGAAATATTGGAAGAGCAAGCCACAGCATGGGGAGACCCAAATGTGCAAACTTTAGAATACTTGGCTGAGTCTAACTCTGTACGTGTAGGTATGACTGTAAAGAGCTCACTGAAAACTCAGAGAAGAATTGGCATTCTAAGAAAGCTGAGCTGGTATTTTAGCAGTGGTACTGGGAAGACCCAAGGAGACAGAGTTTGGAGTTTAAGCTTCTTCCCAGTTAGACGAGTTTCATCAACACTTTAAATAAATACTTTGAACTTTTTATTTAAATTTGTAAAAGGACTTGCTATAGGATCAAGGATTATGTTCTAAGTTAAAGAGTTACTCCCAAATTGAAGGGTACAATGAAGGTAAATCCACCTTTAGAAAGAATATCGTGACTCAACAGGGTCCAAATGACTTGCCAGTAATCTAACTGCTGAAACAAATTCACTACTCTTTAGAGAAATATAATAAAAGAACTTAGACTTTCTACAATGTATAATCAAAATTCCTAGATAGGAAGAAGCAGAAAAGAATCTCTCTCACAGCCAAGGACAACCACAATCAAAAGAAACACCCACACAAAGAGGAACTGGCAGATAAACACTGTAACTATTACGAACATGTTTAAGAATCTACAGAAAAAGACGAGTTTAATGGATTAAGTGATAGGTTATTTTATTTTTTGCCACATCTCTTGGCATGTGGGATCTTGTTCCCTGACCAGGGATTGAACCCATACCCCTTGCATTGGAAGTATGGAGTCTTAACTACTGGACCACCAGGAAAATCCCAATAGGTAATTTTAGATATACAAAAGATGATGATATAGTTGTTAGTTGAATTCAGTTCAGTTCAGTTCAGTTGCTCAGTCATGTCCTACTCTATGCAACCCCCATGGACTGCAGCACACCAGGCTTCCCTGTCCAAAACCAACACCCGGAGCCTACTCAAACTCATGTCCATCATGTTGGTGATGCCATCCAACCATCTCATCCTCTGTCGTCCCCTTCTCCTCCTGCTTTCAATCTTTCCCAGCATCAGGGTCTGTTGCAGTGAGTCAGTTCTTCGCATCAGGTGGCCAAAATATTGGAGTTTCAGCTTCAGCATCAGTCTTTCCAATGGATCTTCAGGACTGATCTCCTTTAGGATGGACTGGTTGGATCTCTTTGCAGTCCAAGGGACTCTCAAGAGTCTTCTCCAGCACCACAATTCAAAAGCATCAATTCTTCGGCACTCAGCTTTAGTTGAATTAGTACATGCTAAATGAACAATGAAGGGTAGGGATAGGACCCTACCAGGGTCCTATTTGGTCCCAATCAGGAATCCAGGCATTAACCAAGGATTAATTAATAAAAATTCCATGGGGATTTTATATTTAAAGACAGCATATTGAGCAATACTAAACTGAAAATACAATCAAATAAGAAAATTTTTTAATTTGTTACTATTTGTGCTCTTAGTGGGTTTAATATATGTGGCAAATTCTGAGTTCTCTATTCAAAGAGAACATTCTGACCCATAAAATCTGAAGGTAATATGAAACAATAACAGATTTGGATGCTGTATTGTTCTCTCTGTCCTAGACTCCCTTGTGATAGGCTTCACTCATTTTAAAAACTGCAACTCAGGGAGGTACCAGATCAAAGTGTCCACAGAACAAAATATAGCCCATTTTTTTTTATCAGGAAAAGACCAGAAACCTTGGCCTCATTAGCACTGAGTTTTTACCCACAGAACAAATAGAACAAGCAAAGTTTTGAATCATACGATTACTTAACAAATGTCTTCCATTGGGCTGAAAGTTCTTTTTATAATATATATTTTTATAAAATTATGATATAATTTATGTAGAAAACTTCAATATTTCAGGTTCTACTAATTTGGCATTTATGATCATGCAAATCTCTTTCTTGATTTCACCTTTGCATCATCCACAGTAAAGCAAATTAAGAAGGTGTATAAGGTATACATAAGGTAAGTATATAAAAATATAAGGTTTAACCTACTGTGAAAAGGATTATTTCATATGCATTCAAATGAAACTGAAATGCTAACCATACATTATTTTAATCTCTCATGATAACAAGGACATACAGACTACATCTAGAAAATGGGATACTGCATGCAAAGTATGTAAATTATAAAGGACTCTTCAAGCTCTGAGAAGCCCTGATGTTTACCCTGTAATCAATGAGCTTTTTTCCCAGTCATATAGGGAAAGGTAGCTGAATAAGAAAAGTCATTAGTCATTGTGAGCCTTTGGGACAGTCACTGGTGCCTGTTTTCTCTTCTATAAAATGAGAACATTTGACCAGGTGAGCTTAAAATTCTTTCACACTCTAATGTTCTATAAGTCAGAGAGTTTTATTTATGAAGAGCATATAATTTCAAGGAGAATAAAAGTCATGCAGAAAAAGTTAAAATATTTATTAATATCATACTAAGTATCAAAATTTTAGAAAAGCCAATAAAAAATATAGGAATTTGGAAGAAAGATAGATGACTGTTAACGTGGAGTAGTTAAAAATAATTTTAAAAGATTACAGATTGGCTCTTGAAAATAGGATAAGATTTGTATGGAGGAAGTAGATATTATGAGCAAGAGGGAAATATGGCAAATGAACAATGTACTATTTGCCCTTGTGTTGTAAAGAACTTGCCTACTAAAGGAAAAGACTTAAATTGGGAAAACTGAAGGAAAAGACTTAAATTGGGAAGACTTAAAAGATAAAAAGGACCCTAACAATAGAGAGTTTTTTGATATGAGGCTAAGGAATATGGATTTTACCGAATTAGTAGTGGGCAGTGGCTAGAGATTTGAGTCAGAGAATAACAGAAGGAAGAAACATTTCAAAAAGATGAATGAGGCACTAGCATGCAAATTGGCCTGGAGAGGAAACTAGAGCCGTGAGTTGGGAAGACCTTCCCTTATAAAAGTGAGTGGTAGAGCTTCCCTTGTGGTCTAGTGGTTAAGAATCCACCTACCAATGCAGGGAACACAGGATCAATCCCTGGTCAAGGAATATCCCACGTGCCTTGGGGCAACGAAGCCCATACGCCACTTGCTTCTTCCTCTTTATGCTTTTAAACTTTTTCTTCCTCTTTATGCTTTTAAACTCCTGAGCCTGTGTGCTGCAACTACCGAAGCCCTTGTGCCGAAAGCCCACGCTCCACAACAAGAGAAACCACAACGAGAAGCCCATGCATCACTACTAGAGAGTAGCCCCAGCTCCCGCCACTAGAGAAAGCCCACATGTAGCAATGAAGACAGCAATGCAGCCAGAAATAAATAAAAATTCCTAAAATGAATGGTGATAAAATTACTAGTGTAAATGAAAAATGTAGAGAATGAGGAGGTTTTCTGGGAAAAAAAATAAAAAAAACTTGACCACTAATCAGGTATAGATACTATGACCAGTAATAGGAAAATCAGAAAAGGAAGTTAGCACATTTTTGTGTGAGAACAAGATAAGTTTGAATTTTGAAATTTTAATTCTAAAGAAAGTATAGAAATACCCTGAAGGTGATTACATATATTTGAGCACAGTGGAGGCTTGAAGAAAGATAAAAAAGAACAAGAATGAAATATGGGAAAATGCCCACTCTGAGAAGGTGAAAAGAAAAGCCTAAAAAGATGAAGAATGAGCAGACAGGAAGACAGAAAAAAGAATCAATATAGTGTCAACTATACAAATATCATGACAGATGAGAGAACTGTGGAAAAATCCAAAAGAATTAAACACATCATGTTGCATTTACAATCCATGGCTTAATGGCAAGTGAAGCTTGATAAAAGCATAAAGAGGAAGAAGAAGCAAGAAACTCAGATGATTATAAAGGTAAAAATTTAACATTGTAATATAACTGTAGAGAAAAAAAAAAAACCCTAGGGTGGTCAGTGTATCCAGATAAAGGATGGGAAGTCTGAACTTATCTCTGTGGGAACTTTCCTTGGAAATTCATCTTCTGCTCTAAGAAGGACACTAGAACACTACATCATCTCACATTTGGCATAGTTTCTGGTACATTGTTGCTGCTCAATATAAAAAGCCTGGAAGGAAAGGGGTGAGAGAAGAAAGAAGGAAAAGAGGAAGGGAGAATGAGAGGAAGAAAAGGGAAAAGAGAGGCGAGAGGGAGAAGTGAAGACAGGAATCCAAAGGAGACTGACTAGGCTAATAACAGAATTTAAAACATTACATGAGAAGAGAGTAGATGGAACAGCATGTGGTAATGGATTCTAACTAACCTATTATGGTAGTCATCTTGCAATAAGGACTTCCCTGTAGCTCAAAGGGTTAAGAATCTGCCTGCAATGAAGGAGATCAGGGTTTGATTCCCAAATCAGGAAGATCCTCTGGAGAAGGGAACGGCAATCCACTCCAGTATTCTTGCCTGGAGAATCCCATGGACATAGGATCCTGGTGGGCTACAGTCGCAAAGAGTCGGACACGATTGAGCGACTGACACATATAACATATACAACATCAAATCATTATGTTGCACACTCAAAACTAATCCAATGTTATATGTCAATGATACCTCAATTTCTAAAAAACTATGTAATAAACTGAATATTTGAAGGTGAGCAAAAGAAGCAGTTTAGAGGGACAGATCTGAAAACACATGAAGACTGTCCTATGGAAAAAGGATTACATTATTTTGTGGCATTCAAGGGAATGGCAAAAGGGGACAAATTCCAAAGGACTAATTTTATACAATATATGAGAAGGGTTTTCTCATAATTAAAGTTAACGCAAAAATTAAATGGATCTACTTAAGCCTTGAATTCCAATTTAAGAAAGAGATACCAGGCATCTTCACATGTTGGCGACTGGAGTGTAAATGTAACTTTACAGAGTGTTTTGATAATTACTATCAATTTAAATGGCATATACCATCTGACCCAACAATTTCATTTCTAGGAAAATATTTTATCATGTACATAAAAAGGTATGCAGGAGCATATTCAAAGCAGTATTGTATAGAATAACAAAAAACAAAAACAAAGCCAGACCTTATAGCTACCAACAGGGGACTGGTCATTGAAGAAAAGTATTTACAACAGTAAAATAATAGAGCTATTAAAAAGAATAAGATTGATCTGTATGTGCTGACATAAAAAGTTGTCCGAAGATTAGACTAGTGCCTGGAAAGAACTAGAGAAGAGAATTTTCTCTTTTCTACTATTTGAATTTTTCTTTTAATAATGTGAGAATGGTATTTTTAATTTCAAAAGGGAGAGTAAACTAAGTTGCCAATTGTAAGGGGTTCAAAAAAAGGTTGGAAGGTTACTTGTTAAAGCATTTGTAGCAAACATTTATATATCAGATTAAAGTTAGACTAACTGACCTTGGGGATCCACCTATTCTAAAATGCTATTTTAATGTCATGTTAACAAAGGAGCACTCACCATGATTTAATGCATCAGAGAGGCCAAAGCTAAAATGGAATGGGCATAAGCCAGTGGTTTAGTCGCTGAGATAGGACTCTGACAGTAGTTTTGACACCAGCAAAGCCCACTAGGGTCCCCAGGAAAAGTAAGATGGAATCTAGGTGATCAAAAAAGATGTAACCTCTTCTTTTGTGCTTAGTCTAGTTTTGCTTCCTAAGGGGGCCAAATGCAGAGGATTAGAGTTCCTGGTTCAGACCACTGCACCCAACACCCCAATCTGGTACACCATATGGAGAAGCACTGTGCACCATACCTCAATCCAAGATGACGACAGTGTAAAAAAATATGCTAGTTTGATTTAAACTAAGATCTAGAAAAAAACATACATATTTGGAGGAAAACATCAAGAGAACCATTATTAAGACATAAGAAAAAAAAAAAAAAAGACATAAGCAACCACTACTTAACGTAGCTCAGTACCCATGGATCTATTTGATGTTTTGACCAAAGACAGTTCTAAAACCCAGTTTTCACTCATTCAGACATGCTACTCTATTAGTGTGAAATTTTATTTGAGGTACTATATTTTCCCTAGTAGAGAGGCTCATCTTAAAATCGAACTTGGTTCAATTTCTCACTCAGTAAAGTAATTAAAAAGCAGCCACCCTGCCATTTTCTAAAATAACTTCATTTTAAAATTATTTATTATCAGTGCCTAAAGTTTCACAAGCATATGCATCAAAGTAGTACTGTTCCTCCCACGTACTAGGAGGTTCTTGAGTTTTCATTTTTTATTCGTTGGAGTTAAATTAGAATAGTCTTGAGGAAAGGGATATAAGTATACTTATGGCTGATTCATGCTGTTGTACAGCAGAAACCAACACATTATAAAGCAATTAACCTCCAATTAAAAATAAATTTTTAAAAAGAGCCCTTCCCCCCAAAAAAAACTGAAATAGTCTTTTGCACTACTAAAAATATCTGCAAAACTTCCCTGGGGAAAAAAAAAAACTTCCCTGGGGGCCTGGGGGCTAAGACTACATGCTCCCAATGCAGGGGGCCTGGGTTTGATCCCTGGTTGGGGAACTAGATCCCACATGCTGCAACTAAAGATCCCATGTTCTGCAGCTAAGACCCAGTGCAACCAAATAAATAAATAAAATAAATATGTTAAATTGTCTGCAGATGCAAGAGATATACAACAATTATTTAAGCCATCATTGATATTTAACTCCAATCAGAACCCAGAAATAAACCATGCACCTAGTCATAGATTAATGGTCAATTAATGTGACAAGGCTTCCCTGATAGCTCAGTTGGTTAAGAATCCGCCTGCAATGCAGGAAACCCTGGTTTGATTCCTAGGTTGAGAAGATCCTCTGGAGAAAGGATAGGCTACCCACTCCAATATTCTTGGGCTTTCCTTGTGGCTCAGCTGGTAAAGAATCCTCCTGCAATGTGGGAGACCTAGATTAAATCCCTGGGTTGGGAAGATCCCCTGGAGAAGGGAAAGGGCACCCACTTCAGTATTCTGGCCTGGAGAATTCCTGGGTCCCAAAGAGTCGGACACAGCTCAGTGACTTTCGCAGCTTCACAATCTATGACGAAAGTGGCAAGACTACACAATGTAGGAAAGACAGTCTCTTCAATAAATGGTGCAGGGAAAACTGGACAGCTACATGGAAAAAAATGAATTTTTATCATTCTTTAACACCACACACAAAAGTAAGCTCAAAAGGGATTAAAGACTTTAAATGTGAGACTGGACACTATAAAACTCCTAGAGAAAAACGTAGGCAGAACATTCTCTGACATAAATCACAGCAATATCTTTTTTGATTGCTCTCCCAGAACAAGGGAAATAAAAGCAAAAATAAATGGGACCTACCTAAACTCAAGGACTTTTGCACAGCAAAGGAAACAATAAACAATACAAAAAGACAACTCACAGATTGGGAGAAAATATTTGCAAATGATGTGACTGACAATGGATTAGTCTCCAAAATTTACAAAGAGCTTGTGATGTTTAACAGAATCAAAACAAACAACCCAATTCAAAAACAGATAGATCTAAACAGACATTTCTCCAAGGAAGACATACAGATGGCCAAGAGGCACATGAAAAGATGTTCAACAGCGCTAATTATTAGAGAAATGCAAATCAAAAATACAATGAGATATCACCTCATGCCAGCCAGGATGACTATCATCAAAAAATCCACAAACGATAAATGCTGGAGAGGGTGTGGAGAGAAGGGAACCTTCCAACACTGCTGGTGGGAATGTACATCAGTATGACTACTATGGAAAACAGTATGGAGGCTCCTTAAAAAAGCTAAAAACAGAACACCATATGACCCGGCAATCCCATTTCTGGGCCTCTATGAAGAGAAAAACATGATCTGAAAGGATATAGACACCCCAATGTTCATTGCACTATTTACAATAGCCAGGACATGGAAGCAACCTAAATGTCCATTGACAGAGGAATGATTAAGTCCAATCAGCATAAAGCTTAATTCACGCCCAAAGGTAATAAAGATAATCCTTTATCAGCTAGGTCTATATCAGTTTACTGAATCAATATTTTGAAAATACACAATCTTGTTGAAGTACAAAATGAAGAGTTCTCTTTGAAAGATATACTCAACTGTATCTTCATCATCGGGTATTTGTGTGGAGGGACACACTGGTTCTTCTGCCATGTCAGACTGAAGGAGCTGAAAACGAAGAAACAAAAACCTTAAAAAGATGAAAAGGCTACATTCCTACAATATAATTTATAGCAATAAGAGAATCCAATATAGACATTATCCCAGATTTTGGCTTTCAGTTCATACTATTGACCTGTTTTAAATTATGGTTATTTTTCTAGTTAGGCTTCTATGTAATAAACAATATTATATATAACATTCAACTTGTAACATACATTCATACATTTAATCATAAACACACAAAAAGCATCTAAAGAAAGGTAAACTCCATTTTGAAGTCAAAAGGACACAGTTCTCTCTTCTTTAAATGACTCGCTGGTCATGAGAAATGGAAATAGGGAATTTTGCTTTTCTTTCTCCCTTTTTTTTTTTAGTGTAGTCACCATGGACTGTAACCCACCAGCCTCCTCTGTCCATGGGCTTCTCCAGGCAAGAATACTGGAGTGGGTAGCCATTCTCTTCTCCACGGGATCTTCCCAACTCAGGGATTGAACCTGGGACTCCTACATTGCAGGCAGATTCTTTACTATCTGGGCTATCAGGGAAGCCCATAGTTAATTTACAATATTATATAATTTCAAGTGTACAATAGTGATTCAATATTTTTATAGACTCTACTCCATTTAAACTCACTACAAAATAATGGCTATATTTCCCTGTGCTGTACAATATATCCTTGATACTCATTTATTTTATACATACTGGGTTGGGAAGAACCCCTGGAGAAGGAAAAGGCTACCCATTCCAGTATTCTGGCCTGGAAAATTCCATGGACTGTATAGTTCATGGAGTTGCAAAGACTCGGACATGACTGAGCGACTTATACATACTAGGTTGTGTCTCTTAAGCCTATATCCCTACCTTACCCACCCTCACATTCCTCTTAAAAAGTGCTAAAAGAAGCAGAAAGACACTCATAATTACTTAACTTTCCAGAGTATCTTAGCAGCAGAGGCTGAGGTGTTAAGCGTGTACTTACTGAAGGAAAACTGGGAAAGCAGAGCTTCTAAAAATCTAAATGACTCCCATAAACATGGAATTAAATTAATGATAGTTCTCATTTATGAAGCACTTAATATGCACCTAGCATTGTGCTGAGTGTGTATGCGCTTTTATTTTAATCTCCAGAGTATATGAGATACACATATTTTCATCACCATATGCCAAAAGAGAAAATTCAGAATCAGAAAAATTAAGGGACTTACTTGCTCAAGATGTTAGCTCTGTCGCAGACGCAGGTCTGAACTGACTCTGAAGCTGGTGTTCTTTCCACTGTCCCCACTTGTGGACTTAATATTCTCTGTCTTTGCAACAATTTGGAATGAGGGAGGAGAGGTACAGGAGAGCACACTGTGCTTATTTCTAAGCAACATTGCCTGAGAAGGACATGCTACCCTGTTTTTAAGCACAACACAAAGATATTGAGACTATGAGGCATGTTTTAAAAGGAAATATTATATATGGGTATAGCAAAGAGAAACTTTGCTATATAAAGAAAGCTGATGAGCTATATAAAGAAAGCTTTGCTATATAAAGAATATGAGTGCATAAGAATTGATGCTTTTGAACTGTGGTGTTGGAGAACACTCTTGAGAGTCCCTTGGACTGCAAGGAGATCCAACCAGTCCATCCTAAAGGAGATCAGTCCTGGGTGTTCATTGGAAGGACTGATGTTGAAGCTGAAACTTCAATACTTTGGCCACCTGACGCAAAGAGCTGACTCATTGGAAAAGACCCTGATGCTGGGAAAGATTGAGGGCAGGAGGAGAAGGGGACGACAGAGGATGAGATGGTTGGATGGCATCACCGACTCAATGGACATGGGTTTGGGTGAACTCCGGGAGTTGGTGATGGACACAGAGGCCTGGCGTGCTGCGGTTCATGGGGTCGCAAAGAGTCGGACATGACTGAGCGACTGAACTGAACTGATAGCAAAGAGAAAAGCAAACAGAATTAAAGAATGGCTCTGTACAATGGTCTTTTCACTTGATATATCCTGAGGATTATTAATACATAAATTACCTCCCTCATTCCAAATTGTTGCAAAGACAGAGAATATTAAGTCCACAAGTGGGGACAGTGGAAAGAACACCAGCTTCAGAGTCAGTTCAGACCTGCATCTGCGACAGAGCTGACATATTGAGCAATACATAAAATACATAAATTTATTAATACATAAATTTACCTCGTTTTTTCCTCCTAATGGTAAATAGTGGTTTCTATTACAGATGATGCTGTGTTCTATGATATGGTTTACTCTGTGCATGTGTTCTCAGTCTTGTAAAACTCTGTGACCCTGTGGACTGTAGCCTGCCAGGCTCCTCTGTCCATGGGATTCTCCGGGCAAGAATCTTGGCATGGGTTGCCATGCCCTTCTCCAGGGGATCTTCCTGACCCAGGGATCAAACCTGCATCTCCTGCAGCTCCTGCATTGCAGGCAGATTCTTTACCACCGAGCCACTGGGGAAGCCCATGGTTTACTCTAGTCTAGTATATATAAAGGTTCTGTATTATTTAACAGAGCAACAATGATGGGTATCGCAGTGATTTCTGGGTTTTAATTAACAGTAAACACTTAAGCCACGGAAAAGTAATTGTTTCTTAACTTCTTATACTTATGGTCCGACTCTGTGTGATCCCATAGACAGCAGCCCACCAGGCTCCCCCGGTTCTGGGATTCTCCAGGCAAGAACACTGGAGTGGGTTGCCATTTCCTTCTCCAAGGTGTGAAAGTGAAAGTGAAAGTGAAGTCGCTCAGTTGTGTCCGACTCTTAGCGACCCCATGGACCACAGCCTACCAGGCTCCTCCATCCATGGGATTTTCCAGGCAAGAGTACTGGAGTGGGGTGCCATTGTATCTCAGAATTTGAAGTCAAGCAGTATAAATTTAAGATTCCCATGTTACAGTCAGTAAAGAATCCCCCTGCAATGTAGGATACCACCTGCAATGCATGAGACCCAGGTTCAATCCCTGGGTCAGGAAGATCCCCTGGAGAAGGAAATGGCAAAAAAGGAAGGAAATGAAAAAATTCTAGAGATCTAATGTACAGCATGGTGAGTATAATTAATGATACTGTATTGTATACTTGAAACTTGCTCAAAGAATAGGTCTTAAGTGTTCTTCTCCCCCCAAGACACACACACACACACAAAAACGGTAACTACGTGAGGTGATGGATATTTTAGCTGTGTGTGTGTGTGTGTGTGTGTATCAAAACACCACATCATACACCTTAGATATATACAATTTCTATCTATATTTTCAATTTTATCTATATTTAAAGTTTTATCATTTTCAATTATATCTCAATAACTCTGGAAGAAAGAGAGGATTTTTTAAAAATAAGAATATCTCTGTGTTACTGCCGACTCTGGCAAGTCTGCAGAAGAAAAATTGAAAACCAGAAGTACAAGTTAACTTGTTTTTTAAAACCCAATTAATGGTACCTTAAACAAGCAGGGGTTTACTTCTCTCACATAAATCTAGAGCTGAAGTTTACAAGGTATAGTCCCTGGGCCCCTGAGGACGCTGACTCTTTTTCAGGGGGCCCATAAGGTCAACTTTTTTCTAATAATACTAAGGTTAATTTGCTTTTTCCACTGTGTCAGCATTTGCATTGATGGTTCTAAAGCAACAGTAGATAAATCTGCTGCTACTTTAATCAAGGTAGAAGTGGTGGTGGTTTAGTCACTCAGTTATGTCCAACTCTTGCTACCCCATGGACTGTAACCCACCTGGCTCCTTTGTCCATGGGATTTTCCAGGCAAGAATACTGGAGTGGGTTGCCATTTCCTTCTCCAATGGATCTTCCTGACCCAGGGATCGAACTCGGGTCTCATGCATTGCAGGGAGATTCTTTAATGACTGAGTCACCAGGGAAGCTCAATCAAGGTAGTGAGTATCCATAAAACATTTATACCATGTGTGATGGCATTCTTGGGTAAAACAAGTTATGTGGCTATGAGAAATAGTAACTCCTTATTTTATGGAATGTCAATTTCAACTGTAAAAACAACTGACACATACTAGTTTTTTAGGCTTGGTTATTTCTAAGACAGGTTCTTGAAAATAAATGAAGTGTGCTTTGTAACAGAAAGGAAAAGAACTGAAAATACATGTTGTAAATGGTAACATTTGAGCTTTAAGTTTTTGGAGAACTTGTGTCTACCATCTTGACAGCTTCCAAATACTTAACAAATTTTCCCAAAAAGATTAGTGGTGACATTAACAAATATATGTTTTTATACTTTATAGTGAAATATGTCAGCCCTAAATAAACTAGGGTTTTCCAACCTCAGCACTGTAGACATTTGGACCTCTATAATCCTTTGTTGTGCACTGTAAAATATTTCACGGTATCTCTAGCTTCTATCCAGTAGATGTCAGCAGCAGTCCCAGAGTTTGACAACCAAATCTCTAAACATTGTCAAAAATTTCCTGGAGGATAAAATCATACCCAGCTAGGACCTACTGAGTAAGGTAACTCAGTAAATAGCTATTTTCCAAATAGCCAATGTGTGACATTACAAAGTCATACATGAGTTCAAGATCCATTTGGAGAATGAGACAGACAAATAGATTTTGGTGACTCAGACTGTAAAGAATCTGCCTGCGATGCATCAGACCTGGGTTTGATCCCTGGGTTGAAATGATCCCCTGGAGAAGTGAATGGCCTACCCACTCCAGTATTCTTGCCTGGGAAATCCCATGGACAATGGGGCCTGGCAGGCTGCAGTATAGAGTCACATAGAGTTGGACACGACTGAGCAACTAACAATTCTACTTTTTCAACAGATTTTTATGTAGAAACAAAAAGTGTATGAATATGGTTTCAGATTCTACATTGCAACTAATCTCATCGAGTTTTGGTAGAGTATCAAAGAAAAATAGTCACAATTATGTGAGAAGACTTATTAAAGGATTCTTTTTTTCCAACTAAGTATCTATATGAAGCCAGATTTTCTTCAGAAACATCAACCAAAACAACATAGTTCAGAAGATTCAAGGTAGAAACAGATACAAGGATCCAGCTGTTTTTTTTCTCATTTTATGGTATTAAAAATACATAATATAAAATTTACCATTTTAAGTTCAGTAGCATTCAGTAATTCACATTTCTGTGCAACCATCAGCTTCCTCCATCTCCAGAACTCCTTTCATATTCTCAAGTTGACAGTTTGTACTCATTAAACAGTAACCAGCCACCTCCACCCCACTTCCTGCCCCTGGCAACAACTGTAATTTCTGTCAGTGTCTAACTAGGTATCACTTATAAGTGGAATCAAATAGTATTTGTCCTTTTGTGACTGAATTATCTTACTTTGAATAATGTCTTCAAGGTATTAATCCATGTTGTAGTATGTTTCAGAATTTCCTTCCTTTTTAAGGTTGAATGATATTCCATAGTACACGTATAAATACCACGTTTTGCGAATTCATTCATCTGTGAATGAACACTGTATTTCTTTCACTTCTTGGCTATTGTGAATAATACTGCAACAAACATGGAGATGCAAATATCTCTTTTGAGATCCTGCTTTCAATACTTTTGGTTATCTACCCCAAAATGGAATTGCTGAGTCATATTGTAAGGCTATGTTTAATGTTTTGAAAAATCGCCAAACTGTTTTCCACAGCAACTGTACCATTTTACATTCCCATCAGTAACACACAGGAGTTCCAATTACTCCACATCATTGCCAACACTTGTACTCTGTTTTTTGAATAGTAGTCATCCTAGTGTCTGTGACTTGGTACCTCACTGCAGTTTAACTTGCATTTCCTTAATGATGAGTGATACTGAACATCTTGTCATGTGCTTATTGGTCATTTGTAGACCTTGCTTGAAGAAATCCCTATTAAATTACTTTGCCTAATTTTTTTAATATTCATTTTTATTTATTTGGCTGTGTCAGATCTCAGTTGGGGCATGGTGAATCTTTAGCTGTAGCATGTGGGATCCAGTTCCCTGGACCACCAGTCAAACCCAGGCTCCCTGCAATGGGAGCATGGAATCTGAGCCACTGGACCACCAGGGAAGTACCCCTTTGCTCATTTTAAAATCTGGATGCCTGTTTATTTGTTGTTAACTTACAGGAATTTTTTATTCATTCTGGACCTTAATCCCTTATCAGATATATGATTTGCAAATATTTTGTGGATTGTCTTTTCACTCTATTATTATTGTTCTTTGATGGACAGAAGTGTTAAATATTGAAGTCCAATTTATCCATTTTTTTTCTTTTTTGTTGCCTGTGCTTTCGATGCCATCTACAATAAATACTAATAACTGCCAAAAGAATGTCATGAAGCTTTTCACTCCTATGTTTTCTTCTAAGAGTTTTATCATTTTACCTCTCACATTTAGGTTTTTTGATCCGTTCTGAATTAATTTATGTATGTGCTGTTAAGTCTAAGGTCCAATTTTATTCTTTTGCAAGTGCACATCCAGTTTTCCCAGCACTGTTGAAAAGTCTCTCCCTTCCTCATTGAATTCCTGCATTAACAGATAAGCATTTGCAATCGATTTTGGTGAATTCCAATTTTATCTCCGCTAAAAGAATTCCATTGTTCTCATCAGTATACTTGTATTATACATTCAATCGTTATTACTATATCTTTAGTTTCGTCGATATAAAATTGGGGAAGGGGTGGTATTTCAGGACTGAGGAGAGCGACGACTTGTGTGGTCACCTAGGCACCGCGCGGCGCCCCCCGCTGGAGCTTCTGATCGTCAAGGGTTCTGGGAGGGTCCTGGGTCCTCTCTGAAGAAGCAGTTCTGCGAGGCCGGGAGCGGGGGCCGGGGACCGGTGGTCACCGCGGCCCTGGTGAGCGGCCGACCGCGGGAAGCGGGTGGGAGTTCCCAGCCCGGCCTGTGGGAAGAGGTCGGGCCCCGGCACCGCCGGCGCATGCGTATCGCCGAGCCGGAGCCAGCGCGGCGCGGCCGCCATTGCTGGGAGGCTTTCGTCAGAGCCTGGCTGGCCCCGGCGGCTGGTCCAGCCCCAGGGGCCCCGTCACTGGGCGTCATTGGCTCAGGCATCAGGGCCCTCATCACCTTCTCCCGCCTCGGTCCGGACGGGCGGCGGCGGCTGCGGCGTCAGGGGGCGGAGCCGCCCGCGGCGCCCTTTGTGCAGGCGGGTGAGTGCGGCGCCCGCGGGCGGGAGGCGGGCGAGGGGGCTGGGCGGGCGGGGGTCACGGGGCGCGGAGCCCTCGACTCCGAGCCCCCGAAGCGGCGCCCTCCGGCTTCTCGGATCCTCTGTTCCCCTCTCATGGGGAGGCCTCCCCATTCCCAAGATTACAAACCTATTTTCCTCTAATATTTTCTGCAATTTATTTTTGTATAGGCGTGGGTGGGTATCATTTTTGGAAAGTTTTTCCCATCGCAAGAGTATTAAAAGATTCACCTTTATTTTCGTCTAATACCTTTAAAGGATTTTTAAAATAGGGTTTTTTTTGTTTTTTTTTTTTTTACATTTTAACCTATTGGATATTAATTTTGTGATAACCTGTAAGATAGAAAAATGCCTTTTTCCCCGGTGGGCTTGCCATCATCTCTTTCCCACTGAATTGAAATGACACTTATCATCTATTCTACAGACGTTTGTGTACTCACATCTGTTTCTAGCCTGTTACACTGCTCTCACAGTTTCTGCACTGATACCATTTTGTTTTAATATAAAATAAGTTTTAATATGTGGCAGAGCAGATCCCCATAATTGTGTCTTTTGATTTAATGAGTTTTCTGTTTCTTTTACTTACTTTGAATTGTGGGAAATATTAAAGGTACAAAAATTACCATTTTCTAAGAGACAGAATTGATCATGGCACAGTAGGTGCTCTTATTAAATGGAGAATATTGAAAGTCACTCTGTTGCTGAAAACTTTTGTATACCTCCCTGATGCCATCAGGATAATGTTTTAGTTTCTTAGCAGTGACGTCAAAGCCCTTTTCTTCCAAGGGGCAAGCATATTTTAAATTTATGGCTGCAATCACCATCTGCAGTGATTTTGCTTGCTCCTTGGAAGAAAAACTATGACAAACCTATACAGCGTATTAAAAAGCAGAAACATTACTTTGCCAACTAAGGTCGGTGTAGTCAAAGCTATGGTTTTCCAGTAGTCATGTATGGATGTGAGAGGTGGACTATAAAGAAAGCTGAGCGCTGAAGAATTGATGCTTTTGAACTGTGGTGTTGGGGAAGACTCTTGAGAGTCCCTTGGAATGCAAGGAGATCCAACCAGTCAATCCTAAAGGATATCAACCCTGAATATTCATTGGAAGGACTGATGCTGAAGCTGCAATATTTTGGCCACCTGATACAAAGAGCCAACTCATTGGAAAATACCCTGATGCTGGGAAAGATTGAAGGCAGGAGGAGAAGGAGACTGTAGAGGACAGAATGGTTAGATGGCATCCCCAATTTGATGGACTTGAGTTTGAGCAAACTCCGGGAGTTGGTGAAGGACAGGGAAACCTGGCATGCTACAGTCCATGGGGTTGCAGAGTTGGCCATGATTGAGTGACTGAACAACAACGACAAAGCCCTTTATGACCTTAATATTGCATACTGCTTTGCCTTCTGTCCTTGCACTTTATGTTATAGGCGTACCAAACTGCCAGGACAGGACCGAAAACCCTCTGGGGAAAATGCATTAATTAAATTATATCAAAATTACATCAGAAAAGCCCATGTGCCAAATATTTTGAAAAATATTTGCTGTATTTGAAAAGAGCAAAGTGCTTAAAATTAGAGACATAAAATACTTGCAACATGTGTTAGAGAAAGTATCCATAATATGTAAAGATACTTGTTGAAAAAAGAAAAGTGTCGGACTTCTCTGGTGATCCAGTGGCTGAGTCTGCTATCCCAATGCAGGGGGCCCTAGTTCAGCCCCTGATCAGGGAATTAGATCCCACATGCCACAGCTAAAGACCCCACATGCTGCAACTAAGATGCAGCACAGCCAAATAAATAATAATAATAAAGGTGAAAATCTTAACTTTAAAAAAAAGGTGAACAAAGAATATGCACAGGCAATTTATAGATGAAATACAGGTAACTAATAAACAAAAAAAGTGCTTAACCTCATAAGTAACTATAGAATGCAAATGAAGACAAAGATACTTTTCACCCTTTAGACTGGGAAAGTATATCAGTATTGGTGCTAACAAAGTGTTGAGGCAAACGCAGAGGGGCAGGGCCTGGGTTGTACAATTGAGGAAGTATTTTGAGTGGCGGTATGACTACACTTAGTAAAATGTTAAGTGAGTTCACTCTGTGGCTCAGAAATTCTATTCTAAGATCTGTCCTGCTGAAATACTTGCACAGGTGCATAGGGATGTGTGTACAAAGATGTTCATTACAATATTGTTTGTAATTTGAGAAATGGATACCACTTAAATGCTAACTATGGTTAAATGTATTGTGATAGATCTGTACGGTGTAATATTGTGCTGCTATAAAAGTAGAATAAGGTAGTTTATTATGAAGTTAATAAAAAGAAAGATCTCTAAGATCAGCATTTCCAAAGCTGTGTTTTATGGAACCCTATTCCCATCAGATGCCATAAAAAGTAATCTCAAACTAGCTATATTTGTATACAATGTATAATATACTTGAAATATTCCTCATTCCCTTGGGTTCATAGGAGGAGAAACCTGTCTTCCTAACATGGTTAGTGCAGTTTTTGTTGTCGTGAATATATGGTTTTCAGGTGATTGGGTTTGAAACCCCAAGACATTCTTGTAAATTTAGTCTGGCTTTTCAGACCATGGGACCTTTTTAGAGTTTTTGCTTGGTAAAATAAGGACCTGATCCTTAAAGTGCTTTTAAATTATTCTTGAAAGCTCTTCCTATTAGTGAAAACTGGTTGTAAAATGTTAGATTCCTGGCATGTCTTGGCTTGAGTGGCTTCTTTCTCTAACAGGGCCATTGCATTGGAACCACAGTTTCCTTTCTTTCTTCTTCTTACTTCTCAGAAATGGTTTTATTCTTTTTTTCTATCAGTAGTTTTTGAGGTCAACTTTTGTGAACAGAGAACAAATGTATTCTCATGATTATTAACAGATCAATACATTTCTTTCTGTTATTGGTACTGGTGAAATGCCTGGTTTTTTCTTCTTTCTGAGGAGAAAGCCACTCTATTTGAAAGTCTTTCTGTGGGAAAGGACTACATGTTTTCTGTTCCAAGAAGAGGGTGGGAGAGGACTAAGGCTAAATTTGTTGTAGTTGCTGCTTCTGTATCTCTCTGCTCTTTGAGAAATTCTAAAACTGCTCTTTGGATCGTTTTAATGAATTCCACCTCCTATGGTGCTCTGTCTCTATCAATGAATAGTGTGTCTGTCCCTTTTTAGACTCCATAGGTCTCTAGGGAACCAACACGGCTGGAGTTCTTCTGCTGACTCTGATGCATCTCATTACAGGTGCTCAACCCAAAATTGTATCTCTCACGATCTCTGCCGGGAGGCAGATTCAAATATCATAGTGACGTATGTACATGTAGGATTGATGCCTTTAGTGAAAAACAACAACAACGACAGTGTAATAGCCAACTTCAGGAACCTCCGCATCTCAGCTCTACATGAACAAGGCAAGATCCTGAGAGTGGCTGCCCTGGGAAGCAGAAATCACTCTCATGGGTATCCACTGGCTCCTGACCCTCTCATGAGATCAGGCACCTTTAATACCTAGGACTGGCTGTTGCCTTTAAGGCACTGGAAAATCAGCCTTCAGGGACTGACAGGTCTGCTGAAGCTGTTAGAACTGGTATGTCTCCTGACTGTCGTGCCCAAAGAGAAGGCTTTGGTGACATTACAACTGAAGGACTGCAAAGAGCTGCAGTCATCCTCGGGGAGGACTGAATCCAGGTACTCAAAAAGGAAGGTGAACATTCTGAAGAATGAAAAGAGTGAAATCTCCTTTCTGTATTGGAAGGGTCATCTTTTTAATCATTTGTCATGTTTATTTTTATTTATTTATTTATTTTTGGCTGTGCTGGGTCTTCCTTTGCTGTGTGCAGGCTTTCTCTAGTTGCAGCGAGCAGGGGCTACTCTCTAGTTGCGGTGCGTGGGCTTCTCATTGCGGTGGCTTCTGTTGTTGCGGAGCAGAGGCTCTACAGTGCACAGGCTTCAGTAGTTGTGGCTCATGGGCTCTAGAGCACAGACTCAGTAATTGTGGTGCATGGGCTTAGCTGCCCCACGGCATGTGAGATCTTCCTGGATCGGGGATCGAACCTGTGTCTCTTTCATTAACGGGGATTCTTCACCAATGAGCCAGCAGGGAAGCCATAGAAGGATCATCTTTTTTTTTTTAATCTTTTTTAAAATTAATTTATTTTTTAATTGAAGGATAATTGCTTTACAGAATTTTGTTGTTTTCTGTCAGACATCAACATGAATCAGCCATAGATGTCCCTTCCCTCTTGGACCTCCCTCCCATCCCCTCCCCATCCCACCCCTCTAGGTTGATACAGAGCGTCTGTTTGAGTTTCCTGAGCTATACAGCAAATTCCCATTGGCTATCTATTTTACTATGGTAGTGTAAGTTTCCATGGTACTCTCTCCATACATCTTACCCTCTCCTCCTCTCTCCCCATGTCCACAAATCTGTTCTGTATGTCTGTTTCTCCACTGCTACCTTGCAAAGAAATGCATCAGTACCATCTTTCTAGATTCCATATATATGTGTTGGTATACGATATTTATCTTTCTCTTTCTGACTTACTTCACTCTGTATAATAGGCTCTAGGTTCATCCACCTCATTAGAACTGGCTCAAAGGCATTCCTTTTTATGGCTGAGTAATATTCCATTTGTATATGCACCACATATACTTTTTTATCCATTCATCTGTCGATGGACAGCTAGGTTGCTTCCATGTTCTAGCTATTGTAAACAGTGCTGCAATGAACATTGGGGTACATGTTCATTGTACATGTACATGTCTTTTTCAATATTTGTTTCCTCATGGTATATGCCTAGGAGTGGAGTAGAAGGATCATCTTAAAGAGAGTAGAGGAGATGCCTGGACTTTGAGTTTAGGGATGAGTTTATTCCCCTAAAGAGTAAGAATAACTCCTCAACATATGTTCTCTGCATCACATCATCTCAGTGGTCTCATCTGCCACTTGAAATCATTTGGAGACTTCAGAATTTAAAATGCTGTTGCCCAGGCTCACCTGAGATTGTTAAATCCAAATCTCAGGCAAGAGGGGCTGAGCACTGGCATCTTTTTAAAATCCCAAGTGAGTAGCTAGTGCTAAAAACCAGTGAGCACCCCTGAGCTTCCCATATGTCACAATAAATGGAGTTGTACCACAGAAGAGAGACAGCCATACTTTAAATTCCTCAGTGTAATAGAGGAACAAGAATGTCACAGTTACGTCACCCAGCCTTTAGGCTTATGTCTTAAGAGGGCTTCTCTAAACCGTCTGCCATCCTGCTACAAGACAAAAGGTGCACAATTTAGGTGCAGCCTTAATATCATTCCTTGACAAGGTTCTTCTCTTCTTTTCACAGGAATGCCCTCTCAGGATGCCATATTTTCCCAGGAAGGAAACACAGAGAAGGAAATGAATGTTGGATCACAGACAATCATGTCTCAGGTAAGTTCAGTTTTGTTTTTGTTTTTTTTAATAATTTTATTTCTTATTTTTTGGGTTTTTTTTGTTTGGCTGTGTTAGGTCTTTGTTGCTGTGGGGGCTCTTCTCCAGTTGTGGCAAGTGGGAGCTACTCTCTAGTTGTGGTGTGGAGGCTGCTCATTGCAATGGCTTCTCTTGTCGCAGAGCAGGGGCTCTAGGGAACATGGGCTCCATAGTTGCAACTCCCAGGCTCTAGAGCACAGACTCAATAGTTGTGGTGCACAGACTTAATTGCTCTGAGGCATGTGGGATCTTCCCAGATCAGGAATCAAACCCATGTCTCCAGCGTTGGCAAGCAGGTTCTTTACCACAGAGCCACCAGGGAAGCCCCAGGTAAGTTGTTTTCCTCTCCTCTGAAATGCCATGGTGGTTCGCAGAAGGTAGGTACTTTTATTTTTTAATTCTCAGAACTAAGCCCCCGAAGTCCAGAGCCTTTGAGATTCTTGTGACAGATGTGACATATCTGTATGTGGTGTTTCCCACTCACCTTCCATGCCTCTTTATAGCTCTTCTCTCCTTCAGCATTTTTATCAGCTCGTAGAGTCATGTCTCTGCTGGATGTTGTAAAGGCAACACAAGAAGCCACAAGAAGCCATAGACTATCTGTTAATAGTGCATGTGTGTGTGCTCAGTTGTGTCTAACTCTTTGTGACCCCGTGGACTGTAGCCCACCAGGCTCCTCTGTCCATGGAATTTTCCAGGCAAGAATACTGGAGTGGGTTGCCATTTCCTACTCCAGGGGATCTTTGCGACCCAGAGATCAAACCCACATCTCCTGCATTTTCTGTATTGGCAGGCAGATTCTTTAAATCACCCTTCCCTTAAACAGCTCACTAGAATTGAAACACTTGCCATTCAGTCTTCAAACAATGAATGATGCCCATGTCACTGACCACTTGGAGGTAATGAAATTAATATACCTGAGGACCTCTGCTGCCACAAATTAATGTGACAAATTAAGCCAGCTTCAGCATCCTTCAGCAGTCCTTCCAGTGAATATTCAGAACTGATTTCCTTTAGGATTGACTGATTTGATCTCCTTGCTGTCCAAGGGACTCTCAGGAAAGTCTTCTCAAACACCACAGTTAGAAGGCATCAGTTCTTCAGCGCTTCTTTATGGTCCAACTCTCACATCTGTACATGACTATTGGAAAAACCATAGCTTTGATTCTGTGGACCTGTGTCAGTGAAGTGATGTCTCTGCTTTTTAGTACGGTGTCTAGGTTTGTCATAGCTTTTCTTCCAAAGAACAGGCGTCTTTTAATAACATATAATTTACCCAGTCATCATCCTTATTGTCTACTTTCCCCTACTGAAGTTTCATAAAGGAAGAGAATTTTAGTCTCTCTTGTTCACTAGTATATCTCAAGCCCTATAGGTGGCGCATAGGAAGCACTGAATAAATATTTGTTGAACAAATAGGAATTTTGCATATGATAAACGTCACATCTCAAATCAGTGGTGAAAAGATGGTTTACTCAATAATCGATGATATTTCTGTGGAGCCATGTGGAAAAAGATGAAGTTGAATCCATACCTCATACTTTACATTAGAACTATCTTCAAATTGATCAAATATTTAAATTTAAATATTTTTGATTTAATTTTTGTGAAAAACTAAGCCACAGAAGTTACACAAGAAAAAAATGGGAGAATTCCTTTATAACTTACAACTGAGAATCCAGAAGCCATAAAAGAAGAGATTGATGAGAGAGAGACAGACAGGAGAGAGAGAGAGAGAGAGAGCGCGCCAGCTGAGCAAAGGGCAGAAGACAGAAAGGAAAAGATTATTTTTGGAACCATAAAGGGCATCCAGGAGAGTTAGTGGGGCCCTAAAGGACCTTTCACAGGACTTAAAGGATAATAAGGAAAATCTTGTCATGAGCTGAAGAAAGGGGACACTTGAAGAAGGAATTTTGGTTAACAGTGTCACCTTCAGTAACAAGAAAAATAGGGACTATACTTAATGGACTCAATGATATATTTAAGGAGATTTTCAGGTAGAAGATTGAAAGTGCCAGCTGTCAGCTTCTGGCTGGTTAAAGTAAAATGTGAGAGGAAAAGGTAAACTAAATAAAGAACTGTTACATATAAAGGAAGCAGACATGAAAATATGCTCAACATCTTTAATCATCAGGGAAATGCAAATCGAAACCACAGTGCGCTGTCTCCTCACACCTGTCAGAATGGCTGTCATCATCAAAAAGAACAGAAATAACAAATTTTGGCGAGGATGTAGAGAAAAGAGAACCCTCATACGCTATTCGTGGCAATGTAAATTGGTGAAGCCACTATGGTAAACAGTATGGCGGTTTCTCAAAAAACTAAGAGTACAACTATCACATGACCCAGCAGTTCTACTCCTGGGTATATACCCCCCCGCAAAAAAAAAACTAAAACACTAATTCAGAAAGAAACATAAACCCCAGTGTTCAAAGAGACATTATTTACAATTGCCAGGACATGGAAGCAACCTCCGTGTCCATGAAGAGATGAAAGGATAAGGATGTGATGTATGTATACAATGAAATTACTCCTCAGTCATAAAAAAAAGAATGAAATTATGCTATTTGCAGCAATATGGATGAACTCGGAGGGCCTTATGCTAAGTGATATAAGTCAGAGAAAACAAATACTGTATGATATCACTTTTATGTGAAATCTGAAAAATACAACAAACTAGTGAATAAAACAGAAAAGAAGCTGACTTGTAGATATAGAGAGAAAACTAGTAAGAACCACTGGGGAGAGAGAATGGGGGAGGAGCAATACAAGAAATAGGGGATTAAGAGGTACAAACTATTATGTATAAAATAAGCTACAAGAATCTACAACACAGGGAATATAACCAATATTTTATAATAACTATAAATGGAGTATAACCTTTAAAGTTCATGAATCACTACATTGTACACCTGTAACTTACACAATATTGTACATCAACAGTATTTCAATTTTTTAAAATGTCAAAAAAATATAAAGGAGCTAGAAATACTGAGTTTGAAAATAAAACTTTCTTATTCACACCTCTCAACATGTGCCCAGCTCAGCTACATTATAGAATTGCTCTGAATTGCTGTTTACTTGAATGGGAGTGTCTATGGCAGTTATTTCTATGAGTTTCCCACCACTTTGAGTTTGTGAAGGATAGAGGGTGGGGCCAAATACCTATTTCTTCAGCTCACAGAAAGAAAAATAGAAAGCTTTCAAGGAACCATACCTGAGGAACTATGCTCCAAGAGCCTCATCTGCCTGTGGACCTGGCATAGATGATAAGATCCCAGACTTCAAATTGATGCCATAACGGGATGAAACGTAGGGGTCTTGGGAAAGATGAGTGAAATTTGCATGAGGAAGGGATGTGAATACTTACCTTCAGAGGGTAAACAGTAGCAGGTTGTATTTTCTGAAAATGGCACAATTTCTCCCATTCCATAGGCTCCTCTTATACTGATTTAACTCCTCTGTCAGGAGAGGTATGATTGTGTTCCTTCCCCTTGGATCTGGCTTGTGACTGTGGTGGAACTGAAGCCACGTGACTCTTGAGGCTGGATGAAGAAAGGTGGTTCTCTTGGGAACTTTGCATTTGGCATCCAGCGACCATGCCATGAGGAAGCTTGGGCAGCGTGTGGACAGGTTTGTATGCAGAGGACTGAAGACACCTGGCCAGGCTCCCAGCTTTCAGCACTGACTTGCCAGCCACATGAATGAGCCTCTTAAAAGTGAATCCTGCAGCCCCAAGTTGAGCCTCCCAGCTGAAACAAAATGGAACAAAGATGAGCTACTCCTGCTGAATTCTGCCCATGTTCCAGATTCTGTGAATAAAATAGATGATGGTTGTACTGAGCCACTAAATTTGGAGGTGGTTTGTTATACAGCAGTTGATACCACCCCTACAGAGGTGAGCTTTACAATATGTATCAAAATTGCAGATTCATATACTCTTTTGCCAGACACCTCCTGGGAAATGGATTCTAGAGATAGACTTATATGCAATAGCAAAATAATATACATTCAAGATAATTCATTGCAGCACAATTTATAGTAACAAGAGTAGAAAATAGCTAAAATGCCTGTTAGTAGACTAGTTACATAAATTGTGGGACATTCACACAATACCACACAGCTATAAAAAAAAGGAGGAGGAAGAAATCTATGAACTGATGTGGAGGGATTTTCAGTATAAACTGGTCAGTGAAAAAAATCAGAAGCAAAAGACTTCTGCTACTTTGTGTGAGAAAGAAGAGGAAACAAAAATATATAAATGCATCAAATACTTGTTTGAGGGAAAGGAGACATTGGAAGGATAAACTTGCATCTAATGAGATTGGCTACTTGTAGGACTTAGATGGAAACGGGGTGAAAAGAGGGAATGGAGGTGGGCAGTATGCGAGGGCTTAAAATTGAAAATAAACAGAAATAAGTGAGCCAAACTGTATTTCAAATTACTGATATAACCACGCTGAAAAGGAGTTAACTTTTGAAACTAAATCATTACTTGTACTCTATGTCCTCAGGCTAAAAACAAAAACAGTTCTCAATACTGGACTCTCATTTGTAGGCTTGTTCTGTGCAGAGGCATGTTCCCTGGTAGCTCAGCTGGTGAAGAATCTCCCAGCAATGCAGGAGACGCCAGTTTGATTCCTGGGTCAGGAAGATCCCCTGGAAAAGGGATAGGCTACCACTCCAGTATTCTTGGGCTTCCTTGGTGGCTCAGACTGTGAAGAATCTGCCTGCAGTGCTGGAGACCAGGTGTCTCATGGTCAGAGAAGGGAATTACAGATATGAGAAGAGAGGATAGAATGAACCCTGCTATGTTGGATTAGATTTAGAGATATCAATATGGACCCATGGTGTTTTGTTTTTTTTTTTAACCAGTCACTCTCTTGACCTATGGGTTTTTTGTGTTTTTTTTTTTTTTTTGACCTATGGGTTTTAATAAATATCAGTAAATACAGGGTTGGATATGGAGTTGTGTGTGTATACGTACATCATTGTATATGTTCCCCTCTTTCCTAGATACGACCCCTGAGAGGGCCTAGAAGAGATGGTACTCCAGTAGCACTGGATGCAGCTAGTACCCAGATCTTGGGGTCTTAGTGCCATTTTTCATTAAAAGGAACCAGGCATAGCACTTAAGGATTTGACCAACAGGGCAGAACATGGCAGACTGCCTCCCTGTATCAGCTGGGGAAGCAGAGCAGCTCAGTATTTAACCACTAGAAGGAATCAGGGATCCTTTGTCTACTGCACCACCTTTGACTCTTCCCCTAAGGGCCCCTGTAAAGGGAAAAAAAAAAAAAGGTTTCTGGCTGAGCAGGGATATACTTGATGTTTCAGGAATCACTGACATTCCAGGACGTGGCTGTGGACTTCACCAGAGAAGAGTGGGACCAGCTGTACCCTGCTCAGAAGAACCTCTACCGAGATGTGATGCTGGAAAACTACAGGAATCTGGTTGCACTGGGTAAGGAGGGCATCTCTGTGAGTCATGTCCGATTCTTTGGGACCCCATGGACTTCGGCACGCCAGGCTCCTCTGTCCTTTACTATCTTCCAGAGTTTTCTCAAATTCATGTCCATTGAGTTGGTGATGCTATCTAAACATCTCATCCTCTGTTGCCTGCTTCTCCCTTTCTTTTCGGTCTTTCCCAACATCAGGGTCTTTTCCAGTGAATCAGCTCTTCTCATCAGGTGCCCATAGTATTGGAGCTTCAGCTTCAGCAGTAGCAGTCCTTCCAATGAATATTCTGGGTTGATTTCCTTTAGGATTGACTGGTTTGAACTCCTTGCAGTCCAAGAGGTTCTCAAGAGTCTTCTTCAGCACCACAGTTAGAAAGCATGAGGCCAGAATGGAAGAAAGCCAATCAGTTGTGGACACAAGAGACCTCTGTTTCCTGCTTTCTCCTCTGGTGAAATGTGTTGACTTTGAGATAGATAGCTTTATTTTGCTGCCTTGGAAGCCTCCCCTTTCCAAATCCAAAGACCCTAAAGATAAAAAAGTTTGGAAAAGAGTTTTGAGATTTTTGTTCCCTGTGTAAAATTCTAAGATACACATTTTCCTCTTGAACAGGGCATCAACTGTATAAGCCAGAGGTGATCACTCAGTTGGAGCAGGAGGAGCGGTGGATGATGGGAAGAGTCAGCCCACCAGACACTCATCCAGGTGAGAAGAGAGCATTTGAGTATTTGTGACTCAGTGAAGGAAAATAGGCACTTTTGAAATACTTAATGGAGTGTGCTCTGAACATCTTAAATCCCTCTGGGATTTAAAGGATATCAAGGCATTTTTAATGGGTTTGGTCCCTGGGTTGGGACTATCCCCTGGAGAGGGAAATGGAAACCCACTCTAGTATTCTTGTTTGGGAAATCTCATAGACAGAGGAGCCTGGCAGGCTACAGTCCATGGGGTCCAAAAGAGTTGGACACGACTTAGCAACTAAACCGAAGCCGCAGCAGAGGCCTTTTAAAAATTTCAGTTCATATTTGACATTTTTCTAAAGTGGAAATGACTATTTTTTTTCTGATTAAACAGATAAAAAATATATATATATACTTACAATTTTAAAATTTTGCACAACACAAAAGTTATTTTGAAAGTTCTAGTTTGTTCATAAATACCTTGATATTGCAAATCTCCACAAAGCACTTTCTTACTATTTTTTTGTTCATACATCCTTTCAGGATTCTTTAAATCTTTTTTTTTTAATATCAATTTATTTATTTTAATTGGAGGCTAATTACTTTACAATACTGTAGTGGTTTTGCCATACATTGACATGAATCCGCCACGGGTGTACATGTGTTCCCCATCCTGAACCCCCCTCCCACCTCCCTCCCCATCCCATCCCTCTGGGTCATCCCAGTGCACCAGCGCAGAGCACCCTGTCTCATGCATCAAACCTGGACTGGTGATTCATTTCATATACGATAATATACATGTTTCAATGCCATTCTCCCAAATCATCCCACCCTCGCCCTCTCCCACAGAGTCCGAAAGACTGTTCTATACATCTGTGTCTCTTTTGCTGTCTCACATATAGGGTTATTGTTACCATCTTTCTAAATTCCATATATATGCGTTAGTATACTCTATTGGTGTTTTTCTTTCTGGCTTACTTCACTCTGTATAATAGACTCCAGTTTCATCCACCTCATTAGAACTGATTCAAATGAATTCTTTTTAATGGCTAAGTAATATTCCATTGTGTACATGTACCACAGCTTTCTTATCCATTCGTCTGCTGATGGAAATCTAGGTTGCTTCCATGTCCTGGCTATTAAATCTTTTTCTTTTCCATACCAAAACCCCTCTACCATTTTTACCTGTTTTTCATTATTTTTTTTCTTTTTATTATCAAACATGTTAAACTTGTCTAAAACCCACAGCCTTGGTTCTCAGTCTTGTTCACCTTTGTGATAGGATCCCTGTCATACCTATGTTACTACAATTTTTTTCTTGGAGATTACCACTAACTTCCTTCCAGTGAAGTCCAGTGGCTAAAACAAACCACCATTATCATGTTTTATGATCAGGTTGCATTTGACTGTGTTGACTTGACTCTTGAAATTGTCTCGCACCTTGGCTTTCACACCATTCTCCCTACCTGTTCTTTTTTTTTTTTAATTAATTTATTTTTAATTCAAGGGTAATTGCTTTACAACATTGTGTTGGTTTCTGCCATACATCAACATGAATCTATCATAGGTATCCTACCTACTCTTTTGAATACCTTCTCTTGCTCCTTATTCTTCTAAAGGCACATATTTCTTATGGACTTGGTGTTCATTCTGCAGTACTGTGCTTTTAAGTAGCTTCTCTATGTCATTTTTTCATTTATACATCTCTAGCCTCAGTATTTCATCGTACATTCTCTTCCCAGAGTTTAGATTATATTTTTGTTTATGAATGTCATACTGTCATTTTAATCAAGTATTTCAAACCCTGGACCTATTGACTCTCTACTCCTTTAAACCATCCTACTAAATATGAGACTTCTTGACCAAAAAAAAAAACAACCCAAAACCCCAAAATCTTGGCTCCTTTTTGTGGGCATACCACCTATAGTGCTCTGCCTGGTTATATTAGGAAACAGTGAACTAATGGGTATGTGTCAGATACCGAGTCATTAAGCCAGGTTAATGTACTCCATCTTAATTCTTTGCTCAGACACCTTGTTTCATCATTTGGGCTTGGTTTTCTGTCATTCAAACTTGAGCTTTCTAAAGCTGACTCTGACTCACTTGTCTTTCTTGCTTTTAGTGCTCTCTGTTATCTTAGGTAGGAAAACTTACTCCTTTTTCAGCCTCACTGGACCTAAATTTTTAGCCTGACAGGTGCTGCACTGCAGTGCTCTAAACCCTGTTTAGAGGCTGATAATTAAAAAAGTTTGTCAAGAACCCCTAGCACTTTTCCTGACAATGATGAGTAACATTATTTCCACAAACCTTCCTATCCTGGAACCTGGAGAATAGGAAACTAAAAAAGGAAAATGAAAAACTCCCTTTTCAGGCAAATTGCCAGTGTAGGTGCCCATGCAGAAACCTGAGCTATTCTTTCCCACAGGTACATATGCTGCCATGTGAAGGAGCCATACTGTCTCCCATTATGTCCCTACCCAAAGACTCTCAACTAGAGAAAATAATTACTACACTCAAGGAAATTTCCAGGTAATTCCCTGGCAGTTCGGTGGTTATGACTCAGTGCTTTCATTGATAGGGCCCAGGTTCAGTCCCTGGTTTGGAATTTAAGATCCTGCAAGCTGTACAGCATGGCCAGAATAGAAAAGAAATTTCTAGACTTCATTATCAGCTGTACCTAAGTGGTCAAGGCTTTTGGTCCACAGATGAGGTTGAATAAGTGGTTTATTTGTATCCTCCTTGTCAGGGCAGGCAGCCTAGCAGTGTCCTCCAAGGAGACTGCTTGCATTTTTGCATTTTCCTGTGAGACACAATCAATTGTTTCTCTTACAAGGATGTGGTAAAATGTTTCTGTTGATGGAAGAACTGAGATAGAATGATCTGGTTTGTGCAACCTCATTCTGGTGTGCCCTCTGGGGTATTGCTTGTCTTTGACTTTAGCTGATGTCTGTTTAATATCTAGAAATTATCTTCCTAGCTAAGGCGAGACATGGAAAATGTCTAATGGATCTAGCAATGAAAAGGTTAGGAATGATATTAATGAGAGAAGTGACAGGGGAGTAATTAGCAAAACAGTCAGTTTGTATGTTGCTGAGTTAACAGGAGGTTTAAAAAAAGAAAAGAGCTAGTAATTGGACTTCCCTATCAGTCCAGTGGTGAAGACTCCATACTTCCACTCTAGGGGGTGTGGGTTTGATCCTTCGTCAGGGAACTAAGGTCCCACATGCTGCTGGTACAGCCAAGAACTAAAAAACAGTGCAGCTAGTACATATATGGTACTTCTTACAAGAAACTCAAATGAGAAGGTGAAGCAAAAAAAGAGGGTGACTGCTAAACTAGAAAGAAAGTGAAAGTGAAAGTGGCTCAATTGTATCCAGCTCTTTGTGACCCCATAGACTATACAGTCCATGAAATTCTCCAAGCCTGAATACTGGAGTGGGTAGCCATTCCCTTCTCCAGCGGATCTCCCCAACCCAGGGATTGAACCCAGGTCTCCCACATTGCAGGCAGATTATTTACCACATGAACCATGTAGCTAGACCAGAAGGCAGTGTCAAAACAGGATCATTCTAAGCAGGAATGATTCCAGCTTGTTTAAAGTGCTGAATGGAAGGGGTCAGGGAGAGTATAAGTAGAAAATAGAAAAAATGGGGCAAGGTTCTAAAAGAGATGGGAGTAGGATTAACAACAAGGAGATTAGGGTAGCCTCCACTTGCTGCATGGGCTACAGTTTGTGGGGTCGAAAGGAGTTGGCCACAACTCAGCAACTAATACAAAACTTGCCACAACTAGAAAAAGCCCACATGCAGCAATGAAGACCCAGCACAGCTGAAAATTAAGTATTAGTTTTATCATTTTAAACAAAAGATTAAGATAGGAAGAAATACTTTTGAAATAAACAGATAGTGGGCACTACAATAGAATAATCCACAGGTGAGATTGAGAAGGTCCTGGACGTGGCCCTGTGTTCTCTAAGCACAGTCTTTTCTGTCTTCCACCTCTGAGCACAGACTTGCTTCTGATATTTCTTATTCTCCTTTCCGTTTTCTCCCAATTTTGTATATTCCTGATTGATCTCTTCTTTTTATGATTACCCCTCATATTTTAAAATTTCTCCCTGCTCACTGCTTCTTTGTCATCCTCTTATAGCCTTTCTCCTTTGTTGCATGGCTTTATTTCAAAACTTTCAATGCCCCATTTTCACTGTCTGCACTTCTGTCAATTTCGTTTGGTGATTTACTATGCAGCAATTTCTTTTTCAAACAGAGAATACTGAAGTGTTTATATGTTCTGAATTTCTTTTAGATGGGGAGAATAGACCAGAAGTTAAAAAATCAAACCATAATATTTCTGATGAAAATCAAACCCATGACATGATAATGGAGAGACTAACAGGAGACAGTTTCTGGTACTCCATCTTAGGTGGACTCTGGGATTTTGATTACCAGTTAGAATTCAACCAAGAAAACCAGCAGAGATACTTAGGACAAGTATCTTTTACCCACAGAAAGATCACACAAGAGAGAGGCCTTGAATGTAGTAGATTTAGGGAAAACTATAATCTGAACTCAAACCTTCTTATGCAACAGAGAATTCCTTCAATGAAAATACCCCTTAATTCTGACACACAAGGAAATAGCATCAAACGTAATTCAGACCTGATTTACTATCAGGGAAACTACGTAAGAGAGAATCCTTATGAATATAATGAGTGTGGAAAAATCTTCAATCAACATCTTCTTCTTACCAGTCATATACATGCTGAAGGGAAACACAGTGAATGCAGGAAGGCCTTCAGCCAGAACTCATCTCTTACTCAACCTCAGATGATCCTCACAGGAGAGAAACCCTATAAGTGTGATGAATGTGGGAAAAGATTCAGCCAGAGAATACACCTTATTCAACATCAGAGAATTCACACAGGAGAAAAACCTTTTATATGCAACGAATGTGGGAAAGCCTTCCGTCAACATTCATCCTTTACTCAGCATCTGAGAATTCATACTGGAGAGAAACCCTATAAATGTAATCAGTGTGGTAAAGCCTTTAGCCGGATCACATCCCTTACTGAACATCATAGACTTCACACTGGAGAAAAACCTTATGAATGTAGTTTTTGTGGGAAAGCCTTCAGCCAGAGGACACATCTTAATCAGCATGAGCGAACTCACACAGGAGAGAAACCCTATAAATGTAATGAATGTGAAAAAGCCTTCAGTCAGAGTGCACACCTTAATCAACATAGGAAAATCCACACTCGGGAGAAATTGTGTGAATATAATAAATGTGAGAAAACCTTAAGCCACAGTCCTTCCCTTACTCCACAGCACATATCTCAAAATTTTTAGCTTTGTCCTAATGGGGGTGTTGGGGGTGGTAAGGGAAATGTATGAATATATAAATATAGGAAAATTTGGGTCAGACCTTTTCATCCTGTTCAATATCAGATTATTCATAGTAGGGAGAAAGCTTATAAATAAACTTTTAATGCATAGAAGCCAAATAAATTTAGACCTTAAATTTAGCATATTATATTCCCAGGAGAAGTTATACATAGTGAAAATAATTTATTTTATAAACAAGATTATATTAGTAGTCATGTTCCAAACTTTTTTTAATGACCAGAAATCCTGTAGGCAATGACCTATCATTATTCCCTTGTGATTTTTATAGCATACAGTTTTTAAATTATATAAAAATTAATTAAGGCTATTGTGTAGTATAACCAGTCACATAAACTTGAAATAAGGAGAAAGCAATATTTCTCAAACTTAAGTCATTTGTGTGTATCCTTTACCAATTTTATCATACTTAATGTTTACTTAATATTTTTCTTTAATAAGACTCGGGATTTTTAGCCTTGTCCTAGGAAATATTTATGGAGATTGTGAGTTTTATATGCTAATTATATTCTAATTTCCATAAAAATACATATATAATTTTGAAGTTGAAAATATTCATTGGTGTATCATCTAAGTCTTCTGTACCATCATTTGAGAAGCCATGTGATAGGATATGGCAATAGTAATATTATTTTTTAGGAATCCTTGCATTATTTTCATCAAACAGGTCCTGGGATCTCTAAGATGAGTCTTAGAGGAGACTGAGGGTCATATTGATGAACTTTGAAAAGTGATTCAGAGAAATCTACTTTTCTATCCTGTTCTAGTTTTAAATTTCCCTATGGCAAACAGATTTTTGAATCAAAATTGTTATTTCTGTTACATTTGCAGGTTTGAATAGAGAGGAGGTTTTACTTTATACTGACAGGGACTTTATAAGAATCCCTTCACCTCCCTGCATCACTGTGGAAGTCAGAAGTAGGGGCTGTACCAGAGGGTGAGCAGTGGTGCCACATTGAGGCAAAGAACCAGGAGAGAGCCTTATTGGTTTATATAAACAACTAGGGAAGTGTAGGGCCTTCCCAGGTGGCTCAGTGAGAAAGAATCTGCCTGCCAATGCAGGAGCTGTGCGTTCAACCCCTGGGTTGGGGAGATCCCCTGGAGAAGGGAATGGCTACCCACTCCAGTGTTCTTGCCTGGAGAATTCCATGGAGAGAGGAGCCTGGTGGGCTACAGTCCATAGGGTTGCAAACAGTCAGAGCTGATTGAGCACACATGCAAGTAAGTATTACTAGTTTGCTTAATAATTCACTTTTTTTATTGAAGTATATTTATGTACCACCTTTTCCCAAAAGGAACTTAAGGTGGTTAAATTTTATAATCATTGCCTTGTTTGACAGAAATCACAGTTTGATGTTACAAAGCATTGTAAATATAAACCGTCATAAACCATGAATAGCTACATGTAGGGAGCTGCTTGTTTCTGGGCTTTCTGTTTTTCTCTTGGCCTTCTTAGTCTTGGCTGAAGAAGCCATGAGACCAAGTTGCAACCCACTCCCCTTGCTTTCTTTTTTTTTTTCCTTCCCCAGTCCCCTTGCTTTCTCACCTTTCTTCTAACATATCTCCTAGCTCAAGACTTCCCCATTTCTTTATTCCTGTGAAGGACTAGATATCATAGGCCTTACGCCAAAGCTGGAATGATTTAAATTTTTAATAAAAAATTAAGACACTAAAAACTGAGAAAGTAATGAAATTATTTCATTTCATCATGGAAGTTAAACTTTTCAAGTATATTTTTGTCCCATACATCAGTGGATGAAATAGTTAATAAAACCCTGAGATACTGGAGTGAGGGAGGATTTCTAGTAATATGTTTAAATACCTGTGTAATGGAGATCAAATTTCAAGACAGATAAGTTCTGAAAGTGTCTCTTCACCAAAGGGAGTGACTTGCAAGATTTATTTGCCCTAAAGAGGCAGAGTGTAGAGCTCTCAGGTTTCAGGAAGAGAGAGTGAGGCAAGATAAAGTCTCAGACAGCAGAGGTATAGGTTAAAGGAAGTAATGATTAATTACAGTTGGTGAAGCCTTTGATCAAAGTATGCAACCAAGAAAAAAAAATCTGAATCCACAAAGAGTGCTAAAGGCTTCAACAGAAGGCAGTGTATCTCACACAGGGGAAGAAGGAGAGCAGTACAGGATTTTCAGAAGAAGATAAGCAGAATTTGGACAATTTCAGAAAAGAGGAGTCTGAACTGAAGGAGACCAGTTGGCCATGGATTTTTACCAATTCTTCATAATATTAGAATCTATTATCTATGCTTAAGGTCATAAATGATTATGCTATGTTAACTGTACAGTGAACTATGTCATTCTGGTGTGAATTCATTCTCATGTCCTTTGTTATCTTCAACATGTTCTAATTTAAGTGAATCCTAAATATATTTATTACATCAAAATTCTAGGGAGTCATAGGAGTGGTTTACTCATTCAGAAACCCAACATAATGACTTACCTCTGTCTAGGAGGGCAAGATATTACCCTTTTACATATATTCATTCATTTGTTCCATCCAACCAGGTGACGTTGCCTTTTTTTTAAATGAAAAGAGATACTTAAGCTTAGATATGATAATAAGCGATAATTATTCAGAGTTTCTCAGACTGGAATGTCACTAGAACATGGATCGTCTTACTCCTAGTCCAGTGAATAAAAACAGTGCCTGGAACACTGTTTTATAGCACTCTGAAAACATTTGATAAATGTATTAAATTTAATAAAATGAGAGATTGCTGCTCAATACCAAAATTCGTATGACTCTCTTTCTCAGAATCTCAGAGTAAAAAGGATTATTATGTTGATAGATTCTCTTATATCCAAAGGGCTTATGGGCTGAGAGAAAAACACTCATTTGGATTTTGATTAATTTTCAATTTATTAATTTAAGAAACCAAATGACATTCCTTAAGTAGCCAACATTCCTCTAATTATTCATAGATGTGCAAATAATAAATACTTAAGAATTTCTAAAATGAGATATCCTTACTCTTGTAAACACTGATCAGATTTAAACACATCTAAACATTTCATTAAAGTTGCAGACCTAAAATTTCAAATGTTATTTAAGTGCCTTAAACACATTAAGAAACAGGTAAGAGGTACCCAGAATATCAAAATAATTATAACGAAACTAGTTATAAAAATGTCAGACTTCCCTGACAGTTCAGTGGTTAAGACTCCGAGCTCCCAATGCAGGGGACCCAGGTTCCATCCCTGGTCAGGGAACTAGATCCCATATGCCACAACTAAAGATTTCACATCCCACAGCTAAGACCCAGCAATGCTAAATAATATTTTTAGAAATCAAAAAGATTTTTAAAAAGGGAAACAACCTGAGGAGTATCTGATGAATGGAAAAGGAAAAATCATATATATACACACAAAATACTATATATTTTACATTATAGATGTATGTGTGTATATATGTAAATACAAATTCCTTCTCTTTATATATACAAAATGAGGCTTCCCTGGTGGTTTAGTGGTAAAGAATCTGCCTGCCAACACAGGAGACACGGGTTTGATCCCTGATCTGGGAAGATACCCTGGAGAAGGAAATGGCAAGCCACTCCAGTATTCTTGCCTGGGAAATCCCATGGACAGAGGAGCCTGGTGGTCTGCAGTCCATGGGGTCGCACAGAGCTGGACACAACTTAGCAACTGAACAACATCAACAACGTATACAAAATACCATAGACTGCTAGTTTGCTTCAGTCGTGTCCGACTCCTTGTGGCCCCATGGACTGTAGCCTACCAGGCTCCTCTGTCCATGGGATTCTTCAGGCAAGAATACTGGAGTGGGTTGCCATGCCCTTTTCGAAGGGATCTTCCTGACCCAGGGATCAAACCCATGTCTCTTAGGTCTCCTGCATTGGCAGGTGGGTTATTTACCACTAGTGCCACCTGGGACCATGGAGTGAGTGATTTATAAAAGCAGAAATTAATTGCATACACTTCTGGAGGCTGGGAAATCAAAGATCAAGGTACCATAAGATCTGTGTTAGTAGGGACCCACTTCCTGGTGCCCTCACCCAGTAGAAGGAAGTTTTCTTGGAGTCCTTTTATAAAAGAGACTGAATTCCATTCATGAGGGCAAAACCTAATCACTTCCTCAAAGCCCCATCTCCTAATATCTTCACCATGGGGGTCAGGATCCAAAATAAGAATCCTGGAAGGATACAAACATAACAGTGACCATGAAGAGAAATAGCAAGAAGGATGGATTGGGGGAGGGCAGAGGGAAGAATGAAGAAGATTGAATATGAGAATGAATGATGGGTTGGAGGCTGATGGCTGAGAAAGAAGTTTATCAAATATGGGGATCTTTTAGTCTTTTCGAAATAAGCATCTAATTTGTGTCTTACACCATGAATGATTGCATGTTGTTTTTTATTTTCCGAGTGCCAACTTCTTTATAGGTTAATTTTCTGTTGGTGCAAGCAGCAGAATTGACTCTTCAGAACACCTCCCCCAGGATCCATTATCCCCTGTCACCTCCCATTCTCCCATCAGAGCACTCAAGATTCATATTCCTGGAAGGTAATCTGATCGGTTCAGCTTGGGCCTTGTGCTAAACGAAGACAGAGCATATTGATTGGCAGACCCACTGAGGGTGCTGTAAGGCAAGCAGAGAAAAAGTGAGCCTGGCATTCAGGCAGAGAAAGATTTATTATAGGAAGAAAGAAAGAGACTGGCTTTAGAGAGAAACCAGTGCCCTCCCTTTACAGCCAACCCTTCTATACCCTATCGATGGGGAATTGTGCACCGCAGGGAGGGGGCCTCAGTTGATCTTTAGCCCGCAACTGGGGTCTTGTGGTCATGTAGTGAAGGGATCTCATGGTTAGATGGTCATGTAGTCGAAGGGATCTCACGGTCAGGTGGTCACGTAGTCTTGAGAAACTGGCACCAGCAGGGAAAAACAGGGTATCACCTTAAGGAAAAAACAGGATGCCCACCAGGGCAATGTGGCCACTGTGACTTCATCCCTTGTTTGTCAGATCACCACAATGGGCCATATTTTAACTATACATTATGAGCCCCTTGTGAACCCTAACATTCTAGCCTTTTTGATACAGGATAAGGGTCGAAGTCAGTCTTCTATATCTGCTTTGCGCTGGTTTGGGGCGACGTCACGGGATAAGATTAGAAAAGACTGGAATGTGGGTTAAGGGAAGTCTGAGTGGGCTTGAAGCTTTTGATAACTGGAGCAAGTTAGAAGTAGTTCATGAACAGTCTGGTTGGTGAAGGCTCATAGGGGATCCTGGAGAAACTTTGAAAAAAACTTATTAGACAGGGGCTGAAAGTTAGAATGAGGGTTAATATGAGAAGGGGGCCCAGTAAAGGTAGAACCCATGGCATCCAATCCCAACTGCTTAACCAGTTTTCCCATGAATTACTGAGACGTTGACTTATTCTTGAGGCCCTACTTTTCAGATTCCTTGCTGCCTCCTTTACAACACCAGATTTATTGGCGTAGAAACAGCAGGCTTCGCCTAGAAAAAAACACAGGCCTCCTTTTTCTGCAGTGAGAAGGTCTAACCCTCTTCTGTTTTGAAGGAACACAGCTGCCAGGGAATCTAGTTGGCCCTGGAGAGTGATAAGGCCAGCAGCTACTTCTTCTAGGCTTTCAGTATGATCCTTAGAGAGACTTGATAGTAGTTTAAAGAGGTCATGAGCCCTGCAGTCCCTGTTCCAATCCCTGCTGCTATTCCTAAGCTTATCAATAAGGGAATGAATTGAATTGTTTCTTTGAGTCCATTGTGGATTAGTGGGATAGGGAGGGTTTGATTGTTAGGAGCAATAAAGATATACCAAGTAAGATCAGGGTTATTTATTTAATTATTTTCAAGTTTGTAAACAAGTCACATGACTGTATTTGGAAATGCACACTTCCTTATACCTTTGCCAGCCCTGGGTTTTTTTTTTAATTATTTTAATCGGAGGCTAATTACTTTACAATATTGTAGTGGGTTTTGCCATACATTGACGTGAATCAGCCATTGGTATACATGTGTTCCCCATCCTGAACCCCCACCCACCTCCCTCCCCATCCCATCCCTCAGGGTCATCCCAGTGCACCAGCCCCGAGCACCCTGTCTCATACATCAAACCTGGACTGGCAAGATCAGGGTTATTTAAAGGGGCTGAGGAGATATGGGAGAATTGAGGTATCAAGTCTTCTAATGTCTCATTGCAGGTGTGAATTGGAGGCTCAGGAAAATTAAGGATGAGGGTGGCGGGGTTAAGAGTAGGGCAGCGTTCAAAAGAGAACTCGGGAGATTCTAGGAGGGTGATGTGAATTAGTTGGATACAAGAAGGTGATAGAAGAGCCCTGGCCCTGTGTGAGAGTAAGTCCTTAAGGTCATGTGATGAGCGAATGACCGTGGGTGTCCCAAAAGTAAGTTTCCTTGCTTTCTTGAGCGAGAAGTGTAGCTGCAGCCAGAACACGCAGGCAGCCTGGCCATCCCTGTGTGGTGGTATCCAGTTGTTTTGACAGAGGAGCACTGGCGGCAAAGAAAGGGCCCTGTATCTGTCCTAAGGCTCCTAGGGCAATTTTATATCTCTCAGTATGTGGAATATAAAAGGGCGAGAAAGATCAGGCAGTGTTAAAGCTGGGGCCGAGAGAATAGCTTGTTTTAGAGCATTAACGCCTGACATTTGACATAGGCTCAAGAGGCTCCGAAAGATCTGCTCCCCCCACCCCCCGGGGTAGCTTGGTATAAACGTTGTGCTAGGAGGGCAAAATTGGGGATCGTAGATACCCAGCCAAGCCCAAAAAGGACAGAATTTCTGTTTTTGATGTATGAAGTGGTAGGGCAGATATAAAGGACTTTCTATCAGTAGTTATATGTCTCTTTGGTGATGTCAGAGCTCCAAGATGGGTGACCTCAGGAAGGGAAAGTTGAGCCTTAATAGGAGATGCTTGATAGCCCCCGATCAGCTAGGAAGTTGAGGTGTTGTATTGTATGTCGCTGAGAGTTTATGAGTGAGGGGCTACTATGGAGAAGATCATCTACGTATTGAAGGATAGAGCTTGGGGCCTGGGGCCCTGGGCACCTTCAGTCCTCAACAGCGAGTCCCAGGAGTCTGGGCAGAGATGGGTCCGAGGACTCCTGCTCAGGACCGGGAGGAAATGTCTAGACCCCTAGAGGGGGATTAGGTCAGTCTACCTTCCAATGTCCCTTCATGCCACAATTAGAACATGGACCCAGAGAGGGCCTGGGCTTTAGGCATGAGCCGGCCTAGTGCCCTTCTTTATTGCACTTGTAACAGGACCTAGATGATTTCTTTTCTCTGTCAGAAGATTGAGGTTTGGAGCCATGTAGGGCAGTGGCTAAGAGATGATATTTAGCCTGATCTCTCTAGGCCTTTTCTGGTTTTGCCTGTTCTTCCTGGTTATTGAAAAATTTTTTAAAGCCAAATTTAAAAGATCTCATTGAGAGGTATGAGGACCTTCCTCTGCCTTTTTTAGCTTCTTTCAAATGTCTGAGGACTACTGGGAAATAAAATGAGTATTAAGGACAATAGTACCTTCTATTGAAATTGGATCTAATTTTGTATATTTTTGTAGGGCTTCTGTTAATCTAGCTAGAAATTGTGCTGGATTTTCATCTGGCCCTTGAATTATTTCTCTGAGTTTATCAAAGTTAACAGCTTTATGTCCTGCTTTTTGGAGGCCTGCAATAAGGCAAGTCACCATGTGATTACGGGCTGTTCGCCCAGGACACCTGCCTGGTAGTCCCAATTAGGGTCATCCCTGGGAACAGCAGCTGAGCCTACAGGCTTAGAATCATCAGTCCGATGTATTTCATCGGCATGAGCCTGAGTGACTTGCCAGACTTGTTCTTTTTCTTCTGGGAGGAGGGTAGAGAAGAGTATAATGTAAATATCATGCCTGGTCAAGTCATAAGACTGAGTGAGATATTTAAATTCTTTTAAATAAGTGTCAGGGTCAGAGGAAAAAGAGCCAAGACGTTTTTCGATTTGAGACAAATTGGAGAGGGAGAATGGGACGTGCACCCAAACAATGCCTTCTGTACCACCCACCTCTCATAAGGGAAGGAGGGTAGTGGGGAGGGATTCGGGGTCCTGTCTCTTTAAGGCCGTTCGCAGCCGGGTAAAAGGAGGGGATTTAGGAAGGTCTGGATAGGGACTTGACCTTGAGACTCCGGAGTAGGGGGTTGAGCCGAAGCCCCAGAGCCCCTTTCGGAAACAGCCCTGGGGGGAGGGTCGGAAGCGGCAGCGGCCCGCGCCTGACAGTGGAAAGGAGCCAGGGGAATGTAAGGTGGAGGTTGTGGGACCGGGTCTGCTAAGATAGGATTAGAGGCGACTGAAGGTGCACTGTGGTCAGAAGGGTCAAAAGAAGAGGAAAAATCCAAACAGGGATCAGGAGACATAGTACTGGGGGGATGTGGCCCAGAATGGGCTAAAAGTATTTGGGAAGTAGGAGAGGATGTACAGAGAGAGGGCTGAGAGCAGAGAGCAAAGAAAGCCTGAACGTAAGGGACCTCTGACCACTGCCATTGGGGCAGCAGAAGTTATCGAGGTCCCGTAGAGCAGTGTGATCGAGAGTTCTGTATTCTCGCCACTGGGCCCTATTATCCAGTCGCCATACAGTGTGAGAGTAATAAGTGAGCCGCTTTGGCCTTCTTTCTCCTTGAAACCCAAGATTCTTTATATTTTGGAGAAGGCAGGCTAAAAGGGGTAGGTTGGGACTGAGAATTTCCCATTATAGTCAAATAGGGAGGGAGGGCAAACAAGGGCGAATGAAAAAAAGGAGGAGAAAGGTCCGAAAGAAAAGGCGTCCCTGTTCTCACGGCCTTCTCAGACAGCGACAGGGTCTCCCATGAAATGGGTGTCCCCTATTTCAAAGTGAGACCAGGGCCCAAGGGCCGTGGGATCCTCCGCCTAGCGCTAGGGTTTCAAAAACCAGACGAGAGAAAAAGGATCCGAGCTAGAAGGAATTCACTCACCCCTGCTGGTGATGAAATGAGAGCCGGTGTGTGGATGTCAGTCCAGCAAGGTAAGTGAAGAGTCCCGTCCCGGGGCTCGTCCCAGTTTCTCGGGGAGGTCCAGGGGAGGGAACCTCTGGAGAGGAGCACACCTAGCCGCCTTGGGTCTTCCCTCCCAGGTTTCCGCACCAGAAATGTAAGGCGAGCATGGAGAAAAAGATAGTAAGCTGCGCATTCAGGCAGAGGAAGATTTATTATAGGAAGAAAGAGACTGGCTTTAGAGAGAAGCCAGCGCTCTCCCCTTAGAGCCAACCCTTCTTATACCCTATCAATGGGAAATTGTGCCCTTGGCGGGGGGGGGGGGGGGCGGGGGGGGGGGGCGGGGACCTGAGTTTATCTTTAGCCCACAGCTGGGATCTTGTGCTCATGTAGTGAAGGGGGTCTCATGGTTGGGTGGTCACGTAGTCTTGAGAAACTGGCACCAGCAGGGAAAAACAGGGTATCACCTTAAGGAAAAAACAGGATGCCCACCAGGGCAATGTGGCCACTGTGACTTCATCCCTTATTTGTCAGGTCACCACAATGGGCCATATTTTAACTATACGCTATGAGCCCCTTGTGAATCCTAACAGGTGCAGACACAGGAATTCACAAAGTGCTCTCACCCCAGAAGACAGGACACTAAGGGGTGATGGGACCCTATCAAATCCACCAAATGGTACACAGATTCTCTTAAACTGAGGACATTGAAGATACAGCAGATGCAGGGAAATAGAAACAAAAAACCTTTTCAGAGTGTTGCTTATCTGACTACAGGCAGAGCTTTCTAAGAGTGAAGCTGTTGTTAATCTCCGCTCAGGGGAGATTCCAGCTAGGAAGGAGATCAACCAACCACTGACACCAGGATGAGAAATTGCCTAAACAAACACTATCATAAAATGTTGAACTTTCTGTGGTTCTCATAAAAGCCCATCTGCCTTGTCTAAAAGTCCATTTGTTTTCCCAGAGGCCCTTTCTCGCTCCTTCCTTTCCCCTGTTAAGTTAGTATATGTTGTTCAGTCGCTAAGTCATGTCCAACTCTTTGCGACCCCATGGACTGCAGCATGCCAAACTTTGTGTCTTTCACTGTCTCCCGGGGTTTGCTTGCTCAAATTCATGTCCATTGAGTTGGTGATGCCATCCAACCATCTCATCCTCTGTCACCCCCTTCTCCTGATCTCAATCCCCCATTTCTAGTTTTGGTATATATCCCCTACATGTAGTTTTTCAAGTCTCTCCTTTTGCTCTTGAGTGCATTTGTGAATAAACCTGGTCTTTTTGCCTGGTGAGCTATTATCGGTTCATTCACAGTCCCACCACCAACACAAACCTAAATTAGAACAGGGAAAGTTGAGGGAAAGTAGAGGGTTGGAAAAAAATCAACAGATGTCTATTCTACCTTTGATGGTGTGAAATGGTTTGATTTGCATTTTAAAAAATCACTTTGGGCATTAGCAAGAGAGGTTTTCAGCTTGCTTGTAAAAGAAAGGGATTTAAGTTCATAGCTAGAAGGAAATATCTTGGAAAAGTTTTTGTTTATATGAAATAAGGTACATAAAGTTATAGGGTTTTCCTGATGGTTCAGTGGGTAAAGAATCCTCCTGCAATGCTGCATATAAAATAATTACCACTTTTATTGAAAATCAGCTCCCATTTCTGAAATTTCAAACATCTCACATTCTCCCCATCACCATCCCTCCTTTTAAATCTATGTGCTAAGTGTGCCCTTGGCCTTAATTCTTTATCTGAAAACACACTTCAATCAAAGGCCACGATCGCTATTTTTTTTTTTTTTCAACTATCCATTAGGTCTCTCCTAGTCGAGCAATTGCCTAACAAGAGCCTGGTATATTCCCAGACTTTCTTCTATCTGAGAAGGCAGCAGCAGTAGCCTGCTCATGGCCCATCTAAGATGTTCCTAACTGGCATACATATATATGTACCCATTTCAGACTTCTCTCCATCTCACAATATTGAGAATTAACATCTAAAGTCATACCAGACATAAAGATCTACATAAGTTTATCTTAAATGCAACTGTTGGGGGTGGAAATGCTTAAGCATTTCAGTCTCAGCGTTTGGCAGCCTCTAATGTTTCAATGTTTGATGAATGAAGCTCCTTTTATTTGGAAGGCCTTGTCCAATGTCTGGGAGCTCAACAAAAGCAGAGAGAAACTAAGTGGAATAGGTAAAGTAAAGGCCAAGTCCCCCACGCACCGGACCAGGTACGGGTGCAAAAAGCAGACATCAAGGTCTCCAGCGGAGCCACAGCCCGCGGCTGCAATTAAAAGGGAGTGGGTAGAGCCCTGTCTTTAATCCCGCCCACGACTGAGAGGACTCGCAGCCAATGAGTGGGCGGTCTGGGGCGGAGCGACCTGCGTACGACGTGACGCCATCACGCTCCGCTCGGCGCTCTGCCGGGCGTACGCCGAAACTGTGGAGCTCTGAGGTGACCGCCGGCCGCGCGCCGTCGCAGAAGGGGGCTGTTTTCGGGTCCCGAATTGCTGCAGCGTGGGAGCCCTTTAGGCGAGTCGAGTCGAGTTACAGGACCTCGGGTTTTAGGGGCGAAGGGAGCAATCACCGCAAACCATCCCCTGGCTGGGCGGCATAGACTCAGTATTAATTGATCTCGAAAGGTCTCCAAGTCAAGGTCTCCGGTGGGGTGAACTCCCGGGCCGCCCGCCTCAGCCTCGCACGCCCCAAGTAGCCGGGCTCTGAGCCTTTAGGGAGAGGCAGCCCAGCGGGATGGAAAGAAATAGGGACGCCAGCGAATGCCAGTGTTTATTCGCGCTGTTGAGCGCCTTATGGGTTAAATCCTCGAAGCACTTCAGTGAGTAAGCCCCGTTATTCCCATTTGGTAGAGGGGGAAACTGAGGCTTGAGGTTAAAACTACAATAGTGAAATGTGTAAGGACCTCTATGAAGTGATGATTCCAGAAGGCCAACAAAAACTGTTTCTGCACTTGGGCGGTTCTAGTGACAATTCTTTGGGTGAGTCACAATCGTCAGACTAAACTTTGGAATTTATTTTCAGGTGACCAAAGCCACATCATGTCCGTAGTTCGTTCATCCGTCCATGCCAAATGGGTCGTGGGCAAGGTGATTGGGACAGCCATGCAAAAAACTGCTAAAGTGAGAGTGACCAGACTTGTTCTGGATCCCTATTTATTAAAGGTAAGGAACATCGCTTTTTGCAGATGGCATTGATGAATCACCAACAGGTTCAGGGTTCTGAGCAGAAACACTGTCAGGGAAGGTGGGCTGAGCCAGTGCTGAACATCAGGCATTGTGCTGGTCGGTGGGTGTAACACAACGGATGATTCCTGGTTCACACTCAAGTTTTAGAGACTGCACAGAGTTCATTTCAATTCAGTCTGATGATACTGCTATAGACATTCTGTGTGCAGAGTACTGCGGAAGCAGAAGGTAAGACTAATTCTTCCTTCCCTGCCTGCTGAAGGAGAGCTTTTTTTTTTTTTTCCTGGCCATTCCAGGCCACATGTGGGGTCTTCATTCCCCAAATAGGGACTAAACCCATGCCCCCTGCAGTAGGAAGCACAAAGTCCTCATCACTAGACCACCAGGGAAGTCCCAAGAGCATTCTTGGTTATATAAGATCAAGCTGAATCTCCAAAAGGATTTTATCCAGGAACTTCCTTGGCGGTCCAGTGTCAAGACTCCGCCTTCCAATAGGGGTTCAATCAGGAATTAAGACCCTACATGCCATGCAGTGCAGCCAAAAAAAAAAGATTTTATCCAGAAGACCAGGTTGGGGGCAGGAGGAGTGGGGGAAGTCATTCCAGCCATGGTGAATAGTTTGTGAAAGTTCCTTTAGCCATGTATTCACCTAAAACAAATACACTGCCAGTTATTTATACAGCAAAAATAGGTTTATTTGGAATCAGCAGAGAATTGCAGATCGGGGTCTGCAACCATGATGAGCCATGTGCAGGTCTCCCACAAAAGTGGAGGTGACCAGAGAGGAGCGTGCTTTTACAGAGGGGACAGAAAGTTGGGAGGGGACGGTAAACAAAGAGTCCATGGCGTTTCGTTGGCTGAATTGTTGCTGGGAAAGAAGAGAAGGAGATCTTTCTTCCTGTTGAGCTCTGCTGTCATGACAGGGTATGAGAGCTTCCCCTTCTGGTCTCCCAATTCTGAGTTTTTTGTTTTTGTGTTTTAGTAACTTACTTATTTTTGACTGCGCTGTGTCTTCATTGCTGTGCGTGGGCTCAACAGTTGTGATGCACTGGCTTAGTTGCCCTGCAGCATGTGGAATCTTAGTTCCCCAACCAGAGATTGAGCCCATCTCCCCTGCCCTGGCAAGTGGATTCTTAACCTCAAGATCACTGGGGAAGTCCCTTGACTCTGTTTAATTGAAGTTTCTGTTTATTAATTTCTTACACATGAAAAGGCATGACACTGTACTGGAGCAGCGAATGCTTTGGCAAAGTTGAGCTCAGAGCTTGGCACTAAGTAGACCTTGTCTTTGAATGAATGTGAGAATGATTGGAATCAGAGTGGGAAGAGTCTCCTGTGTCATAGTTTTGATTTCAGCCTATGAGAAAAGGCTTCCCTGGTGGCTCAGATGATAAAGCGTCTGCCTGCAATGCAGGAGACCCGGGTTCGATCCCTGGGTCGGGAAGATCCTCTGGAGAAGACAATAGCAACAACCCACTCCAGTACGCTTGCCTGGAAAAATCCCATGGACAGAGGAGCCCAATAGGCTACAGTCCATGGGGTTGCAAAGAGTCAGACATGACTGAGTGACTTCACTTCACTTCATTTCATGAGAAAAGGAGACAGGAGGTAAGGAAATAGGTGAGGAGGCTGTTGCCAAAGTCTAGGGTGGAAATGGTAAAGGACCGAACAGTCTGTGGAGCAGTGAGGATGGAGTGGAAAAGGTAGATTTCAGGCAGAAAGGGACAGAGTCCTTGATTACGTAGTTGTGCTAGGGAGGGGCAAGTGCCAGGGATGTTTCTGCATGCAAGGTTAGGCACCCTGGTAGGCCCAAGTGCTGTTTGTTATCTAGGATTAAAAATACAGGGGCCCTTTCAGGGCCCTTACAGGATCTTGTGAAGCTGGATAGATCCCAGTCAGGAGAAGAACAGCCAGTCTCATCATCCTCCCAGCCCGTTGACTGCCTCAAAGCCGCTCCATAAAATGGCTTGATCCCAAAGCAAAAACAAAAATAAAACCACAGGAGGAAGCTGAAGAGTGACAACATGTTCATTGGTCTTAGAATCAGAAGACCTTAGTTTGTGTACTGGCTGTTTTTTGTTGTTATTTTTTAACGTATGTTTGTTTATTTTTGGCTGTATCGAGTCTTACTAATAGTTGCATTACGTGGGTTTCTTGCTAGTTGTGGCACTCGGGCTCCAGACCAGGTCGGCTCTGGAGTTCGGACATGCGGGCTTAATTGCCCCACGGCACATGGGGTCTTAGTTTCCCCAACCAGGAATCAAACCCATGCCCTCTGCGTTGGAAGGCGGATTCTTAACCACTGGACCACCAGAGAAGTCCCTTGGCTGTTGTTTGCTGGCTCTGCACCTTACTTAACCTCCCCGAGCTTGTTCTTCTTACCTGTTAAATGGAACTACCTGCTGTAGCCGGGTTGTCTGGAGGAAGAGATGGTTCTGGTTCTCGTCTGTGGCTTGTTTGCAGTACTTTGAGCGAGGCATGGAGCTAAGTGCTTTACATACATTATAACGTTTTGTTCTCTTGATAACTTTGGGTGTTTTTTGGCTGGAGAGAAGACTCTACCAGGAAGGAAGAGTTTGTTTATTTATTTTTATTTTGGGTCTTTGTTGAGGCTCTCCAGCTTCTCTTGTTGCAACACTGGAGCTCAATAGTTGTGATACTCAGGCATAGTTGCCCCGAGGCAACTATGTGGAATCCTAGTTCCCTGACCAGGGAATGAACCCCCATCCACTACATTGGAAGGTGGATCACCAGGGAAGTCCCAGGAAGTTTAAATAGTGTAGAAAAGGATGATAATTTAGAGCAAGGATACTGCAGGCAGTGGACTGGAGAACTCGGAGACAAGATCAGCTCTGGAAAAGTCATTGTTGTTTTCCAGAAACTAAGCAGCTAATTTTTGCGTTGGAAGCCTCCATAAATATATTTTGTTCAGACTCTAAGTCATGTCCAACTCTTTGTGATCCCATGGACTGCAGCCCACCTGTCTTCCCTGTCCTCCACTCTCTTGCGGAATTTGCTCAAATTCATGTCCATTGAGTCAGTGGTGCCGTCTAACCACCTCTTCCTCTGGTGCCCTCTTCTCCTTTTGCCTTCAATCTTTCCCAGCATCAGGGTGGATTTGGAAGGTGGATTCCATAAGTTTCCTGTTTCTTTTCCCCAAGTCCCAGCTTGTTTTCTGGACATTCCTTTTTCAGACTGTCTATTATCTTGCCAGGTCATGAATGGGAACTACTGATGTGTTTCCTCCTTCTCTTAACAGTATTTTAATAAGCGAAAAACCTACTTTGCCCATGATGCTCTCCAGCAGTGCACCGTTGGGGATATTGTGCTTCTCAAAGCGCTCCCTGTCCCGAGAACAAAGCACGTGAAGCATGAACTGGCTGAGATCGTTTTCAAAGTTGGACAAGTCGTAGATCCAGTGACCGGAAAGCGCTGTGCAGGAACCACCTACCTGGAGAGCCCAGTTGATCTGGAGACCACTCCCCTAGCCAAAAACCTGGGAGAACTCAATCTCTCCACAACACAGTGAAGGAGGATCGGAAAACAAGCCAAAAGGGAATTTCTAAGTTTACTCTATGGAAGAGTTTTTCTCAGTTTCCTCACAAACCGTCCAGTTTCTCATCTGGTATTTATGAAATCACTAAAAATAAATGAAGTAAAGTCTTTGTTATAATTTTTCATAAAGGTTTATGGTCATGTTTCAGATTTCCTTCTTGGTGGACGTACTTTTCTGTTACACAGAGTATGCCTAGCAATCCACTACGTTGTTTTGTAAGCTCACTGTTTTAGAAGGTATATATATTTTTCTCATTCAGAGGAATCTTGAATTTATCTTAAAACTTTTATTTTGGGAGAAGAAAACCTTTTGAGATCATAAACAGATAAGACCACGTTAAGTGAATCTTTCAGTTCAGTTCAATTGCTCATTCGTGTCCTACTCTTTGCAACCCCATGGACCGCAGCACGCCAGGCCTCCCTGTCCATCACCAACTCCCGGAGCCTACTCAGACTCATGTCCATTGAGTCAGTGATGCCATCCAACCATTTTACCCTGTCATCCCCTTCTACTCCCACCTTCAATCTTTCTCAGCATCAGGGTCTTTTCCAGTGAGTCAGTTCTTTGCAACAGGTGGCCAAGGTATTGGAGTTTCAGCTTCAGCATCAGTCCTTCCAATGAACATTCTGGACTGATTTCCTGAATATTTAGTTTTGATCATATATATTCAAAATTAATTCAAATTTTTCTCTGATTTAACCACAGACAGAAACAGTTAATATGCTTGGGTCAGACTTGATCTGATTAAAGTCTGTATTAATTAGAATGTTGGCATGTAGAAAGCAAAACTAAAATTCTATCATTTCTCTTTTATCCTGGATCCTAGGCTCGGTTAAATAGGACTGAGTTCTTAAAATCCAATACATTGATGAAGTAGTGGAATTTCTCATCCATGCATCTTTTTTCTTCCCCTCAGCTTCTTCTTTCAGCACTGGGATCTTATTTCCCCGACCAGTGATTGAACCCATGCCTGCTGCCCTGGGAGCTCAGAGTTTTGTTTTTTTTTTAGAGGTTTCCTTTTGTATTGGTGTGTACAGCTATACAAATTAACAATGTTGTGACAGTTTCAGGTGAGCAGCAGAAGGACTCAGCCATACAGATACACGTATCCATTCTCCCCCTAATTCCTGGGAGCCTGGAGTCTTTTTTTTTTTTTTCAACTTTTGTATTGATGTATAGCTGATGAACCATGTGACAGTTTCAGTTGAACAGTAAAGGAACTCAGCCATACATATACATGTATCCATTCTCCCCCAAATTCCCAGGAACCTGGAGTCTTAACCACTGGACTGCCAGGGAAGTCCTTCACACATGCATTGAAGTGGGAGAGTTTCAGAGTTTTACTGCTGTTCATTGATAAACCCTGATAATTTAGATTTTGACCTGATGTAACACTGAGTTACACATTTCAGTGTTTTGGCTCCCAGGAGGGACTTGGATTATATTTCAACCTCAGCTAATAAGTGTGTTGTGCAAGCACTGGGTTCCAGTAATAACCTCAGGCTCTGCCCTCCTCCCACCCCCTTCCCTCTCCACCCTGCCCCAGGCTTATAATCTCCTGGACAGGTATGCACAGGTGCCTTCATGGCAAACTCAGAAGCACATGGGTATGGAAGAAGTTAGGTGACTTTCCAGAAAAAGTGAGAGAATGCTAAAATTGAGTCTTAAAGGAAGAGTCTCCAGGTTAGTGTGTGAGGCATGTGGAAAGAACATTCCAGGCAGGGGGAAGGGAGTATACAGTCCTCAAAGGATGAGAGAAGAGTGTAACCATGGGGTTCTGGAAGTGGTGAGCACTTCAGGTGGAGAAGTAGGCATGAGTTATACGTGGCTCAGACAGTAAAGAATCTGCCCGGAATGCAGGCGACCTGACTTCGATCCCCAAGTTGGGGAGATTCCCTGAAGAAGGGAATAGCAACCCACTCTAGTATTCTTGCCTGAAGAAATCCATGGGCAGAGGAGCCTGGTGTGCTCCAGTTCATGGGGTTGCAAAGAGTCAGACATGACTGAGCAACTCACGTTTTCACTTTCATACTCTAAGTGGTCATGCTGCACAGCTTGCAGGCATGTGGGGTCTTGGTTCCTTGACCAGGAATCAAACCCACGCCCCCTGAAGTGGAAGTGGAAACTCAACTCCTGGACTACCAGGGAAGTCTGGGTTATGTAACTTTTTAAAAAATATGTATTTATTTGACTGTGCCAGGTCTTAGTTGCAGCTCTCAGGATCTTCCATCTTCATTGTAGCATTAGGGATCCTTAGTTGCATCTTGTGAACTCTTAGTTGGGGTATGTGGGAATCTAGTTCCCTGACTAGGGGTCGAACCCGGGCCCCCTGCATTGCTAGCACAGAGGCCTAGCTACTGGACCACAGGGAAGTCCCATGAAACAGTTTTAAAGAGTAAATAAGAGTCAATAAGAAAAACAACATCAGTGTCAGGAAGAGACTGGAATGAGAAAGATGAAAGGGAGGCAGTGACCTGGTCCTAAGACCTGAACTAAGTTGGTCAGGGAAGTTATTAGAGATTGGGTAGATGATGTGCCAGGCTCCCAGGGCTTGGCACCAGGGAGGGTGAACCGAAAGGAGGCACCTCAGTGTTTTATCTAAGTGGGGCTCTGTGGTACCAGTTACCGCGGAGGGAACAGGACACCTGTCCAAGTTATCTCGAAAAGCTCAAATATTTCAAATGTTTACATGTACTGACATATGTCATTTTTATCTTAACATAGATATTTTTCCTGACAATCTTGATATAAAATCCTGCTCCAGGAAGATGCCCTCTGTTGACCGATGATGTTTTAACCTAAGCCACACACCTGTGAAATAAGAGGACCTCTCTCCCCTCAGGAGAAAGCATCAGATTAGTGAAACTTCAGAGCAAAATGATGGTGGGAAAAAAGGTGCAGAATGAGGGACCTAACACTAAACACAAAATCCAGGTCTGTAAGGACATGCCTACCAAGTTTACATGTCAGGAAAATAGATTTGAAAGACTTTGTCTCCAGAAATAGCACTGAGAAATCAGGGGAAGGTGTGAGAAAGTCACACGGACACCACTGGCTTGAAGAGGCCCTGCCTCCCACAGTGCTGACTGGGGACGCGTCCTTTCCACCCTGGGGAGAGCTCACCCCAGCCTCCCTGTTGGGTCTCTGCATCCTCTACAGGCTCATGAAGTGTCAGCCAAATCCGGAACTCAGCCTCCAGCCTCCTGTCCCTGAGTGCCTGGGCCTCCTTCCCACCTTTGCCTCTCCCTGGTGTGGGGCAGATCCTGCCGTCACTTCTCTGTCCACAGGACCCATTTCTGTCCCTGGCAGCTCCTTGCCTTAACATATTAGAACATTGCCTAGGAGTGATGGGGGCAATAACTGGGTAATAACTGGGCTTGGGAGGTGAAGGCAGAGGAGGAGCTCTGACTGGGGCAGTTAGGTAGCAGAGACAGAAGATAGCAGAGAACTCCCAGCCCCACCCAGTCCTGAGGGCACTTTCCTCTTCTGAGACTCCAGCTGGCCTCAAAATGCTCCCCCTGGCGGCTGGGGAGCTCCCAGAGAACTACCATCTAGCTCACTCTCCGCCCACCTTGTCTTGGTTGCAGTTTCTTGAGTATACCTGTGGCTCTTATCTTTCCGCAGGATACATTTTCCTCATACAGTGCCATACTGGCCCATGCCTTTAAGTTGTGTCCTTGGCCAGGTGGAGTTGTCCTACCTCCTTGCACAGGTCACCTCCTTCCCTTGGGACTGAGCTATCCTGCCAGCACACCAGGGTCTATGTTCCCCTCCCCAGGCACCAGAGCAGGTTACATGCTTTCCCGTCCCAGTTCCCTTCTGTCCATCTCGACACTTGACACTCCATCATTTCACACCCTGCCTCACTTGACTGGGACTGCTTGCGCGCGAGGATGGGGCCACCGGTGCTGAGATCAACAGGAACATCGGAGTTCTGAGACCATGAGAGAACCTCATTATGCTTCCACCCAGGATGTTTCTATTAAAGTGTATTTTACATGTTTCAATGCCATTCTCCCATATCATCCAGCCCTCGCCCTCTCCCACAGAGTCCAAAAGACTGTTCAATACATCTGTGTCCCTCCTGCTAGCTCGAATACAGGGTTATCGTTACCATCTTTCTAAATTCCATATATATGCGTTAGTATACTCTATTGGTGTTTTTCTTTCTGGCTTACTTCACTCTGTATAATAGGCTCCAGTTTCATCCACCTCATTAGAACTGATTCAAATGTATTCTTTTTAATGGCTAGGTAATATTCCATTGTGTATATGTACCACAGCTTTCTTATCCATTCGTCTCCTGATGGGCATCTAGGTTGCTTCCATGTCCTGGCTAAGGGCATTGAAACATGTAAATTATATGTGAAACGAATCGCCTGTCCAGGTTCGATGCATGATACAGGATGCTCGGGGCTGATGCGCTGGGATGACCCAGAGGGATGGGATGGGGAGGAAGTTGGGAGGGGGGTTCAGGATGGGGAACACATGTACACCCATGGCGGATTCAAGTCAATGCATGGCAAAACCAATACAATGTTGTAAAGTAAAATAAATAATTTAAATAGAATAAATAAATAAAAATAAAGCGTATTTTATTTTTGAAAGTCAATATATTTACATGGTGCGAAGTCCAAAACAAGTTATCCGGGGAGAAGCCCGCCTCCCAGCTTCGCCCCCCAGGCCCTGGATTCCTCCAGGAATCGTGTTACTCTCTCCTTGTGGATCTCTCCACGTACGTACAAGCCTGGCCCTTGTTCCTTTGGCGCAACCTGTGCTGCGCACCAAACTCCTTTCGCTGGCGCTTAAAGTCAAAATCTGTTCCTCCGGTTTCCCGCTCCTTTCTCGCAGACGCGGGACCTCGGCGCTGGGACCCACCGTGGCCGCACAGCGCCCCCTGGCGGCCGCGCCCCCGCACGGCAGCGGTCGCGCGCCCCGCCCCGCCCTGCCCCGCCCCCGCCTCGGCGGGCCCGGCCGGGGGAGGGGTCGTGGCGGCCGTGGCGGCGGAGGCGGTGGCGGCGGCGTCAGCGGCGGCCCGGGCGGTGGGAGCCGAGGCGCCGGAGCAAGATGGCGGCGCGAGTGCTGCGCGCCGGCGGAGCGGCCTCAGCCAGCGGCTTCCTGCGGCGGGCCAGCCCCGGCAGCCTCCTGCCCGGGCTCCGGTGAGCAGCGCCGCCCTTTCCGGGAGCGGCCGGGGAGGGGCCGCTGCGGGGCGGAGGGCGCGGGGTCCCCGGCGCGGGTCTCCGCCCCGGCCGCGTTCCCCACGGGGCCGGGCCGCCCGGGCTGCGGGGCGGCGGGACCGGGGCCGCGGTCGGCGCAGCGGGGCGAGCTGGAGCCTCGGCGGGGTCCGAGCGCCTGTCCGGCCGGCCGGGCTCAAGGTCATGGCGAGAACGACGCTCGGCGCCGAAGCCACGTCCGCGCGCCGAGCCGGCCCGGCCTGGGGGACCTTGACCCGGCGCGACCCGGAGCGGTGGCCGAGCGGCGGGCGCGTGGCTGAGGCTGCAGGCCTTGAACTTGGCCCGCGGGGCTCCGGCCGGACCGCCCGAGACCGCTGCTCGCCCGCGCGAAGCCTCAGTGTCAGCATCGCACATGGCAGTAGAGACACCCTCACGTCCTGGGTTGTTGGGAGGAAGAAAATAAAATAACGCATCGTCCGGGGTGAGCCCTCAGTGCAGGTCAAGGGAGTGGTAGTGAAGACGGGTATTTAAAAGTAGGTAGCGGACCGAAAAGTATGGACAGTTATCAGCACTGAGTCGGCGTGGGGTTCATGTTTAAACTTTTTTTTCTAACCTCATTGGATTCAGTGTTCCGTTTTCTGAATCCATCCCTGACATCGCCATTCCGCATCTTCCCAAATTGAAAAAGCAAAGCCCTTACGAAGTTGCACGTCAATTTGCTGACTCGGCGTCTTTCTGTTAGGTACTTTGAACGTTTATGTTTTTGTTTGTTGATTAAACAATGAGCCCGTAGAAAATACACTTGACACTTAAAAATGAAAGAGGGAAGGAGCTAGCTACCTGTTGTTAATGCGGGCCAGCTTGATTCTGATATGGTTTACTTAACGTAATCCTGTAACAATCTTAAGAAGTAATAGGATTTGCATTTTAGAGAGGAGAAGGAACCTCAGAGAACTTGAGACACGTGGCTGGAAAAGGCATTTGACCCCAAGTTTGTCGGGCTTCAGGCCCAGTACCCTTCCTGGGGCTCATGTTCAAGTTATGTTTCACAGTTTGATATTGTTTCCAAGTTGAGCACCAAGTCGGCCTCCTTTTGTCTTTATTCTGTTATTTAGTATCTCCTGTTGCTTTTTTCACACAAGTGATAAAAGCCCGTGAAATTGATATTTTATTCTTGACTAAAAAGACAGCTGACACTGACAGTGTTCACCTAAAGTGCCCAAGATCCCTTTAAGCTCGTAAACTGGAGAACTGGACCTGGTACCCCCACTTCCTGGTGGGACCAGTGCCCTTGACACTGCAGTCTGTGTCTTTATCCAGGGTCCCCAGTACCTTCTGACTCTTTCCCGGGCTCTAGTCTGCCTTAACTGTTGGTGTTCTGATCTTCAGGACTCAGTATTGTCATTCAGTCCCATCCAGCTCTTTGCAAGCCCATGGACGCAGCACACCACGCACCCGTCCTTCACTATCTCCTGGGGTTTGCTCAGATTCACGTCCATTGAGCCGGTGATGCTATATAATCATCTCATCTTCTGCTGCCCCTTCTCTTTTTGCCTTTAGTCTTTCCCAGCGTCAGGACTTTTTCCTCCATTGGAAAGGACTCAGTCCAGACCCAGTGAATTCATTGATTCTATCAAATACTGAATGTATACAATGTCATTGAGGCTCTGTTGACTTGAGCATAATAGTGCAGGTTGCTTTCCCCAGGAAGCCGTGGTGAAAACCCTTGTAGATGTAGAGAATGAGGTAGGTGCCCTGGGGGAAACTCAGGGAACCTCCCAGCCAAAGTCGTGGAAGGCCTCTTTAAGAAGGTGACATTAGACTGAGACCTGAAGGATCAGTGGCCATGAAGGCCCCAAATGGGAATAGTAGAGCAGGCTGGGAAACCCCAGAAAAATCTAGGAGCAGCAGTGAAGACAGGGAACAGGTGGCCAGGCTCAGGGATGGATAATTCCAGGCCTTACAAGCCATTTTGAGAGCTTGGATTTTTATCCTGAGAGCCATGGGAAACATTTAAAGGTATACACTCAAGTATGACGTCATCTGATCTATATTTTTAAAAGATCAGTCAGACTTTGAAAAGGGGACCACATCAGGATGATGGTCAACTGGGCAGATCCTGGTGCCGTTCACCGAGAGCCAGCTGTTCCCACGGTGAGCGTGCCCACTGCATGCCAGGGAGACATCAGTGAATAAGGCACACAGGTACTTGCCATCTGGGAGACTGCTGGTCATTCAGAGAAGGAAGGACAGATACAGGGAGGGGAGCGGGGGTCCAGGGCAGTTCTGAACCTGGTGACGCTAGAGATGGCTGTGAGCTATTCAGACAAAAAGGCCCAGTAGGCAGTTGGCCTTCTGGAGCTGTCTGACTCCTCCGCGAGATGTCTGAACCATATTTGAGAGTCGTGAGCATATAGGAATCCAAAACGTTAATAGATCCATGGGTTTCAGTGTACTCTTTGATTGACATTTTTCATAATAAAATGCTTTTTTAAACTATAGGAATGGGTGCAATTGCTTGAGGAGTGTGGATAGAAAAGAGCTGAGAAACAGACCCTGGGACATCTGGTCATTTACAGGCCAGACGCTGGAAGGAGAGGCAGCAAGAGAGCCAGAGGGGGCAGCTGTGAGGTCATTGTTATGGGTCAGTGCCCGGGCAGGAGGTATTGCAAAGAGAGAGTGGGTCAGCTGTGCCAGATGCTGGTAAAAGGTTAAGATGACAGAAGAAAACCGCTTACCAGCAGGGGTGTTGTGGGTGACCTTGCAAGAGTGGTTTCAGGGGGACGGCGGAAGTGTTCCTGGGAGGCCTGTTTGCCACACACATCTTAGTGCTGCTCAGTGCCAGGTCCCCCGCTCAGCTGCTTACTGAACTTTCCCCCAGACCCTGGAAATGACCAGGCGCAGAAACTTAACTCATCTTCCTCCTGCTAATCCTGCTTGCCCCTTCTGGGCTCACTTTCCCCACTAAGGGAACATCTTCCACGGAGTGCCCCAGGCCAGAAACCAGAAGATCTTCCCCATGCCCTTCCCCCGCTGCTCCCGCCCATCTCGTCAGGTGCCAGACCTGTTAATTCTGCCTCCGGCATGTCTTGACTCTGCCTCTGCAGGAACACGCCCCTAGCTCAACTCTGCGCAGCTCTTGGCTAGGTTCTTGTGAAGAGTGTGGACGTGAAGCCATTGGTGAGGGGGCAGCTGGAGAACTCTGGGCAGGACCGTCTCTTGCTAGAAAGATCTCTATCATGTCAACCTTGCCCAGGTCCTCATTCCTCTTCCCTTCCACCCCACCTCCACCAAGAAAAGGTGTAAACAACATTTTAGGAACCATTGGGGATATTTTAATATGAAGTAGGTATTAGATATTATAGGATTACTGTTTTCCTTAGATGTGATATTATTAGAGATTCAGTTTGTCCTTGATCTTAGGAGCTGTGTGCCGAAGCATTGAAGGATGGAGTAGTATAATGTCTGCACTCTGGTTTCATATGGTTTGGTAAAAATAAACAAAATACACATAAAGACTCAGAAGGATAAAATAGTCGTCATTTTTCCATCTAGATGAAGGGCATAGAGGTCTTTATTGTACTGTTCTTTCATTTCTGTGTTTGAAGTTTTTCAGAATGAAATGTTGGGGACAGCTCTCTCTAGCAGCCACAGTGAAGACAGATTCACTGGGATTCGGGGGGGGGGGGGCGCGTTGGGTGGTGGGGAGGGGAGTCCGATAGCTCCCGCTTTAAGGCAGAACTCTTCTCTGGATCCAGTCCTTCGGCCTCCCCTCTCCCCCTCACCCCTGCCATATTCACACACTCCTGGCTTTGGCAGCAGGTAGAGTTCTGCTTCCGAGAATGTCCTTCCTCCCACCGGCAGCAACCTGACAGACTGCTCCCCGTCTTCCAAGTCCGGAGCTCAACAAGTGTCTCCCCAGAGAGTTGGTCCACGTCTCCGTGAGGCCGACCTTCCGCCACCGCTGCTACACCCACCACCTCCGTCTGTCTTCACGGAGGGGCTCCTTTCTGCTGCTTTGCACCGTGATTACTTCTGTCTGCCTGCTTCCACGGCACAGCAAGCTCTGTGAAGTCGGGGCCGGGTTTGTTCCTCAGCCTGGCACGTGCAGTGCGCCATCAGTAAATGCCTGGTGATGAGGTGACCAAAGCCCTTTGCACCACTGCTGCCTCATCCCATGGTCTCCACGTTAAATGTATTTCCCTTCTGTGATTTGCTCCAACTGAACCCAGAACTGTCTTCCACACCTAAACAGGACCCTAGTCTCCTCCTCTTCTCCTCAGGAGTTTTTTCTTTTGTTTTGTTGGGTTTTTGTTTGGTTGGGTTTTTGTTTTTGTTTTTTTAAATTTTTTGCCATGCCATGCAGCTTGTGGGATCTTAGTTCCTGAACGGGGATTGAACCCAGGCCCTTAGCAGTGAACAGAGTCCAAACCACCAGACTGCCAGGGAATTCCCAGGAGTATCTCTTGAATGTATTCATTGCGCTTCATCCCTCGTCATCATCTGAACCCAGGATCATCCTTCGGTCTGTCCAGCGAGTATTGAATGCCCGGTCCTGCTGGGCACGTACCCCACCAGGAGCCATGCTCCATGCCTTTCTTCCTGCTGCCCACCCGCCTCACCACTGCCAGGCTGCTTTTTACTCCTAGATCTTTTCTGAAAACTTGCTGGCATTGCCCCACGTATAGGATAGAGTCCAGCTGCCAGGCTGGTGCGTGGGAGCCCAGCCCTCCCCGTCGCCGCCCCGCCTTGCCCTCCCATTGTCCCCCTCGATGTCCTCCCACCGTGTTCTCTTGCCTTCCTGAACGCTTTGCTGTTCCAGAAATACGCCACATGGCTTCACGACTCCATACCCCTGGACACGTTGTTCCTATGACTGGAATTATCAGCAGCGTCGTGCACCTGTCTTGCCTGTCCTCCAAGACGGAGCCGGAGTCTCTGCCCTGAAGTCCCTCCGGCTCCTTGCCGGCCAAGGCCAAGACGGGTCACTCCCTCGAGTTCCCGCAGTGCCTGCGAGTCCACGGTGTCCATGACCGCTCTGTCTGTTTACTGATAGGTTTTTCCCCTGAGACTGGGCAGACTCAGCATCTGTTCATCTCTGTATCCACTGAGCCAGGCCCTCAATGCTTATTCGGTTTAAAATCTAGTGTTTGGGGGAATTCCCTGGAAATCCAGTGGTTAGGACTCTGATCTCTCACTGCCAAGGGCCCAGGTTCCAATCTCTGGTCCGGGGTGTAAAAAAAATCCCACAAGCCCTGCAGCTTAGTCAAAAGAAATAATAATAGTAAATTAATAAAAGAAGATGTTTTGTTGGATATGCTGCCCCCTACCCCACGTAAAGTACCACCCAACGCGTATATGATGGTGTAAAAACAGCTGATCACTGTGTTTGTTGCTCTCAGTAAAGAGCCAGCCCAGCCCAGGCCTTGCAGTGCCAATGGCTGTTGGCATGGCTCCTTCAGCCCATTGCCATGGTTCAGTGAGGTGGACTGGGCACCCGGGGCAGCTTCAGTCACCTGCCACTCGAAAGATTTCAGAGGTCAAGAGTCATTTGGCACTAATGCCGAGTCACACTGCCTTTCATTTGTCAAGACAATTGCTACCCAACTTTGACAAGTAAACAGCATGTGGGTTCTTATGTGTGTCCCGTGATGTTGACTGTTTCTTACGTTAATCTTAGTTTACAAAGTGTTGTCATAACCCTTACTTCATCTTACCTGTCCTAAAGTAAATCCCTTTGGTGTTAAAAATCTGGAACAAATGCTTACTTGGGGAGATTCGTGTGGGTGAGGTGTCCCTTATCAGTGAAAATATTTTGAACTTTATAGTTAGATCTGGGTTCATATTTTTTGTCTTGCCGCTTCTTAGCTCAGGTTGAGTAATAATAACTTCTGGGGTCCAGTCCTTCAAATGCAATAGTAACCTACCTTGCTAGATTGTTCTGGGGATTAAATGAGAAGACATAGACAAATTGTCCAGAGCTTGACAGGAAGTACGTGCTTATTAACTTGTAATCCCCTTAAATTCTAAAGAGGAAGGGAAGAATTACTTCAGAATTTTTTCCCCCCTCCAGATTTAGCCTGTCAATAATTCTTTATTATGCTCTTATTTTACAAAGCATTAAATACACTAGGAGTTAAATAGCGATATGTGTGCATGTGGCATATGCTTGTCTATGTACTTCTGGAAGGATTCATTAAGAACTGTGAGTAGTGCTTACCTTGGTGAGTTACTTCTTAATGAAGTTCCTTAGTACCGATGTTTTCAGAAACTTCCATTGTATCTCTTTCCTAGTTTTTCATAATTGTTATTCCTAAAGTCTTAAAATTTATTTAACCAAAACATATTTTTAAACACAATTTCTGTTTAGTAAATGTGAAATCTAAAATTAAAACTCAAGGAACTGTACAAAGTCCTGCTCACAAATCTTAAAACTTTCTACTTTGCATATCACTAATTTTATATGCTTGCCATTTTGCTTCATGATATTATTTAACCCAGTATCCTAAAATGTGGTGTGTTTAAAATACTTTAAACACGGGACTTCCCTGATAGAACAGTGGTTAGGACTCAGCGCTTTCACTGCAAAGGATCTGGATTCAGTCCCTGGTTGGGGAATTAAGATCCCACAAGCCATTGCGTAGGGCCAAAAAAAAAAAGGAAAATACTTCAAACAAACTGACAAAATGTTTTTATTGTTATTGAAATGAATTTTACCATGATTCATTGGAGAACTGCCATCTTCAGAATTAGTTTATATAATTAAAGAATGAATTGAAAACAGTTAAATACCATATGATTTTGATTTTTGCTAAAGGGCTAATACTTAAGGGCTTCCCTGATATCTCAATTGGTAAAGAATCGCAGTGCGGGAGACCCAGGTTCAATTCCTAGGTCGGGAAAATCTGCTGGAGAAGGGATAGGCTACCCACTCCAATATTCTTGGGCTTCCCTTGTGGTTCAGCTGATAAAGAATCCACCCACAATGCGGGAGACCTGGGTTCGATCCCTGGGTTGGGAAGATCCTCTGGAGAAGGGAAAGGCTACCCACTCCAGTATTCTGGCCTGGAGAACTCCATGGACATGGGTTGCAAGGAGTCACACAACTGAGCAACTTTCAAAGATCTAGTAGTTTTTATATATAACTTTTTTTAGTTTTTTAAAGTAGTTTTAAAAATAATTTTTAAATCTCTGACCATTAATCAGGTACTGTCCTACATGTTTTAAGTGTGTTAAATGTGTACTTAAAAATATACAAGAGAGGTACTTCCCTGGCTCAGTGGTTGAGACTTCCCCTTCTAGCACAGGGGGTGTGGGTTCAATTCCTGGTGAGGGAACTAAGATCTTACATGCGTTATTTTATTTAAAATACTTGCCCTTTTAACTTAAAAATTGTTACTGAAGTATAGCATACAGTCAAGAAAGTACACAAATTCTAGATTTATAACTTGATGAATTTCCCCCAATATAAACACAACTGTGTAACCAGCACCCACGTCAAGATACAGGACATTACAAGCCCTCAAAGCCCTTCTTGTGTCTCTTTCAGTGAGCTCTGTCAAGGGTAACACTACCCTGACTTCTAACATCTTGGGTTAATTTTGTCTGGTTTTGAACTTACGTGTCTGGCTCTTCCACTCAGTGGAAGAGTAGAATTCTATGTGATATGTGAATTGTAATTCATTCATTCTTTTTTTTTTTGCCACACCATGCAACATGTGGGGTCTTAGTTCCCTGACCAGGGACTGAACCTGCAGCCCCTGCATTTGACGTGCAGCAGAGTCTTAACCACTGGACCACAAGGGAAGTCCCTACCAGGCTTTAATTTTTAAAATCTTTTCTCAGGTTATATATACCTATCTAGCTTACCTATAAAGGAGTTTGTAAACATGCACTTTTAGATATTTTAGCTAATGTTAAGTATAAAAATAATATATGTATATGGAAAATTCAGAGTGCAGAAGGTTAGACAGTGAAAAGGAAAACTCACTCCTCACACCCCAAGCCCAGTCACATAGCCTGGATGTCCTCACTATTAGCATTTCACTTTGTGTGTGTATTTATGGCACTGTTCTGGGCCTGCTTTCTCCACAGAACTCAGATACCAACATGTCAGTGTGTGTAGGTGTACCTCATTCTTTTTAATGACTGCATTCTATCCTGATTTTGGATCTGTCTTGTTTGATCTGCCCAGTCCCCATTAATGGAGTCCAGATTGCCTTTACCAGGAACAAACTGGAAGGCAGTAAGGAATGCTCTCCTGCATTCAGCTGTGTGCACTTGTCTAAATATAGCTGCCCTTCGGACATAACTGCAAGTGCAGCCCTTAGGCCAAAAGGCCTACACAGTTTGCATTTTGCTGTAGATAAATGTCACACTGCCCTCTAGGGAAGTCACACAAATTTGTGATCCCACTTGCAAGCATATGGGAGTTAAACACTCAGCTCAAATTTCACTGGTAAAATGTTGCTTGTTAGTTCAGTCAGATTAATCATCACTCCAACAGTGTGTACAGTAGAAGTTCAGTTATAAGATGAAAATTAGCAAGTCATTTATATGTTAATGAGGTTTATATTCTTAGGTTTTTGTAAGTTAAAATTGACTCTAGGGGTAAAATAATTTTTTTAAGGAAGGAATTCATGTCACTTTCTCTGTATATTCCTTTTCACATTTTTTATTGTGGTAAGATACATAAAACATTTGCCATTTTTAAGGGTACAGTTCAGTGACATTAAGTATATTCACATTGTTGTATAATCGTCACTGTTATCTACTTGCAGAACCTTGTCATCTTCCTCACCCATTAATATCTCCCCATTCTCTCCTCTGCCCCTGGAACCTACTGGTCTACTTTCTTTCTCTGTGAATTTGACTGTTCTCAGTTTCCATGTATGTTTTTCCTATGTTGAAAATTTTCCTCGGAGGAGGGAAGAACACAGCGGGACTCATGGAGATGCACGTGAGGATTCTCCGAGGATTGCCGAAGTTCCTTTTCTCACACTTTGCTCCTGCGTTCAGAGTGCACGCTGTTGGCGCGGAAAGTGGACACATGATATCTCAGGTTCTAGAACAGGGCTTCAAATGTGTGCCCAGGGCGTGTTTGCTGACGGATTGATGAGTTTATGAAAACGGTGTGCCACGCGCTGCCACCCAAAGACCCTGACATCTTTGTACCTCTGATTAAACTCAGATTTTTGCATTTGTGATTCCGTAGGAAATTGACATCTTCCAATAACAGACCTCGAGAGGACAGCTGGTTAAAATCCTTGTTTGTCCGGAAAGTTGACCCAAGGAAAGATGCTCACTCTAACCTCCTAGCCAAAAAGGAAACCAGCAGTCTGTACAAATTACAGTGTGAGTCCTAGGTTTGCTATCTTCATAGTTAACGTTTTTCCCTTGGTTCATAAGTTTATCGTTGAATTTTCTTTTGTTTCAGTTCACAATGTTAAACCGGAATGCCTAGAAGCATACAACAAAATTTGGTGTGTATACCAGACTATCCTTTACTTGGGGAAAAGTAATGATTTTAATATTTGTTGGTTGCACTAACCCTTGATAGCAGAACGAGATCTTTCATGCCTCTTCTTAAAGCCGAACATTGAGAGGCTCTTAAGTTGAGCTCTGTGTGGGGTTACCAAGGGCATTCTGATTTTAAGCACTGGTTCACCGAAGTCTGCATAGACTGTCAGACTTTGGAATGTTACTGGACTTTCAGGTTGGAAGGAACCTTGCTAGTCTGTCCAGGCCAGCTACTCATCCAGTGCTTGAGTCCTTTCTGGAGCCCTTCCTGACACTGTTCTTAAATACATTCATATGCTCCATCTCTGGACAGCTCTGAACATTAAGAGTTAGATTGCACGTCCCTGGGACTGCCCCTATTTCCAGTTTTACGCCTAAGTACCCCTGCAGTGTAAGAGCCCTGTATGATTTCAGTAGAGCTGCCATTTCTTTCAGTCTTCCATCTGCCTGGGTTCAAATCCATTCAGCAGATTCTTAGAGTGATGTGAAATCCACATACTCTTACAGAATTTGTAAACTTTAAGGCCAAAGAGAATTAAGTGTACCAGCTCTTAAGTTAATAGAAATAGCAGTTCAATGATCAGTTGTCTGCAAACATGATTTAAAAGCGCTTTTTAAAAACCGTGCATATCTACTGCTTTCATGAGAAAGCAAATGATTTTGTTACCAGAATCAGCCTAACTTTCAGAAGCAAAAAAATCTTTTGTTGTTTTGTTTTTGGAGGTGGGTCTCAAAAGGTAACATTAGGGTAGTTTCTTGCTCACCTCGGCACTGTTCTCTTTATTTAAAAAATGACCTAAAACAAAGCAGATGGTTTTTCTCTAAACCTCTTTTCATAAGATGAAAATTTTCTGTATGCTTATATTTCCCCGGATTATCTTTCCTGTTCTATTTTTTTTATCAGTTCATCTCCTGTCTCAGATTCCTGCCCATCTACTCATGTTTCTATTTGAAAGTCTTGTTCTCACTTCAAACTCAAAATGTAGAATCACTCTGCTCCTCCCGCTTCCCCATGTGTGACACTCAACTGTGGTTTTATTTGACTCTTGCCTTAGTTTTCTGTGACCAGTCCGTCACTAAGGGCTGGGCATCTTCATTTGACGTGCATTTTGCTTCTCTTTGCTTGTTTCCCTCTCCAGGCCGGTTGAGGCCCATTTCCAAGTAGCCCTTTCTGACTGCCTTCCTGGGCTTGAAGCTGCACCAGTACCTCAAACCTCCCCTCCCCCCAGCCCACTGCAATCCATTACCCAAAAGTTTGTCAAATTGGTCTGCTTGAGTTCTGTTTTCTCCTTCATCCTGTTTGTTTTCCTTTTCTCTGGAACTTTCAGCAGCAACCTGTTTCCAGTACATAAAGACTTAACACCTGCCTGGTTTTTAGGGGCTCCAGTAATGAGGTTCTGCCCAGCCCATCCAGTTCTGGGTACTGGGGTTACCTACCTAACAGCCCCGATTCACGTCGGTCGTCTGTGCGGGCTTCCGTCAGCCACACTTGCTCCAGTGCTGGGTTCTTTACTTCCTGCTCATGTCTTATGGCAAAAAGAAAACCCACTTCCGTTTCCCTAACATAATCCATCTTTCCCAATTTCCATCAATCCCATGTTACTTCTGAACATTCATGGGTCACACATCAAATAGATTTAATATCTGGTCTTAATTTTAAAAGTAAATGCTACCCTTCAAAAAATAATACATGGCTTGGTCATTGTACTTGGTCAGAAAGACATTTGAGTTTTCAGTTAGTTAGACATAAGACCATTCAGAGCTTTTCTCCATTAACTAGTCACATCCACCCCATCTTAGGGCCCCAACATCGAGTGATGATCACTAGCTTAATATCACCTGATGTCAGCAAATAATCTGAACAGGTTCCATTTCTGACCCTTGATATCTTTTTGCACCCATTGTTGGATCTGTATTGTACTTTTTCGTCTTAATTTTTCTACTCAAAAAAGCGTGCAGGTTTTAGCTTTCCTCTTGGTATGATTCAGCCATGCCTCTTCCCTTGGTCTTTCCCTGTCCATTAAAATCTGCACTGTGGGAGGGTTTCCGTGGGGTGAGGCCCTGCCACCTCTGCTCGCTAACACCCTGCCATGACCACGTGTGATGGACAGCAACAGCCCGGGCGCTGTTTCCAGTGTGGGATTCTGCAATACCTTTCACATCCTTTCACATCCCCTTAGCTGGTTGAATTGGATAGAAACCAATTTGTACTTCATGTTGTGTCTTTCGTTTGGATTCTGCTGCACCGTGGATGCCCTTTGGGATCGGTGGGGTGGAGGTGCTTCCAGACTCTGTTGTGTTTCAGCTTCATCTTCTTCCTTAAAGCCCGCCCGTCTCTGCCCCTGCTTCCTCTGCCTCTCAGGCCACTTCTGTCATCTCCCCCATCCTCAACATTACTTTCGTCTCTTTCTCGCTTCTCGCACGTTCTTTTCCCATTACTCTCATCCGTCCTGTCTTTGGAACCACCAGAACTTAGCTTTTATACATATCACCATTCCTAAGTGCTTTTTTCTCCTGAAACGGTGAATAATAGTCTCATAGTTGTGGAATTCGGGGACCTTTGGCTCTTCTTTATCATTTTTATCAATCTACTTGAGTTACTTACCACTGTTCTAGATAGCTGGGTCATCAGTAACCTAAGCATTTGATAACTGGGCCATTAGAGTTTTATAACAGAATTCAGCTAAAAACGTAATTCTGTAGTTTGTTGCATCATAAACATATCCTGAGGTCAGTTGTCAGAAGACAGAGTAGATGACCTTTTCCTATTATTGACCGTGTGTTATCCACCTGATGTAATTTTGTTGCTTGTTTAATTAGTGTTGCTCTTTCTTCTCTTGAAGTCAAGAGGTGTTGCCAAAGATTCATGAAGACAAGCATTACCCTTGTACCTTGGTGGGGACCTGGAACACGTGGTACGGAGAGCAGGATCAAGCTGGTAGGAAGCAGCCGTCTTTGGGATAAACACTTGCTCCTTAAGCCTTTAAGTCATCACTTAAATGACTTTCAACTTAGTGCTTGTTTTTATAATCAAAGCTTTCCAAGTCTTGATCTAGTGTTATGGTTGAAGTAGTTTCTCAGTAAATCACCGCAGAAACTCCTTTTTGATCATTTTTCACATTTGAATCTGTGATAGAAACTTTACGGTATAACTCAGGCCAACACACATTACAGTTTTGTACTGTATTAACACTAAGCATATCTGGAATATTTTCAAGATCAGAGTATCATACAAGTCTAAATGTATGTTATCTTTTAAAATATATTTCAGTTCACCTTTGGAGGTATGAAGGAGGCTATCCAGCCCTCACAGAGGTGATGAGTAAACTCAAAGAAAATCAGGTAATGATTTTGAAAAATGTTTGCTTATTCAGACTATTGATATAGTAGATGTTAGTACAGAATTAAATGACTCTTTCCTAGCATCAGTTTTTGTAAGCAAACTGTTAGTTTTCGGTAGTAAAGATTTTATTATTTGGTTTCTTGCAGTTGTATTTGAACAGAGTCATCAGTTGTAATACTATTAGAATAACAGTTCTTATTGTAAAAGTCAGTTGTACTTTGGAACTGATAAGCTGGTCCTTTGAAGCCAGTAAGTTAACCTAGTCATCACAGTCAGCCTGAGTTACCTAACACATACCTGCTTTAGGAACTGCCAATCCGTATTCTTCACCTTGGGCTGACTTTGCTGTTCTTCCCTCCCTTCACTAATAGAAAAGTGTTCATGGAAAAATTCTACCAGCTTAACATTATTAGAGAAGAAAATGTGTGTCGATTCCCTGTCCCTATATAAATGGCTTTTAGTTTATCTGATGTTTTGAGGTATCCATGTCATCTGCCTTAAAATGCTGTCAAACACTGTCAGGATGACCTAAAAACATAGGAAATTAAATTTGTTTCCATTGTCATTCAAATAATCAAGATGACTGTGAAGTTTGTCTAAACCTGGACACTTTTGAAAGTGAAAGGGAATGCTAATAGCCATTTTGCTGACTCAACAAGATGTGAACTGGGACTGTCTCAAGCCAAGGGACCCTGTTTATAATAGTATTCTACTAGAGGAGGAACATACATGTTACTCAGGTAGGTTTATATTGTATATAAATATTAGCAAATCTCATGAGCACCTTTGTTCACTCAAAGGAATTTTCGGAATTCCGTAAGGCAAGAAGCAACATGCTTCTCTCGAGAAAGAATCAGCTGCTGTTGGAGTTCAGTTTCTGGAATGAACCCATCCCACGGTCAGGACCGAACATATATGAACTCAGATCCTACCAGCTCCGAGTAAGTCCTGGAGTAGGAGCTCACCATGTCCCCTCGTTCTTTTGTGCAGCAGGACGCACACCCCGATGTTGAGAGCAGTCGCTGGGCATGTGTTCTGTGATGTGTGCTTGGCTCATTTTCTCCCCTGTCCAGTTCTTCTCCTCATTTCCTTTTTTGGTTTGTTTGGTCTTTTTTTTTTTTTTTTTTTTTTTTTGCTGTGCAGTATGTGGGATCTTAGTTCCCTGACCAGGGATCGAACCCATGCCCCTCTTCATTGGAAGCAGAGTCTTAACCACTGGACCACCAGGGAAGTCCCTTGTTTCTTTTTTTTTTTAATCTTCTTTCTCATTCTTTCTCTTCTGCTAAGCACATTTGTTTTTTATAGCCTTAGACATAAGAGAAAATACCTAAAATGCAGCATCAGGTACATTATATAGCATCTATTGTCATTGAACTAGAGCAACTAATAAGCGTGTGATTACGAATACATTATACAGCACTGTAAGAGAAAAGGGGAATAATATTTCTACAACTTTCTAGATGTTTCCCTGCTAGGACACGACTGAAAAAAATGTCCAGATAACAGCATAGTTAAACTGAAAACATATCAGTAGATCTCAGTGGTCTAACATTCAGTATTATACTTGGGGGGGGGGAGAAAATCAAGGAATGTCTTTGTTAGGTTTAATTAAATTGAATTATTTTAAAATTTCACAGTAGGGACTTCCCTGGTTAGGACTCTGTGTTTCCACTACACAGGGCATGGGTTCAATGCCTGGTCGGGGAAGCAAGATCCCACCTGCTTCACAGCAAAAAAATTAATAAATAAAAAACTAAAATTTCTCAATAAAGTGTGATAGGTACCAACAATTTAATCATGATTGGCCTAACTGTGATTTTCATAGCTATAACTGGATGACCTTAACTCTTAACCTTATGTATAGGTTGTCTCCTTAGATGAAGCCATAGAATTATTACTCCCACCGTAGGATAGGTATGAACAGAGTGCATAATGTTGCTTTGTTACATTTTTTTACTTGTTAGATCTCACATTATTAAAACTAATTTCTTAGTTAGTCTTGTTATCTGATATTTTTCATGCTGCTGTTTCCATATTTCTTCATAGAACTAACAAACCAAATCCAAATCTCTTTTCAGCCAGGAACTATGATTGAATGGGGCAATTACTGGTGAGTATATTACCAAATGATGAGTTTGTAAGTCTTAGATTTGTAAGTCTTAGAGTCTTTTACACCATAGTGTTAATTCTAGAAATAAAATCTGGGGTCCATGCCACAATTTTATATTAGACTGTTGTTTTGTTTGACATATTTGTATTATGAGATTTTTCAAACAAGTACAAAACTAGAGAGAATAATACCACCAGACCCCCTTCCTTCCTCCCATTGCTTAACTTCAGTAATTATCAACACATGGCCAGTCTTGCTTAAGTCTAAATGCCCCAGCCAGAGTTTGAAAGTAAATCCCAAACAACATAACATTGCATCTCTGGGTATTTGAGTGAGCATATATCTCCCAAGAGATAAGGACTTTTTATAAAAACAAAACCCCAGTGGTACATGAGGTTATTTCATATTCTTCTTGGATATTATCTTTTCTGAAATGTTGCTTTTGTCACATAAACAGGACACCACAATGATATAACTGCTTCCATTTTTTCTTCATTGTTTAATTAGCAAAATACCAGTTTTTCTATCTTGTAGATCTACAGATTCAACAGAATCCCAGTCAAAATCTCAGCAGACTCTAAAAATGCAAAGGACCCCAAAATAGCTAAAACAGCCTTGAAAAAGAGGAACAAAATTGGGGGACTCACTGCTCAACTTCAAACCTGACTACAAAGCTAGAGTAATCAAGACAGTGTGGTACTGACCTACAGACAGCATTTAGGTCAATGGAATAGAGTTGAAAGATAAGAAACAAATTTTCACATATGTGAACAATTGGTTTTTGACAAATGTACGAAGGCAATTCAATGGGGACAGATAGTCTTTCATCAAAGGGTTCTGAGACGTTGGATAGCCTTGCAGAAAGATGAATTTAGATCCCTACCTCATATTATATATAAAAATTAACTGAAAATGAATTGAGACCTAGGTGTAAGAGCTAAAATGTAACATTTTCAGAAGAAAACATAAGGGAAAATCTTTGTAACATAGAGTTAGGCAAAGAGTTCTTAAACACCAAAATCACAATCTACAAAAGAAAAAATCTGATAAATTATAATTCACCAAAATTAAAAACTTTTGTGTGATTCAAAGGATACAGTTTTAAAAATTAAAAGAGAGGTCACAGACTGAGAGAAAATTTTGCAAATCACATATCTGATAAAGGACTTATATCCCAAGTATGTAAGGAAATCATACAACTCAATAATGAGAAGATGACCGAATTTAAAAATTGGCAAAAGACTTGTAAAAGCAGTTCTCCCAAGATATACAAATAGCCAAAAAGGAGATGAAAAGATGGTCAGCATCACTGATCACAAGAGAAATGCAATTCAAAACCACAAATATATGCCAACCATCTCATACCCTTTAGAAGGGCCATTATCAAAAGAACAGAAAATATCAAGTGTTGGCAAAGATACAGAGAAGTTGGGACCCTTGCATAATGTAGGTAGGAATATAAAATGGGGCAGCCATTATGGAAAATGTTTTTTCATACAGCACTTCTTAAAAACATTAAAAATAGCATTACATCTGATGCAACAATCCTACTTCAAAAGAATTCAAAGCAGCATCTCAGAGAGATTTGCACAGCACTGTTCATCACAGCATTCACAGAGGTAAGAGGTGGAAGGAAGGTAAATTTCCATCAACAGATGAATGGATACAAATGTGGCATGCACATATAGTGGAATTTTATGCAGCCTTTACAAAGAAGGAAATCCTGCCACATGCAGTTACCCTTGAGAACATTGTGCTAAGCAAAGTGAGCCCATTACAAAATGACACGTACTAATACAAAGTTTCTAAAGTAGTCAAAACCAAAGAAACAGAAAACAGAATGGTGGCTGCCAGGGCCTGGGTTGGCGGAAGGGAGTTGGTGCCTAGTGGGTGGTTTTAGTTTTACAAGTGAAATGTTGGAGAGAGGTGTTGCACAACAATGTGTGAATAGACTTGGCCCCACTGGCCTGTACAGTAGGAAATGGTTGACGTAAATTTAATGTCAGGTGCCTTCTACCACAATAAAAAATAAAATTGTAAAATAAATTTGAAAAAAAAGTTAATAGGCAAAGCATTTAAATAGACATTTCCTCAAAGGAGCTCTATGAATGCCTGATAAACATGTGAAAAGCTGCTCGATGTCCTTAGTCACTGTGGAGATGTGAAGTAAACCACATTGATAGCGGTTCATACCCCCCAGGATGGCTGTAATTAAAAAGAATAACAAGTGTTGATGAGGTTGTCAATGAATTGATGCCTTTATACATTGCTGGTGAGAATGTAAAATGGCACAGCCACTTTGGAACAGTGGAGCTATGACTTTTTATTTTCAGTTTATATATGTTCTCTTTTCTTCAGTTATGAAATTTATTGCTTTGGGCTTGATAATTTCTAAGATCTTTTTACCTCCAAAAACAGTTCTGGAACCTTTCTTCCTAATAACTCTTTTCTTCTTAGATCATCAAGGCTAACTAATACAAGATAGCGTTCCCTTTCATTTGAAAACTAAGAAATACATACTTGATTGTATGCTATTGTTGGGGGAGTGTGTAATTTCCTCGGTTCTGTCTCGCCGCAGCAAAGATTTGAAACAAAAAAAAAAAAAAAAGATTTGAAACGGTGGGCCAGTATTACAGCTTGGTTACAACTCAGTTTTATTTGGCAAACAAAAGATAGTACACCCTCAAGGTGTGAGGGCAGGCCACCCCCAAAGGAGAGGCCTTCCTCCTCTGGCTTCCTCTTGGCTTCCTCCTGTTTTTTACCTCCTTTTGTCTCCTCCCTGCTGAGCCTGCCCTTTGCAAATTGAGCTAGCTAAGAAGGGGGCGTGTTTGTTTCACCTGAAGTTCTCTTTCGCCAGAAGTCTGCAGGTTTTCTTTTGTTCTGTTTTTGTGGGCTTTTCCTTTCTTTGTCTTTTAGCCACCACTGTCTTGTACTCCTTTTCCCTATTCTAACTACCTAACATTCCCCCCTCAAGAGATAGGAGGCCCAATTCTTTGGGAATAGGGGCATCGAGGTTTCTCTGGCTACTTCCTGCTGAGCTGGGATGGTGAGGGGCATTGGGTCTCCCCCTCTTGGTAATCTAAGCCTCAGAGTCCTTATAGCCGCGTCCATCTAAGGGTGAGTGATATTTTCTGTGGTCGGGTGTAGTTTTATATATCTTTGTTGAACTGACACTGCATGTTGTAGCTTGTTGACCTGGGCAGAGACAAAATGGGTTAGACAATTGATAATACATGGAGCAATCAAAAGCAGCATCAGTGTGGTGATAACGGATTAGTAGGGGCATTAGCCAACCAAATTCCCCCTCGCCAGGAGAAGGATCCCCCAGAGGGCGATTGTAGCCACCCTGAGAACTCTCCAGCTCGTTCTTTGAGATCCTATAGGATCTGAATATTTTTCTTGAGAACTGTGAAACTTTCTTCAACTTAGCTGGAGGTATTTACCCAGAAACAACACGCCTCATTCATAATGGCTCAAGTCCCTCCTTGCTCAGGGATCAGGCGATCTGTCTCCTATCTATTTGGAGTATAATTCCTGACAAGCTGTGTTGGCTCTTCAGAGCTATCCTGAGAAAACTTATCCCCAGAAACTTAATTTGGGGGGTGTTCATTAGAATAGGTATCTGCCCACCCCAAAGCAGAGGTCCCAGTCTGTCTTGGCATCCTCCTTTTATACATTTTGTCTCTTCCCCCCTGAGCCTGTCCTATGCAAATTGGGCTAGCCAAGAGGGCTGTTTGTTTGACTTGACGTTCTCACTCCAGTCTTCGGATTTTCTTTTGTTCATTTTCATGGGCTTTTCCTTTCTTTGTCCTTCAGCCACCGCCATTTTGGATTTCTTTTTCCTGTTCTAACTACCTAACACTTTGATTATAGACATCATTTTATTAAGGAATTGGTGGGTGGTCCCCTGAAATGTAGTAATTTAGTTGCCCACAGGATAGAATCACTCATTTCTATTTTTCCATGTTACTGAGACATGTCCAATGTGGAATCTACAGAGAAGTACTTAGTTTATTCTTCAGTTATTTTAAAAAATTATTTACAAAGCCCAGTTCAGCATGCAATTTATATTTTGGCACATAGGTAACTATTTAAGATGGTGATCTTCTCTTCAGTACATGCTTCTGATTATTTCCAGGCTAAGGCAAGTATGTTTTCTTTGCCTACTGAGAAAGTGGATGAGAAAAATTCCGAATGAAGTGAACAATCCTAAACATTTATCACTATGGATGAATATGGAGGGCTTTCCCCTCTTTGGGTTAAAATGGACACTATAGTAATTTGCCTAATTTTAATAATTTACTAATCAGGTTTGTAATTTTGGGTGATGATTGTGATCATGTAACACCTAATGTAAGGTTAAAGAAGTTAGCATCAGGGTTTTCCCTGGTGGTCCATGATTAAAGACTCCGAGCTCCCAAGGCACGGGGTGCAGGTTTGATCCCTGGTCAGGGAACCAAGATCCAACATGCCACGCAAAATAAAATAAAGACATCTCCATTTTTTAAAAAATCAGGACTGCAACCACGTAGCTCATGCTGTTTTTGTTTTAATAGTTACGAATTACTCTACATGTTTTACAAAAATGACTAATATTGCTACAGAAAGGTAGATTGACATCTGATGTACATTAAAATAACTTTTGAATACATTCAATAATTTTTAAAGTATTCTTTGTTCTGAACAACTTGCACTGAGAGTGGCGGAAACTCACTTTTTTAACATACCTAATGCGGTATCTGAACGTTGTGTTTTTTCTCGTAGGGCTCGTGCCATTCGCTTCAGACAGGATGGTAATGAAGCAGTTGGAGGGTTCTTCTCCCAGATTGGGCAGCTCTATATGGTGCACCATCTTTGGGGTATGTTTTTTTCCCTTTCATTTTTATGTTCCTGGGATTTCAGTATTCATTACTGAATCAGTTGTCCTAGCCTGTAAATCATACCTCAGGTCAGGAACCTGGAACACTGCAGCTGACCCAGATGCCGCAGATGGAGGGTAGGTGTTAGGCCCCCCAGCACAAGAGGTCCACAGTGAAGGGTCCCCAGACGCTCAGCTGCTCGTGAGCTGGTGAGAGTGAGTGCAGGGCTGAGAGAGGTGCTGCGGGCCTCTCGCAGGGTGTCCGAGCCTCCCTTTCTGAACACGCCCCGGCTCTCTCAGGGACAGTCCCACCCTCCACACAGAAAGATGTCCTCCAGGAGGGCCCACTGACTGCCTCGGGTCTGGATCTGTCGTCCTCTGAGGCGTCTTCGCACACCTTTCCCGTCCCCACGCCCTTTGGTTTGACACCTTCTTTGGTGCCTTTCTGGGCCTGACTCGGATGTTCCTCATCCCCCACTGAATGTCACTGTCCCCGAGCTCCCAGAGCCTGCTACCACATGCGTGGTCATGGTCGTGGCTGTGTGTGTCCGTCTCTCTTGCTGAGCAGGAAGCAGGTCACAGCGGCAGCTTGGCTCATTCTGGGCACATTTGTAAATAGTTATGTGTCACTCAGTCATGTCTGACTCTTTGCGACCCCGTGGACTGGAGTCCACCAGGCTCCTCCATCCATGGAATTCTCTGGGCAAGAAATACTGGAGTGGGTAGCCATTCCCTTCTCCAGGGCACCTTCCCGACCCAGGGATCAAACCCAGGTCTCTGGCATTGGAGGCGGATCCTTTACCATCTGAGTTACCAGGGAACACTTGTAAATGGTTATTAACGTTAAAAAGATGAAAAGCCTGACTCATTTCCAAACCCTAAACCGTATTAATTTGCTGAGGTGTGGGTTTGCCTTCTCTGGTCCCGCCGAATGCTGCAGGGGCGTGCGTCTGCTGGGGCAGCTGGAGGCTCAGGGACAAGGTGACGTCTGCAAGCAGACCAGTGAAGTCTAACTTAACCTTTACAGGCTTGAGGCAGGGGTGAGGTCGTTTTTATTGTGATTTTTTAGTGTATGATCTGTCCAGAGGATTTAAACTGAAGAGACAGACCCCTCCCCTTCCCCAGCCTGGAGGGGCCTGTGAGAGCGGCCTACGAGTGAGCACGGGGACCGGAGTGTCTGGACCCCGTACTCTGGCCCGGGCCAAGGTCAGACTCGTGTCTACTCTCAGGCAGCGCCCATCTCCACCTTCCTTTGTGTCTCCAGCCAGTGTCCCAAAAGTCCACTGCCCACTTCCTACCTCATAGGAAAAAGTATTGAGATGTGCAGAGATGCATTCTCAGTTGGCCACAACTTACCCTCACTTATCCATCTGTTTTAGAGAAAGAGAACCAACACTTACCAGGCACCTCTGTGTGTTGGTTATTTTTGCACCATTCCCTTTAGCCCTGACAGCCACACACCAGAAATGAGATACCATGACTCAGACGTGGTAAAGAAATCACCCCAGCCGCAGCTGTGCAGGAGCTGGGCCAGCCTCAGACGTCAGCCGGTCTGGCTTCAAAGCAGGTCTTCCCCTGGCGGAGCTCCCCTTCCTGTTACCCTCGCACGTGATGCCGGCCTTCCACCCCCACCACCAGCACCCCTCCTCCCTCGAGGCCTTGCTGCGGCCACAACTGCTCCATCACCCCATCCGTGGGCTCCTTCCCTCAGTATGTGAACAGTCTCAGTGCCTCCCATCTTTAAAAGCCTCCCCAAACCCAAAAGTCCATTAACAGATGAACAAAATGTTTGTGCAGATTCATAGAGACTGAACGTAGAATGGAGGTACCAGGGGTTGAGGGGAGAGGGGAAATGGGAAGAGATGGTTTATAATGGATAAAGTTTTAATTGGGGCTGATAAAAAAGTTTTGGACCTGGATGATAATGGTAGTGACACAAGGTAATGTACTTATTGCCTCTGAATTATACATTTAAAAATAGTTACAATAGGGACTTCCCTGGTGGTCCAGTGATTAAGACTCTGCACTTCCACTGCAAAGGGAATGTGTTTGATCCCTGATCAGGGAACTAATATCCTGCGTGCCGCATGCTGTGGCAAAAAAAATTTTTTTTTTTTAAAGAAAATAGTAAATTTTGTTATGTATAGTTTATCCCCCCAAATTTGTTTTAATTAAGAAAAATTTTTAAAGAACACAGGCCCCTCCCACCTGTGTTCCCTCCAAGGGGGAGTCCCCACACAGTGCACGCGGGGTGCACCTGACCCCGTGAAGAAGACTGCCGCTTGTCACCTGGATCTTAGCCATTTTCACCCGGGTCGTGAGAGGTAGAGGATTTCCTTTTCCTTCTGTTCTTCAGTGTCTTCAAAATGTTATGTAATCAATTTACACTCCCTTACTAGTGGGGAACTTTTGGTGAAATTACTCGGCCTGCAAGGTTAGGTCTTCTCACAGGGAGAAGGAAGACCCAAAACAGGACTAGAACTGAGTGGGGAGCCCTCCTGACTCAGTGGTTGGAAGGATCTTGCCTGATTAGGAAGCAGAAACCAAAGCACCCAGTGAGGTATCTGGATTGTACCCCTAGGACCCTGACCCTCAGCCCTTCCCTCCACTGGAGGGCTTTTCTCTCCAGTTCCTGCGTGTGGACAATGAAATGTCGGTTTCAACCTGGAAGCCCCACTTGGTCACATCGTACCTTCCATGGAGCTTTCCCTGGTCAGCTGTGTTCGCCCTGTGGAGTCGCCTTGTTCTCCACTGTTGTGAACACAGTCTCCCAGATCATTGCAGGGCCTTATAAATACTGAGTAAAATTGAATCTCCTATTGCTTATCTGTGGCCTGACAGTTTCTGGTTATGGATTTAACAAATTAATGAGGAAGTTCACGTGGTTGGTAAAGGCACATCTTGAATCTACTAGACTGTAAGCCTTGAGAGCAGATTGTTTTGCCTCTCCCACATGGCCTGACAATTCTACTCAGAATAACCAGCTCACAGTTAGCCCAGCTTAGTACTAAGTTCATGGAATATAGATGGTCCCTGACTTACGATGGTTCAACTTAAAATTGTTCAACTTTATGACAGTGCAGAAGTTATCCATGCTCAGTAGAAACTTTGAAGTGTGAATTGTGCTTTCCCCCAGGCTTTTGGCACACTCTCTTATGATGCTGGGCGGTGGCAGCGGTCAGCTGCGCAGTCACAAGGGTGAAGAGCCGGTACACTCACAACTACTGTGGTTTTCACTTCTTGTGCAGTATTCAGTTACGTGAGGTACTAAACACTTGATATGAAATATACTTGGCATCAGATGATTTTGCCCAGCTGTAGGGTAACATGAGTGTTCTGAGCACGTTTAAGGTAGGGAAGGACTTCCCTGTAGTTCAAATGGAAAGAATCTGCCGGCAATACAAGAGACCAGGGTTTGATCCCTGGGTCAGGAACATCCTCTGGAAAAGGGAATGGCAATCACTCCAGTATTCTTGCCTGGAGAATCCCATGGACAAAGAAGCCTGGCGGGCTACAGTCCATGGGGTCACAAAGAGTCGGACACGATTGAACAACTAACACATAACACACACAAGGTAAGGGGGACTCAGCTGGGATGTTCTAGTGGATTCGATGTATTGAATGCATTTTCAATTTGCAATATTTTCAGCTTATGATGGGTTTATTGGGACGTAACCCCATCACAGGTCGAGGAAGATATGTAGGCTGTTTGAGAAAACAAGATGAGCAGCTGAATCAGCACTTACTGGACATCCAGTTGACCCTTGAACAACACAGGTTTCGACCGCATGGATCTTTTTCAGTTGATACGCACAGGCCTATGCAACCCACAGCTGGTTGAATCCGAGGGTGCAGAGCCATGGATACACAGGGCCAGCAGTGGGACTTGAGCACCTGCAGGTTGTGGTGTTCATGGCGGGTCCTGGAGTCATTCCCCCACTGTACGAGTGGAATGTAGGGCATTATGTTTGGTTAATTCTTCTGTGTGGCTGTTTTTAAGCTTACAAGGATCTTCAGACCAGGGAAGATATACGGAATGCAGCATGGCATAAACATGGCTGGGAAGAACTAGTATATTATACAGGTAATATCTTAATAGGCATAAAGCATTTCATTCTTCTCATCTCATTGTTTTAATGTTCTTTCACCCTGAAGCTCATGGTGTATTTGAAAAAAAATAATGTGTTGCTGTCAGATGGTGAATTGTAAGGTTGAGGGAATAGAGAGATAGTCATATTTTTCTTTGATAGTTACATGACTTTTTCAATAGAGAATATTCATTCTTTCAAGTATACATGTTGTCTAGTACAGTTTTCAGATCTTTGTGTTGTAAATTTTATGTCATTACATTTTTTTGGTACATTTCTGTATTCTCTGAAATTTATCATACCAATAAATTTTTCCTAAGCTTTCTCATCAAAACTGTTTATTCCCTAAAGCATTACAATTTAATACAGCAATTAAAAAGTAATTTTGAAAATTACTTTGATATTTAAACTTTCCCTATGTACGTGTGTATGCCTGTGTTCATACATGTAAGCCTACACATCTGTGTATACTCATGTGTATATATAATACATACACTATGAAATCCTAGTTGCTTGATTTTTAGAATAAAACAGCCAGACTGAATGCCACCCAGTGACATTATTACCAATGCAGGTAATAAGTACACCCATGATGCACGTCAGGTACACTTAAGCCTGTACCCTACCAGGAAGACCAAAGAGTAATTTGTTCTGGAAAATAACTATTATCTTGTCTGTTAGTTCATATATCATAAATCCTCTAACTGTATGTGGCTTTGCTGCTTATTCTTACACTTTCATCAGGTCCCAAAGACATGTTTCCTCAGCACTGATGGTGTTACAGGTACAGTGTATTGTTGCTATATATAGGATATACAGATTATTTGATTCTATATACATTTTAATTCAGTTCAAAGAACCTTTTAAGAAAGCACCATTTTACTCACAATATAGACTTTCCTGATTTCCAACACATGAAATACATCTCCTGACAGAATATTTTAATGACACATTATAGGATGTCAGCTGATCTGTCATTAGCTTGTCTATTTCTGCCCGAGACCAGTCCTAAGTATTCCACTACTCTGATTTCAGGCAGCATGTCTTCTGAATGAATATCCTCGCAGCCTACTTGTTAGTGTGTATTTATTGCCATCTGTTTAGAAAACAGTGAGCCCCAGTGATTATGGCCCTTGTTTTCAGTCCCACTTATTCAGGAAATGGAATCCAGAATCATGATCCCACAGAAGACCTCGCCCCTCCAGTGAAGCAACAGAATGGAGATGTGCCTACAGAAGTTTATGTGACATGTGCTTGTCATCAATCAACTTGAACTGCGTTTCAAGTGAGAGAGAAACACTGAAATGTAAACTGCTGTATATAGCTTGTAAAAGACCTCTTTTCTTTAAAATTTACATAATCACAAGACAGGAAACTGTTACAGTTTGGCTGATTGTACAAGTGCGCTGTAGCCCTCTGAAATATCCCTAGGTTTGTCGAATATACCGTGTAATATTAACACCAAGCCACCTCTCCCCACCCCCCCAGGAAAAGAGAGCCCAATTGAAAATTGGAGTCATCTCCAAGTAAGAATCTAACCATGGGAAAAAAAAGTTAGCCATTTCTTTATAAAGAGCAAATCTGTTTTATAATTACAGATTTTCTAGACAGATTTCTTGTATCAGGAAGAAATATAAATTTCATCATGTTTCTGTAGCATTTTTTTCTGAGTTTCAGACTAGGAACAAATTATAAGTGTACTCAATACCTGGAAATGTTTTACTTCACTCTCATTTTTAATGTCAGCATAGTAAACTGTGTCATTACTGAGGGGGAAGTGGTTGATCAGTAATTCAGTCTCCACTTTATGTATTGTGATGTCTTTATACACGAGGAAAAGATGGCTTGAACTTGTGTATCATATGTGACTTTGAAATGAACACCTTGAATAGCACTAATTTTTATTTGTAATATTTTTCTACAACAAAACAAGTAGCACTAGGAAAAGAGGTTTTATTTTGTAAACAGTCATCTGTGACCTGCATTTTAGTAAGCTCACAGCAGATTCTTCCAAGATCATGAATGGGGGGAGGGGGGTGTGCATGTTGAGATTTAAATTGACATAAAACTGCATACTTTGTCTAGCTCTGATTTCGTTTTTTAATAGTGCCAATTTTGTGACTGTAATCATGTGAAAGTCCTGTTGAAATGAAAAATTATGTCTGACCCCCAGATCAAAGAATTTATGTTAAAGTGTGAATAAATCTCATATCAAATGTCAAACTTTTACATGTGAATGGTTTTCTCCAAGAACATATAAAACTTAATAAAAATCCTCTTAATTTTCACATATTATATGTATGTGATCTTTTTTAATGAACTGATTCTGAGAGTGAGCCCATCACTCTTGAAAGATGGTTTGTCCCAGTTCAGCGGGCATGTGTGAGTCTACAGAATAAAATAAGCTCATCAGCTGGTTCTTATGGCCACATGGTAGGTGTTATGGGGAGTGGGTGTCTATATACCAGCACATAGTGGTCTGGTGTTTGGGAGTCGGGGCCGCCGATGGAAGATCAGGCTCTGCTCGTTGATGGGGTCCCTGCCCTCTTTGGTGTTGGGTCCTTAGCCTATAAAATGTGGAGGTTGAATTCAGTAGCGTCTAAGGACCCTTCAGCTCTGAATTTCTGTAACTGGCTCTTCTTGCTGGCACAGGAAACAGATGGGGAGAGCGGGTGTCTTGAACTCTGCCATGGCAAACCTGCAGTTCAGCAGCAGCTGCTCTACTGATTAGATGCTCAGAGCATGTTAGCAGGATGTGAATGAAAGAATCATTGATCAGGAGCTACTTTCTAAACTACTTAATGAAAACTGGCAGAATGACTATTACTAGTAAGGGTAATCTAGCTATTCAGAACTGGAAAAAAAAAGTTGCTCTGGACAGAGGGAATTTTCACTTACAAAATTATGTGGACTTGTAAATGAAACAAACCTTGTAGAAGTTAAGAATCTCCTGTCATTCACTGGTGTATTAGAGTTCTCCAGAGAAAGAGAACCAATAGGCTATCTAGATATAGATGTATTTGGGGGAGAGAAGGATGGGGAGTTTGGGATTAGTAGACGCAAACTATTATGTATAGGATAGACAAATATCAAGGTCTTACTGTATAGCACAGGGAACTATATTCAATGTCCTATGACAAACCATAATGGAAAAGAATATGAAAAAGAATGTGTGTGTGTGTGTGTGTGTGTGTATAACTGAGTCACTTCGCTATACAGCAGAAATTAACATTCTAAATCAACTGTACTTCAATAAAAATTGTTTTGAAAGATGTATTTAAGAGGAGACTTATTATAGGAATTGGCTTGTGCCATTATGGAAATCAAGAAGTTCCATAGTTTTCCGTGTGCCAGCTGGCAAACCAAGAGCCCCAGTGGTAGGATTCTGTCCAAGTCCAAAGGCCTGAGAATCAGGGGGAGCAGATGATGTAAGTCCCAGTCCGAGGTCAAAGGCCCAAAAACCAGAAGCTTTAGTATCAGAGCAGAAGGTGAGAATCCAGCTTATAAAGAGAGTGAATTCGCCCTCCTTTCACCTTTTTGTTCCATTTGGGCCCCCAATGGATGGGTGATATCCACCCACACTGGGGAGGGCAGTGGGATCTCCTGCTAATCCCTTCCAAGAAAACCCTGACAGACACACCTAGAAATAAAGTTTTACCACTTGTCTGGGCATCCCTTAGGCCAGACAAGTTGATACATAAAACTAACTGGGCTTGAGAGCCTCCCTAAACTGCCTCATCTACCTGACTGCTCGTCCATGGGCCATTCTTAGTGAGAACCTGGATGTCTAGGTGCTAAATATCAATAGACTATGAAAAAATGATCTTTTAGAAATAGTTTGCTACTCTCTTTTTGTTTTGCTTTCTTAAACAACCTTTCTGTTCAAAAAAGCACAGCAATAAAGCAAGTCTAAAATGGATTCTGTCAGAGTACACCCTCCTCTAGAGTCTGGAGCAATTTCTGTTCTAATTAAGTCATTAGGTTTCACAACTTGAGGCAGTAAAAACTGGGTTTTGCCCTTCATTCAGTTCAACAAACATTGAGCTGCTATTATGTGCCCAACACCAGGCACTTGGAATAACATAAATCATGATCCCTGTCCTTGTGAAGCTTGCAGTCCAGTGAAAGGAGACTGGCAATTAAATACAAAACTTTGTAAGCTACATGCTATGGCAGAAGTTGATAAATGCCATAGCGGAAGAAGGTAGAATGGGTAACGGGGATCACGAATCTGGGGCTGGGCTGGGAGGGGCAGTACGTAATATTAAAAATGTTTGATCGGAGTTGGCCTCACTGAAAAGCTGAGGTTTAAGCTTAAACTTGAAGGAGGTGAGGAAGTTAGCCAGTGTTTGGGGAGAAATCCCTTCTTGCTGAGGGGATGGCTATAGCATAGGCCCTAAGGCAGGCTCCTGCCTGGTGTGCAGTGGAGACCACTGTGGCTGGTGGAAGAAGAGGTCACGAAGCTGGATCCATAGGGGGTTGGAGGCCATTGGAAGGACTTTTACTCTGAGACAGGATCCACTGGAAGGTTCTGAGCAGAGGAAGGGCATATGGTCTGACTTAACATTGTAAGTGGTGGCCCAGACTAGGAGTAGCAGTGGTAGTAGGGAGAATGGTCAGATTCTAAATATACTCTGACAGCACAGCCAAGATGATTTGGTGAACAACTGATTTTAGAATGTGGATGAGAGGGAAAAAAATTTTAATGACTTAATTTGGCCTTGGCAACCGAAAGGATGGGGAAGGCTGAAGGCAGAAAAGATCTGAGTTGTGAAGAATGGGAATTTTGCTTCGTTTGAGTCTGAGATGTCTATGCAGATACCCAGGTGGAGGTGTCAGGTAGGCAGTTGGGTATATGAGTCTCAAATGCAGGGCACATCCGGCCTGGAGTTAGAACTGTCGGCATATAGAACTGAAAGTCAATGGAGAAGCCTTCCCTGGTGGTCCAGTTGTTGAGAATCAGCCTTCCAAGGCAGGGGGCATGGGTTCAGTTCCTGGTCGGGGAAGCTTCCACATGCTGTGGAGCAACTGAGTCTGTGCAATATAGTTACTGAAGCCTGTGTGCCTAGAGCCTGTGCTCCACAATAAGAACCACTGCAATGAGAAGCCTGAGGACTGCAGCTGGAGAGTGGCCCCTGCTCGCAACTAAAGAAAGCCTGCGTGTGTAGCAATGAAGACACAGTGCAGCCAAAAATATACACATATTTTTAAATCAACGAGGAGTGAGTGTAGACAGAGAGCAGGACCAAGGCGAAGACAAACCAGGAAGGGGGAGTGAGAAACCGCCAAGGAAACAGGAAGAAACTCAAGGCAATGGGATTTCATGAAAGACAAGTGAAGAAGGTCCATCAAGGATGAGACTACCAGTGTCAAACACTAGTGCAAGGTTGGGTTGGATGAAGGCTGAAAACAGATCATTAATTTAGTAACATGGTGGTCACTTGGTGACCTTTGACAGGAGTGGTCTATAAATAAGCCAGTTTATCAAATTAACACTTCATTTTAGCAATTCCTACCCAATTTGTCAAATTCTTTTATTAAACCCCTGGAGTAGAACAAATCTTATTTATTTGTCCAACTATTAATTTTCCCTGGCAATATTCAAAACTTCCAAACTCATCTTCCACTCACTGGGTATAAGCCTGGTGATTATTATTTATACAAGCCAATTTATTTTTAATTATAGTTCATGTGACATCATCCCTATTATTTTTTACAAGCCCTCTTGGAACCTCACTTTGCTCTCCTCCCAACTCGGGACTTGATAGAATTTGCCTCTTTTCCCTTATCCTCACAACTGCCTGTGAAAGATTCTTTTTCTTCAATTCTACATTAAACTTTCACATTTCTTATTAAATTGATACTTTCAGTTTCTGGCTGAGACATAGTAGATGTTCAATAAGATGCTTGATGAGTCAATAGAAGAAACAGGGAGAAAGGGAAGGCAGGGAAAAGGAAAGAAAAGAGACTCAGTTCTAACTGGAAAATACACAGCGCTCTCAGAAAGAAGGGCAGTGACTTTATTCCTATTTTTCATGTTCTATAAATCCTTAGAAATATGATCTGCTTAGACAAGCTCCATAAAAACAATGTATTGATAAAAGGGAGACAATAAACATCTATAGGAACTTCCCTGGTGGTCCAGTGGTTAAGACTCCATGCTTCCAATGCAGGAGGTGTGGCTCTAATCCCTGGTCAGGGAGCTAAGATCCCCTACATGCTTCATGGCACGGCCAAAAATATACATATATATACATACATATGTATATATATACACACATCTATGTATGTTCTGAGTTGGAAACTGTGGTCAAACTAGTACTAAAACTAGTCCTTTTTCCAGAGTTCAGTAACCATTAAAAATGAAACCACTTCCCTGGTGGTACAGTGGTTAAGAATCCAACTGCCAAAGCAGGGGACACAGGTTTGATCCCCGGTCCAGGAAGATTCCACATGCTGCAGAGCAACTAAGCCAAGTGCCACAACTACTGAGCCTGCACACGGCAACTGCTGAAGCCGGTCTGCCCTAAAGCAGCACACTGCAACGAGAAGCCACCACAATGAGAAGCCCACGCACGGCAATGAAGAGCAGTCCCCACTCGCCGCCAACTAGAGAAAGCCCTCACACAGCAACGAAGACCCAGTTCAACCACAAACAATTTTTTTTTAAAAAGAAACCGCTTGACTTTTTTGCAAAACGGTCCTCAATCCTAAGAGGTAAAGTTTCATCTGTGTATTATGTTAACACCTGTGATCACAGCTGAGGGTGGACTGTCTCGGCCCCAGTAAATAGTTAACGCTCTAGTCATGCATAAGATAAAGGATGCTGTGCAAATCGCTGGCCTGGGTTCCAGCTCTGAATGAGATCACGTAGTAGTCACTAACTTGTGAGCTTGTTTCCTATCTGTCCGAAATAGGACAGCGACCTCTATACTGCTGACCTCAGGGTTGTGAGAATCACAGGAGGAAACAGTTGAACACATCTTGGAAAATGTGAAAATAAGCAGTGTGACTGGGACTTCCCTGGCGGGCCAGTGGTTAAGACTCTGCATTCCAGTGCAGAGGGTACAGGTTTGATCCCTGGTCGAGGAGTTAAGGTTCCACATGCCTCGAGGCCAAAACACCCAAAACATAAAACAGAAGCACTATGGTAACAAATTCAATAAAGACTTTCAAAATAGTCCACGTCAAAAAAAAAAAAATCTTAAAGAAAAAAAAAGCAGTGTGACTTGTGACTAGATGACTCTCCAAATTTGCTGAACTTGATCATAAAGACTCTGAGGGTCACAGAAGCAAGAGCCACCACGCTATGCCATCACGACTGAGGCCGACCACTTCATCTCTGGCATCTCCTGCTCCACTCCTGCCCCAGGTCTAGAGCGCTGTGCCCTGCTCTGGGAGTGGCAGCCAAGAGGGCCTCCCTAGATGTCGTGAAGAAACACTTGTCTCCACTGAGAGAGTTGTTCAGTTGCTCAGTCACGTCTAACTCTGCGATCACAAGGACTGCAGCAAACCAGGCTTCCCTGTCCTCCACTATGTCCCGGAGTCTGCTGAAATTCATGTCCATTGAGTCAGTGATACCATCCAACCATCTCATCCTCTTTTGCCTTGTTCTCCTCTTGCCTCCAATCTTTCCCAGCCTCAAGGTCTTTCCTAAAGAGTCGGCTCTTCACATCAGATGGCCAAAGTATTGGAGCTTCCACCTCAGCATCAGTCCTTCCAATGAATATTCAGGGTTGATTTCCTTTAGGATTGACTGCTTTGAACCCAATTCTCAATGTTAGTCCGTTTACATAAGTAAATGCTCATGATCAGAATGAAAACTGATAGATGTCACAAGGATAGGAAACCATATAACACTGTCACCGCCTTCTGAGCCCTGTCCTGGTGCCACCGTGTACATAATTCCTGGAAGAGCTTTTCTGTGGCCGTTTCCAGTGAGTCCGGAATGAGAAAATCATGGAAGAGGTTAGCACAGTTGTTAGGACGCGTCAGACTCACCCCCGACACAACAAAGACAGGACTGTGCCTGCTGCTTCTGGGCAGCCTGTGAGAGCTGGGCAGCCTGGGGGCGGGAGGAGGGGCCGTGATTGGTGTAAGAGGTTCTCTGTGGGTCTCTCGATTCCTCGGCAGATCAGATACCCCTGCGCCACATTCAGCATGCACCTCCTGTTCAGGCCACTCCCCAGTGGAGGGCAGGCTCTCAGGCCTGGAGGTTAGAAATGGAGGGCGGGGGGTTGGACGGAAGCCCTGTCCTCCACCTCTCTGCCCGGCTTGCTCCAGCTCCTACACACACAGGGTGGTGGCCAAGCCTGAGGCGGTTTGCAGAGCTCTCCACAGCCCGGCCTGCTTGGTCCTGCCCACTTTGCGGCACTAAAGCTGCGAAACAGCGTTGAGGAGAGCTGCCAGTGAGAGCTCACAATGGCAAGACAACCGCCCTCTTGTCTGTGGTCTCATTTAAATGTTGCCAAACCTATGTCATAAGCTCTCCTCCAGAAACTGATTTGGAAGGAGGTTGTTTCATCTGATTTGATTATTTGGCTAAATAATGATCTGATTATTTGACCAAAGTTGATTATTTGGTTAAACTATAAATTTTTCAAATCTCTTCTGATGTTAAACCCTTCTGGCCTCTGCTACTTAAATTATCCGACAGTATCCACTCGAGGCCTGTCTCTTCCTAAACCTGTGCGTCTTTGTCTTCCCCCAGTTTCCCACCAGGGAGTGTATAAAATCTCAAATTTTCAAACCAGCAAGAGTATAAAATCTCAGATTTTTTCAAAGCATGTTCTGAAATGTCCCTTTTAAGGCTGTTGCTCAGAATAAACATGAACCTGGCCTTTCGGATCCTCCCAAACCATTTGTGAAATAGTTCAGAAATAGTTCAGGGGCTTCCCTGGTAGGCCAGTGGCTAAGACTCCTCACTCTCAATGCAGGGGACCTGGGTTCAGTCCCTGCCTGATCAGGGAACTAGATCCCACATGTCATGATGAACAGTTCAAAGGCCCCAACTAGAGGATCCTGAGTGCCAAAACAAAGACCTGGCACAGCCAAATAAATCAGCATTTCAGAAAAAAGAAAGAAATGGTTCGTATAAGTTCTGATGAGTTATTTCTTAATTCATTTAAGGGAAAATGCTGATCTTTATTTGAGATTAATAAAATCTGTTTTCAGTTCTTTTTGGTTTGTTTTTAGTTCTTTTAATTCATGTCATTATCAAATATCCATTTTAAAAAATTGGAGTGTAATTGCTTTATAATGTTGTGTTAGTTTCTGTTGTATAACAACGTGAATCAGCTATGTTTGGGTACATCAGTATACGTACATCCTTCCCTCTTGAGCTTCCCTTCCACCCCTCTAGGTCATCACAGACACCGGGCTGAGCTCAAATATCTCTCTTTTAAGGTCAGTACTTTTAAGGCTCCACTGTTACCTTTTTTAAAAAAGCCTTTGTAATATTTCCTGCGTGACAAATACCAGGAGGGAAGAAAAGAGCTTCCATCCCTCACACTCAGCACCGCTCCCAGTGGTGGGGCTGATGGTGGCTGTGCTGTGACCAGCACTCTGCCCTGGGCTCAGCAGGATCTCCACCCCTTGGTTCCTGGCCTGGAGGCTGTTTCTACTCATATACTTAGAGTATCTGAAATATTGGATACTGAAATACATGATAGGCAGAATTAAAACTTCGACAAATCAGAAATTCCCTGGCAGTCCAGTGGTTAGGAGTCTGAGCTTTCACGGCCAAGGGCCTCGGTTCAATCCCTGGTCAGGGAACTGAGGTCCCACAAGCTGAGTGGTGTGGCTCAAAAAGAAAACAAACTACAAATCTGTTTTGATATATGCATAAATTTTTATTTATATATAAAGGGAAAACCAATTTCATTTAAAGCTGCCTAATCCACATGCCCAATAGTGAAGGTGTTTAATTTACCATCCACCTTCCAAAGACTTCAAATCAAACATAGCTAGAATTGATTGATAAAGAATTGATAGATTGATAAAGAATTCAGATTATAAAACTCTCCAGGCAATTAAATGGTCAAAATAATACTGGAACTACAGTTTAAAAAAACAAACCACAATGTTCTATGAGCCCTAACTATCGTTTACTTGGAGGTACAGATAATCAATACAAAATTCATAGATTGGGTTGTAGTCAGCAATTGGAAGCAAACAGTATCAAACTGCATAATTTTTTAAAATTAACCTGAAGTTATGAACTTTATAAAAATGGATCTTATTCTTCCAGTGCTCCCAGAAGCTCTATAAAATCAGTGATGTACCATTCCGCGTTATCCTTTACTTGCTGCCTGATCACATTTCCTCCAAATCCAATGAAAGCATCCTAAGAAGAGAAAGAAAGGGAAATAGTTGAAAAGGAGAGAGAGAAAAAGAGACAGCAGCAGCCTAGGGAAATAAGTTTTATTGAAAAGAAGAAACTCTGTACAAAGACAGGTGAGCCCAGCATCACCTGGGATGCCTCCCTCCCCAGCTCCCTGTGAGCCTGCTCACCTCCTCCCCTCCTCCTGCCACGCGAATAAATGAGTCTGACCACCACTGCAGCAGAAGCATTCAGCTGGACACTGTGGGCTTCAGAAGAACTGAAATCCTTGTAAAATCAAGACAACTGCTTACAAAAATAAAACCTGGGACTTCCTTTGGTGGTCCAGGGGTTAGACTTCTTGCTTCCAATGCAGGGGGCCCAGATTCAATTCCTGGTCAGGGAACTAGATCCTGCACACCACATCTAAGACCCTGCACAGCCAAATAAATATATATTTTCTTAAAAATAGGGACTTCCCTGGTAGTCCAGTGGCTAAGACTCCATGCTCCCAATGCAGAGGGACCTGCGTTCAATCCCTGGTCAGAGAACTAGATCCCACTTGCTGCAACTAAAAATCCCAAGTGCCACAAGAGAGCCTCAGGACAGCCAAATAAATATTAAAAAATAAGTAAATAAAACCACACCAGGTGGTAAACATCTGAGTTCTAAACTGGGTGGCAATCACATCCAGGCCAATTTCAAAGAAAGAAGATTGAAGAGAAGCCTGTTGGGCTGGGGAAATGCCCGAGGCATGGAATCAGGGCTGTGGTAGAATACCTCCCAGCTGGTGTCCTGGGTGAACCTGAGGGACCCACCTCGCTGCCTGCAGGGAGGCCTGTTTTCCGGGGCTGAAGGAGATGACAACCCCCGAGTATGTCAGCAGCACTCTATTTTTCACTGGTAGAATGACTTCAAGGCACATTGTTTCCTTCATTTCTTCTCAGTGATACCTTCTTTCATTCAATGATCATTTGAATTTTTTTTGGCTGCACCTTCACAGCATGTGGAATCTTAGTTCCCTGACCAGGGATCAAACCCACACCCCTGCACTGGAAAGTGGAGTCTTAACCACTGGGCCACCAGGGAAGCCTCATTGTTGTTTAGTCACTAAGTTGTGTCCGAATCTTTTGCAACCCCGTGGACTTCAGCCCACCAGGCTCCTCTGTCCATGAGATTTCCCAGGCAAGAATACTGGAATGGGTTGCCATGCCCTTCTCCAAGGGAAATCCCATAGTCAGTGGTCTTTTTAAGTGGTATTTTCTCTTTTTTCTGCCAGGACACAGACACAATATACACTGATTTAGAAGTACAAATTTATCTTACTTGCCCTTTCTCTTCATTTTTATTTTCATACCATACAATGGGGGAAAAATAAGTAGATTCTTACATTTAGTTAAATTGAACCTCTTGAACTCCTGCCTCTGCGGCAGCCCTCTGCAGGCCAGCAACCAGTTCTGCTGTCCTAACACCCTGACTTGGTCCTTCTTGGTCTAGAGGCTTCCAGGACTTCCCATGACCCAAAGGTAACACCAGAGAGCCTAGTACGTGGGGTCTTCTTCTCTTGCTGAAGAGAACGCCCACTCCCACACTTCCCTGCCCACTGACCAGCCTAAGACTGTACCTAGTACTTTAGGACTGTGCTCTGCTGCTTCCCTTCCCTCTAGAAGCCCTCCCCGCCAAGTTCTGCCCGGCTTCCACATGGCGACTGCTAACTGTCCTTTAGGGCAGGGCTCCCCACTCCCGGGACACTTGGCACTGCACACAGAAGGTGGGCAGCAGGAGAGAGACAGAAGCTTCACCTGTATTTACAAACCGCTCCTCATCGCTTGCACTCCTCCTGAGCTCCACTTTGTCAGGTCAGTGGCGGCATTAATAAATGCAAAGCCCTTGAATCATCCAGAAACCATTCTCCGCCCCTCAACCCCCAGTCCGTGGAAAAACTGCCTTCCACAAAACTGGTCCCCGGTGCCACAAAGGTTGGGGAACCCCTTCATTAGGGAGCAGATTCCTCAGACCACCTTCCAGGGCTACAGACCTGCACACACCACCTTCTCTTGGTTCAGTCGGGCTGTGTCACCTTCTGACCGATAGGATCTTCTGTAATTTGTAATTTTGTCCTTGTTGGATACCGGGACTCAGGGCCCCCTGAGAGAACCTTGCATTTTACGCCTTGTACTCTGATATCCACTAGCCTGGCTTTCAGTACTTAGTCGACCCTGACATTGGCTGTAAATCATTTAAGAACGCGTTATTTCAAACTGACTCAAGTAATGTTAAAAGGATCCCCAAAAATTCTTTAACGGCTTTTGATTAATCATTGACAGACAGATGTTATTTTTAGATCTGAGGAAACTAGGTAGTGAAACGTTCACCGCTATATTTTTGGTTCAGTTTTTTTAAGGTAGAACGAAAAGTTAGTCACAGTCCTATGTGAAATGGACATGTGATATTTAAGGTATTGGCGACAATCCATGGGGTCCCAAATAGTTGGACACAGCTGAGCGACTGAACGCGCGCGCGCGCGCACACACACACACACACACACACACACAGAGCACCTGTTTCCTGCTAGTCTCAGAAAGCAATGTAAATGCAGAAGAAGAATAAAATGCTTTAATATGGGCATGATATCGAATCACCCATGACCCTCAGTTACCCCATCAGTAAAAAGGAAAAGATGATACTTTTTACTTCACAGGGCTGTTATGAAGATTAAATGAGATAACGTTTGAGGAAATAGTTTATCAAATATAAAACACTGAAATTCTGGTTGTAGTGTAAGAGCTGCATTCATTGTGGAAATGAAGCCAAACCTCACCGAGCACATACTTGGGCTAAGAGGCAGCAGCCATACTGCAGGGACAAGGGGTATTTTTGGAAGTTTTAAATGGGGTTTAAGTTCCTTATTTGCAACCTTCTTGGGTTTGCAAAAAGCCAATTAATATATTGAGACTGAATGTGTTTTGTTTATTTTGGTTTTTTGTTTTACGGTGATACAGGTTTTTGTTTCATTCTCACAAACTGCAAAAAAATTAGTATGCTTAATACATACAGCAGGAGGACAGGCTTCCATGTCTGTGGCTCCATCTCCAACCATGATGATCTTCTTGAAATGAAATTTTTCCTTTAAAAATTTAATAACTTTTCCTTTCCCACCAGATTCAGCTGTTGGTTGCGTCTCATCAAAACCTGCATATTCACCTATAAAACAGATCCACAGAATTAGATTAGTAGGGCCACTTTTTTGCATAGATGACATCCTCATTTACATACCACTGGCAAAGCTAAAAGTGGCCTTTGATAAAGTAACACAGCCTGGACTTTCACACTTATTTCTCAGAAACAAGCTATGCTTTTAAATTACAAACTTCTTGTCAAGGTTATTCCTTTAGGTGATAAACAACTCACGGTTAATTGGTTTTATCTTTTAAGCTTCCAATATAGCAAATCTCAAAACTTATTGAAATGGCAGAACACCATGAAACAGTAATATATTAATTTAAAACATGTTATTATATAATTTCTTCTAAGAGGAGATTCTAATTTACATTTGACGGATTATTTCCATCTTACAGTAATTACTACACTTATTCTCTACTCTTTTTTTAATGATTTCTATCTTATAAACTCTTCAAAAGTGTTCTAGTAACACATTTAAATGTTTTAAATTAATACCATTTGGTTTTAAGAATGCCAGCCACCCCCTGACGTAACCGGAGACATCTTAAGATGACGAGAAGATTACAGTGGGGGCTCTGTGATGGTCCAGAGAGGGGCCAGGAGGCGCCTCCAAAGGCAGCTACAGTGCAGTGACTTGCTCACAAATTAACTCTCATTCCTGAGCCAAACACATGAGCCAAACTGGCTCTAATACATGAGAGCTTTCATAAAACTGAAATATACTGAATAACAAAATAAGGCATATGGGTTACAAGACATTATTTACTAAAATGCAGACATGTATATACAGATAGATGATCTTATGGATACTGAAGGTAGGAGAGATGATGCCCTAAGTGTACCTTGCAGAGCAAAGGGTACCAAGGTGTGAAAGACATCAGTAAAGAGAGCCCTCTATCTCAGCATTTAACTCTGAGGCCACCTTGCTGAAGCTGTGTTCTGACAGACATTAAATACTAAAACTGATTAGAGGGGAAAATGTGACCATGAAAGCCTTACCATTAAAGTAGAACTTTAGCCTATTGGCAAACACATTGGTTGATGGAATGTTGAGCTTTGAAGCAACATGCTCCACAATGCTCCTAAAGCCCCCAGATATCAGGAAAACCTGAACATTTCGTTCTTGTAGGCGACTTACTAGCTCCCTGTAAAAAAAAAAAAAAGGGAAACTGCAAATACCAAATGCTGATCAATACAAAAGTGAAAACAGGAAACGTGGAAAGGAAACTCAAATATATATTTTCTCCTAATGCATCTGTCCAAGGTACATCAGACAAGGTATATCACCTAGTGAATTAACGTTCCATATATGTTTTTCTAAATGTACTTAGAAATTAGTGGGTGGGGCTTGACTGCTTTAGGAAACCATTCCACAACTCTGTTCTGCCCATGGACCTAGAAACACAAGACGAAGAGGAGATTTTTTGCTCTCTGTTGGGAGAGAGGGAAGGCAGACATGGGCAGGACCAACCACCCAGACAAGACCACTCACAAGTACCAAAAGAACCACACAGAAGCTCTACAGTAACAAAGGACATGCCCCTAAACGCAGGTGATGATAGAGAGACAGTGTACCCAGACTGGGCATCCCTTACCTTATGCCGGGGGTCAGGTGAGGGGGGTGCTCTGCTAGGAGCCTCTGCACCTGTTCCCTGGAAGGCTGGATCAGAGCTAAGCGCTCTGTGAGGGCAGCCTTGAAAGGCACTGCCCCGCCCATGGCTCGCCGTGTCCTAGGAGGAACACCCAACAATCAAGCCAGCCAAGTCAGCTGTCATCAAAGTTTACATGCCCACCCTCCCCAGCTCCTCGCAAGGTCTATCCACGAGGAAGGTGCCCCACCATACAATAGACGTGCTACGTTGCCATGGGAGTGAGTGGGGCCAGGGATAAACTATGGAGGGTGTGCTTGAGAATCACATTAATATTCTGCATCCACAAATACACCATCCAGTGAGCTGAGAAAAACCCATGTACTATCCACAGGTACTTTCCTTAGAAACCATGAGCACTTGTAAACCAAGAAAGAGACTAAAGGCCAGTACTCTTTACACACACACACACACACACACACACACACACACACACATAATTTAGCATGTTAAAAACAATCACATCAAAGAAAAAGTATATGGGGGCTTCCCTGGTGGCTCAGTGGTGAAGAATCCGCCTGCCAATGCGGAAGACACCGGTTTAATCCCTGGTCCAGGAAGATACCACATGCTGGAGCAACTAAGCCCGTGAGCGGTAACTATTGAGCTGGTGCTCTAGATCCCAGGAGCTGCAACTACTGAAGCCTGCCCTAGAGCCTACGCTCCACAACAAGAGAAATCACTGTGATCAGAAGCCCAGGCACAGCAACAAACATCCAGCACAGCCAAAATAAATAAGTAATTTTTAAAGTATACAGATAAAAAATGTCATAGATGACTTAAGAATAGTGTGCATATATTTTTGCATATATATATAAATCTACAGTATTTACCGCTGTTGACTTATATATATTTTGGAGCAGCTCTGATGCTGCCATCATAAACTAAATTGTACAGCTTGGTTTTCTAGGCCAGGCATGCTTGCATCAAATGAAGCTGAATAGGAAATGGTCTAGGACCTGGTCAGTGTGGGTGGCACAGGGGAGAGCAGAAGGGAGGAAGGAACTCTCACCTGGGCATCCGTGGAGACTCTGAACCAAAACTAGCTTTCTAGCAAAGCTCTAAGGCCATACTTTCAACCATGACACAAAGCCCCGGACCCCTGGAGATCCCGTAGGTTATCTTCCTTGGTTATTTGTGGTCATCATTCCCCTGGCCAAGCTAAGGGTGTGTCATCCATACTTATTTGTCACAGTGTATATATTAGTGTTATATATACACTTTTTTGGCATAAATATGTGTATAAATGGGAAACTCCCCAGAAGTCCAGTGGTTAGGATGCCATGCTTCCACTGCAGGGAGACAAGTTCGATCCTATATATATATGCTATGCTTAGTTGCTCAGTCATGTCCAACTTTGTGACTCCATGGACTGTAGCCCACCAGGCTCCTCTGTCCATGGGGATTCTCCAGGCAAGAAAACTGGAGTGGGTTGCCATGCCCTCCTTCAGGGAATCTTCCCAACCCAGGGATTGAACCCAGGTCTCCCACATTGCAGGCAGATTCCTTACCATCCGAGCCACCAGGGAAGCCCATGAATAATGGAGTAGGTAGCCTATCCTTTCACCAGGGGATCTTCCCAACCCAGGAATTGAATCAGGTCTCCTGCATTGCAGATGGATTCTTTACAAGCTGAGCTACCAGGGAAGCCCATACACACACACACACACACACACACACACACACACACACACAGGGAAGCCCATACACACACACACACACACACACACACTCACATATATTTATATAAGCCCATATCCATATACATGGAGATATGGATGGTTGGATGACGTACTATACCAACAAATTCAGCTCTAAGTGATGGAAAAAAATAACCGAGTGCCCATGTTTCATAGGAAGGGACTAAAATCAGGGACTTGTGGCTCTGGTCCTGTGCGTCATCCAAAAGTCACTCTCCTTTGGCAATCCTCTATCATTTCATGAGGTGAATAAACACTGTTCCTACATTTCTGACACGGCATCCTCAACCCCACAGAACTTGGCCAGCTCGTCAATCCCTTCTTCCTGGATGACGGTGCTATCCACATCAAAGCACACTGCATCAGCTGAACAGAAAAGACTCTTCAACTCTGAATGGGAGACCATCTTTGGAAGAATTTTCCTCCTACAACAGAAAAAGATGAATCTATTTAAAGACATAAAATATAATCATTTGTTGTTGTTGTTCAGTTGCTAAGACTTGTCTGCAACCCCATGGACTGTAGCACGCCAAGCCTCCCTGTCCCTCACTATCTCCCGAAGTTTGCCCAAGTTCATGTCCATTGAATTGGTGATGCCATCCAACCATCTCATCCTCTGTTGCCCTCTTCTCCTTTTGCCTTCGCTCCTTCCCAGCATCAGACAAAATATAATCATAAAAAGGTCTAATTTTGCCTACGAATGTCAATATATTGTATTTCCTATCAAAGTCGCTGAAGCCCGTATAAGCATGTCCTTATGGATTCATTCATTTTTTTTTTAATACAAATTAAGCACCTTCTAAATGTCAGGCTCTAGGGCTACAAAGATGAGTGGAGACCCAGATTCTGCTCCCAGAAATTAAGTCTAGTGTAGGTTATCAATTTATGAATGTATGTGATTTTCAACCAATATTCACGTACTTTTGACCTAATTAGAGCAATAAGGCAAGTGCTACAATGGAAATGTGCAGAAGATACTGTCAGCACACAGAGTAAATGGTTAACCTTGTCCATGAGACAGGCTTCCAAGAGGTACAGGCATTTGAGCTGAATCTTGCAGAGTAAGTGGCCTTCTCCATGGGCTCTCAAAGGGAAGGGTATCAGTTTGTTGTGTCCTGAGAATAAGCCAGAGGGAGAACAGCAGCAAGGAGGGGGGTAGTGATGGCAAAGGGAAGACCATGTGCAAAGACAAGGCGGCAGAATGATGGCTGATGAGTTGGGAGCTGCCCAACGGCCCAAGCCAGCTGGCAGGCAGTGCACGGGCAGTTAGTGTGGGCGGGCTAAGAGGCTTTTTTTTTTTTGACTTTGCTGGGTCTTCATTGCTTCACACAGACTTTCTTTAGTTGCGGCAATTGGGGACCGCTGTTCGTTGCGTAGATGGGCTTATTGCCGTGGTTTCCCCGGTCGCATAGCACAGGCTCGAGAGCTGAGGCTCAGGGTCGTGGTGCGCGGGATCAGTCGCCCCGCGGCCTGTGGGATCTTCCTGGACCAGACATCGAACCCGTGTCCCCTGCATTGGTAGGCGGATTCTAATCCACTGGACCACCAGGTAAGTCTTAAGGAGTCTGGATTTTAACATTCTAGCTCACGGAAGGACTTACCTGGTGGAGCAGGAGCTAAGACTCCATGCTCCCAATGCAGGGGACCCAGGTCCAATTCCTGGTCAGGGAACTAGATGCCACACACCTCAGCTAAGAGTTCATATGCTGCAACTAAGACTTGGTGCAGCCAAATAAGTAAATATGGGGGGGGGGGACTTTTAGCTAATAGGAAACCTTGAAAGGCTTTACACCTCAGAAAGTCAGAGCCAAACATACACGTGAGTTTGTTTCCGGTGCAGAGGTGGTAACTGAAGCCACAGGCTGCTGGAAGAGAGAGTAGAGAAAGGGAAAAAGGAGAAGGCTGAGGACAGAGCACACAGGAGCAGGACCGTCAAGTCAGGAGCCTGTGAAGGAAAATGAGAGGGAGAAGTCACAGGGAGGAACTGAGAGAGACCACAGTGCTGCAGAAGCTACAGAGGACAGTTTCAAAAGAATTTTGAGTATTTTTTTATTTTTTAAGAAAACTGGGGCTTCCCCGACGACTCAGTGGTAAAAAAAAAAAAAAAAAAAAATCCACCGGCCAATGCAGGAGACACCGGTTCAATCCCTGGTCCAGGAAGATCCCACGTGCCATGGGGCAGCTAAGCCCACGCTCCCCGACTATGGAAGCCCTTGCACCTAAGAGCCCGTGCTGCACAACAAGAGAAGCCACTGTAGTGAGAAGCCCCCGCTCGCCACAACTGGAGAAAAGCTCAAGCAGTAACAAAGACCCAGCACAGCCACAAATAAACAAAATTATTTTTTAAAAAAGAAAGAAAATCAATGGACTAGAGTCTTGGAGGTGAACTAGATCCTAGAGGTCGTCCGGGGCCACTCTCCCATCAAAGAAACTAATACGTCATGTACAAGGTACACGGACCATGCAAATCAGCATAAACAGTGGCTGACAGCTGACTCACAGGAGCCTGCCCAACCCACTTTGTAACTGATTACAAACCAGTGCATTTGGTAGAATGATCCAGTTCAAAGCTGACCTGGGGGGGGGAAAAATCTTTCAAGCCAGGGGTCAGCAAAACACAGCCAGTAGGCCAAATGCAGCCTGCCACCTGTTTTTGTACAGCCTGTGAAGAATGAATTTTACATTTTAAATAGTTGGAAAAAGTAGAAGAGTAGTATTTTGTGATACATGCAAGTCACATAAAATTCAAAATTCAGTCTGTAAATAAAATGTTATGGGAACATAGCCATGTTCATCATTTACATGTCTATAGTGACTTGCCCACAAGAGCAGACAAGCTGAGTAGCTGCGTCAGAGACATTATGGTCTGGAAAGCCTGAGATACATACTGTCTGGCCCTTTAGAGAAAAATTTTGCTGATCCTTGTTTTGAGCCCTTACAAGAGAGTACTCCAAACAGGAAACATCAATTTCGTTGGAGTCCCACTAAAAACAGTTATGAATGAATCCAGTTAGATAACAGAATTTAAAACTCTGCACTGACATTATCAACCTAAATTTGAATAAGTCTCCATAGAAGAGAAGTATTTTTCAAAAACATGAATACAAAACACATCTGCTGCTGGTTATCTATTGGGTTTTCTGTAAGAGATTATGAAAAAACCCAATCGACTTTTTGGCCGACACAATACGATCTGTTTTTTACCCCCAACATCATGTTCTTGTTCAAGCTGACCCCTCAAGTTAGAGGACCAACTTCCCAGGTTCACATATCTGCTCTTGGAGGCTAAGCTTCCTTGCTGGTTGGTTCTCTTAATGTAATAGCCCACGGTCCGTACTTGGTCTTCTCTACCTATATACACTCCTTGCTAAGTGCTAAGTCACTTCAGTCATGACCAACTCTTTGCGACCCTATGGACTGTAGCCCACCAGGTTCCTCTGTCCCTGGGAATTCCCAGGCAAGAATACTGGAGTGGGTTGCCATTTCCTCCTCCAGGGGATCTTCCCCACCCAGGGATCAAGCTGGAGTCTCTTTTGTCTCCAGCTTTGGCAGGGGGATTCTTTACCACTAGCGCCAGCTGGTCACTCCTTAGAGGAATTAATTTATCCAAGATCATAGCTTTAAATGTCAGCTCTATGACAGTAACTCCCAAATGCACATCTGCAGCTCAGTTTTCTCTCCCAAATCCTAAACTCTACTTACCTGACTTCCACTCATATGTTTAGTGAACATCCCAAACATAAAACATAACGTCCAAAACTGAACTCCCAGTCTTCCCTCCCCTCCTCAAGACTGCCATTCTTGCAGCCTTCCTTCTCTCTCTCGATGGCAACTCCACTCCTCAGTCACCTTTAACATTTCTCTTTCCCTGAAATCCCACATCCAATCTTTCAGGAAATGCTATTTGTTCTGCCTTTAATTTTTTTTTTTTTTTTTGGCCGAGCCCCGCAGCATGTGGGATCATAGTTCCCTGAAAAGGGATCAAACCCACACCTGCTACAGTGGAAGTGTGAAGTCTTAACCACTGGACCTCCCGGAAAGTCCGGTTCTTCCTTTAAGAGCTAACCAAAATAAAATCTAACCAAAGTATGACCACTTCTCACCACATCCACTGCTGTCGTTCCAGTCTGTTACCAATATTTCTAGCCAAGATTGTACCAACAGCCTCTTAAAATGTCCCCACCTCTACTATCTGCTCTCAACATAACACCCAGAGAATCACTGTAAGCTATAAGCCAAATCATGTCACAATCTTAGCTCAAAATCCTTCAGTGGCTTTTCATTTTACTAAAAGTAAATGCCCAAGTTGCTATGATTACCTATAAGATCTGCCCCCCACTCTGGCACCACCAGCATGCCCTCCCCATTACTGCTCTGGCCTCATCTCCTACCCCCCCTCACCCTTGTTCACTCTGCTCCAGCCTCACTGGTCTTCTCGCTGCTCTACAAATATACCAGGAAGGCTCCCCTCTTAGGGTCTTTGCTCTAGCTTCGCCCTTGGTGGGAATGCTCATCTCTCGAATACCCGCTTGGCCAGTTCCCTCAGAAGCAGTTTGCCCAGATGTCAACCTGACCACCCTGTTTATCACTGTAACCCCCTTCCCTGACCTTACCCCCAACATTACTGATCTCCCTCATGATGTCCTACTTCTTTTCTTCTGTAACATCTCTCATCTTCCAACACCTGATAATATATGTCTATTACGTGTTGTCTATCAGTTCCCATTAAGATGTAAATTTCACAGGAGTAGAATCTTTATCATCTTTGTGCACTGCTGGATCCTTAGGACTGAGAACGGTACTTGGCACGTAAGGTTCAGTAAGGCTTCCCAGATGGCACTAGTGGTAAAGAACTTGCCTGCCAATGCAGGAGACATAACAGACTCGGGTTCAATCCCTGGGTCAGGAAGATCTCCTGGAGGAGGGCATGGCAACCCATTCCAGTATTCTTGCCTGGAGAATCCCCATGGACAGAGGAGCCTGGCAGGCTACAGTCCATAGGGTCACAAAGAGTCGGATATGACTGAAGTGATTTAGCACACACACAAGGCTCAGTAATGTGTGTAAATGAATAAAGCTCAAATGCCATCTTCTCTATGAAGTCTTCCCTGATCCCCTGAACTGGAAAAAATCTCTCCCAGAACTTCCACAGTACTTTATGGAGACCTGCTTTAAGATATGGAATTCATAATATTCCAACTTATCTTATATTGATTTATGTGCATATCACTTTCACTCCTGAATGGCAAGCTCTTTGTACTAAGATACAAAATTTTCCAAAACACCTATTGTTTTGAACCTTTTTTGAGTAGATACTCAATTAATTTCTGAAGGTTGAATGAATAAATAAAATGATACAATTGTGAATTACATACGTACAGCTAATGATTTTTTAAAACTTTTTATCGTGGCAGATTTCACATACATATAAAAATAGGAAGTATGAATACATGAACTCCGTGTATTTATCATCCTGTTTCAATAATCATAGCAAATCTTACTTCATCAACAACCCCACTATAAAAGGTTCTGCACCCCAATTCCGAAACAGGGGTTGGGGTTCCCACACATCCAAGTAGTTCTTGGATACCAGCAGGGTGTTCTACTTTTCGATTCAAATTCGACACTATCTACCCAGAGAGGGCATCAGATTCCATGGGTTAAAGGTTCAGTCCACAAGACTGACCGCACTCCACCCCCGACACACACACACTCTCTCTCTCCAGATGTCAGTCACAAGTCCAGATTATCATCACCTGTGCTTCTGACTGACCAGCTATAGAGTGGAGGTTCCAACAACCCTATCCTTGGGTTCAATTAATTCATTAGAGCAACTCACAAAATTTACTAGGTTTATTATTAAAGGATATAACTTAGGAAAAGCAAATGAAAGAAATGCACAGGGCAAAGATATGTGGGAGGGGAGGGGAGCTTCCATGCCCTCTCCAGGCTCCCTGTTCTGCCCAAATCTTCACGTGTTCACCTACCCAGAAGCTCTTAGAACCCCGTCCTTTGCGGGTTTTGAGGAAGACTCATTACAAAGGCACGCTTGATGAAATCATTGGTCACTGGTGCCCGAGCTCAGCCTCTAACCCCTCTCGGGGTCAGGTCAGTGGGACGAAGGTTCCAACCCTCTCGTCACATGGTTGGCTCTCATGGCAAACAGCCCTCATCCTTAGGTAGGTCCAAAAGTCACCTCATTCACACAAGAGACATCTTTATCTGTCTCATCATGGAAAATTCCAAGGGTTATAGGAGCTCTGTGTCAGAAACAGGACAGGTCCAAACACGTGTTTATTACAAATCACCTTCTCACATCCACAGGATTCCATCTTGAGATAAATCTGACTTATCTCACAGTAAATCATATCATTTCATACAAAAATATTTCAATGTATATACTTAAAGGGTAAAGGCTCTTTTTAACATACATAGTCATTTGCATTTATTAACTATTCTGTTGGCACCTGCCTGTATTCAGGTTTGGCCGCTGACAACTGTGGAATCAAATCAGGTTAATCACAGCACACCTCAGAATGTCCCTGCTTATCCATTTCTCATTATTAGCATAGAAATCAACATAATGTCTCTGTTACTTGATTCATTTGTGCCGTTCATGATTCAAATCCTCTCCATTTCACCAGTCTGCTCCCCACCACTTTCCTCCCCCCACAAACACTCACATACACATACTTTATGCTCAAAGAATACAGAGGACTTCTTGCTCCTTAAACATGTCATGGTTTTTTAGTTCTCTATATCTTTGCAAATGCTGTTTATTCTGCCTGAAATCACCTAATTACTCATGTTTAAGGGGCAAATTCCTATTTATTCTTCAAGGTGCAGATTAAACTATTTTCCCCGTACTATCTCCTTCATAATCCCCACCAAGAATTAATTAATTACCCCCATGCCTCTCCTAGAATGTGAGTTCCTTCAGGGTAGGGACCTTGACTGAATTACTTTTCTGTTCCAGCACTGTTGCTGCTGCTAAGTCACTTCAGTCGTGTCTGACTCTGTGAGACCCCATAGACTACAGCCTACCAGGCTCCACAGTCCCTGGGATACTCCAGGCAAGAATACTGGAGTGGATTGCCATTTCCTTCTCCAATGCATGAAAGTGAAAAGTGAAAGTGAAGTTGCTCAGTCGTGTCTGACTCTTTGTGACCTCATGGGCTGCAGCCTACCAGGCTCCTCCGTCCATGGGATTTTCCAGGCAAGAGTACTGGAGTGGGGTGCCATTGCCTTCTCCACTGTTCCAGCACAGTGGGTGTTAAATTGAAATGTTTCAGGAATTAGAGCTGAAACTAAGCAGTTAATGAGAACCCAACACAGAATCGAGTACATTACTGTTCTCAATTAAACAATTCCAATTTAGTATGCTATTACCCTAAAATTAAAATCCTTAACCAGAAATGACGACTACCACAGAGAAACAAAATCAACATCATATATTCCAAAGTTGGAAGGAATCTCAAAGCCATTATCTGGGGCTAGTCCTGTGCCTTTCTACAGGAACAATACAGATACATCCATTTACCAAATTAACTAATAGAGGTATAAGGAATTAAATGCTTTACCCAAGGTCATACAGCTCCTAAGTGATGGTCAAAGAACTGAAATTTGGATCTCAAATGCACAGAGACAACATAAAAGATGTGGATAAATTAAGCAGAATTAAGTAAAGTTAGACATTGTTAAGAACATAACACGGATCCAGGAAATGTCAGACACTTCCACCAAGAATTCAGACTGGGGACTTCTCTGGCAGTTCAGTGGTTGAGAATCCACCTTGACGTGCAGGGGACGTGGATTCAATCCCTGGTCAGGGAACTAAAATCCTACAGGCCACGGAGAAACCAAGTCCACGTGCCAGAACTGGAGAATCCATGCACCACAATGAAAGATCCCACATGCTGCAACTAAGACCAACACAGTCAAATAAATAAAATTATTAAAAAATAAAAAGAATTCAGACTATTCTTCAAAGACAATGAAGCCAGTCCACAATGCCACTCTCTGCCCAGCACAAGATCTGGGAAACACAGAATGGGCACCATCTTCAAGATGCTCTCAGTCTCACTGGGATGGCTGAACAAATCATTATTGCTCACATTTAAAAAGCCAGAGCCTTGAGCCTCTTTCCAACCACTGATACCAGCAATAGCTTCAACCAGATCATGAGCCTCAAATACAAAAGGAAACATACACTTCCTCTAATGAAGTGAGGACTGATTTCTACAAGCCCGGATGAACAGTAGTCCCGACTTAGAACTGCTGACACCTGTAGGTTGCACTGTGGGTCCCACGACAGGATGTTTGAGACAAACTATTGGAGGACAGAGGGAACAAAAAGTACCCACAAACTGAGAAGGCATCTTGAGAGCGACAGATGAGGCAGGCAGATCCATATAATCGGGGTACTTGGGAACAGGGCGTGCACTCCTAAGCCAAGACTGATGAAAGGGTAAGTAGTCTTGGGGGTGCTGGAAATATGTCAGGGAGGGTTTTCATAATTGTTTGGGGACTAACAGAGCATAGAGCTACCCAGCCCTGATGATTATTAAACAATGTCTATTAACTGCAAAGCCGTTGACGACAGAGAAGTGATTCACTGCACAATACAGTCCTGGGTAGGGTCAGCAGAAGGACAGGAGAAACTGTAAGGACCCAAGATGGTGCTAGTTATGCTAACAGCCATGCACAAACATTACACTGAAGCTACCTGGAAGGCTAATTTTTTTCTCCATGCCCTCCCTAGAGGACAGAGCTAGATTATATGACCTTAACCTTGCCCCCAGAATGCTTGTGCCAGGGGATATGCCCTCCACTCCTCAGTTTACATGGGTTTCAATCCCCTGCTTAGACTACAGAGCAAATTCAGCTTCCTTCAGCACTTTGCAGCCCCCACTGTAAAATGCTCTACCTCCCTGTTCACTTCTGGTTCCCTTTTTTTTCATCGTCTCCACCAGGAGTGACTCGTGATTCATACAAATTCAAAATTCTCATAGTTCTGGGGTGGGAAGGGAAATCTGCTGAGTAAGTCCAATTGCTTCAAAGTGAATTGTGTACAAAGAAAAATGCTGGAGAATGGACTCTGGAGCCCTCACATCCAGACTAGCAAGGAAGGGGGACAGGACAGGGGTGGAGGAAATCCTGGTGGGAAGGCCTGTGTTTAGACATGGCAGTTCCCAAGCCTGGTCCCGACCCCTGGACCACTGCCTTCTGGGGCTCAGGACAGGACTCCTGCCCACCCGACCCCAAGCAGGTCCCCCTTGGGGAAGCAGAGGGCCAACTGGTAAAGAAGCCACAGCTGACAACCGCTTGTCACCCACTCCCAGTTCCAAAAGTAGAAAAGCAAGCTTTCCTTCAAGGCCAACCTTAGGAAGTCTGATGTTAGATAAGAGGGAGAAAACTTTCTCATCCCAACAGACTCTCTTCCAGCTTCTCATCTAAGTGTCTCACAAGAGACATCTAAGATCACCTTCACCAACTCCCCCTTTTGCTGGGGTTGACCTCTTACCTTCACCTATGTAAGAGCAAATATAAGCTGGTACAGAGGTTGAGGAAGCCAACAGAGCAAAGCTTCCTGGACTCAGAAGGGCATCATCTGGATGGCTTTGGTCCTGGTGGTGAGGCTGTTTGGGGCCCTCCAAGCAGTGAAACAAGGTCCAATGGAGTCTGAGAGGTTTCTGGATCAGTGGAGAGTCAAAGGGCCTTCCTGTAACTAGGACGGGGGGTTCCTGCCAATGCATTTATAGTACATTTTATGATTTAAAACAAAACAGCTCTTCTTCAGGGAAACCAAGATTGTATGTGTACCACATAGCTTTACAGCAGATAATTCTTTTTATGCAGGTGAAGAGTAAACTGATAACTGATAAACACATAACATTGACAATGACAACAACAACTGACAAATCGGACTCACGTTTCTTCAGTGCTGGATTCCCAGGAGACAACGGTCTTCTCTTCCCACTTCTTTCCTGGGGAGGAGGCGGGGGATAAAGAAATTCAGGATAAAGTTCTAACTACAAATTTCTTTAAGAGAGATCTCATGAGTTCTGCAAGAGTAAGAGCCTAGAAAGAACTGGGAAATCAACATCAAGGTCCAGACACAGGAGAAGAAAGAGACCGTCTAGCTTCACTATCCTCCCTATGTAGGACTAGAACAAAGAAAGGTTGGCTGCAAAGTCTCCTAAGGCTACTTTCTCTGGGAAATACTTCACATCTACCTCCTTCAAGCTCCACAGAAGAGGAAATATACCCTTTTCTGTGGCTTTAAACCAGAAAAAGCTTCAAATCTGATAGAAAATCACCTACACCTGATTGGCATGTCTCAGAGGCAAAGGAAAGGAGAGAAAAAGGGAAAGAGGATCTTGGGGAAAAACAAAATACAAATACAGAGAAGCCAATGTAGGAACATTACAGACTGTACAAAATGGTCCCTGCTGTCTTCAAAATGAGGAAAGTCAACAACATTCCAAGAATAGTCAGAGAGGAACCCTGCTGCTCCGTAAGAAGGGAACGAAGCCAACAACGTCCAATTATTATCCTCATCATTTAAACTGTAAAAAGAAGTGGACGGAGGTGCTAAATCTCAGAAGAAACAAAGAGACAAAAAGAAGCAGTTAAGAACAAGCAGCAAGAAAGAGCAAAGTGGGGCTTGACAAAGGAAAGCAACAGAATGGAAAGAAATCTTCTGGGAAGTTCAAAGACAGTCCTCACTGCACTCAGAAACGGTGTGGCGTACCCTTTCTCTCACCAGTCATAGAGGATAATACTCCCGAGAAGGAGGAAGAGCGTACCTGAGCATGCAAGCCTAGCGTGTCTTCCCCACTCTGCTGAGCTTCTGCAGGTGCTCTGAATCCCGCTCCCCTGCAGGCCCGTGAGAGCTGCATCCTATTGGCCCTCCCCGGAAGCTGCTCCTTTTAGGAGACAACCCACTGCCCGGAATGGCAGCACAAGAATGGTACTATTTCCAATTTGCTCCTTTTTTGTTTGTTTCTTTTTCAAGCGTGAATTATTTTTTTATGTGTGTATGTATTTTATTTTATTTTGGCACGGCTGGGTTTTTCTTGTTGTGGCTGGACTTTCTCTAGTTGCAGCCATTGGGAGCTACTCTTTGTTCAGGTGCTTCTCATTGAGGCGGCTTCTCTTGTTGCAGAGCGCGGACTCTAGGTGTACAGGCTTCAGTAGTTGAGGCTCGCGGGCTCCAGAGACCGGGCTCAGTAGTTGTGGCACATTGGTATTTGCCCAGAGGCATGTGGGATCTTCCCAGACCCAGGGTCGAACCTGTGTCCCCTACATTGGCAGGAGGATTCTTTACCGCTGGACCACCAGAGAAGGCCCTAATTTGCTTCTTTAAGATAGTTTATTCTTTCTCCTTTGATCCATTTACATCTAAAGGAGAAATTCTTTTCATTATAAAGGCAGGCTCTTTTTCTCTTCTAATTTAGAATTCGTACATTGCTACTTACCTTTTTTTTTTTTTTTTTCCATTTGGGCATGTATTAAATCATGTGAAAACTTAAAATGTTCTTTCTATTTTGTTTCACCAATATGAATATGACGAGACTCTGATAGTCATTATATTGTAATCCTACCTGGTAGTTTTAATTATACATAGAAATACTGGAATGTACATCCTTCCCTAACCTGTAGTCCAATGACAAATTATGTAAAAATAATAATAAAACTTGTAGTCCAATGCCAAAAATCAACTCCAAATGAATCAAGACCTAAACAAAAAAAGCTAAAACTATAAGACTTCTAAAATGCAGGAGGAAAATTGCACTCCCGTGGCAGGCAGCCTCTAAAATGGCCCCTAGTAGGAATTTCCTGGAGGCCCAGTGGTTAGGACTCTGTGCTTCCAGTACAGAGGTCTTGGATTTGAGCCCTGGTTGGGGAACTAAGATCCCGCAAGCCACACAGCTTGGCCAAAAAACCAAAACAAACAAACAACACCTAATGAACCAACTTCCTGCTATTCCAACCCATCTCTAACCCCCTGCCCTTGACAGTGAGCTGGGTTTAGTGACTCTCTTCCAGTGAACAGAATGAGGCAGAGGTGATAGGATATCACTTGCAAAATTAGACTGACACAAATGAGTGTGTATAACTGTGAGATCTGAACAAGCTCTATGGGTTGTGCCAGAGTCAGTTCCTTGAGATGTTGGCCTCAGGGGAAGGGACATGGGAGAAGAAAAAGTGCATGAGATTTCCCTGTATATTTCTTTGCAGCCCTCTGTGAATCCATAATTATTTCTAATCACACACACACAAAAAAGTGGGTTTTTTAAAGTGAGTTTGTCTAGGGGAATTCCCTGGTGGCCCTTTGGTTAGGACTCAGTGCTTTCATTGCCAGGGCCTGGGTTCAATTCCTGGTCAAGGAACTAAGACCCTGCAAGTCAGGCAGCATGGCCAAAAAATAAAGAGTGTGTGCGCCTGCTGTCAATTTAAAAAAAAATGTGGCTTCCATTCTTGCCCCACCTCCACTCCTTGCTCTACGGGAAGGCAGCTGTCATGTTGGTAGCTGCCCTAAGAGAAATGCATGTGGCAGAACTGGCAGCAAACAGCCAGGGAGAAACTGAAGACCTCAGTCCAACAACCCTCAAGGAACTGAATCCTGTCAACAACCAGATGAGTGCACTGGGAAGCAGATCTTCCTCCACTGAAGTGTTCAGATAAGTTGACCTTGGCCAACTGCAACCCCTTAAGAGACCCTATCCAGAACCACCCAGATAAGCTGTTCCCAGACTTCTGACCCACAGAAACTGTAAGAAAATAAATGTTTGTCTTTTAAAACTGCTGAATTTGGGGATTATTTGTTATGCAGGGATAGATACCTAATAGAACAACCATAATTGGTAAACATTTTCTTAAATAAAACCCAAATAGCATGAATAATAAAAGGAAAAAATGATAGATTGGACTTCATCAAAATTAAAAACTGCTTTTCAAAAGACACCATTAAGGAACGGGAAAAAAAAGGTAAGTCACAGAATGGGAGAAAATATTCACAATCCACATATTTGAGAGGACTTTTATCTAGAATAAAGAACTTTTACAACTCAATAAAACACACAACCCATTAAAATATGAGCAAAAAGAGATCCTAAAAGGCATTTCAAAAAAGATGTGCAAATAAGCTCAAAAGAAGAACAACTTTAAAAAGATTGACATTATCATGTAATGGTGAGGACATGGAACAACTGGAACTCTCATACAATGCAACACTGTACAACCACTTTGGAAAACAGTTTGGCAGTTCCTTACAAAATTAAACATTTACTTACTGTAAGAGTCAGTCAGCAATCCCATACCTGGAGGTGTATTTAAGAGAAATGAAAACATTCAAAGCAGCTTTATTCACGATAGCCCAAACTACAGATGAAGGGATAAACAGAACACTACTCGGCAATAAGAAATGAATAAATTACCAATGCATACTATAACATAAATAGCTCAATTGGTAAAAATCTGCCTGCAATGCAAGAGACCCAGGTTTGATCCCTTGGTCAGGAAGATCCCCTGGAGAAGGAAATGGCAACCCACCCCAGTATTCTTGCCTGGAGAATCCCACTGACAGAGGAGCCTGGCAGACCACAGCCCATGGGTTCACAAGAGTTGGACACGACTTAGTGACTAAACTAACCACCATCATAACATGAATAAATATTTTAAAAATATTATACTGACCAGAAGAAGCCAGACACAAAAGAGTATGATTCTGTTTATATGAAACCCTAGAAAATACCAACAAATGCTATAATGACAAAAATCATTATAGAGACCCTAGGAAACTTTTAGGGGAGATGGAAGTATTCTATTGTGATGGTGAATATAAGTGTGTACAATGCCATCAAAATTCATCAAAACGTACACTTAAAATGGGTGCATATTGTTGCATTAGATTATACATCAATAAAATGTAATCTTAAAAATAAGTTATAAGGGGTACTTCCCTGGTGGTTCAGTGGTTAAGACTCTGTTTCAAAAGCAGGTGGTTTGAGTTTGATCCCTGGTCAGAGAAAAACTAAGATTTCCCGTGTTGAGTTTCCCAGCCAAAAGAGAAGAGTTATTAGATATGTATCAGATAATCTGAAAACTTAAAACATCCTGAGTATTTTGTTTTCCAATATGAAAGCCACAGGACTAGGATAATTATATTGAGAACACATCGGGCAGTGGAGATAGCATATAGAAATTCTGGATTTCATTTTTCTTCCCTGATCCTCATTTCAATCCAGTAGTCAAATATTTAAAGAGTAAACACCATGTGCAGGTCACATATAAGGAAAACTTAGAACGTTAAGTTTGATGAATGGAAGCATTATTTATTTAATTCCCGGCTTGAAGCCGTACAACAATGTATCTGGTAAATATACATTTAAAATTCGAATTCTGATGAAAAAGAAGTTGACGAAGTCAGATACTGCAACTCTAAATTCTGGAACTTTTCCTACTCTTGTACTGATGACTCCCCTATGTGGGATTGCATCATTCATTCATGCTGTTTGGTAACAGGCAGCAGTGGGATAAAACAAGTGAAAACCATCAAAAGTAAATGGATGAAAAGAAAGCCTTGGAATCCCATGACATAATTTACCTATCCCGATGAAGAGAAAGAAATGCAGAATCATAAAGGCCCCGGGTATAGGACAGGCCGGCCGCTCAATCAGAAAGTTGGGCACACGGCGAGATAAACACTTGCCCAGACTTACCCCGGCGCTGCTGCTCCTTCCTGGGCCGCTGCCACCGCCTTCAGGTCTCCCGCGGCTGTAAAGTTCCGACTGCAAGGGGCCGAGGGTTGGCTCCGACGTTCAGTTGTGGAGCTTGAGGGAGGTGACCGGTGCAGAGCCCCAGGGACTTTGTCAATCACCAGATCCGCTGACAAGTGCGGTGGCTTCTTGCGGGATTTGCATCTCTTTTATACTCAACTGGAGCCTGCAAGACCTCCTCTCTGCAGAGCCGGGCTGGGAAGAAGCCCTTGGCCCCGCCCCCGAGGGAGGGACTCCCTGAACCCGCCCCCTCCTCCCGCCGGGGGCTCGGCGTCGGCAGACCTCGACTTGCATTTGGCGGTGGACGCTTTCCTGCGGAGCCGCGGGCCACTCCACCTCCACTTTGCAGAGGAGAAATGCAAAAGCTCCGGTCCTTTCCCAGCGCTCCCTACCGTCACCACCCACTTGGGATAAGAGTCGGTGAGAGAAGAGAGGGACCTCTGTACTGATTTTGCAATTAACGAAAGCCCCTTAGGGGCTTTATTTTTTTTAATCCACACTTGGCTTTATGCTCTTGTAGGAATTTAAGTCCCAAGAGAACCGCAAAAACTGCTCACATTCGCAGCTAAAATGCAGAAACCCATGAGTGACAAAATGAGTCTTTGCACCCCCAGCTTTTTGAGGGGGTCCTCTTACTTCCTTCTTGGTATCACTTGCCCAGCTAGTTTTATGTTGACTACTGTAAATAAGGAGTCACTGCCCGCAAACGTTTACCTTTGGGCAGAGCTGTCTGGAGCTAGGCGGTGAGGTCCTACCCTAAACAACGGACACCTCGAATACTGACAGTTCACATCTGCAGGCTCCCTCCAAACTGGTGATTCACACAGAGGGGATGCTGGAGTGAGGCTGGGACACAGCATCCCTGCCCTTTGCTACCAGACCTCTCAAAAAACACAGTTCTATCCAGAAACAAGAGTCCTGATGCTCCGAGGTCACACGTGACTTTGAAGTTCAATATTCTCACATTTCATCAGTAAGGAAATGTTTGCAGGTTTGGGGCACAACCCATTCAGTTTTTCCCAGATCTGCCAGGGATGGTTTTGATGAAGGACAAGAAAGAGGAATTTTGATGATTTGAAATATGAGGTAAAAGATTATATAATTAATAGGGGAGGACAAAATAAGGGGGTCTAAAAAATAATCTTGTCAAGAACCTGTTTATATTCTATGGCAAGTAATTTAGAAATACTGGGGAACAGAAGAAACAAGGTGGTAAACACCAAATACTTGTATATAAGTATTAAAATGGTAATTGAGGACTTATTTCAAGAGGAAAAGAAACAGTAGAAGTGTTCATTTTTGCTATTATTCATATTTCATAGATGCTTAATGTTAAACAGATTTCAGGTAAAATATACCAAATAAAATCTGTCAACTACTTATGATGCCCGTACCCACCTCACATTCACACCTGTATTAACACTTGTGGATGTGAGGTGGCAGTGTTGTGCACACTGTTTAGCTAGAACACAAACTAGAAAAAAAATTGTCCAGGGAATTTCTTGGTAATTCAGTGGTTAGGACTCTCACTGCCAGGAGGCTCTCACTGCCAGGAGTCCAGGTTCAATCTCTGGTTGTGGAACTAAGATCTCACCAGCCATGCAACACAGCAAAAAAAAGGTTATCCAGAGGAGGTTAATGAGTAGTCACAGATACATGGAACAATCAGACAAGGGATAACTATATTAACAGATTTTAATATGCTTCATTGTTGTTCTTCTGGAGTAATGGTAAATAGCATACCTGAACCAAATATAAACATATTGTAAGTCTAATAAAAACATTAGCAAATTATTTTGCAAAGTTTTAATTGTAACTGGTTATTAAAAAGTTAATATGGAGTTTAATCATAACTGGTTATTAATACAAGTAATACTAGTATTCCTGAAAGGTTTTCTATAGATCACATTTCTATAAGCTAACAAATTTTTTAATGATTAACTATTTTAGAATCAAGTGCTATTTTTATAAAGTAATTCATTGCTAAGAAAATAGCCTTCTAAAATACAGTACACTGGACAGTCACTCTAGGAAACACTATAGTATTATTTAGCAACACTGAACCTGTACATTTTCTATGACCCAGCAATTCCATCTCAAGAATGCACTCAGGGACTTCCCTGGTGGTCCAGTGGTTAAGACTCCACCTTCCAATGCAGGGGATGTGGATTTCATCCTGTTTGGGAAGTAAGATCCCACATGTTGTGTGGGGCAACTAAGCCTACTCACCACAATGAGAGAAACCCCAAGCACTGTAAGGAAGACCCAGTGCAGCCAAAATTAAAGGAAAAAAAGAAAAAAAGAATGTACTCAGAAGAAAGCCATACATGAGTGTCAAGAGTCACATATGAGAATGTGTGACAATCAAATAAGTCACACTCTGGAAATATATCCATGATATGTCATGAATAAAGCAGGTTGCAGAACATTATATATAGCTTGATTACTAGTTTGAAAAAGAACTCTGTGTATGTCTATAAACATGTGCAGTATATGATATACACTCAGTATATCTGAGTCTCTATATAGTTGTTAACTCTGGGGAGTAAAAAGAATTAAGAATTTACCTCGCTACATTATTTGACTTCACAGATATAGAGAATAGACTGTGGTTGCCAAAAGCGGGGTGGGGGTTGGGGGTAGGAAAGATTGGGAGTTTGGGATTAGCAGATGCAAACTATCATATGTAAGATGGATAAACAACAAGGTCCTACTGTATAGTATAGGGAACTATATTCCATATCCTGTGATAAACCATAATGGAAAAAAATGAGGATATACATATATATATTATATATATGTATGTATGTATGTATAACTAAGGGTTTCCCTGCTCAGATGGTAAAGAATCTGCCTGCAATGTGGGAGACCTGGGTTCAATCCCTGGGTTGGGAAGATCCTCTGGAGGAGGGCATGGCAACCCACTCCAGTGTTCTTGCCTGGAGAATGCCCATGGACAGAGGAGCCTGGTGGGCTATCGTCCACAGGGTTGCAAAGAGAGTAACCCTGTAACCATGACTCAGCGAGTAAGCACACGTGTAACTAAATCATTTTGCTATACAGCAGAAATTAACACAACATTGTAAATCAACTATACTTTAATAAAATTTAAACATATATATTTAAAGTAACTTCTCTTAGGTCTGCATTTACTTTGCAGGTAGCACAAGTTTGATCCCTGGTCAGGGAATTAAGATTCCATATGCTGTACAGCATGGCCAAAAAAAAAAGAAAATTCATTCTTAAATTTCTGCTCCTTTCACAGCGTTATCCATATTAGTCAAGATTCTCCAGAGAAACAAGACCAACAGGATGTGTATCTTATCTATCTATGTATACTCACACACACACACACACACACACACACACAAAACCAACCTCACAGGGTATCTGCTGTTAAAGATATTTAGGGCATCATCTGCTGTTAAAATGAGAGAGAGGACTCCCCTGGTGGCAGAGTGGATAGGAATCCGCCTACCAATGAAGGGGACAGGGCTTCAATCCCTGGTCCAGGAAGATTCCACACGATGTGAAGCAACTAAGTCGCGCACCACGACCGCCGAGCCCGTGCTGTGGAGCCTGCAAGCTGCAGCTACTGAAGCAATGTGCCTGGAGCCTGCGCCCGGCAGAGAAGCCCCTGCACCGCAGTGAAGAATAGCCCCCACTCTCTGAAACTAGAGGAAGCCCTCACACAGTAACGAAGACCCAGTGCACCCAAAAATAAATAAACGAAATTATTTTTTAAAAAAATGAGAGACAGAGAGTTGTTTTTCTTTTTTTGGCACGTCTTATGGCAAATGGGATCTTAGTTTAGTTCTCCCACTAGGGAATGAACCCTTGCCCCCTGCAGTGGAAGTGTGGAGTCTTAACCACTGGACCATCAGGGAAGTCCAAGATTGATTTCCTTTAAGGAATTGGGTCACATGACCGTAGAGGTTTGGTAAACTCAAAATCTGCAAGGTAGGCTGGCAGATGGGAGGCAGAGGGAAGAGACGCAGAGTCCAAAGGCTGTCTGCTGGCAGAATCCCATCTTGCTAGGGGGAGAGAAGTCTTTGATCACATTAAGGCCTTCAGCTGAGGAGGCCCACTCATTATGTAGGATACTCTGCTTTACAACAGAGTATATTTAATCCACCAACAGAGTATATTTAACCCACCAATTTATTAATAAACGTTAATCTAAAAAAAAAAACACCTTCACAGAAATGTCCAGAAACAGGTTTGACCTAATATGTGGGCACCATGGCCCAGTCACACTGACACATCAAATTAGCCATCACAGTCATCTCTAAGTGATAAGATTATGAATTTAAATTTATTTGCTTTTGCTACTTTTTCTATGATTATTTTTTATGTGTATTTTTATAATAAGAAAATCAAACACATTTTTTTCAATAGTTAGGAAAAAGATTTGCTTTAGGAAGTCTTCTATAATAGCATGGAACTGAGATCATATATACCATTATAGGTTTTTAGTACATTGTGTACCTTATGTGTGCTGGAGTATGTTTGTCTCTATACTGGGAAGGAAGTCTTTGGAGGGGCCTTCTCTTTTCATGTGTCTATTTACTCCAAGCACAATACTCTGCCACAAAGTAGACACTCAAAGAATGAATGGCCAACAAAGGAAAAACATTACCCAAAATCAGTATTACCCCACATCCTCATACAAAACCTGCCCCTATTCTGGAATTTTCTTGAACTCTTCTGACTCCTAGTCTATAAATGGTAACTATGTAGCATATATTTTGAAATTCTATTTTGTCAGAAATGCCTCTAACCCCTTGGCCTTTCACTATCTACACTTCTATTGCATTAATTTGAATATTCTACCTAGTAAATGTATGTTTTACTTAAAAAGTAATACATGCTTTGAAAGCAACCTATGATCCAAAAAAAGAGATGTTTAAAAGATAGATTAATTCTATCTTTCATTTAAAAAGGAAAACAAACATAAAAGTAGCCAGAAAATTTCTGAAAAAAGATGAAGAGGATCTGGCCCTACCAAATTTTAAAACATACTGTAAAACTACAGTAAATGAAACAATATGGTGTGTACACTTACAACAGTACACAAGTGAATACAGTCCAAAGTAGATCCAGAGACACCTGGGAATGTAGCATATGCTAATAATTACATTACACATTAATGGTAGAAAACATTACTCTTGAAAAAAACAATTGGATTGTGTGAATTTTTTCCCAAACATCAATAACTAATTCTCCAATTCTCAGACACCAACTGCCATCCAGAAATTCAATTCAATTCTGACACTATCTATAGTGCAAACCCCACAGTTAAGGGCTCAGTTTCACAAGACTGTCTCCACTTCACACACTAGTTATAAGTCCAAGGTCTCTAAGCTACCCACACTTCTGTCCAACTTGGCGACAAATTTGGGGGCTTCTATAATCCCTTCCATGGGGAAACTAAAAAATGTTGAGACTGACGCAGTACTCAGGAAATCACTTGACTTAGTAGTTTATTATAAAGGATACAACTCAGGCACACCCAAATGGAAGAGATACTCAGGACCAGATGTGAGGGGAGTGACACACAGTTTCCATGCCCTCTGGATATACCATGCTACCAGGACATCAATGTGTCCCTTCACAGATTGTTTAAGCATTTTTACAACCCACCTCCACCACATCCATTCTCTGGAGGTTGGGGGTAGAGGGCTGAGACTTCCCATCCTCTAATCACGTTTGTTCTCGCCAGGGACCAGCTTCTATCTGAGGTTATCTAGGCTCCCTACTTTGACTCACACCTCATTAGCAAAGACTCAGGTGTATTCTAAAGGGGACTGTAGTAGGTAACAAAAGACACCCCTATCACTCAGAAAACCATGGTTTTAGTTAGGAACCAGGGACAAAGACAACATATATTTTTTATTCTATCACAAATTCTTATCTAATTCCTTATTAAAATAAATTCTAAATGAATAAAACTTTAAAATGAAACAAAATCTTGAAAATACAAAAGAAAACATGGGAGAAATTTTAAAATATTTAAGTGTGTAAGGCCTACTTTACACAGCACAAAATTCAAACATGCATAAAAAAAGGAAACATCTGACTACATGAAAAAAATTAATGTTTAATTGGAAAAAAGGCATAAATACAAAATACAAATAACACTAGGACAAATTAATTGCAACACAGAAAACATAAAGAGCTCCTACGAATATTTAGAAACCAAATACAAAAACAGAAGACATGACTAGACCACAGAAAAATACAAATGGCTCCTACATATAAGATACACTCAACATCACTCTAAACAAATGAAACTTTGAGATATCATTTTCACCTATAAAATTGGCAGATAGAAACAAAATGTTAAACATTTTGAGGACATCCTTTCCTTTATATATATATTTATATTTATTAAATCATATAAACATATATAGGTAAATGATTTAATTAAAATGTTTATTAACTCAATATGATTTAATAAAAATAAGACAATGGACATATTTTGTATATTTCATATTTTCCTGTAAATACTTCTGCCTCCCCCTTTTATGGACACATAAAGTGGGGGTACTGCAAAAATGAAAATATTCTGAATGTTTTTAATATAGTCCATGTTAATATTTTGATGGCCTCTGCCTTTTGAGCAGATGCCTGGGGAATAGTTATAAAAAATGAGAACACATTACACATGCTATTTAAACCATGCTTTTCTCCCTTATTTGTGTAATTAAATATGCTTTCATCATCCTCTACACATAGTTTTCAAAACCTTTCTGATTGCCCTATCCTCAGTCCTCCCTTAGTTCATTCTCCATTCCACCAATATCTTCATCATTAGTTCTTTGGTTTCTCACTGCCAGCAAGCATATGCTCAAACATCTTAACTCGCAAACCAGGCCCTGACAGTCAGGACAAGCTACTTCCCTGAATTTGTCTCTTGCAACCTTTCCCCCTCATTCTATGCATACGTCTTTGGTTGGGCTTGACAGGCCCTCCCACTGTCTTCCTGTCTGATACCACTCTCCTAGGCTCTCTTCTGCAAAGTATCTACCTACTGTTCACAACTCACCTCCTTCAGGGACTTCCCTGGCAGTGGTTAAGACTTCAGGCCCCCAGTGTAGGAGGCCGGGGTTCGATCCCTGGTAGGGGAACTAAGATCCCAATTGTCATGCAGTGAGCAAAACAAAAAACTTCACCTCCTCCAAAGAGCCTTCCCTGATGCTCAGAGTTAATACCTTCATGCTCACAGCACTTCATTCATCCCTTAATTACAACATCCGAATCTTTACTGTTCATTGTCATTGTCTTTGTCTACAAGTTTATCTAACTAGGCTATGTACTTCTTGTGGATTAAGGAAGGATCTTCAGGACTAATCATCTATCTCCTACTGTGTAACTCATACACATGCTTTTGTGATTCTCAAATATAAACAGCCACTGAAAAGCATTACATACCAGGATATTTACTGCAGCCTTAGAAAGACAAGATTGGGAACAACCTAAAAGCCAATCAGTAGGTGACTGGCTAGTCAGGTCATTCTTATAAAGAATATTATGCAGCTGCTTAAACATAAGAATGAGGAACCCAAAAAAAAAAAAAAAAGAATGAGGAACCCCTCATTTTTATATTGATATGTTACCATCTTCAGGATACTTTAAGTGTGACACACCCAACAGTGTTTATTATAATTTGCCATTTTGGGGAGTGGGTGGGGCTTTTTAAAAATATTTATACACATATTTATTTAGAAATCCAGACAGCATCTGGGAAATTCAGAGTATCTAAAGGTACATATACATCAGGAGAAAATTTAAGTAGAGGGAGAAACACTTTTCGTCATATACCTTCTGGCACCTTCTACATTCTGAACAATTTTAGCTATGACCTATAAAAATAAAACAAAATATCAGAGACTACCTGGTATCTAGGTGGGGGTCGGGAACTGGATACTAGAAACAACTGGGGGCATCTGTCAGAATAAGGGAGTCCTCTCACAGGCTGGCTGGACATCACTGCTTAGCCAAGTTTGAGTTTTCAAACCTGCCTTAAGTGCCTGAGGTCTCAGCACTGTGTAGTAAGCCCGAAGGGTGGACCGACTCTTGCTTCTCAACTGTCATCGCCCCAATCAGGTAGCTTTCTAAAGGCTTCTAGCACTTTCCATCTTGCCTTATATCTCTTCTTCTTCCCCAGGCCTAAGACACCTAGGACACTAGGCAAGGGTCCTTCTCAGGTCCACTGTGTAACCGCCAAAGCACCTAGAATACGTCCTGCACACTGTACATAGTCCAGAAAACTCTGGTCACCGGGATAAACTCAAAAAGGGAGGCAAAAAGTAAACGGCGCGAGTGCGCAATGGAGGAGGCCCACCCTACACCCTAAGGCCGGAGACCTCCGCGAAAGAGCAGCCGCCTCTCCAGTCACGCCCTGAAGCACGCGGCCGACAAGTTCGTTCCGCCTACGTCCTCAGATCCGGGGTGCACAAAGCCCGAACCCAACCACCTGCGACACCAGAGCCTCAGGAGACCCGGTTGCCGGTCGCATGGGTACACGCTCTGCCCGACCGCAATGGCGCCGCAGCAGACGCGAGGGGCGGGGCTACGTTCGGCCGCAATCCAATGAGCGGCGCCAGCCGGCCCGCGGCCCAATGGCGGCGGCGCGCGGGCACGCTGGGGGCGGGCCCGGCGCGCCCGACTGTTCCAGAAGACCCGGATAGCACCGCCCAGCCACGCTGAACCGGCTCGGGGCTTTTCGCCACGCTGCGTCCCCTTATCTTCCTCTGTTGGGTCAGCTATGGCGGCCGTGAAGACCCTGAACCCCAAGGCCGAGGTGGCCCGAGCGCAGGCGGCGTTGGCGGTCAACATTAGCGCGGCCCGGGGGCTGCAGGACGTGCTGAGGACCAACTTGGGGCCTAAGGGCACCATGAAGATGTAAGGCGGGACTGGCGGGGAGGGGCGGGCGGGCACCGTGCACCTCGCGCTGTCGCGGGTCTGCACCGGGGACCGCGGCCTGGAGCCAGCAGCCTCCGGGCCTGTGAACTCGCCACTGCTGCCCTTCTTACCCCTATTGTCCCGGCTGGGTCATATTTCTTACCCTGGTCGTTTCCTGGTGCTCGATTCCTTCTCCGCCGAGAACAATGCTGCCCGCGTGCGCGGCGCCCCCCTGCGCTTGGGACTTGAGCGCCCTTTCAGATTGCTTCCCAGACAGGAGGAGGGTGGGCACTGCGCCATCCCTGTTAGCGGGGTACAGAGAACCAACCCCTTGGCCCCAGCTCCTGAAGATCTGGATAAAACCCGATTGTTAAGGGCCTCTTAACTTGATCTCCATTGATAAAGTCACAGTGCGATTCATTTCTGCCCATTGAACAGGCTTGTTTCTGGTGCTGGAGACATCAAACTCACTAAAGATGGAAATGTGCTGCTTCATGAAATGGTGAGAGGCTGCTGTCCTAGATCCAAAGTGTCTTGGTTTTCCGTAGTACATTTGATTTGTAGGAAGATTTTTACTCTCAACAGGTGGTTTTCCAGACAGTGGGAAAGAGTAGGAAAAAATGTTATCAGTACTATTATTGATAGTACCGAATAGTGAGGAGCCCTGGAGTCTAATAAACGTACTTTTGAATCCCCTACTCTTACCATTTAAGGTTTTCTTTAAAGGGTGTTAATTAAAATCCTAATAAAACCTAAAGAACTAAGAGGAATGACATAGGCAGAATGCCACAGAATGGTTATACTTTTTCAAACAACAGTTCTTCTGTGTTACATCACACCTCTCCACCACCATCTGAAGGAGAAATAAAACTACCATTTTTAAAGTCCCAGTGACTAAGAATCTGAGGTTATTGAGAGGAGCAGTCATTTTACTCATCCCTGAGTTCCCCAAAACAGTTAAAATCCTAGAAAAGGAAATGACTTGCCTATGTTTTGAGTTCAGAATAAGATTTAAGGCTTTAAAAATAGTGTATCATCCCTTCAATGTCCAGATGTTTTGTTAATATCTTCAATATGGATTAGCTAACCTGGAAGGTGTAGTTTTTGTTGGTGGGTTAAGTGGTGGCCTCTGCTTGCAGAGAAAAATAGGAGTCATAGTTTAAAGTCGATGTCAGAAAAGTCATCTTTACCTGACTGTTTAATTTTACCTAATCTAATAAGCTAGTCTGCTTAGATTCTTAAAACGGTCAGTGTCCCTAAAGACATAAAAGGCTGTAGTAGAGGACAATGAGACAAAAACTGTGCAGGGGCCATGATTGGATACTTTGTAGTTAAGAATCTGTGGGTGACAAACATAAAGAATATTCTGTTCTTCCAGAACTGTTCCACAGTGACTTAACATCCACTGTGGTAATATTTGCTAAAGAGGCTAAGTTTTTTTTTTTTTTTTTTTCCCGTTTTAAATTGTTTCTGCAGTGCCAAATGATAACTGGGCTGCTGAGCTTTCAGTTTTAAAAGGCACTTGGTTTATTCTCACAAGAATCCTACATTTGTCATAAAGAGGCTTGCATGGATTTGAAATTGTTGCTATTACTTGTTAGCTCCATTATCTTGAGTAAACCTTCACTGGGCCTCATATTTCCTCATCGATAAAATCAAGATAATCTGAGAAGTAAATTTATACATGAAAATGTTATTGTCAGCATAAACTGATAACTCAGAATAGCTAATCATGTTTTTAATCAGAGCAATTTGTAGCTGGATACTTTGACATTTTGTGCAAATAGATTAGCCCTTTACACATTTTAAGGTATATTTGGACTATTTTCATTTTAAGCTGTTTAAGGAATTTTTCTCTTTCTCTACTTGCAGCAAATTCAACACCCAACAGCCTCCTTAATAGCCAAAGTAGCAACAGCCCAGGATGACATAACTGGTGATGGTACTACTTCCAATGTCCTCATCATCGGAGAGCTGCTGAAGCAGGCGGATCTCTACATTTCTGAAGTATACATGATTCTTGTGTTTCTTTGATACTTCGTTGTCAATAAGAAATAATCTCAGTTTGACTCCTACAAACTGATGTGCTGATAGTAGCTGAGGCCATATAATGGAATGTAAAGAGCAAAGGGCTTAAATCTGGGAACCAGAGTCTGTATCCTTGTCTGACACAAATTTATTGTGATCCTCAATGAATTGTAGAATCTTTGTTTGCCTGAAAGGTGGTTTTTGTTTTTTCAATCAAGTTGCATTCCATGTATAATTTTTTATATGTCTATAACATGGCTTAATAATTGAGATCTAGAAATGGGATATCCAGGATGGCATATTTTTAAGGAAAAAGTCAACAAAATTTAAGAATGCCATAAATTTTTTTTAACTTTCAGTAGTTCCAAGGGTAAAGCAAACCTCAGTACTAATCTGATGTAGGAAGGATTTCTTGGGAAGAGAGAGAGAGTCTGAAAAACAGAGTCTCCCTGTTTTTCATTAGGAAATGATGTGAATTACTTTCAGGTTACCTGTAGAAGAGATGTAATAGCCACATTGTCATGACACAGTTTCGCGTTTTGGGCATTTTCCCTTGTGGTTTGCACAGTGAACACCCAAGAGTGCTTTGTAGTTCCCTTGGCTTTGACCCTGTGCTAGAGTAATGTCTGTTCTTTCCCTCTGCATTGAAAGGACTGTTTATCCTTTTAAATGTATTCAGAAAGTCAGCACATGATATTAATTGTGTTTAGGGGTATGAATGATGCAGAGTAAACTTTCATACATCTTGCTTTGTAATGAACTGTAGTTGCATCTACCTGAAGATTTCTAGTGTTAGTAGTGGTTTTGTAATTGTATGTTTACCATAGGGTCTTCATCCCAGAATAATTACAGAAGGATTTGAAGCTGCAAAGGAAAAGGCACTTCAGTTTTTGGAACAAGTCAAAGTAAGCAAAGAGATGGACAGGGAAACACTTATAGACGTGGCCAGAACATCTCTACGTACTAAAGTTCATGCTGAACTCGCTGACGTCTTAACAGAGGTATGTGTTAAGTGTGGCATGTGTCTGGTACTTTACGCCTATACTGAGAACCCCTGGCAACTGGAAATATCCGTATTCTTACTAATTGCAACTAGAAAGTGCTATTTAAACTCTTCACAGTGTCATACTGTGTCAACTAAGTGTTTGGTCAGCCATAAAGTTCATTTTTGTGGCAGTAATAACCTGATCTGTGTCCCTAGAAGAAGTGAGAAAATAATAGTATTAATAGTATTCCTGGCCAGGTTACAAAGGTATAATCAGACCTTTCAGTAAAGGGGGTTTATAAAATGGAGATTTTATTATTAAGAAGTTTCCTGTGTCAGTATTTTTTATTATAGAGGTGTCAATGATTCTTGAATTACAATGGAGGTTTCAGGAATGTAAATTACTCAGCCCTTTACACACAGTGCATCGTGTTCTGTTAGCATGTAGAAAAAGACTTAGATCAGTTTGGAGATTTTCAAAGACGAGAAACTGCTTTAAACATCTGTGAAGAATAAGTACCATAAATGTCTCAACTTCCACAAATCAAATTCATTGAATGGTTATACTCCTCTTGCAGGCTGTAGTGGACTCCATTTTGGCCATTAAAAAACAAGATGAACCTATTGATCTCTTCATGGTTGAGATCATGGAGATGAAACATAAATCTGAAACAGATACAAGGTAGGTGTTAGAATTCTATGAAATACTTAAAAGAGTACACATTTGAAGGTTACACAGTACCTATTTTTGCCTGATTTTTTTGAATTATTGTATGTTGCCTAGACAAGTTATCATTTACTTAGCAGTATTACCTCTTGAAGTCAATTTTATGTATTTATAGTCAGAATGATCCTGAAAAGTCAGTTACATCAGTCATTTGGCATTTATTGAACTATTGAGTACAGAGCATATAGGAGACTTTGAGGAATCTCAGAGATAATTATTTCAGAGACCTAGTTTGAAAACATTTTTAGAAGGAGGTGATCACCAGTTTAATAGCAACCAATTGTGACTGTTTCTGTGGAGAATTTTCTGTATAAGAAAGGGTTGTGGCTTTAATTTGAATGGCTTGTTTTTATCATGTTCTGGAATTTTGCGTTTTTACAATTGAACCTTCTTAGGTAGTACCCAAAAGTCGTATTCAAGTAACTCAAGTAATAAAGTTAATTGTGTGAAAATTGTCAATACAGTCTCAGTGTTTTAATTTTGTTAGCATATTTTACACCCCCATCTGGAACTCAGTAAGAATATAATCTCTTACATGTTTTAACAGCTTAATCAGAGGTCTTGTTTTGGACCACGGGGCACGGCATCCTGATATGAAGAAGAGAGTAGAAGATGCGTACATCCTCACATGCAACGTGTCATTAGAATATGAAAAAACGTGAGTTTATAGCTCCTTAGAAATGGGAAAGGCTTGGCATTTGGGTCAAGTCATTTTTTTTATTTCCCTAAGACTCAGTGTCTCCACTCAAAAGGGCAAAATGCCTCAACCAGGGATTTGGAAAATTCTAGGAAATAGCCTCTGAAAGCATACCAGGGGGTGGGATTGGAGCTTGGTGACCATTTGCTAAATATTTCCTCCCCCGTCTGTAATTTCTTTTTTAGAGAAGTGAATTCTGGCTTTTTTTACAAGAGTGCAGAGGAGAGAGAGAAATTAGTGAAAGCTGAAAGGAAATTCATTGAAGACAGAGTTAAAAAAATAATCGACCTGAAAAAGAAAGTCTGTGGTGATTCAGATAAAGGATTTGTTGTTATTAATCAAAAGGTGAGAAATCTTGTTTTATAAACTAGTCTGTATCTATTTGTATTTTAAAGGTAAAATGTTGAAACTTCTTTTGTTGTTTTTACAGGGAATTGATCCCTTTTCCTTAGATGCTCTTGCCAAAGAAGGCATAATAGCTCTGCGCAGAGCTAAAAGGAGAAACATGGAAAGGTACGGGTGGCAGATTATCTGTGTGACAGGAATTTCACTTTATTTTGGAGTTAACTTGGATTATTCCTTTTTTCCCTCTTATTTTTGTGAGTTTCTAATTTTCTGTTTTTACAAAATATGCATAATACGAAATTTATAATTTTAAAATATATAATTCAGTGTCATAAAGTGAAATTCACATTGTTGTGCACCTAGCACCATTGTTCGTTTCCGGAAGTTTTTCCATTGCAAACAGAAAGTTTGTACTCCTAAACAATAACTGTACACAGTCTTGCCGGTAAATACTAGTCCACTTACTGTCTCTTATGAATTTGGTACCTCATGTAAGGGAATCATGGAGCATTTGTCCTTCTGCATTTGGATTGTTTTCACTTAATGTAATCTTTTCAAAGTTGATGTTGTAGCATGTATTGGGATCACATTTCTGTTTCAGGATGAATAATACCACGTGTTGTTTATTCATTTATCTGTCCGTGGACATTTCTTTGGGTTTCTACCTTGGCTCTTGTGAATAGTGCCGCTATGAGTGTTGATATATACTTGTTTTATTTTTAAATGATGACCTATATAGTATCGTTTTTTCCTTATCAAGAGACTGCACCAAGGGTTTTAGAGAATGCTTTCTCCCGCAGAGCTCTGGTGTGCCTTTAGATTTCATGTCAGAGGAGTATTTACTGACTTGAGGAGAGTGGTTTAAACGGAGAGTTAGGAGAAAAGACCAGTTTTCAGCTGGTTGGTGGCAAATGGAAAGGCTTACGTAAAATATATTTTAGAACATGATTTTAGTACGTAATTCTGAAAAAGATTGCTTTCTAAAAAGAATTAACCTCTAGATATAACTAATAAAAGCACTTCTGCATTTCCCTTAAAATACTTGAATATTTCAGGCTGACTCTTGCTTGTGGTGGGATAGCCCTAAATTCTCTTGATGACCTAAATCCTGATTGTTTGGGACATGCAGGACTTGTCTATGAATATACATTGGTAAGTGTACTTTCTTCCCAAAATACTACTACTTTTTGGTTCATGAATTCTTCAGTAGTTAAGAATTCTTCCAAACTCAGGGTAGTGTTTTTGCTTTGTTTACATACATTTTGATGACTTGTGCATAGTAACAATAAGCCCTTGATGGGAAAATCACATTTCATTTATGTGACCTTTTTTCACAGAAATTGTTAGCTTTAATGTGATCAGTGTGGTGCCCGATTAATACCCCATTTATTCCTCCATAAGCCCCTCTCCTCTGGTCATCCCTTGCACAACCATATCCTGTTTTTTTAAAATACCCCCTCTTCACACAGGGAGAAGAGAAGTTCACCTTTATTGAGAAATGTAACAATCCTCGCTCTGTCACATTATTGATCAAAGGACCAAATAAGCACACGCTTACTCAAATCAAAGACGCAATAAGAGATGGCTTGAGGGCTGTTAAAAATGCTATTGATGATGGTAAGATGCTCCCTGTGTTTATTCTTTCTGCTAGTCTAAAAGGCATGGCTGAATACTGTGTTCTTTTTGTCAGTAGTTTACACAGCCAGACACCATGCAAAAGTAAAGTTTTCCCTTTAAAATGGCTATGATGGTATGCTAAGTTTTTTCATAGCATGCTGTTGTTAAAAAGGGGATACAAATGAACTAAAAGCTTGCAGGATTTGCCATGTGCTCCTTAAATCATTCTGTTGTTTGAGATGTTGCTTGTATCGCTTTCAAATGCAGTATTAAACTTGCTGCGGTTACATGGCATTCTCAAATTAATGGCTTTCCTGTGTTTTAATTTTATGTATATTTTTCCTTATAATTGACTCAACAGTTTTATGTTCTTTGTATCTTAGCACTTTCCTCTTTCCCTCACCCAACAGGCTGTGTAGTCCCAGGCGCTGGCGCAGTGGAAGTGGCGATGGCAGAAGCCCTGGTCAAACACAAGCCCAGCGTAAAGGGCAGGGCCCAGCTTGGGGTTCAGGCGTTTGCTGATGCGTTGCTCATTATCCCCAAGGTGTGAATGCTTTTCACAGTTTTCTAAACTACACCAGAGTGATTCATCCGATGAAAGCTTTTGCTAATGTGGGTTTTTTCATAATGTGGATTTTGAATAAATAGATTGCATCCATTTTCACCCTAACATTAGAACAGGTGTTTCTCAATATCTAATGTGTTGGTTCCTCTGGACAGGAGGCTTGACTATCTGAAGTTGTAGTGTAGGGCTTATCCTTGGGTACAAGCTTGCTTTTTGTTTTTATTTGTTTTAAACTAAGAGTAATATGGGCTCCCCTCGTGGCTCATAGGATAAAGAATGCCGGCAGTGCAGGAGACCTGAGTTCAATCCCTGGATTGGGAAGATTCCCTGGAGGAGGGCATGGCAACCCACTCCAGTATTCTTGCCTGGACAGTCCCCATTGACAGAGGAGCCTGTCAGGCTACAGTCTGTGGGGTCACAGAGAGTTGGAGAAAGATTATTATGTTGGTTTTCTATCGTGTGCTCATTTGAAAGTACAGTTTATGGCTAGTGTTATTGCTGAGACTGAGGTGGATTAGTGAATGGGTTAGTGATGTATATTAGCCATTGTGTAAAGTGAACATTAATATCAGTCTGCATTCATTAAAAGTTTTTTTTAACTGTTAAGTTAGAAATACTATTTATTTTAGACTTGACTATCAGTTAGTAGGTCCTATCTTTAAATAGTTACATTTGTTTCCTTTAGGTTCTTGCTCAGAACTCCGGTTTTGACCTTCAGGAAACACTAGTTAAAGTTCAAGCAGAACATTCAGAATCCGGTCAGCTTGTGGGTGTGGACTTGAACACTGGTAAGGAGGATGCAACCATTTGAAGGGGGAGATCTAGATACTATAAGTAGAGTACAGATTTGGTGATGTTGCTGAGTTGTGGTAGGTGGTTCAGGTGTATATTGAAGGGTTTCATATTGAGCTTGCTTTACTCACCTTTTTATCAGGGACTTTGATTAAAGTGATACATTTGATGATCATATCTATGGGTGAAAACAGGCTAAGGATTAGCAAAAGCTGGAAGAGGGAACCAAACCTAATGAAATGATTAAGGCCCTGATCTTAGGCCAGTGTAATACAGATCATACAAGTAGAAAGTGGAAGATGTGCATACATCTGTGCAGTATGTGGAAGACCTATTGTGGACAACAGCATTTACATTCAAGTTAATGTAAAGGTTTCTTTTTAAAATTTCTATTGGCGTGTAGTTGGTTTACAGTGTTGTGTTTATGCTGTGCAGCAAAGTGAATCAGTGGGTATATATATCCACTCTGTTTTTTAGAGTTTATTCCATATAGATCATTACAGAGGATTGAGTAGAGTTCCTGTGCTACACGGTAGGTTCTTCTTGTCTATTTTCTATATAATAATGTGTATATGTCATTCCCAGATTCCCAGTTAATAAAGGTTTCTCTGGAATGAGGGAAATGATAAGCCTATCTTGCCAGATTATAGCTCAAGTGCTGTACTTTAATATGTACAAATAAGAATGTCTCCAGAAAAAGATACATGTGCAAATGTTTGGCAACCAACTAGAGCATTCCTGTCACTGAAAGTATTCTAAGTAGAGGTCAGCCACTCATCAAAGCTGCTGTGCATAGGAGTCATGGTCTGTAATACAACATTGGGCTAAGTGAGGAACTTCGGGTTCTCATAGTTAATACTAGAGGAAATGAGTAACCACTGAGGAGTAAAAGCACACAGAATACTCTTATTAGTTCTTTTAGACAGCATTCTGATCTTATGAACCTGCTCTATGTGATTTTAAGAAGACTGAATTACTTTTCAGGTGAACCAATGGTAGCAGCAGAAGCAGGCATATGGGATAACTATTGTGTAAAGAAACAGCTTCTTCACTCCTGGTAAGTTTGGGAAAGCCAGAACTGTAAAATAACATTTAGGGAATCTTCATACTCTTTAAAATTGGTACATTTTAATTTTCTTTCCATAAGAAAATGTAATCAGGCGAAAGTATAGCAACTGAAGCTATCCTTCTGTGTATGGAGGGGTAAGGGGGAAATTTGACATAATTTGCACAAGTTAGTTGGAGATTGAGTTGAATTAGAGTTCATACCTCAAACCTGAGCTGTCTTGATTTTTTTCCCCCTTTTCAGCACTGTGATTGCCACCAACATTCTCCTGGTTGATGAGATCATGAGAGCTGGAATGTCTTCTCTAAAAGGTTGAATTGAAGCTTCCCTTGTATCTGAATCCTGAAGACTACAGAGTGATCCTAATAATACAGCTATGGAATTTTGGTCCAAGCTTCAAATGATCTTCAAAGGATTTTCTTTTCCCATATTAAAAAAGGAGAGAACACTGGTACCTATTCAGATTCTGAAGTTCTGAAATTATAATTACAGTATTTTTTAAATTGCACTGCAGTGTCCACATACAGCAGGTCATACTTACCCAGTAAACAGGACATTTTGCTTTACCCTCAGTGATATAAAAATATTAGATAAGCATATGTTATCTATCTTGTTATTAAATATTCATTGAAAAACAAATTTTAATAGTTTAATAATTTCTTCTAATGGATGTATTTTAATTTATTTCCAGTAGTTCCCTGTCATTAAGCATAAGACTTAAATAACCTAAAGTTTTGAAGCATTCCTGCTTCCCGAGCACACTTTGGACTTTTCATGCTTTTAAAGTAGCTTTGCTAAAATGCTTCCCAGAAGTGTTAAGTTATCGTGAGTAGAAAGATGGAACCAGAGGCAAGAGGGGTTCAAAGAGCTGAAAGTATAAAGTGGCAAAATACAAAAGGCAGAGGTTAAAAACACGACTGAATATATGGTGACTAAGGACTAGAGATTTTCCGGCAAGATTGTTATTTTCACAGCTCAGAACCTTTGCTTATACTGATACCCTTCCTAAATCCTCAAGTGTCCTGTTTATCTTAAATTACTGTTCTCTTCTAAATGTTTGCACAAAATACAGTAGGTATATCTGAAGCCCTTGAAAGTGAAGTTGTGTTGCTGAACTTTGTGTTTTGAGGAGTTGGCAGTTGCCTACAGTGAGTGTGTAATAAATATGAAGTTAAAACCTTTCTGTGCTCTCAAGATGGTATTCTAGGGTACAAAAGGAATCTGCATATAAAAGGGAAGGAAATCAATCCAAACAGTGGTTCACAAGTTAATAAAGGGGATTCTGAACTGGCAGGGCCTCTAGACTGTTCAGTCTCCCAGTCGTGTCCGACCTGCTCTTTGCGAGCCCGTGGACTGCAGCATGCCCGGCCTCCCGGCCCCTCCCCATCTCCCAGTTTGCCCAGGTTCACACCCGTTGCGTAAGTGGTGCCACCCAGCCATCTCACCCGCTGACGCCCTCTTCCTTCAACCACTCCCAGCATCAGGGACTTTTCCAGTGAATCAGCTGTTCACGCCAGAAGACCAAAATACTGGAGCTTCAGCTTCTAGACCTTAATCCTGAGGAAACAGCTTTTTCTTAATTAACCGGTTCTAGAACACAATGTCGGAGAAGGCAATGGCACCCCACTCCAGTACTCTTGCCTGGAAAATCCCATGGAGGAGCCTGGTAGGCTGCAGTCCATGGGGTCGCCGTCGGACATGATTGAGCGACTTCACTTTCACTTTTCACTTTTATGCATTGGAGAAGGAAGTGGCAACCCACTCCAGTGTTCTTGCCTGGAGAATCCCAGGGGTGGGGTCGCACAGAGTCGGACACGACTGAAGTGACTTAGCAGAACACAACGTGGAACTTGGGACTCGAGTCCCTGCCTAACTCCGGACTTCCAGCGGGGTGGGCTCTCGTGAGCAGTGCGCACGCGCGCGCAGGGCACGGCGGCCGACGTGAGGCGTGCGGGGCGCGTGCGCAGCAGAGCCGCAGGGTGGTGCTATTCCTGCGGGTGCTCACGGGGCTCGTGTTCCCGGCATGGGAACTTCGCTGTCGCCGCTGCTGACTGTTCTGTCGCTCCTCTCCGGCCGGTGGCTCGAACTAGGTCAGTGTGCTGGCCTGCCCGACTGTCCCAGGAGGCAGGAGGAAAGGGGTGGGGCGCTCGGCCACCGCGGCTGGCAGCGCCCGGAGTTACCTCCCAGAGGCGGCCAACTGGGCGAGGGGGTTAACAGCTCATATCGTTGTATTTCACTTATTTTAACTTTTAATTTATTATTCTGGAATCTTTTGAGCATAAAAAAGTTAATAAGACGAGCCTCTCTCGCCTGCCCTCCCCACCCCCCACGTACCTGTTTCCCAGTTTAAACAGTTGCCAGTTTTAATCTTGCTTGTTTGGAACCCCTTCCATTTTTCCATTACTCTGGGAGATTTAGTTTGGAGTGGATTGAGGCACGATATAGTTTTATTCGTAATTATTTAGTTTGAATAGCCAAAAAGACAAGAAATCACACACACTCACACACACACACAAAGTGTCACTAACTCTCCCACCTAAAAAATCAACAATACTCCTTAATGTCATTGAACATCCAGTTAGTGTTCAAACTCATCTGCTGTATTCTTAAATTATAGTTTACTTGTTGAATTAATGTCAAAATAAAATTCAAATATTGCTATTGTGTGTTGTTTCTTAATTCTCTTTTAGTCTGAGAATTTCCTGCTTGCTCTATTCCACCCTCCAGCCTCCCTTAAAGATGATGAAATCATTAGTGTGTGTCAGTGAGATCCAGAAAAGGGCCAAAGATAAGATTCTGGGGAACATGAAAACATGTGGACTCTGCCTTTAGAAAACTTATAGTACTTAGACATCTTTAGGTAAAAACACAACAAAGTAGTACATCAAGCCAGAAAAGTGTGGCCTTTAGGGTCTTAGTTTCTTCCGGTCAAATGAGGGGGTTGAAATAAAGATCCTTTTAATTCTATGATTTTTTTGAGGTATTCAAGCAGCAAGTATGAGAGAGTTCATTTGATTATTTGATGATAATTTTTGTGCACTTGTGCTAGGTGCCAGGTATAGCCTGGAAAAATAGATGTAGTTCTTTCTTATATGATATAATGGAGAAGAGGCAAAGAAACAACATGAGCAGAAGAATGAGTGGCAAGTTGATAGATGTATTTAAAGGCTATGTTGTTGTTTAGTTGCTAACTTGTGTCTGACTCTTGCAACTCCAGGGACTGTAGCCTACCAGGCTCCTCTGTCCGTGGGATTTCCCAGGCAAGTATTCTGCAGTGGGTTGCCATTTCCTTCTCCAGGGGATCTTCCCAACCCGAGGATCAAACCTTTGTCTCCTGCATTGGCAGGCAGATTCTTACAATGTTTAGATTTATCTCACTGGGACAAAGGGTTGTCATGTAGAGGGACAGAAGTAAAGAAAATCATTTATTGAAAACCTGCCATGTGCTAAACATTTCACACATTTAATATAGCCATGCATTTGAGTTAGATATTACCCCCATTTTATAGATGAAGAGACTGAAATCCAGAAGAAGTAATTTGCCTGCAGTCATTCAGCAAATTAAGTGGCAGAATAAGAATTTAAAGCCAAATTTTTCGGCCTCCAGATTTTTTCACTATAGCATTGAGCCTTACATATGATCCAAATATTACCACTTATTTTATATATATTCATGTAATTAATGACCACTTTCTTTTTCCTCTGCAGGAAATGGACAGACAACCAACATGGTCCAGCTGCCAGGTGGGAGATTCCAGATGGGAACCAACTCACCAGACGGCAGAGATGGTGAAGGACCTGTCCGGGAGGTGACGGTAAAACCCTTTGCCATCGACATATTTCCTGTCACCAACAAAGACTTCAGGTACTCCCAATGTTCTTCCAGGAGAAGTAACTCCTAGAAGAGTTATTCTAATATTTCACAATATTTAAAAGGAGATTAAGCTTGTTCACTATCAGAATATCATCTTTGCAAGTGTTACCTGCATTTTTCAGATGAGGACTCTGAAATCCAAAGAGGTTTACTTCATTTTTCATTAGTGGCCAACTGGGCCTGTAACTCAGATCCCCTGACTCTTGAGCCAGTGGATTTTTCCATGCACTAGGCATACCACTGAGAAATATGGGCAGAAGTCAGACACTCTTCATCAGGGGAGGAGGAATCGGGAGAAGGGTCATAATAGTTGAGAGTTCCTTAAATTCCCTTTATATTGGGTTGGCCAAAAAGTGTGTTTGGTTTTAAGTTAAAATGACATATTTTCCAGTTTCAACAAGGATGTTATTGAACTAACTGAACAGACTTCTTGGCCAACCCAGTATTACTTAGGGAAATGGAATTATTTCCAGAATCAAACATTTTGATCCCAGCTCAATCTAAGAAGCCATGTTGAATGCCTCAGTGTCCCCACAGTGATACATTATGAGTAGGCTAAAGTAGAAAATGATCCAGCATATGTCAGTAATTTACCTTCAAACAGTGGAGGGAGGAGTATATAGAAAGGAGGCGGAAAGGAAGAGGGGAGGATGGGAAGACAAATAAAGCAAATGTGAAAAATGACTTAAATTTTACATTTGTGGATTTAAAACTTTTTAAGATCAAAACTTGCTGGTGAAAATTGATTCAGGAGACTCAGGCTGAAATAAGTGTAAAGATTGTCAGTAAACTCCTCAGGCCTTTTGACTCATTGGTTCCACATCTAGGGATTTGTCTTGAAGATTTAAGGTTGTCAAAAAAAGTTTAGCTAAAAAGGTGACTTTGCAAATAAATGTTAACAATTTAAGGATCACTTAAATATATTGTATCAGTATAACAGAATACTTAGCAGCCTTAAAAAACCTGTTGTCAAAAAGAGATAGTTAAAAAGTGTTGTGAAGAAAGGTTACAAAATACTACATAGGATATGGCCCAGTTTTTTAAACTATGTGTATAGAATGTATATGCACTAAAAAGAACTGGAAGATGCAATATTGCATGAGGTGATGGATTTTGCTCATGTTTTTGCGATTTCCAAATGAAAATAATGACAGGAAGAACCTTATGAAAGCGATTTAAGAACCCTTGACTGGGGACATCCCTGGCAGTCTAGTGGTTAAGACTCTGTGTTCCCAAGGCAGGGCACTGGTTCAGTTCTTGGTCAGGGAACTGAGATTCTGCATGCTGCACAGTGTAGCCAAAATAAATAAATTAAAATAGAGATGTCATCTTTAAAAAAAAAAATACTTGGTTGTGGAGTGAAGAGGGAGCGAATATAGACACTATCTTGGTGTGATAATGGATGGTTTTAGTTTTTTCCTTTTTACTTACCTATGTTTTCTCATGTTTCTATAATATAATGTTATATATGCTTTAAAAAACATTTTTAAAAGGAAAGTTATTAAAATCAAAGGAGAAATCACCTCTGATCAGGCTCACACCACATCATGACAACCATAAATTGCTAGCTAGATAGGTGCATTCTTTTATGTTTCAAATGATGACCTTTTAGATGAAGGAAGTATAATGTCACCTCCACCAAGCCCCTAAACTCTGCTTAGAACCCATAATCTGTGTTTACCTCTCTGGTAAGAGTCTCAAATCATTCAGATGGTCAGAGGTCAGTAAGTAGCTATTGCTACCAAATCTCCTGCATTCTCAATACCCCTTTGATGGGTGAACAGTTTCTTCTCATATCAGAGGGCTGACACCAACCGGGTACTCTCAGTCCAGAGAAAACAATCTGTCTTATCCTGGAAATCTGCATGTTGAAATTGGCTCAGCCATACCAAACTATATGAAAATCCATTCTAAAATCTCAGCAAGTCATTTAAAAAAATACATTCGTTTATTTATTTGGTGACATTGGGTCTTAGTTGCAGCACTTGGACTCTCTAGTTGTGGCTTTCAGGTTCAGTAGCTCCTCGGCATGTGGGATCTTAGTTTCCTTACCAGGGATCGAACCTGCATCCCCTGCATTGCAAGGCAGATTCCCGCTGGACCACAAGGAAGTCCCTCAGCAAGTCATTGTGATTTGACTCAATTTCTCTCATCTGTCTGAGGGAGATGGTAAAACCTATTCTCCCTTCCTCCCATGATCGATGTGAGATTAGGTATGTGATGAAGAGAGACCAACTTCCTGCCCTTGAATCTTCTCAACAGCTTTATTCACTATCTCCAAAAACTGGAGATAACCCAGATGACCTGCAGCTGGTGAATGGATAAACGAAATCTGGTCTATCCATCCAGTGAAATACTACTCAGCAATAAAAAAGAACAAAAACTGCCAAAAAAAAAAGGGGGGAACAAACTACTGACACTGTCAACAACACAGATGATTCTTGGAAGCAGTATGCTAAGTGAAAGAAGCCAGACCCCAAAACTACATACTGCATGATTCAGTTTATGTGAATTGATATTCTGGGAAAGGCAGAACTATAGAGACAAAAAACAGAGCAGTGATTGAGGAGGCATCGGGGAATTTTGGGGGGCAGTTAATGGAACTGCTCTGTATCTTGATTGTGACAATGACTATATGCTTTATCAAAACTCACAAAACTATACCCCAGAAAGTGTGAATTCTCCTGTTTGTGAACTGCACACACAGAAACAAATTTTAAAAGAAAATCTGCTCAGGCTCTGAGGTTAATTCCTTGCAGTTCCTGAAGACTCTATGATGTGTGACTAATAGGATAAGCGTGTATGAGGTTTACTGGAGCAAGAGAGGGTGAGGGTGGAGCACAGAAGCCTGTCAGCTAAACTCTATGAAATCTCTCTTTTTAGGGAGTTTGTCAGGGAGAAAAAGTACCGCACAGAAGCTGAGGTGTTTGGGTGGAGCTTTGTCTTTGAGGACCTTGTCTCTGATGAGCTTAGAAACAAAGCAACCCAGAAAATGCAGGTAAGAGAACCCAGGGTTGCAGCTGGGCTCATGGGAGTGGGACCTGGACCGAGAACCCTATGGGGTCTAGGGGGTCACCTGGGCCACAGTAGAGACTCAAACCTGAGAACCAGAGGCAGGGAAGAAGCCAGAGAGACCCACCCTGGAAGAGCCAGATGAACACACACTCCTGGGATGTTCACTCTGTGCTGAGGTCCGCATAGAGAGACCCTGTAAAGATGCAGAAATACACAGGGTTCAGGGTACTCCCTGGACCAGCCAGAGAACCCCTGGAGAAGCCTCCTTCTAATAAGGGTGGTGAGGTGTCAAACTTTAAAGATTCTGAACACAGGGGCTTCCCTGGTGGCTCAGTGGTAAAGAATCCACCTGCCAACACAAGAGATGGGGGTTTGATCCCTGATCCAGGAAGATCCCACATGCCAAGGAGTGACTAAGGCCATGTGCTACAACTACTGAGCCTGTGCTCTAGAGCCTAGGAGCCCCAGCTACCAAAGCCCATGAGCCTCAATAAGAGAACCCACCGCAACGAGAAGCCCGTGTACCACAACTAGAGAGTAGTCCCGCTCACCCTAGCTAGAGGAAAGCCAGCGCAGCAGCAAACACCCCACACAGCCATAAATAAATAAATAAGTAAAAGATCCCGGACACAGCCTCACTTGGACCACCTGAGTCTCAGCCTGAAGTCTCTGCCTCCTAGGTGTCATCAGGAAGGGGCCTCGCTGGGTCAGAGCACCTTGTAATTGCACTCCTTCTTTTTTGCAGTCTCTCCTCTGGTGGCTCCCAGTGGAAAGGGCATTTTGGAGGCAGGTAAGGGTTGGTTCCTCTGTCTTGTTTTCTACCGCTGCTGACTCATTGTGGAAGCCTGGCTTCCCATGATCCCTTGCCCATCTGGGAATACTGAGTTTAAAAGGATGACGGAGAAATTTCAGGGAAGCAGCCAAGTTGCCCTGTGCGCTCTGCCCCAGTCCTTTTACCCTGGCCCGTCCGCTTTGTCCACTTTCTCCCTTTTGTGTCCCGTAGTCCTTTCTGTCTCTGGACCTCTCCTCACTCACCAGGCTCTCTCTTCCTACTTCCTTGCTCCATCTAGTGGTAAAAGCTGAACACAGGCACCCTAAGCGTAGCCTTCCTCAGACTTCCACGAGCTCCCAGAAGCTTGTCTCACTTCATCCTGGCTATCAGCCTGCAGGTCCTGGCTCTGGCATCCGAGAGAAACTGGAGTTCCCAGTGGTACACGTGAGCTGGAATGATGCCCGTGCCTACTGTGCTTGGCGGGGGAAACGGCTGCCCACTGAGGAAGAGTGGGAGTTTGCTGCCCGAGGGGGCTTGAAGGGTATAGAGACGCCAGGGCGATCTCCCTTGATTCTTTCTCTCCATCCTGCCTTGCATGGGGGTGGTGGGGTGGGCTTCAAAGGGTGGGACGGGCTCACACTCCCTGGAGTAGTGCTTCTTACACTCTGTGGTCATGGATCAGTTGTTACTGTTACTTCTAATCTGTCTCAAACCAGTACTTCCATAAAATACCATAAAAATAACTAGAAAATGGAATGAAAATTTAATTAGTGGAGACTCCACAGACATGTGCCACTTCAGATAAATATAATCAGAACCACGTGGCATGAGGAAAAGTATAACCTACACTGGATACCTTTTCCATAGCTGTGGAGGGATTAATGTGACAAACTGCTGTTTGTTCATAACTCAGTTATTTTTCAATCCTAACTAAACAAAAAGAGTTGAAATAGCAACTCCCCATATTCACTGCCTCTACACACTCTTTGAATGAACACCAGCTATACCCATAGTCAGTATTGTTAATGTGATAAATGAGATTGCTTGTTTCTAAGTCCAATGAACAAGTCTCTCAATGCTTACCCTCGGTTTCTATACTTACCCCAGCATGAGTGGGTAACACATAGTTTACAGAATGGCACTGGTCCATAAACCACACCTAGGATTGTGCTGTCTAGGAACAGATCAGAAGTCAGGGGCTCTGAGTGCAGTTCTGTGAGGGCAAGGGAAGGGTGTGAGATGTCAAAGTGAGTCATCTTACTCTTCTTTCTCATCACCTCCTCTCTTCCTTTCGGTCCCCTCACTCCTTCTGTCTTTCCCTTCTTCCCCAACCCTTCACCTCTCCCCTCCGCTGTTTCCTTGCCCACCTGGCAGGTCAGGTGTACCCCTGGGGAAACAAGTTCCAGCCAAACCGCACCAACCTGTGGCAGGTAAGACAAATTCCTCACCCTTGTTCTTTTCTCAGGGTGCGGATTGAAACTTGCTGCGGGCCGGGCATGGTGTCAGGCCATGGGACTCAGGGGCCTTCATGTTCTAACAGACTGGAAAACTAGTAACGGGGTGAGGTGAAAGACAGTGTAGTAGTGGGGCTGCGTAGTGAAGATGAGCAGTGTGTGCTCCGGCACGCATCCCTGCCTGGGACGGTGGGGGAGTGACTGGACGGTGAACATGCCGTTTGAGCTGGTGGAACTGGAGCTTGCCAGGAGAAAAGTGTAGGAAACAACATGCGTGTGCAGTGGGGAAGGGGACAGCATGTTCAGAGACGTGACAGACTCTGAAGGCTGGCGCCCAGAGCCACTGCACTCCAATAGAATGAATAAGTTGAACAAATGACGTCAGCAAAGACCAGTTACGTGTTGTAGAATCTTGGTGGTAAAGGGCAGGAGGTGAGGAAGGCAGGGTCAGGGCAGGTGAGGGAGAGTGCAGCCTGTTGGTGGTGGAAGGGCAGGCGAAGGTACAGGGGAACACTGGTTCCTGTAGGGAGAGGCGGGGTACAGAGCGGGGAGGTGGGGCCTTTCCTCTGAAGGCACATGGGGCTCACGCAGCTGAGGGAAGTCGCTGAGAGTGGAGAAGTTGTGGGTGGGCTGCGCGGGTGTGGACACACGGGGAACCACACAATTCCTAATCCAGTCAGGATGTCATGGTGGAGGACATGAGGCAGCTAGCTTGGGACCTCAGGTCACTGCCCCATGCCCTTCCCCTGCCCCAGAGGGTGCCTCAAGATGGCCTTGGTTAAAACCCCTCTGGGCAAGTGGACGGTAAATCCTGAAGCCTAAACATCCCCTCCCACCCACCCCAGGGAAAGTTCCCCAAGGGCGACAAGGCTGAGGATGGCTTCCACGGCGTCTCCCCCGTGAATGCTTTCCCCCCACAGAACGACTACGGTAAGACTGCACAGCGGGTTGCTGTCAGCGTTCACAGGTTGGTTGGTGGAATGGTTCTGCCTGGTGGTCGAGGCAGGAGAAGCAGCGCTGGGAAGCATTTGGTCCCCCAGGCCGTTGTTGGTCAGGGCGGGTGGGGGTGGCATACCCAGCCAGGGCCTGACCTGCCACTGTGCCTCAGGGCTCTATGACCTCGTGGGCAACGTATGGGAGTGGACGGCGTCACAGTACCAGGCTGCCGACCAGGACATGCGTGTCCTCCGGGGGGCGTCCTGGATCGACACAGCTGACGGCTCTGCCAACCACCGGGCGCGTGTCACCACCAGGTGAGGGGCTGGGTCCTGGTCTCCTGGAGCACAGGTAGCACCGGAGCTGGTGTGGGCACTGCTTCCACACCTCTCTCTCCACTGGGGAGGTGTGGGTCCAGAAGAGAAAGCAAGCCAAACTCACCAGGTAAAGCCAGGAGCCCGATGCCTTTTCCTGCCAGCTCTCAGCACCGAGGAAGACTGTGTCTGACGTCTTTAATATATGGGTTTCTCTTCTCCTCATAGCTAGGCGTGCAGAGGGAGGGGACTGGAGTGGCCACATGGCCCTGGTCATGACCAGGGATCATTGAAATATTAACTTTTCTAACAAGAGGGCACGTAAAAAGACATTTTCTGCAACCATTTTGTTTTACAATCAAGGAAAAATACTCAGGGAGGTCCTGGGACCTGCTCATTTCATACGGATGATTAGTGACAGTTAGTGCTGGCCCCTGAATGGTAGAGTTCCCAGCTCCCAAATTGCCTTCTAGGACTTTCTGCTCTGTCTGTAAACTTGTTTTGATTAATCTCCCTGCAGCTCCTCCTGCACCTGGATTCCTTAAGGGTGGTGGAGGGGCGCTGTGGATTAGCCTCACCTTTTTCTGTTTTGTAACATTTATTTACTTGTGTGTTTGCCTGCATTGCATCAGGCAGGATCTTCCATTGTGACTCACAGACTCTCTAGTTGTGGCACTCAGGCTCAGCTGCAGTGCACCGGCTTACTTGCCCTGAGGAATGTGGGATCTTCATTCCCCAACCAGGGATCGAACCCCACTCCCTGCATTGCAAGGCGGATTTTTAACCACTGGGCCACCAGGGAAGTCTTCCCCCTTTTATCTTAGGACAAAGTAGTGGAGAAAGGATTCATCTGGGGACCAGGAAATTGGGTTTGCTGCTGATTCCGCTGAAGCAGTGGTTGCCCTTGGGCAAGACATTTAAGTCTTCCTGGTATATGATTCTGGGATCTGTGAGATGGTGAACAAAACCTACCCTCCAGAGCAGTAAGAGAAATAGCAAATGCAGTAATCCGTGTGAAAGTTCTTTGAAAAGTGTGAGTACTGATTGACTCTATGATGTTCTCACTTGTTGCCAACAAGTTCTTTTTGACTGAGTTATTAGTCTAAACTACCAACAGTTGGAAGTTATTAGGCATGGCCTTTCCTGCCTTTCATGCAGTCTCAGGACCACCCTCTCTTCCTCCACCCTGTCCCAAGGTCCCTTCTTAACCTCTCCCACTCCCCAGGAATGGCACACTCTCTGGACCTGCCCTCATACCACTTTTCTTACCAGACCAGGCCCTCCCCAGTCCCCAGCCCCCAAATCTCCCAGACCACAGCAGGCCCTGGGAGCTGGAGCAGGAGAGCTGAGTGAGGCCCAGGCCCCTTTCTCAGCAAATGTCCATTCTCTCTCCCCTTCTCTGGTGGCAGGATGGGCAACACTCCAGATTCAGCCTCAGACAACCTAGGCTTCCGCTGCGCTTCCAGTGCAGGCCGACCGCCAGGGGAGCTGTGACTGGCCATGCAGAAACCAGAAGAGTCCCATGGCACCTAGGCCACTCCCCAGCCACATTCCAAACACAGCCAGACTCCAGAAGACCTCCATCCCCTTCCCCATCCTCTGTGGCAGGCACCTGTCCCCAGGGCAGGAAAGGATCCTGACCTCCACAGAGGGGTGACACTGTGTCTTGGAGAAGGGGCCCAGCTTATTGGTTGTGGCCAGGAGCTGGATGTTTATCTTAGAGGTCAGATATTGACCATATAGGGGCCAGATACTCAAACAGTTGGGACACAGTGCTCAGAAAGGCAGTTTGTAAAAAAAATTTTCAATCTCCTCCTTCCCCCTTTCATGATGTCTGATCCAGGGATCTGACATTATTCAAGGCAGAAACTCCCCCAACCCAGGAATCGAATCAGGGTCTCATGCATTGCAGGCGGATTCTTTACCAACCGAGCTCTCAGGGAATCCAGAATCTCCCCAGGCCTCCTTGTTTTCCTAGCAAGTTGCCATAAAAAGAAAATGATTCCTTTATTTGCCTTATTTGTGGGGTTTCACACATCTCCAAGGGAACCTGGTTTCCAGCACATGAAATGCAGTTCCATGGGCTCTTTAAAGCTCAAAGTCAGTCTTAAAAGGGTCTAGGAGAACCATGGATTTACCAGATGAGACTGTGCACCATGGGAGTCACAGAATGAATAATACTCAGAAGAAACAGCAGATGAGTCCCTTTCTATTGTTTTCTATTGTTAATTATGCAAGGGCTCCCACATGCCTCTATAAACGTCCCCAGAGAAGAACCGGCTCCCGTGGTGTCGCTGGATATTGTGGGGTCAGTAAAAATCGTCTGTGATTGCGATTCTCAGACTGGTCTCTTTGATCCTCACCCTGGGACCCTCCGGGCAGTGCACTGAGTGTCAGTAACTCTGGGGCTCCCAGAGGAGAAGAGGAGATGGTAGTACACCTGGACAGTGGAGCTGCGAGAGGCTCCAGGTTCTAGACCGCAGCTGGTCCCCCAGTCTGGGGGCCTAGCTCCGGCTGCACTGACCACCAAGTGATGCCCCTGAGAGTGGGGAGTGGCCCCCGTTCCTAGGGTCCTGGCCAGGGCCAAGTGCACCCTCTGGACAGGGCCCTGCACATGCTCTCACCCCCTTTCGGTGTCCTCTGCACCCTGCCTTACCCCGCCCCACCTACCCCGCCGGCCCTCCCCTCAGAAGTCCTCCTCAACCAAGGAGAGGAGCACGGCCTTGGGCGTGTTCTCGAAGAGGGCCGCCCGGTTCTGCTGCTGCCCCTTCTTCACCCAGTGACCATAGATTCGGAAAGCGTAGGCATCGATGAGTCGCCGCAGAGGCCGGAGGGCGTAGGGGTCTCGAATGACGATCTCCCGGGTCACGGGCTTCACCCGGCGGTACTGGTAGTAGATGCGCACGGAAGCCAGCACAGTCAGGCAGATCACCTGCGGGAGGCGGGGCCTGAGCACGGAGCCACACCCCCCGGGCCTGTCTCCTCCTGCGTCCAGCGCAGGCCGACCGGAGCTTGTATGCCTCCAAGCCTCGTGTGGTGTCGGCTGGGCACGTCCTAGCGTCACCGACCCCCGACCCCCATTACCCCCATTCCCGCCCTACCCGCAAGCGCAGGCTTTTAGGCTGTCAGCGCCAGAAGCCAGAAGAAATTGAGCTGGAACCATCACAGGGCTGGGTGGGAGGGGGAAGGGCAGGTGCTCTTGAAACGCCGTGGTCGTAAGGAGTCCTTATGAAGGGCCCTGGGGGCTTGGGTTTCAGGGGCCCTGGCGCCTGCCCCGGGGACCCTGAGTGGGAGGTGAGCCCCCAGTACCTTGAACTTGCCCCGGGGGCTGAAGTGACGCACTTCCTCCACCACGTACTGCTGGAAGAAGGGGTGCGCCAAGGCCTCTTCTGCTGAGCAGCGGCTCTGGGGGCTCACCACCAAGAAGCGGGAAACCTAAGAGAAACAAGGCGGAACGGAGGACGTGTCAGGCCGGGGTCTCTCCCCCAGCAGGCGCCTCCATCTCTCCCACCGCTCCCCCCGACGCCGACCCCCACGCCGGGAACACTGGACTTGCCCCTCGCCTGCGCCCGGGAGCCAGCACGCCCGGCCTCTCACCAAGTCCTTCACGGTGTCCGAGTAATCGTCCCATTCCGGTGAGCCAAACTGGTAGTTGCCACTCATGATCATTCTCAACATCAGCATCTGCTTGCGGTGCCAGAAGGGCGGGGAGCCGGCCAGCAGCGTGTACATGATGACCCCCGTGCTCCACCTGGCACCGGGGGAGCGGCGGAGGGAGGCAGGTGGGCGGGCTGTAGCTCCCACCTCTATCACTCCCTCCCCTGCCAGGTGCTCCCGGTCAGAGGGGCACCCCTGTCCCTACAGGTCACCTCCCTCCCCCCAACACACTCACATGTCCACCTCCTTCCCATAGCCAGGGTGGTCATCGTTCATGGAGCACTCGATGATCTCAGGGGCCAGGTAACTGGGGGTCCCACAGACCTCTGCAGGAACAGTTTCCATCGGGGCAGGTCAGCAGAGGCACATGGAAGAGAAAGGCCCACAGAGACAGTGGACATGGAACTGAAGTGGTATGGCCGGACTGGGACTCCGAACACAGCCCCAGGCTCAGAGCCAAGGGCAGGCCAGGGTGCTGGCTCCTATGGCCACCCGCTTGGGGCCTGTCAGTGGCTTGGTCATAGGAGCCAGCACTGGCCTGGAACACAGGCAGTGGGAACCTGGCTCAGCCCAGTTCCAGGAAGAGACACTCAGCCTTGAAATGGTAAGATTTTTTATTGGGGGGGGGGCTGGGGGGGGCGGGGGGGGGGAAACCCGGGCAGTCCCTGTTCCCAGGACAGCTGATGAGAGAGCCTGAGCCCCCGACATGGGCCAGGGCCACGTTACCGGACCTCGCAGCTTCTCTCCTGGCTCCAGCTGGCAGGAAAAGCCAAAGTCTGTAAGCTTGATGTTCATGTTATCATCCAGGAGGATGTTCTCTGGCTTCAGATCCCGATGCACAATGTTGAGTCTGTGCAAGGTGGCGATCACCTCCAGCAGGGCTCTCATGATCTTCCTGGGGTGGCACAGGCACACGTTACCCTCATCTGCTACTCTGCAGGGTCAGGTAACAGGCGGGGAGACCAAAGCCCATAGGCCAGCCCGACTGCAAGTCACAGAGGACTCCAGACAGGCGGACCCACCTAGGCTGGGTCAAGGAAGGAGGGATGCCGCCATAGCCCATGGCGCACACTCCCCAACCAGACCAGTGCATGCCACGCGGCCTCCATGACCTTTGTGCCTAAGCTGGACTCAGACTGGAAGTAGAGAGAGGGGCAAGCAGACCCTCACCTGGTCTCCTTCTCACTCAGGGTGACCTTCTCAGTGAGGTAGTCAAAGAGCTCCCCTCTCTTCATCCTGTGGGGACAGAGGATTTGTCACTGGATGGACCAGCAGGCTACCCCCTCCTTACCCTGTTTCCCACCTAACACTTCCAGGGGTAAAGTGGCCCACTCCCCACGAAGGACCACAATCTGCAGGGAGGAGCTGGGGAAGTGAGTGGAGAGGCTGTCTGGGAAGTTTGGAGGAAGAACAAGGGACACTGGAGGGGTGGGGTGGCACCATTGTGAGGGTCCCCCGTGTGTGGGAGTGACAGCATGGACTGGAACCCATCAAAGCCAAAATCAGTTTGGGGAGGAGAGAGGGACTCTGAGTCCCTGGCCCAAGGTCCCAGACCCAGATTAGAAGGACCAGAGTGTCCTGACTTTTTCCAGGAACAAATGGAAGCAGCAGCAGTACAAGTGATGGAGCAGCGGTTTTGCCTGTTTTTGGATTTCTTAGGATTAAGAAGTGTGGTTCCATCTTCCCACTTGGGAGGATCTAGAAGGAGGTCTCTGCTGGAATAATCTAGTTATACCCTGGAGGGCAACTTGAGGCAGCATTAAAAATAACTTCCCAAGCAACTTCTTCAAAGGTTAGAGACATTTGAGCTGCCCCCAAGGGCTCTACAGGACTGAGCCACTGAGCATATTTGAGACAGCTGCAGCTGGGCAAGGCTGGGAAAGTCTCCCTTGGTTGAATAAAAAAGGTGCATCCTGCCCACCCCTCCAGGGAAAGCAGGGTCCAAGAGATTTTAGCCAGTATCCTTGAGACAAGGAAATCCTTGAACTTAGCTGGTGCAGCAGGGAGGGGAGTTCTCTTTGAGGAGCAGCCCAGAAATTACAGAAATAACCCTTGTTTCAGACATTATCGGTACCATGTTCCTAAAAAGCAGTGTGTGTCTCCGGTTTTGATCACTTCAATTCCATTTAAAACACACTAGGAGAATTCACTAATGGCAGCAGCAGCAGCAAAAAGATATACCAGTAAACACTGGGACACTGCAAGGTCCATCAGCAGGCTCCTGCCTTCCTAGAGCTGGCAGTTTAATTGTACACAAAGGCCACATTAAATGGTGTCTCCACGAAAGTAAGTAACACTGTGCATGTTCAGTATTGTGACCAAAAAATAAAAGTTCCAATGATACAAAATCTGCTTGAACAATTCTCTGAAGTAAATCTAGTCCCTAGATGACAAGGAGCTTATCTCAATAGTCCTGTTGGTGCACAAGCAGGGGAATAGTAACATGTTGTTGACAGTGATAATGGTGATGATGACGTTGATGATAATGTCAATCTTTGAACTACATGCCAAATAGAATCTCTACTGCCTGCCTGTCTCATTGGCCTCTTGCGCCAATACTGCTTCAGCTCTTCCCTCTGCTGGGGGCTCCTTCTCTGGGTCTTGTGGCTGGACTCCATCTCGCCCTTCATCCTGGTCTCTGCTCAGGTCACTTCAGGAGAACATCCCCCACCCGCTCCCTCTGACCCTTGCTCAGCCCTGTGTGTCTGGATATGTGCATAACTCTGTGTGTGTTTTATGACTTGATTGCTTTCTCCTGACTCTCTGTGAAAACGAGTGCATGCAGTAGGTTTGCATATCCTCAGTGTCTAGAATAAGCATTGCCTGGCCACCCTGGTCATCATCGTGGTAGTTAGTAAGGACTAGCATTTACATTCAGAGAAGGCAATGGCAACCCACTCCAGTACTCTTGCCTGGAAAATGCCATGGGCAGAGGAGCCTGGTGGGCTGCAGTCCATGGGGTCGCAAAGAGTCAGACACGACTGAGCAACTTCACTTTCACTTTTCACTTTTCATGCATTGGAGAAGGAAATGGTAGCCCACTCCAGTGTTCTTGCCAGGGACGGGGGAGCCTGGTGGGCTGCCGTCTATGGGGTTGCACAGAGTCAGACACAACTGAAGTGACTTAGCAGCAGCAACGTTTACATTGTGTCAGTCCCTGTGTATTTATTATTCCTGCAGTACTGATGAGAAAGCTGATGTGCAAAGTCATCCAGCCCAGAAGGGACCCACGGTTCAAAACCTGGCAGCCTGACCCCAGGGGGCTGATCTGCCTACAGCCTCTGTGACCTTATTTGATGTCCACCATGTAGGGGGCTGGCTGCTGGTCTCCAGGAAGCCCTGGATGCGGGGGGCAGAGTGGGGGGGACAATAGAATTTTCTCAGTTAGGCCCCAGGCCTGGGTACTTACAGATCAAACACCAAGAAGAAGAAGGTGTTGGTCTCATAAGTGTCCTTCAGCTGTACTGAAATGGAAATGGCTCATCTCAGGAGCAGAGGAGCCCAGGCGGGGCAGTGGAGGCGCAGGGGAGAGGGGATTAAAGGCGCTGTGGGCTGACTCAGAAGGTGGAGGGGGTATCAGGGTTCAAAGGAAGCCTCCCCCGCCCCCCGGGAGAGGGGGCAGCCAGGGACTTTGAACTCCCCATTCCCCCACCCGCATCCCTGCCTGTCATCCCTTCTGTGGGACTGGAAGAGGAGGCTTGGAGCTGAATCCTGGGGGCAGGAAGGTGGAGCTGGGAGCCCCAAGCCTCCGGGTACTGGGCCGGTGGGGCCCTGGGTTGCGGGAGACAGTCTGGGTGTTTCTGGCTAGCTGCACTGGGGCCACACTCCCCGACCTGGGTTATCAGGGCAGAGCGGTGGCAGAGCCCCCTGCCGGGGCTCGGGGCCAGCACTCACTGATGTTGGGGTGTCCCGAGACCTTGCGCAGGATGTCCACCTCCTTCTGCGTGGCCTCCCGCAGCTCCTGCACCTCCTCGGAGCTGAAGCTGCCCCCGCCGGTGATGTCAATGATCTTCACAGCGTACTCCTGGCACGTGGGCTTGTGGATGCAGCGCCTGACGACGCTGCTCACTCCCCTGGGGGTGCAGAGGACAGATGGTCCCGGGGGCCCCTCACCCCCGGGGGAGGCCCACATTCAGGCCACAGCAGAGAGGTCCTGCCTTGTCCCCCAACTCCCTGTGAGCTTCGGGGCAGCAGTCCCCAACTTTGGGGCCCATTTTTGGCACCAGGGGCCAGTTTCATGAAAGACAGTTTTTCCATGGACCTGTGGAATGAGGGATGGTTTTGGGTTGACTCAAGCGCATTACATTTATTGTGCATTTTATTTCTATTAGTATTGCATCAGCTCCACCTCAGAGCATCAGGCATTAGATCCCGGAGGTTAGGAACCCCTGCTTTGGGGGACGGAAGGTTGAATAAGGAACAGGGGGTGGGGGTGATTTGCCTGGAGCCAAAGAGGAAGAAGTCTGCTTTCAGGCCTCCTGGTTCCTGGTTCAGTGCTCTTTCTCAGCACAGAGGAAGAAATGGTACACTCACTCCTAGGACCGCAAACTTCATTCTGACACCTGATCCCTGACCCTGAGCCAAGGCTGGGTTTGGATGTGCTGTCAACAGCTCTGGGGTTGGGGGGTGGGGCTCCCTTTGCTGGGAGGGTCTCTGTTCTGGGTGCCCTTATACCTGCTTCCTCCATCCCAAACCCCAAACTGAAGTTTCCTCCAAGTGGACAGTGCTTTGGGGATGAAGACAGTCAGGGCTCAGAGTCAAGAAGACATTGTTCCTGCCTGCAGAGCTGGCCAGAACCTTGGATAGCACTTCGTGGGGGAGGTCTGGGCCTTACCTGCCCAGGATCTCCTTGGGCTCATAGTTCTCATAGAAGCCCTGTGCAGAATGGGAGTCTGGCAGCGACTTGTCCTGGGTCATATCAGCTCTAAAAGGGGAACAGAAAGAAACCGTCAGCCTTCCTGACCTAGGGGATGTGGTCTGTGAGGGCTAAAACCATCTCTCCTTTAGCTTTGTATTTCCTGGCATAGGGCTCACCTCTTGTGAATATTCAAAATAAATGCTTGTGAATTTTATAGATGGCCAATGGGAATGTGCTGTATCACACAGGGAGCTCACCCTGGTGCTCTGTGTCAACCTAGAGGGGTGCAATGGGATGGGAGGTGGGAGGGAGGTTCAAGAAGGAAGGGACATAAGTACAGTTATGGCTGATTCCTGTTGGTACATGGCAGAAACCAACACAGCACTGTAAAACAATTACCCTTCAATTAAAAATCAATAAATTTTTTAAAATAAAAAATAATTTAAAAAACACTTGTGAATTTTTAGGAAGCTCTGGAAAGAGCCCAGCTTGCTTCTCCCCACTGGTGTAAACTCTTGTGACCCCAGGTGACCACGTGGCTCCCAAAATGTTCTCCTTGTTAGCTGTTGCTCCTTCTGTTGCTCCTCCCCAGAAGCAACTCCTGCTGTTGCTCCTCCCCAGAAGGAGCAGCAGATGGTCAGCCAGGTCCAAGCCCAGGTTCGAGGCAGGAATCATCAGACCACTGGGCCCCAGGGTTAGCTCTGACAAGGCCAACACACCCCTGGCTTTAGGAAGAACCACCAACAAACTCTGCAAAGGACAAATTAAAGTGCTGTTTCCTTTTCCTCTTTGAGGAGATGAAGCTGGTCCTGCTTTCCTTTGCCTGCCCTCTGCACTTGTGGAAAAGGTGAGAAACTTCACGGTTTCATCTTCAAATACGGTGCCCCTATAATCTCACCTTATCGCTCCAGTAGTAACTGTCCTACCCGGAAAACACCTCTCCTTCCAGGACAGGCTTCCTATGCTTCCCACTGCTGCTTCCTCACTCTTGTCCTTAACCAGGACTTCTGTGTCACTCTCCCTCCTGCTCTCTACCTTCCTTCCTCTGTTCTCTTTCCTCCTTTCTTTTTTTCCCCTTCCTTTTTTTAAAAGTTTTTTTTCTCCCCCTATATTGTTGTTTTATTTTATTTTGGGAGCTGAACCACTGGGCATGCGTGATCCTAGTTCCCCAACCCGGGATCAAACCCACACCCCCTGCACTGGAAGCTTGGCGTCTTAACCACTGGACTACCAAGGAAGTCCCCTTTACTCCTTCCTTTCTTTCTTTCATACTCTGAGAAGCACTGGGCCAGGTGCTCCGAGGGATGCGGAGCTTGATGGGTGAGTCCTGGTCCCGGCTTCTGGTGTCACTCGTGGACATGTGCCCACTCCATCCAACTGTGATGGTCTCTGGGACTTCCCAACCATCCCTCCCGCTGTGCCCAGGGCAGGTGTATTACTAGTGCTGCCCCACAGATTTAAGTCAGCGGCCAGAGGTATCCCTCTGGTCCAGATTCCTGCCCACAGGATGGTCCTGTCCTCAGCATGCCCCGGGCCCTACCTAACAATGACCAGTGAGCCCTGGGTGGTTCCACTGCACTGTGGGCAGAACGGAGCCAGGACACTCGGGCCTGGACCCAGAGGAGCTGGCCAGCTTTGCTTTAGGAATGTGGAGGCCACTGGGCACTGAACTCCTTCCTCGCTCGGAGGATTTGAGGAATGGAGAAAATGCTGTACCAACCGGAAGAGGGGCAGAGAGAAAACAGGCACGAGCTTCCACCCACCATGGCCAAAGCTGCCTCTGGTCCTACTTCCATCCTGCTTTCTGGGTCCAAGAAGGCTTGGCCTGATCAAGGGGCCAGTTTGCTGACTGGCGGCAGCCCGGGCTGCCTGGGTACAGGCTGGCTGTTCCAGGAAGCCTGGTGTCCTCACTGCTGGGTGCCTGGTTACCGGGGGAAGGACAAGAATAACAAGAGTCTCCTCTGCCAGTGACAGGCCTGGCGCTGCCTCCACTCCACCCTCGTCAGCAACCCTGGCTGAGCACAGGAGTGTCTGTTCCGCAGAAAAATTAACCCAGTTCCTGGTGAGTCCTGTAAAGTTCCAAGGCAGGCATCTGTTCTCCCCCTCCCCACCTCTCAAAGCTGGGTAAGAGGTCTCTCCCTTCCCCCAGCCCTCCATGCGCAGAGAGTGTATCCAGCCCCAGCCTGGCATGCCATCCCATCCGGGTACCCCATCCCCTGGCATAACCAGCTCCACCCGAGTTCTGGTACTGGGCGGGGGGGGGTGGGGAGGTCCATCTTGCCCCATCCCCTTGCTCTAGGCCTAACTTGGGCCAGCTTCGTGCCTCTGTCAACTGCCCCCACCTGCATCCCCCAAAACGCCTTTGGAAAGGGTCCCCAAATGCGAGGACATAGCCCGGTCCTTTTTGGAACATGACATCTCTCCCTAAAACTGACAGTCAGCGAACAGTCACAGGGATCTACTTTCTGTGGACAAATAACTTTCAAAAGTCAATGCTGCCATTCTCCTGGGTTTGTCTACTGTCAGAAGTGGGGAGAAGTGGGCCTAGTGGGTTTGGGAGGGTTCTGTCTTCTCTACCCCATGACCTCTCCTGCTCCCCACCTGGCTTTTATCACTCACTGACCCAGCTACTCACCGCTATGTCCTCGCAGGCCCTGGAGTGAACGGGATGGGAATCCCAAAGGTCCCGGACCCCCCCAGGGAGAGGGAACAGCGGAGGACTGAAGCGTGTCCCGAGCAGACACTTGCGGCCCGAGTAGCGTATCTTGCTGTTCTTCCTTCGGGCTTTGCTACTTGAGGACGGAAGGCTGATGTGCCAAAAATAAAGCACAACTGCAAAGCTGGGAGGCTGGCCAAGGCTTGGCAGGCCAAGTCTCACCAGGTGGTGACCTCTGGTGGAGGGTGAAGGAAGTTTGGGTGGCCTGGGAGCAGGCAGGACAGCACACGGTGATCAGTCAGTGATGTCTTCCCTCGGGAGTTCACTCAGCCTCCAGGCCTGGAGAACAAAGCCAGCTTGCCAGGAATGCACTGGCTTCTCTGTGTGCTGAGTGCCCTGGAGACACCCTTGTACACCTACCCTGCAAGCCTGGTTGCTCGGGGGAGCCGCTCAGCTACGGTTTGTGTGGCTGTCTGACCAAATGTAGACCTCAAGTTATCCAGTACTCCATCTCTGATCAAGATTTCATTCTTAACGCATTTTGTGTTCAGCCAGCAGTTCCTGATGAATGAGAGGAGGTCAATGTGCCAGGAAAAACACTTGGGTGCTAACTGTGGGCGGCTTTGGGCTCTTTGGGTGAGGGTCCTCATCAGTATGATTCTAGCTTAAGAGGTTGACAGAATTGGAAATAATGTATGCTGGCACAAAAGGGCACTTAAAAAAACATTTCAGACAAATTAAGCGTTTTTATATTTATTTTTTATTTATAATTTATTTGGCTGTGTCGAGTCCTAGCTGCGGCTGGAGGGGCCTTTGATCTTGTCACTTCTTTGCATGAGGACTCTAGTTGCGGCATGTGGGATCTACATCCCTGACTCAGGCCTTCTGCATTGGGAGCGTGATGTCTTAGCTACCAGACCACCAGGGAAGTCCCAGTAGACACTTTTTTAATGCTCTCTCATTCCAAAGCTACCTGTTCTTCAAACCCCTAATTCTAATACACCAAATGAAGAAACGGATAATACTGTGCTTCATACAGATGCTGAGCCTATAAAAACCCACTTAATGAGCATTTTACAATGTACTGCAAATGCACTCTCACTTGGGCCCCTTAAACTCTGGTATTAAGCCAGTTTTAGAGAATGTGATTTGTTCAATGAGGTCACCAAGTAGAAGGGCCTGAGTCAACCCCAGGTGTAGGCCCACATGCTCTTTCCATGTCACCATCTCTTTCATTCCAGGGAAATACTTTGCTGAATTGCTACACAGAAAGGAGTTGTGAATGACTTTGTGTCTATCCATAAAGGCCACCACCTTACTGAGATGCAACATTTGGTCCCAAGCATAAAAACACTTAAGTCCCCTCTTACTATCAAAAAGACTCATTTTTCTCCCTCTCCTGATTCTAAGCTGTAGACTCATGCTAGTTTAGTTTCAATGCAAGACAAAAATCCCTCTGACCTCAGGGCAAAAGGCCAACATACCTAGTGAATCATTCCCTGTGCCCTTTTCTGTAGTCATGGTTCCCACCCAGGGGGAGGCCAGGTCAGCCAGACTCTTGCATTTTACTTTCAGAGGTTCATTTTCCTTGGATTCATTGCTTCAACCCTATTTGGGTACCCAACATAACCATCTTGCCTTGGACATAAACAGCATTAACACTATGAACTCAGAGGTCTTAAGCGTTTAGGAAAATAGACAAAGGAGCCCACTGGTGAACCCAGGAGGGAATAGGCTGGGCGACTGGATGAGAATGAATTGTCTATGATCATTTAGGTCCTTGGGCAATGCAGTCTTGACCTCTTTGAGGAACTGAATTAGATTAGGTACAGAATGGGGCACTCTGAGAACACTGCTGAGGATAGGAGGTAACAACTGAATAATTCACTCAACAGCATTTCACTCACCTCATGGTAACAGAGAGGAAAATAAAAAATCAGATAATGGGAGCTCTGAGAGGTATATTTGAAAGTCAGAAAACTGCAGACCATGTAGACTTGAGGTCAACTCCCAGAAGCAAATGAAATTTTTTTTTTTTTTTTGCAAATGAAATTTTGAGTGGTGAAGGATAGAGCTGGATTCATAAAAAAAAAAAAAAAAGATGCACACTAAATGGAGTCCATCTCCTTAAGATAACATGGAGTAGGCAACTTAAATCTTTCAGGAAGAGCAACATGCCATGCCTTAAATAGAATGAATTAAAAAAAATTTTTTTTATTTGGCTATGTCAAGTCTTAGTTGCAGCACATGGGATTTTTCATCGAAGCACATGGACTCTCTAGCTGCGGCACACAGGCTTAGCTGCCTTGTGGCATGTGGGATCTCAGTCCCCCGACCAGGGATGGAACCCACGACCCCTGCATTGCAAGGCAGATTCTTAACCACTGGATCACCAGGGAAGGCCCCTTAATGCCTTAAGTAGAGTGAAAGCACTGGCAGGGGAACCACCTGCATTAAGGGAATGATTTTTCATCTCCAACCAATTAACTGGATGTTCCAGGGTGACAGTGATAGGTACTGCTGACCTGGCCACATGGAGACCGCACGTATAATGGCTCTGCTCCCATGTTTCCTTTATCACTCTGATTTAGGACAGTACTGCACCTGGAACCTGTTTAAGGCGCAGCACATTTGCTGGGGAGTAACAATGTGGCCACTGCTGTAATACCCAGAGACTATAAACTATATGCATGTAGAGACAGCTGTGTTTTCCTGCAAAATCCATTTTGTTCAGCATATGTGATTTATAACCTTCTACTTAAGAAAGAAAGAAAAGTGACTAGAAAGAAAATCACTTTATTCTAATTAAATCACAAACAATAACATCAGAAAAGCACGCTTAAGAGGCCACAACCACCTCTTCTGCCCAATCCCAAACTCAATACCATCTCAATGAACTTCTATATAGTGACGACACCCTCTTCCACTGCAATGGTGAAGAACAAAAGCTACTAATGATTAAGGAGAGGTTTAACGGGTGGTCTCACAGTTCACATCTTCACTACTAATTATATTTTAAATGCTAAATCAACATGGTCACGAGAGGTGATTTTTCATGTCTTCAACTGGAACTTCTTGATTAAGCTAATCCTGCAAACAGAAAAGGTTTGTTAGAAGAGCACTAGCTACATGTTCTCAACAAAGCAGAAGTCCTCCAAATGATGGAGGAGGGATGGAAGCCAAGGTTATTAGTTTCTTTCATAAGAAACTGTTTAAGGTATCTTGAAGTGAAGTGAAAGTTGCTCAGTTGTGTCCGACTCTTTGTGACCCTATGGACTACACAGTTCATGGAGTTCTCCAGGCTAGAATACTGGAGTTGGTAGTCATTCCCTTCTCCAGGGGATTTTCCCAACCCAGGGATTGAACCCAGGTCTCCTGCATTGCAGGAGGATTCTTTAACAGCTGAGCCACCAGGGAAGCCCAAGAATACTGGAGTGGGTAGCCCATCCCTTCGCCAGTGGATCCTCCCAACCCAGGAATAGAACCAGGGTCTCCTGCACTGCAGGAGGATTCTTTACCAACTGAGCTACCAGGGGAGCCCTAGGCATCTTGCCACCAACCAAACTTCAACTCTACACTTGTCACAAATGAAAAAGAGAGGGTATATGTACTTCTGGGCACAGAGTTCTGAAGCAGAAGTTTAGTCACTTTGGTATTAGATGGAGCTTCACCATAGACTTCTGATAAAACTTGGCCATGCAATCTCTTAATTCCACAGTTCAACCACCTGAAAAAATTAACTTCTGCCATATTTACTGCCATAAATAAAGGCAGTAAAATGAAAACAAGCATTTTCAATAGATGGTGAATTCCTAGGTTGATAGGAGGAAATTATCAAAAAAAAAAAGAGCAAGAGAGAGAATAAGTTGACTGCCAATATTCCAAAGAGCCTAAAGCTCAAAGTCCCTCAGAGGGATCTAATAAACTTGTCTCTCTCGAAGGGGGTGTGTAGACTGACAATGCCCCATCAAATCTTGTGCACATTTCTGGACTCTGGTGAAATAAGCACTGAGGCTATGCAACAGCCACAGTTAAGATCTTGGCACACTAATCTATACCTGCTTAAGGAAGAATCAAACTAAGAACATAACTGGCAAAAGGTAAGATAATGACTAGAGGTCTCTGGACCAGCTCCTTGTTAGAAGAGTTGGATTATTTTTAGAGTAAACAAAATCTCCTCCAATTTGTCAGTTTAGTTTATCAAACACAGACTCTGTAAGTGTTACAGGGGCCAGGAGTACCATTCAGTGTATGAAACAGATCCAAGTTCAATCATGAATTGAGAGGTCACCTACCGTTGGCCAATCTGCACTGCTTCAGCACCTCGCTGAAACCCTCGCAGAGTTTAAGGTCACCCTGGCTCTGGGCACACTCCAGGAACTGCTTCACCTCGTAGAAGCAGGGGCCGTTCTGCTGCAGCTGTGCCGGCTGGGCTCCCTGAGGCTCCTGCAACGTTTAGGACTATTAAGGAAGGAAATCAGACCTACACCCAGACCAAGAGAAACAGCCACTCTGAGGTTAACTGGGGAAACAGAACTAGAACCAGACTCAAATTAAAGTTCCTATCTCTTAACATGGAACATGAAGAAATTTAAAGGCAGAAAGAAATGAGCTGTAACAAAAATTCCAGTTGTAGTCAGAAAGACTCATGAACAAAGATGCAATTTAAAGTGGTTATTTGGGCATCGAAAGATCAACGGTTCAGTGACGTTTCATCAAGGAAAAAATGGGATTACTACAGAAAAACAGAGGAACGCGAGCTTTAGGTACACTAGAAAGACAACAAAGTATATGCCCACCCTCCCTAGAGAAGAAAATTCACGTGTCAGAAATAAGGGCAGTGGCAAGTATTAGGAAAGATATCAGAGAGCATAAGAGTCACAAAAAAGATTTCTGAACACTTAACTAAGATTGAGACTGGATGAGTTAAGAGTGACCAGGAAAATAAATATATATTTATATTCATTCATTCATTTATGCCAAGCCACCTGGCTTGTGGGATCTTAGTTCCCCAATCAGGGAGTGAACCAGGGCCCATGGCTGTGAAACAACTAAGTCTTAACCACTGGACCACCAGGGAACTCCCCAGAACATTCAAAATAAGGGGGAAAGGGCTGCTTGACAGTGCATCAGGATGAACTGCTACAATTCTACGCCCTGGGGAGAAATACCTTGTGTACAAGATTCTCTGATACTGGCCTAAGGAAGGTACTAACTCAACTACCAAACGTGGCTCTTGATAAACCATTTTCCACATGTGGAGACAGTGCCAAGACATAAGGAACCTACAAACAACTAGGTTTTCTCATAAAATACACCACCAAAGGGAATGCTGCCCCAAGTCTTACCTGGTAAGTGATGTCAGGCCTTGAGGGTTCAGCACTGCTTCCTCCACTGAAGCCCCCAGTGAGGGCGTGACCCAGAGTGTGGCCGACGGCAGAGCCCACAGCCACGCCAGCAGCAGTGGTTGCCATCTGCGCCATCAGGCCTGGCTGCCGGGGAGCAGCAGCAGGGGAGCCAACAGCAGATGGAGGAGCCGCTGCTGGTGGCTGAGCTGCGGGCGCTGGCCTGGGCGCTGCTCTCATCTGAGGCGCGCGGCTGTGAAAGAAAGGAACAAAAAGTAGTAAGTTCCCATTCCCAGCCAGGTTTGGAAACTGTCAACTTAAACAACCAACCCTTGTATATTAAAATAAACCTCAGGGTTTTAAATGATCAAACACAAATACGATATACATACAAGAAAACTTCACAGAACATAATTCCCTAAGCTATTTACATCATTTCCTCTCTTGAACCTTTTGTTAAGGTTGTAATCACCGAGTATAAACTTCTCTTCCCTGCTTTTTTGCAACCATCTCCATGTATTCACAAAGTCTATAGCATCTTTAAGAACACAGTTATCCCAAAACTTCATAAAAATTGATATAACTGTTCATGAGACAAAACCTTCTGCCTTTATGGAGCTGACACTGAGGGATCAAGTGAATGTTAAGGAAAAAATATTAAGAGAGGGAGGGCAGCATGTTCTGGGATGTTGCAATTTTAGGACCCTCAAGGGAGGTAACAACTGAGTAAAGACCGACAGTCATCTACGGAAATAAACTTAGTCCAATTCCTTCATTTCACAGACTAGAAAACTGAAACCCAGCAAGTGGAACTGACTTGCCTGGACTGTTATACATCTGGGTATCTTTAAAATTTCACTAAAATGTCCAGTGGCAACCTACTCCAGTATTCTTGCCTGGAGAATCCCATGGACAGAGGAGCCTGGCAGGCAACAGTCCACGGGGTCGCAAGAATGGGACACAACTTAGCAACTAAACCACCACCCAATATGTCCAGTACCGCTCTAAAAATCTTTCACATAGATTATACTCTCTGTCCATTTTTTAGATTGTTTCCTTGAGTGCTCTTCCCTCAGTTAAGGCTAGGTCAAAAGTTTATGACTTCCGATCAGCTGGTATCCAGTATCTGGTCTAACTTCTCAAAAAATGTGATTTCCGCTCCTTTGGATAGTAGCATCTTTCCATTACTGAACTCCTTCTCTACACTCCTAACACACTGTTTGAACACAATTCACCTTAGTCTAGAGAAGCAATGTGGTACTGTGCTAAACGTTTTGAAGATGTCACCAGAAAACTCTGAGACCTGGCTTCTCCAAACATAGAGAAGGACAGCAGTGAGTGGTCCTGAAGAGAGATCTTAGCTCCCTGTCCAGGGTAATCAGGAATGAATTTTCATGTCCAGGATGAAAATCAGAAATCCCAACCACTAGACCACCGGAAGACTCTTGAGAGTCCCTTGGACTGCAAGGAGATCCAACCAGTCCATCCTAAAGGAAATCAGTCCTGAATGTTCATTGGAAGAACTGATGTTGAAGCTGAAACTCCAATACTTTGGCCAAAACTGATGGCCAAATGAGAACCAACTCATTTGAAAAGACCCTGATGTTGGGAAAGATTGAAGGCGGGAGGAGAAAGGGACAACAGAGGATGAGATGGTTGGATGGCATCACTGAATGAATGGACATGAGTCTGAGTAAACTCCGGGAGTTGATGATGGACAGGGAGGCCTGGCGTGCTGCAGTCCATGGGGTCGCAAAGAGTTGGACACGACTGAGCGACTGAATTGAACTGAGACCACCAGGGGCTGGAGGCTAGATGCAGAGTTCCTGGCTCATGCCCTGTTTGAAAGCAAAAATGTTTCCAAGAAGCAAAAACTATAAAAACAGGTATATAGTTTAACTTAAGTCAGAAACTAGGCAGAAATACACACCCAGAGAGGAGTTCCAGCATCCTGAATGACACACTCAGTAGAGAGGTGATTTAAATCACTTACACAGGACAGTCCTTCAAGGTCTTTGTTTACATTTGGCCAATTGTCTGTTTTTCACACAGTGACTATTCCTAGAACCCTCCCCAAGATGTGCGTGCAACTTTTTGCTAAGATGGATCCCATTGTGGAGGCCTGTGGTACATTCCACACTTATCACGGAGTGGCACACCCTCTCTTTCTGACCCCCACGGAGCCTTTCTGCCCATGTGCAGAGAGGAAAGTTTTCCTCGACCTCAGGAGAGGACACCTTATCTCTTCATTTCAGCAGAGTTCAGCTTCTGCCACTAGCTTTGTCCTTAGTATCAGGGCGAGAACAAAGCTTCAGTTTTACTCCACTTGACAAATACCAGCTGCCTGGCCCAGGGGCCCATCTATCTCCTACCTCTGCATGACCTTGGACAAGTCCCTTATTCTGCTTCTCCAGTTTCCTTGTTCCTGTAACAGGAAAACACCTACCTTCTGAGGCTATCAGGAGGTGCAACTGACAGTATATTTTACAAGTATTTTATGAACCGGAAATGTCATGCACACGTGAGACCTTAGGCACTGTATACTGGGCTGAGCCCTCGGAACGCTCACTGCTTATGGAAGGTGCTCAAAGGTTATTTACTTGAACTGAGATACGATCATTTTCCTGTTTATACCATCTTTATTCTAATTTTTTTTTCCTTATTGTTGTTGTTGCTATTTTTGACGTTTCAGCCAGATTACACTTACAAATATCCACTTTCTAGAACTGGCATGTTTTAACATAAAATGGACTCTAAAATATGTTAAGAAATAACTCATGGACATTCGAAATTAGGAAGTTTGCACTAACGGGAAAGCTACCCAAAGCCTCATAACCAGTTTGCGGCGACCGGAGAAAGGCCCACGCCGCCCCAGCCTTCGGACGCCCCCGCCCGTAGACGCCCCGCCGTCCCGAGGCAAAGCACAGCCTCCCTCTGTGTCACGGCACGGGCAGGACCCCATCCCCGCAGTAGTCTCACCTGGCAGGAGGGGCCACGCGGGAAGTGCGGCTTCGGCTTCCACGAGGCATCTTGACTGCACTCCTAAGCGACGTAGACAAGCGGGACACTCACAGACCCCGGCGGATTCTGCGAAGAGCGACAGCGGAAGTTGGGAGGCGGGGCTGGTCTTAGCGCGCGGCCAATCAGCGCACAGGCCTTCCGTTTTCCGACGTCTCCGCGGGTCTGAAGGTCACAGGAAGAGCAGGGTGTCACGGCGGCGCCTCGTCGCACTCAGTTGACGTCAGAAGCTCGGCGGCCGGACTGTAGAAAACCGGAGATGGACATGGGTGTGGAAACTTTGTCCGAGCCTAGCGCGAGTCAGAACCGTTTCCTAGGGCACAAGGACCGTCGCTTCTACCTTCAAACGTTTTCTTATTAATGTGGTAGGTCAGCTCCAACCTTGAGAGAGTGAGTCAGACCTCAGGCGTGGTTGTCCCTGGACCTTGGGTCAGTTACTTAACCTTTCTCACCATTAAGTTCCTCATTTGAGTAAATATTTTTTGAGGCACAGTGTGGGCACATAATAAGAACTGAAATGAAGAAAACGGACAATTTTAGGGATCGACAGAGCCGAGTTGGTTCTACTTGGGTTTTGTCTGTTCATCCAGTAAACAAAAGTTAGATTCAGGCAGTAATAATGCCTTACTTTTATGTATTTCACACATTTCCGAACCCCTTCATGTGTATTATAGAACTTGTGCCCGTAATTGGAATGATATTCGTTCACTGATAATGAAATAAGGTGTTCTGAATGATCTCCCAAGTGCTAGGTAGGTTCTGAAGATAGAGCAGGAAACAAGACTACCTTCATGGAGTTTAAATTCATAGAGGCGAGATACAAACACCTATATTAATTAGATGGTGGTGATAGGAAGCAAAAGCAGGATAAGCCAGGTGTAGAGAGTTAGGGGTCGGAGAGGGCAGGAGTTCTTTTTTTGAAGGGTCAGTATTTGAACGGAGTCCTTAAGGAAGTGGGGAGGCAAGCCTCCTCAAGGGTAAGAGCATTCCTCACAGTGAGAACAGCAATTGCAAAGGCCCCAAGGATCTGTGCTTCAGTGATACTTGGTGGAAAATTCTTTTAACCATATATTTTAGTGCCTCTGCAGTAGGGGACAAGTAAACTAATGGCATTTCATGGGGGGCTTCATGGAAAAGTCCTTGGAGATGGGATGGGTTTTATGGAGGAGAGAAAGCAGAGGTAGAACCTTCATTTCTGCTTGGATGTCAGTCAGAAATTTCCCCCTTTCACCAGAGGTGACAGAGTTTAAAGCAGCCTTTCTGGCAACAGCAGAATGTTTGTGGAACTGAGGGGTAAATAATGCAAAAAATTTTGTGAAAAAGTTTTAGTTTCACAGAATTTCTTAAAGAAATGAAAACTGTAAATGGTAAACCTTTGTATTTCCCTTTGGATAATTCATAAAAAGAGATGGGAGAAAGGAACCTTATTTATATACTTTTTTTTTTTTTTCCCCCAACCCCCCCATATATACTTATTTTTAATTGAAGGATAATTGCTTTAGGAACCTTATTTATAAAGGACATTCTGGGACCAGAAGAGCTTAGACTGAGGAGAGCTTTGGACAGACAGGCATGCAGACCAGAACAGAGACAGTTTTAATTTACCTTGCTAAGTCATTCATTCCTAAATTAAGGAAAGTTAAATGTTTGTACAAGGCTATTTTGTGATAGTAAAAGAGTAAAAAGTTTAAGTCTCTGTCAGTAGAATACAGGTTTAAAAAATTATGGCACACACACAATATCAGTTCAGTTCAATCCCGCAGTCATGTCTGACTCTGCGGCCCCATGGACTGCAGAAGGCCTTGCCTCCCTGTCCATCACCAGCTCCCGGAGTTTACTCAAACTCATGTCCATTGAGCCGGTGATGCCATCCAACCATCTCATCCTCTGTCGTCCCCTTCTCCTCCTGCCTTCAGTCTTTCCCAGCATCAGGGTCTCTTCAAACAAGTCAGCTCTTCGCATCAGGTGGCCAAAGTACTGGAGTTTCAGCTTCAACATCAGTCCTTCCAATGAACATTCAGGACTGATGTCCTTTGCGATGGATTGGTTGGATCTCCTTGCAGTCCAAGGGACTCTCAAAAGTCTTCTACACCACAGTTCAAAAGCATCAATTCGGCACTGAGCTTTCTTTATAGTCCAACTGTCACATCCATACGTGACTACTGAAAAATCATAAAGCTATATATAAAGCTACAAAAAAAGTTTTTCTGTATATTGATATGAAATGATTTACAAGATAAACTGTCAAGAGAAAAAAAGCAAATGGCAGAATTGAGTGCAAGGTGCTATATTTGTGTGAAATGGAGAGAAAAGACCATACTGTGTGTGTGTAAAATATCTTTAGCTGATAACACTGGTTGCCTTGAGGCAGTGGCACAAATTCAGTTAAACAGTAATCAAAATTTGAGCAAAGAACTCTTGCAGACGTTGTTACAGATATTTGATACAGGCATTTGGCTGAGTGGACTCGATGATTGCAGTTAAAAATTGCAGAGGGAGACAAAAGGTAAGGGGAAAAAATCCTGAAGGCTAAGATAAATTATCAGAAGCTTTAAAACTGCAGACTTTGCTCCATAAATTCCATATCTAGGAATTTTCAAAAGTTGTGAATGTGAAAGAAATTAGCCATAAGGATGTTGGTTTAACAAAATGTATAAAATAGGGAAAACCTGAAATACCCTAAGTGTCTTGCAATGTATTTAGAATTAGTTAAATAAGTTCTAGTACCTACATATGATGAAATGTTAGACATCCATTTAAAATGTTATAGAAGAATATCTGACATGAGAATTGTCTTCACACAATATTAAGTGAAAGAGCAGATTATAAAATAGTATATACAGTATGTATTTTGAGAAAGTTCATATGTATTTTAAAAACTGGAATTATATACAGCCAAGTAGTGATGTTATCCATTGGATACTGCTTTCTCTGCTTCCTTCTTTTTTTTTTTTTTTTTGGCCTGTCTCTATTTTCCAGTTTGTCTACAGTGAACACACAATGAATAAACCTAGTCTGGTGGTTTAAAACATGTCCTCAAATTCGTTGACACTCCTTTCAAAAGGTAGACTCAAATTAAATTCTTCTCCAACCTCGTGAGAGACACTGAGCTAGGACTACCCAGCTAAGCTGCTCCCAAATTCTTGACCCACAGAAGCTAAGATAGTAATTTGTTACACAGCAATACATAACCAATACACGTAATTTCTACAGTGACCATATCTGAATTTTAAAAGCTCTACTATCTAAAATGAGCAAAATCTACTTAGAACACTTTACAGGTTGCTTTAACATAGCTGATGTCTATCTGGGTATGCTGTACTTTACAGCAGAAATTGTGAGGAACTGAGATGTTTTAAAACATTAAGGTCCATACACTTTGTACTCAGTTGCTCAGTTGATTAACACTCTTTGTGACCCCATGGACTGTGGCTCACCAGGCTTCTCTGTCCATGGGATTTCCCAGGCAAGAATACTGGAGTGGGTTACCATTTCCTGCTCCAGGGGTTCTTCCTGACCCAGGAATCGAACCTGTGTCTCCTGCATTGGCATGTGGATTCTTTACCACTGCACCACCTGGGAAGTCCATACACTGTAAATGTAGTTTTGTGTTTGGGTAACTAAGACATATGTATATGTTTATAGAGGCTTGCACATACCAGACAAAAATGAATGAATGAATTTAACTAATGGTCTAAAAGTACAAAATACTATAAAACAAGTTGTTGTGTTGTTCATATGAAGTTCTAAACGCTGGGCTGGAAGAAGTGCAAGCTGGAATCAAGATTGCCAGGAGGAATATCAATAACCTCAGATATGCGGATGACACCACCCTTATGGCAGAAAGTGAAGAGGAACTAAAAAGCCTCTTGATGAAAGTGAAGGAGGAGAGTGAAAAATTTGGCTTAAAGTTCAACATTCAGAAAAGTAAGATCATGGCATCTCATCCCATCACTTCATGGGAAATAGATGGGGAAACAGTGGAAACAGTGTCAGACTTTATTTTTGGGGGCTCCAAAATCACTGCAGGTGGTGATTGCAACCATGAAATTAAAAGATGCTTACTCCTTGGAAGGAAAGTTATGACCAACCTAGATAGCATATGAAAAAGCAGAGACGTTATTTTGCCAACAAAGGTCTGTCTAGTCAAGGCTATGGTTTTTCCAGTGGTCATGTGTGGATGTGAGAGTTGGACTGTGAAGAAAGCTGAGCACCGAAAAATTGATGCTTTTGAACTGTGGTGTTGGAGAAGACTCTTGAGAGTCCCTTGGACTGCAGGGAGATCCAACCAATCCATCCTAAAGGAGATCAGGCCTCGGTGTTCATTGGAAGGACTGATGCTGAAGCTGAAACTCCAATACTTGGCCATCTCATGCAAAGAATTGACTCATTGGAAAAGACCCTGATGCTGGGAGGGATTGGGGGCAAGAGGAGAAGGGGACGACAGAGGGTGAGATTACTGGCTGGCATCATCGACTCGATGGACATGAGTTTGAGTAAACTCCGGGAGTTGGTGATGGACAGGGAGGCCTGGAGTACTGCAGTCCATGGGGTCACAAAGAGTTGGACACGACTGAGTGACTGAACTGAACTGAAAGCATTTTAAGGGAATGGATATTCAGTGTGAATGATGGCTTCAGGGAGAAAGTGGCACTTTTAAGTATAGCTGACACTAGTTTTAGAAAAATTAAAATTGATTAAAGGCACTCTGAGTAGGATAGCACAGATTTAAATGAAGAGGAAGAATTGAATATGGTGAATTTAGAGGACAGAAGACCTGTGTCAAGAACCAGTGTGTTTTTGGAAGTTGTGAGAAACAAATTTAAGAAAATCCAATAGATGATTTCCAGCACAATATAAGGCATCTAAGCTTTTTAACCTACAAGGTTACAGCTGTCATTGAGGGTTTTTATATGATTAAAATGATCTTCAGGAAGATTAATCTGGCTACCTCTGTGATGTAGCAGAGGGAGACTAAGGGTAAGGGAAAAAAATCCTGAATGCTAAATAAGACAGTGGTGATGGGAACATTATTAGTAGCTACTTGCCTATTATATATCAGGCAGCTTTATATGCATTATTTCATTTATGCTTCACAAGAACTCTTGAAATAAGTACTGTATCATTCCTAACTTATAGGTAAGGATACAGATGTATAGAGTTAAACAACTTGCCCAAGTCCATACAGGCATTTTACTCCAAAGCCAGGAGGACTCCTACCACACTGCCTGAATTTTGGAGACATTTTAAAAGAATTAATGAAGTGAGTGAAAGAACTTAAGGCTTCCTGACAAGAGAGGATAAAGAGGAGGGATCATGTTCTGTAAACTTAAAAATAATTCCCATTTATTGAGCACCAATTATGTGTCAAGTCCTTAAGTGTCTTAGATATTTTATATACTTTATCAATAATCAGTTTGGCAGGGTAACCCAGTATTATTCCCATTTTACAAATGTGAAACCTGAAGCTTGGCAGAAGTTGAAAGTAGTTACCACTCAAAGTCTGCTGAATGCCAGGTTGATGAACAGTCATCGCTAGGATTAAAATTCAGGTTGATCATTCCAGAACACCACCCTTCTTTCCTAACCAGGCACTCACCACTGGGTGCAAAGGCCTGACAGAATGCAGACAAGAGATAGGAAAGGGACCCTGCCATACTCTGCATAATCTTTAAACTAATTCTTGGACATGGAATTTGTGGGTGGTTCTGAGCCACAAAAGGATGTCTACAGTTGATGAAAATGGTGGTGGTGGGAAGAGTGGATGTTTTTGAGTATCTGTTATGTCTTGTCTTCTAACTTGTATGGCCTCTGGAAAGTAACTTGAATTCTATGCCTCAGAATCCCCTGTAAAATGGAGATAGCATTCACTTCAAAGGATTGTTGTGGGCCAGTAGTGCAGAGAACCTAGCATACACCATTTAAATTTAAAATAGTCCTATTCTGACAAACAAATATTAAGGGTACACAGTCCTAGATGACATTTGAGTTAAAGTCTTATACAGATTCCTATCTTTGTTCTGCCTGTATTCATCTCTGTCACTTCTTTACACTTAAGAACTCAAATATTTGCGGGCTTGAAACAAATTACCACAACAACTTAACCAAAAAACACCAGAAGACTTAAAATGCCATTCTTGCTGCTCTCTTTTAATGAAAAACCCTAAACCCTAAGCAGGCATACCCACTTGGATGTTACTTAACAATCAGTAAGGAAGACACTGAAGCAGTAAACTTAAGCGATGTTGAAAAGAAGTTCTGCTGACCAACATGGACTGTTCCCCTTAGGACCACAATTACAGGTGGAGTCAGAGAAAATACTTAGGTCCTTCGGGTATGGGTATCCTGTAGAAAACCAGACAAAAAACAAAATTCAATTCTTCTCTTTAGTCCGTGCATTAACACTGCAATTAAATCCCTTCCTTGTATTTTTAGGAAGATGTTTTCTGCGTTTCCTAGCCCCGTCTACCCAACTACAAATTTCCAAAATATAATTTTACACTATTCCAACCGCAGCCGGGAGAGAAGCTGGGAGTTTAGGGGGCCCACCCAGCTAATGACTTGGCTACGCAGGGAAGCCTCAGAAGGGGGCGACTGTGCCGGGTTGAGTCGCAGGGGACGGATCGGAGCGCCGCCTGGGCGATCGCGCGGGTCCCCGGGGCTCGGGCCACTGGCTGCCCGCACGCACCGGCGCTCAGGTGAGACGGGTGCGCGGCCGGGGCTGCAGCTGGCGCTGGCGACGCTTGCGCTGGCTGTTCAGGAGCTTCTGCGCGATCTTGCGCTCGTGGCCGCCGGGCACCAGCCAGTTGGTACGCAGTTCTCGCTCGCGCCGCGTCCGGCCCTTAATGCGACCGGCCCCGCAGGCTGGGAAGTCGCGCAGGTAGTAGTAATCCGGGCAGTCATAGAACTCCTCCTCGGAGCCCACCGGCGGCCACACGCCGGGTGGCGGTGGCTGGGCTCGAGGCTGGACAGTGGGAACGGCCGGGTCCATCGCGCCGGGTCGCCCGCTCGGGCGGGCGCGCGCGTTTCTGGAGGGCCACGCCCCGCGCTTCGATTGGCTTCGCCAGAGGCGGGGTGGAGCCTAGGGCTGACGTCACAGAGCTGGGATACTATCCGGCAGGAGGCCTCCGCGCTGCTTACAGTCCGGGGAACCATGGCATTTTTCTCCATCCAGTTCTGTGCACCCCCGGTGGGAGAGGGGTATTTGGCAAATCCGATCGAAGATTCGTTTATGTCGGTCAAAAGTGGGAAACTAGCCAATTATCAGTAGTGTGGGGGCTGTGCATTCCTCGGGGTGAGCAACAATGAGCATTTTGTCAGGTTATTTGACGACATGAGTTAAGTGCGCAGTAATGATGGTGGTTTAATCGCTAAACCGTGTTGGACTCTTGCGACCCCATGGACTGTAGCCTCCCAGGCTTCTCTGTCCATGGGATTTTCCAGGCAAGAATATTGGAATGGGTTGCCATTTCCTTCTCCAGGGGATCCTCCCAGTCGAACCCGGGTCTCCTGCATTGAAGGCAGATTCTTTACCAACTGAGGTACAAGGGAAGCTTTGCGCAGTAATGATGCAAATGAAAAATAGGGTTCTGAAATAGTATCTCTGGTATCCCAGAAATGTATTTTTTTTTTAATTGATTCGTTCATTTGTCTGCACCGGGCTCTTTGACCTTCGTTGCCGGCATGTGGGATCTAATCCCCTGACCAGGGGTGAACCGTTCCTTTGCATTGGGAGCGCCAAGTCTTAGCGACTGGATCAGCAGGGAAGTCCCCCAGTAATGTATTTTTAAAACACACCTAGATGAAAAGGAAATGCATCAGAATGCTAAAAGTATTCCTGGCTGCTAGGGACATACATTAGTTCTTTTTCCTTTCCATAGTCCATGTGTTTGATAAGGAGTAGAAAATAAGTATTAAGCGAGCAATTAAGGGAAAGTTACCTTGCCTGGTGCAAGGCCAGGAACCGCGCGGCAATTTCGGATTATCCGCGGGTGCCCAAGTACTGTGGTCAGGGGACGCTGGTGTGATAGCTTGATGCTCTGGCAGTTCGGGGGTGAGGGCCGAGAGTCGGGGAGCAGCCGCGCGCGCCCCGCGTCCCACCCGCCAGCCCCGCGGGTATTGGGGGAAAGGATGCTCGCGGAGAGCAGCAGAGGCGAGAGTAATCAGGCCGGGTGTTCTGCGCTGAGAAAAAGCCAGGCTTACTTCCTCGCAGGGGGCTGCTGGACGGCGGAGCAGGAGTCATTAACATCCAGCGGCACCCGAGGCTCTGCGAGACTCCCAGGTCTAATTGCCTAATTACTGCCTCCCTGAACACTGCTCTCAGGGTATTATTGCCAAGAATGCCTTTGTTTGCGTTTGCTTTAACTAGTGCAGATAATTCTCTTCCCACAAATATTGCAGTCATCCCCCTCCAGGGACTTTTCTTTTTAATAGATGGAAAATAATTCTCTACTTAAAAAAATAAAAAGGCCTCATATATTTGATCTTGCTGAGTTTCTGTCTGTGACCAAGTTGCCAATTTGAGTTTTTTCCCTGCTCTCTAAAGTCGTGTCCCTGGTGGGGCGTGGCCTACATACCGAGCTCTGAGGGCAATTTTGGTAGTTCCTTAAATGAGCAAGTCCCAGGAGAGTGTTTTTAATAAAACACCCAGGGGATTTTCTCTTCCACCCACGTGTCTTACACCTGCTACTGGGAAAGAGAGAAACTAATGTTTATCCCTATACCACTGTCCCACACATTATCTCCTTTTTTAAAAAAAAAGAAATCTCTTTAGAATTTTTTATGAAAATATTCAGACATTCTCAAAAGTGAAAATAGAACAAAGAACTCTCATAGCCCCTTACAGGGATTCAACAATTATCAAGATCCTGTCTGGTTTGCTTTATCCCTCTCTGTTTTGCTCTGCTACAGATCTTAAGTTATTTTACTCCTGTGCATCTCAGTGGTTGTGGTTTAGTCACTAAGTTGTGTCAGACTTTTGCAACCACATGGACTGTAGCCTGCCAGGCTCCTGTGTCCATGGGATTTCCCAGGCAAGAATACTGAAGTGGGCTACCATTTCCTTCTCTAGGGAATCTTCTCGACCCAGGGATCCAACCCATGTCTCCTGCTTGGCAGGCGGATTCTTTACCACTGAGCCACCTAGGAAGCATGCATCTCAATACACAGCTCTGAAAAACTCGACCTATTTCTTACATAATTTTGATGTCTAAACAACAATAGGCAACATACAACTTGGAATACATTAAAAAATCTACAGATGAAATTTGCTTGTTAGGGTGTTTAAGTCACTTCTTATATAGGGCAGGCCCCTGCCCTTTCCCTTGACTCGTTGCAAAAACTGGGTCAGCTGTCCTGTAAATGCCCCACTTTGTGGATTTATCTGCTTCCTTGTCATGTCATTTAACTTGTTCCTCTCTCTCCCATATCTTGAAAATTGAGGTTGATTCTAGAGGTGGGTTTATGCACAGATTCACTTTCCTAGGAGGTGATGTGTGTTGGCATCACACCAGGAGACCCACAATAACTCATTGCCCCAATTTTAGTGATCAGTGGGCTCAGGTGGTGACAGCCTATCCCTGCAATTGTATAGTTCAACATTAATAGTTTCAATCTAATAGTTTCAACCATGGTTCATTTTTTTGGTTTGCTGTTGTGTTCATTTGTTATTATTTCATTAGGTGCTGTGAGATGGCAATTTTTTAATTCAATAATTTCTTCTACATTTATTAGCTAGAATTCTTTCCCTCATGAATATACCTTAATATACATTTTTCTTCCAGTTTTATTGATATATAGTTAGTGTAGAGCACTGTATAAGGTTTACAGCATTATCATTTGACTTACAAAATGGCAACCCGCTCCAGTATTCTTGCCTGGAGAATCCCATGGACAGAGGAATCTGCTGGGCTACAGTCCATGGGGTTGCAAAGAATCAACACCACTAAGTGACTAACACTTTCACACTATCATGAAATGATGACCACAAGTAAGTTTAGTCAACATCTGTATCATCTCATATAGGCACAAAATTAAAGACATAGAAAAGCATTTTTTGTCCTTATGGTGAGAACTCTTAGGATTTGTTCTCTTTTATATATAATACACAACAGTGTTAATTATATTAATCATATTGTATGTTACATCCCTAGAATTTATTTGTCTTATAGGTGGAAGTTTGTATCTTTTGACTACCTTTGTCCAAACCCCCACCCATACCACCTTCCCACACATTACCGCTAGACCTGTCCTACCAGAAATGCTACAAGGATTCCTTCAGGTTGACATGAAAGGATGCTAGACAGTAACTTGTAGTCATATGAAGACATAAAAATTCCTATTAAAGGTAAATACATGGGCAGGACTTCTCTGGTGGTCCAGTGATTAAGACTCTGCACTCCCAATGCAAGGGGCCAGTGTACAATCCCTGGTCAGGAAACTTGATCCTGCATGCTGCAACTAAGTCCTGGTGCAAACAAGTAAAAATAAATACTTTTTAAAAAAGAATACTATCAGGAGTTGTGAAAAAGCAACTTACAGAATGGAGGAAAATATTTGCAAATCATATATCTGATAAGGGGTTAATATCTAGAATATATGAAAAACAACAAGAACCAAAAAACAACACTGGTTAAAAATGGGCAACAGACTTGAATATACTTTTCTTCTTTCAGAACCTTCCTTGCTGTGTTGATTTCTAGATGGAGTCTGTGCCAGGTTCCAATTTATTGCCTCTTGACTCCAAATTCACCCTTTATTGCTTGCTGTGCAAAAATTGAGGTGGACCACTTGAGTATTTTTTTCTATACCAGCTGGGACGATGTTAATTTTTGTCAACTCTGGAGAGTAATTGCAGGGGGAAGGGGTTTCCCTTCTCCTTTTGTGAGGTAGTTAGTCAGACATGAGCTGGTCCCTGCCCCATCCTGGACAGGGTCATCTTTCTCTCTGCCTTCCCTACCCCTACCCCACACTGGTGATTAAAACACACCTCGAGATCTTCCCTTTTTGTGATCAAGGACTGATAAGTTTTCAGCCTTATCAGGACCAAACAAGATAAAACCTGCCAGCACAGGTGTACCAAGACCTAAAAGATGACTCAAAGTAGCCCGGGGTTCATTATTTGTGTATTTGTGTAGTAAATTACCATTTGAATTTTGCCCCACCCACTCTGCCCACTTGGGTTCCACTTGGGTGCTTGTGGGTAAGTGCCTGTGCACTAGGAGGAAAGTCATACAACCTAAACCTGCCAATCAACTTAGTCAAATAACACAGGACAGAGAGAGGGACTTGCCACCACTCTGAAAAACCAACCCGACCCTGTTGCAGGCGGCTTCTTGTTTCCAGGCAGCCTGCTCTCCTTCATTTTCTCTCTCTGTTTGGAGTGTACTTCTGCTTTGCTTAATACAACTCTTGCTATTTCCAACTGCTCTCTGTCTCTTGGTTGAATTCTTTCTTCTGGGGATAAGAACCAAGGAAACTGCCGTTTTGGTGGTAACAGTTCTAGCGTCCTCTTGTAGCAGGCTCCTGCGGTGTGCGTGGGTTCCTTAGTGCTCAGCTCTTGCAGTGCAGATGGCTTCTCCAGCACCATGGTCCCAACTCTCGTAGCGCCTCCAGAGCCCCACTCCTGCCGTGACAGGGGCCAACACCACCCAGCAGCCCTAGCTTCCCCCGAATTCTCCCCACCGTGGGTGGCTTTATCTCAGGATGCCTCCATTGAATGGCTTTTCTTGACACTCTAGATGGGAGGTTTGTTTTTTGCTTGTTTCTTTAATTTGCTTGTTTCTTTAATAGCAGCCAATTTATATTTTGGCTGTGCTGGGTTGTCATTGCAGCACTCAGGCTTTCTCTAGATGCTGCAAGCAGGGGCTACTCTTCACTGCATTGCATGGGCTGCTCCTTTCAGTGGCTTCTCGTGTTGTCGAGCGTGAACTCTAGGTGTGCAGACTTAAGTAGTTGTGGCACATGGGCTTAGTTGCCACAAGGCACGTGGGATCTTCCTGGACCGGAGATGCAACCCTTGTCCCCTGCATTGCAAGGCGGATTCTTAACCACTGGACCACCAGGGAAGCCCTAGGTGGTAGGTTCTTGACACATTCTGGAGGGCAATTTCCAGCAACTACCATTGTTACCAAAAGTTCAGCTTCTCTGTACACCAGTGCCAAAGAGAATCTCAGTTTTGGGTGAAATAGACAAGGAGAGCTTTATTACTTTGCCAGGCAAAGGGCTTCTGCCTTGAAAAACTATGTGTCCTGTCACGCGAGTGTATGCTCCTCGGTTCTTTGTCTCGTCACAACAAAGATTTGGAGTGACAGACATTAAAGCCCCTCGGGGGGTCACAGCTCTCGGAGGACAGACCGTGTTATAGCTCTTAAATAAATCACTGTTACAGCTTAGTGTTACAGCTCTATTTATTTAGATGATAGCAGGAAAATCCATCTTCGAGGTGTGAGGGCACTTCGACAGGAAGAGAAGAGCGCCCCATCGTGTGGGAAAGAGAGAGAGAGAGAGAGTTTTGGCTCCTCTTATATGTTTCTCTGTCCCTGGGCCTGTCTTATGTAAATTGGGCCAGCCAGGAGTGTTGTTTGTTTTACCTGAGGTTTTCACTCTGGTCCTCGGACCTTCCTTTGTTCTATTTTCGCGGGCTTTCCCTTCCAGGTCTTTTAGCCACTGCCATCTTGGACTCTTTTTCCCTATTCTAACTACCTAACATTCCCCCCTCAAGAGATGGAAAGCCCAATTCTTTGGGAATAGGGGCGTCGAGGTCTCTCTGGCTACTTCCTGCTGAACTGGGATGGCGAGGGGCATGGGGCCTCCCCCTCTTGCTTAGTCTCAGGCCTCAGAGTCCTTATAGTGGTGTCCATCTAAGGGTGACTGATGTTTTCTGTGGTTGGCTGTAGTTTTATCTTTGTTGAACTGGCGCTGCATGTCGTAGCTTGACCTGGGCAGAGACAAGACAGGTTAGACAGTTGACAGTACATGGAGCAGTCATCAGCAGCGTCAGTATGGCATAACAAGGACTAGTAGGGGCATTGGCCAATTTTAAATTTACATCGCCAGGATGGCTCAAGTCTCTCCTTGTTTAGAGATAAGAAGAACTATCTCCTGTCTGTTTTGGAGTATTATTTCTGCCAAGCTGTGTTGACTCTTTAGAGCTGTCTTGAGAAATCTTATCCCCAGGGACCAGATTTTGGGGTTGTTTATTAGAAGGGCACTCATTTGTAGTTCTGCATAGGTATCTGAGATCTCCCAGGGGCTCACAGGTGTATTGAGTGTCCTCTTCTGTTTTCTTCCATGGCTTGACTCGTGAGTAGTGAGTCCAGGAGTCATGTCCTGGTACCTTGACTGCTGTGGGGGTAGAAAGTATTACAGGGTAGCGGCCCTTCCATGTGGGCTGGAGTTGAGCCTTTGGGGACCCATCTTTCCAGACTTTAATTAGGACATGAGTCCCTGGAGCTTATAGTGGTGACTCCTTAGAGTCTGTTGAGTCCTGGTTCATACCCCACAAGCATATATCCTGTTGGAATTGCCCAAAGGCCATGGTATAAGACTGGAGGGTCTGAACCTCTGGATCTAGGAAGAGGTCATTGACATAAACAAAAGGTCTTCTATCATGATTGCAATAACTGCAAGATTTCGAAGGCAGGGGGCCAGCCTCGGGAGGTTGGATCAAGTCTCTTGGATAAGTAAGCTACAGGCTGGGGCTCAGATCCCAACCTTTGAGTTAACACTCTCAAGGCTATTCCCTCTCTTTCATGGACATAAAGTTGGAATGCTTTTTTTGGATCTGGCAACCTCAAGGCAGGTGCCTGAGTTAAGGCCTGTTTTAGTGTAGCCTCTGCCTTCTTTTGAGGAGTTCCCCACATCAGTGGGATTGAATCATCTCGTCCCTTTAAGCTTTCATATAAGGGCTGGGCAATTAGACCATAGTTGGGTATCCAGATTCTACAGTACCCAGTTAGCCCCAGGAAAGCTCGCAATTGTTTTCGAGTCGTGGGGGAGGGCAACTGGAGGGTTCCTTGTACCCGATCAGAGGACAGCCTCCTGGACCCATGTGTAATCTGAACACCCAGGTAAGTGACCTTTGTCTTGACCATCTGTGCCTTAGCATGGGAGACTTTATATCCCTTTTCTGCCAAAAAGTTTAGAACCTGAATTGCATGTTGTTGAGCACGTTTCTCATCTGGAGAGCAGATTAGTAGGTCATCTACATATTGTAATATTTTCCCATTAGGTCCCAGGTCCAGATCTAGGAGATCCCGGCTAAGGGCCTGTCCAAACAGGTGGGGGCTATCTCTGAACCCCTGAGGTAATACTGTCCAAGTCATCTGTTGGTGTTTTTCTCCTGGAGCCTCCCATTCAAAGGCAAAAGGATATTGGGATTCTTTATCCAGTGGTATGCAAAAAAACGCATCTTTGGGATCCAAGACTGTAAACCACTTGGCACTGGCTGGAATTTCTCCCAAGATTACATAAGGATTGGGTACTGTGGGATGGAGGGGGACTACAGCTTCATTTATGATCTGGAGATCTTGAACCATTCGCCAGGTTCCATCCTTTTTCTTTACTGAGAGGATTGGGGTGTTACATGGCGAACTGGTGGGGACCAATAGCCCACAAGCAAGGAATTTGTTTATTAAAGGCTGTAGTCCCTCCCGAGCCTCTCTTTTGAGAGGATATTGTTTCCGGTTAGGAAACTGAATGGGATCTCGGAGGACAATGATGACCGGTTCAGCTTGGTGGGCTCGTCCAGGAATCCCCTGGTCCCACACCTGGGGGTTAATTTTGTCCTCCCATGGTCTTTGTTCTCTCTCTTTTGGAGGTGTAATGGGTTCCTCAGTAGTAACCAGAAGCTGTAGGGCCCTAGGGGCTGAAAAGCTTCCCATCACAAGGGTGGTCCCCAGTTTAGTGAATATGTCTCTCCCATTAAGGGAGGAGGACACTCAGGGACCACCAGGAACTGGTGGGAAAATATCTGTCCATCCCAGCAACAAAGAAGTGCTTGGGTGAATCTTTTAGTAGTTGCTTTTCCTGTAGCACCCAAAATGGTACAGGTTTGGGAGGAGAAGGCTCCGGAGTAGGAGATCAAGACAGAGTAGGTAGCCCCTGTGTCAACCAAGAAATTCTCGGACCTACCTGCCACATCCAGTTGCACCCTTGGCTCCAGCCCCGTGATGGTTATCTGTGACAGGCGGGCTGGCTGGAGCGGGCCGCTTCAGTCCTCTTGAACCATCGTGAGGGAAGGCTTGGCGGTTGACCTTGAGGCTCTTGGGTCCCAAGGGCAGAGTGCCACCCAATGTCCCAGTTGATGGCATTTGTGGCAAGCTGTTCTAGGAAACTTGTCACGGTTAGGACACTCTTTGGCCCAATGCCCCGCCTGTCTACAGATTAGGCATTTGCCTCGTGCCTTGTCATTTAAGGTCTTGGGGTATGCCATAGGGCTGCCCTGGAGGGCGGCCAGCATCTGGGCATGCCTTGTCTCTTTCCTTCTCTCCCTCTCCTGGGCCTTGGCCTCCTTCTCCTTTCTCTGTTATAAAAGGTATTGGTGGCTGTCTGGATCATCTCATCTAGAGAGGCAGCAGGGTCCTGCTGCTGTAGCTGTTGTAACTTAATTCTGATCTCTGATGCACATTGGGACAGGAATTTGTCTTTTAAAATCACCTGTCCTTCGTAAGAGTCTAAGTCCAAATTGGAAAACTTTTGGAGGGCATCTTTTAGCCTTTCCAGAAAGGCACTGGGGTTCTCATTGGACTCCTGAGTTATTGCTGAGACCTGGGCATAGCTGATTACTTTTTGCTGGGCTGCTTTCAGTCCTGCCTTTATACAGATTAGAAAATGATCTCTTTCCCAGATGTGTTCAGGGTCATTATAATTCCAGTTAGGATTGGAGGAGTGTTGTTTGTTTTACCTGAGGTTCTCACTCCGGTCCTCGGACCTTCCTTTGTTCTATTTTCGCGGGCTTTCCCTCCCAGGTCTTTTAGCCACCGCCATTTTGGACTCTTTTTCCCTATTCTAACTACCTAACAGTCCCAACCCAGGAAAAAATTTTAAGACACCCACCCTCTTTTAGTGGGGGAGTGGGGCAGTTGAGGTGGGAGTCTTACTGCACAGCTTGTCCATTTGCTCTGCTTCCCAAGTCCTGTGGCTTCCTTACATCTGGCAGCTTGGGTGGGCTGGAGAAGGGCTCGATGCACACGTCTTCAAACGCCTCATCTTCCCTGAAGGCTAGCCCCACGGTCACTGGGGCCTGAGGCAGTGCCGTTTGGCTGGTGAAACCACACTCGCCCAATGTCTTGCTGTCGTCCAGAAGCTGGTCGTCCTTGTACAGCCACTGCTCATCCGGCGGCCGCTTGAGGATACCCTGAATGATGCGCTTCAACTCGAACACGGTGCTCGACTCCTTGGCCTCAGTGAAGATGGTGGTCTTGCCGCGCCGGACCATGACGAACACGTCCATTGCAGCTGCCTTTCCCCCTTGACTGCCAATCCAGGAGGATTGAATGAAGGGTTTTATAACAGGGACTCAAAGGTGGGTCTCTGACAAGATTAGGGTGTGTGCAGGGCTCAGCACTACCTTTTCTCAGGTGATCTCATCTTGATGAGCTGCTCTGATCTCTTTAATCAAGTGGTTTCTTGATGGCTCCTCCCTTGATTAGCAACTCCCTTGATTCTGCCCTTTGGAACTCAGGGAAGGTCATTGAGGCTGGAGTCTCACAAGAAATGTTGCAGCATGCAGCTTAGTTAGGTAGGAGCAGAGAAATGGAGCCAGGGGCCAAGTAACAGAAGAGTCATGCATCTTGTAAACATCGGGAGTCCATGGGCAGATAAGGAAAGCGGGCACCTTCAGACTGTCAGGAAATTGGGTGATAAGGGACTGAGTAGGCGACCAGGAAAGGTGAGGAAAGTCAGGAATCCCCTGCATCCAAATGTAACCTTTTGCTCATTGTGCTGTCATTATGATAAGATTAGCCTGACAGATAAGAATAGTCATCAGGCATGTATACCATGGCACTTCTACTCTAAGCTAAATAGGGACAAAATCCCTCCTTTCCTCAGTAAAATGGAGCTGCGATGAAAAAATCGGGAAGGTCAATGCCCAAACTTCTCATTCCCCAGGGAATATTCAGCCCCTTCATTTTACCCTCCTCAAAACCAACTTGTCAAACCCAGATTGGCAGCTCCTCTCCTGCCAGACCACTCTCCCTTTGAGAATGTATCCTTGCTTAAATAAACTTTTGCTTTACTTTTTAGACAAGTCTAGAAATGTTGCCCAAGTTGTCTGTGGGAAGATGGAAAAGCTAACTTTAATCTGCTCAGAATAACAAAGAAGAATCATTTACTTGTTTAAAGAATGGACTTGGGGACTTCCTTAGTGGTCCAGTGGCAAAGACTCCAAGCACCCAATGCAGGGGGCCCTGGTCAGGGAACTAGATCCCACATGCCACAACTAAAGAACCTGCACACTGCAACGAAGACCAGGCATAGCCAAATACATAAATAAATATTAAAGAGTTGTGGCTTAGCTGGTTAGGAATCTGGCTGCAGTCCAGGAGACCTGGGTTCGACCCCTGGATTGGGAAGATCCCCTGGAGAAGGGAAAGGCTACCCACTTCAGTATTCTGGCCTGGAGAATTCCATGGACTCTACAGTCCATATGGTTGCAAAGAGACACAACTGAGTGACTTTCACTCACTCACTCACTCACTTTCTTAACCTCTGTGCTTCATCTCTGAATTCTTTTGAGATGAAGAAAGAACCTGGAATTCATTGACAACAGAAATGGGACAGAAGGGCCTCTGTGCCCAGGAGACCCACAGGGCCACACTCGGTTTCACCATTGGTGCAGCGCTAAGTGAGTTCTGTGCCATCCAATCACCCATGGCTGCGTAAGTCTCCAACAAGCTGGCTCTCAGCTCTGGTGCTCCCCCTCAGCTTAGGGAGGTGGTGGATATACCTTATATATGCAGATCCTATATTCTTTAGAGCTCGCTTTATTTTTTGGCTAGTAGCCAATCTCTCTTTACTGAAATCCCCTGTTATAGTTGATAATTCTGTATATTAAAATTTAGCTGTTCCAACTGCTGTGTGGCTTCCATCTCCTAATTTGACCTGAGTGATACAGGGTCCCTGACCAACATAACAAGGATGAAAGACACCCAGCCTCTCACCATTATACAGTGTGGTGTGCTAAACCATAGTGGGGCAGAGTGTGAGAACAGTGGGTAAGAAGGTGCCTGCAGGGTCCATGAAGATGAAGAGGGGATCGGGGCAAGTTCATCATCATTAACACCTCCTCTTGTCTTTCTTCCCACATCACTAAATCTCTGAGTGGCATCAGTTCTCTCTCACAAGTCTGATCCATGTTCTCCACCCCACTGCTACTTCGCATGCCAGGTCATCATCATCTCTGTCTGGTTTACTGTGAGGGACCTCTAAATATCCTGTTTGATCCACCCCTTGCTCGCTTCAGCCTGTTCTTCACAATAAGGCCAAAAGAATTCTTTTTCTTTTTTTTTTTTTCCAGAGGAATTCTTCTAAAAGACAAATTTGAGTCCTTGATTAAAAACTGTTGGGACTTCCCTGGTGGTCCAGTGGCTAAGACTCCAAGTTCCCAATGCAAGGGGCCCAGATTTGATCCCTGATCAGGGACTAGATCCCACATGCTGCAACTCAAGAGTTTACATGCTACATCTAAAGATTCCACATGCCACAACTTAAAAAAATATTCCACGTGCTGCAACTGAGGATTCATAATACAAGTTAGAATGAAGATCCCACGTGCAGCAGCTAAGACCCAGTAGAGCCAATAAATAAATAGCTTAGAAAAAACAACTGTTGTTGGCTGCCCATTGCCCTTAGGTTAGCATCTGACTCATTTGTCCACGAGGTTTGGAAAGATCCCGCCTCTCCTCACCTTTCCAGTTTTATCTTGTGACACCCTTTCCTACATCCTTTCTCTCCAGCCACATGGAATGTCAGTTTCTTTGGGGACCTTTATAAGTACTGTTTCCTCTTCCAGGAAACCCTCTCACTAACATCACCCTCATCCTTTCACTCTCATCTTTGCTTCCTTAGCTCATCCTTAACCTCAGCCAAGATAGCTACTCCTCTGAGAAGCCTTCCCAAGCCCATCTCCCTCTGATCCGGCTAGGTGCCTCTTGTGTATAGTTCAAGCAAACCCCGTACTTCTGTCATTATACTTATCACAGGTTGGTAACTGTTCATGTGTCTCCTCACTACTGTGACATGAAATTCATACTTTATGGCAAGAAAGGAAAAATTTAAACATAGAAAGTTTCCCCTGACTTCTCTCTGCCCTCTACTGTGCCTTGTGTATCTGCATTATGTTTCGACCAAACCGTCCCTTAGGCAGACATACCTGCTCAGCCATAAAGAACAGCATTCTCCCAACACCAACACAGCAGCTTCTTAAAATATGACATTCCTTCCTGATTTTGTAAGGCATTATGATGACCCATCACTGTGCACTTGCAGATCAGGATTGTGTAAACTATTAGTAGTATATCATTTAATGTATAGCCCTCTGTCCCGAAGAACTTACTTAACTGGGCTTTGACTTCTAATGGGCAGAACAGTTCTCAGAGTTTTCTGAGAGACCATTCCCGGGTTATAATTCTCAGTATGACTTGGGTAAAAATTTTGATTTCTTTCATAGATGTTTGTATGTGTTCAGTTACTCAGTTGTGTCTGCCTTTTGCAGCCCCATGGACTGTAGCCCTCCAGGCTTCTCTGCCCAGGGAATTTTCTAGGCAAGAGTACTGGAGTGGGATACCATTTCCTCCTTCAGGGAATCTTCCCGACCCAGTGATCAAACTCACATCTCTTGCATCTCCTGCATTGGCAGGCAGTCTTTACCACTAGCACCACTAGGACTGATAAATTTTTCATTGACAGACATGAGAACAGAAACTCTTGTTCACCCTTTTTACCTCAGGATCTATTATAGTGCCTGATACATATTAGGGGCTCAGTAAATGTTGGGGGGACAAAAAGAATGAGTAAGCAAAGGTGACAGGGACAATATGTGAAAGTATGTCATGTAATCAGAGTGTGGGGATATGGTGTTACCGAGTCCAAGCTTATTCTGCTCACCACATGACAGGCCAATTAACTGAGAGACAAAGTGTTGGAGCAAGGAATATGACTTTATTAGTAAAGCTGGCTGACCATGAAGACAGCAGACTACCATCTCAAAATAACCGTCTTATCGAGGTCTGGATACCAGGTTCTTTTATAGAACAGAGAGCAGGGAGGTGAGGAGGTAAAGTAAAAAAGGCCATTAATCTTATCTCCTGGAACAACTGGCCTTGGGAAGGGGATGTGTTGATTTCTTCCTTCCTGTAGCCATCCGTAGGTGGACAGGCGAGCAGGGTGAGCTTGGATTCTGTAACACTTTTAGTGAACAAAAGCAATGGGAAGCAAAGGTTAAGGTAAAAGAAACAGATCCAACATGGAGTCAGTTCTTCCCTGTAATAATTGGTAGGAGTGGCTGGATCTGAAGGGCCCTGTAAATAATACTAAGCAATTAGTACTGCTGCTGCTGCTGCTGCTGCTAAGTCACTTCAGTCGTGTCCGACTCTGTGCGACCCCATAGATGGCAGCCCACCAGGCTCCTCGATCCATGGGATTTTCCAGGCAAGAGTACTGGAGTGGGTTGCCATTGCCTTCTCCAAGAAATTGGTACTATAAAATGTAAATTAAACACCCCACATTGGCTGCTGGTGATTGAAGTGGACTTCCTGTTCATATGTTTGGTTTGACTAGCAGTTTTAATAACCTTTGAATGTGAATGACAGTTTGTCACAGTTCCCACTGGTCCCCACATTAGGGCCTCCTTTCATCATTGAAGCTAGCTGCCAGTCCCACTGAGATCTGGGTTTGCTATCCCTGCAGATGTGTGAGAGGTAATTTAAGGAGGGAAAGAATATAAGAAGAGGATTTAAAATAGGACTTCTAGAAAGACAGATCTGAAATAGGAGGGAAGGGGGCAGGGCACAAACTTTAAAGAATGACATAACCCTAGAATACAACATAAACTGATTAGAACCAAATAAGTCCAAGATGGTGGATCAGTCAACTTCAACTAGACCTGGAGCCTCATCATACCCTCATTGTAGCACATCACCTAGCTAAGGGACACACCCACAAGCACAGTTCAGAGAACCATCAAAGATTTAAAAGTGGGCGTGGTCGTGGCCCAATTCCTGGAAAGCCCCACCCCATTCCCTGAGATAGTGGAAATAATCCTCTTATTAGCTTATGAAATTACCCAGCTGGTAAAAACTAACCTTGCTGTATTTTGAGGCTGCTCTCTCCCTCTGAGACTACCCACACTGCAGAGTGTGTTTCTCTCTATATAAATCCACTTCTTACCTATCACTTGTCTCTCACTGAATTCTTTCCGTGATGAGACATCAAGAACCTGAGTTTCATTAGGTGTTGAAACCAGGTGTGTGATCTCAGTTGGAAAACCAAAGGTTTTGGCTGGGTTTGAGTCCTGACCAGTAGGTTCAAGTCCCAGTCTGAGGTACACAGTTTCAGATTCACCATTGGTGGGGGTGTACTTTGAGAATTCCTTGGGAGAAGTGAATTTGTTTTATTCAAAGAGTCCTGGAAGCAAAGGCAGACTCACAGCTAGTGTCTTCAACCCGCTAAGTTGGCCAGTGATGAGCTGCGTCTACCTTCACCTGTTTGCTTTCTGAAACACAAAGTGCCCTGATGAATTCTGAAGTCATAGCTGCAGTAGATCAACACTGACTCAGCAGCTTGCCATATTGCAAGACCAGAGTGGTGGGGGATATAAAATGTAAGAAGAAGCTGGACCATACAGCATCTCCTGGGGGGGAAATGACAGCCATAGACACAGCACCCCATAGAGACAGTGGGCCGCTGCTGTTACCTGAAAACTGGATTTGCTTCTTGGTAGGTATCAAGCCAAAAGTCATAATCAAGCCAAAGAGTGAAAGAGGTTTCCTTCCTTTATTACTTGCAGCAAGTAAAGAGAACACAGAAGATCTTTCCCAAAGCAGTGTATCTCCCTTAACAGCAAAATTGGGAAATTTTTAAGCTAAGAGTACATGCATATTCATGAAAGGGCCTGGGCTGTCCAGAGTCCAAGCTTTAGTTGATTGAAGTTTCAAGAATCAGAAAATGTCAACAACATCATCCCTTAGGTTTCAATTGACCTGGTAGTTAAGTGCCTGGGGAGTTTAAATTCTGCAAAACATCTCAAGAAAGCTTCATGCTAGTCTTTACCATTGAAGCAGAACTGGGAGTTATTGTCTTTACTGGGGCTTCACTGGTGGCTCAGATGGTGAAGAAAGTGAAAATGAAAGTTGCTCAGTCATGTCAGAATCTTTGCAACCCCAGGGACTATACAGTCTATGGGATTTTCCAGGCCAGAATACTGGAGTGGATAGCCATTCCCTTCTCCAGGGGATCTTCCCAACCCAGGAATCGAACCCAGGTCTTCCACATTGCAGGTGATTCTTTACCAGCTGAGCTACAAGGGAAGCCCAGGAATACTGGAAAGAAAGAAAGAAAGAAAGTGAGGTCACTCAGTCGTGTTCAACTCTTTGGGACCCCATGGACTGTAGCCTATCAGGCTCCTCCGTCCGTGGAATTTTCCAGGCAAGAGTACTGGAGTGAGTTGCCATTTCCTTCTCCAGGGGATCTTCCTGACCCAGGGATGAAACATTGCAGGCAGATGCTTTACCCTCTGAGCCACAGGGAAGCCCTGTGAGTATTGGAGTGGGTAGCCTATCCCTTCTCCAACGGATCTTCCGAATCCAGGAATTGAACCCAGAATCTGCCTGCAATGCAGGAGACCTGGGTTCAGTCCCTGGATTGAGAAGATCCACCGAAGAAGGAAATGGCAACCCGCTCCAGTATTCTTGCCTGGCGAATTCCATGGACAGAGAAGCCTGGTGGGCTACAGTCCATGGGGTCACAAGGAGTCAGACATGACTGAGTGACTTTCACTATCTTTGCTATTATTACTTCTCTTGCTCGATAACTGTTTATTCTTATTTATTTATTAATCCAGACATTAAAAAGATATGTAAAAATGTAAAATGTGTCCGCTTCTCTCACTAATCTTTTTTTTTGTTTGGGAAAATATAATTTTTAAAAAACACTTATGTCAATATGTAATGGTTTTTATTTAGTAATGAGCAACTAAATATTTTAAAATTCTGTTTTAATTTCTAATATGGAAACTTTAATCTTTTTATTTTTCATTTTACTTTATTTTTTTTGCTATGCCACTTGGCACATGGGATCTTAGTTCCCTGACAAGGGATCAAACCCACACACCTTGCATTGGAAGCTCGGAGTCTTAACCACAGGACCACCAAGGACATCTGCAAGCTTTTAATATATATAATTCCTAAATAAAAAATATTAGATATTTTCAGTAAAATTTTAAAATGCTAAGGGATATTGAGCTTCCAAAATTTGAGAGCCAGTAATTTAGTAAGCCACGTGCAACTTGCTACTTGATGCACTTTAAAAAATGAGGTACAGGACAGACAGTGATAGTGAGATAAGGGAGAAAAAGTTAGAGGAGTAAGCCCTAATCACTAGTCATGCATATTCTTTTGACAGCAAAAAGGAAAAAAAAAGGCAAATTAATTTTGTACAGGAATTTAAACATATTCTGTACAATGGTCTCACTTTGCTGACATCATTTATACAAATCTTCAGAGTTTACTTGACTATTATTATCAATATTTGCTTCCCTGACTATTTCATCAACCTCCTCATGTTAATTTTCCTCGAAGGTGTTTTATCATGTGATGTAGTTCTGTTGCACCAACATAGACAGTGTCATCCTTATTAAACACAAGGAATGTTTCTCTGATTCCTTGTTTACTCTCTGTTTTTCATTTTTCTTGCCATCATTATCAAAAAGTCCAGAAAGTTAATTGCACTATTTTCATCACCATTTGTTTCATTAATTTACTCTGAAACTTTGCTTCTAGGGAATTTTGCCCAAGAGACCTCATTACACTCTTCAATTTTTGGATGTTTATCACCATCCTTGTCAAATAGTGGAGAGCTTCTTTCAGTTCTGCCATCTCTTTTCCCTTCAGCTGGTCAACCATGCTGTCAGAGTGACTTGTCTTCAAGTGACAGTCACACAAACATTCAGTTCATTAGTTCTACTCAGATTCTCTGAAATATTATTTCTTCTTAAGGTTTATATGTTTATACATATTTTAGGTAAAGTTTACATGCGATAACACACAAGAAGCTTATGTGTGCACTTTAAAACATTATTTTAAATTGAAGCATAGTTGATTTACAATGTCATGCTACTTTCTGGTCTACAGCAAGGTGATTCCCTCCTCTTCACCCTCTCCCTTGACAGTCACAAGTCTGTTTGCTGTCTGTGGGTCTGTTCTATAAATAAGTTCATTTGTATCATTTTTAGATTCCCCGTAATATGATATGGCATTTGTCTTTCTCTTTTTGACTTACTTCACATGGTATGAAAATCTCTAGATCTATTCATGTTGCTACAAATGGTATTATTGTGTTCTTTTTTCATGGCTTCACAGTATTCCTGTGTCTGTGTGTATGTTTATATATCACATCTTTATCCATTCATCTGTCAATGAACATGACTTGGCTGTTGTAAATAGTGCTGCCATGAAGATAGTGATATATGTATCTTTCTGAATTATAGTTTTGTCAGGATATATGCCCCAGAGTGGGCTTGCTGGGTCATGTGATAACTCTATTTTTAGTTTTTTGAGGAACCTCCATACTGCTTTTCTGCACCAATTGACTGCGCCAATTTACAGTCCCACCAACAGTGTAAGGCGGTTGTCATGCACTGGGTTTTGCAAATTCATTGATGTGTTGGATAAATGCGTGGGCACATTGGTAACCACCCAATGAGAAAGAAAAAGTCATTTGTGACAGTCAGGAACTGGCTTTGCACTGTCGGGCTTTGGTATTCTTCTGTATTTTGTTGCTGAGTACAAGCCAACTGTATGAATATACCATACTCGGCTTATCCATTCACCTGTTGGTGGACGTTGAGTTGTTTCCAATTTCTAGCTGTTCAGAATAAAGGTGGTATGAATAAAAAGACTCTGTACATATGTATTTTGCGGACATATATATTTTGTGGACATATGTTTTCATTACTCTTCTGGAAACTATCTAGGCATGAAACTGCTGGGTCATATGGTAGGTGACATTTAGCTTTATGAGTAGCTGCCAAATTTTCCAAAGTGTTTTACCATCCTACATTTTCCAACAACGTGTGAATGTTTCAGTTGCTCCACTTCCTTGCCAACCGGGTAGGCATTTCATTGTTTTAAATGTTAGCCATTCTAGTGGGCAGGAAATGATACCTCATGGGTTTAATTTGAATTTCCTTTTCAGAAAGCATTGTACATTATGTTAAATGAATGCTGTTCATTTGAATTTTACCATTTTTAATATATTTATATTACTGGTACAATTATATTTAATTTTCAGACTTGCTTTGGTTTTATCCTTGTGGTTTCTGTGGTGGTTTTAGTTGCTAAGTCATGTCCAACTCTTTGTGACCCCATGGACTGTAGCCTGCCAGACTCCTCATCGATGGGATTTCCCAGGCAGGAATATTGGAGTGAGTTGCCATTTCTTTCTCCAGTGGATCTTCCCGACCCACGGATCAAACCAAGTCTTCTGCTTGGCAGGAGGATTCTTTACTACTGAGCCATCGGGGAAGCCCTTTATCCTTGTAGAAGGAGCTATAACATCAAGCCGTTTAATTATTTTATTTTTTTAGAATAAGACATTTATATCTACTTTTTGGTTTTTATGTGTTCAAGTAACATCATAATAAAAATAATATAGGTCAACTTTTTTTTTTTTTTTTGGCTGACCCATGTGACATGTGGGATCTTAGTTTCCTGACCAGGGGTGAAACCCAGGTCCACTGCATTGGAAGTGAGGAGTCTTAACCATGGGAATGCCAGGGAAGCCCCTTAACATATGAGGATCATAATTTTTCCTTTACAAGATGTAAGTGCATTGCTCAAGTCTGAATCACTAACCAACGCACACATTTCTGCCATTCTAGTCTTTGTCCAATTTTCAGGAAGTTAATTCAGTTATAACTTTTTTCATCTACACATGCAACTTGTTTCTAGTCACCTTATTTGGATTCAGGTGTTTCTCAAGATTCCATTACAATTCAAAAAATCTCTTAGGCTAAGGCTACATTTTTTTCATAAGTAGCTTTCATTGTGTTAATATTTACTGGAGTGATTCTCAGGAAGTAATTTTATTCTTCAGGTGAGCAGGTGATAAACTCACTAAAGCTTTAAATGTCTCTTTAGTAGGTTCTGAACTTTTTAAAAATATAGTTCTCTTATTTTTATTATATTAATTTGGGGAGATATATGTGACTTTCTAAATTTGGGCTGGAAGCTAGGTGAATAATGGGCTAAAATATTTTTAAAATTTATTTTAAAATTATAGATGTATATGACAGTATATGACATCAAGAGTTTGGAAAACACAAGAAAATTTTAAAAATTGCCCTTATCTGGTGTTCTAACACATCTATGATCATTTTATTTATTTGACGTCATTGGGTCTTAGTTGTGGCATGCGAGATCTTCCTCGAATAATGCAGTATCTTTCATTGCGGGTGCAGACTCTCTGGTTGTGGCCTGAGGTCTCAGTAGCTGCTCCATGTGGGATCTTAGTTCCCTGACCAGGGATGGAACCCACATCCCCTGAATTTGCAAAAGTGTGAAAGTGTTAGGCACTCGGTCATGTCTGACTCTTTGCCACCCCGTGGACTATAGCCCACCAGGCTCCTCTGTCCATGGAATTCCCCAGGCAAGAATACTGAGTGGGTTGCCATTCCCTTCTCCAGGGGATCTTCCCAACCCCAGGACTGAATCCAGGTCTCTTGCACTTCAGGCAGATTCTTTACAGTCTGAGCCACTAGGGAAGCCCAAGGCAGATTCTTAATCACCAACCACCAGTGAAGTCCCATGTGTATCAATATTTTAGATTTCACGTCTTTATCATTTTTGATAGTCTTGTATACATGCAGTCTTGAGAATCCTCTGAACAGCTTGTAACATCTTGTTGGTTCCCTCATTAATTTTTCCCATAATCCATTTTGATAAATGAGGAAATAAAAAATATGTTGTTTGCACATCTTTATTCAAGATTGGAGTCATATTGACTACATCAAATCAATGCTTGAGCAAATGTGAAATTAGAGCTTCTTTAGCATGGAACTTCCATGGGTGTTATTTTAAAGAACATGCTGTTTTAAAAAATAATCTTTAATAAATAGCTGCTGTCATTCAGACCACTTGCTATTTAGGCCCTTTGCCTTTTTTTTTATTAGAGGGCACATAAATTAGATTACTGTCATTCGAAATGGATTTTAGATTGTATCTGCATAACTCCCCTCCAGAGTTGTTACAAGTTTCAAAAGCCACTTAGCTCATGATTGAACCCAACCAGTACCCCCAAAATCATGTCTCAGTGCTCTTTTGTTCTTCTGTACTCCTCTTGGTCACTCTCATGAAGTGATAAGAACTTGCTTTGCCTTTTTTTTTTTTTAATATTTATTTATTTGGTTGCACTGGATCTTAGTTATGGCACATGGGATCTGAGATCTTCGTTGCAACATGTGGGATCTTTAGTTGTGGCATGCAAATCCTTGGTTGCTGCATGTGGGATCTAGTTTCTCAACCAGGAACAGAACCCAGGCCTCCAACATTGGGAGTGTGGAGTCTTAGCCAATGGACCACCAGGGACCTCCCTTGCTTTGCTTTTTTAATAGCAGCTTTGTTGAGTTGTAATTCATACACCATCCAATTCACTTATTTAAAGTGTACAGTTCGGTGGTTTTTAGAATATTGAGTTGTGCATCCATTACCACAATCAATTTTATGACCTTTTCATTGCCCTATAAAGAAGCTGGGACTTCCCTGGTAGCTCAGCTGGTAAAGAATCTGCCTGCATGCAGGAGACCCTGGTTTGATTCCTGGGTCGGGAAGATTCCCTGGAGAAAGGATAGGCTACCCACTCCAGTATTCTTGGGCTTCCAGGTTGGCTTAGCTGGTAAAGAAGCCGCCTGCAATGCAGGAGACCTGGGTTTGATCCCTGGGTTGGGAAGATCAGATCCCCTGGAGAAGGGAAAGACTACCCACTCCAGTATTCTTGCCTGGAAAATTCCATGGACTATTCCATGTGGTCACAAAGAGGATATAATTGAGCGACTTAAAAGTAGAAGAAAATAAAGAAGCTCACACCCCTTAGCCATTGCCTCCTATTTCCCCCATTCCTCTGTGTTAGGCAACCACAAACTTACTTTTTGTCTGTAAATAAATTTGCCTAATCTGGACATTTCAAATAAACTGTGAAATACGTGGTCATTTGTAATTGGCTTAGCATAATGTTTTCAGTGTTCTTCCATGTTGTAGCAAGTATCAGTATTTTATTCCTTTTATGGCTGAAAAATATCTCATTGGATTGCTATAACAGTTTGTTTATTCATCAGTTGAGGGACATTCGGTTTATTTACACCTTTTGTCTATTATGAAAAATGCTGCTATGAACATTAATGTATGAGTTTTTGTGTGGACATATGTTTTCATTGTTCTTGGGTATACACCTAGCAGTGGAACTGTTGCATCATATGGTAACTATACATTTAACCTTTGGAAAAACTGCCATATTGTTTTCCAAAGTGACTGCACCATTTTACATCTCTGCTAGCAATGTTCAAGGGTTCCACTTCCTCTACATCCTTACCAACATCTGTTATTTTTTAAAATTTTATTATTTGTTTTACTTGGAGGACATTTGTTATTAATATTATCTATCTTGCTTATTCTATAATCCTAGTGTGTGTGAAGTGATAAAACATATTTCTTAATGCAAAAGGTCTGAAATGAAAGTCAGTGCTAAATCTGGTGACTGAAGTTAAGGAAAAGCTGAGGCATCTAATTGTTTTTAACCAGAAGGCTATTTCATTTGCAGGCTATTTCAAATCATGTATGTATGGGAATCATTAAAAGTCTGAAGGGTAATTTAAAATTTTCAGCAGCACTTTACATTAAAGTAGTAGTTGGGGATTTGGGAAGGTCTCAGGACTAGACCTGTGAATACCTAGGTTAGGATAACAAATTTGCCTTGTCACAGAGACAGTATTCTAAAAATCTTACCATGAGCTATCACCTTGCTTCAGTGGCAGAGTCATCACTGAGGTGGCTGTTCATTTGTGCTTCAGTCTCCCTGCAGAGAAGATTCAAACGAAGGGGAGATATTTTTATACTCTTTGCTTCCCCATCCAAGAAGCCTCTGTGTTCTGGGTATGGGTCTCCCCATCCTAAGAGGGTTCCTGCTGGCTTTTATGTTGTGAAGCTGGGAAAAGGTGGAGTGCAAATAGGGCTGCCAGGTAAAATACAGATCCTCAGTTAAATTTATGTTTCACATAAATGACCAATGGTTTTTTTAGTATAAGTATATCCCCCTTCTGCCCCGAAGTTATTTCTTGTTTATCTGACACACAAATTTAGCTGAGCACCCTGTTCCCCTCTCACCTGTAAGGCTTTTTTTTTTATTTTTTAGCATCTTGTATCTGTATTTTCTCAATTGGACAGTCCTAAGTGGAGGGAACCCTGCTCCTCTCCCACCCATAGGTTTTTTTTTTTTTTTTTCAATCTTTTTTTGCTTTGCTGTACAGCACGTGGGACCTTAGTTCCCCAACCAGGGGTTGAACCTGCACCCCCTGCATGGGAAACTTGGAGTCTTAACCACTGGACTGTAAGGCTTTTGTTTGGGGGAGTACAGATCACTTCATCAATGCTGTACTGAGGTTGGAGGAAGTGAACCTGGGAAAACAGAGCTAGATTATTGGAGATGGCCTCTGGGGTTGGATTCAGTGAGGGTCTGGGACCTGTGTTTTACTGCCTCATGGCTCCTGAGAAAGTCTAGCCCCCACCGGAGCTGGCAGTGGGAGTGCGTGTGGTGGAAGCTGAGCACAGAGCATGGTGACACTCGGCCCAAACCCCCACCAGATCATCCTAAATTGCTCTACCATGTGAGAGAGGGTGCGACGTGGGGCAAATAGGGTTTATCTGATACATTTAAAGTGCATAGGTTGGGACTTCCCTGGTGGTACAGTGGATAAGAATCCGCCTGCCAATGCAGGGGACGCAGTTTCACTCCCTGGCCCGGGAAGATCCCATATGCCACAGAGCAACTAAGCCCATATGCCACACCTACTGAGCCCAGCTCTAGCCTGGGCTCTACCATGCTTTGTAGCGAGAAGCCACTGTAATGAGAAGCCCTTGCACTGCAGCCAAGATCCAGCACAGCCAGAAATAAAAAACAATTGTTTTAAAAAGAACATTAAAAAAAACATTACGTGCGTAGGTCAGTGACAGGCACAAAGTGAGTGCTCTTTAAGTGGTAGCTGCAGTTTAGAATGAATGGAGGAAGGTAGTGTTTCTTGAATTTCCGTAGCATTCATCAGAATTATACTCACTGTATTTCCTTTATTTTTTTTCATTGTGCTTCTATCAGAGAAGTTTACTTAGGTCTCTCCTTTTCTGAACGTCCTTAGATTTTACTCTCATGGATCATATCTACTGTGGCAGCAGGCATAGCGGTCACACAATCCCTAGAGTATAAATTTCACTGTCCAAAATCCGGAAAAATATACACTACTTGACCATCAGAGGAATATCATAGTGCCATCCAAAGATGATTTCAGCCTACTTTTTTTTTTTTTTCCTATTTTTGTCTGCACAGTGCGGCATGTGCGGCCTGTACCAGTGGACTGCCAGGGAAGTCCTAGTTCACTTTTTAAAATTATTTATTTATTTATCTTTGACTGCTCTGGGTCTTTGTTGCTGTGCGAGGTCTTTCTCTAGTTGCGATGCCTGGGACTTCTCACTGTGGTGGCTTCTCTTATCGGGGAGCACAGGCTCTAGGGTATATGGACGTCAGGATCTGTGGTGCATGGGCTTGGTTGCCCTGCAGCACGTGGAATCTACCCGGACCGGAGATCAAACCTGTGTCCCCTACATTGGGAGGTAGATTCTCAACCATTGGACCACCAGGGAAGTCCCCACATTTTTAAAGCACTGCCTGTTGGTGTTCTAGTTAAGTTGCTAAGTTGTGTCCGAATCTTTGGGACCCCATGAACTGTAGCTTGCCAGACTCCTCTGTCCATAGGATTTCCCAGGTAAGAATACTGGAGTTGCCATTTCCTCCTCAAGGGAATCTTCTCAACCCACCGATCGAACCTGCGTCTCCTGCTTGGCAGGCATATTATTTTACCACTGAGCCACCAGGGAAGCCCAAAGTATTGGTTAGTACAATATTTAAGTAGAACTGAACTATTTGGAGAGTCTGTTGGAGGTTTCTGATAATAGAATATGACCAATGTCTCTCTGGTTATTCAACCTAATCACTAAATGATTACTAATTTAAGTCCTTTCTATCCCTCTTGGTATATGAGTGATTTTGAACATGGCAGACTCTTAGGGTAAATTGTGAAGAATGGAGACTGTTCTTTGCCATAAATAAGCCTACCAGACAGTGCCCTGGAGAAGGTCACTTGGCCTCATTGAGCTACAGTTTCTCATTTGGGCTTAGAGTTAAGTGTCACTGAAGTTCTTTCCAGTATAGAGAGAATGGTATCCAGTGACCTGGATTTTAGTCCTGGCTTTGCCATTTATTAGCTGTGTGACCTTGGGCAAATTACAAAACCTCTTTGAACCTCTGACTTCACACCTGTAAAACAGGGATAATCATACTTTCCAAGGACCAAATAAAATTATATATGGGATAATACTTTCTAATAAACCATAATGTAATTCACTAGTGCAGAAGTATCCATTTATTTTTTATTAAAAATTAAAAAAATATTTTGGCAGTGTGCATGGTTTGCAGGACCTTAGTTCCCAAACCAGAGTCAAATCCACATTCTTCACAGTGAAAGCAGAGTCCTAGACACTAGACCAGCAGGGGATTCCCTCAATGTTTATTTTTAAGAGTATCTGGTAACAAAGGAAAACAAAATAAAACACGGTTTTGTGTTCTTGGCTTCTTGAGAATTTGCAAAAACAAGACAATTACACACGTGCTTGCATGTCCAGTCATGTCTAGTTCTTTGTGACCCCATGGACTGTGGCCCACCAGACTCCTCTGTCCATGGAGTTTTCCTGGCAAGAATACTGGAGAGGGTTGCCATTTCCTTCTCCAGGGGATCTTCCCAACCTAGGGATTGAACCCATGTCTCTTGTGTCGTCTGCATTGGCAGGCAGTTTCTTTACCACTGCACCATCTGGGAAGCCCATAAATGTGCTTACTGGGCCTTTAGAGAAACAAATACTTAGTTTGAAATACAGCATTAATGATTTGTAATATGTAGACCAGTGCACGCTGGGAATGCTTGGCCATGGTGAAGAGAGCCCATCAGCTCTGATACGGAGGAGCATGAAGCCAGCCCCAGGGAGCAGCTGGCTCATAGGTTACCAGCAAGACACAGAACACAGCACATCCAGTGGCCATGAAACACTTTGATTCTTGGGACTCAAAAAAGTCCTGCTTCTCACTGGAAGCATCCATAGTGTGTGGGGAAGAAAGGGATAATTCTAGGTAAAACAAAAATTCTGCTTAACCATTCCATGACCTGAATTGTTTAGGCATGCATTGCCCTGAAATGATATTGAAAGTCCCAACACAAGGGACTGACGTTCTTGGTAATGCATTTTCTTGCAAGGAGAGTCTCTAGATATGCTTCATGGGATCCTAGTATTCTTTAGAAGCTTCAGGGAGGTTGGGGTCAGGATTCCTAAGGGTCATCTGACTTTGTATGTATCTGTTTGGGATATATGATTATTATAATTCCTCAACTTTATTACATGTTGTATATTATATGTATTATATAATTGTAAAATTCACTGATATATGGTTGATAATTCATTGACTAATTAATTCAGCCTTTTGTGGACGTCTACCATGTGCTAGGCTTTGTGCCAGGAGCTATAAACACACAGTTATAATAGGACTGGGCTTGACCTCAATTAATTCACAGTGTGGTAGAGGAGAAGGATATAAAGGCAAATACTGTACATTACAACTCAAGGTTTTAACTGAATAAATCTGGATTCTGCCACTATTGTTTACTGTTTCTGATCCCGAGTGTCCTCATCTGTGAAATGGGATGAATAACATCTTCTTTGCAGTGGGCGCACAGTTGTCTACACAAAGCCTGGTTCCTGATATGGCCTTGCACCTCTCCCCCACACAGAGCAGGACGCGGTGGAGAGGGACAGCCATGCCCTCTCTCTGAGGCACAGGCTCTATGTGGCCCTTTCAGGCTGCAAGGAAGAGCTTGAAGACTTCGAGACTTCTTGTAAGGAATTCTAGTCTCCAGCTAGCTACTCTGTTGTTCTTGGGGTCTTTATCTCTCTCTCTCTCTCTCTGTTTTCCATCATCAGCCTTCCTTTGGATATTGATTGGGTCCATTATTCACCATCCTATACGAAAGACCCACAATTGGGGAAGACTCAGATGGATGGGAGAGGACCCACCATCCAGTGTTAACAGACCCACCTCCAGGAGCAGCTCTGGTCCAGCGAAGTCTGTCTGGGTAGGCAGACTGATTTTTTTTTTTTTTCCAAAGCCCAAAATGAACTGAGACTGCTGTTTTTTCTTTTTAAAAATATTTATTTAGCTGCATCACATCTTAGTTGCAGCATGAGGGATCTTTCTTTGCAGTGCCCAGGTCCTCTAGCTGTGGCACACGAGACGTGGAGTGCATGGGCTCAGTACTTGCAGCCTGCAGGCTTAGTTGCTCTGCAGCATGTGAGATCTTAGTTCCCTGACCAAGGATCAAAGATGTCCTCTGCATCGCAAGGTGGATTCTTAACCACTGGACCACCAGAGAAGTCCCCAAAAGTACAGTAGGAAGCAGTGTAAATGTCCTTTTTAAGCACCTGGCTTTAAGATGCAGACCTGAGAATTGATTTGGGGGTACAATAGCTACTGGGAGTTGATCACATTCAACACATACATACACATGCCCTCGTTTTACCCTCACAACAGCCCAAGGAAGATGAGAATTGCTACACTTAACTGACGGGATAACTGAGCACCTACAGTGCTAGAACCAGGATGTGAAGAAGTGAGGCCTGTCAGACTCACAAGCCCCTGTGATGTCCTGAGGACTTTCTCCTCCAGGACCTACTCACAAACCTTTATCTGAAGTCAGTACCAGTGCTGATTATATTTCTTATTGCTTTCTGCTTTAGTATCTTTTTTTTTTTTTTTAATCCTTAGGGCACTCAGGGAACTGCTTATTTTGTTCGTTTCTTCTCTACGACTAATGGAAAGCCTACAGTCATCACTGTGGAGTGTGCAGGAATGGGTGGGATGGATTTTGTGTATTAACTTCACTCCTGTTCTCCTTTTTACTTGCCCACTCTGATTTTTTCCTTTTATCATCATCTCACCCAACCTTAGGTGGTTGTGTCTTGATATGTTTTGTTTTTTAATTTCCATTTTTTTCTTTCTTAAATTTTTTTTTTCTTCTTGACATATTGTGTGTATCTCTGGAAGCCACCCTAAATCCTTTCTTTAAAAAAAAAATTGTGTATTTATTTATATGGCAACACTGCATATTAGCTGTGGCATGTGGGATTCTGTGGCATGTGGGATTCTAGTTCCCTGACCAGGGATTGAACCCAGGCCCCCTGGATTGGGAGCATGGATGCTTAGCCACTGGACCATCAAGGAAGTCCTCCTAAGTCCTTTCTGATTGGGCATAAACAAATAAATAACTCCTAGTAGTACTCTTTACGTCATGATGACCATTATGATCTTTTTCCTCACTACTTTTTTGAGCAACTGGTTTCCATAACCACACCCTGAGTCACACCTCTGAGTAGGACTGCTCCTCCACCCCAGCCTTGAACTGCAATGTGAATCTTATTTTCTAGGTCCATCTTCCTCTCTGACTCCTTAATCCCACCTACCCTTCAACCTCCTTGACACCTTCAATGCCTTGGCCTGACCCATTAGTCAAGACCCTCCTGGTCTCATGAGCCACCACTCTTCCTCTTCTTGGTATTCCTGAGGCCCCCCTGCTCTGGAGATGCCCAGCCCTGGATTAGATCACCCACACGCCCTTCTCAGGTGAGAAAACCACAGAGGACAGCATCAGCCAGCCCTCTATCCTCTGTACTTCCTTGGCCTGAACCTCCCCTAGGTCCCTGCTCAGCCAGCGCTCCTGTTACTCTCATGACCTGTCTCAAAAAGGCCTCCATTCCCCTGCAGTGGCATTTCCCAATTGGCTTGTCTTATCCTTTTGGCCGCAATGATTGGTTCAAGGATGAACATGAGACCAGTGTGGTCCAGTGAGAAAGCTTGGCTCCTGGACTGGACTGTCTCTCCCTTGACAGCTTATATGAGGTTCAGCCGCTGCAGCTGAGGAGGCTGACTGACTGTGTGTAGGTGGGGATGGGGGACCCTTACTGTGAGGGTCCTAAGGATGAATGAAGCCATCACTGTGGGAGGCAGAGTGGAGAGATGGAGAGAAAGGGCACTTTGAATCACAGGGCAGTCCTTGCTTCTTGGTTACTAGGCCAGTTCATCTTCTTTTGATAAATTGAGTTTTCCATCATCGCAACTGAACAACTCCTAGCTGAGGAATAACTCTCCAGTTCCCAGCTCAGCCCTCGTGGGTGCCCTTGCATTCTATTTCATAAAATGGGAATGGCAGCAGTTAACTTTTTTGCTTCTAGTCTAAAGAAAGGAAATTGGTACTCTTCTGTTCTGCTTAAGAATATAATCCTCTGTTATCTGGTAGAACCTGCCCAATCCTTTCTTCATTCAGTTTGATGAGCTCTACTCTGTCCATCAGTAGGGTGTGAGCCTTTGTTCATTGCTGTATTCTCAGTGCCTAAAAAGCACCTGACAAGGAGCAGAAATTCAATACATATTCCTTGAATGAATGAGTAACTGTATTAGTTTCCTATTGATAGTGTAAAGCAACACAGATTTACTGTTACAATTCTGGAGGGCAGCAGTCCAAAATGGGTCTCACTGGGTGAAAAACAAAGTGTTGGTAGGGCAGCTTTCTTCTCTGGAATTTCTAGGAAAGAATCCATTTTCTTTCATACTTTTTTTTTTTTTTTTTTTTTTTCCAAGTGGGCTTGCATAATCTTAGTTCCCTAACCAGGGATTGAACACTCAGCAGTGAAAGCATAGAGTCCTAACCACTGGACTGCCAGGGAATTCCTGAATCATGAGTAGTTGAAATGCTAATGAGAAGGAACAACAACAACAACAACAAAAAAACAGGGACAGGTTAAAGATACAGGAAAGTGGGAAGGAAATTGATGTGAGGGTTCAGAGACGGCAGAGAGGAAATTCCCTGAGATGGGGGAATAGCACTTTCTTTATAATATGAGGGAAGGAGGAAAGGCAGAATACAGGATGGTGTGTAGATTTAGAGGCAAAAAGTTAAGAGTTTCTGTCTGATGCTTTCCAGGTTTCTGTGAAACAGAGAAAGGGGTCATTGACTGCAAGTAAGGGACAGATGAGCACAGAGAAGCATCTGGAAAACATGAGGGCTATAAAGTTGGCAAACATGCAAACAACTTGGAAGCATCGAGGGTCCAGTGGAGGGTGGTAGTCATGAAGTTAACAGTGGCTTATGTGGTCTTTGTCATGTCCTTCTCAGACTGGCTCTGCAAACCTGAAAGGGCCAGCTTTCTTTTCCTTCCCTCACCCTCCCTTTCTTCCTCCATTCCTTCTTTACTTGGCAGATGGAAATGATGTATTGTGTACCAGTTACTCAGATCCACATCCCACCCTTCATGGTCTGCTTTGCAAAGATGGAGATGGGTCCTTTGTTTCCTTTCCAGCTGATGCAATATTAAATATTGTCAGTAGAGGGCGCTGGAGAGACATTGCAGGAACAAGGGGTACCATTCAGACATCTGCAATGGATAGTGGTTAGCAGCTCCCGGTGGCCAGCAGCTTGCTGCAGCACACCACTTAGGTGATTTTATAACGGAGAGCCTCCTGTGAGACATCTCTTCATTAACAGCTTATTCTAGAACCCTGAAGAAATTTCCAGCAAGTTCCAGGGTGTGGATTTCTAGCAATCTCCACTGTGACTCTTGTTGTCCAGTCACGCAGTCATGTCCATCTCTTTGTGACTCCATGCACTGCAGCACACCAGGCTTCTCTGTCTTCCACTATCTCCTGGAGTCTGCCCAAACTCATGTCCATCGAGTCGGTGATGCCGTCCAACCATCTCATCCTCTGTTGCCCCCTTCTCCTGCCCTCAGTCTTCCCCAGCATCAGGGGCTTTTCCAGTGAGTCGGCTCTTCGCATCAGGTGGCCAAAGAATTGGAGCTTCAGCTTCAGCATCAGTCCTTCCAATGAATATTCAGGGCTGATTTCCTTGAGGATTGTCTGGTTTGATCTCCTTGCAGTCCAAGGGACTCTCAAGAGTCTTCTCTAGCACCACAACTCTGTCTTCCACTTATTCATGACTGTGCCCACCCAAGGTGGTCTGCATCTCAGCCCTGAAGGAAGGGGGGCCCTACCTTGGACACTCTATCTCAATTTGGGGGAAAATAGCTACTCCTTACATCTGCTATTCTTATATTCTTTAGAGTTCTCTTCTTACTAACTAGTCCTTGGTTACTCAGGTCCTCTGTTAGAATAATTCTTTATTGAATTTCTGTGTGGTCCATGTCTCTTGATTGGACCCTGGCAGATATAGGACTGGTACCAAGAGTGGTACCAGGAAATAGACCCACAAAGATGGGATTTGGGGACAGGTTCGGTCATGGCTTTGAGTGCAGCACTGAACACCTTGTCAGTGGACAATGGGATGCTGGTAATTTATCACATCAAGTGACATCACAATTAATCAAGCTATTTGTTGCTTATTGTGGTGAAATGCCAACTGAAGTACATGGCCTTGGAGGCAGAGCAGCTGCTGCACTTGACAGTTACGACAGTAATGATGACTTTGAAGACTGCCGTGAGATGGATTCTTGAGTGTGCACTTGAGCACTTACAGGTAGAAAAACCACAAGCTCTTTAACTCTCAGCTTAAGTCATGGTTTAAGAATCTGAGATTTCCATGATAGCCCTGAAAGAATCTCTTCTTTCTTGTGTTCATAGGGCTGATAGTGTTGAAAATCAAGCGCAAAATTAAATTATTTACATATCCAGGTTGCTTATAGTAGAGTTGAGTTCAAAGTCTCACCAAGTTTCTCACATGAAGGTTAGAGTATGAATTGCTAAAAACTGAGGTTCCAAAACCTGGAATGGGAACATATGTTTGGATCCAGATAAAAGTGACAATTTCTCCTAGAAGCTGAAAAGTCAAAGGGGTGGATTATCGTTACTAATTTATTGCTTCTCAGATCCAGATCCATTCTTCATTGTCAGCTCTGCAGAAGTAAAGATGGATCTTTTTTTCTGGCTGGGTCACATGACATGTGGAGTGGAGAAGAGGGCGACAGAGGATGAGATGGTTGGATGACATTACCAATTCAATGGTCATGAACTTGGGCAAACTCCAGGAGATGGTGAAGGACAGGGAAGCCTGGAATGCTGTAGTCCATGGGGTCATGAAGAGTCAGACACGATTTGGCATCTGAACAACAGCAACACATGGCAAATGGGATCTTAGTTCTCAGGTCAGGGATGGTACCTGAACTCCCTGCAGTGGAAGTGCAGGGTCTTAACCACTGGACCACCAAGGAAGTCCCAAGATGGGTCCTTTAAATATGTTTTCTGTGTCAGCTAGTAAGATGTCCGGCTCTATCAGCAGAGGTACTGCGGAGACATTTCAGGAGGAGGTTTTCCTTACTGCTTCTGATGTGCTCCTGTTGGCACTCTGGTGATCTTAGTCGCTTCTCCAGTACCTAGCTCTTGCTTTATGGGTAATTTCTTTATCCTGGATGCTCGTTCCACTCACTGATGGAGGCTAGAAACCCAAGAGTCATCTGAATCTTCTGTTCCCCCACTGTCCCCCATACTGATCACCAGGTCAAGTGGATTCAGTCTGCGGGATATGTCTCATTCCCCCTACTCCCCTCCCTCACTCCCTTCTCCATGCCCACTCCCACCGCTTCTGTTCAAGCCTTGCTTGGAGGGTTCGAATAACTCCTAGCCTATAGCCTCTGCCTCTATTTTCACCTCTGTTAACTCATTCTCCACACTTCAGGCAGAGTGATTTTTGCTAAAGTAAAGTGATCCTGTCATTCCCCAGCTTAAATTCTTCAAATGGGTTCCCATTGTTTCTAACAGTAGTCTCCAACTTTGTTTCTACAACACATCAGTGACACATTTTTGAGCATTCAACCACAGTCTATGTACCTTCAGTTACATACGTATTCTGCTCTACTTAAAATTATGAATATGGAGGGGGGAGGGATAAATTGGGAATTTGGGATTAGTAGATACACACTATCAGGTATGAAATAGATAAGCAATAAGGACCTACTGGAACCTGTATCCAATATCTTGTAATAACCTATAATGGAAAGGAATCTTGAAAAGAATACATATATATATATAAATTAAAACTGAATCACTTTGCTCTACACCTGAGACACTGTATATCAACTATATTTCATAAAAAATTTTTAAATACATTCTAGTGGGTAATAAATTATAAATGTGATAAAATATATAAAGAAAGAAATGAAAATGTGCAAGGTAAAAATAAATAGAAGTTCTGGTATTTTCTTTCCATATCTCAATAGTTATTTTTGGAATCTCCTGGGGAGGATTTGCCCACTTTGAATACCACTTATTCATTGGACAAATGAACTGCTTAGCTTGGCATACCAAGCCTTCATGATGTCTTTTTTGTTTTGCTTTGTTTTAGATTCATTTTATTTATTTATCTCTGGCTGTGCTGGGTCTTCATCGCTGAACTTGGACCTTCTCCAGTTTCCATGAGTGGGAGCTCTCTCTAGTTGCAGTGCATGTGCTTCTCACTGTGGTGGTTTCTCTTGTTCCGGAGCATGGGTTCTTGGGCAGGAGAGCGTCAGTAATTGTGGCATGTGGGCATGGGCTTTGCTGTCCCACAGCACATGGGAACTTCCCAACCCAGGGATTGGACCCTTGTCTCTTTCGATGGCAGGTGGATTCTTTACCACTGAGGCACCAGGGAAGCCCCATGATGTCTTTTACTTGACATTAGAACTTGACTTAAAAGCGACCTCTCACCTGTGCCACCTTCTCTTACTTTCCCAGTTGACTTTGGAGATTTCTGTCTGAGATCCCATAGTCCTTTTTTCCCATATCTTTACCGTAGTGTTCTCTTTAGCGGCAGCTGCAGAATCTCCACCTCAGAAAATGCAGGGGCAGAAATTGGGTTTGGGGTAGTTGGGTTTGGAGGGTGCTGCAGCTCCCTGACTTGTCTCACTATCAAACACACTCTTTTTGCTTAGATGGTATTGAATTTTTTTTTAACTGCATGGCACGGCTTGCAGGATCTTAGTTGCCCAACCAGGGATTGAACCCGGGCCAGTAGCAGTGGACAGGCCAAGTCCTACCCACTGGACTGCCAGGGAACCCCCTTGTAGGGACATTTTTTGGTGTGACTTTAGTGGGGGTGTTGAAAATGATGAGAATACTGCACTGGAGACCCCCAGCACCTACCCGTTGGCACACCTGGGGATTGGGGTGGGGCTGTTGGGATCTGTTTACAGGGGAGTCATCAGGAAGAAAGAGCACCAAGGCACACTCGACAAGAGTAATGGGCCACGGTCATGGGAATAGTGGCTCAGTGTTGCTTTTCAGGCTGTTTCATCATCCTCCAGCCCATAGCCCAGATAGAGGGGATGTTAGAGAGGCAGATGGGGCCAGACCCTGCTGTGTCTCTCAGGCCCTGGTATGTGGTGGGACCCCATTGTAGAGTTTGGAGCCAGAGAACTATCTGGTCTGATTCATGTTTCACACACACTACTCCTACTGTCTTGTGGAAACAAGATTGTAGAGGGACATGAGGAAATAGGGTCTGCTTTGCATACGGGTCCTCGTGGAAGCAATGGAACCTCAAGGGGGCCATGGCCCTGGCAGTCATTGCTACTCTGGGCCTTCACGATGCTGGGAGACATGGTCATGAGCATGCCGCCTCAGAGGAGGGTCCAAACGGGGTAGCCAAGAACACATGCAACACACACCCTGGGCAACTCAGGCTTTTATGCGATGGAGTTCCCAGAGAGAAGGTGGGGGTAGGACCAGAACCAATGACATTCTCTTATGACTCTGGTGGTGGCCTCGTTTTTCATCTCTAGGCTAGTGTTAGCCAGACTTGGGAAACGTGGGTGACACGTTTATTGCCATTTGCTTTTGGTTTGTTTGTTTTTGCTTTGCTTTGGCTGCCCCTCGCAGCATGTGAGATCTTAGCTCCCCAACCAGGATTCGAGCGCTGGCAGTGGAAGCACAGAGTCCTAACCACTGGATCGCCAGGGAATTCCCATATTGCCACTTGTTTTTCATCGGTCATTAAGAAAGATATTTGAAGTACCCAGAAATGATAAGCTTCCTCAGGGTTTTGAAACCACTCTTATGGCAAACACTGAAGAAGTACAAAGTATCATTATTAATGAAAGTGGACAAAAGTGACCACGAGTCAATAGTACTTTGTACTTCAACCATTTTCCAGCAAAGCATCTCAAAGGGCTGGCTATATCTGAACATCATACCCTTTCACATAGAGCTGTGATGACAACTTCTGTTAAGACCTATATATGACCCTTGTCAGGGTGAGATCACCAGCTATTTCCCAAATCATAGAGATACTGGATAACAGCCTTGGTTAGGAAATGGGTGTTGCATTTGGCTTGTCATAACAAGTTCCTGGCTCAGGCAGGTGGACTATTGCAGAAATGTGTGTGTGTGAACACTCAGTGGGGGTGGGGGTTAAACTTGATAAAACCAGGGGGAGGCAGGCTGCTAGAAGGGACATTGACTTTGACATTGAGGCAAAGTTCGGATGATGCCCTTCCTAGTATGTGACTCTAAAAAATTAACAAATACCTGTGAGCCTCAGTTTCCTCTTTTGAAAAATGAAGATGATAATTCATCCCTTGATCAGTTATATGTGGATTAGATGAGCCAATATGAGCAAAGTACTTAGTACATAATAAAGGCTGAATAAGTGTTTCCTATAGTTCATTCTTAATGACTGCTTAACTTAAATTTTTTTTAAATGACTATTGTTCTTGAAAAAATAATTTGTGATTATATAAAATTTAAGTCATAGGGAATTCCCTGGAAGTCCAGTGATTAGGACTCCACGTTTTCATCATTGAGGGCCTGGGTTCAATCCTTGGTCTGCAAGATTCTGCAAGCCTTGTGGAACAGCAAAAAAAAAAAAAAAAAAAAATTCAAAACAAATACAAAAGCACAAAGAAGAAAGTAACAAATCATGCAATTTCCTACCACCAAGAAATAACTATTTTTAACACTAGATTATAATCATTTCACACCTCTTTCTGTGCAAATAGGTAGTTTAATAGGTAGTTGGATGAGTAAGTGGATTAAAAATAACTTTACAGGGGCTTCTCTGGTGGCTGTGATAAAGAATCCGCCTGTCAATGCAGAAGGCGTGAGTTAGATTCCTGATCCAGGAGGATCCCACATGCCGAGGAACAGCTAAGCCTGTGCGTTACAACCATTGAGTCTGTGCACTAGAGCCTGAGGATCGCAACTCCTGAGATCATGTGCCACAACTCCTGAAGACCTCGTACCCAGAGTCTGTGCTCGGCAGTAAGAGAAGCCCGAAGTAGTTACTGTCTTACTCTGAAGTAAGAGAAGTACCACAACTAGAGAGCAGCCCGCACAGCGACAAAGACCAAGCACAGCCAGAAATAAATGAATACAAATAAATAAAATTATTAAAAAATAGCTTTACATATTTGTATCTTGGTTTCAATGAAAATGTGAACTTTAATTTTGCTTACTGTAACAGGAGCTAAAGTAAGATGAAAAGATTTCCTGAACTTCAGGTAAATGCTTATGTACTAATGATATTTGTTTCTTTGAGATTCATTAAGCTTATGAATAAAAGATAATTACAAAATACAGTAATTCTTTTTAAATTACAGTTCCCATTTAGCTCATATCTGTTTCCTGGACTGGTGCATGTTTGAGAGTTTCTGCTTAATGCTTTTATACTTGGGATCACATCCTTTTGGATGGACTATTGTTCTTTTTTTTTTTAAACAAGAAGTTTATTTAAACAACAAAATGCTTGACTTGAAGGGAAAATTGTTTCAGATTCATTTCTATGAGAGTGGTTTATCCCTACTTAAAGACAGGATTCAACCCCTGGATCAGGAAGATCCGCTGGAGAAGGAAATGGCAACCTACTCTAGTATTTTTGCCTGGGAAAGTCCATGGACAAAGGAGCCTGGGCGGGCTACAGTCCATGGGGTCCCAAAGAATCTGACATGACTTAGCAACTAAATAACAACAAAGGCAGATTGCCCTACATGTAATAGCTTCATACAAAAATGTTACAAAATTCCTTGGTTTTACAATGATAAAAAGTTTAAATTCTCCAATTAAACAAGGTATGCAAGGATTTTTATGTTGCTCTTTTTTTTTTTTTTTTGTTAAACGGTGAGAGTGAAATAACTTACTGGAATATAAAGATAAAAAGAGCTGAATGAGCATACCAGTGATGGAGAACAGCAGATATTTTCACAGATCCAATATTTTCCCCCTGGAAGGAATATTCTTTATTTAAATTAAAAAAATTAAAAAAAATGTAATAGGAGTATAATTGCTTTACAATATTCTGTTAGTTTCTGCTGTACAATGTGAATCAGCTGTACATATTCATGTATCCCCTCCCTCTTGAGCCTCTCTCCCAGCTCCCCCGATCCCACCCCTCTAGGTCAACAGAGAGCCCTGAGCTGAGCTCACTGTGACCTACAGCAGCTTCCCGCTTGCTGTCTTTTTCTCGTGGCATCGTGTATATGTCAATGCTGCTGCTGTGTTGTGCTCAGTCATGTCTGACTCTTTTCGACCCCGTGAACTGCAGCCTGTCCAGGCTCCTCTGTCCACGGGATTTCCCAGGCAAGAATACTGTATATTATCTATAGTGAAACAGATCACCAGCCCAGGTGGGATGCATGAGACAAGTGCTCGGGCCTGGTGCCCTGGGAAGACCCAGAGGAATAGGGTGGAGAGGGAGGTGGGAGGGGGGATCGGGATGGGGAATACATGTAACTCCATGGCTGATTCATGTCAATGTATGACAAAAACCACTGCAATGTTGTGAAGTAATTAGCCTCCAACTAATAAAAATAAATGAAAAAAAAAAAAAAAGAATACTGGAGTGGGTTGCCATTTCCTACTCTAGAGGATCTTCCTGACCCAGGGATGAAATCCATGTCTCTGATATCACCAGCATTGGCAGGTGAATTTTTTTTTTTTTTTTTTTTTTTTACCACTGCGACACCTGGGAAGTCCGTTTATATCAATATTACTCTCTCAATTCATCCCACCCTCTTCTTCCCACCCTAGCTCCCTCACTGCGTCCAAAAGTCTGTTCTCTGTCAGAATATTCTTTTTTTCCTTTTTAAAATTAATTACTTTTGGCCGTGCTGGGTTTTCATTGCTGTGTGAGGGCTTTCTCTAGTTGTGGCGAGCGGGGACTGTTCTCTAGCTGCAGTGGGCAGGCTTCTCACTGCAGTGGCCTTTCTTGTTGTAGAGCACAGGCTTAGTAGCTGTGGTTCCCGGGCTTAGATGCTCCGCGTCATGTGGGAGCTTCTTGCACCAGGGATCAAACCCATGTCCCCTGCACTGGCAGGGGGATTCTTAACCACTGGGCCATCAGAGAATAGTCAAGACTGAATAGTCTTGACTCATTTTTTCCCGTCTTGGACCCTTCCTTTGAACTGGTGGAAGCTATGAAAAGTTCTGAGGCTAGATAAAGTTTCTTCTCATATGTAGATTACACTTTCCTGCCTGAAAGCCTGTAGAATGCTTTCTCTTGCCTTGAAGTTTAATAGCTTAGCCAGGATTGGCTCTAGGCCAGTCACTCTATTAATTTTTCGAGGTATTTGGTGTGCCCTTTGACCGCTGATTACCTCCTACTGTATCTCTGCATACTTCTCCTGTCTGATTTTTTTTTAGATTCTCTGCCTCTGAGTCATCCTTTGCAACCAAGTGTTGGATTGTCTCTTTCTAACTTCCACAATTATGAATTTTCCCCCAGGTGCTTTCACCTGTTTCTTTTCTTCTCTGCATTCACTAAGATTGTCTCAAGCATTTCCTCTGTTAACAATCCTGATTTTTGACCATGCTGGTTCTCTTCCTCGTGTCTAATTGATTAGATGTTCATGGTGGTGTTTTGGTCTTCTCTTCACTTCCTTAGTTCTGTAATTTCCCTTTCCATCTCATTCTGGATGTCATTTTCTTGAGCTTGTGCTCTTATTTCATGATTCATCTATAAAGCACTTGTAGGGGCATTTTCTTCTAAGTGTGGGATGCATTTTCTTTCATACAGGTTTCTAAATGTTTAGCACCTCTAGGACTGGTCCTTCTCCCTTCTTTGCCTACATCCTCTGACTAGAGGGTCTCTTCTGTCTTATGATCGAATGCCATGTAGATGCTAATGACTGGCAAACTTACCCATTTAGTCCACACCTATTTCTTCGAGTGAGTTTTTTAAATTAATCAATTACTTTATTTTTGGCAGTGCTGGGCCTTTGATACAGGACACTGGATCTTTGTTGCTGCCTGCCAGGTTTCTCTAGTTGTTTCAAGTGAAGGCTACTCTCTAGTGGCAGTGCGCAGGCTTCTCATTGCGATGGCTTCTCTCATTGCAGAGCGTGGGCTCTAGGGGGCCTGGGCTTCAGTAGTTGTGGTATATGGACTTCATCTCCCTGTGGTATGTAGGATATCACTTTTCAGACCAGGGATCGAACCCATGTCCCCTGCATTGGCAGGAGGGTTCTTCACCACTGGACCACCAGGAAAGTCCCCACACCTATCTGTTGAACTCAGATTAGACTTCAACTGATTCCTTGACATCTTCACATCTAATATGCATCTCAGAATCCAAATGTCTTATACGAATCTGTTAGTTTTTATCTCCCACCTCCCAGTTTTCCTCCCTCAGTTATCTCTGTTAGAGTAAATGGCACCAATATTCACCCCACTGCTCAAGTCGAAGGCTTAATAGACATCCTTCTCCTCATGGCCCGCAACCAGTCCACGACCAAATCCTCTTATATCTACCTCCTCAGTGTTCCCCAGAGTTCTGCACCTATTTCATCTCCACCCCATTTTTACCTCTTGTCTAGGTACTCCACTGACTCCTAACTGGCCTCTCTTCCACTGTTGCCCCCTCAGGGATTTGTTCTTCACTTAGGAACGAGGATGTGGTAGTTTAAAAGCTGTCTGCAAATTCTTTGATGTATCTTTCATCAAGAGGTGGAATCCAGTTCCCCTTTGCTTGAATATGGACTTAGTTACCTGCTTCTAAGAATAGAAAACCGAATACCTATGCCTTCCCAGGCCAGGTCATAAAAGTATGATAAGGTGTCCACCTGCCTCTCTCTCCCGGGGTGGTTGCTCTTGGGACCCATTCTCCATCCCTTAAGTGAGTCCAGGCCACGTGGAGAGGTTACGTGTAGGTGTTGCACTGGACAGCGACAGGGGAGGTCACAACTGATAGATCTCTGAGCAAGGGAACACTGAGGTCACGCCAGCCCAGCCATTGTTTAAAGGCAACCACAGTACAGCAGAAACGAATACAACACTGTAAAGCAACTATATCCCAATTTTAAAAAAAGACAACCACAGAAGAGAGCTTGATCGAGAACCACATGGCTGAGTGCAGTCAACTCCCAGAATGGTGAGAATGATAGTGTGTGTTCCTATTATCTTACATCACTAAACTTGGGATGGTTTGTTACACAGCAATAGATAACTGATGCACCGAGTGACTTTCAAATATAAATGATATTGTGTGACTTCCCCACTTGACAGCATTCACTCTTTTAGAATTGAGTTTACTTTTTTTTTTTTTTTGCCTCACTGCATGGCTTGCAGGATCCTAGTACCCTGACCAGGGATTGAACCCATGTCCTCAACAGTGAAAACCCAGGGTCCTAACCAATGGACCACCAGGGAATTTCCTAGAATTGAGTTTAATGTAAAATCAAAAACCAAATCCTAGCATGATCTGGTCCTGCCTTGCCATCTCTCTTCCCTCTTATTCATTGTGCTCCAGCCCTGTAAACACCAAGTGCATTCTCTCCTCAGGACCTTTGCACATGCTCTTCTCTGCATGAAACACTTCTCATACCTCTCGCCATGGCTGGATCTTTCTCATCTTCCGGACCTCAGTTCAAGCATCACCTCTCTCACCCATCCTCCTTTTGGTCACAGCACCTTGCTTAGTTTCCTCAGCAGATGCCACACTCAAAAATTGGCTTATTATTTGTTTATTTTAAAAAATTGTGTCTTCTCCCTCCCCCCGCCCCGCATTAGAACATAAGCGACACATGGCAGGGGTCTCCTCTTGTTCATTCTCAGAACCTAATAGAGTAATTGACACATAGCAGGCATGCAATAAAGGTATTCATCTTTAGAATGAATATGAAGGGAGGGAGACTTTGTGGCTTACTTCCTTTATGTGGAAATCCAAGCAAAGTGTTGAAATGTTCCCTCTCATGTCATTTCCTAGTATTGAGTCTGGACTAATTAAAAGAGAATAATCTGTTTTTTTGCTGTCATCACTTTTTTTATTCACTCATTCATTCATTAAGCACAAGATTCCTTCTCTCAGAAGGAGGAGGTAAACAAACCATTAGTATTAAAGATATAATGTTAGGATGTGATACATCTATGAAGAAAAATGAATCAGGGCACGGGGCTAGAGTGTGACTATTTTAGGGGGACTGTTTTATTTATTTAAAAAATTCTCAAGTTATATTTTAAGAAATATTAATTTATTTGGCTCTGCTGGGTCTTAGTTGCACAATGCGGGATATTTTAGTTGTGGCATGCCCAATCATAGTTCCCTGACCAGGGGTCGAACCTGTACCACTAGCACTGGCGGTGCAGAATCTTAACCACTGGACCACCAGAGAAATCCCCTAAGCTCTGTCTTTTAATCAAAGATGGAACTCTTTCCCAAATGGCTACATTTAGACACTTTCTAGTGTTATCTTGCATTGCCTTTTAAATGATTCAGATATCGTTTCTGTGTGTCTAAATGATTAAGCACCCTAAGTACAATATGATCCAAAAGAGGACACAGTTTTACCCCCAAAACACATTGAGTTGTATGTGTTAAATATATACAACTGTCTATATGTCAATCATACCTCAATAAAGTGGGTAGGGAGAATACAACTTTAAAGAAAAGGAAACATGTTGGCATTTTTCTTAAACTTTGTTACTGACTTACCTCAATCTCATTGGACAGAATGAAAATGATCCTTTGTAACTCATTGGATGTTCTTAGACCCCAAAGCTCTTGCTAATGTGTTTTATTCTATCTCCAAGTGGAAAATAATTTTCCATTTCCACTTTAAGTTGCTCCCTGACATACTTGATTCTGGTTAAGCTTCATTCTGGTTCACCAGAACAAAGGCATCCCGGGTTGCCCTGGAGTGAATGCTTTCATTGTCTGACTTTATTGTGTCCTATTTCCAAGGGGAAAATTCCAGAGGTGGTGAGGGAGCAGATTGTACTAGCTCATAGCTTTCCTCCCTAGCTAAATACTTGAGGAACAAGCATGGATTGAGGGATATGAGAGATAAGCCAAAATGAGCCTTGGAATCCCTTCTGGTGCTAATATAGAAGTGGAGGAGAGGGGACTTTCTTGGTGGTCCAGTGACTAAGACTCTGAGCTCCCAGTGCAGGGTGAGGGAGGGGGGCAGGTTCCATCCTTGGTCAGGGAACTAGATCCCATACACTGCACACTAAAGAACCTGCTTGCCGCAACCAAGACTCAGTGCGGACAAATTAGGGAAAAACAAAAAGGCTTGGAAGGGAGAGCAGTGAAGCAAGGGCTTGCACCTGCCCCTAACTTTCTGGAGGATTTCCCTGGTTCTCCCTCAAGCCCTCCTTCTTTTTCTAACTTCCTTTCCCATCCTTCTCTTCCCACTTTTTTGGTATTCTGGGAACTGTAGGGAATAATCTTATTTCCATGGGCAATATTTTAATGGAGGAGAGTCCAATAAACACTATTTCTGATAAAAAAAATAATCTGTTCATCTCTTGAAATGCCTCCCTCTTCACCCTCCACTTTCTCCTTTCCTGATCTCTAGCCCCAGATTTCACTAAACCCCTCTGGACACAATTGGCTTCCTTCGACTCTTTGGTCTTTTCAACGTGTTGTCTTGTATTTCAGCGCTTTTGTTTTTGTTTTTTTAATTTTGCATCTAGAACTAAAAGTTAGGTTTCATTTGAGCTGAGAGAAAATGTATAGAGAAGCAGACAAATTATTTCAACCTTCAAGCAGCATTAACGTTGAAGATCTTTCTCATCTGTTCCCTGCCTGTGGCCAGTGAATTCTTCTACAGATTTGTAGCATTTGTTTGTTTGTTTAAATAATGGTATTTATGGACTTCTCTGGTGGCTCAGACGGTAAAGAATCTGCCCACAGTGTGGGAGACCGGAGTTCGATCCCTGGGTTGGGGAGATCCCCTGGAGAAGGGAATGGCAACCCACTCCAGTATTCTTGCCTGGAGAATCCCATGGACAGAGGACCCTGGCAGGCTACAGTCCATGGGGTTGCACAGAATTGAACACAACTGAGCAACTAACACTGGTGGCTTACTGGTTAAGAATCCATCTTGCAATGCAAGGGCACAGGTTCAATCCCTGGTCTGGGAAGATCCCACATGCCTCTGGGTGACTAAGGTGCTGCGCCTCAGCTATTGAGCCTGTGCTCTAGAGCCCACAAGCTGCAACTACTTAAGCCCGCCTGCCTTAGAGCCTGTGCTCTGCAACAAGAGAAGCCACTGCAATGAGAAGCCTGTGTACCACAACAAAGAGTAGCCCCGGCTTGCTGAAACTAGAGAAAGCCCACTCGCGGCAGTGAAGACCCAACATGGCCAAAGATAAATAAATTAAATAAATAAATAAATTTTTGAATAGTGGTACTGGGAATTCTCTCATGGTCCAGTGGCTAAGACTCTGCTCTCCCCATGCAGGGGACCTGGGTTCAGTTCCTGGTCAGGGAACTAACTAGATCCCACATGCTGCAGCTAAGACCTGGTGCAGTCAAATTTAAAAAATATAGATATAGATATAGATATATAGTGGTATTTATTTATTTTTGGCATACCACGTGGCATGAGAGAGCTTAGTTCCCTGACCAGGGATTGAACCCACACCCCCAGAAGTAGAAGCTCAGAGTATTAATCCCTGGAACAGCAGGGAAGTCCCCCCAGATTAGTAGCATTTGAATATTCTCTTTTACTTCAAGAAGAAAGTAACCTTTGCCCCCTCCTTTTTTTTTGTGAAAAATCCAGGTTGACACAAGGTGACAGAAGCCCCTGCAGGAGAAGAGGGGTAGGCACGGGATCCCTCCCGTGAGAGGAATCCGCTCCGCGCAGAGAGCGAGCAGGAGGAGCTCAGGCCCCGCACTAGGGAGGCGGCTCACCGGAGCCTCGCCCGCTCTTGCTTTGGCGTCTCCCTGAGGTCTCTTCCTGGCCCACAGCGTCCCCACCGACCCCGGGACAGATCTGGACAGACGTTGTCCTCTTCCACTCCGGTCCCATGTGCCAACGCTGTGTGGGGCTGAGGCTGACCTCGGCTTCACCCTGGAGTTGGGGGGCGCCGTGGAGGCCCCCACTTGGCACAGCCAGCCTCCCCGAACACTCAGTCAGGACTGGCAGGTGCCTCCTGGGTCAGACCCCCGGGGACCTGCGGGCTGTGGTGTTGGGCAGTCATTCTGGATGCCCTGGTCCCCGCTGCCCACTCCAGCCCTCAGAGGGACCAAGACAGGGCCTCACAGTCCCTGAGGCTGGCCTGTCCATTTCTGCCCCTCCTCGAGGAGCCTGGTCTCTATTCACCCAACTGGGAACAGCAAAGGCCTCAGGAGGGAGTTGGGAGTGGGCCGAACCATCACAGCCTTTGCCCTCAATGGCAAGCAGAGTGGAGCGTCACCTGGTTGAGGAGCTGGCACTGCTCAAGGGTTTGCATAAGCTGGAAGTTGAGAAATCCTGCTTGCTGGAGGGAGTGCCGGATGCAAAGGGGACTGACAGACCCTTTAGGAGGAGACAGTCTCCCATAGGTGACCCCTTATGGAACGGCTGACCTAAGCCCTCCTCTTTTCTGTCCGCTTGGTGAACTAATTAGGCTCTTTTGAACTTGATTTCCTCATCTTTGAAATTAGGGATAAGACCACAAGTTCCCTGAGATCCTTTTCTTTCTTTCCACGTGGGATCTTAATTCCCCAAACAGGGATTAAACAGGGCCCTTGTCAGTGACAATGTGATGTCCTAACTGCTGGACCGCCAGGGAATTCTCCAAGATCCTTTCCATCTTGGCCATTCTATGAGATAATTAGCGAGATTGGTTTTCTAGTGAGCAAACACTCAAAACAGTGCTGTGATCCTTAAGGTAGGCCTTAATGTATTCCTATAACCTTGTACGTGCGTGTGTCTGTATGCTTAGTCACTCAGTCTTATCTGACTTTGTGACCGCATGGACTATAGCCCACCAGGCTCCTCTGTCCATGAGATTTTCCAGGCAAGAATGCTGGAGTGGGCTGCCATTTTCTACTCCAGGGGATCTTCCTGACCCAGGGATTGAACACATGTCTCTTGGGTCTCCTGCATTGGCAGGTGGATTCTTTACCGCTGCATCACCTGGGAAGCCCCTATAACTTTGTAATCACCCCCAATAAGGAGGAAGTACTTGCAAAAAGAGATCTTATTCCCCTTCTTCCTCTTTTCCTTCCTTCCTTCGTGGCTTCCTTGCTTTTTTATAGCCTTAATTACCTTCTTCAATCATATGTCTTTTGAGACTAGAGTTAGCAGTTATAAACAGCCATTTGAGTCAGGTCTTGTGGATAAAGGAGGGTCAAACACGATGCCATAACTGTGGCTGTAAGAGTTTCCCAGGGAGCGTGCTGCAAATTCTGAAATGCTGTCTGCGAGTCACTGGGCCACAGTTCAGACTTCTTGCCAACTTCAGAATCGCACATGAAAAATATCCTTCCTGTCAAAGGAGTGAAGCACTGGGGCTTCCTCTGGATCCATGTCTTTTCTCAGTTCTGGAATTTTTAACTGCAGATTTTGATGTCTGATTTGGTTGTACCAGGCACTCCTACTGCTGTTTCCTTTAAAACTCCCTGATTGGTCCAGCTCCTGAGAGAAATCTTTGCTGTTTTATATGTCAAAGAATACATGGACTAATAATTGCAGAAACATGCTACATATTCCAGGTTACTTTAAAAATTAGACCAAAGCTTTATTTACCATTTACTTTTCAGCTTTCATGAAAGTGGTTAGCCATCATTTAAAGAAAACAGTATTTTCTAACCTTTCCCCCATTTTCACAGGTTACGGGTTGCCTGCATGGGCAAGGGTGAACATTACAGCAGACGGCTTCTTGCCCAGAATGGCTGGGATACCATTTCTAACCGTGTCACTGGGCAGATGTAGAATGAAAAGCCACTTGGCAGCGAGCTATATTGGGAATTCAGGCATCATGTGGGTGGCGGGATTTACAGGGCCTTTTCCTTTCAACCAGAAAATTCTACATTTCTGTGATGCTAACTCCTTCCCTACCTTCCACACACCATCAGTGGGCAGATTCTGACATGACTTTCCATAACCGTGCCTCTTGGTATTCACTCCCTTGGGTAATATCTTCCTCTGATGTGTGGGTTGAACCTTATGACTTAAAAAAAATTTTATTTATTTATTATTTTTGGCTGCGTTGAGTCTTTGCTGCTGCATGGGCTACTTTCTAGTTGCAGTGCGAGGGCTTCTTGCTGTGGTGACTTTTCTTATTGCAGCTCCTGGGCTCTAGAGCACAGGCTCAGAAGTTGTGGCACACAGCCTTAGTTGCTCCGTGGCATGTGGGATCCTCCCAGACCAGGGATCGAACCCTTATCTTCTGCATTGGCAGGTGGATTCTTTACCACTGAACCACCAGAGAAACCTGGAATTTTTAAAATATGTATTTATTTATTTGATTGTCTCAGGTCTTAGTTGGGGCATGTGGGATATAGTTCCCTGACCAGGAATTGAACCTAGCCCCCTGAATTGGGAATATGTAGTCCCAGCCGCTGGACCACCAGGGAAGTCCTCTGATGACTGGTTTCTAAGAAACAGAATGCACAGAGATGATCAGATGTCACTTCCATGATTAGGTTACTTATAACATTGGGACTTCCATCTCACTACCACTTTGCTTTGCTGGTACTCTCTCTTCCTGTCTCTGCTTTCTTACCCAGATGAAGCAAGCTGCCACCTGGAAAGACTCAGATAGTCCAGAGCTGAGGTTGACCTCTGGATAGCAGTCATCAAGGAACTAAGGCTCCCAGTGCAACCACGAGTGAGGAGGTGAATCTTGCCAAAACCGTGTGATGGAGCTTTGAATCAGCCCCTTCTCCAATTCAAGCTTCAGATTAGACTGCAGCCTTGGCTGAAACCTTGGCACAGCCTTTCGAGAAACTCAAAGACAGAGGACCCAGCTGGGCTGTGGATTCCTGGAAATCCAGGTTCCTGACTGAGAGAAACCGTGGGAAACAATAACTATTGGTTTTTGTTGTTGTTTTGTTGCTGTTTTGTTTTTGGTCACACCTGCAGCTTGCAGAATCTCAGTTCCCTGACCAAAGATCAAACCCACGCCTCTGCATTGGCAGCACAGAGTCTCAACCACTGGATCACCAGAGAAATCCCACTATTGCTGTTTTAAGTCACTAAAGTTTTAAGGTTTGGGGGCTAATTTGTGATGCACAGCAAATAACCAATACATCATTCAATATTGTCAAAAACCCTCACTCTCTTAACGTTTTATTGACGAGAACTCCTCTTAGTGTAGCGAGTGTTTTGCTTTTAGATTTCATTTGACTGAAATTTATTATCAAAGGGGTTGGAATCAGTCATCTAGAAAGTGCCCCTCAGCTGCAAATTTCAACAACAAATTCTTTGTTCCAAAGAACAAAACATTCTTTTTTTTCATCCTTAGGAAATAAGAAGTCTTAAGTGGCCACAATCTTGCTGGCACAAGATTAATTGGCTGGCTGTGCAGACAGCTGCTGGTGTGAGCGGATTCAGGGGCAGGGTGTGCAGCTGTGACACAAGCTCTTTTGAACTTTCACCCTCTGGAGAAACTCAGGGTTCTCAGGGTCAGCCACCCCTCTCCCACTCTGCGTGGACTCTGACTCACTTGACAGTTTGGTCGTATTGTGGGTTCCTGTCCCATGGTTGGTTTAGTCGCTAAGTCATGGCCAATTCTTTGTGACCCCATGGACTGTAGCCTGCCAGGCTCCTGGGGTTCATGGGATTTCCCAGGCAAGAATACTAGAGTGGGTTACATGTCCTTCTTTATGATCTTCCCCACCCAGGGATCAAACCTGGGCCTCCTGCATTGCAGGCGGAATCTTTACCAACTGAGCCACGAGGGAAGACCCGTAGCATTTTTTAAATTACGTATTTATTTACTTATTTGGCTGTGCCTGGTCTTAGTTGCTCCATGTGGGATCTGGTTCCCTGACCAGGGATCAAACCCAGTCTCTTGCATTGGAAACTCAGAGTCTTAGCCATGGGACCACGAGGGAAGTCCCAGCATTGTTAGAGATACCTCTAAAATGCCTTTCTTCTTTCTTTTTCTGAGAACGAATGCCTGAGTCCTCCCTTCCCTTCTTTGAGGACATGGAGGCAAAGACAGGTTAAGTGGCCCACTCCTGGCCAGATCCTGACATCTCCCTCCATATAGCAGCGCACCCCTACCTTCACTGAAAAAGGAACTCTAAGCCTCTTTAGAATGCTGATGTTGCTACCAGCACACCCTGAATCCTCTGACTTGAATATTTCATGCTGCTCCATAAATTCTCTAGAGTTCTATGAAAGTGATATTGTCAGCTTTAAACTATTTTCTCTTCTTCCTTTTCTCTCTTCTAAATTAATTTATACTGGAGTATAGCAAGGCCTATACTGGTGGCTCAGACGGTAAAGTGTCTGTCGGCAATGCAGGAGACCCAGGTTCGATCCCTGGGTTGGGAAGATCCCCTGAAGAAGGAAATGGCAACCCACTTCAGTATTCTTGCCTGGAAAATCCCATGGACGGCGGAGCCTGGTAGGTAGCCATGGGGTCGCAAAGAGTCGGACACGACTGGGAAACTGAACAACAACATAACTGCTTTACAACTGGGTTCTACCGTACCCAGTTATGCGTATACATATGTCCCCTCTTTTTGGATTTCCTTCCCGTTTAGGTCACCACAGAGCACGGAGTAGAGTTCCCTGTGCTGTCCAGTAGGTTCTCAGTTTTATTATTTTATACATAGCATCAATACTGTATAAGTGTCAATCCCAATCTCCCAATTCATCCTGCTCCTCTTTCCCCCTCTTTCTAATTCCCCTATTTTCTGCTCCTTTCTCCCTCTCTTTATGTCATCTTCTTGTATCATTTGCTGTTAAGTAAAGACATGAAAAAGTTTGTTCTTTTAAAAAACAAGTAGATAAATATATCTATTTGATGTATGTATATATATATTTGATGTATGTATACATCAAATATATACATATATATATACCTGAAACTATATATATATATAGTATATACTGTGCTTAGTCACTCAGTGGTGTCCAACTATTTGCGACCCCATGGAAGGCTCCTCTGTCCATGGGGGTTCTCCTTATATAGATATAAAATGGAAATAAACAATGAATTTCAGAATGCAGCCAAAATGAGGTAGCATGACTTCTCAGGCTAGATCACAAAAGGCGGTGTGCTTTTCAACTTGTTTACTGGAACACTTATCCTGGAGCCCTGAGCTGCCATAGAAGGAGTGGTTTGAGGCCACCATGTTGTGGGGAAGCTCAGACTAACCCACATGGAGTGACCTCAGAGAGAGTTCATGAAACGACATGAAGAGGGAGAGTGAGAGGTACCAGCCAGCTCCTGCTGCTGCTTCCCCCTGCTGCTCCTCTTTTAAACATTTTCTGATTTCAACCACATGGGGAGACGCTAAGCCAACCAGGTCCTTCTCAAACTCCCAACCCATAAAAACTGTGAAATATAACAAAATGATTATTGCTGTTTTAAGCCACTGTTTTGGGATAATTTGTGATGTAGCGATAGATAAGTAACAGTAACTTGCCACCCCCCCCCCCCCCACCTTATTAAGTCATAGAGCTGAGATTTGAGCTGTCAGTGCCGTGAATAAAAAGACAACACATGCATACATAAAGACACCTTTTTTAATCTTCAGGTATAGCTAGGAGAACTGGTTATTGCACACTCATCTGGCATTCACAATCCACAAGGCTAAGTTATAATTTAGCATAACTTTGTTTGCACACGTTGATGAGGTCTGAGAGATTCAAATTACACAGCAAAGTCATACTTTTTCTTTTAAAACATGTCTGACTTCTCTCTAGCACGTGAATGACCAGAGTTCTTCTCAAAGACTAGCCCTGGAAGGGAAGGGCTGGTTGAAAAAAAAGTAGATTCCTGTGTGCCACCCAGATCTCTGAATCTGATTCTCTTGGTGGTAGGATCAGGAATCTGAATTTTAAACAACTCTCCAGGTGGTTCTGTTTTTATTTTCTCTTAAAAAAATTTTTTTTTATTAATTTGGCTATGCCAGGTCTTAGTTGCAGCACACAGGATCTTTAGTGGCAACACATGGAGCCTTCTGGTTGCAGCCCATGAGATCTAGTTCTCTGACCAAGGATGGATCCTGGGCCCCTTGCATTGGGAGCAAAGAGTCTTAGCCACTGGACCACCAGGGAAATCCCTCTCTAGGTGCTTCTTAAGCATATTAGAATTTGAAAGCAGCTGCTCTGTGGCCAACATCATTTAACTTGGAGAATATTCAAGGTAGGCCTTCCTAATTAGCCTCTCCAGGAAAATCATGCAATCACTAACCCTTCAATCAATATAACTCCCTGAATTTACCTGATTGTAAGGATCACCTAGGGGATTTGACAAAGATATACATTCCGAGGTCTCTGCTGGGAAACTGAGAAGCAAAGCCTAGGAATCTGAACTTTATATTAGTTGTTAAGGGAATTCCCTGGTGGTCCAGTGGTTAGCTTTCACTGCCAGGGGCACGTGTTCAATCCCTGATCAGGGAGCTAAGATCTCACGAGAACTTCGGTGTGATCCAAAAAAAAGTCATTCAATGTTCTTCTAAGTAACTGCACAAATTTATGTGTTCCATAGAGTTATTGAAATATAGATCAGCTAGATTTTGGATAGCACTTACCCAAAATGATAATTTTAGTTTTCAAATAGCAGTGTATTTTAAGCCATCATTTCTGGAAGAATTAAATTTCACCGAATGCTTTATTTTTCTTTTATCCATAGAGATGAGGATTAAGATGACAATAGGTAGCACCTGGGCTTCCCAGGTGGTGCCAGTGTCAAAAAAACCCCACCTTCCAATGCAGGTAGATCTAAGAGATGTGGGTTCGATCCCTGGGTCGGGAAGATCCCCTGGAGGAGGGCACAGGCAACCCACTCCATTTTTCTTGCCTGGAGAATCCCAAGGACAGAGGAGCCTGGCAGGCTGCAGTTCATAGGGCCCACAGAGTCGGATACAACGGAAGCAACCTAGCACATACACACCCGGTTAGTATTTGTTGGGCACTTACTATGTGCCGGGCACCATACATTTGATCCTCCCCAAACCTTTTTAGGCAGGTAGTATTGCTATCCATATTTCCATTTTATTTTTTTTTTAGGCTGAGCCACACAGCTTGTGGGATCCTAGTCCCCCCACCAGGGAGTGGGTGTATGGTGTCTTAACCACTGGACCACCAGAGAAGTCCCACTATCCCTGTTTTATAGATGGAGATTCTGAGGCAGAGGGAGGTTATGTACCTTTTCAGGTACACCCAGCTTGAGAAGTTAGAGCTATGATTCCAATCCATGTGTTTGACCCATGCAATACTGCCTTTCTCCCCTTACCCCAGACCAATTCACCTGATGTTTATAATGTGCCTTTGGGGCTTTCCTGGTCATCCAGGGGTTGAGAATCTGCCTACCAATGCAAGGAACGTGGATTCAGTCCCTGGTCAGGGAACTAAGATCTTACATGCCACAGAGCAACTAAGCCAAAACTAACTAAATAAATAAAAATTAAAAAAATGTCTTTGTTCAATATGCTTTTGTGAAATGTATTTCTTATATAAAACAGAAGGTTTACCTTGTGCTGTGTGTGACTCACAGCTAAAAGATTGCTAGAAACCTTGTTCCTAACACATAGAGGCCTCTTTAAAAAAAAAATTTTCTATACCAGCAAGAAAAGCTTGCCAATTTAAATTATGAGAGGGTAAAGCCTTTTGTAGGACTTCCCTGGTGGCTCAGATGGTAAGGAATCTGCCTGCAATGCAGGAGACCCAGGTTCGATCCCTGGGTTGGGAAGACTCCTTGGAGAAGGGAATGGCAATCCACTCCAGTATTCTTGTCTGGAGAATCCCTGTGAACAGAGGAGCCTGGTGGACTACAGTCCATGGGGTCACAAAGAGTTGGACATGACTGAGCAACTAACACATTCACACTTTTAGTTAATTATTTTTGAATGATTTATTCTTGAGATTCTTCTGAATTGTTGAGTGTCACAGAGTATCTTGGAAAACCTCTAATTAGGAAGTTTTAAAATATACAAAATGATGAACACTTATAGAGTTATCGTTGAAGGCAACTGTTTTTTAACACCTAATCCTGAAACCGAGCAAAGGGCTTATGCAGAAAGCCAAACTGCCCATGGAAGTTTGCAGTAAAGTAAGGAATGACTGCAGTTACAGGGCAACAAGCAAGGACATGGGAGACAAGCCTCAGATCCACTCCATCCTGGGCTTTGAGACTGGGGATTTTTTAAAGGGGAAAAACAAAGAGGCTGGAATTAATCATCATCTTGTGACATTTCTGTGACATTATAAAAACTGATGTATAGTTGATCTACAGTATTGTGTTAGTTTCAGGTATATAGCAAAATGACTGAGTTATATTTATATATATATCAGGTTATTTTATATATATATATATAATACATATATATATATCAGGTTATTTTCCACTATAGGTTATTATGAGATACTGAATACAGATCCCACTGCTACACAGTAAATGCTTGTTACTTATCTACTTCATTTATAATAGTTTATATTTCTTAATCTCATTCTCCTAATTTATCCCTCCCCCATCTTCCCCGCTTTGGTAACCAACCATATGTTTGTTTTCGATGTCTGAGTCTGCTTCCATTTGTATTTGTATTGTTTTTTATATTCTACATATAAGTAATATCATATAATATGCATCTCTGTCTGACTTACTTCAGTTAGTATATTCTCTATATCCATCCACATGCTGCACATGGCAGTCTTTCGTTCATTTTTATGGCTGAGTAATATTCCTGTGTGTGTGTGTGTGTGTGTGTGTGACATCTTCTTAAACCAATCATCTATTTTTTTAAAAAATTAATCATCTATTGATGGGCACTTTGATTGTTTGTCTTGGCTTTTGTAAACAGTGCTGTGATGAACATTGGTGTGCATGTATCTTTTTGAATTAAAGTTTTCATCATTTCTGGAAATATGCCCAGGAGTGGGATTGCTGGATCATATGGTAACTCTATATTTAGTTTTTAAAGGACTCCTCCATACTGCTTTCCTTTGTGGCTACACCAATCTTCTGCAAGATTTCTTTCTTTCTGTCTTTCCTTTTTTAAGACAAGTAAGCCTTTATTTCCTTGTTTCACAAATAAAGCTGGCTCAGTTGGTTGCTTTCTGTGACATTTCTTGATAGTATCTTTGGAAGTCAGGATATCTCCGGCCAAGTGGTCTGTGTCTTGGGGCCCATTAGGTTATCTTGTTCTGGAGAACCAACCCTAGTTTGTACATTAAGATGATATCTATAAGAGCAATTTTAGCACATTAACGATGTTATTGACAATTGCCATTCTTGTCATCGGGTTTCCCTGGTGGCTCACTCAGAAGGTAAGAAATCTGCCTTCAGTGTGGGAGACCTGAGTTCAATCCCTGGGTCAGGAAGACCCCCTGAAGAAGGAGATGGCCACCCACTCCAATATTCTTGTCTGGAGAATTCCATGAACAGAGGAGCTTGGCAGACTAAAGTCCATGGGGTCACCAAGAGTCAGACATGACTGAGTGACTAACACTTTCATTCTTATCATCTGACTCTGATGAGTGTTCAATTAGCAGAGAATTGAGGTCAGAGGGGACAAGAAAGGGGGTTAAGTTTTGGAGAGAGATTAGTCACAGACTCGGTAAGGGAACTCACTTTTAGAGGGGCTGGATTTCAGTCCCACTAGGAATTTGGCAAATTGGCATGAGTTTATTTATTATGTTTTCCTTTAAACCGAAAGCATGCACGTTGATTAGCTCAAACGTGTTCTCATCCTCATAGAGTGTAGAAAACATGCAAGAAGAGAAGTGTGTGGAAACCTGTTGGTGGTCTGGAGGTTAAGACTCCGTGCTTCCACTGCAGGGGGTGAGGCTTCCAACCCTGGTCAAGGAACTAAGATCCCACAAGAGGCGTGATGCAGCCAAAAAAAAAAAAAAGAAGAAGAAGAAGAAGAGAAAGTGTGGTGTAGTGTGTAAGAAGGGTCAGGTGCAACTTGTATTTGGCTTCAGTGCTGACTGCAGTGTGGCTTATGAGAAATGAACTCATCTCTTTATGGGTGGCACATGATCCCCCTTGAAGAATCTCAGAAATTCTTAGAGAAGGATCCTGTAAAGCCAGGGCTTTCTACAGTCACATAGATTGAGTATTCAAGGTGATAGAATGTAGAAGAATACACAGATATACAGGTTAACCCAGCAGGATGAAAAACTGGTCTTGAAATTGGCATGAAGATCAAGGAGATGTCCCAACCTGTCTCGTGCTGGGACTATGCAGAAAACATTGATTAAGACACAGCAGGCCTCTACGGAGAGACTAGGTTTGGTGAGTGAAAGAATCGAAGAGCTAGAAGGAGAGAAGAGTGTTTCAATTATTCTTACTTCATAATATATCACTTGAAAACTTTAGAGGCTTAACACAATAATCTCTTTTTTTTTTTTTTTTTACGACTGGATTCAGTTAGGTGGTTCGCATGTGGGTCTCTGATGCTGTTGCTATGGCTGGGGCTGGAGTTATCAGAAAGGCTTCTTCAGTCCCGTGTCTGGTGACTGATGTTGGCGGTCAGTTGAGACCTGAGGCTATTGGCCTCTCTGTGTGGCTTGGGCTTCCTCACAGCATGGTGACTGGCTTCAACCAACAAGCACCTCAAGAAGACCATGGAGAAGTGGGTTCATGATCTGGTTTCAAAAGATACAGAGCATCATTTTTGCCAGTTAGACTCTCTCCGATTTAAGAGGAAGGAACATCACCCCAAACTCTGGATGGGAGCAGGGCCAATATCACGTTGCAGAAGAGCTTGTCAGGTGGGAGATCTTTTTGCCGCCATCTTGGAAAAAGCAATCTGCCATAACAGGGAAGAACAAAGGGCAGAATATAGGTGTTTGAGATGTCAGAAACCTGGCCATTCAAAAGGACAACAAGGACCACTCCTGTGGGCAGTTGAGGTGGAATGGCAGCAAAGGTCATCACAGTTGAGGAAGATATGGGACAACTAGTCAGGGGAGTTGCGTGGCCATCTACAAGGACACTGACATCCTTGGGAAAACAGGACTTGAGAGAGGTATGCCAAAGGCAGAAAGGTCAGATGCTATGGTAAAGGCTTTCTTGAGTTTTTGCCTTTTGTTCCCAGGTGGTGAAAAAAAAGTAATCTCTGGTGGGGAGAACTTCTTTTTTATTTGGAAAAAGATATTTGCTGCAGGCTGGTAGCTTGTGCAAATATAGCTAACATTTTTTCATGCTCGTACATTGATTTGTTCATTCCAAATGCATACTTACTGCATATACCTCCTCTGTGGTCAGGTCCTGTCTGAGATGCTGATGCAGCAGTTGACAAAGCAGAAGATGTCTGCCTTTGGGGGCCTTATATTCTAGTGGGAGAGACTGACATAAAAAAGATTTTTTAAAAATAATACACATTATGTCATGTGTTGTGTGCGTGGTAAGTCTCTTCAGTCGTGTCCAACTCTGTGCGAACCTATGGGCTATAACCTGCCATGCTTCTCTGTCCACGGGATTCTCCAAGTGAGAATATTGGAGTGAGTTGCCATGCCCTCCTCCAAGGGATCTTCCCGACCCAGGGATCGAACACGTCTCTTAGGTCTCCTGCACTGGCAGGCGGGTTCTTTACCACTAGCACCACCTGGGAAGCTCACATATTATGTCTTATAGTGGTAAATGCTAAGGAAAAAGAAGCCTTAATTCTCTGTATGTGTATTAGCTCATAGCACAGGAGCTAAGAGCAGATCAGGAAGCCAGCCTGCTGGAGCTTGAATCCCAGTTCGGCAACTTATTAGCTATGTGATTTTTGGCAGTTTATTTAGCTTCTCTGAGCCTCAGTTTCCTTATCTGTAAAACATAGATAACAACAGTTCCTACATCAAATGTGGCCGTCAGAATTACATACAGGTTAAGGACTTGAGAAGAAGATGGCAGGGGAGGGGCAAGTCACCAACATCAGGGTTCCTACTGGAGCTCTGGGACCATGCTTAGACTGGGTGGTCAGGGTGGCCATCCTGGGGTTCATGGATCTTGGAAGGAAGGATCTCATCACGGGGGCCTCAGGGTGCCCCAGGGCGGTGTCTGGGATAGCAATGAGCAGACGGGATTTCAGCAGAGTTCAGCATTTAATCCTGGGTCCTGCCTACCATGGGGCTTCCCCAGTAGCTCAGCGGTACCCTCTGTGGCCCAGTGGTAAAGAATTAGCTTGCAGTGTAGGAGACACAGGAGACATGTGTTCTTGGAAGAACCCCTAGAGGAGAGCATGGCAACCCACTCCAGTATCCTTGCCTGGAGAATCCCACGGACAGAGGAGTCTGGTGGGCTACAGTCCATGGGGTCGCCAAGAGTCAGACACGACTGAGGCAACTTACCCAGCACTCCAGCCTACCTCATATCACAGGGCTATATTGTTTCTTACAGTGAAGCAGGAGCGGGAAAAGACCTAGAAACTTGGTTACATGCAGAGAGTAGATGGAAGAGGAGGGTTGGTGAATAATCCATCCATTCTGGGGGGCAAAAAAGAGCTTCCATGTCAAATTGAGAGACGCTTTCTCAGAAGGAAGCCACATCGCCTGGTGGAAAGGTGGGAACACGTAAACCAGATGGGCATAGGTACTAATTGAAGGTTTACCTCTTACAGTAATTGGGCCCGGAACTTAGCCCTCTGAGACTTACTTCTTTCTCATGGAAACTGCGGATAATGATACCGACCTTGCATAGAGCTTATGAAAATATATAATATATCAAGAAGCCAGCACAGTGCTGGGCATGTAGATGTGTGCTTAGAGGACGGCATCTTTGGTGGGTCGGCATCTCATCTGTGCACATAGCATGTTTCCTCGTCCACTCCTCATCCAGTATTTATTTTATTTTTTTTAATATTTTTTTTATGTGAATGATTTTTAAAGTCTCTATTGAATTTGTTACAATATAGTTTCTGTTGCTTGTGTTCTGGTTTTTCAGCCATGAGGCATGCGGTATTTTAGCTCCCCAGCCAGGGTTTGAACCCCTATCCCTATGTTGGAAGATGAAGTCTTAACCACTGGACCACCAGGGAAGCCCTTCACCCAGTGTTTAAGAAAGAGCATTTCCTCTGTACCAGCAATAATGAAATGATATCAGAATCCATTATCCGTTGAAAGAAAAATGGCACATCCATCTGATCTCAATAGGATATTCACTGTGAGTGGGATTTTCCCGAAGGACACTGAGAGGCCTGGGATTTCACAGACTCTGCTATAAAAAGATTCTTAGGGAATCCCCTGGTGATCCAGTGGCTAGGCCTCTGTGCTTTCACTCATGAAGGCACAGGCTGGATCTTTGGTCGGGGAGCTAAGACCCAAAAGCTGTGGGGCACAACCAAAAAAAAAAAGATTTCTAGTCAGCTACTGCCACACCTAAAGGGTCCCTTGGTATCCTTGCTGTGACCTTTCTCAAAACTTGGACAGGCTGACCTGACCTAACAGGGGTCTCAGCACAGTGCCAGGACCCCGTGAGATGATCCTGCCTCCCGAGAGAGAACTGTCCCAGGGCTTCTCTGGTGGCTCAGTGGTGAAAGACCCACCTGCCAATGCAGGAGACAGGTTTGACCCCTGATCCAGGATGATCCCACATGCCCTGGGGCAGCTAAGCCTGGGCACCACAACTGTTGAACCTGTTCTCTAGAGCCCAGGAACCACAACTACTGAGCCCATCTGCCACCGCTGCTGAAGCCTGTGTGTCCTGGAGCCCATACTCTGCAGTGGGAGAGGCCACTGCAATTAGAAGCCCATGCACGGCAACTAGAAAGTGGTCCCCACTCGCTGCAACTAAGAGAAAGCCCGTGTGTAAAAATGAAGATCCAGTATGGCCATAAATAAATAAAATTGTTTTAAAAATAAAAATAATAATAAAAAAAAAACACTTGGACACTTGGACAGGTATTCTTGCTGTGACCTTTCTCAAAACTTGGACGGAAAATATACAGTGTTGTAACCCAGCAGAGCAAGTTTGGGGTCATGAACAAGCTTGTAGAAATCTTCTGGGATTTCTGGTTCTGGTATGATGAATTAAGCCAACATAGAAAATACAGAAACATAAGATAAAACCTTCTAAGGAAAAAAGCTGAGGGCATTCCCTGATGGTCCAGTGGTTAGGACTCTGCCCAGGACCTGGGTTTGATCTCTGGTTGGGGAGCTAAAATCTCATAAGCCAAAAACAAAAACAAAAAAATAAATAGGAGAGCTTAGGAGAAAAAAAAGGAAAGAAAAAAAGCTTAAATGCATAGCCGAACTCAATAGGAAGACAGATTTCCAGGTGTGGATGAAAGAGACCTTAAAACCAGCCCTAAAAATGAAGTGCTGTAACTGTAGTGTCTGAAGGGCATATGGCATGGGATGCTGGCTCCAGAAATTGTAATGATAAACTAGAGACTCCTTCCAACCTGAGTCTGTCCTTTCATGAAAGAGAATTGTGGGTGGCTCTTTGGGAGCACAGAGGGGGAGAAGTTTCCAGAATGAGGTGGTATTTAAGCTGGTCCCATTCATTCAGTAACCCATTAACCAAATAATTCTTAAGCACATGTTATTGTGCCAGAACACAACACAATACGTGAGTGGTCAGTTGTGTCCGACTCTTTGCGACGCCATGGATTGTAGCCTGCCAGGATCCTCTTGTCCATGGGACTTTCCAGGCAAGAATACTGGAGTGGGTTGCCATTTCCTTCTCCAGGGGATCTTTCTGACCCTGGGATCGAACTCAAGTCTCCTTGGCATGTGGGTTCTTTACCACTGGTGATACCTGGGAAGCCCATTGTTGTTCTAGGTACTACCTCCTACTGCTGGGAATACAGAAGATCCAGGCACCTTCCCCACAGAATTTGCAGTTGGTAGAGGCAGACATTAAGTCAGCACTTATAACACAGGAGCTCTGTGTACATCTTTTAAAAACAAGGTTTACTGAGATATAATTTACATACCATAAAGTTTACCCTTTTAGAGTGGTTTTATTCATAGAGCTGTGCTTCCACCATTCTAGTTCCAGAATGTTAGATTACCCCAAAAAGAAACCTTGTACCCATTAGCAATCACTCACATTTTCCATCACCCCAGCTCTTAGCTACAAGTAATCTATTTTCTCTCTCTAGGGATTTGCTTGTTCTAGACATTTCATTTGAAAGGAATGATATAGGACTTTCCTAGTGGTCCAGTGGTTAAAAATCTGCCTGCCAATGCAAGGGACATAGTTTCAGTCCCTGGCCCAGGAAGATTCCACATGCCACAGGGCAACTAAGCTTGTGTGCCACAACAAAGACCCAGTGAACCCAATGAATAAATGCATAATTAAAATGTTAAAAACACATAAAAGGAATGATACAAAAATGAGCTTGAAGAATATATTGCATAACACAGGGACTATAGGCAACATTTAATAATAATTTTAAGTGGAGTATGACCTTTAAAAATTGTCAATCACTATATTGCACACCTGTAACATATAATACTGTATTAGCAACTATGTGTACGTTCGTGCTCAGTCGCTAAGTCGTGTCTGACTCTTTGTGACCCCAGAGACTGTAGCCTGCCAGGCTCCTCTGTCCACGGGATTTTCCAGGCAAGAATCCTGGAGTGGTTGCCATTTCCTCCTCCAGGGGATCTTCCTGACCCAGAGATCAAACCTGCATCTCCTGTGTCTCCTGCATTGTAGGCAGGTTCTTAACCACTGTGCCACCTGGGAAGCCCATTAGCAACTATAATTTAAAATAAATAAAAGGAGTGATACAATACTAGGCTTTTATATCTGGGTCTTTCACTTTGCATAATGTTTTCAAAGTTCATCCATATTGTAGCATATGTCAGTATTTCATTCCTTTTTATGATTGAATACCAATACTCCATTGTATGAGACATTTTGTTTATTCATTTATCAGTTGATGGGCATTTTTGGCTATTATGAATAATGCTGCTATGAACACTCATGGACAAGCTTTTGTGTGGACCTATGTTTTCAGTTCTCTTGGGAATATATCCAGGAGTGGAGTTCTGGGGTCACATAGTAACTAGTAGCTATGTTTAACATTTCGAGAAATTGCCAAACTGTTTTCTGAAAGGCTACACCCAACAATGTATTGATATGGTTTCCATCTGTGTACAGTGTGGTGGTTTTTTTTTTTGGCTGCATCATGTGGCTTGCAGGATCTTAGTTCCTCAACCAAGAATGGAACCTGGGCCTTGGCAGTGGAAGCACAGTGTCCTAACCACTGGACCATCATGGAATTCCCTATATACAAGTTTTGAAGCTTACATATTTGGACTGGCACAAAGTGACCTCCCAGAGTTGTGCCCATCAAGCATAGAAGGTCAGTTACCACTCGGCACTATAGAAAGGTTGATGAACCACTTACGAGACAGAGGAGCTTCTTCTGTACAGAGACAAGGGCTCTTCCCGGTGAGCCTCCAACAGTGACAGCCTCACCCAACTCCCCACAGTAGCTTCCTCCTGCTGGGTCTGCCCAGCCACCCTTTCCTGCTTCTGGGAACAGCACTTTCTTGTGTTTTTGGGAGAACAGGTTTTCATAGACTCTCTTCTAGGGCTGTTGGGGGCTAAGGTCTCCAGCACTCTTTCTTTCTAGCCACAGGGCTCGTGAGTGATCCGAGTCTGGTTGAGCTGTCTGAATTCTTCATCAGGATTTTATCTTATTTTATGTATTTATTTAGCCAGGGCTGAGTCTTTGTTGCAGTGTGTGGGCTTCTCCAGTTGTACCGAGCAGGCTTAGTTGCCCTACCACATGTGGGATATTTTAGTTCCTTGACCAGGGATCGAACCTGTGTCCCCTGCATTGGAAGATGAATTCTGAACCAGAGAAGTCCCTCATCAGAATTTTCAAAGTTGAATTTAAAGGAGGAAAGGCAGTCCTTTCCTGGTGGGGGGGGGGGGGGGCGGAAGGTGCAAATGGAGAAACAATGGGACCATTTTTTCTTCTATAGGCAGAAAACTGGCCTGAGAGCACAAAATTGACACATAGAGCTGAAAGTGGACAGAGAGAGTCTTGATGGGGTTTGAATCCCCAGCCTGATGAGCTGGGTTTGTGTCACCAGAGTCCCAATTATGACAATAGAAATGGGAAAGTCTTCCAAGAGAAAAAAAAAATATCTAAGTAGTGCGTCAGTTAAGAGTATGAAAGCTCCAAGGTGAAGATAGTAGAATGTGTATGAGGAATTCAAAGAAGTCTCTTTGATTATTAGGCGAAAAACACCATTAACAGGGGAAAAGGGCAAGCCAAAGTATTGGAAACAATATCTCCAATACACATATTGACAAAGATTTGTATCCAGAAAGTATAAAGACCTTGTATAAACCAATAAGAAAAAGAAAACCCATTTTTTAAAGAGCGAACAAGGCTTAAATAGGCACTTCGAAAAAGAGAAAAATCTAGGTAATCAATAAGCATGTGAAAGGTGCTCAGATTCATTGGTCTTCAGGGACAGGCAATTTAAAAACCACCACGATCCCTCTAGAGAACCACATTTTCTAAAACTTTAGGCACTGAACTTGCTGAGGGTTGGTGAGGATGTGGAGTACCCAGAACTCTCATTCTTTGCTAATAGTTTAAATTGGTACAACCACTTTGGAAAACTTTTTAACAGTGTGGTGGCCCTGGTAAAGCTGCCAAGAACATTCTGTAAATGTCTTTGGGTGGCTGTATGCACTCATGTCTATTGAGAATATATCCAGGAATGGAATTAGAGTCATACAGTATTAGTAAATACTGCCTAGGTCAATTCAGTCAGTCTCCCTTCAAGAGAATCTGCTGCAAAGAGGCTAGATGGCCAGTAGCCTCCAGCTGACACCCCTTTGGTTTTTGTTTTGCTTTTTTTTAAAGTAAGTCTTTAAAACAAATTTATTATTATTACTTTGGTTGCGCTGTGTCTTTGTTGCTGCACACGGGCTTTCCCTAGTTGTGGAGAGTGAGGGCTATTCTTCGCTTTTGAGCACGTGTTTCTCACTGCGGTGGCTTAGTTTGTTGTGGAGCATGGGCTCTGGGTGCATGGGCTTCAGTAGTTTCAGCCCATGGGCTCAGTAGTTTCGGCTTTCAGGTTCTAGAGCACAGGCTCAGTAGTTGTAGCACATGAGGCTTAGTTGCTCTGTGGTCTGTGGAATCTTCCCTGACTAGGGGTCAAACCTGTATCCCCTCATTGGCAGGCAGATTCTTACCACTGTACCATCAGGGAAATTCTCAAGCAATGCTTTACTGGGGCCCTTGCTACAGCAGTGGGGAGCAAGAACAAGCAACAGGTTCCCTTGCTCCACACCTTTGGATCCATCACAGCATTCATGCCGAGCCCGTGCTCTCCCTAGGCTGCTCCCAGCCAATGACTGTGCCTGGCAGGATCACTAGATCTGGGTCACTCCGGCCTTGCTCCCTGTTAGCCTGGCTAAGACTGCAGAACTTTCACAGTGGACAGACCTGCCCTGTGATCTGGAGGCTCTCCATGCCTGCTCTTCTTCCCTGACCCTTTTATCCTTCAGAGACATCGCCTTCTGTAAATATCTCTTACACATCTGATTCCACCTTGGCATCACCTCTTCAGAGGACATGAATTAACCTACACAATATTTACTAACACTGTCTGACTCTAATTCCACGCCTGGATGTATTCTCAATAGACAAGAGTGCATATAGCCACCAAAAGACATTTACAAAATGTTTGTAGCAGCTTTACTCATTATGGCTAAAAACTGGCCAAATGTCCATCAATTGTGGTTAGTCGTATAATAGACTATTATACAGCTGTGTACAATAACATGGATAAACCTCTCAGACATAATGATGAATCAAAGAAGCCAGATAGTCAATAGATCTCATTGAGTAGAGGAATCCTGAAGGAGAGGGGCTACCAGGAGAATGAGTGCATTCAGTTATATGAAAACCACCAGAGAGTTAGAGTGGTGATCTTTTTGAGGACTGTGGCAGGCAGGCTTTAAGATGATCCCAGTGATCTGTCTCCCCGTATTCATGCCTTTGCGTAATGCCCTTCCATTCAGTGTAGACTGGACCTAGGGGCTTCCCCCCCACCCCAGTTTTACTGAGATATAATTGACATGTAACATTGTGCTAAGTTTAGGATAAACAACATGATTTGATACATGTATATATTGTGAAATGATTACCACAGTAAGATTAGTTAATGCATCCACCACCGTATCTAATTACCTTTGCCTGGAGGGAGGAAATGAGAGCATTTAAGATTTAGCAACTCTCTAAGCAATTTTCACATATACAATACATATTATTAACTACAGATTCCATTCTGTACATTAGAGCTCCAGAACTAATTCATCTTATAATTGGAAGTTTATGCCCTTTGACCAGCATCTCCCCATTTTCTCTACCTGCCAGCCCCTGCCAACCATCAATAAATGTTTCTATGATTTCAGCTTTTTTATTTTCCATGCGTGAGATTATATAGTACAGTTGACCCTTGAACAATACAGGTTTGAACTATACAGGTCCATTTGTATGTGGATTTTTTTCAATACATACATATACAGTTCTACACAATCCTCGGTTGAATCTGTGGCGGTGAAACCTCAGATATGGAAGGCTAACTGTAAAGTTATGTGTGGATTTTTGACTTTGTGTTGGGGTCAGTGCCCCTAAACCCTGCCTTATTCAAGGGTCAACTGTAGTTGACTTTCTCTGATTTATTTCACTTAGCATAATGCCCTCAAGGTTTGTCCATGTTGTCTCAAATGGGAGGATTTCCTTCTTTTTTGTGGCTGAATAATATTCCATAGTAGATACTTACCACATCTCCTTTATCCATTCATTCATCCAAGGACACTTTGGTTATATAAGTAATATAATATGTAAAAGTGGTGGGCTGTCTCTTCTGAGAGTAGGTTACAAAAAAGACTATGACTTCCATTTCTCTCTCTCTCTCTTATCCCTTGCTCTAAGGGAAGTTAGCAGCTTCTTATGGAGAAATGCAAGTGGCCAGAAACTCATGAATCCAGTCAACAGCCATGTGAGTGAGCTTGAAATAGAATTCTCTTGCCTTGAGATGCCTGCAGTCCCAGCGAACATCCTGATGGCATCCTTGTGAGAGACCCTAAGCCAGGGAATCCAGCTAAACAATTCCTGACCCACAGGAACTATGAGGAAATAAGAGGTATTTTCCTTTATTTTGGGCTTCCCTGGTAGCTCAGCTGGTAAAGAATCTGCCTGCGATGCAGGAGATCTTGAGTTCAATCCCTGGGTCAGGAAGATCCCTTGGAGAAGGGAATGGCTACCCACTCCAGTATTCTTGCCTGGAGAATTTCATGGACAGAGGAGTCTGGCAGGCTACAGTCCATGGGGTTGCAAAGAGTAGGACATGACTGAGTGAATTTCACTTCACTTTCTTCAAGTTACTAACTTTGGGGAAGTTTGTTACTGATTAATACATAATACAAGGACATCAGTTAGTCAAAATCCCTATATAAAACAAATCTCTTGGACAGTTCAGTTCAGTTCAGTCACTCAGTTGTGTCCAACTCTTTGCGACCCCATGGACTGCAGCATGCCAGGCCTCCCTGTTCATCACCAACTTTCGGAGTTTACTCAAACTCATGTCCATTGAGTCGGTGATGCCATCCAACCATCTCGTCCTCTGTCATCCCCTTCTACTTCCACCTTCAATCTCTCCCAGCAACAGGGTCTTTTCAAATGAGTCAGCTCTTCCCATCAGGTGGCCAAAGTATTGGAGCTTCACCTTCAACATCAGTCCTTCCAATGAATATTTAGGACTGATTTCCTTTAGGATGGACTGGTTGGATCTCCTTGCAGTTACAACCAGGAAAAAGCTAGCAGAACAATATGTTTCTCAGAGACAGTGAGAATAACATACATGTGTTTTTCTTTTAGTTTTGGCTACCAGGAAGCTCAGAGCCAGATTTGTGGCTCAGTTTTAAATTATTATATGATACTCTATGGCCTGCTTGTCTATGTTCTTACTCCTGGTCTTTCCTCATATTTTGAATAGGCTTTTTCTTCATCCTAATTTTTTAGTTCATTTTTATATTTTACTGTATTATATGAAGTATGTTGTTGTTCAGTAGCTCATGAATGCTGGCGACTTTCCCCACCCCTGCCATCTTGTTCTCAAGTTCTTAACCTGTATGTAATTCTGACAACAACATTTGATGTAGGAACTATTGTTTTCTATGTTTTCAGTTCAGTTCAGTTACTCAGTCCTGTCTGACTCTTTGGGACCCCATGGACTGCAGCACACAGGCTTCCCTTTCCATCAGAAACTCCCAGAGCTTGCTCAAAATCATATCCATCGAGTCAGTGACACAATCCAACCATCTCATCCTGTCATCCCCTTCTTTTCCTGCCTTCAATCTTTCCCAGCATCAGGGTCTTTTCCAATGAGTCGGTTCTTCGCATCAGGAGGCCAAAGTATTGGAGCTTCAGCTTCAGCATCAGTCCTTCCAATGAATATTCAAGGTTGATTTTCCTTAGGATTCACTGGTTTGATCTCTTTGCAGTCCAAGGGACTCTCAAAAGTCTTCTCCAGCACCACAGTTCAAAAGCATCAATTCTTCGGCTCTCAGACTTCTTTAGTTAAGCCATCTCAAATTCAGCTCACAGGGAAGCAAGGCATTCAGAAATAATTTTAAAAAATAGTTCAGTTTGCACTTGTTGAATACGAAGTGCTTGGAGGTGGTGATGGAGAACATTAGGGAATGTAAGCGTGGCTGTAGAGCTTGGCTCTGGAGTTCTGGCCAATGGCCAAGGTTAATTTGGATTGGGTGAGAAAATATCAAGTGATGGACAAAAAAAGGCGGAAAGTATGGCCATTGATTAGACCCCCAGGAGGTGGGGCCAAGGGCTTATCCAGTCACACACGTTGATATCTTTGAAATTTATTGCTCGCACCCAGCCCTATACGACCCGCCCGCGCCACCCAACCCCTGCTCGCCCCGCCCCAGCTCGCCCCACCCGACCCCTGCTCGCCCCTCCCCACCCCTGCTCGCCCCGCCCCTCCCGCCCCAAAGCCCCGCCCCCACCTCATGGCCCCGCCCCTTCTTCGGCCCCGCCCGCTGCGCGCGCCGCACCGCCTCTGGCTCCGCCCGCCGGCCGGCCTCTCGGGCGGTTGCGCGCTCCGCCCCCTCCCTCCGCGCCCGCGCGCGCCTTCCCAGCCCGGTCGGGCTCTCTCCTTTCGGGGCGGTTGGGCCGCGCGCCTGTGGGGGCGGGGCCCGGAGGAGGCGGTCGAGCCAATGGGGCGAGGCGGCGGCGGCGGCCGTGGCGGCGGCGGCGGAGGCGGTGGCGGTAGCGGCAGCGGCTGGGTCGGGCCCCGACGGGCGGCGGCGGCTGAGGTGGAGGCGGAGGGAGGCGGCGGCGGCGGCGGCGGTGAAGGAGGCGGCGGCGGCGGCGGCGGCGGCGGAGGGGGGAAGATGGCGGCGCCCGTCCTGCTGAGAGTGTCGGTGCCGCGTTGGGAGCGGGTGGCCCGGTATGCAGTGTGCGCCGCCGGGATCCTGCTCTCCATCTACGCCTACCACGTGGAGCGAGAGAAGGAGCGGGACCCAGAGCACCGGGCCCTCTGCGACCTGGGGCCCTGGGTGAAGTGCTCCGCCGCCCTTGCCTCCAGGTAGCCCGGCTGGGGGGAGCGGGCCGGGAGCGGCCGAGCGGGGCGAGGGCGGAGGCTGGGGGTGGGGAGCGCGCGGCGGGAGCTCGGGCCTGGGGGGGCGGCGGGGACCGGGCCGCGAAGGGACCGACGGCGCCGGGAGCCGGGCAGGGGGCCGCGGCCGGGGCCGGGGGGGAGCGGCGGCCCGGGGTGGGGGGCGGCCGGAGTGCAGGCCGCCGGGGCTGAGGTGGCGGTGCCGCGAGACCGACGAGGAGGGAGGGATGAGGTGGCAGAGTGCAGCCGGGGAGGCCGGAGCGTACCGGGAGCAGTTGGGGAGGCTGGGAAGGGGCGAGTGGGGTTCATGGAGGGTGGGTCCCGGCCGGCATGACAGATTTCCTGGTTCTCGCCCCGGGAGGCGGGTCGGGGGTGCGGGACCCTGCCCGAGGGAGCCGTGAGGTCAGTGTCCACCCCTCGTCCGGGGTCGCCGCTGCTGCCCTAGGCTGTGCGGCCGGCGTGGGCTCGGAGGTTGCATTTCCCAATGTCTTCCCGGTGCTAGGACAGGTGTTTCCGTGGTCAGGCCTCTTTGTACTCTGGAGCGCTGATGGGAATTTTGCAGACTTCTTGAGACAGTGACATTTGCGGGCAAACACGAATTTGACCCTACTCTGGAAGAAGATACCGGCACTCAACATATCTGATTTCTTGGATTCCCCCTCGTATATTTCAGGGTGCCTGGTGACCTGAGTTTGGGTCTAGTTTCAGCTTAATTTCAGTAAAATATGTCTTGTGTAATGACGTTGTTTGGGGAATAAGGGTGACTTTTAAACGTTGACGGTTATTATAATGAAATACCCACCGAAGATTAAAAATACATAGATTGCTAAACTGGAGGGATTGGTTTGTTTTACTGATAATCTTAGGTTTTTAAGCATGTTGTAGTTGATTTATCTGTTACAGTTTATTTTATACGTTAGATTTTCCTAGGCAAATTACTTTGAAAAAAAAAGAGGAATTTACATCTTTAAAGGGGCGGCTCTTTTTTTTTCCTTTTTTTGAGGAGGGTTCCTTTTTAAAAAGTAGCAAAAGTAAAAGGTTATACAGGTTGCACTGTTAATAGAGACATACTATGCCTAATATTTTCAGTTTGTTAGCGGTAGTCACGTTTGAGCAGTTTCTTCCTCTCCTGTTGATCTGTAACTTACTAGGCAGACAGTATGTATATAGCTCACTAGTTATTTTGACCTACATATTGGTGATTATATGAACAACCTAGCTTTGGAGTTTGTCTTGTTACTATTTACAAGCTCCAGGCTGAGGATCTTTTCCACTTAATGTTCTTAGTGAGCCAGGTACTCTTTCTCATCTGTAACTTTTTAGTGGGAAAATAGTTATTATTGCCACATTAGATACAATGTGTTTAAAATGTAGATACCAGTTAACAGTTAAAATACAACAAAGTGACAAAAAGTTTACATTTGTTGTTGGGTATTTTGAACCAAGTTAATAGATGTAACAGACTCTCAGATACCCTTTTGAGGACCACTGAGTGTATTTTATGTAAACATTTGTATATTATTTTCACTATCCATTGGAAAGGACTTTTATACTTAGAGTACCTTGCACCCAAAGTTAGCTGAATAAGTATATAATGAAAAGACTGTGCAGCAGTATATATCAGGTGTTTGAAAAGAGAATAAAATAAGTTTTGATATTAGATTAACATGGAATTTAAGCAGAATTATTACCAGTTTTAGCTTTTGGATACATTATAGTGTGTAATAAATTTTACTAGATCTTTTAAGTTTTGGGCATGGAAAGAGTGATTTATGTTATCCAGACTGCATGTTTAAGTTCTTAAAATTGGCTCTCCTTTTAAGAAGAGTGGTTTGAGTCATGTAGTAAGTACAGATTTTAAATATTTTCAGTTATGTGTCCTGCGAGATACAGGTTTTTGTGCTCTGATTTCATTTTAATAAGGCACCATAAAATAATATAAATAGCATCAAGTGAGATTAAAAGTTTATGTGTAAGACTGAAAAATCTGGATCTCTTTATGATTTTAAATGTGAATTTAATATGTTGTGACTGAAACTAATATTTGTGTAGCTGTGTACATAGACTATTTTAAATTCGCTCACCAAAAGAGGTAAGAAATAAGACATGCTAATAAGAGAAATAAGTAGCTTATTTGCCATGTATACAGTAAAATTCAAGAAATTTATCTAGTTTGACCAACTTGTTTGTAAACTACCTGCAAAGCCATATGTGTGTGTGTATATATATATATATATATATATATATATATATATATACACACTATATCTATCTATATACATGGAGATAGATAAATTTGGAAATTTGCTTGAGTCTGATTTATAGACCAATTTTCTTTTGGAAGTAGTAGACTAGACCTAACTGAAAGTTTTTATTTTGTCAGAGTGAAAAAGGCTTTAAATAAAAGCAAATTATTGGAGGCCTCAAGTAGTAGCTCTTATTATTTGACTTAAGTATTGATTGCCAGTTAGCAGTAGTAGTAAAGAATGTGACTATTTTAGGAACAGAAAGTTTGAGCCCAGGTTTGAGTGAGTAGAATTGAAGATAAAGAATGAGAAAAATCAACCAGTGAAACAAATCCTGAGGAAAGTTCTCTGCCCAAACCCTACATTAACTCATATAATTTTGGATTGCTGAAACTCACTTTACTCCCATTTCTCAATCCTTCAATGTCCCAATCCAAGTAAAATAGAGATTAATGAGAGAGTCTTGAGGTGTGTGTGTGTGTGTGTGTGTGACTGAAGTCCTCTGTTATTTTGGGAGGCATCATTATCTAAGGAAGTAGTTCCCCAATTTTTTGGATTTCAGAAGTATTCCCCCCCAAATTGGGAGGCTGCAAGAGACGTGCCAGGCTTCTTCCTAGTGGTAAAGAACCCACCTACTAATGCAGGAGGCAAAAGAGATGCACTGTCTACACTCACTGTCATTTTAAGTGAGGATATTTTAATTCAAATAATTAGAGCTGAATCTCAGCATGAAAGACCTTTAAATTGAATCAGTTAGCTTTATTGAAAAGTTTACTTTCTTTTTATTTTTCCTAATTTATATTTAAATTACTAAAAAAACATCATTGCAAGTCTGCACCAGCCTGCCAGCTAATCCTTGTCTAGAGTGCACTGAACTCAGATCCAAAGATTTTTGGTGGACTCCTAGCTGTTCACTTGTTAGACTATGACCTCAGGCTAGTTGTCATCTTCATGGAGCCATAGTCGCTTCTCCTTTTATATGGGGATATTAAAACCTACATTGCCATATGAATGGTAGGATTAAAAAGGATACACGGAATGAATAAATGGATGATACTTGGAATAAAGTATGCACTCAGTTACAGCTGTTATTGACTGGAGGTGGAATGATTATTTTTTTGCAGTGTCTCATCATAAATGCCTTTATGATATAAGTTTCTTGTTATATTTTAGATGTAAATTGTTCTAGTGTATTTTGTTGCTGGGGCTTCCCAGGTGGTTCAGTGGTAAAGAATCCTGCCAGTGCAGGAGACAGGAGATGCTGGTTTGATCCCTGGGTTGGGAGGATCCCTTGGAGAAGAAAATAGCAACCCAGTATTATTGCCTAGAAAATCTAATATGGACAGAGGAGCCTGTTAGACTGCAGTCCATGAGGTCATGAAGAGTTAGATACAACTTAGTAACTGAGCATGCACACATGCACTTTATTGCTCACTCCATGGCATAGTATAAAGACTTTAGTATGAAAACTTAAAGTCCAGAGATTTCCCTGGTAGTCTAGTGGTTAAGACTTCGCCTTCCAGTGCAGGGGGCATGGGTTCAATCCCTTGATCAGGGAGCAAAGTCCCACATGCCTTGGGGTCGAAAAACCAAAGCATAAAACAGAAGCAGTATTGTAACAAATTCAATTAATATTTTTTAAAATGGTCCATGTTAAAAAAAACACAAAACTTAATAAAATCCATTTAAACAGCTCCAAAGGTATGGCAAGAGACACAAAATAATGTGCAGAATATTCTTTAAAGGTGTTTCCTGTAAGTTGCATTAGACCCCTTCTTCTAAGAAGAACTTTTATGTAAGACAGAAATAATCTTGAAAGATTAATAAGCTTGACAGTTCATGTTCTCAAAAAGTTGCCTTACTTTGCAACATGTTGAACTAGTACCCCCTCATATCTTAAAGATAGTACCATCTATTTACTACCCTCCTCTTTGAGATACATTTTTGAAATTAGATTAGAACCTAGAAATCTTTGCTGTCCCTGGCTTGGTCCAGCTATACTCACAGGTAAATGACTTGCCCAGGGTAACAGAGTTAGTGGCAACTTGGGACTAGAAGACTAGCTTTCAGAGTACATGTTTAGACGGACCACCACCCGCCACCTCCATTTTTAAAATTAGGTTCTTATATAGATAATATGGGCTTCCCTGGTGGCCCAGATAGTAATCTGCCTGCAGTGCAGGAGACCCGGGTTTGATCTCTGCGTTGGGAAGATCCTCTGGAGAAGGGAATGGCTACTCACTCCAGTATTCTTGCCTGGAGGATTTCATGGACAGAGGAGCCTGGCAGGCTACAGTCGGTGGGATTGCAAAGAGTCAGACATGACAGAGCAACTAACACACACATAAATAATATATTCACTGCTTTAAATTTGAAAGATACTAAAGTATATACAGTGAATCACCCCTTTCATAATCCTTCTCCCAGGCTTGTACTTCTTCCTTTCCTTAATCAGACATTAAACTTTGTAGAGCCTTCTTATGTGTATACAAGCATAAATATGACATAGTAGTCTCCCAGTTTTTTAAACATAAAGCTGCCATATTCTGTGTTCTGATCTGTACTTTACTCTTTGCTAGCATTCTTTCCATCACCACTATACTTTTAAGTGCTTACATTCATGTTTGGTGGAATGTTGATAGTAACTGCTTCTGTGTAAGAGAAAATTTGTTCTGCTAGTTAGTTTTGATCAAGATGAATTTAATAAAGAAAACACAGATTCTTATGTGACCATTGTTTCTTGGGATGGAAATTTCAGAAGCAGTATGAACATCAGAGTGTAAGTGGAATAGATATCACAAAAGAGGTGAACCTGGATTGCCATGTGTTAGAGATAATTGTTAATACTTGGATAATGCTAGGCAGTGTTCTGAATGCTTTACATATGTTATTTAATTCTTAAAACTGTCTTGTGAGGCACTTTTTTCACCATTTTACAGATGAGAAGATTGAGGTGGTAAATGAAAGGTAATTGAAGGTAACCTTACGCAGAAGGTAAATGAAACTTGATTTAAAAATACAGTGGCAGAGATCACATTTTTACCCAGGCAATCTGGCTCTTTACCACTACTTTATTTTTAAATTTTTTGCTATGCAGCTTGTGGGATCTTAGTTTCCCAGCCAGGAATCAAACTGGTGCTCCCTGCAGTGGGAGCTCAGTCTTAACTGGACTGTCAGGGAAGTCCCTCTTTACCTCTACTTTAAATTCCATTTAATCTGATAGTGATACAGTGATACCAATATGAGCCAAATTTTAAAAAATATACACACATCTATGCTTTTTTTTTTTTTTCATCTGTGTGTCAAAAATGCCTAGTTTAGTGTTTTAGCTTTTACTTATTGAGAGTGATCTTTCTGGAAGAGCAAGGACATTACTATGAAGGCATGATGTTCAAGAAGTAAGTCCCTGGAGTGTTTGCTTTCTAAGCCTAAACTTGTAAAGATAACGGCTTTTGTCACACCTAGTTAGTGAACAGATTCCTAGTGGGGTGAGGATCAGGAAGACCTAACAGAATAGCTGAGAGAAGAAACATAAGGTGAATCTAAGTACCTGGAGGTATAGAGGGGAGGGGAAAAGAGTTAGTTTGAATTTGTACTAGGGTGGGGTATTCCTTTCAGAGAGAGGCGTTGATTCATAAGGACTTAGAGACTTGTGAGTTAGGCCTGGGGTGTGGTGTAGGTAAATCTCCAGAACCAAGAATTTGAGAGGGATTCATTTCCTGGCTGATTTGAAAGAATTCTAAATATGTGGAAAGGCAAAAATGGTGACCGTTCTGTGGGGGGGAAGCAAACAGTCATATTGTCACGTAACAGAAACTTACCTGGGTCAGGAAAGGACTGGAATCTAGAGGCTGGCCAGAAAAATGCACAGCCAGGCATTCTTGTAAGCCACGTGTTCTTGTAAACATAGATAAGACTTAGAAGCACTGTGCCATGGGTTTCTCTTCTGTACTGTGTTTGTACTAGATTGCACTAGATTTGTACCAGATTATTAATTTAAAGAATTCATTCCCCAGAATCCTAGTTTTATGGTAGTACAACAAGGATTTCATAAGCATTTGAGTCACATTTTTACCATTGTAAACTTTAAAACACTGTAAACGTTGTAAACCAGGGCTTCCCTCGTAGCTCAGCTGGAAAAGAATCCACCTGCACTGCAGGAATCCAGTTTGATGTCTGGGTTGGAGACATCTGCTGGAGAAGGGATAGGCTACCCACTCCAGTATTCTTGGATTTCTCTGGTGGCTCAGACAGTAAGAAGCCACCTATTTCTACCTGCAATGCGGGAGACCTGGGTTCGATCCCTATTTTGGGAAAATCCCCTGGAGAAAGGGAACGGTTTCCCACTCCAGTATTATGGCTTGGAGAATTCCATGAACAGAGTCTGGCAGACTGCAGTCCATGGGGTTGCAAAGAGTTGGGCACAACTGAGCGATTTCCACTTCACTTCAAACACTGATACACATTCAAATGTTATATCATGCTAAATTTTAACAAATGAGACTGCTGATTTGTACTGCCAGGTTATCTAGGTTAAAAAAAAAAGTCAGTCGTTAAAGGTTACATTCTATACAGTTGCGTTTATATCACATTATTGAGATAACAAAATGATAGAGATGAAGAATAGATTAGTTGTTGCCAGGAGTTAGGAATGGGGGAAGGTGTGGTTAAGGAGACAGCATGAGGGAGCTTTGTGGGGAGGGAACTGTTCTGTATCTTAGCTGTTGTTACTCAAAGCTACAAGTGTCAAATGTGATAAAATTGCATAGAACACACGCATGAATGTAAAAGTGCTGAAGATATTAATAAACTCTGTGGATTGTACCATGGTCAGTCTCCTGGTTGTGATCTTGCATAGAAGTATGTAAGATATTACCATTGAAGGAAGTTAGGTGAAGGGCCATTGGGTCCTTCCTGTATAGTTTTTTGCAAATTCCTGTGATTTATAACTATTTTTAAATGAAACATTAAAAAAAAAAAGAAGGAAAAGGCAATGTATTTAAGATATTTGAGGAAAAATAAACAAAATGAAAAAAACTAAAATTATCCATAATGCCAACAGCCAGGTAACAATTCTTATAATGACATTTCTTGCTTTCTTTGTGCATGTACTTGAATTTCTAAAAATTCTGTTGATTGGAAAAATTGTAGCTTTATATTGTTCTTTTAAAAATTCAGACCACTGCTTATTTGTTCATGTAAGATTATAGGAACAAATTTACTCCTATAAACACCTTTCATTGCATTGTGCAGTAAATGTGACTGTTTTGTGTATATAATGTCTTGATGTCAGATTAGTATATATTTTAAGTTTCATATTTGTTTTACCAAAATATTTGTGGTTACCACATATTCTCATTGATATTATTAGAGATTTAACTTAGAATTTTTCTACTTGGACTTCTGGACAGGTGTAATAAATCCTTAGATAGCAATAATGTGCTATTTTTAAAAGAATGACAAAGACTTATTTGTAACTGCTAACCTCTGTGAATCAGGTGTTTTTTTTTTTTTTATACTGGGCAATAAACAAAACAGATTTGTCCCAGTCTTCCAGAACTTAGAGTTTGTGTTCATCAGAAGAGTTTCACTGTAAATATTATAAATTTGAGCTTTTCAAATACACTAACAGAATAAAATGCTGCTTTAATTTGTTTCTCATATTGTAGGTCCATATACAATTTCACTTAGAAAAGCGTTCCTTTGCTTAAAAATTTTTTTTAAATCCCCTGGATTATGATCTATAAAGTTTCTTTTGTCATCAGCACCTGAAATTGTAGCATTTCAAGGATGCTGTTGTCACTGTTGTGATTATTGACCTTTTGAAAGCAGCATTGTATTTAGAAGTAAAATAATGGAATATCCATGACAAAATAGGAAGTAAGAGGAGTATATTCAACTCTTAGGAGTTTGCTTTATTTCCCCCTGTCCATTGTACTAGTAGTTACACCCGCAGACTAGAGCGGATGTATCTGGGTTGAAACCTTGGCTCCATGACTTGGTCTCTCTTGTCGCAGTTTCTCCATAAAATGAGGATAATAAAGTGTCTAACTCAGGGTTATTGTAAATATGAAGTGCACCAATGCACCAATAACCTGTAGACAGTCTTAGTTCAGTGTCTGGCAGAGAAGAAAGTGTCCATAAAACTTAGCTATTATTTTAAAATATGGTTGAGATCATACTGTGTATATTTTATATCTTTTTTCCTCATTTAACAAGTCACAACTCTTCTCATGTCATTAAAAATTCCACCTGTAAGGTAAATAGGAGAACATCAGGTGCCCTGTACCTCTGACAGTATTGGGCATTCTCATTTTTTTATACCTTTATCAATTTCATGTGTGAAAAATGTCATCTCATTGTTTTGACTTCCTTCCCCCCACCCAAGTATAAGCAAGGTTTCATGGTTTTCACATTGTTTTAACTGTTTGCATTTTTTTCTCCAGTCTTGCTTGTATAGATCTAAGAATTTCTATATTGATTTAGATAATGCTTTCTATATTTAAAGTACATAAATAAGTTATTATATTTGTTAATATTTTTGCCATTTTCTACTTCATTAATTTTTGCAGTACTAGGGGTTTTTTAAAGTATATAAAATTTATTTTTCTTTGTTTTTGTTAGGTTTTAAATTTAGAAGGGCTTTTCTCATTCTGACATCAGATGAATGTATATTTATAATTTCTTTTGGTTTTGAAAAAATTAATTTCTTAATCATCTAAAATATAGCTTATCAGGCTTTAGATGAGTCTGTAACCTAACTTTTGTGCAGACATATGGTTAATGGGCATTCATATTCCTTCTGGATGTTGCCTGTTCATGTCTTTGACCATTTTTTTCCCTTCAGTGTTGTCTTTTTCTTTTTTTTTTCTTATTGGTTAGCAGGAATTCTTCAGATATACAGTAGTTTACAGTAGTTAATCCTTTGTTATATGCATTACACATATTTTTCACCTAATTTCTTCTCACTTGTCTTTTAATTTCACTTATGGTGTTTTTATTCATATAGAAGTTTAAACTTTTTATGTGGTCCCATCTTTGACTTCTTTGTAGCTTTTGAGTTTTTTTTTTTCCTTTAATCTTGTTTAACAAAATCTCTACCATCCCAAGATTTTTTTTTTTTTAATTCTCATGTGTTTGAAATTTGTTTTTTCATCTCATATTTAACTTGTTCATTTTGTGTGGAATTTACTGTTTTGTCTGATGTAGGGGTAGAGATCTTTTTTCTCAACTGACAAGCTTTTCCTAATTTCACTTACTGACTTGTCCATGTTTGAAGTGCTGCAAGAATTTCCTTATATACGTAGGGCCTCTGGATGCTCTGTTCATTTCCCCTGGTGTGTTTGTGTATGTTTCTGCAGAATTCTATTACACAGTGCCCCTTTCCCCTGCAGCTTTATATACTACAGTTTGATACCAGATAGAGCAAATATGCTCATTTTCAATTTTTTCTGGGCTATTATGCATTTATTGTTTCAGGTGAATTTTATAATTTATTTTGATAAGCTCTAAAAAAAAATCCCATTGAAATTTTTATTAGAGTTGTACTGACTTTATAGGTGAATTTGGGAAGGAGACAGCCTTCACTAAAATCTTTTTATTAAGGAACAAACAAACATTTTGACTTTCTGCTTCTTCTGGAGTTGCTAAATCTCATGCAAATTTAACCTAGATGTCCATTGTGTTTTGTTTTGTATGTGATTGATGTGGTACTAGAAATTGAGAAATTTTATGATGGTATTCTGGTGTGATCCAGGAGTGTTAGAATTCTCTCCAGTCCACAGCCACTGTTTTCAAGTCTTTGGGGTTCCTAAGGGAGAGATTTATATTAAGTATTTGTACTGGCAATAAAAACCCCCAAACTTTGCCTCTTATTCTTGACTAGGACTTGGGCACCAAACCCCAAGACAGAAGACTCAAATGAGTTCCACTGCTTTATGTGGAGTTGATGCTTTTCTCAATTTAGTTTAGCTTCATTTGTTTGAAACTGACCCAGGCCATGAGTGGATGCCCTCCATCTCCCCTGTTTTCGAGCACAGCTAGATCTTTCCCTTGTGATGTGGGCAAAGCTGGTCTGACTCATTCGTATCAGTGCTCAGGGCCTTGTAACCAGAGAGAGCCCATTTGCCCCGGCTGACTGCTGATCTGGCCTTGGCCTCCTGCCTCTGGCCTTTTCTGCCCAAGTAGTAGGTTTAGCTCTGGCTCTCCCTTGGAGTAGCAAAAGTCCTCTCTTGAAGGCGTCTCATGCCACTTCAGTCACATGGAAGACACGTAAAAGTGAGCCTGCATCTGTGTGCTGACCTTTTCATGGCGATTCTGTCCAGTGGTGCAGACCTAACAGTTCTCTCCATTCTATCTTCTTCCGTCCTGAGAATCAGGGAGAAGAGTGAGAGGGGCCTTCGTTTCTCACTTCCAAAGACAACATGAAAACTTACAACCGTTTTCAGAAGCATTGGTTTTCTCTTGGTTGTTGCTTTTCCCAAATCAGCCAGAGAGAGATGGAGTAAAAACTGGCTCACTGAGTATTGTGCATAACCCGTATGCTTTCTAAACTATGCACCAGCCTGCAGTGAGTGACTGGATTACTCAGGAGACGTTCTCTTCCTTTGCTTAATGGTTCACCACACACTCTTGATAGTCCTCCCACCACTTGGTTCCTTCCCAGTGTTTTGGGTTTTTTTACTGGCTTCTCCTCCTGTACCTGCCTGTTAAATGTTGGCATACCCGGGATCAGCCCCATACCTTCTTGTCAGTCTTCTTTCCCTCAACAGTCATCTTCCTGTCCATGATTTCCCTGACAGGTGAATCCAAAATTTCTCTCCTCTGGACCTCTCCTTTGAGCTCGAGATCAACATATCTAATTGCCCACTGGACATCTCTGCCTGGATGTCTCAAAGGTACTATAAATTCACCATGTCCAAGCTTTATTTCATATCTTTCCCCTGAAAATGCTGTTTCCTTATCTCAGTGAAAGGCATGCCCACCCAAACTGGTGTGCAAGTCAGAAATCTGGCAGTTTCCCTTGGCTGTCTCTTTATTCCTCTCTTCCCCCAGCAAACCCCATCAGTAACTAAGTCCAGCTGACTTTTTTACATCTTTTTTTTTTTCCTGATTTGTAACCTTTTCACTTTTGTTCTGATACATACAGAAAAATCATTGGTCTGTGCATCTTTCTTTGATGTAGTGATTAAAAAGCATAAGCCTTGTAACCAACATTCAGGTCACTAAGTATTTGTCAGCATCGCAGAAAGCCCTCCCTAAAATTCCTCCCTATGAACTATACTTCTGCTCCTTCACTAGAGTGATCTCTGTCCTGACTTGTATATATATATGTGTGTGTAACATACACATATATATATACAAGTCAGGACAGAGATCTAATTTTATTTATTTGTTTTTAGCTGTGCTGTCTCTTCACTGCTGTACGGGCTTTTCTCTAGTTGCAGTGAGCAGGGTTACTCTTCACTGTGGTACGTGGGCTTCTCATTGTGGTGGCTTTTCTTGTTGCAGAGCACTGGCTTCAGTAGTTGCAGCTCATGGGCTCTAGAGCGCAGGCTCAGTAGTTGTGGGGCATGGGCTTTTAGTTGCTCTAAGGCATGTGGGCTCTTCCTAGACCAGGGATTGGACCCATGTCTCCTGCATTGGTAGGCGGGTTCTTTAGCGCTAAGCCATCAGGGAAGCCCTCTGCCCTGACTCTTACGATATCATAATCACTTTCTTACTTTTCTACCTAAGGGTGCACCCAAATTTGGTAGTTTAGTTTTGCCTGCTTTTTCAACCTTATACAAATGGAACCGTTTATTTTGTATACTTCACTCTGGCTCTTTTCACTCAACATTATTTTGTGAGATTCATCTGTGTGTGATGGAGCTGTAGTTGGTTCATCATTGTGGGATGTTCTGTTATACAAATATATCACAGTTGATTATTTTGCCCTTTTTTTCAATGAGTTGCACCAGTTTAGAGTTCTATCAGCAATGTATGATAATTCCTATTATTCTACCTCTTTGCCAAGCCTTGGAATTGTCAATCTGTTCAGTTAACTATTCTGGTTGATATATGATGGATTTTTGTGTGTACTCTGAGGTATATGTCATATCCAGTAAGTTGCAAAAATTTTAAATGTACACCTTGAAGAATATTTTGCATATGCATGTACCATATTCACATGAAAATGTAGAGCATTTCCATCACTCGAGAAAGTTCTCTCATACTCCTTTGCTTACAGAATCTGTATTCTGATAAAACTGCTTTGACTTCTACTGGTATAAATTTGTTTTGCCTGTTCTTGAACTTCATGTCAGTGGGCTCATAACAGTATGCACTCTTTTGTGTCAGACTTCTTTTGCCCATCATAATAATGTTTTTTGCAATTTATCCAATTTGTTGGTTTTATCAGTTATTCTTTTTTTATTGCTTAGTCCCATTTTATGATTATCATTTTTTTTTATTGATTGTTGTTTCTAAGTTCGGCTATTTTGAATTAAGCTGCTGTGAATATTCTCGTGCACATCTTTCTATATATACATACTCATTTCTCTTGAGTATGTATTGAGGAGTGGATTTTGGGTCATCAGGCAGGCATTTAATTTTATTAGAAACTACAGAATAGTTTCCCAAAGTGGTTGTACTATTTAACACTCCTCGTTGGTTTTAATTTGCATTCCCTTGATTACTACTGTGATTGAGCAGCCTTTCGTTTATTTATTGACCATCATCTTTTAGAAGGACTCATTAAAATCATTTGCCCAATTTCCTATCTGCTGTTTTGTCTTTTTCTTATTTGTGTGTGTGTGTGTGTGCGTGTGTGTATTTTCGGATACCTATATTGCAGATTTCATCTTCCACTTATGGCTTGCCTTACCTTTTCGTTTTCTTAAGGGTATTTTTGGATTAACAAATTCTCAATTTTAGTTTTTATTTTTAACATTTGGATCTTCCCAACCCAGGGATCGAACCCAGGTCTCCTGCATTGCAGGCGGATTCTTTACCAGCTGAGCCACAAGGGAAGCCAACAGTTTCTCAATTTTAATATAGTTAAGTACATTAATCTTTTCCTTTATAATTAAAACTTTTTTATCCAGGTGATGAAGATATATTTGCTATTATTTTCTGTTAGGTTTTGCTATTCACAGATTAATAGTCTATGTGGGATTTTTTTAATGGTGTAAGATAGGGATCAATTTAGTTCTTTTCTTATATGAATATCCAATTACTATTGGGTTGACCAAAGTGTTTGGGCTTTTCCCATTACTTTTACAGAAAAACCCAAACAAGCTTTTTGGCCAACCCAGTATTATTGTGGCACTGCTTTTTAAAATGTCTGCTCTCCCCTGCTCTGTAGAGTCACTTTGGTCGTGAGTCAGCTGGTTGTATAGACAAGGATTTGTCTGGGCCCTCCTATTCCATTTCTGTTTTGTCTGTCCTTATGCCAAAATGCCATTGCATTAGTAGTCTATTTCAGTAGTTCTCCTGGGACCATGTAGAGTCCCTGAGACCCTTTAAGGGGTCTCTGAGGTCAAAACTGTTTTCATAGTAATAATAAGATGTTATTTGCTTTATTCACTCACTGTCTCATGAGTATACAGTAGGTTTTCCAGAGAATGTGTGACGTGTGATATTGAAGTTGATTGAATAAAGGAGCAGATTTGAGAATCCAGCCATCTCCTACTAAGCTAGATGTTAAAGAGATTTATAAAAATGTAAAACCATGCCACTCTTCTCACTAAATGTTTTGTTTTGGAAAACAGTTGTTTTTCATAAATTTATTTCTGTTAGCATGTGATAAGTTTCTGTTATTTTAAAATGAATTTTCTGTTTAGTTTCAAAGGTAAAAAATAAACTCCCATAAACTAAAGCTCTTTAGAGTTTCAATAACTTGTAAGAGTATAAGACTAAAAAGTTTGAGAATTACTACTCTAGTTTGATAAATCTTGATATGCAATAGATAATTCTTGGTTATTTTGGGCTCCTTGCATTTGCATATACCTTTTAAAATCAGCTTGTAAGATTCCGCAATCATAAGTTTAGGTACAATTGAAATCTTCATAGCAATGAGTCTTCTAGTTCATGAATATTATCTCTCCTTGTGTTTTGATCTTCTTTTGTTTTTTTCTCAATAATGTTTTATAGACTTCTAGAGGTATTGCATATCTTATTAATGGAATTTTTGAATAGAAAATAATTTAACAATAGGCATAAAATAAAAATCGTCAACATTATGCCATAGCTGGGCAATGTTTTTTTTTAGTGCTATATAATTGTATCTTTTTAGAAAAAGTTTTGTTGGAGTATACTTGATTTATAGTGTTGTCTTAGTTTCATATTGAAGGTATCTTGAAGTTCATGAAATATAATCTGTAAACCCAGTGTAATAATAATATCTCAAACAAAATTTTCAAAACTTGATTCTAAAGTTCATATGAAAGGACAAAAGTGGAATTTTTCATAAAAATCATGGAAAAGCCGGTGTTCATGAAGAAGGGATTAATGCTATTAGAGTCTGTGTTACAGCTGAAGTAATTAAGAGCACCAGAGTGGACAAGTTACACTGGATAGAGTTGAGAGGACTGAAGTGGCCTCATTTATAGAAATGTCAAATGTGATAAAGATGAAAACAAATTTTCAATAAATAATATTGGGTAAACTCAGTAGCCATTTGGAAAAAAAAAAAAAGCTAGCTTTTGATCTCACTTTAAAAGAGAAAAACCTTGGAGAAGAAAATGGCAACCCACCATGGAGAAGGAAATGGCAACCCACTCCAGTTTCTTGCCTGGGAAATCCCATGGACAGAAGAGCCTGGTGGGCTGCTGTTCATGGGATCCCAAAAGAGTCAGACATGACTTAGCAACTAAACTACAACAACAAAACCACAAACAACTTGGTCTTTCTGCCTCTCAGAAAATAAACATTTTTTTAAATGAAAGAGAAAAACTTTTATTGAAATGCAGTTCACAGGAAAGTACACATATTTAAGGAATCAACTCAACAAACTTTTATGTATGTATACACAAAGTACTCACTGCCTTGATCAAGATGTAGACTATCTCCAACACTTAGAAATTCTTTCTTGTGTTCTTCCCAGTCAGTATGACCTCCCCTAGTGATAACCACTATTCTGACCTTTGCCCATAGATTAGTTTTGCCTGGTTTTGGTCTCCACATAAATTGAATCATATGGTAAGTCTTTTGGGTCTAGTTTCTTTTGCTTGACATTATGTATGAGATTTATTTATGTTGCACATAGCAACATAATGAAAGCATTTTTAATATGTATGATTGGTGAAAAGAGTTTGATTTAGCTAACATGTAGGGGAATAGCTACTTCCATTTTAGTAATAGTTCTTTGTTAGTGTTGTGTCGAATTATATTGTGTTAATATGTCACACTTTATTCTACTGTTGATAGAAATTTTGGTTGTTTATATTTTGGGGGGTAAAACTGCTGAGAACATTCTTATGCATGTTTGTGGGGAGAGCACAAGTGTTCATTTTCTGTTGGAATTGAGAGGAAATGCTGTGTCACAGGATATGTGTATGTTTAATTTTAGTATATATTGCCAAACAGTTTTCCAGAGTGATTCTACCAGCTTATACCCACCAGCAAAGTATGAGAGTTCCATTTGCCCCAAGTGTTGTGAAACACCAGAAACTACAAAGAAAAAAAGTTGATAAGTTTGCATAAAGATAAATAAAACCTATGCATGGCAATAACTAACATAAATAAAATTAGAACTCCAAAGACATACTGGGAAAAAAACTTGCCATGCATCATATTTAAGGAGCTTGTTGTTGTTCAGTCACTCAATTGTGCTGACTCTTGGTGATCCCATGGACTGTAGCACGCCAGGCTTCCCTGTCCTTCACCATCTCCTGGAGTTTGCTCAGACTTATGTCCTTTGAGTTGATGATGCCATCCAACCATCTCATCCTCTGCTGTCCCCTCCTCTTCCTGCCTTCCGTCTTTCCCAGCGTCATGGTTTTTTCCAGTGAGTCGGCTCTTCGCATCAGGTGGCCAAAGTATCAGAGCCTCAGCTTCAGCAGCAGTCCTTCCAATGAATATTCAGGACTGATTTCCTTTAGAATTGACTGGTTTGATCTCCTTGCAGTTCAAGGGACTCTCAAGAGTCTTCTCCAACACCACAGTTCAAAAGCATCATTTCTTTTGTGTTCAGCCTTCTTTATTGTCCAATTCTCACATCTATTCATGACTACTGGAAAAAACCATAACTTTGATTATATGGACCTTTGTTGGCCATGTAATGTCTCTGCTTTTTAATACGCTGTCTAGGTTGGTCATAGCTTTTCTTCCAAGGAGCAAGCGTCCTTTAATTTCATGGCCGCAGTCACCGTCTGCAGTGATTTTGGAGCCCAAGAATATAACATCTGTCACTGTTTCCATTGTTTCCCCATCTATTTGCCATGAAGTAACAGAACCAGATGCCATAGTCTTAGTTTTTTGGATGTTGAGATTTAAGAAGCTAATTTTCTTTAAAAAAAAAAAAAACCAGGAATCCATTTAAATCAATATAGAAAAAGCCAACAACTCAGTAGACAAGTAGACACAGGACATTCAGGGGCTTCCCAGGTGGTAAAGTATCTGCCTGCCAATGTAGAAGATGCAGAAGATGTGGGTTCTATCCCTCGATCAAGAGGGTCCCCTGGAGAAGCAAATGGCAACCCACTTCAATATTCTTGCCTGGAAAATCCCATGGACAGAGGGGCCTGGCAGACCATATAGTCCATGGAGTCACAGAGTCAGACACGACTTAGCAACTGAGCATGCATGCACAGTTCAAAGACGGTTGAAAGTAAAAACAATTTTTAAACAGGAAATAATTCTCAGTTTCAGAGATAATAAGAGAAAAGCAAACTGAAAGTATATTGAAAGCATTTTTAATAAATATGATTGGCAAAGAGAAAAAAGTTTAATTTGGCTAACATGTAGGGTAATAGCTACTTCCATATAGTACTGTAGGATTCTAAACTATGGAGAGAAGATGGTATCCATTAAAATTAAGAATGCACATATCTCAAGAGTAGTATGGATAAGTTGTGAGGTATTAAACAATGAAATATTGCAGAGAGCAAGAATGAATGATTTATAGGACTTCCCTGGCAGTTCAGTGGTTAAGATTCCATGCTTCCAATGCGGGTGGCATGGGTTCAATCCCTGGTCTGGGAATTAAGATCCCACATGCCATGTGGTCCAGCAGAAAGAAAAAAAAGGAATGAATGAATGATGATTCACACATCATATAAATGATTCTCACAAACATATTATTGAATGGAAGCTGCTGCTGCTAAGTCGCTTCAGTGGTGTCCAACTCTGTGCGACCCCATAGATGGCAGCCCACCAGGCTCCTCCATCCCTGGGATTCTCCAGGCAAGAACACTGGAGTGGGTTGCCATTTCCTTCTCCAGTGCATGAAAGTGAAAAGTGAAAGTGAAGTCTCTCAGTCGTGTCCGACTTTTAGCAATCCCATGGACTGCAGCCTACCAGGCTCCTCCGTCCATGGGATTTTCCAGGCCAAGAGTGTTGGAGTGGGGTGCCATTGCCTTCTCCGATTGAGTGGAAGAGCTAGACACAAAAGTTCAAAACCAGACACAATTAATCTATGGTGTTATAAATCAGGGCAGTGTTACCCTTGATGGAGCTCACTGAAAGGGACACAAGAAGGGTGTGAGGGCTTGTAATGTCCTATATCTTGATGTGGGTGCTGGTTACACAGTTGTGTTTACATTGGGAAAATTCATCAAGCCATAAATCTAGGATTTGTATATTTTTCTGAATGTATGCTATACTTTAATAATAATTTTTAAAAAGTGTATATACATAGGCATAAAGCACATGCCTTTGTTTTAGCAATCCCTTCTATGCTCGTAAGTACACACATACATAAACATACACATTTGTATTTATGGGGATGAAACAGTATGAACATAATCACTGCTGTGTTTATAACAGCAAAATTTTGGACAAAACCTATTTACCCATCGGTTGGGAGCTGGTAGAATAAGTAATGGTTATAGTCATACAATGAATTAGTAGTAGCTCTCAAAAGTTCTATATGCACTCCTTTAGAAATGTCTCTAAGGTACATTAAATGAAGAGACCAAGGTGCATGAACACTATATGTAGTTTGCTGTCATTTCCATGTGTGTATTTTTTAAGGCATGTACATACAGACTTATATAGACTATCTCTAGGATAGAAAATATGCATATATATGTATATGGACAGAAAAATATGTGTGTGTGTGTATACTTTTTTTTTTTACTCTTTGAGAAGTGGGTGAGTGGGGGACATAATGGGAAACACCCTCCTATTATTATTTTGTGACTTTTAAATTTAAAAAAATTTAAATTGTCGCAAAATTCACAAAGCGTAAATTTTACTATCTTAACCATTTTAAGTGTGCAGTTCAGTATTTACTGTTAAGTTTATATACATTGTTGTGCACCCAACCTCCAGAGCCTTTCGTACCCATTAAGTGACTCTAAAATTTCCTACCCATTTCCTCTTCACCTTGATCCCTAGCTGTTACCATTCTACTTTTGTTTTTTCTATGACTTTGACTACTCTGGATGCCTCATAAAAGTAGAGTCATAAAGTATTTGTCTTTCTGCAATTGGCTTATTTCACTTAGCATAACATCCTCAAAGTGCATTTAAACTATTTTGTGACCTTTGTGTTCTGTACCTTGTTCATTTATTACTTAGTTTTAAGAGGTCATTAAAGTAAAAAGTTAAAACTGTATTGTTCAGAGATGGCTAATCAGACAGTAAAAAGTTGATCCTGTGTATTACTCACCTAACCAACATTTAACACCAGTTTTGGCAGCAAAAGCACTTTATGCCAAAGTGCTATTTGAAGCTTTATCTCACCTCATGTTTCTCCTGTTTTCATCTGTAGGTGCCAACCAAACTACAGGCTCATGAAGTTCTGTCTCTTGACCATCAGCCTGCTCAGTAGTTTTTCCCCTGGCCTTACTGTCCAACTTGGGTCTTCTCAAAATCTACCTCTTCACCCCAGGCACAGTTTGGTTCTGTGCCAAGGGAATTGCTTTCTCTTGGCAGCTTTCTCCACTATTTCTGACCTATTTTAAAGGGGGTTTTCATTCTGCTAGGTATTCAGTACTGCTTGAGATCATTAGTCTGGAGCCTTCTGTAGTAATGTTTCATTGGAACCTTTGACTGGGGGAATTGATGTGGAGATAGAAGAACAAGTTGAAATGACTTTGAAGTTTATGGGAGGACCTTGTCCCGTTAAATAGATCAGAGGGGGACAGGCAGGTCCTAGGTGGAAGATATATGGTTTGGGGAAATATTGACTTGAGATGCTGGCCTATGAAACAGCAGGAGCTGACATAGAAATGGGGATTTAGAAAATAAACTTCTCATTGTAAATTTAGTGTTTGTGTATGTATATGTATAATGAAAATACAGAAAATATATAGAATAAAAAGTATTCATAAACAGTTATTAACATTGAATTAACTTCTGTTTTTTTTGTGTATGTGGTTACGTACATATAAATGTACATATATAAACTCAAATTTCAAGATGTAGTTGAGATTTTGCATTTTGTATTCTGCTTTCTTGTGTGTGTGTTCTATTCGTGAATGAAGAAGTCCAAGGCCAGTTACATATGGTGCTTCTCTTGTGTTAAGAGTCAGCAGCAGAAGAGGTCACGAATGAAACTGTGAGGCTTGTTGAAATTACACATGGTACTATCCTGCACAGATGGAGAAGGAAATGTGGCAAGCACAGGACTTTGGAAACTTGCCTGTATTTGAGGATTCAAGAATAAATCATAATCAGAGAAGCAGAATTAAGAGAGTGTAGTGTCAGATTGAGAGTGGAGCAAATTCCAGGAAAAAATAGATTTTTTTTTTTTTTTAAAGAGGGAGTGCTGGATGAAGACTAAGACAAAGGCTTTAGGAAATTGTAAAATCGATAGTTGATATACCATATTTTTACCATATTGATTCTGTCCAGCATTGTATGGAATAACAGGGACTGAATTTACCTTGCTACCTTAAGCAATTAGAAAACTAGGCAATATATGAAATAACAGACAAACACAGGAATGTGATCACTGAAGGAAGGGAAACAAATCTAAGGAGCCTCTGTGGTTGCCCCACTTTATTATCTGGAGGTAGTTTTTGGGCTGCACAGCAGGAGTGGGGAACCCAAATAGAGCCCGGTGATCTCACTGAGTTGAGAAGACAGAGAAGTTTGAAGGGGCCAAGGCAGCTATAATTTGTGGGGCAGACAAGAAGAGGAAGTGGCACAGAAAACGCCAGAGATATTCAGAGGTGTCCCCTTGAGTCTGGCTGAGTACTGATCTGCACATGCATGAGAGGAGATCGTCTGAGGCCAGAGAAAGAACCGTGCTGGAAAAGTGGTGAGCCGGAACTCAGCCAGGTTGGGAATGTCTGTGTCCTCACTTGCCAGAGTATGTACGGGCATTAAAAAGGTACTGCCTTGGTAATAGGGCTCAATTAGCCTTAAATTGAGGCTGCTCTGGACCCACTCCAGCAGAGCACAAAAGCAAGCCTTGGAGGATCCAACTGATTTCAAGAAACTTAACTGCACACCAGCATGAAGTCAAGCACTATTTAAAGGAGTATAGCAAAATCCAGCACCCAAAGCATAAAATTCACAATCGAATCAAAAGTTACCAGACAAGCAAAGAACCAGAAACTGGGGGCTTCTCTAGTTGCGATGCACAGGTTTAGTTGTCCCATGACATGTGGGGTCTTGGTTCCCCAACCAGGGATCCATCCACATCCCCTGCACCATCAGGGAAGTCCCTGTGTGTTTTTTTTTTTAGAACAAAATTGAGACTGTGCTCTTTGTTTTCAGTTAATTTTGAATTGTAAGCATTTTGACTTGTAATAAAGTATTTGAAAGCAGCTTTTGATGTGTGTATAGAATTCCACTAAATGGCCAAAATGTAATTTGTTTCGTCCTAGATTGTTTCCCGTGTAGGTTTTTTCAATTTGCTGTTTTAAATGCTGTGATGAGCATCCTTGTACACTTTTATGTAAACCTTTACCTCATTGGTTATTTTTCTATAACCAACCATTTTCAGGCTATATTCCTGGAGGTAGAATTGTGAAATTTAATTCTAGACAATTATAGCAATTTATTTTCCCTCTATAGCATATAGGAATGCCGAATTAACGTCATCCTTGTCCACATGTAATAGTAGTTAAACATTGCCTAAATGTTTAACATGAAGCATTAAAACAGTTGTTTTAATTGTAGGTAACTTGACTTCCACTCTGAAGGCTTATAAGGATACTGTTTCTCTGAAGTTCGAAAATTCTACCAGAATGTCTTTGTATTAAATTTGGCCAGAAGACAAAATTGTACATTTGTTTTTCCTTCTCCTTCTTCTCCTTCTTCCTCTTTTTCCTTCTTTTCTTCCTTTCTCCATTCTTCAGCAGTATATTGTTTTCATTTCTTTGGTTATTGCTTCAGCCTCATTTGTTCTAGAAGATGAACTTTTCCATGTCTATCTTGTTCACTATTGTTTCCTCACTGCCTGACTATATTATACTATATGCTCAATAAACTTGTAGAATAATGAACTCTTTTCCTTTCTACAGCTCTTATTGGTAAAAGTTGATCTGTATAATATTTCTAACTTTTAAATTTCATTGATCTGTTTTGTCCTTTTGATTAGAGTTGTGGGATCATTTGTCCATTCGTGTTATCATGTCATTAATTTTCATTTGGTAATACTTCATCTGCTGTTCACTGCTTCTATTGCTATTTCAAATTTGGCAAATCATGTTTTTCATCTCAGAAAATTTTTTCATCTCTGTGAAATCGTTCCTCATCTTAGATTATTCTCACTTTGTGATTATTTACATATGCAGAATTGTCTCAAATTCTTTTAAAACATTAAATTTTCACCTCAATTTATACCAGCTTTTTTAGACTCTTAGCTTTTTATATCTTTTTTATTTTTTTTTATTACCTCTAGGGAATTTAAACCAGTAGGAAATAAAAGAAAATGGAGTGTCCATTTGTTGATTAGTTTTGTCATTTGTTTCTTTACCTCAACCACTTCAACACACAATTTAAATGTGGTATCACAAGATATTTAGTAGTAGAAATTTAGACTCAAGGGTTATTAGCAAATAGTGCTATGTGGGTCTATTCTAGAAAACACCTACTTCTTGAGCTATTTTTTGAGACCTCCAAAGGTAGAGAGCTGAATCAAAGAAACAGGTAATCAAAGTTTGAATACAAACTACCTATTCTTGAGAAGACCACAAATTCAGAACTCAAAGAGTGGGAATTATTCCTTTCCTTAATTACATACACTTTGGAATTTGACCTTGGGAACTCAGAAATGAATAAGAGTTCCTGTCCTCCAGGAGCCCCTCACCTGTGTCTTACATTAGACAGAATTGTGGGGGTGGTGGTGGTGGTGATGTACCGGATGGTGTAGGAGCTCCACAGTTCCTGGTCTCTGTTTTCTTCTGAGAGAAGCCAGGAGACATGCAGAGTGAGATTGCATTTTGGAGTAATAGACTTGAACCTGGGATGAGTGAAAAAATTACAAATTAAGATTAAAAAATTTTTTTCTTGGTATGAGTCCTCACATAAGGGTAGAAACGACAGTAAAATTGACTAAAGGTAATTTGAAGGGAATGGGACTGAGCAACAAGTGCTTGACAAACTCAGTTTTGTATACACTTGAATCCTTGTTACTTTGCATATTTAATGTGAAATTAATTGCTAAAGCCTCAAGTTAGAATGGAAGTTTAAAATGTTTTTCCTCATACCTGAAAACTATTCCTGGTAGCAGTATTTCTAATGATCTCAGGCATCCTCCTTCCCAATCCTGATTACTGTCTGGCTTTGCTTTCACATCACAGAATGACCCATAGTTTGTTACAGAATGAACACACCCTGGTGTTCAGTTTTGATGACTGGCAACATCCGCCACTGTGAACACTACAGGTTTTGGTTTTGTTTTGTATTTTAATCGTGGTGGAAAGGTCTAATATTTTCATCAATATTAGCTAGGCTAATGGTGTACCAATCTCTGAACCAGGTGTTTAATTAGTTTTCAAGTTCAAATTCACTTAAACTTCAGGGAGTCTGAGATTAAAATCAGAACACTTTGATATTTCCAAAGACAATTTTGTTTAGCTTGTTACACTAAACTGGATAGGTTTTGTTCTATAGAGAATCTTTCTTGTTCCCCTCCACCCCCACCCCGCCATCAGAGACATCAGTTTCAGTGGATTTTGGATTAAATATGAAAATGTGCTCTAGTCCATGCTTTCATTATTTATTGTGAAAACAAGCAAGCAATATGTCAGGCCTAGTAACTCCTCTGCTACCTGGGGTCCATGAGTACTTTGCACATAAATACCCACAGCTGGATAACATATTTTCCTCTACCCATCAGATTTCAAGATATTTAAAAATTAAGGTTTACTTTAGGTGTTCACAAAATCTCAATAAACATATGTTCAGAATTTACGTGAATTTACTCTGTTGACACAGACTCAGGACACAAGTATCTATTTGAAGTTAGCCCAATGTTTTGTGAACTGTGGTGAAGGAAGAGTGAGATTTCCAGTCAATTATGGGCCAATATTTGTGCAAAGTGAATTGTTAAAAAGTAGGTGAAAGCAACAAAACAACAGACATGCTAAATACAAGCTCATGTAGTTTAGTCATCTTACAAAATTACATTTTAATGATTAATATAAGCAGTAAACAACAGAATACAGAGAGTTGCAAAAACTGTAAAAAAAAAAAAAAAAAAAAAACTACCTGTGTAGTCAATGTGGTGAATTTCTCTGTTATGTTCTTAATGTAATTTTGTGGTTGTAACTAAAAAAAGTTATGCAATAGCTATGAGGTATTCTAAATACCTAACATACACCTTGAACAAACACTGTTTTATCAATATTTTAAAAGTTTTTTAAAAAATTTTTATTTATTGATTTTGGCTGAGCTGAGTCTTCGTTGCTGCCCGTGGGCTTTCTCTAGCTGTGGCCAGCAGGGTCTACTCTCTAGTTGCGGTACGTGGGCTTCTCGTTGCAGTGGCTTCTCTTGTTGCAGAGCACAGACTCAAGGGTGAACGGGCTCAGTGGTTGGGGCACACGGGCTTAGTTGCCCCATGGCATGTGGGATCACCCCTTCCTGGACCAGGGGCTGAACCCATGTCCTTACATTGCCAGGTGGATTCTTAACCACTGGACCACAAGAGAAGTCCAGTGTTTAAAGTTCTAATGTGATAAGCTCACTTCTTGCTTGTTAACTTATCTAGGTTGAAGACAGCACTATTTTCAGGTAATAACATATAGCTAATCTGTTGTGCTTTGATTTAACAACACTCAAGTAGAGAAACCATCTTTACTGAGTTATGTTGATGGGACTGGAAGAAAAGATACCGAAGGCAATGTCATCAAGCTCAGGATATTCATTTAGAATTTCATCCCAAAACAAGTGCTGTAGTCTCAAATGTATCCCTTACCATTCGAGAGGAGCCAATTCCAGTAGTGTATGTGGTGAACAGTTAGATTGTATTTAAATGAAAGAAATAGGTTTAGTTCTATTACACTCACTGTCTATGGATGCTATTGGGTTGGAAAGTTAAATTTCAAAATTTCATTGGAAAGTGTGGATTGAGGCAACATTTCCAAGCAAATATCTTTGATATAATTGTTCATTTGTCTTTTAACAATTGTATTTAGCGTTTTAGCCTTGCAATCCAAAGTGCAAGAATAGGATGCCTCTAAAACCAACATTTATTGAGAGAATGTTGAATATGTGCTTTTGTTAGCCTAATTCAGTACTCTTTCTTTCAGAAAATTCTTTTGGCTCTGAGCTTATTTTTATGTATTTTTGTAAGTGTTGTTCAGTCACTAATTCATGTCTGACTCTCAAAGAGTCATGGGCTGCAGCAAGCCAGGCTTCCCTGTTGACATTCCACTATCTCCCAGAGTTTGCTCAAGTTCACGTCCATTGAGTCGGTGATGCTGTCCAACCAACTCATCCTCTGCTGCCCTCTCCTTTTGCCTTCAGTCTTTTCCCAGCATCACGGTCTTTTCCAATGAGTTGGCTCTTCGCCGACTTTGTGAGTGCTCCTTACATTTTGATATTTTTGTTGCTCCATTAACTAGTATATCTCTGCAGTTAACACACATGACGATAACACTTTACCATCAGTTATGGCTACAAATTGATGATACGGGGCTTCCCCGGTGGCTCAGATGGTAAAGAATCCATCTACAATGCAGAAGACCTAGATTCAATCCCTGGGTTGGGAATATCCCCTGAAGAAGGGAATGGCTACCCACTCCCAGTATTCTGGCCTGGAGAATTCCATGGACAGAGGAGCCTGGCAGGCTGCAGTCCATGGGGTCGCTAAGAGTCGAACACAACTCAGTGACTTAAAAAAAGACTACAGAACTGAACTCAGTATATAAGGGATCATACTCCTGAGTGAAAGAAGGCCTCTTTTGATCTACATCTGTTTGGAATCACTCCTTTACCCTCATTTGCTTTGCAGATACGAACACATTCAGAAAAGAGGTGTCTTTTCCACTAAAATGTTGCTGAAAAATCTACTGAAGCTTGTTTGTCCATGTGTAAATTGGGTCAAAAATCATATAAATTTCACTTCTCTCATTTAGCTAATGATATTATAATTTAAAAAGCATGATTAAGAATAAACTGTTATAAAATTAGCTAGTTATAAAAATGAGTAAACCTGTGTATTTTCTCAGGTTTTTATAAACCTTTTAGATAGTTGACAAAGTAACCTTAAAATGTCACATGAAACTTTGTTATACTGTGCTTCACTAGTGCATGTCATGCCAGATGCAATTCATCACGTAAGTCTGACAACACTTGGAGCTGTGTGTATTTTCTTCATCAAGACAAATCCGCTAATCATGTACTCTGATGTCATGGCAATGTCAAATGTCTATAAAAATTTCTAAGTGCTTACTTTCAGATTCTAAACTGATCTCATCACAGATCCATAGCAGACAGTTCATAGACCATCACTGATGTGTGATCCATGCTTTCAGTAGCAGTGGACCTCTAGTAGAGCTGTAGGCTTTATGTGCACGATACTTAAATCTGTAGGAAATAACCAGCTTCATTGCATCTTTTTAAAGATTTGTACCCGTTACATGGCACAACAGAGCATATTATGCACTGTATGTGCTTAGTTGCTCGGCTGTGTCTGACTCCTTGTGACTGGACTGTAGCCTGCCAGGCCCCCCCCTGTCCGTGGGACCCTCCAGACGGGAACACTGGCGCAGGCAGCCACAGCCTCTGCAGGGCTTCCCCACCCAGGGATCCAGCCTGAGTCATCTGCATTGCAGGCAGGTTCTCTACCAGCTGAGCCACCAGGGAAGCCCTGTCACACACTGTTGAGGTATGTAATTCCATAATAAGGTAATATTAAGGCAAGAAACACTGTACTTTATATTTAGTGATTATTATATTTTAATTTTCAAAATTTGCAGTGCTTTCATGAAAAAATGTGCAGGCATCTCTTGTTTTAACTGGAATTTCAGAACACTTGAAAGTAGATATGAGCTGTTCTCTTTTGGCTGTGCTGGGTCTTCTTTGCTGCCCATGGGCTTTCTGTAACTGCGGTGTGCAGGCCTCTCGTGGTGGCTTCTCTTGATGTGGAACACGGGCTCAGTAGTTGTGGCTCATGGGCTTAGTTGCCCCGTGGCATGTGGGATCTTCCCGGACCAGGAATCAAACCCAAGTCCCCTTCATTAGCAGGCAGATTCTTAATCACTGGACCACCAGGGAAGTCCTGTGAGCTGTTTATAAGGCATGAATTTGCAGATGTAACTTCTTAATGTTGGTGGAGCTGCCGGGTACTGTTTCTTCCCCAAGAAGCCATCAAGAACCACTGTGTGGTGTAAGCTGTGGCTCTTGCCAAGATCACAGTGCTTACAGCTGACCCTTTTTAGTGCATACTTAACCCCCATGTTTCTGAGCCGGCCCCACTGGGTGTGTTCTGATTTATGTAATCGATAAGAATGTGTGAAGAAATGGGTGAGAATAACCCACCATTTTATTACAAGAATTTTCAAGCATTCAGAAAATGTTAAAGAATCTTAGAGTGCCTGTATACCCACCACTTAGATTCTTCCATTAACATTTTACTATACTTGTATTTATTACATGCCTGTACAAATGTCTACACTTCTATCCAACCCTCACTAAAACTTTTCTCCTAAAAACTTCCTCACACACATCATAAACTGAAATTCATTGTTTACAGTCTGTTTTCTTTTGAGCTAAAATACACATACAGTGAAATACACTGATTTCAAATGGATAGTCTCTGAATTTTGACAAATGTATATGTCTATGTAAGTCAAATCTGTCAAGATATAGGGCAGTTGTGTTCATTTAGTGGCAATTTTGCCTCCAAGGGGAGATTTGACGGTTTCTGGAGTTATTTTTGGTTGTCCAGGCTGGGCTGCGTAGTGCTGACATCTAGTGGGTAGAGTCCACTCACAATTCTTTGTCAGTAGTGTCCCATTTGAGAAATCATGTAGAGCATTACCCCAACCCTGGAAAGTTTCATCATGTCTCTGGCCAGTCAACCCCTTCCCTCACCCCCAACATTCCAGTAATAACGATTGGTGTGGGTGTTTTTTTTTCTTACTATAGTTTTTACTTGTTCTAGAATATCAATATAAATGGGACCAAACATCATATACTTCATGGCAGTCTTGCCTTAAAAAAATAACACACACACACACAAAAATAAAAAATAACACAAAACATTGCCTATAACTCATCAAGGGAGGTAATTTTTCCCCCATTAACTATAAAAGAAATCTTTTGTAGGATTTTACACAAAGGACACAGAGATATATAGACAATATTCTCAGCAACATGCCTATAAGAAACAAATTACAGGTGTTCCCTCAGTATACACAGGGGATTTGCTCCAGGACTTACCATAGACTGTAAAACCCACAGATGCTCAAGTCCCTCTGTCAGCCCTTTGCAGTCATGCTCCACATCCTCAGACTCAACCAATCTCAGATCATATGGTACTCTATGTATTTATTGAAAAAATGTCTGCATATAAACCTGCATAGTTTAAACCTATGTTGTTCAAGGGTTGATTGTAAAGGAGTTCACATGACTGTTCCCTTCAGACATAATGCCAACATGAAACTCAGTGCAAGCAGCTTTACATAGAGACAATATTGTCCAAAGACATAGATTTCTAATAGTTTGATTTCAAATTAAAACCCTTAGATGAATGTTTGGGATCATCTTCAGATACTCCCCATGAAGGGTACTTTATTCGGGCAGGATTTGACAAGACATGTACAGCATCCATTTCAAGGTCTATACACAGTGCAGATAACATGATGCCAGTTAAAGGGACACCTACCAGCTTTGGAGGACAAATAAGAAACTTGCCTCACATTGAATGTTCAGTTCAGTTCAGTCGCTCAATTGTGTCCGACTCATTGCGACCCCATGAATCGCAGCACGCCAGGCCTCCCTGTCCATCTTACCTATACATTATTTTCCTTGAAGGTAGTATTTGAGAATATCTGAAGGCAAAGAAAGAAGGTTTAAAAACCCAAACAACATAGTTGTTCCACTCTAACAGAAGCTCAGGTCTCCAAGTTAGCTACCACTTTCATCCTTGGCGGCTCTGATGACTAACAGTCATGTTTATTAGTCACTGATTGATGAATTGATTCATTTATGTCAGAAGTCACTTGGTGATGTCATTGTCTCATGAATTTGAATGCCACGTATGTGCTGACATCTCCCAAATTCCTTAAACGATAAACTCATAAATCCAGTTGCCTACCTGATGTCTCCACTTGGATATATAAAAGGCAATTCAAACTTGATGTTTCCAGAGCTGAAGTCTCTCTCTGATTATTCCCCTAAAGCCTTCTCTTTCACATCTCAGAAAATAGCCTAAGCTATTTTTCCTAATAGCCTTGGGCTTTCTAGCAGCTCCAGTCAAAACCTTGGTATCACCTTAGGCCATTTTTATCACACACTGCACATCCAACCAACTCTTTATTTATTCATTTAGGTCATGCCACGTGGCTTGTGGGATCTTAGTTCCCCAACCAGGGCTGGAACCTGGACCCTCGGCAGTGACAATATGGAGTCCTAACCACTGGACCACCAGGGAATTCCCTGAAGAACTCAATTTAGTGTAGGCCTTCTAGTGAACATGTTTAGGTTTTATTCATCTCAGAAAGTATTTTCCCTTCATTTTCAAATAATATTTAGACTAGATATAGAATTGTAAGTTGGCAGTTCATTGTCTTTTAGCTTCCCATTCTGTTGGTGTTAGCGGTCAGTCTTATTGTTGCTGATTTAAGAGTAGTGTGTCTGTTTCCCCCGCTTCTGTGGCTGCTTCTTTCATTCCTGGAGTTTTACTATAATATTCCTGCATGTGTTTTTCTTTAAATGTCCTGCTTGGAATTCAGCACCTCTTGAATCTGGCTTGGTATCCATCTTCAGTTTTGGAAGATTCTTAACAATTATCTATTCTTCAAATATTGTTTCTGTTCCACTTTCTCCTCTGTCTCTGGTGACAGCAAAGTGGAAGGTTTGATCATGGGGATGGACAACTGACTTGGGGTTGCTGAGTGGGTAGTTGATGTGGTGGGATGATTCACCTATGTGGTGTCCAAGTCTCTTAAAAAGATGATAGGAGCTGGGGAGGAGAGAAAGACTATGAACCAGGAGCCAAAGCCTCCCTTGATTATAAGGGTGTGAGAGTACAACCATCCGTATGATTATAAGGTTGGTGGGCGGAAATGGCTGGGCTTGTGCATTGAAACACAACTGCAAGGAGCAGGGAGTTTTGGAAGAGGGAAAGAGAAGCACAGCCCTGAAGGCAAAAATTAGAAGAAAGGAGCCTATTTTCCTTCCTGGCTCTAACAATGAATGTGAGACTAAACGATGTCAACACTTGAATGGGCTGTAAAGGAATTTGTGTTGTCAGAGAAGAGCTAAAGAAGGCAGAAGAGGGTCTTCTAAAAGTCAATGAACAGGATTTCAGAAGTCATAATTTGAGAGGTTTGGGAGGTAGGGGAGAAGAATGAGAAATTAGATTTTAATGGGAAGTACAGAGCAGTGTGAGATTCATGTGATGATTTAGGAAGTTTGACCTTCTGCCACTGACAGGTACAAGGGTTGACAGGTACAAGAGGCATAGTGAGAAGGGTCCTGAGAGTTTCTGAGATAAAGATGGGCTATCATGTTTTTTCTCCTGTTAATGAAGGCTTCCCCTTCAGGTATGGAGAAGTGAGATGGTTCTTAATATATCAGTTCTCTGAGCTTTTTGGATAGGGTGACTTAGCCAGGGCAGGCTATCCAGTAGAGACTCAGTGTGCTAATATGTTCATATGTGGCTCACTGAGGTTGGAAATAGTAGCTTCTCAAGGCTTTGAGATTTTGAAATCCAAAGCCAGGCCCTTGACTATGACCAGTGAAAGCCAGACCCTTGGCTATGACCAATACACCGAGCTAAAATACCAGTTTGTGAGATGTCTGGCAGCCTCATGATTGGCATTTTTCTTTTTTTGGTTAGTCTTTACCCTTTGTTAATCTGGACAATTTGTCTTTACATTCTATAACTGTATGATCTTTATCAGTAGTGACATTATTCTGGTTAAAGTGACAAAGATTGGCTTTTTCTTCCTTTTACAGTAGGCCCTTGTTGGTTATCTGTTTTAAATATAGCAGTGTGAATGCGTCAATCCCAAACAATTTATCCCACACTCTCCTTCCTCCTGGTAACCATAATTTCCTTCTCTAAATCTGTGTGTGTGTTCCTCTCTTGTAAATAAGTTCATTTATATTATATAATAAGTTCATATATTATATATGTATGTATATTTAGTATACAGTATTGTATATATAGTATTAGTATATAGTATATATACATATACTATATATAGTATATACACACACATATAGTATATGTATATATATACATATATTTAGTATACAGTATATGTGTACATATATGTATATTTAGATTACAGTATTTGTCTTTTCCTGTGGCTGACTTTTTCTTTAAAGGCCAGATAGCAATTATATTAGATTTTATGGGCCACATATCTCTGTAGCAAGAAATAGTACAGATGAGAGTGGTCATGTTCTAATTAAATTTTATTTACAAAAACAGGTAATGGGACTGAATTTGGCCCTTGGGTTGTAGTCTTCCAGCATTTGGTCAAATGAAACCTCTAAGGATATTTTGCATTGAAACCACTGTCACTTTGACAGTACACTTTAGTAAATTTTTTGTGCCATGTGGTCTTCAAATATTGTGAAAATCTATCTAGTAATTTTTGCAAATGTGGTAACAGACAAATATTCAACTGCTTGGTTTTATGTATATGAAATTGCTGGGTGGTGATTGACAGCTGCACCTACCCGTTATTTTTCAGTCATTGTTACTCACTTGCTTAATTGCCAACTCTAGGCAGTATTTTTTACTCTGTATTTTGCTAATCTTTTCCTCACGATTTGATACTGAATTTTCCTTCAATTCTGTCTTCCTGTTACTGCACTCACCTGGTTCTCCTACCACTCTTGCCCGTTTTCAGTCACCCTCATGGATTTCTTCTCTGTGCTCTTTTTCTGACTGCTCTCCCTGAGCTTTCTTACTTGTGGCAGTGGGTTTTAGAACCACATTTCTAAACCCACATTTTAGACCAGTTTATAAACCTTCAGATTTTTACTTTTGGCTGCTTATTAAGCATAATTATTTCTGTGACTCCGAGATACGTGAAAACTCAGAATGTCAAAACTAAACTCAGTCCTCCATTGTTCTCACTCCTGTGTTTGTCTCATAAACAGCCTCACCATATATCCAGTCATCCTGGCAACTTGGGAGTCAGTCATCCTTCCTCCATAACTTAGTACATTATCAAATCCTTTCAATTGTACTTCTTAACTATCTTTTGGATCCATCTTCAGTGCTCTGAGTCCTAGTTCACACCATATTTCCCCTAGATTATTATAGTGGTTTGCCAGTTGGCCTTACTCTTTTCAATTCTGACCCCTTTGATCTTTGATTGGTGCTGTATACCAATGCCATTCTCCCTTGTTAACCCTCCCAGACAGAATTAAACCCTCTTCATCTAGCTACATAGTTACTTTACAGTGTTTATTACTTTGCATTATGTTTCTGGATGTCATTTTTCTCTCTGTTCTTGAGTATTTATTTATGTGCCAGGTCTTAGTTGCAGAATGTGAACGCCCACTTGTTGCACGTGGGGTCTAGTTCCCTGACCAAGGATCAAACCCAGGCCTCGTGCACTGGGAACGTGGAGTCTTAGCCACTGGACCACCAGGAAAGTCTCTCTCTCTGTTCTTTAAGACAAAGCTTCTTGAGGGTACGGACTGTGCTTCATGCATTTATATGTCTAACTTCACACCCGCTGCTGCTTCAAACACCTGCTGCTTGGCATATATGTATTTGATAAAATTTGAGTAAGTGAATAGATTTCCAGATAAACATGATGTATTTTACACATGTGTTTATCTCTATACCCTCAGAGAATTCCAAGAAAAGGAGAGTAAAGGAATAAAAGAAATATAAAACCACAAGGACAGAAAGAATGGGGAAATAGACACAGCTCTAAGAACACTAGCAGCCAGGCATTTTCACCATATCCTTACTAGCAATAGGAGACTGGGGGAATTTTTTTTTTTCTAAAGAAACATTTTTTTCCTAATATGCTTAGGAAACATTGAAAAAAAAAATTCCTCCAGTCTCCTATTGCTAGTAAGGATATGGTGAAGATGCCTGGCTGCCTGGCTTGCAGCAGTCCATGAGGTTGCAAAGAGCCAGACACGACTTTGTGACTGAACAACAATGATATGATTAATTCTGTTTTATAGCCCATCTATAGTAACATCTCATGTTGACAAAACCATACCCAAGAATAGAAATTCCATGCTTCCCTGATGGCTCAGATGGTAAAGAGTTTCCCTTTTTACAGGAGACACTGGTTATATCCCTGGATAGGGAAGATCCCCTGGAGAAGGGAATGACTACCCACTCCAGTATTCTTGAGCTTCCATGGTGGCTCAGATGATAAAGAATCCACCTGCAAGTCAGGAGACCTGGGTTCGATCCCCGAGTCAAGATCCCCCTGGAGTAGGAAATGGCAACCCACTCCAGTATTCTTACCTGGAGAATTCCTATGGCCAGAGGAGCCTGGTGGGCTACAGTCCATGGGGCTCACAAAGAGTCAGACATGACTGAGCAACTAAACTATAACAATCTTGAAATTAGTGTGTGTTCTCTGGTTGCATTATTTTTAAAAAATATTTTGGCTTTTTCTAGTTCCTCTACCTTTTTATATAAATTTTTGTCACTATCTATAAAAAAAATCTCACTGTTATTATTTTTATTAGAATTGAGTTGAATCTGCATTAATGTCTGAGCAGAATTAGTATCCTAACCGTTTTGAGTCTTCCAGTCTTTCTCCATCTATGTAGGTCTACTTTATATCATAACTTTCAGCATGTGAAAGTTGCTCAGTCATGTCTGACTCTTTGTGACCCCATGGACTATATAGTCCATGGAATTCTCCAGGCCAGAATACTGGAGTGGGTAGCCTTTCCCTTCTCCAGGGGATCTTCCCAACCCAGGGATCCAACCCAGGTCTCCTGCATTGCAGGTGGATTCTTTACCAGATGAGCCACAAGGGAAGGTCTTCTTTATTTTATCATAATTTTCAGCATACAGGTACTATTAATACACATATGTTGTTAGATTTGTACCTATGTACTTTATTTTTGTGTATGTACTATTGTAAATGATCATTTTAAATGTTTTATTTCCAATAATTAATTTCTAGTATATAGCAATATGGGCTTCTTCTCAGTGAGTAAAGAGCCTGCCTGCAGTGCAAGAGATGCTGGAGATAAGAGTTCAAGTCCTGGGTCGGGAAGATCCCCCGGAGGAGGGCACAGCAGTTCACTCCACTATTCTTACCTAGAGAATCCCCATGGACAGAGGAGCCCGGCGGGTCATGATGTGTGATCCTTCATGTATTTTGCTGGATAGAATTTACAGTGTTTTGTTGAGGATCTGTGAGTCTGTTTTCAGGAGTGTAGTGGTTTTTTGGTTTGTTTGTTTTGATGTTATTGTCTGGCTTTGATATCACGGAATCCCCAAGGACAGAGGAACCTGGCGGGCTACAGTCCATAGGTCGTAAAGTCGGACATGACTGAAGTGACTGAGCACAGCACCGCACAGTGTATAGAAATAGTTGATTTTTTAAATTTTGATCTTGTGTTGTATAACCTCATAAACTTACTCACCTGTTAATTCTAGGAATTTCCTTTAGTAGACTCCTGATATGGAAATAAATGAAGACCACCCAAAAGAAAAAGTAGGGCATCAGCCACCGTTTCTCACATTTGGCACAGAATCAGAAGGAAATCTACAAGGAGAGTATGAAAACTTTTATAATGAACCTGAAGGGAAAGCTTCAGGTTGCCTTAATTGGAAGTTGTTGGCATGGGGAAGCTGGAAGAGGGCCTAACTAGAAGTAGGGCATCCTGTGTGGTTGGTTGGGGGAGCTTATTTGACTTTGGTTGGTCCTAAATTGGAAGTGGGGGCAAAAGTTAGGGAAGCTGGCAGTTATTGATCAAGGCCTGGTTGTTTGGAAATAGTTGCTACAGAAGCTATGGTTTGCCTTCCTGGACTGGTTGTTGCAGAGGGTGTGGGTCAAAGTTGTTTTTAGATGTGATCTTGCTGTTGTCCTTTTGTATATTCAGTCTCTCACTTGGGATTTTCTATGTAGACAATCACGTGGTCTTGCAAATAGAGTTTTATTTCTTCCTTTCTAATTGGCATGCCTTTAATTTCTTCCCTAATTGTACCAGCTAGGACTTCCAGTACAATGTTGAATAGGAGTGGTGAGAGCAGACATCTTCCCCCCGCCCCCTTTGAGAGCAGATGTCTTTGATTTTGTTCCTAGTCTTAGAGAAAAAAATTTAGTCTTTCCTCATTGAATGTGATGTTAGCTGTAGGTTTTATGTAGGTGACTTTTATTAGATAAAAGAAAATCCCTTCTCTTCCTACTTTGTTAGGCACTTTAAAAATCATGAATGGGGGACTTCCTGGTGGTCCAGTGTTCAAGACTCCACACTTCCAACGCAGGGCACAAGGGTTCCATCCCTGGTCGGGGAACTAAGACCCCTCATGTCACACAGCATGGCCAAAAAATAAGTAAAATAAGAATAATAAAATAATTGTTTAAAAAATCATGAATGGATGTTGTTTTGTCAAGCGCATTATCTGCATCTACCGAGATCATCATGTGGTTTTTCCCTTTAGTCTGTTAATATGATGAATCACACTGATAGATTTTTGAATGTTGAACTAGCTTTCCATTCTCACAATTCATCCCCCTTGGACATGATGTGTTATCCTTCATGTATTTTGCTGGATTGAATTTACAGTGTTTTGTTGAGGATCTCTGAGTCTGTTTTCAGGAGTGTAGTGTTTTTTTGGTCTGTTTGTTGTGATGTTATTGTCTGACTTTGATATCATGGTAATTCTAGTCATAAAATGACTGAGTTGAGAAATGTTGCATCCTCTACTGTTTTCTGGAAGAGAGTGTATAGAATTGGTGTTGATATAAGTTGGTATTATATATGATAGAATTTCCATATATATATAGTACAGCCATCTAGATGTGGAGAGTTAAGTTGTCAAATTTATAGGCATAGAGTTGTTGGTAGCATCCTTTTAATGTCTTACCTGTCTGTAGAGATACATGAGTGTGTGCTCAGTCGCACAGTTGTGTCCAGCTCTTGCAACACCCTGGACTATAGCCTGCCAGGCCTCTGTCCGTGGAATTTTCTAGGCAAGAATACTGAAGTGGGTTGCCATTTCCTCCTCCAGGGGATCTTCCCAATGGAGGGATCCAACCTGCATCTCTTGAATCTCCTGAATTGGCAGGCAGATTCTTTACCACTGAGCCATCTAGGAAGCCCCAATAATGATATATACCCTCTTTCATTTCTGATTTTGATGCTGTAATGTGTGTGTGTGGCCACAGCACACAAATTGTGGGATCTTAATTCCCCAGCAAGGGATCAAACCCAGGCCGTTGGCAGTGAAAGCACAGAGTCCTAACTACTGACCTGCCAGAGAATTCCTTGATATTGATATTTTTAATCTTCTCTCTCTTTCTTTTTCTCTTCGTCAGGTGTAGCTAGAGATTTATCAATTTTATTGATCATTTCAAAGAACCAGCTGAGCCACAAGGGAAGCCCAAGAATACTGGAGTGGGTAGCCTATCCCTTCTCCAGTGGATCTTCCTGACCCAGGAATCAAACCAGGGTCTCTTGCATTTTAGATGGATTCTTGACCAACTAAGCTTCCAGCTTTTTATTCCATTTATTGTTTTTCTGTATCAATTTCATTGATTTCTGATCTAATCTCATTTTCCCCTTCCTTTTTAAATTTTTATTTATTTATTTATTTATTTATGGCCGTGTTGGGTCTTAAGTTACAACACCTGGAATCTTCACTGTGGCACGCATGATCTTTCATTGTGGTGCCCAGGCTATTTGTTGTGGACCATGGGCTTCTCTCTAATCGCAATGCTCAGTCTCTAGAGCACACATACTCTGTAGTTGCAGCAGGCATGTTTAGTTGCCCCACAGCATGTGGGATCTTAGTTCCCTAACCAGCGATCAAATCCGAGTCCACAGCATTGGAAGGTGGATTCTTAACCACTGGACCACCCGGGAAATCCCCTTTACCATTTTTTTAAATTAAAATTTTGTTTTGGTTTTGCTGGGTCTCCATTGCTGCGCATAGGCTTTCTTGCGTTACAGCGAGCAGGGGCTCTTTGTTGCAGCCCACGGGCTTCTCATCGCATGGCCTCTCGTTGTGGAGCACGGGGTCTAGGCACAGGGCCTGCAGCGCGTAGGCTCGCTCGAGGGCTCTAGAGCGCGGGCTCAGTAGTTGTGCACACAGGCTAACTTGCTCCTTGGCATGTGGAATCTTCCTGGACCAGGGATTGAACCCGTGTCTGCTGCTTTGGCAGGTGGATTCCCATCCACTGTATCAGGAGGGAAGACCCCCAATATTGGATAATTTCTATTAATCTTTTAGCTCACTGAATCTTCCCCTTTGTCATCTTCATTCTGCTTTTGACCTCTTCTAGTAGATTTTTAATTTAAGATAGTGCATTGTTTAGTTACATAATTTCAGTTTAGCTTCTGTTTTATAGTTATTCTTTCTCTTCTGAGAACTTCCATCTTTCTAGCCATTTCTCATTACCTTCACCTGGGGAACACAGATACAACTGTTCCAAATCTTTTGTTCTGGTAACTCCAGAATCTGAGCCGTTTTAGGATTGACTTTTTATTCCCTTGAGAATTGATCAGTTTGGGGGGTTTTGTTTTGTTTTTGGATTTTTTTGTTCGTTGTATGTCACGTGATTTTGAAAGGTATCTTTAGCTCATTGTATTTTGAACATTTTGCTTTTAGACTCTGGATTCTGTTCAGATCTTCTGAGGATGCTGACTTTTGTTTTGTTTAAACAGATAATCAAGTTGCAGATTAAACCTACAAGTTTTGTCTCCTCTGTGGGTGATGGTTTCAGTCTCACTTCCATTTTTAAAACCTTTGCCCTCACACGCCCCACCCAGTAGTCAGTCTGCCTCTTGAGTGGTGGTTTAGGCAGTTTAGGTTTCAAAGACTTGGCTGGGCTTCTCTGATTCTGTTCCACGCATGTGCAACTCAAGGGTGAGGCCGGTACTTTTGTAGTTGTTACACAGCATCAGGAGCTCCTTTCTCTGACTCGCCCCTTGCTGGGATGTTCTTCCCAACCTCTGGTTCCAGCCACCTCCCCCCCTCCCCCCCGCCCACACCCCGCCTGGCTCCCCACTCCGTGTCTAGTTCCTCTGGCTAGAAAGACAGGTTTCTCACAGAGCATTTTAGCTCGCTCGCTGTCTTAGAGTTCCATGTGGCAGATTTCACCCTCGGGGTGAAGTCATGAGAACAAAGAGGAAAAAAATGACAGGGATTGCCTTTCCCTGCTTAAGAGCACGGGGGCCCCTTTTCTCATTTCTTCCAAGCAGAGACAGGTTTTCTGTCAATTTGAGGTGTGTGGACTGTCATCCCTGAGATTCAGTTTCAGAACTCTTGCTCACTTTTAAGCAAGGCTAGGAGAGAAAAAAAATAAATATGGAAGCAAACTGTAGTTGCCCCCACACTATTCAGCTCACATGGGTCCTTTTTATTCATCTTCTAGCCGGAAAGAAAGGCTCTGGGACGGTCTACCACCCCTGGTCAGTTCTGCAGCTTGAGCTACTCTTGGTTCAAAGGCAGATGGCAAAAGAGAAGAAAAACCCCAGAAAACTCCACTGTACTGATTTTTCAAGTTTCAACGTCTCTCACCTGTCCCCTTGCTGGTTTTTACTTTTTAGAGTCCTCAGGTAGTTGGTTTTTGTATTCTTTCCAATTTTCAGATGTAATCAGTGAAGGAGACAGGTTGTGGTGGGCTTAATCTCTTTTGCCCAGCACTGAAATTGGCATTCACATTTTTAATGCCTGTCTACAAGTGAGCTAAAGGGTCCTCAGACATTTGAGAAAAGTCTTCAGTATGGGAGACAGACACACATAGACATCCACTGAAGAACTCAGAGGAAACAGGAGAGTAGGACTGGGACAAAAGGCAGGAATGTTACCCAAATGGAGGCATCTCCATGTGGAAATTTGAAGAACAGGGAATAATTCAAATATCTGTATGTGTTTGTGTAGAGAGAGAATTTTAAAATTGTTTTTAAAGAATATTGATATTGTTAAAAAGCAAGATGATCACACATTTATTGGTAACAGAAATTTAAATACCTAAGAAAAAAGCATATACTTTCCAAAATATCAGTAAAGCAAGTAAATGTAATCAGAAGTTTAAACTTGGGAGTATATTTTCCTGTTTAAATGTAAAGGCAGGTATATCCTTAATTCAATTCTAGTTGTTTCAGAGAAGATATTTCAGGGACTGATGTATAAATTTCAGGGACTGAGGTATAAATTGGTGTAACTTTTATGCACAACTTTTTGCTCAATAACACAATACTTTTTAGGATGCTTCTGCCACCAGATCAAGTCATTTCTTTCTTTGTAGTTTATCTTATAGAAATAATGCAATATGCAGATAGACATTTTGCACAATATGTTCATTTAATGGTCTTTATGAGAGGTAGAAACAACCCACCAACTTTTACCAGAAAAGGATATGTTCAGTTAATTATAATACAAATATACCTATAAAATATAGAATATTTTATAATATTTAGGATCAAAATTTAAAAATTTCAATAAAGTAAGCATATATTTATGGATGGAAAAAAGCTTTATATAAATTCTATTTCAAAACAACTGCCTTGAAGAGAGAATGCCAGGTAGCAGAATGTCTTATGTATAACTCAGTCACACTGCTGTAAGCAGAAATTAAATACAACATTGTAAATCAACCATGCTTCAATAAATTTTGTTTTCAACGGTAAACCACTACATAATTATTCTCAACACAGTTATTTCTCACAACAGTCCTATGAATTGGCTCCCATAATCATATCCATTCTACAAATGAGGGAATTCAGAGTTCAAGGTTAAGTGACTCACCGAAAGTCATCAAACCTGTTGACAGTAAAACCAAGTTTGTCTGACTCTGAAACTCTCGCTCTTGGCACTGCTGTCTCTGGATGCCTATCAGGAAGCAGGTCCGCAGTGGGTAGACTTTTCCTTTGTGTAAATTACATTTGTAGGATTATTTTAAAGCTGCTGTAAGACAATCTTATTTTTCTTGAAGATGCCCAACTTTTTGCCATATCCCTTCATAACGTCATAATGCCCCCAGCCAACTTTGGAAGTCGCTTGCATTTTTCTGTGGATTGCAGCTTACGTAGATTGGTTGGTTGGTTGCTTTTTTCAGTAAAGTATACTTCCCAGAGTTGTATAACATCAAAAAATACAGTTTAAAATGCTAAAATAGACTAATACCAATAGGCTTACATCATGCTCATAAGATCTAAAATTAGAAAATTGTAGGCAAAATATACTTCATTAACCAAGCTGGAATTTAGGAGGGGAAAAAAAGCTAGAGTCCAGTTGTCTTGGGTATATTTATAAGCGAAAAGAATATTTTTAAGTGAGGTATGTAAGTAAGCATCTCAGTAAAGTCTTCCTCAGAGTGAGGAAAATACTAGGGGAGCTCTTATATTCTTATATTCAGTCATTTCCTCTCTTTACTAATTTTGTATTCCTGAATGTTTTAGTCATGATCTTAGAGCTTTGGTAGATTTTCCATGATGAAAGAGATTGTTTGCAGTAAAATTTATCATAAGCTTTTTATGTATTGAGAGTATATGATTTTTTTTCATGCTATTAATGTGATGTATCACATTGACTTATTTGCATAAATTGAATCATCCCTGCATCCTGAACATAAATCCCACTTGATTCATGGTGAATGGTCCTTTTAATATGCTGGTGACTTTGGTTTGCTAGTAGTTTTTTTTTTTTTTTTGGTTTCACTGGGTCTTAGTTGCAGCATGCAAGATCTTTTTAGTTGCAGCATGTGGGATCTAGTTCCCTGACCAGGGATCAAACCCATGCCCTCTGCATTAGGAGCTCAGAGCCTTCTTACCCACTGGACCACCAGGGAAGTCCTGGTTTGCTAGTATTTTATTGACAGTTTTTGCATCGATATTCATCAGAGTATTGACCTGTAGTTTTCTGGTAGTGTCTTTCTTTTTGCTTTGGTATCAGGGTCGTGCTGGCCTCATAAGATGAGTCTGGCCTCGTCACATATATTGGAAGACCTCGGGGAAGATTGATGCAAAGGTAACCATTTTAAAGAGTACACTCAGTGACATTTAGTACACTTGCAGTGTTGCGCATCCATCACCTCATCTAGTGACAGAACATTTTGATTACCCACAAAGGAGATATTGTACTCATTAAGCAGTCACTCCTCACTGCCCCCCTCCCCTTAGCCTCTGGCAACCACTAGCCTACTTTCTGTCTCTATGGATCTGTCCTGAAACTCTCATATGGATGTGATCTTTTGTGTCTGGCATTTTTCACTTAGCATAATTATTCAAGGTTCATCCGTGTTGTAGCATGTATCAGCACTTCATTCCTTTGTATGGATATACCATATTTTATGTATTGAGTTGTTTTTACCTTTTGGCTATTGTGAATAGTGCTGTTGTAAACAAGTACTTGTACTTGCTTGAATACCTGTTTTCAAATATTTGGGGTATATACCTAGGAGTGGAATTGCTGAATCATACAGTAATTCTATGTTTCACTTTTTGAGGAACCAACAAATTGTTTTTCTCAGTGGCTGCACCTTTTTATCCACCAGCAGTATACAAGGGTTCCCAAATCTCCACATCCTCACCAACATGTGTTAGTTTCTTCTTTTAAAAAGAAGTTACAGCCATGGAATCTTTTAAAAATATAATTTATTTTAAAATGAATTGAAAATATAATTTACTGAAAGGTATAATATTTATTGAGGTATAACTGACATATAATTTTAGGTGTACAATGCATTGACTTGATATTTGCATATATTGCAAAATGATCACCATAATAAGTCCAGTTAATAACCATCACCATACACAAGTATATGATATTTTTCTTCTTGTGATGAGAACTTTGAAGAGCCATTTACCTAGCTACTTTCAAATATACAATACAGTATTCTTAACTATAGCCATCGTACTGTACATTACACCCTCAGGGTTTATTCATTTTATAACTGGAAATTTGTGTCTTTTGACTCCCTTCACCAATTTTGTTTACTCCCTCCCTGAGGCAACCACCAATCTATTCTCTATATCCATGAACTCAGTTTTTTTGTTCATTTGTTATTTTTTGTTGTTTTAGATCTCACATATAAGTGAGATCATACATTTTCTATCTTTTTCTGTCTGACTTATTTCATTTAGCATAATGCCCTTAAGTTCTATCCATGTTGTTACACATAGCAAACTTCCATTCTTTTTTATGGTTGAATAACCTATTATATGCCACGTTTTCTTTACTTATTCACCCACTGATGGACATTTTAGTTTGTTTCCATGTCTTGGCTATTGTAAATAATGCTACAGTGAAGAAAAGGGTACTTTCTTTTTCAGTTAGTGTTTTTGTTTTCTTTAGATAAATACCCAGTAGTAGAACTGCCGGATCATGTGATTGGTCTATTTTTAGTTGCTTAAGAAAGCTCCATACTGTTTTCCATAGTGTCTCCACCAAAAAGCATTCCCACCAGCAATATACAAGGGCTCTCTTTTCTCCACATCTTTACCAATACTCATTTCTTGTCTTTTTGATAGTAGCCATTCTAACAGGTGTGAGGTGATATCTCACTGGTTTTGATTTGCATTTCCTTGATGACTAGTGATGTTGAACACCTTCAAATACCTATTGGCCAACTGTGTCTTCTTTGGAAAAATGTCTATTTAGTTCCTCTGCCCATTTAAAAAATCAGATTGTTTGATTTTTTGCTGTTGCACTGTATGAGTTCTTTATGTATTTTGGGTATTAACTCCTCATCAGATATATGATTTGGAAATATTTTCTCCCACTCAGTAGGTTGCCTTTTCATTTTTTTTAATTTTTTTTTTGCCCTGTAGCAGCTGCTTAGTTTGATGTAGTCCCATTTGTTTATTTTTGCTTTCATTGCCTTTGCTTTTGGTGTTAAATCCAAAAAAATCAATGCCAGGACTAATGTCAAGGAACTTACTGCATATGTTTTCTTCTAGAGTTTTATGGCTTCAGTTCTTACATTCAAGTCTTTAATCCATTTTGAGTTCATTTTTACGTGTGGTGTATATAGTGGTCTAGTTTCATTCTTTTGATGCAGTTGTCCAGTTTTCCCAACATCATTTACTGAAGAGACTATTCTTTCCCCATTGTGTATTCTTGGCTCTTTTATCATGAATTAATTGGCCATACATGTGTGGGTTTATTTCTGGGCCCTCTGTTCTGTTCCATTGATCCGTGTGTCTCTTTTTATGCAACGGCCATACTGGTTTGATTGCTGTAGCTTTTTATAGAGTTTAAAATCAAAGACTCTGATGCCTCCAGCTTTGTTGTTCTTTCTCAAGGTTGCTTTGGCTATGCAGGGTCTTTTGTGATTCCACGAAGACTTTAGGATTGTTTGTTCTATTTCTACTTTATCTCACCCCAGTTTATAAAGTTTTGTCTGATTTGTGATTTGGGTTTTTTGCCGGGGGGGGGGGGGCGGGGACTGGTCAAAAGCAGTGATTTTCAAGCTTTTTGATAGGAGAACCCCTTTATACTTTTAATAATTATTGTTGTTGTGTTGTTGTGTTAGTCGCTCAGTCGTGCCTGACTCTGTGACCCCATGGACTGCAGCCCATCAGGCTCCTCTGTCCATGAGATTTTCCAGGCAAGGATGCTGGAGTGGGTTGCCATTTCCTTCTCCAGGGGATCTTCCCAACCCAAGGATCAAACCCGAGTCACCCCTAAAAGGCCTTGTTTATGTGGGTTATATCTATATTTGGTATTTTGGTATTTACTGTATTAGAAGTTACAAACTGAGAAATTATTTAAATATGCATTCATTCATTGAAACACAATAAACCCATTATATGTTAACAAAATATTATGAATAATACTCCCTCCCCGCCACTCACACACCACGGACACACAATAGTGGAAAGACTTGCATAGTTTCTCTTATTGCAAATCTCTTTAATGTCTGCTGTAAGGTAAGACTGTTGATTCTCACATAAGGTCCTGAGATCTGCAGGTAGCCTTTGGAAAACTCCCCTGTACACTTGTGAGAGAATGATAAGGACGGAGGCAAATAATGTCTTAGATTTATCCTCATTGACTGAGGATACCCAGGTTGGAGAGCAGTTGGTTTTAGGATTTGTTGTTTCTGGCAAAACTAGGAGTGTTTAAAAACCTTTCAGCAATTTCTTATCATAGCTTAGGGAATGGTATTGGTTGTTTTGAACCCAAATACAAAATATTCAAGGAACTTATATTTGGATCAAAGATGAACCTTTTTTTAAGAGTCAAAGATTAAAGACAAGTTATCAATTGCATAATCTCTTTTTTTGTGTTATCATACTGAAGCAAAATGAACAGCTGTTTAAGTAGTACTTTCAGAAAACAGTTCTTTTTGTTTAATCGGTTAATATCCCATCTTGTTCCATAAGGTACTTGGGGCAACTCTGCGGATAAGTGGTATAATAGAATATTGAATATAGATGGGACAAGGAGAAAATGGTTAGAAACTAAGACAAAGCCAAGTATAAAGTTAGCACATACACTTTTGTATAACTTTTAGAACTTTTGTATAACTTCACACTCCAGAATTGCTATGCCATGATTACAATTTGTTTACCAGGGTTACTCAGGTATTTGTATTGGTCAGAATTATACAGTTAAGATTTGTGCATTTATATACATTTTACCTTAAAAAAATTAAAAATAATCAAGTGGTTAGTGGGTAAAGGTGGCAGTGAAACAAGAAAGGCACAATTTTCAAAGCTGTGTGATAGGGACATGAGGTTACTACCCAGCTCTGTTCACTTTGTGTATGTCCATTTGAAGCTTTCCATGTTAAAATGTTTTTGTTTAAGCAGCTTTCTACTCTACCGTATTAGAATGTCAAAAGATAGCATTTAGAATTGATAAATCAAGAAAGCAATGTAAAGATATTCTTTAGAAATGTGGAAATAAATAAAAGGGGAAAATAATTAAAAGGCATCAAAGTGGTTGCCTATGGGGATCAGAACTGAGTGGAGAGAGGGCTGGAGTAGGAAATATCTTGATTTTGTTTTTTAAGGCTTTCAGTGTTATTTGATTTTAAACCTTATGCATATATTCCTTGGATAAAATGGTATATTCATTCTGTGGATTACTGCATTGTTTTCGAGGAACATATCCACAAGATCATATGTGGATAGTTAGTATTAATTCTAAGCACAGACCAACACTTAGAATAAAAATTCTGTTTACTTATAATTTCAGCAGTATGCCCAGTTATTTCCATTGCCAAAGTTGGTGATTTACATTTGAATTCCTACTTCAGATGCAGAGGGCTCCAGAGTTTGATTGCATAGTTTGTCCCTGCCCTCCTGCAGTTTGTTCTTGACACCATAGTCAAGAGTGATCATTATAAAGCTTCTATTACTCTCCTGTTCAAAAGCCACTGAGTGGCTTCCCATGGCAGTTAGAATACAATTCAAACTCTTCATCATGGCCCACAGACAAGGCTGTAAATTACATAAGTGATGGGACAGTGCCTTATCTTCCTGTCACTCTCCCTCCTCAGAGTCAGCTGGATCCGAGCTCTTGCCTGCCTCCAGGCCTTCATACTTGCCATTGCTCCTGAGACTGGCTGCTTCTCCTCATTCAGGAATTAATTCCTGAAAAAGGCCTCCCCTGACCATCTAGCTATAGTAGCTCCTTCCACCCCTTCTCCATGTAAAGCAGTGGCGCTGAGAGTGGTCCTCAGACCAGAGGCATGAGCATCACGTGGGAACATTTTGTTTTGTTTGGAAATGCATTACAGACCTGCTGAAATAAAATCTGCATTTTAACAAAATCCCTCTGGTATGCAATGTAAATTTTTCAAAAGTTCTGATCTAGAATAACCCCCCTTCTCAATTTTCCTGTTAATAGCTCATTTCTGAAGATAACCTGGTCATTTACCTGTCCATTACTTCTCCCTAAATGAAATAACTGTACAAGAATCTTCATGGTGTTCACTAATTTGTATAATTGGGGTCATACTATCTCCCACCCTCATCATTATGAAGAGATTCACTATTTCTTGGACTACTGAAGTCATGCAACTAATGAAGAATCATTCATTTATCCTTATCTTCAGGTAGTTTGTCTTCAGAACTGAAGTTTAGGTTTTATTGAGCACTTTGCTACAGACTGAAAACACTTTCTTTTTGGTATTTTGTAAAGCACTTCCATTTAGAGTGCTGACTTTAAAAAATTCACAATGTGAGAATTGCAAGTTAAGTTTTACTTGGGGCAAAGTGAGGACTGTAGCCCCGCAGACAGCATTTCAGATCAGCAGGGGAAATATACATGACCTTGGTGGGGGGCAGTCCATGCAGTCAAGCACGGATTTTCTTGCAGGTTTCTTCTAGTCGGGAGCAGCAGTTGTCACTACGAAGGATTTTAGTGTTTTTCTAGATATGAGGAGATACAAGAATTGGGCTCATGAAGTCAGCTCCTGAACACATCTGACTATCTGAAAACCTGTCCTGTGGGGTCCTGAAAACCAACAGCTGCAGCAGCACATGATTTACTCCTTGTAGAGGTAGAGGGCAGGTGCCCATTTGGAGTTGGCAAGAGTTAAAGTTATCATTAAAGGTTTTTATCCAAAGTAAATGTTAGTCTACTATTTGTATCAAATTTTATTAAGTCAGAATTTAATAATTTTTTAATAAGAAAATAAGATTCTGAAAATGGAAAGTCAAATGCAAAATTTTCAGTTAAACTAAAAACTGATGGGGCAAATAAGGCATCAACTTTTTCCTTGTGAGGTAAGATTCTAGGAAAAACTTTAGTTTTGGATAGTCTACATTTAAAGATAATGTTCCAAGGATATGTCTCCTCATGCATGTCCTGGGTCAGGAAAAGTTTCATTCTATGTACTTTGAGTGAAGAAATAGGACAGCTTACATCGGTGACTTTGAACTAGGGGTGATTTTGCCCCCAGGAGACATTTGGCAATGGCTGAAGACATTTTTGGTAGGTGCAGCTGGTGGAGAGCGGGGTGTAGAGGCCAGGGACCTCTAAATACCCTGTAATGCCCCCCACTGAACGCTTCTCCACCACAAAGAATTATTTAGCCCAGAATGTCAGTGGCGCTGCTTCAAAGAGACCCTGGCTTAAATTGAAAAAGCCCTTCCTCAGCAAATATTAATGCTATCAGAAGAACAACACTTTGTTCAACCTTTTGGAAAAGAGACTATATAGAAACTGGCAATTTAGAGATTCAGATGGGTATGTGGGCAGGAAATGCTCAGATAGAAAATTCAAAAATAGGGTTACTGGTTTTCTTTATTTTACAGATGGGGTCGAGGATTTGGTCTTTTGGGTTCCATTTTTGGAAAGGATGGTGTATTAAACCAGCCAAACAGTATCTTTGGACTTATATTTTATATACTACAGTTATTACTTGGTAAGTATTTATATGGCAATACATAAATAAGTTTGTTATATTTCACTTTGTCTCTGCCCTGATGTGTCTTTATAGTAAATAAAAAGCAGATGTTGATGGTAGAACCACTAGTTTGTAACACATTTTTGTGTTGTGAAAACTTGTTCACTAAGATTTTGATGACACTCAGCCTGAACTTGGTATCTGTTGGTATTTACTCAGGGTTAGGAGGAGCATCCCAGGATGCTCAGAAAAACAAGTCCCATTCAGGGAAATTATTACTCCAAACAGTTTGCCTGGGAAACCTTGTTTCCTTATTATTTTGTATACTCTGTAGCTATTTTAAAATATTATGCACTGAGAAAACATTAATAGTAAATTATATTCATTCATAATTCCATCACCTTTATTGCCACTATTGCCATTATTCCTTACTTTTTTTACTTAAATTTATGTGAACTCTCTTATACTGTCTATCCTCTTAAGTGCCTTGCTGTTGTCAAGGCTTCAGATTTTTTAATGTTCTAAATAATACTACAGTGATTAACTTTGTTTAAAGTCCTCTTCTCATACTCCCTTTCCTCTTTGAATTATTTCTGCAAAACAAATATCTAAATGTAGGATGAATGAGTCAACATACATAGATTTTTGGGGGGTATGGATTTTAACAGGTAGAAACAAACTGATTTTCCCTCAGTTGTCAGGTTTTCCCAAAGCTTCAACCATCCTCATTTTTTTTTCCTATAAAATTTCTAATTCAGCAGTTACATATTAATAACCATATTAATTTTATTTTTAATTTTATAGTATTTTAATTTCCTTTTATTGCCACTTTAGTTATTGGGATCCTGATTACAGTACATTTCATTTTTGTTACAAACATTTTACTCATTCTTTATTCTTGTTTTAGAAATACTGATTTTGTGAATTTTGATTATACAGAAGGTTTTATACTTTCAGAGTTAAATGCATCCATCTTTGTCCTTGCGTTTCAATTGTTAATATTTTATCCTGTTATCTGGCAGGTCTTCTTTCTAGCACCAATAGATTTATTGTAAGGCAAACTGTGCACCTACATTTTTCTCAATAGCCCTATCAAGTTCGCTCCCTTCCGTTATCTGTATATCCTGTAGAAATAAAAAAACACACACAAGGATATTCATAGCAGTACAGTTTAAAATAGCAAAAAATTAGAAGTAGCTTGTAAGGATTAAATAAATTAGGTTACAAGCATGCTAGAAAATACTATGTAGCCATTAAAGGGAAAAGTAGGTCTACAAACCCTAGAAGATCAAAACCTAGTTTAGCAATTAAAAAAAAAGCCAGTTGTGGTATAATAGAGGATAGGTATGTGTTTATATATGTGCGGGGTTGAGACTTTCACCTTTTATTCCATTTAATTGTTCTGTTTGAATTTCTAAAGAAGAATATAAAGTGTAAGTTCACAATAAAATAACCTAAGAAAAGCTTCTGACTGTTAATTTTGGGAGATGAGGTTGAACAAATTATTGTTTTGTAATATTTGTTAATTTCATTATATACGCATTTAAAATCATGTGTATTGTATGTATTTTTTGTAGTCACATTTTAGACATTCACATGCATTTTTAGTGTTTGTGTCTTCACCACTGGAGGCACATTTGAACTCCCCAAACTTGGTTTTCCAGAGCACATCAGGTTCACTCCCTTCTAAATTGTTCAAGATAGAGCCTTTTTGTTTTTGGCGGCACTGTGCAACTTTGTGGGATCTTAGTTCCCCGACCAGGAATTGTACCCAGGCCACCACAGTGAAAGTCCTGAGTCCTAACCACCGGACCACCAGGGAAGTCCCATCCTATTAGCTCTTTAAATCTGCACAACAGTCTTAAGAGGCAGTCATGATTATTATTCCACTTTTACAGTTAAGGAAAAGAGTTGCACAGAGAGAGTAAATAACTTGCCTATATCATTTTGAAATTAACTATCTTAGACAAAAATTAAGGTGCCAGCGTTCATTTTTGAAGTTTGAGATATTAGCATCAATGAGGTCAGCCAACTTTGTTTGTTAGTAAAGGGCCAGATAGGAAATCATTTAGGCTTTGCTGACTGTCACAGCTACTCAATTCTGCCACTGTAGTGTGAAAGCAGTCATGGTCATTACATACATGAATGAGTGTGGCTGGATTACGATAAATCTTTATTTACAAAAGCAGGTAATGTAAGTAATCCAACGGTATCTTAGTCTGGAAAGAGCCTTGTTAAAGCATCATGGATGTCGCTGGTCATCCAGTAGTTAAGACTCTGTACTCCCAATGCAGGGGACACAGGTTCAGTTCCTGGTCAGGGAACTAAGATCCCACATGCCGCAGTGGGGTCAAATAATTAATAAATACTCCTCTGCTTTAAAAAAAAAAGTTCTTTAAAAAACACGTATATTAAGTGGTCTCTAGGCAAGTCGGTCCCCATGGCTAGGCTAGAGCCCAGATGCAACTTCTCATGGTACTGGTAGTGTGATCTCAGCTCCGTAATTAACCTCTTCAAACCACTACCACTTATTTATTTTTATCCTGTTTCTGTGATCCTTATCCATTAGTTGTTGGGTAGGAGGATAGGTGGTTTAATATGCTCTGCTGTCTCCTCTTGTCCTTGAAAATAAATGCACATGTTCTCAATACTGTTGGCTACAGGAAATTACAAAACCAAAAGTGAAGATGTCAAGAGTTCAGGCAAGTGTTTGTCTTGAGAACTCAGGTTAGCACATATAACTGCCTTTTTTCTCCATCTGGTTTGACCCACATGTGGCCAACTGGCCAAATGTGGTTTTCCTTATGCCCCAGGGGTGAGCCCTTTCTGAAATGTTTATCATAATTTTTTTTTTCCCTTCAACAGCATGTTGATGTAATCATCTCCCATTATGGGATTTTTGATAAATTTGATCTAAACACAGGAAAGCAAATTTTACTTTCCACAGGTGGGGAGCCCATCTATAGTGAAAAAGGTCTGGGATGATCTCACCAAATGTGTCCTGTTTGGAAGAGAAGGTTGTGGTCCTCACATTACTTTTTTTTTCTCCTCTCATTACTTTATTCATTACAGGAGGTAGGGGTGTCAGTTTTACAAATCTGCTTCATTGCATAATATGATTGCAAAAGTGCATATTTTCTTTACATGCCTTAACTAAGGCTAGTTTATGAAATACTTAATATTTCATCCAGAATATTTACCAGTCAAAAATAGTGCAGCTAAAAAAAAAAAAAAAATAGTGCAGCTATGGGATGAACATGTACACACTGCTATATTTTAAGTGGATGACCAACAAAGGCCTACTGTAGAGCATGGGGAACTCTGCTCAATGCTATGCGGCAGCCTGGGCGGGATGGGAGTTTGGGGAAGAATGTTGTTGTTGTGACTAAGTCATGTCTGACTCTTGCAACCCCTGGACTGTAGCCCACCAGGCTCCTCTGTCTGCAGGATTTCCCAAGCAAGAATACTGGAGTAGGTTGCCATTTCCGCTCCAGGGGATCTTCCTAATCCAGGGATCAAACCCGTGTCTCCTGCATTGGCAGGCAGATTCTTTACCACTGAGCCACCAGGGAAGCCCTTGGGAGAGAATGGATACATGTATATGTATGGCTGTGTTCCTTCACTATTCACCTGAAACTATCACAACATCACAACATTGTTAATCGGCTATTGTTAAAACAATAACACTGCAGCTATCAAACTTAAGAAAATAGACCTGTAGGTCTTGTCCTCAAATTTCAGTGTTTTGTCTTAAGATGAGTGTTCCAACCCTGCAGCAAATCACAAAATGTTACCTTTGAACTCGGAAACTTGTTCTCCAGTGTCAAGGTCTGACTGAGCCAAGTGTCCCTTCCTCTTGCAGGTCTGACAGCAAGTGCAGTTGCAGCTTTAATCCTCATGACATCCTCCATCATGTCCGTAGTGGGGTCTTTGTACCTGGCCTACATCCTGTACTTTGTGCTGAAGGAATTTTGCATCATCTGCGTCATCACATATGTGCTGAACTTCATTCTTCTTATCATCAACTACAAACGACTAGTTTACTTGAACGAAGCCTGGAAACGGCAACTGCAGCCCAAGCAGGACTGACTGCCTGACGAACTCTTTAACTGACAGTCTGAAGTCCCTTTTTCCATTAAGTTTATTTTGCAGCAGTTTGGTTTTTTTTTTTTTTTTTTTTAATTATTCTTCTTCTTCTTCTTCACAACAGACACTTTCCCTAAGAATCTTAAACTGATTTTTAAAAATCCTGTAAATTAGAAGGGGCTCTAGCTATTTTCTGTGTCAATCTTCATTTTAAATATGGATACAAAAAAAGGATACACCGAGCCAATCAAAGACAAGCTTTAACTTTACTTTGGAGATGTTTCTGAAATGGTAAAATGTGGCCCGAGCCCCTTCCCCTCAGTTGTAAAGTCAGCAACCATTGCTAGTAATTCTCTAATGTGTATAAATTCAATTTCAGGTATAACAAATGTGATCATGACATGAAAATATTTTAGAATAGATACTGTATTCAATATTGCCATGTTTACAATATGTAATATGTTTTTTAGCCAATGGATTTAAACATGTAGATTCAACTAGAATCCATTTATGTGATATTTGTAAATAAAGGTAGAGATATTGGATCCAGCCCTGCAGAAACTTGCTGTTCAGCTTAGTTGGAGTGTAGTGATGAGGAATAGTCAGCTCAGTGCTGACTGAAGACATACTGAAAATACTGAGTCCACACAGAGCATCTTGTAGAAAGGACTGGCAACTGTGGGTCCAGCACTGACAGCAAAAATAATAGGGTGACTGGTTCCCTTTCATCTCCTTCCTTTGAAAGGAAGAAACTAAATTTGGACATTCAAGTCAAGCTTGTACCTAGTCATAAAACTGGATCAATTAGAAACTTACAGCGTGAGTCACGTGACCAGACTTTCAAGGCCTTCAGGACACGAAAGGTGGGGAAATGGGCAGATTTCTCTGGCAAAAAGCTGGAAATAGTACTATGGCGTTTCATAGTCTCTTACAACGGGTGAATTTTCATGCAGGTAATTTTCCTTCACAGTAGTGCCAGTCAACCAAACAGTATTGGCTTGGAAAACCATCAGTATAAGCCCCAGTCACTCCAGAGTAGGATTACTCTTGGGTAGCTCCATAGTGTTTCTCCTGTTTCTTTCTTCACTAACCGGACATCTAGTTTAATTGTTTTAGGGTCAGATATGACATTTGTAGACTTTAGGGCTGACATGCTGCTCAACTGGCTTAACTGGGAGTAGTACTAAAGGGAGAAGTATCTCAAGGTGGAACATAGTACTCTTTCTAATAACTACCGCAATGCAGAGTCTTTGAAAGCGATTTGAATAAACCCAAATGAAACAGTGACAGTACATTTCTCTGGTTAACATCTTCTATCAGAATGTTCAAAGTGCCTTCTGTCTTAAATCTCAAACCAAATATTTTGTGTGTTGAACTTGGGCAGAAGTGTCCTTCCTTCCTTTCTCAGCATGAAGTAGGAAACTTGCAATCTATAGAAAGGTTCTGTGTGATCTTTTCATTTCTTAGGTTGAGAAGGAGTAGCCATGTTTTTGCTTCCAATTCTGTTCATGATTATGTTAAGAAGAAACCGGTAACTATTGAGTGTTCTGCCTTTTGTAAGGAGGGGACAGGCTCTGCTCTGTAAACCGTAACATGTAGAGTCATCAACTGTCCAGCAGTTTCCAACCAACTGTCATAATTGATGCAGTGTATTTTTCTAGCCCAAGGCAGGTATCAAATTGCATTGTAATGTACTTTTAACCAGTTTAAAACAGTTTTGTAAAAGATAGCTTAGTTCTGATTTCATCCAGGCTTATGTTTTTTCCCATGAATGTGAATATTTCAATGTCTGTTTTATTATGTATGTATTGTTCTTGTTTCTCTAAAGAACTCTAGAAAGTGTTGATTAGATGTCTGGTATTTATGGAGAAATGAGTTCTCTGGAGAACTGCACAATGAGCTCGTCTGGCAGCAGAGCTTCCCCTCTACCCAGCAGATCAGCAGTTCACTGCTTCTCTTTTCTCCACTAGTCTGGAGACGGCTTCACCGTGATGACATCGTAGTATATATATATATATATATAAACTCTGGTCGTGCTAAACAAATTCCTTGTGTCCCCATTTAAAATTGTTCTTTGCCCTCCTCTGTATCGGTCAGCGGAGTAGAGTTAAAGCTTGTCTTGATGTTGAGTTCTTGCGAATGCCTGCAATTCTTTCGTGAGAAAACATCAGAGTGTTCAATCAGACCCTTCAAGTTTTTCCTTTGCTTTTCTAAGCCCTGGGGACACCACTGTTTCAGTTGTAGAAAAATTGTTGCCACATTCCTACGACCCCAGAATTCATGTCCTTCTCACTGAGTGATGAACATGTGCTGCCTAAAATACCACGTGGTGATGCCCATCTCTCTCTAAGCAAAGGACCCCCACCCTGGTATGTGTGATTTGGTATTTTTCCCTGGGAAGAATTTAGGCTTCCCTCTACATCCTCAATTCTACCCTAGAAGAAGGGGAAAACCCCCTGTTATAAAAGTCTGAGAGTTATTAAGATTATTTCAGACTGAATATTTAAGCACTGCAACTTTATTAGCTACCAGTGTTGAAGAACAGGTTGGGGAAAATGTGAATTTCTACTTCTCAGTTTTCAAAATGATTTGTAACAGATGAAGCCTCTTATTTATTTGACAGTCCTATCATTTGAAGAAATAAGAGAAGTCATGGTTACAGGATAAATTTTAGGAAAGCTTGATGGTTTGAAGGGTTTCATTTGATTTTTTTTTTTTTTCTCATTGCAACTAGTTGCTATCAGTTGAGGGCCAACTTCTGGTGAAGTGTCAGGTTTAACTAGCTGTGTGCCCTGGGTGTATGTAGCCCCTCCTTAAATCCATGACTTTTAAAGATGTTGATAGCATTGACTATTTTCATTCAAAGAGACAAAGATCTCTCATTTGATACAAGAGATATTTGGACCTCCTACGTAGAATACAGGACCAAGACTACAATGAAATTAAAACTGTGAGTTGGCTTTAGTTTTCTTAGACTTCATTTAAGACTATCAGCAGAAGTACAAAGTTGTCTTCAGCAAAGCTTGACACCAATAACTGCTGACAGATCTTACCCTGAACATCAGTACTGGACAACTGCCAACAAGAAACCCACTCCCATTTTTGGTAACCTATTTGGGAAAGAATACCTAATATTCAATCTTTGTCCTCGTGTATTTTTGTGTATTTTTTCCCCAATGGGCAAGTACTGGTGAAACACTGCTATTTATATATTTTAGGCAGCACTTATGAGTCCTAATTTGTGAGAACTACCCTTCAATAAATCAAAGGTATGGGGGTGGGAGTCCAGGTGACTTGGTTAAACTTTTTTTTTTACATATTAGCCCAGAAAAGGTAAAATGTTTTGTTATAAAACTGTATTAAGCATGGCCTAAGTATTAGGTGTATGATCTGTATAGTATGTTCCATCAAAAAATATTTATTACTAGTGCTTTAAGCTCCAGAGTAAACATTCATTTTAAATGGAGTTCACTGGGCAGATTTCCCCTTTAATATAGATAGATATATTCTTTATCAGAGATTTAGGACACAGTTTTGCTAACTGGTAAAAACAAATGTAAATATGTAAGAATGTTTATTTGTTGCACATAACTTTTTTGGTATAAAATAAATGTAGAAGTTACCTGTGGAAGTTGTGCTGCCCTCATTCTTATACTGCAGTGTTACATTTCAAAAAAGCAGCAGAAATGAATTCAGTCTTAGAAATGATTTTAAGTTTTGGTCACACCCTGAGGTCAGGACCTTAGTTCCCCAACCAGGGATTGAACCCATGCCCCTTGCACTGGAAGACAGAGTCTTAACCACTGGACCATCAGAAGTCCCTATAACTGATCCTTACAATTAATACCACAGCCTCATTTCTACGATATAGAGTTGACTCTTTTTCTTTTAAATTATATGTAACTTATAGAAGACAGAAGCAGAATTCTTAGAGATTCTAGTTCTTGGAATTCCTGTGGGTTTATGATTTATGTGGTTGTCAAGAATTAATGAAGATGTTACTGCTTACAGTTCTGTGAGCACATAGACTGTATTAATCAGATGTTTTTTCACTGCTTTACTATAGCTCACCTTGAATACTCCACTCTTACAATCTCCTAAAAAGTTAATATCTGCGAGAAAGATAATTTCATTGGAAATGCAGTTAGCCATATTTTATTGAATAGAACAAATGTGTCCTTTGTTAGGACCTTAGGACTTGAGAAAAGAATCTTACCCCTAATTTGTAAAACATTTAAGTGTGTCTGTCATTTTTCTTTTTTTTTTTAATGTTTGTCAGGTAAAGAATTTTATATATTATTCCTTGACATTAAACTGGAACATAAAACTTGATTACTTCAAGGAACTTAGAAGTTTTAGTGGTAACAAAATAAATATACAGCCCCTAAAATTCCTAACTTATTATTTGGGTGGACGACACTCTCATTTCTTCTTGAAGCTTGGAAAGGAAGGTTAAAAAAGGGCATGTGTTGAGACATGAAATCCCCTACAAGTGGATCAAACTCTGTATTAAGAACTACATTGATTTATGGTCTTCAATTTGATTGGACAGTATTTTTCCAAAGCTTTCAGCTTTAAATCAGGGTTGATGAACACTGACATTTTACAAATAACGTACCTTACTTAATGGAGCCTGCGGAAGAGGGGCAGGAGGACAGATTCCTAAGGAAAGACCGTCCTAGGGGTCAGAGCAGGGGGCGGCACCTGCAGACAGGTACGGAAGTCTGCCTGTCTGCAGCCCGTGCATTCAGAGGCCACATCTCTACCTTCACTGGAGTCGGCTGTGATGGTCCAGTGGGCTTCTACACCCGTCTGTCCCTTTCAGTCCAGACAGAATGATGGCTGCGGTTGGAAGAACGTCCCAGAAGCACTGGTAACCTCTGAGCTCCCTTCCAGTTCCGACACTGCTCCATTCTTACCTCCCTTCTGCGTCTCCGTCAGCTTAGCTCCGGTTCACAGACCCTGTGCCGCCTTCTTCCAGCATGATGCTACTTTCTGTGAATTTGCTGAAACTTCAGCCCTTCTGGGGAGTTCCTAGCAGCTGTTTTCTACTGTCACCCACTCAAGTCAAGGCTGCCCACAAGTGCAGGCGGCAGGGCTGGTTTGGTGGCGACACAGTTTGTAAGCCACGACTCTGAATGGGGCATGAGTGCTGAAGCAGAGGTTTCCCAAGACTCTGTTAAGGCTACAAAGATGGAGAAGCACTATACAGTCAGCAAAAACAACACCGGGAGCTGACTGTGGCTCAGATCAGGAACTCCTTATTGCTCACTTCAGACTTAAACTGAAGAAAGTGGGGAAAACCACTAGCCCATTCAGGTGTGACCTAAATCAAATCCCTTATGATTATACAGTGGAAGTGACAAATAGATTTAAGGGACTAGATCTGATAGAGTGCCTGATGAACTATGGATGGAGGTTCATGACACTGTACAGGAGACAGGGATCAAGGCCATCCCCAAGATAAAGAAATGCAAAAAAGCAAAATGACTGGCTGAGGAGGCCTTACAAATAGCTGTGAAAAGAAGAGAAGCAAAAAGCAGAGATATACCCATTTGAATGCAGAGTTCTGAAGAATAGCAAAGAGAGACAAGAAAGCCTTCCTCAGTGATCACTGCAAAGAAATAGAGGAAAATGATAGAATGCGAAAGACTAGAGATCTCTTCAAAAAAATCAGATATACCAAGGGAACATTTCATGCAAAGATGGGCTCAATAAAGGACAGAAATGGTATGAACCTAACAGAAGCAGAAAATATTAAGAAGAGGCAGCAAAAATACACAGAACTGTACAAAAAAGATCTTCATTACCCAGATAATCACAATATGTGATCACTCACCTAGAGCCAGACATCCTGGAATATAAAGTCAAGTGGGCCTTAGGAAGCATCACTATGAACAAATCTAGTGGAGGTGATGGAATTCCAGTTGACCTATTTCAAATCCTAAAAGATGATGCTGTGAAAGTGCTGCGCTCAGTATGTCAGCAAATTTGGAAAACTCAGCAGTGGCCATGGGACTGGAAAAGGTCAGTTTTCATTCCAATCCCAAAGAAAGGCAATGCCAAAGAATGCTCAAACTACCGCACAATTGCACTCATCTCACATGCTAGTAAAGTAATGCTCAAATTTCTCCAAGTCAGGCTTCAGCAATATGTGAACCGTGAACTTCCAGATGTTCAAGCTGGTTTTAGAAAAGGCAGAGGAACCAGAGATCAAATTGCCAACATCTTCTGGATCATTGAAAAAGCAAGATAATTCCATAAAAACATCTATTTCTGCTTTATTGACTATACCAAGCCTGTGACTGTGTGGATCACAATAAACTATGGAAAATTCTGAAAGAGATGGGAATATCAGACCACCTGACCTGTCTGTTGAGAAACCTGTATTCAGGTCAGGAAGCAACAGTTAGAACTGGACATGGAACAACAGACTGGTTCCAAATCGGGAAAGGAATATGTCAAGGCTGTATATTGTCACCCTGCTTATTTAACTTATATGCAGAATACATCATGAGAAACACTGGGCTGGATGAAGCACAAGCTGGAATCAAGATTGCTGGGAGAAATATTAATAACCTCATATACAGATGACACCATCCTTATGGCAGAATGCGAAGAACTAAAGAGCCTCTTGATGAAAGTGAAAGAGGAGAGTGAAAAAGTTGGCTTAAAGCTCAACATTCAAAAAACTAAGATCATGGCATCCAGTCCCATCACTTCATGGCAAATAGATGGGGCAACAGTGGCTGACTTTATTTTGGGGGGGCTCCAAAATCACTGCGGCCATGAAATTAAAAGACACTTCCTCCTTGGAAGGAGTGTTATGACCAACCTCGACAGCATATTAAAAAGCAGAGAGATTACTTTGTCAACAAAGGTCCGTCTAGTCAAGGCTATGTAAGGATGTGAGAGTTGGACTATAAAGAAAGCTGAGCACTGAAGAATTGATGCTTTTGAACTGTGGTGTTGGAGAAGACTCTGGGAGGCCTGGCATGCTGTGGTCCATGGGGTCACAAAGAGTTGGACACGACTGAGTGACTGAACTAAACTGAAGGCTACAAAAACAGCCTGAGACACCAAAAACAAATGCAGATGCTTTTCAGCAGTATAGATCATTCAGTTTACGGATGGTCAGTTTTAAGCTAACTCTTTATTCTGATATGACAAAAGCCTTTATTTTCTTTATTACTATTATTATTGGCCATGCTGTGCAACATGTGGGATCTTAGTTTCTCAACCAGGGATCAAACTCAGGCCCCCTGCAATGGAAGTCCTGAGTCTTAACCACTGGACTGCCAGGGAAGGCCCTACAAGTCTTTATTTTCACCTCTAATGTTCCCTTCTAGCAAATGACTACAAAATCCAGGTGAGAAGCTTCCAGGTCTGCTATGCACAGCACAGGAAACACTTGCTCGGTGTGCGATGGAAGTAGCACCCCCTCCCTGGGGAGGAGGAGCTGACCGAGCCAGTGTCTGCAGAGAGGTAGTTCTCGCTTTAAACAGTAAACAGGCTGTTTCCCACACACTGTGACTTCACAGCTGACCGGTGGTACCGGGTTTCATTGGCAAGTCTCCAGTATCTCTCTCGCAACAGGAATGCTGCACTCTTTGGTTGTCTCTGCCGAGTGAAGATCCCTTTTCTGTTCCCTATCATCCGAAATGGTGCTAAAAACAAGGCAAAAGGTGTTTCAGATGACTCCTGATGGGGAAAATCAGAACCATCCTGGAGCCACGCTGGGACCTCAGCAATGTCTTCATGCTTTAGAGCTGCTCGGCCTGCTGTGGACTCAGAAGTGGCCGCTTAATGGGTTAAAGACTTAAATACCAGTGCTCCCTGAAACACTTCAGCTTTCATCCATTGGGGGAAGAATCTAAAACTGTTTATCTTTTCCTTGCAAGGTAATGTTTAAGACATTTAGGGTGCCCAGCTGCCTGATAACTGGAGCGGGGCTGAGACAAAGTTACCCTTGGAAAGGCTGGAGCCCTCTCTGAAAGGACTGCTCTCCTCGTAGGAGCCAGAGTCTTGACCACTCACGGGCGCCCAAGTAGGATCTACTAGTAGAAGTTAAAGTTCTCCCAGGCAAACCTCCACCTGGGTCCCCACCCCTGGAGGCAGGTCCGCCAGAGAGGGAGGTGGAAAGAGCAGCTATGCTCCCAGCAAATCTCTCCACCCCCAAGAGAAACCACTCCTTCTGTGAAATGGAAAGGCCTCTCCCACTGAAAAGATCCAGACAACAATCATTTCTTCCATGAAAAGCAAATACCAGGCACCGTGCCAAGCACTTCAAGTGGAATCCCTATGTCAGCCTGCAAGGTGGTGGGCGTTATCCCCACTTCACAGGCTCATCAGGTTTTATATGATCTTAGGTTTCTCAGGCTTTGTACCTTATCCTAGAATCACAAGTGTATCCCAGTAAATCCAGTGCAAGATCCACTTTTTCCTCATACTATCGTGAAACACAGAGGAAAGCTGGCCACCTCTGCCTTGAGACAGTCGCCTCTCCCATTTACTTCAGAAAATGATCTCTATTACTTGCAGCATGCAAGTAATCAGCTGCTTGCTCAACACAACGGACTTTTTCCTAGGAAATCCTCTGTGTAGCCTGCTTTGATGACATCAGCCTTCCCCTGCTTTTTTCCAGGGTTCTTAGAACCAAATGTCCTGAACTAACACGCCCACCAGAAACAATGAGAAGGGGTACATCCAGTGCACCCACATGCCACTTACACTGATTAGTCATGAAATCAGCAAAATTCCAGATGAGCTCGCCAACCACATATTCTTTGCGTTTTTGGTCCAGAACCGCATGATACTGCTCAAGCAGGCCTTTCTGGTACTCTTCACTGAACATCAGTGGTGGATCCTGGAATTCACGGCAAAGAGAGAAGTTAGGAGTCAGAACCAGCAAAACTGTAAACATTAGATAAAAATAAAGATCCATGTGGTGATGACCAAAATATCTGTCCTTGTGGTGGGCTACGGTGCCTGCAGGACTTGCTGATACTGGCATAGGGACAAGCCAGTGTGTGATGTAGCCCAGGGTTAAAAAAAAAAAAGACAGAAGCTTAAAACAACAACAACCACCTTAATTAGTAACTGCTTTGTTTATAAACAGAATTTTTTTTTTGGCTGCATCAAGCGGCTGGTGGAGTCTTAGTTCCCCAACCAGGAATTGAACCTGGACCTTCGGTAGTGAAAGCACAAGTCCTAACCACTGGGCAACCAGGGAATTCCCATTAAACAGAATTTAATAATTGCTTTAATTTTTCCCACCTCTATTCCCCACTGCAGTCTTACAACTGAACTATACTACGAATAAAAGTACGTCTCTGGATAATAAATTTAAAACCCAAGGCTGAAGTAGCTGCCAATGCATAATTTGAGCACTGGTGTGACTCAGATTTAACTTGCCTCCAATTCCCGTGTATCTCATCTAGGTAAGGAGCTGCTGTTCAGCCCATTGACATTCAACAAATCATCATTTAGCATCTGCTTATATGCCAGGCATTAGGGACAAAGTAACAAACTAGAAAGATAGGGTCCCTGCCCTCATGGGCTTTACAGTCTGGCAGGACACAGTTCTAAGTGTAACAAGGGTGAATTGGGAGCGTGTAGTGTGTGTGAGGGGCTGGGTAGGAGGAGGTTAGCAGGGGGCACAGAAAGCTTCATTGAAGCTGAGACCTGCCAGGTGAGGAGGGAGAAAAGCAGAGGCCACATTTATGGACTCGGTCTCCGGTGAAGAGCTCACGTCTGTCATGTGCTAAGATATGACGATCTTTGAGATGTTCTTAGGGCATAAGGTCTGAGTTTTCATCTCATGGGAATTTGTGGCGGGTGCTGAGTCTTTGACGCTCAAGGGTGCAGCACCGCAGTCATCTTCCAAGGGAACCAACCCCTGTGGGCTTGGGTCCTCCTTCCCGACAAGAAGGATTAAAATGCTGTTACACAGCATGCAGTGCCGATGCAACTGCGGCGGGCTTACGAAGCCAACGGAAACACAATTTAATCTCCCTCCTGGAGCCCCCAGTCTGGTCAAGGAGAGAACAAAGAGAGCATGACCGCTCACGGTGCTCCTCTGCCCAGGTAGGTGGGGTCCTCCTCCCCCAAGAGTGGACACCTGAGCTGAAGCAGGAACGCTGAGTCAAGTTCCATTAGCTGGCGATTATGGAGCTAAGAAGGGCTTCCTGGGCAGAAGGAAGAGGCCAGGCCAGCACAGGAGCCACCAAACAGAATAGACCAGGATCCCCTGGGAGAGGGCAGAGGGCATGCACAGCCCCGGCCACAGATTAGGGCTTCGTCAGGGGTAGCCAGGGACAGGACAAGGTTTGGATTTGTCCCACGGACCACCTGGGCAGCCTGTGGGAGGCTACCTGAGGACCATGCACACGGATCAGAGGCTGAGTCCAGGGCCGCTGTGTGGAGGGGCAGCTTCGGGCAAGCCTGGTAAGGTGGGAGGTGGCCAGGACAAGGGAGGGACGGGGAAGTGATGACTGACATCACTGTCTGAGAGAGGGAAAAAAATAACCCCCATCTTCGATGCAACTTACCTCGTGAAACCCCGCAATGGTATCTGCTCCGTACTCGCTCTGAATCATCGGCTTCTGGTAGACCTTGTGCCAGTTCTCGAACTGGGTTGCCAGCTGCAGCTGGATCACCTCCATGTGCCCATAGTCGTGGTACCAGGAGTAGTAGCTGTTCACACAGATGACGTCCACGTACGGCGCCTGCAAGAGCATGGGGGCGAGTCCGCCAGCCAGCAGGGGGGAGCACTCACACTCGGGGGTGCCTCTGGCAGAGGAGGTAAGAAGAGAGTGCGCCAAGTGCGCTAGATGCGCACGTGTAGGAAGTAACAGTCAGAAGGGACCTGAATGGAGCGAGTGAACGGAGCAGGTCTCTCGTTCTGGCCCGGCACCCCGACCTGGCTGCAGCCGGGCTCCGGGGAGGGCGATGAGAGGCAGAGCTGGCGCCAGGAACGCCGGCCCCAGGGGAGCCCATCCAGACCGGACTTCATTCATCTCTAGGTTGTGCTCCTGTCACTAGTCATCCCCTTGGACCCTTGAGGGTCGAAGGCAGTTTTTCTCCTCACAGACCCTCCCGAGTCCCCTTTCTGAGCTACTGTCATGGGCCCTGAAGAGACTGGACAGTTCCCTCCTAGGAGGGCAGCCCGGCTTGGGGGGCAGCACTGCCACGAATCTGAGCAATGTGGTGCTCGGTGGACCGCAAAGCTCACCTGAACCTACGCTCGCCTGCAGAGTCTGCAGTGGGACCCATGTGGGCCCTCTCTCCCAAGGGACTGCAGCGCCCTTCTGAACTTGGGGCAGAAAGATGCAGGTGGGAAGCGGTACCTCTGGGTGGGCACGTGACCACAGCTCACACATCCCAGCGGGTGAGCCTGGCAACCTTCTGGGGCGACCAGTACAGGCTCCCTTGCCCACTAGAGCAGGAAGGGATGCCACTGAGACTGAGACGCCCAGGTCTGCCTGTGCCCCACTGGTGTTCCACCACACTCGTGTTCCTTTGAAGGGACGGCACCGGAGCTCTAGGGCTGCAAACCATCCGGTCCATGTGGAAATGACAGTGCTCACAACTTACACTTGTACGCAGTGCTTTCTTATCCTCTCTTTCTTGAGAGGATTTCTCTTTCTGGAGCACTTTTTAGTACTGGCCTCAGTTCCCTAGTGAAGCATCTTCTTGCTCCCGTGTTTTACAGCTTTTGTGCAACAACTCAACACAGTTTCTGACGAGCTGCTGTACCCAGGGACCATGAAAGGAGCCATGGGGTCCCACCGGCTGGGTAAGCCTCTCCCTTCAATTTTCAGTCCCCCCAGTGCTGGATCTCAGCAGTGGTTCCCAAAGCTGACTGATGCCTGGAATCAATGAGGAGTTTTTAAAAACTCATATTCCTACCCTGGACTTTACAAATCAGAATCACAAAATCCAGAGCTCTGTACTTTCGAAAAGCTTCCCTTTGTGGCTCCAACGATCAGGCAAGTTGGAGAAACACAAGTCAATGATGACTTTAGGCTCCCGTAAACCTCTGCCCTTTTCTGAGCATATTAAACTGGGGGCATAAAATTAAATCAAGGTCTGGAGAAACCGATGAATTGAGAACGAACTGAGAAGGAACTCGACCTCCCTACGCCTGACCTCCTTAGCTTCAAGAAGCTACACTGCCTGGCAAAGGACTGCCTGGCAGTTCTCTTTAACCCAAAGACCATCTGTGGAAATGGTCAGACTGGCTGCTCGTGGTCCCTCCCAGCAGCTCATGTCAGCAAGCATCAGGGCAGGACAAGAGGACAGGCAGAGGGAAGACGTGCGGAGACCCCCAGGCTCACCCCCAAGTCTGCTTCATAGCTGGTGCTGGTCACAAAGGTCACGGGCCGGGAGGGGTCCAAGGCTTTAGTGTGGGCAGTCAGCGTCCTGTCCACGGAGGGCAGAAGACACGGTGCTGTCAGTCTGGGGAGGGCTCTCAGGTACCCCTCCTGAATCCTCTCCTTCCCATCTTCCCAGACAAAAAACCCCCAAGACACGCTCTCCTCCCTGCCTTCTAGGGTATTTCAGGTAAGCAAACGTGTTCCTCCAGACATCATGTTCCCTGACATCATTCTCTCTTCCTCTCTCCCCAGATCTTAGCCCCCCACCTCTCCCGCAAAGGGGGCCATCCTCAAGAGATGAGAGGCACAGCTGAGATCTTTGAGCTGGGCGCTGCGAAAAGCAATTTTCCGCATCTCTGACAAAACTAGGATGTGGTGCAGGTTAGGATGAGTATTAATTTAACATATCACTAGGGAGCATGTCCTGGGAGGCAAGCTGTGAACTGGGCACTCAGTAGAGACTTAAATAGGCATGCATTGGCTTGGCCGAAAGTTCATTCGAATTTTTGAACAATGTTATGATAAAACCCAAACGAACTTTTTGCTCAACCCGACCTCCAGCTGTGTGTCCAGAGCTCATCTTTGCCTAGGAAGGTCCACTACCCAAACCCTCCATCCTGAACAGGGGGATGCAGGCAGTGTCTCCTAGGGAGTATTTCCATGGCCTCTGCTGCCTCCGCAGTATGTGAAATAATTCCCCACTCCAGGCTACGCCACAACTGCAGGATGGTAAGAAAGAGAAGGAATCGAGGAACACGCCAGGAGGCTGGCCAACTGTGGGGAGATGGCCCCTATGTGAGGTTTCTGCCCACAGCAATGCCTGGGGGATGGGGGAAGTTATTGGTATGCAGTGAACAGACAATGAACTTCAGGTGACCTGGTCCCGTCCAACAACGTAACTTTAGGATAGTTGGAATATGGACGTCATTGAAAATCTGTTTATAATTATATGCCTAGGTCAGTCAGCTTTATAAAGCTTAAATTCCCTTTACAGGTGAACTCAAAAGCATTGCAAAGTGGTTTTGTGCAGTTGTAACATGTACTAAATTTCCCAGGAATGGAGACACCATAAAAATCAAGGGAAGACCCAGGTGGTAAAGAACCCACCTGCCAGGCGGAAGACGTGGGCTTGATTCCTGGGTCAGGAAGATCCCCTGGGGAAGGAAATGGCAACCTACTCCAGTATTCTTGCCTGGGAAATCCCATGGACAGAGGAGCCTGGTAGGCTACAGTCCATGAAGTCGCAAAGAGTCAGACACGACTTAGCGACTAAATAACAGCAGGGCTTGGTTTTGACTGGAACTCTATTGGCCATGGCTCAGTCCCTTAGAAAAGAGCAGAACGGAAGGAAATGCTGCTCGCAGCACCAGAGTCGCCGGCTATGCTTCCCAGCCCTGTTATCAGCTTCTGTAGCTGTGTTTTCAGGGAGTTTCCCGGAAGGCGCAAGCGCCTGACTCCTTCACTGGCCCTTCTGGAGTGTCAGGCTCACACATTTATGTATTCTTTGACAAATGTCTCTTCCTTATGTCAGTCAGGCCATGTCACTACCTTTTTTCTTTAATTTGAAGTTTTATGTATAAGTAGGTTATGTTATCTCTGGATTTCATCGCAGGTGTGTCAAGGAGACACTTGGCTGAAATCATAATCTGGGTGGGTGGGTACCTTGTCCCCTGAATTGACTAGAGATGGATGCACCTGGGCTGGGAGCAGCCCACACCCACCCCAGGGCCCACCGCCACTCTCCCGTGGCTGCCAGGCAAGGTTGAGCTGGGCCAGCAGGCTGCGGTCTCACCTAGGACCCGGCCCAGGCAAGGCAGGAGCACTCACTTGAAGTAGTAACCAGCCGGTTTCAGGAAGGAAGCGGGCTCATTGGCCAGGGACCACATTACAACGGCCGGGTGATTCTTGTCCCTGCGGATCATTTCCTCCATCACCTCCAGGTGGTGCTGCAGAGACACGTTGCTGAAGCTCTCACTGTGGGCCGAGGGAGGAAAGGGAGCAGGTCAGTCTGATTTTCTTTCCTTCTAGTAGAAACTCTGGGCTTCCTTGATGACTCAGTGGTAAAGAACCCGCCTCCCAACGTAGGAAAGGCAAGTTCGATCCCTGGGTCGGGAAGATCCCCTGGAGAAGGAAATGGCAATCCACTCAAGTATTCTGGCCTGAAGAATCCAACAGACAGAGGAGCCTGGTGGGCTACAGTCCATGGGGTCTCAGAGTCACAGACAGCTGAGCGACAGCACGCACACACAGGCTGCTGAGCTGGGAAGGCTGGGCAGTGCAGGCAGCAGGCACTCACGCCGACACGATGCCCACACCGGGGCTCTCGTCGATGACCACGATCCCGTAGCGGTCACAGAGTTGCAGCACCTCCTCCGCATAGGGGTAGTGGCTGGTGCGGAAGGCGTTGGCGCCCAGCCAGCGAAGCAGGTTGAAGTCCTTCACCAGCAGCGGCCAGTCAAAGCCCCTCCCTCGGATCTGGGGGACAGCAGAGATGGGTGAGCCCCTGCCCTCGACCCCATCCCAGACACATTTCCTTCGAGAGCTGGGCTCCCCCAGAGTTACCCCATCAGCCCGCTCTCCAGGCCAAGCACAGGCAGTGGTTTGGAGCGGTTTGCTCTGAGCTGCCCTCAGCCACTCCAGGGGCTGCGGGGAAGGGGATGGTGAGCAACAGGGACCCAGGAGCCCCTACTCACGTCTGCATCCTCATGCTTGTTGACCCCTTGGAAATAGAACGGCTTCCCATTGATGAGGAACTGTCTCTCGGTGATGGCCACGGTGCGGATCCCCACGGGGAGGGTGTAGAAGTCAGACACGGGCCCCACAGCCGTCTGCGCCGTCAACTTCACCTGTGAAAGCCGAGCACTGAGCATGAGGCAGCCTGACCGGCCTGAGCCCCACGCAGCCTGAGCTCCACAGGACAGCCCCTGGCAAACCACGGCGGCCCACCTCTGGGGCTGCAGGTGGAGAGAGGCAGAAATTACATCTGCCGTGAGCAAGAAGAAACTTTTGCCCACACTGCCCCAGGGCCTCCTCTTCCAACTCAGCCTGCCCACCAAGGGCTGAAAAAATCAGGCTGGGGACTCTTCAATCCAACAGCCCAGGAAGCTGAGGGGACCAGGCCTGCTAAAGCTAGGGCTGCTGGATGGGGGCAAACAGCCTCCCCCAGCCCAATCCTCACCACCATTACCTCCAACGAGTACAGGTAGGCAGGGTGCTCATGCATCAGGTACGGCCACCAGAGGTGAGCACTGGGCACCTGCAGCTGGCCCTGGGCCCCTATCCCCTTGGCCACAACTTTGCCTTCCTCATCCAGAAGACCCACGTCCAGTTGGAAGTGGTCACTGCCCTGGACGACGATCTGGTAATTCACCAGCCCTACAGGAGACAGGAGATTAGATGAGAGAGAAGAGGGGGGCATGTGACCTGGGGTCCTACAGGTGAGAGCACCCTGAGGAGGTGGGTGGGAGAGCCTGTCTCCAAGGGGATCTTTCCAAACAGGGAACCAAGCCACTCTGGGCCTGGCTGAGGGCAGATCCTGGCAGGAGCCTCACCGATGTCTTGGTCCATGTCGGTGGTGACGGTAATGTCATCGATGTAGGTGGTAGGCGTGGTGTAGAGGAGCACAGTCCGATGCAGTCCCGCGTAGTTGAAGAAGTCAAACTTTATGTTCTGGACAAAGTAACCCTTGGGGTACCTAGGACGGAGCAAGGGGATAGTGGCCTTGTCCCGAATCCTTCGATCTCAACTCACATGTCTCCCTGGCCTCCCAGAGCCAGGGCCTCACCTCTGCTGAAGCCGCCCTGTCCCCGGTGGGCAGACGTCTGGGCAGGGTGGGGAGTGGGGGCGGGGGCGGGGGGTGGGCAGGGTGCTGCTCACATGGAGGGGTCCGTCTTGTAGAGGATGGTCCCCGGCGGCAGGGTGTGCGGGGACAGCGTGTTGTTGATGGCGATGGTGATGCGGCAGGAGGACAGGGGCCCGCTCTGGACCAGCTTGCTGATGTCAGCCTCGAAGGGGAGATGGCCCCCCTCGTGCTCTGCCACGTGGACCCCATTCACCCACTGCAGATACAAGGAGACGGGGCAGGGGGGCCCGGCCGTTTCCGGCATGCCCTCACACACAAGTGCAGGATGGGGAAGCAGGCGGAGCGGGTGGGCTGAGGGTTCTGCCAGCTGCCACTGACCTCGGGAGTGGAAGAATGGGGCTCCAGGGGAATAGACAAGACCACCCTCCTCCACCCAGGGCACAAACTCCAGTGTGGGGCCTTAAATGTGCCCCCGCCCCCCACCCTGCAACCCCAGAGGCAGGCACCCCAGGACAGCCTGCCCCCTGCCCCACCCCACGCCCGGCCACCCGCCCTGCCTACTGCCCACTGCACTGACCACAATGGCATAGTAGTGGGCGCTGCCAATCCTCAGCACCACTCTCATGCCCAGGTCCTCGGTCCACCGCTGGGGCAGGGTGATCTCCCGTTCATACCACACCCAGCCGACAAAACTCCGCAGCTGCCCGTCCTGGCCCACGTCATTGAAACTTGAGGGCACCGGCATGTCCAGAGTAGGGCCTGACTGAGGAGACCAGGGTGGGAATCAGGTCTGGACCACCCGGGAAACTAAGGGGCCAGGTCCCCCAGCAATTCTGCCTGCAGGACAAAGCTGGACAAAATGACTTCTCCCCAGGTTCTTTCCTGGTGGCCCAGCAATAAGGAATCTGCTTTGCAATGTAGGGGACACAGGTTTGATCCCTGGTCTGGGAAGATTCCACATGCTGCAGGGCAATTAAGCCCAAGGACCACAACTAAGGCTGGATGCAGCCAAATATTTATTTTATATTTGGCTGCATGTTAAAATATTAAAAAAGAAAAAAGACTTCTCCCAGACCCTCCCAGATTCCAGACCACCCTACCAGCAACTCACCAATGTCTTTTATGGACTCATTTAATTTTTACAACTCCATGAAGCAGACCCAGTCAGTCACTCACTCACTCAGTCAAGGGTGCACCGGGAACACCTACATGGTGTTCTAGGCGCTGGGAATAGAACACTGGACAATGTCTCTGCTGTCAGTGAGCAGCTCTATGTAGAGAGGGTGCAGAGGGGCAGGGAGCTATCTTGGGGTCAGGGAAGGCCTTTGGGGGCCAAGGCCCATGAGATACAACCTCTGGACATCCTGGCAGAACCTGAGCCCCATAGGGAACCCTTTGAACTTCTTGACCCTTGAACACCTCAGGAAGAAGGCAAGGCAGTAGCAGACAGACAGCTCAGTGAGTCTGGAAGCAGATTGAGGAAAAGCTTCCTGAAGACACAGATGAGACACAGGAACTCAGAGGAAGCGGGATTCCCTGCCCCTCACAGCTGTATGCCCAGCGGCTGGCCCAAGCCCTGCCACACAGTGAGGACCCAGTAAATACTGACTGAATGAATGGATAACTTTCTGATGACACCAACAGCTAGGATGCTTTGTGTCCGAGGTCTGCTGGGAGCAGAAGTTCTTAGGGCAGCGGGCACCCGCGTTTTCATGGAAAGGGGTGTGCCCAAGGCCACAGCCAGCCTGGGGCAAGAAGGATATCCAGAAATCAGACCCTGACTAAGAGGAAGATGATCAACTGACTGCCACAGGAAGGAAGGCTGGCCGGGGAGCAGGGGCCGCTCTGGAAGGAAACTGTGAGTGGGGGCACGTGCCCGGCTCCCCCACCCCTTTCCTCCTCTGATGAGGGCTGAGCGGCAAAGACTGAAAAAAGAGGATGTAAGGGAGGTGACCGTTGGATGCTCACGGCCGATCCCCGCCCCAGTTCTCAGCCCACCCGACCCAAATCAAAAGGGGAGACCTAGAAAGGGGTGCTCGGCTGGATGCCAAGCCCCGTTCTCTACCTAAACCTTGGAACCCAGAGTCCTTCCTGCCAGGACAAAGGTGCGGCCCCAAAATGTCCAAAGACTCCCCTCCAGCCACGGGGCGGCCACCGGCCCTAGCTCGCGGCAGGGACACCGCTCCGGCTCCGCCTCCCCTACCGAAGTCCGGCCCGCCCATTTCCTCCTGCAGGTCATTCTCCGGGTAGGTCGACCCCACGGCCCCCCAGGGCCGTCCATCAGTTCCAAGGGCACAAGGGAAGGCTCCCCACGCCCCCCACACCCGGCTTCCAGGAGCTCCCCGGCCCCGGCCCAGGTCCCGTCCCCAGAGCGCGCACCTCCCGCAGCGGCGCCCGGTACCACTGCTGCTCGAAGCCCTGGCGCCGGTTGTCGGAGAAGTCGGCGCGGAAGCTCCAGAGGCCGTCCAGTTCCTTGCGCTCCCGCGACCGGCTCTCCCGGGGATAGAGCATCCCGCCCTGCAGCAGCGCCAGCCCGCAGCCCCAGAGCAGAGGGCCGAGCACGGCCCAGACGCCCGCCGGTCCCCGGAGCATGGTTGCAGTGCGGCCGGGAACAGCAGCTGCGGGGCGTCCCCGGCCGCGCGCTGATAACGGGGCCGGGGCGGGGCCTAGAGTCACGTGCCCCGCCCCCGCGCCATCTTGACCAGTCGGGGCACCCCCTCCCTGCGAGGCCCGCGCCCCTCAGGTCGCGACCGGCCCTCCTTCCTTCCCGAGGGCGGCGGCGGCGGAGGGCCCGCGGGGAGCCGGAGCGCCAGCCCGGACCCGGAAGAGCGGAGGTCGGAGGTCGCAGGCTTCCGCACCCGCCGGGTCGCCGCCCTCCTCCACCCTGGCGTCCCCAGCTGCTCGCGCCCAAGGCCGCTCGTCCAGGCTCGCGAGCCAGAGCCGGACCTGAGAGGCTGCCGGGTTCCGCCCAACACACACCGATTCTTCAAGAAGACCGGCTGGGGACACCCCCACTCGCTTATGCCTGCGGGACACCGGTAAGCTCAGGCGAAGCCTGTATGCCTAGTGCCCCCCGGCCCGCAGGCGTGATCACCCGGCTCTTAGCCTTGACCCTGGGCCTCCACCAGCAGTCCCCTGGTCCCCGAACCCCTACCCAGGGTCCCTGCGCTCCTTGGCATTGCGGACGTACACATAAAGATACAAGGAGATGGAGTCTATGGTACCAGGATCCTGGCCTGGGTGCATTTGTTCCTACAGTTACTTGATTTTTTAAATTATTAATTTTTGCTCTGATTTCAGTTCACCAAAGCAACCTTCTGGCTTAGACCTTGACACTGTAAACAAAGTAGATCCCGGGACAGTACAAATAAATAAATTGCAAGAATTGGCAAGGCCTAAAGATTTTTTTTCCCCAAATGCTTACAATATAAAAAGAAGAAAAAGTAAGATGCAAAAGTTTATACTGTGTGATCCTAGTAGTGCTAAAATTAAATCCACACAGCTGTAGATAGATGTGAACTGTTATTATCAGTGTTACAGGTGATTTCCATTTTCTTCTTCATATGTTCTGAGTTTTTGAAAATTTCTATCATGAACATGCATTAATTTTATAATCAGAATGAAAACAGTGGGAACTTTCCTGAAGGTCCAGTGGTTAAGACTTCCCTTCCAATGCAGGGGGTGTGGGTTTGATCCCTGGTCAGGGAGCTAGTATCCCGCCTGCCTGTAGGCCAAAAACCAAAACATAAAACAGAAGCAATAATGTAACAAATTCAATAAAGCCTTCAAAATTTAAAAAAAAAAAAAATAGTCCATGTTAAAAAAAAAAAAAGAAAGAAACTAATGATCTTCTTAAAACTAGCACCTGGGCACCAATAAGTAAAGTTGATTTGCTTTTGTATGTGTGTGTGACACGCGCTCGGTTCCTCAGTCGTGTCCCCCTCTTTCCAACCCCACCAGCTATAGCCCACCAGGTTCCTATCTCCATGGGACTTGCCAGGCAAGAATACTGCAGTGGGTTGCCATTTTCATCCACGGGCATCTTCCTGACTCAGGGATCAACCTGTTGTCTCTTGTGTCTCCTGCTTTGGCAGGCAGATTCTTTCCCATTAGCACCACAAAGAAGGAAACCAATAACCATTTGAAGCTCGCAAATGGGCACAAATAAGTAAAGGTTGATCTGCTTCTATAATAAATTGATTTTCCATGTGAGAGTCGATCTGTATATAATTAGTTGAAAATTGATTTTCTACTGTTTGATCAGAGGACACAGAAAACCTATTTTCCGAACCCATGACCCTAACAACCAGACCCTGAAGGGTGAAATCCATTGGCCAGTTTCCTTGCCCCTTCATTTTGCAGCTGTGCACTAAACGGAATCTGGAGATGAAGTTCTGGGAGTTTCCAGCAGTGAGAGTGGATGAGGTCACCAAAGAACAGAGGGCAGGTGGAAAACAGATCCCAAGAGTCGCCCTAAGGCACCCTATGTTATGAGTAGAAGGGACAAAGAGGAGAAGTGAGCAGGTCACCATCTCCTTGTGGATAAATGCAGACCCCTTAGTATAGTCTGTTGTGGTCTGACTGGTACCCCTGATCCCTGGCTCTGAATTCCAGAACACACCGTGCTCCTGCTGGCTTCTGGGCCCTGGCTTAGGACCTTCCCTCTGTCTGGAAGCCCTTCCACCCCGACTAGTTAACTCTTCCCTCTTCCCCATCACTCTCATTCTTCAGGGATCATTTCAGAGATTTTTCTTTGTTTGTTTTTTAGCCACACCATGTGGCTTTTGGAATCTTAGTTCTTCAACCAAGGACGGAACGGAGGCCCTCAACAATGAAAGGGCAGAGTCTCAACCATGAGATCACAAAGGAATTCTCTGTTTTTCCAGATACCTTTATCTTCACATCCCGTGGCCTCCAGTTCATTCCCTCTGCATATACACAGGCCTCAGATTCACTGAGCAATTTGGTCCTTGGCTCAGGTCCCCTCTCCATCATACCTCCTGTCCCTATCAGTGGCCTTCCCATCCTGGGCCTTTGTTCTGTGACCACCTTGACTTTATCTACCTCTCCATTACCTGTGGTGACTCATTTACTGGATCATGTTCTGGGTTCTTTTCATTTTCTGTTACCCAAGACTTCTGAGATTCCTCCCAGCCTACCATCTCCTCTAATTTTCATCATCCCCATTTATTCTAAATTTGCTCTTTTACCAGATCCAAGCTCTGTTTTTCTCTATCCTCCCCACCCTTCTTTTTTTGTTTTAATGTTTGGTCACACCTGGTGGCATGTGGTATCTTAGTTCCCCAACCTGGGATTGAACCTGTGCCGCCTGCATTGGAAGGCAGAGTCTTAACCACAGAACTGCCAGGGAAATCCCTGTCCTCCCAATTTTTCTGAATTGAGCTCTCCTCCCCCAGTTTTTCAGCATGAAAGCTATTGTGAAACCACACCCTGACTCTCGCAGGGGTCACCCACCATTCTATAGCTTTTCTTCTGGAACCTCTCCACTCATGTCTCTCCTTTCTTCTTGCTCAGTTGCTGCCACCACCCACTTCACCCATGGGAGAATTTTCTCCTCTCCAGCCCCCAACCCTGACAGGAATGAAACCAGCTTCCTCTTTGCTGCTCGTGAAGGTGGGCACACACTCTTTCTTTTTTTTTTTTCCATTTATTTTTTTTAGTTGGAGGCTAATTACTTTACAGTATTGTAGTGGTTTTTGTCATACATTCACATGAATCAGCCATGGAGTTACATGTATTCCCCATCCCGATCCCCCCCTCCCACCTCCCTCTCCACCCGATTCCTCTGGGTCTTCCCAGTGCACCAGGCCCGAGCACTTGTCTCATGCATCCAGCCTGGGCTGGTGATCTGTTTCACCCTAGATAATATACATGTTTCGATGCTGTTCTCTCGAAACATCCCACCCTCGTCTTCTCCCACAGAGTCCAAAATTCTGTACATCTGTGTCTCTTTTTCTGTTTTGTATATAGGGTTATTGTTACCAGCTTTCTAAATTCCATATATATGTGTTAGTATAGTGTATTGGTCTTTATCTTTCTGGCTTACTTCACTCTGTATAATGGGCTCCAGTTTCATCCATCTCATTAGAACTGATTCAAATGAATTCTTTTTAATGGCTGAGTAATAGTCCATGGTGTATATGTACCACAGCTTCCTTATCCATTTGTCTGCTGATGGGCATCTAGGTTGCTTCCATGTCCTGGCTATTATAAACAGTGCTGCGATGAACATTGGGGTGCACGTGTCTCTTTCAGATCTGGTTTCTTGGGTGTGTATGCCCAGAAGTAGGATTGCTGGGTCATATAGCAGTTCTAATTCCAGTTTTTTAAGAAATCTCCACACTGTTCTCCATAGCGGCTGTACTAGTTTGCATTCCCACCAACAGTGTAAGAGGGTTCCCTTTTCTCCACACCCTCTCCAGCATTTATTGCTTGTAGACTTTTGGATAGCAGCCATCCTGACTGGCGGGCACACGCTCTTTCTATCCTAAGGACTCGGCTACACAGGGAGAAAGGGGAGACCAGGCTAACGAATGCAGGGAAGTTACTGAGTTCCATCTCTGCTGGGAACTGGTCCGTAGTTGCTGCTTTTCAAGTTACTTATTTTTTAACATTTATTTGTTTATTTGTGCCAGGTGACTATGCCAAAGCCTTTAACTGTGTGGATCACAATAAACTGTGGAAAATTCTGAAGGAGATGGGAATACCAGACTACCTGACCTTCCTCTTGAGAAACCTGTATGCAGGTCAGGAAGCAGCAGTTAGAACTGGACATGGAACAACAGGCTGGTTCCAAATAGGAAAAGGAGTACGTCAAGGCTGTATATTGTCACCTTGCTTATTTAACTTATATGCAGAGTACATCATGAGAAGCGCTGGGCTGGAGGAAGCACAAGCTGGAATCAAGATTGCCGGGAGAAATATCAATAAACTCAGATATGCAGATGACACCACCCTTATGGCAGAAAGTGAATAAGAACTAAAGAGCCTGTTGATGAAAGTGAAAGAGGAGAGTGAAAAAGTTGGCTTAAAGCTCAACATTCAGAAAACTAAGATCATGGCATCCGGTCCCATCACTTCATGGCAAATAGATGGGGAGACAGTGGAAACAGTGGCTGACTTTATTTTTCTGGGCTCCAAAATCACTACAGATGGTGACTGCAGCCATGAAATTAAAAGATGCTTACTCCTTAGAAGGATAGTTATGACCAACCTAGACAGCCATATTAAAAAGCAGAGACATTACTTTGTCAACAAAGGTCCATCTAGTCAAGGCTATGGTTTTTCCAGTAGTCATGTATGGATGTGAGAGTTGGACTATAAAGAAAGCTGAGCAGCGAAGAATTGATGCTTTTAAACTGTGATGTTGGAGAAGACTCTTGAGAGGTCCTTGGACTGCAAGGAGATCCAGCCAGTCCATCCTAAAGGAGATCAGTCCTGGGGGTTCATTGGAAGGACTGATGTTGAAGCTGAAACTCCAGTACTTTGGCCACCTGATGCGAAGAGCTGACTTGTTTGAAGAGACCCTGATGCTGGGAAAGATTGAAGGCAGGAGGATAAGGGGATGACAGAGGACGAGATGGTTGGATGGCATCACCGACTCAATGGACATGGGTTTGTGTAGACTCCGGCAGTTGCTGCTGGACAGGGAGGCCTGGTGTGCTGTGATTCATGGGGTCGCAAAGAGTTGTACACTCAGCGACTGAACTGAACTTGGTTGTGGCATGTGGGATCTTCCTACCTGACTAGGGATATCAACCCACACCCCCTGCAGTGGGAGCATGAAGTCTTAGCCACCAGATCACCAGGGAAGTCCCCAAACGTTTCCTTTAAAGATCTGTCAGAGGACTTGCCTACATTGGCCAGCAGATGGCTAATTCGTCTGCTCTCCTGTGAACTGTTGAAAAATCTGAAATGGTCTTGAAGAAGGGAGGGATTCTTCCTTGACAGGTAACTAAGGCCCCTTTCCCCTGCCCTCCCCCCTACCAAGGGCATTGCTTCCTGTCTACAAATTGCTAACTCCAGGCTTTTCCCCCAACTCTAGTTTATTTAACAATACTCCTGACGTGTGAACCAGCCTTCAAACTCAGCAAGATCCCAGTAAAGCCCACAGCAAGACTGCTGCTCCCCGGTTGCCTTTCATTTCACGCATGGAATACTGGAGAGCCAGAGGAGCAGGCAGGATGTGCTGGAGAGAGACGTTGGAACTCCAAGTAGCGGGGGACCAGGGAAGGAGGATACACCCTTGTGTGGAGGGCTGGCTTCCTCAGCCGTTCCCTCCAGGACACACGTGAGTTCCTCCACAAAGGCAGATTGAAGCCTGAAGCTAAAAGCTTAAGCTCTTGGGCACCTCACTAGCTAAAGCCCCTTCTAAAGTCCTCAGGGGCATGGGAGCGGTTGGTCACGTGGTACAACAGATGCCTCTGGTGCTCTGTGTCCCATCCCCTTTGGCAGCCTCTAATTTCTGTCCAAGCTGAGTTCCCTGAAAACGCAATTACCAATGAGCAATGCCCTGAAAACAGAGGCTCTCCGTCTGCGGGCTCTGAATGGCTCAATTCTGCTTCTTCAATAAATCTGAGAAGTGGAGGTGAAATGGGTATTAATAATCTGGAGACATCATCATTCAAAGAGAGAAAGGAACCATTGCATAAGTGTTTCAGCCTTTCCTGCAATAGGGACATTATGTACGATCAAGGTGTGCCCTTGATTATGCACGTTGATACTAGCTTTTCATTCTTTTCTGTCTTCTCTTCCTGCTACCATATTTCTGGGAACATTTTCCAAATCAGTGCCTGCATGGAATAGACCTTTGTCTTGGGGCTTCTCTGCTGGTCCAGTGGGGAAGACTCAGCCCTTCCACTACACAGGGTATGGGTTCCATCCCTGGTTGAAGAAGTAAGATTCTACATGCTTCATAGGGTGGCCATAATAATAATAGGCCTTTGTCTTCAGCTGTGCTTTCAAGTAGACCCAACTGGAAGTGGCTCTGGAAAGTCAACCCTTAGAACAGAATTCTGGAACTAGACAACCTTTCCAGTCATTCAGCAACAAGTACCCTACTTGTCACTCTGGTTCGTGGAGGGCGGTAGCTCCTGAGGTGCCCTAACACTGGAATCACTAAGATTACCTGTTGTGAATTGAGATAAGGTACAGGTGGAAGGGGAAATAATAGGCCAGGCAATAGAACTGGAATGAAATGTGAGTAAGGTTAATTTTAAGGACTGTAATTTTAAGCTGGCTGGGTTTGCTAAGTTCCCAGAGATACTTCAAGAAAAAGAATGACAGGCTATCTTCAGCCAACTAGCAATCCCAGTGAACCCAGAAGGCCTGCTTGGCGCTCTTTACAGAGACCTTCATCTCCTGCAGTTGTAGGAAAACTACTGAGAACTGGGCCCGGCATTTAACCATAAGACGCCAGAGCTTATGACATGAGTCCTATGAGGCTCATAGGGAAGGACTGAGAGCAGGACTGATGTGGACTTTGGGGTGGTTGATCCTGAACCTCTTGAACCCCAGCTGAAGCCCTATCTGCCTTGAGAGTGGCTTCCTCATGACAGAAACCACACATGAAGATTTCACCTGAGGGGACTTCCCTGCTAGTCCAGTAGCCAAGACTCCACGCTCCCAATGTGGGAGAACCAGGTCCGATCCCTGGTCGGGAACTAGATCCCACATGCTGCAACTGAGACCCAGAGCAGACAAATACATCAACAACTGGGTTTAAGAAAAAGGATCTCACCTGAGGAGGCTGCCTCACAGGACGTCCTCCTCTAGATCACAACCCTCCTCCCCTCTGGCCCCAGACCATTAACTGGGTCAGGTCTCAGCACAGGATGAGCAGGGAGGTACAAGCACTGCTCTGAGCAAAGAGCTCAGCCGTGGAGCATTGCGGGAGCTGCCACACGTGTCCTGACAGAAGGGGTGAGCCTGTGAGAGCAGAGGTCAGTCTGTGAGACCAAGGTGGAGGTAAAGCTAGACAGGGAGGGTTTACTGAGAGGGTGGGGCTACAGGTTTGGGACTAGGACATAACGTTCTGGAAATATCTGGACTCAATCCTATGACACTCCTGGGAAGGTTCCTCCAATCTTGATCACAGTGACGGTGAACTAAATGAGGGGGGATGTTGGAACTGCCTTGGAGTATTAACGAAGGTCAAGTGGAAGCCCTGGCAGCACCCCAATCCGCCCCCCATCCCACCCTCCTAGATAGTAAACCAGAAGCAGCACTTCATCCGCTGTAATTGCGGAGTGCAGCCACCTTCCAAGACAGGATGTGCAGGGCGCTGGTCACCACTGTATCCCCCTCCAGTGCACCTCCATGGCCCCTGGAAAGTTGTTGATAGTCGGGCCAGTGTCAGGAGCCTTCCAGGGGTGTGCCTGCTACTCACTGTGCCAGCCTGCTCACCCACTACCATGAGGCCCAGGTGCAGGGCCAGAGATGACCGCTGGCTACATTGTCAATGGGTGTATATGGGTTGTGGAGGAGAAACGAGGCCAGAAGTTACAGATAAGTACAATTGCAAGCTGATAATTCATGCTTGTTGATCTGTAATCATAATGCAGGATCATTCCTTACACAGAATAGCCTCGGTAATTGAGAATATGCTCTCATCATTATACATGGGCTTCCCTTGTGGCTCAGCTGGTAAGGAATCCGCCTGCAATGCAGGAGACCTGGCCTCAATCCCTGGGTTGGGAAGATCCCCTGGCGAAGGGAAAGGCTACCCACTTCAGTATTCTGCCCTGGAGAATTCCATGGACTGTAGAGTCCATGGGGTCATAAAGAGTCGGACACGACTGAGCGACTTTCACTTCACTTTATCATTATACATACATACGTATATGCACGCTCACCCTGTCTTCCTTTCCGGAAGGTATATGTAATAGAGTTTATTCCAATGCCTGTGTCTGTAGGGTACAAAACTGTGCCAGTACCTTAAACAGAGGTTGTATCATTCTGTGAACTCACACCCCAGTGTATCAGCTCTGCCTTAGCATTGCTGGTGCTTCTTGTTCTGGAAGGTCTTGTACTTCTGAACAAAATAAGTTGTGCTAAATTGCTCTCAATAGAGCGGAATGACCTGAAGAAACAGTGACAACACTCTCTCAGGCAAGGACTTGTTCTCACAGTGAGCCCTCCTCTGGCATGGACACTATTTGCCCTGCTATTGAATCTCTAAATGCAATGTCCAATATTTGTCACGCAGCCGTGTCCGACTCTTGTGACCCCACGGACTGTAGCCGGCAAGGCTCCTCTTTCCATGGGATTTCCCAGGCAAGAATACTGGAGTGGGTTGCTATTTTCATCCAAGAGCTTCTTTCTGACTCAGGGATCTACTGTTCTCTCTTGCGTCTCCTGCTTCGGCAGGCAGATTCTTTCCCATTAGCACCACCAAGAAAGAAACCAATAACCGTTTGAAGCTTGCAAATGGGCACAAATAAGTAAAGGTTGATCTGCTTCTATAAATTAATAAATTGATTTTCCATGTGAGAGTCAACCTGTATATAATTAGTTGAAAGTTGGTTTTCTACTGTTTGATAAGAGGACACAGAAAACTTGGTTTCTGAACCCATGACCCTGACATCCAGACCCTGAAAGGTGAAGTCCATTTGCCAGTTTCCTTACCCCTTTATTTTGCAGCCGTGCATAAACTGAATCTGGAGATGAAATGTTGGGAGTTTCCAGCAGTGAGAATGGATGAGGTAACCGAAGATCACAGGGCAGGTGGATAACAGATCCCAAGAGTCGCCCTAAGACACCCTATGTTATGAGTAGAGGGGACAAAGAGGAGGAATGAGCAGGTCACCATCTCCTTGCGGATAAATGCAGACCCCTTAGTATAGTCTGTTGTGGTCTGACTGGTCCCCCTGATCCCTGGCTCTGAGTTCCAGAACACACCGTGCTCCTGCTGGCTTCTGGGCCCTGGCTTAGGACCTTCCCTCTGTCTGGAAGCCCTTCTGCCCTGACTAGTTAACTCTTCCCTCTCCCCATCACTCTCATTCTTCAGGGATCATTTCAGAGATTTTTCTTTGTGTTTTAGCCACACCATGTGGCTTTTGAAATCTTAGTTCTTCAACCAAGGATGGAACCGAGGTCCTCAACAGTGAAAGGGCAGAGTCTCAACCATGAGATCACAAAGGAATTCTCTGTTTTTCCAAATACTTTTATCTGCACATCCCGAGGCCTCTGGTTCATACCTCCGCATGTGCACAGGCCTCAGATTCACTGAGCAGTTTGGTCCTTGGCTCAGGTCCCCTCTCCATCATACCTCCTGTCCCTATCAGTGGCCTTCATCCTGGGCCTTTGTTCTGTGAACATCTTGACTTTATCTACCTTTCCATTACCTGTGGTGACTCATTTATTGGATCATGTTCTAGGTTCTTTTCATTTTCTGTTACCCAAGACTTCTGAGATTCCTCCCAGCCTACCATCTCCTCTAATTTTCATCATCCCCATTTACTCTAAATTTGCTCTTTTACCAGATCCAAGCTCTGTTTTTCTCTATCCTCCCCACCCTTCTTTTTTTTTTTTTTTAATGTTTGGTCACACCTGGTGGTATGTGGTATCTCAGTTCCCCAACCTGGGATTGAACCTGTGCCGCCTGCATTGGAAGGCAGTCTTTTTTTTTTTTGGAAGGCAGAGTCTTAACCACAGAACTGCCAGGGAAATCCCTGTCCTCCCAATTTTTCTGAATTGAGCTCTCCTCCCCCACTTTTTCAGCATGAAAGCCATTCTAAAACCACACCCTGACTCTCGCAGGGGTCACACACCATTCTATAGCTTTTCTTCTGGAACCATTCCACTCCTATGTCCCCTTTTCTCTTCCTCAGTTGCTGCCACCACCCACTTCACCCTTGGGAGAATCTTCTCCTCCCCAGCCACCAACCCTGAAGAGAATGAAACCAACTTCCTCTCTGCTGCTCGTGAAGGTGGGCACACATGGACTCTTTCTATCCTAAGGACGCGTCTGCACACTCAGAAAGGGGATACCACACTAACAATGCAGGGAATTTACTGAGTTCCATCTCTCATGGGCTCAGGTCTGTAGTTGCTGCTTTTCTTTTGAAACTTTCTTCTAGTTACTTATTTTTTAATATTTATTTTTTGTTTATTTGTGCCAGGCCTTAGTTGTGGCATGTGGGATCTTCATCATTTACTGGGGATCAAACCCCCACCCCTTGCAATGGGAGCATGAAGTCTTAGCCACCAGACCACCAGGGAAGTCCCCAAACGTTTCCTTTAAAGATCTGTCAGAGGACTTGCCTGCATTGGCTAGCAGATGGCTAATTCATCTGCTCTCCGGTGAACTGTTGAAAAATCTGAAATGGTCTTGAGGGAGGGAGGGATTCTTCCTTGATAGCTAATTAAGACCCCTTCCCCCCACCCCCCTCACCCAGGGCATTGCTTCTGTCTACAAATTGCTAACTCCAAGCTTTTCCCCCAACTCTAGTTTATTTAACAATACTCCTGACGTGTGAACCAGCCTTCAAACTCAGCAAGATCCCAGTAAAGCCCACAGCAAGACTGCTGCTCCCCGGTTGCCTTTCATTTCACGCATGGAATACTGGAGAGCCAGAGGAGCAGGCAGGATGTGCTGGAGAGAGACGTTGGAACTCCAAGTAGCGGGGGACCAGGGAAGGAGGATACACCCTTGTGTGGAGGGCTGGCTTCCTCAGCCGTTCCCTCCAGGACACACGTGAGTTCCTCCACAAAGGCAGATTGAAGCCTGAAGCTAAAAGCTTAAGCTCTTGGGCACCTCACTAGCTAAAGCCCCTTCTAAAGTCCTCAGGGGCATGGGAGTGGTTGATCACGTGGTACAACAGATGCCTCTGGTGCTCTGTGTCCCATCCCCTTTGGCAGCCTCTAATTTCTGTCCAAGCTGAGTTCCCTGAAAACGCAATTACCAATGAGCAATGCCCTGAAAACAGAGGCTCTCCGTCTGCGGGCTCTGAATAGCTCAATTCTGCTTCTTCAATAGATCTAAGAAGTGGAGGTGAAATGGGTGTTAATAATCTAGAGACATCATCATTCAAAGAGAGATAGGAACCATTGCATAAGTGTTTCAGCCTTTCCTGCAATAGGGACATTATGTATGATCAATGTGTGCCCTTGATTATGCACGTTGATATTAGCTTTTCATTTTTTCTGTCTTCCTCTTCCTTCTACCATACTTCTGGGAACATTTTCCAAATCAGTGCCTGCGTGGAATAGACCTTTGTCTTGGGGCTTCTCTGCTGGTCCAGTGGGGAAGACTCGGCCCTTCCACTACACAGGGTATGGGTTCCATCCCTGGTTGAAAAAGTAAGATTCTACATGCTTCATAGGGTGGCCATAATAATAATAGGGCTTTGTCTTCAACTCTGCTTTCAAAAAACCAGCTGGAAGTGTTGCAGAAACCAGTACTCGAGAAACGAAGCACCACACTCGGAGAGTTGGAGAACTCAGGTTTATTACGCCAGCGGGCCCAGAGGGGTTAACACTCCAAGCTCTGAGCCCTGAAGAAAGGAATTACAGGGTTTTTTTAGACAGACTATAGTGGGCAACACTAACTCTTAATAGGCTGGTTAAAACTAAGGGGTTCACATGCGCAGGAACACTGGTCCAGATGGGAAGGGGGATGCCTGGCCTGGACAGGCATGATTAAGCAGGTTTGCAGGCCCTGGGCAAATGCAAAGATCAAGACGAGAGTGAGTGAGATAAACTCCAGTTCCTAGTAGTGCAAATCCGCACTTTCTGAGACTATGTGACCTACATGATCTAGACTTTGCAAGGGGTAAGCTGAGTTACAGAGGCAGAAGGAGAAGGAGGTTATGTAAAATTTTAACTTTTCCTCTTCATTCTCCCCTCTTGATGCTTCTTTCTGTCACTCGTTGTAGAAAGCGTCATCTCATGTTTTTGGTAGGACACTCAGAGCTCCCCATCGTTTAGGGGGCTGTATTGAACTATTACCATTTGTAACTTTATGGATTCAATCTGAGAGGTTATGAACCGGGTAATTGCATTGAGAATACAAGGGCCAAACAAGAGTGCTGCAAAGAGCATGAAGAGAGGACCCGTTAAAGGGAGAAATCACGATGCCCCACTCCAGATATTGCTCTAATTACCCCAAGAATTAGCTAGTTTTTCTCTCCTTTTTATGATTTGTTCCCTTAGCTGTTGGGCCCTGTCCCTGAGTATTTCTGATTGGTTTATATAAAAGCAGCATTCTTCATTCAAGAAGAGACAGAGTCTTCCCTTTTCTGCTGTCAGTAGGTCTAGCCCTCTCCTGTTTTGTAAAACCACTTCAGCCAGGGAGTCTAATTGCTCCTGTAAGGCCACTAAAGATTTGGCCACTCTCTCAATGTCGTCTGTGAAGTCTTTGGATAGTGTATGGTAAAAGGTGGTTGATGAAGCAATTCCTCCTATTTCCATACCTAGCCCAGCCGTGAGTCCCAGACCAACTAGTAGGGATATAAACTGGATGGCTCTTTTTGACCACGTATGTGCTGCCGGAGGTATGATGAGAATCTGGTTGTTAGGGACAATGTTCATCTGGGGAGTGAGGAAAGCTAAGATGCAGATACCATCTAATTGACAGGTAGACATAAGTAAGCATCTGTCCCACAAACAAAGAAAAGGCCATGATGGGGCGGTACCGTCTGTTACAGCAAGGGACACCGAAAGGCTGCCAAGCAGCCTGAACCTAACAGGTAACTGAACACCAGCTTTTTCTCCCCATCTCTGGGTTGTCACGGCTGTAGCAACTGAGCCTATTGTGAAGGGGGGGTCAGCTATACTGTGGGGCAGTTTAGTTAGTAGGGAGACTAGGTCATAAGAGACACTTAATAAGAATGAGGCTTCCCACTACAGTGAGATAACAGACAGCTAACTGTAGCTTCTGACCGAAATCCCAGCCCTGGGGGGCAACTAAAGCTAGTCCTGTAGCGAAGAGCACAGAAGTAATAGCAATCGGGGGTAGACAGGGTTGACAATGAAAATCCATTGATGTTTTGATAGCTGGATCCTTACGCTTCAGCCGTGTATTAACCACCCAGCCAGCTGCCGGAGCGTGGCTGGAGCGAGGCTGAAGAGTCCTCAAGCTTCTGCCATGCATCGACGAGTCAGCTCCCGGGGTGCCTAGAGCAGGGCTTAGAGTCCCTCGAGGGTCAGGGTCGTTGTTTTTGGAACCAGACCTTGAGGGGGTTTTGGGATCCTGAACTGCTTTCCAGGTGTCCTCATTATAGGAAGCTGCTGCCTTCTTGACTCTGGTGTGGTGGATCCAAGGGATGACACCTATAACTCATCTCCTGGCTGATAGGGATGAACCCAGTTGCCCAGTGGAATGGGTGTCCTTTCTCAGGTTTCTTGGGCAATATGGCAGAAGACTTTCCCAGGACCTGGAGGTGTTGGGACATCTCCAGGCCACCTAGTTGTTGGTGATCTCCCTTGAGCTTTTTTATCACTGGGGGTGGTCTCCCGTATGAGATCTCAAAGGGAGAGTAGCAGCCTGAGGACCTTGGGGTGCATTTACGGAGGCCAGTGAGAGTCCACAGAAAAAGGCGGCTTGTTCTAGCTTTGTCTGGGCGTTGGCCGGGGGATATGCTTGTCATACTACTGCTTGGAGAAACAAACTTAACAAGAAAGTTAGAGATACACGGCCCAAAGATGAGTAGAAGTAGGAGTGCTGCTGAGGCGCTAGCTAGGAGAACCAGGTCCAGACATTGGTTCACGACATTAGTGTTTCTCTCGGCATGAGAAGATGCAAGAATTTGGACTCATAAAAATTTTCATCTGAAAACATCTGACTATCGAAGGCCTGTTTTTCTGGGTTTTCCCAGAGCAGAGTGCCTTATTTTTTGTCTCCACCCTGAAGTCCTTTCAAGGGGGTGTTGAAGGTCAACATCTTATAGTAGTCATGATTTAATCTTTGTAGAGGCAGCTGGCAAGGGCCAGCTTCCAGTCAGCAGGGCCCCTTCATAGCCATATTTGACCATATTTTGGGGCATTTCAAGGTCATTGTGTCCCATGGTGCTGGGAAGGCTCATTCCCAGGTCTACAAAGATTCCATTGACAGGCCACTCAATGTGTTGTCACTAGACCAGGCCTTGTAAGTAGCAAAAGTCTCTGGACCATACCTGTCTTACTAACCTCCTGGTCCAGGAAAATATTACCTCTTGTTGCTTCTTCCCACATCTAGAGTTACATTATTACAGTTATTGATCTCATATGGAACTGCATATCAGCATTTTATCACAGGCTCAGCCACACCTTTGGTGACATAAGAAATAATCTTCTGAAACAAGCTACATAGACAATAATATAGCTAGTAGTTATTAGTAAGGTCACAAGCAAGAATTTAAGTCAGCTTTCATTGCATATAGCCTGGTATACCCCAGGTCATCTGTCTCAGTTAAATAATTGTAGCCAGGTGTTAATCTGCTGGTTGTACCTCATGGAGCATCTGAGCTTTATCCAAAGACTGGTTACTGAGATAAGCTTTAGAAACCATCTTAAGAGTGTCCTTTTTAATAACTTAATTAAACCTTTTAGCAATATAACATAACAAGGAACTATCTCAGAATCTTAGTAACCACAGACCTTAATTAACAAAACTAGAACATAATATTTAGTGAAACATGTTTTCTTGTTTAGAGAACTCATTCTGAAGACATTAACACTGTAGCCAGGTAAGGCTTTAACCCATCAAATAAAAATGAGGTCTGGCAGGGAGCTGGGAAAAGCCAAGCAGCCCTCTTGGATTTCCCATAGCCCTGGCTGTTTAATTTTTAGCTGTTGTTTATTTTTAATTTCCTGATTTAAGAGCAGACTATCGCCATGTTTTAAGGACATCAAGATAGCAAAAGTCTAACTATGAGGGATTATTTTTTGTAGAAGCAGAATGAGCTTTGTCTACATGTACCATAATCTTAAATAATGTTTATTTAGTTTACCAAAGTAATTTTTTCTTTTTTGGAGAACTCATTGTGAGGGCATTAACACTGTAGCCATAGTTAACAAAAGATTTTAAAGGTAAATATAGAACAGATCAATTGAGGGGTTAAAAAAAAACTTAAATCTATTATTAAAAGCAGTTCAACATCTGAAGAAAGTATGTCCTCTTAACAGAGAGAAAGGCCAAATTTAAATTTTTGCACCAGCTTACTTTAAACTCATTTAGGTAAACGTAATTAAATTTATTTTAAACTTAGTCCTAACCATGCACAAAACTTTTTTTTCAGACTCCAGCTTCCAGAAACTTTATAATCACTCTCTATAACAGCCACCTGTAAGTCAGACCTACTTTCTTTTCCCTTTATAAAATGCAATTTTATTTTTTATATCTTCTTTATTAAAAACATACATCCTACTTTCTTATTAGATAAGCAAACAAACATTAATACTAGGTATTTAATATTGAATATTTTCCAGTTCATATTAATCTGAAATTTATTTAGTTAATTTTTCTTGTATTGTTTGTATTGTATTGTATTGTTTGATTCATAAGCACTCACTTTTCTTTAGGTCAATTAAATTAGAACTCATTTACAACTTCACTTCAACAATATTGTCAGAAAAAAGACATTAACTGAGACATACATAAATCCAGACAGACAGACTGACAGAGATCTTATAGTTTTCTGTTTGAGATTTAAAATATCTCTTTGACCCCCCCTTTTTTTTCTTTGCTTGAAGTTCTAATTTTCCCAAGGCTAAGGTCTCAGGCAAAGCTGGCTGTGTATTTCAAGGACACAGGAAGGGTTAACTTCAAGCTTTTCCCTGGGCAGGCCTTTTAACAAGTTAGCTGTTTTTATTGTATATGCCAAAAGAATTGGCTTTGTAGTTTCCAAAAAATTTCTCTCCATTCAATCAGCACACAACTCAACAATCATTCAGAGGCTATCACAATGCCTTCCTTCTCCTGAGTCCCCAGGTTTTCTTAACTGTTGCTCCCTTCCTGGGAGCCCCAATGAGGTTATCATTCAGATGCCTCCCTTCCTCCCAAGTCCCCAGGTCTCCTTTTCTGATGCTCCCTTCCTGGGAACCCAAGGAGGTGATCAGTCTCCTCTTCTACCCGTTGGGGTAGGTTCCTGCCTGGGGACTGGCCCCGGAGCCCTACCTTATCCTGTGGCCCTTCCTGGCGAGTTGGTCCGTCCCTCCAATGAGTCCAGTTGGGGCTTGCCCAATGAAGAATCAGAACACCGGTCTAAAAGAGAACCCGGAATACCATCAGGGGGCACGCCTCCTCCTTCCTCTCGGAGTTGCTTCGCTTCAGCGTGGCCCACCACCAGTCTGGTAGCTCAAGGGGCCGGCATGGTTGGAATCTCGCTGGGGCCTCCAGAAATGTTGCAGAAACCAGTACTCGAGAAACCAAGCACCACACTCGGAGAGTTGGAGAACTCAGGTTTATTACGCCAGCAGGCCCAGAGGAGTTAACACGCCAAGCTCTGAGCCCTACACAAAGGGATTACAGAGTCTTTATAGACAGACTATAGTGGGCAACACTAGTTGTTAATAGGCTGGTTTAAACTGAGGGGTTTCATGTGTGCAAGAACAGTGGTCAAGATAGGAAGGGGGATGCCTGACCTGGACAGGCTTGATTAAGCAGGTTTGCAGAGGCTGGGCGATTACAAACAGCAGGACAAGGGTGAGTGAGATAAGCTCCAGTTCCTAGTATTGCAAGTCCTGATTTTCTGAGACTACATGACCTACGTGACCTAGACTTTGCAAGGGGAAAGCTAAGTTATAGAGGCAGGAGGAGAAGGAGGTTTTGTAAAATTTTAACTTTTCCTCTTGGGAAGTGGCTCTGGGAACTCAGCCCTTAGAACTGGATTCTGGAACAAGACAACCTTTGCAGTCATTCAGCAACAAGGGTCCTACTGTCACTCCAGTGAGTGGAGGCCGTAGCTACTGAGGTGCCCTAACACTGGAATCACTAAGATTACCTGTTATGAACTGAGATAAGGTACAGGTGGAAGAGGAAATAATAGGCCAGGCAATAGAACTGGAATGAAATGTGAGTAAGGTTAATTTTAAGGACTGTAATTTTAAGCTGGCTGGGTTTGCTAAGTTCCCAGAGACTTCAGGGAAAGGAGTGACAGGCTGTCTCCAGCCAACTAGCAATCCAGGGTTCAGTGAACCCAGAAGGCCTACTTGGCACTGTTTACAGAGACCTTCACCTCCTGCAGTTGTAGGAGAACTTCTAAAACTGGGCCCGGTATGTAACCATAAGATGCCAGAGCTTATGACGTGAGTCCTATGAGGCTCATAGGGAAGGACTGAGCAGGACTGATGTGGACTTTGGGGTGGTTGAACCTGAACCTCTTGAACCCCAGCTTTACCTGAATCCTCTAACCAGTTAAAGAAGCCCTACCTGCCTTGAGAGTGGCCTCCTTTTGACAGAAACCACAAATGAAGATCACACCTGAGGGACTTCACTGCTGGTCCAGTGGCCAAGACTCCACACTCCCAATGTGGGAAAACCAGGTCCGATCCCTGGTCGGGAACTAGATCCCGCATGCTGCAGCTGAGACCCAGAGCAGACAAATACATCAACAACTGGGTTTAAGAAAAAGGATCTCACCTGAGGAGGCTGCCTCACAGGACGTCCTCCTCTAGATCACAACCCTCCTCCCCTCTGGCCCCAGACCATTAACTGGGTCAGGTCTCAGCACAGGATGAGCAGGGAGGTACAAGCACTGCTCTGAGCAAAGAGCTCAACCGTGGAGCATTGCGGGAGCTGCCACACGTGTCCTGACAGAAGGGGTGAGCCTGTGAGAGCAGAGGTCAGTCTGTGAGACCAAGGTGGAGGTAAAGCTAGACGGGGAGGGTTTACTGAGAGGGTGGGGCTACAGGTTTGGGACTAGGACATAACCTTCTGGAAATACCTGGACTCAGTCCTATGACACTCCTGGGAAGGTTCCTCCAATCTTGATCACAGTGACGGTGAACTAAATGAGGGGGGATGTTGGAACTGCCTTGGAGTATTAACGAAGGTCATGTGGAAGCCCTGGCAGCACCCCAATCTGCCCCCCATCCCACCCTCCTAGATAGTAAACCAGAAGCAGCACTTCATCCCCCCACCGCTGTAATTGCGGAGTGCAGCCACCTTCCAAGACAGGATGTGCAGGGCGCTGGTCACCACTGTATCCCCCTCCAGTGCACCTCCATGGCCCCTGGAAAGTTGTCACTAGTCGGGCCAATGTCAGGAGCCTTCCAGGGGTGTGCCTGCTACTCACTGTGCCAGCCTGCTCACCCACTACCATGAGGCCCAGGTGCCGGGCCAGAGATGACCGCTGGCTACATTGTCAATGGGTGTATATGGGTTGTGGAGGAGAAACGAGGCCAGAAGTTACAGATAAGTACAATTGCAAGCTGATAATTCATGCTTGTTGATCTGTAGTCATAATGCAGGATCATTCCTTACACAGAATAGCCTCGGTAATTGAGAATACGCTCTCATCATTATACATGGCTTCCCTTGTGGCTCAGCTGGTAAGGAATCCGCCTGCAATGCAGGAGACCTGGCCTCAATCCTTGGGTTGGGAAGATCCCCTGGCGAAGGGAAAGGCTACCCACTCCAGTATTCTGGTTGGAGAATTCCATGGACTGTAGAGTCCATGGGGTCATAAAGAGTCGGACACGACTGAGCGACTTTCACTTCACTTTGTCATTATACGTACATGTGTATATACACACACACCCTGTCTTCCTTTCCTGAAGGTATATGTAATAGAGTTTATTCCAATGCGTGTGTCTAAGGTACAAAACTGTGCCAGTACCTTAAACAGAGGTTGTATCATTCTGTGAACTCACACCCCAGTGTATCAGCTCTGCCTTAGCATTGCTGGTGCTTCTTGTTCTGGAGGTCTGGTGCTTCCAAACAAAGTAGTGTACTAAATTGCTCTCAATAAAGCAGAATGCCCTGAAGAAACACTGACAAAACTCCCCATCAGGCAAGGACTTGTTCTCACAGTGAGCCCTCCTCTGGCATGGGCACTATTTGCCCTGCTGTTTGAATCTCTAAATGCAATGTCCAATGTTTGTCACACAGCCATGTCCGACTCTTGTGACCCCATGGACTGTAGCCCGCCAGGCTCCTCTGTCCCTGGTATTTCCCAGGCAAGAATACTGGAGTGGGTTGCCATATTAATGCGAGCGCATCTTCCTGACCCAGGGATCAAACCCTCGTCTCCTGTGTCTCCTGCTTCGGCAGGCAGATTCTTTCCCATTAGCACCACCAAGAAGGAAAACAATAACCGTTTTAAAGCTTACAAATGGGCACAAATAAGTAAAGGTTGATCTGCTTCTATAAATTAACAAACTGATTTTCCATTTGAGAGTCAACCTGTATATAATTAGTTGAAAGTTGATTTTCTACTGTTTGATAGAGATCAGAGAAAAGTTGGTTTCTGAATGCATGACCCTGAAAACCAGACCCTGAAGGGTGAAGTCCATTTGCCAGTTTCCTTACCCCTTTATTTTGCAGCCGTGCATAAACTAAATCTGGAGATGAAATGTTGGGAGTTTCCAGCAGTGAGAATGGATGAGGTCACCAAAGAAAGGAGGGCAGGTGGATAACAGATCCCAAGAGTCGCCCTAAGACACGCTATGTTATGAGTAGAGGGGACAAAGAGGAGGAATGAGCAGGTCACCATCTCCTTGAGGATAAATGCAGACCCCTTAGTATAGTTTGTTGTGGTCTGACTGGTCCCCCTGATCCCTGGCTCTGAGTTCCAGAACACCATGCTCCTGCTGGCTTCTGGGCCCTGGCTTAGGACCTTCCCTCTGTCTGGAAGCCCTTCTGCCCTGACTAGCTAACTCTTCCCTCTCCCCCATCACTCTCATTCTTCAGGGATCAATTCAGAGTTTTGTTTGTTTGATTGAATTTTAGCCGCACCATGTGGCTTTTGGAGTCTTAGAACCCGAACCAGGGATGGAACCGAGGCCCTCAACAATGAAAGGGCAGAGTCTGAACCATGAAATCATGAAGGAATTCTCTGTTTTTCCAGATACCTTTATGTTCACATCCCGTGGCCTCCGGTTCATTCCCTCCGCATGTGCATAGGCCTCAGATTCACTGAGCAATTTGGTCCCTGGCTCAGGTCCCCTCTCCATCATACCTCCTGTCCCTGTCAGTGGCCTTCCCATCCTGGGCCTTTGTTCTGTGACCACCTTGACTTTATCTACCTTTCCGTTACCTGTGGTGACTCATTTACTGGATCATGTTCTGGGTTCTTTTCATTTTCTGTTACCCAAGACTTCTGAGATTCCTCCCAGCCTACCATCTCCTCTAATTTTCATCATCCCCATTTATTCTAAATTTGCTCTTTTACCAGATCCAAGCTCTGTTTTTCTCTATCCGCCCCACCCTTCTTTTTTTTTTTTTTTAATGTTTGGTCGCACCTGGTGGCATGTGGTATCTTAGTTCCCCAACCTGGGATTGAACCTGTGCCGCCTGCATTGGAAGGCAGAGTCTTAACCACAGAACTGCCAGGGAAATCCCTGTCCTCCCAATTTTTCTGAATTGAGCTCTCCTCCCCCAGTTTTTCAGCATGAAAGCCATTCTAAAACCACACCCTGACTCTCGCAGGGGTCACCCACCATTCTATAGCTTTTCTTCTGGAACCTCTCCACGCCTGTCTCTCCTTTTCTCTTCAGTTGCTGCCACCACCCACTTCACCCTTGGGAGAATCTTCTCCTCCCTAGCCACCAACCCTGATGGGAATGAAACCAACTTCCTCTCTGCTGCTCGTGAAGGTGGGCACACATGGACTCTTTCTATCCTAAGGATGCGTCTGCACACTCAGAAAGGGGAGACCACGCCAACAATGCAGGGGAGTTACTGAGTTCCATCTCTCATGGGCTCAGGTCTGTAGTTGCTGCTTTTCTTTTGAGACTTTCCTCTACTTACTTATTTTTTAATGTTTATTTTTTGTTTATTTGTGCCAGGCCTTAGTTGTGGCATGTGGGATCTTCATCGTTTACTGGGGATCAAACCCCCACCCCCTGCATTGAGAGCATGAAGTCTTAGCCACCAGACCATCAGGGAAGTCCCCAGACGTTTCCTTTAAAGATCTGTCAGAGGACTTGCCTGCATTAGCCAGCAGATGGCTAAGTCATCTACTCTCTGGTGAACTATTAAAAAATCTGAAATGGTCTTGAGGAAGGGATTCTTCCTTGACAGGTAACTAAAGTCACCCCTCCCCACCCAGGGCTTTGCTTCCTGTCTACAAATTGCTAACTCCAGGCTTTTCCCCCACTCTAGTTTATCTAAGAGACAACTGACATGTAAACCGCCTTCAAACTCAGCAAGATCCCAGTAAAGCCCACAGCAAGGCTCGTGCTTGCCTTTCATTTCACGCATGGAATACTGGAGAGCCAGAGGAGCAGGTAGGATGTGCCTGAGAGACACTGGAACTCCGCAAGTAGTGGGGGACCAGGGAAGGAGGATACACCCTTGTGTGGAGGGCTGACTGCCTCAGTCGTTCCCCTCAGGGGAACGTGAGTTCCCTGAGTTTATCCTGTCTGCAGAACAAACGTTGAGTTCCTCCAAAGGCAGATTAAAGCCTGAAGCTAAAAGCTTAAGCTTTTGGGCTCCTCACTATCTAGAGCCCCTTCTAAAGTCCTCAGGGGAATGGGAGCATTTGACCACATGGTATATAGCAGATGCCTCTGGTGCTCTGTGTCCTATCCCCTTTGGCAGCCTCTGATTTCAGTACAAGCTGAGTTCCCTGAAAATGCAATTACCAGTGACCAATCTGATCACTCACCTAGAACCAGACATCCTGGAATGTGAAGTCAAGTGGGTCTTAGGAAGCATCACTTCGAACAAAGCTAGTGGTGGTGATGAAATTCCAGTTGAGCTATTTCACATCCTAAAAGATGATGCTGTGAAAATGCTGTACTCGATATGCCAGAAAATTTTGGAAACTCATCAGTGGCCACAGGACTGGAAAAGATCAGTTTTCATTCTAATCCCAAAGAAAGGCAATTCCAAAGAATGCTGAACTGCTACTGCTAAGTCACTTCAGTCGTGTCCGACTCTGTGCGACCCCATCCCTGGGATTCTCCAGGCAAGAACACTGGAGTGGGTTGCCATTTCCTTCTCCAGTGCATAAAAGTGAAAAGTGAAAGTGAAGTCCCTCAGTCATGTCTGACTCTTAGCGACCCCATGGACTACAGCCTACCAGGCTCCTCCGTCCATGGGATTTTCTAGGCAAGAGTACTGGAGTGGGGTGCCATTGCCTTCTCCAAAAGAATGCTCAAACTACTGCACAATTGCACTCATCTCACACACCAGTAAAATAATGCTCAAAATTCACCAAGCCAGGCTTCAGCAATACATGAATCGTGAACTTCAGATGTTCACGCAGGTTTTAGAAAAGGCATAGAGCAACCAGAGAACAAATTGCCAACATCTGCTGGATCATCAAAAAAGCAAGAGAGTTCCAGAAAAACATCTTATTTCTGCTTTATTGACTATGCCAAAGCCTTTGTGTGGATCACAACAAACTGGAAAACTCGGAAAGAGATGGGAATGTCAGACCACCTGACCTGCCTCTTGAGAAATCTGTATGCAGGTCAGGAAGCAGCAGTTAGAACTGGACTTGGAACAACAGACTGGTTCCAAATAGGAAAAGGAGTACGTCAAGGCAGTATATTGTCACCCTGCTTATTTAACTTACATGCAGAGTACATCATGAGAAATGCTGGGCTGGATGAAGCACAAACTGGAATCAAAACTGACAGGAAAAATATCAATAACCTCAGATATGCAGATGACAGCACCTTTATAGCAGAAAGTGAAGAAGAACTAAAGAGCCTCTTGATGAAAGTGAAAGAGGAGAGTGAAAAAGTTGGGTTAAAGCTCAACATTCAGAAAACTAAGATCATGGCAGCTGGTCTCATCACTTCATGGCAAACAGATGGGGAAACAACCTAAAGAGTGACTGACTTTATTTTTCTGGGCTCCAAATCACAATTGATTTGGAGATGCAGATGGTGACTGCAGCAATGAAAATTAAATGATGCTTACTCCTTGGAAGGAATGTTTTGATGAACCTAGACAGCATATTAACAAGCAGAGACATTACTTTGCCAACAAAAGTCTGTCTGGTCAAGGCTATGGTTTTTCCAGTAATCATGTATGGATGTGAGAGTTGGACTATAAAGAAAGCTGAGCGGCAAAGAATTGATGCTTTTGAACTGTGGTGTTGGAGAAGACTCTTGAGAGTCCCTTGGATTGCAAAGAGGTCTAACCAGTCCATCCTAAAGGAAATCAGTCCTGAGTGTTCATTGGAAGGACTGATGTTGAAGCTGAAACTCCAATACTTTCGCCACCTGATGGGAAGAGCTGACTCATTTGAAAAGACCCTGATGCTGGGAAAGATTGAAGGCAGGAGGAGAAGGGGATGACAGAGGATAAGATGGCTGGATGGCATCACCAACTCAATGGACATGAGTTTGGGTAAACTCCAAGAGTTGGTGATGGACAGGGAGGCCTGGAAGCTGTGGTCCATGGGGTCGCGAAGAGTCGGACACAACTGAGCGACTGAACTGAGTTGAAACCCCTGAAAACAGGCTCACCGCCTGCTGGCTCTGAATGGCTCAATTCTGCCTCTTTAATAGAGCTGAGAAGTGGAGGTGAAATGAGTAGTAATAATCTAGAGACATCATCATTCAAAGAGAGATAGGAACCATTGCATAAGTGTTTCAGCCTTTCCTGCAATAGAATGGAAATCTGGCAGATACTATGTACTATCAAAATGTGACCTTGATTATGCACTTTGATATAAGGTTTTCATTCTTCTCTATCTTCCTCTTCCTGCTACCATACTTCAGGGCACATTTGCCACATCAGTGCCTCCATGGAATAGACGTTTGTCCTGGGGCTTCTTTGTTGGTCCAGTGGGGAAGACTCAGCCCTTCCAGTATGCAGGTTCCATCCCTGGTTGAAGAACTAAAATTCTACATGCTTCACAGGGTGGCCAAAATAACAATAGTAATTATAGGCCTCTGTCGTCAGCTCTGCTTTCAAGAAAACCCAACTGGAAGTGGCTCTGGGAAGTTAACCCTCAGAACAGGATTCTGGAGCTAGTCAACCTTTCCAGTCATTCAACAACAAGGGCCCTACTGTCAGTCCAGTGAGTGGAGGCCGTAGCTCCTGAGGTGCCCTAACACTGGAATCACTAAGATTACCTGTTATGAATTGAGATAAGGTACAGGTGGAAGAGGAAATAATAGGCCAGGCAATAGAACTGGAATGAAATGTGAGTAAGGTTAATTTTAAGGACTGTAATTTTAAGCTGGCTGGGTTTGCTAAATTCCCAGAGACACTTCAAGAAAAAGAATGACAGGCTATCTCCAGCCAACTAGTAATCCAGGGCCCAGTGAGCCAGAAGGCATACATGGCGCTGTTTACAGAGACCTTTATCTCCTGCAGTTGTAGGAAAACTACTGAAAACTGGGCCGGGTATGTAACCATAAGATGCCAGAGCTTATGACGTGAGTCTTGTGAGGCTCATAGGGAAGGACTGAGAAGCAGAACTGATGTGGACTTTGGGGTGGTTGAACCTGAACCTCTTGAACCCCAGCTTTACCTGAATCCTCTAACCAGTTAAAGAAGCCCTACCTGCCTTGAGAGTGGCCTCCTTTTGACAGAAACCACAAATGAAGATCCCACCTGAGGGGACCTCCCTGCTGGTCCAGTGGCCAAGACTCCACGCTCCCAATGTGGGAGAACTGAGTTCAATCCCTGGTCAGGGAACTAGATCCCACATGCTACAACTAAGACCCAGAGCAGACAAATACATAAACAACTTGGTTTAAGAAAAAGGATCTCACCTGAGGAGGCTGCCTCACAGGACGTCCTCCTCTAGATCGCAACCCTCCTCCCATCTGGCCCCAGGCCAATAACTGGGTCAGGTCTCAGCACAGGATGAGCAGGGAGGTACCACTGTGAGCAAAGAGCTCAACCATGGAGCATTGCAGGAGCCATCGCACATGTCCTGATAGCAAGGGCAAGTGTGTGAAAGAGCAGAGGTCAGTCTGTGAGACCGAAGTGTGGAGGTAAAGCTAGATAAGGAGGGTTTATTGAGAATGGGTGAGCCTACTGGTCTGGGACTAAGGACGTAATGTTCTGGAAAGGAGATGCGGACTCAATCCTATGACACTCCTGGAAAGGTTCCTCCAATCTTCATCACAGTGACGGTGAACTAAATGAGGGGGGATGTTGGAACTGCCTTGGAGTATTAACGAAGATCAAGTGGAAGCCCTGGCAGCCTCCTAGATAGTAACCAGAAGCAGCACTTCATCCCCTGCCCCCTTTAACTGTGGAGTGGAGCCACCTTCCAAGACAGGGTGTGCAGGGCACTGTTCACCACTGTATCCCCCTCCAGTGCACCTCCATGGCCCCTGCAAAGTTGTCACTAGTCGGCCAATGTCATGAGCCTTCCAGGGGTGTGCCTGCTACTCACTGTGCCAGCCTGCTTACCCGCTATCCTGATGCCCAGGTGCAGGGCCAGAGATGACCGCTTGCTACACTGTCACTGGATGTATATGGGTTGTGGAGGAGAAACAAGGCTAGAAGTTACAGATAAGTACACTTCCAAGCTGATAATTCATGCTTGTTGATCTGTAGTCATAATGCAGGATCATTCCTTACACAGAATAGCCTCGGTAATTGAGAATATGCTCTCATCATTATACATGGGCTTCCCTTGAGGCTCAGCTGGTAAAGATTCTGCCTGCAATGCAGGAGACCTGGGTTCAAACCCTGGGTTGGGAAGATCCCCTGACGAAGGGAAAGGCTACCCACTCCAGTTTTCTGGCTGGAGAATTCCATGGACTGCAGCGTTCATGGGGTCACAAAGAGTTGAACACAACTGAGTGACATTCACTTCACTTTATACATACATATGTATATACACACCCTGTTTTCTTTTCCGGAAGATACATGTAATAGAATTTATTCCAATGCCTGTGTCTGTAGGGTACAAACCTGTGCCAGTACCTTAAACAGAGGTTGTATCTATTTTGTGAACTCACAGCCCAGTATATCAGCTCACATCTTAGCATTGCTGGTGCATCTTGTTTTGGAAAGTCTGATACTTCCAAACAAAATAGTGTGTTAAATTGCTGTCAATAGAGTGGAATGGCCTGAAGAAACAGTGACAAAACTCCCCCGGGCAAGGACTTGTTCTGACAGTGAGCCCTCCTCTGGCGTGGACACTATTTGCCCTGCTATTGAATCACTAAATGTGATGTCCAATGTTTGTCACTTAGTCGTGTCCAACTCTTGTGACCCCATGGACTGTAGCCCGCAAGGCTCCTCTATCCATGGGATTTCCCAGGCAAGAATACTGGAGTGGTTTGCCATTTCCTTCTCCAGGGAATCTTCACTGCAGTTGGACTCTTTACTGTCTAACAGCCAGGGAATCCCATTAAGTCAGTATTGTGAAGTATTCCAACACATCCCAGAATCATCCATCATGGAGCACAGTCTCTCATCCCAAGTTTCCTTCCACAGCACAGTTTATCAGAATTTTCTATGTTCTGGGTCACCAGATTCTTCCATCCTCTTTACTCTTAACCTACTCCAAACAGGATTAACACTGCATGGAAACTATTTAGGTTGGCCAAAAAGTTTCTTTAACATCTTTCCAAAAAGCTTGAATGAAGCTTTTGGCCAACCCAGTACTTGGCATGATCATGTGTTCTTAGATCCAAATTCCCTTGCAATCTTACTCTGGGTAACCTTTGGCTTGGTTGTTCAAGGAAAAGCGCCTTCGCTTCCATGAAGCTACATCCTCTTCTTTTTCCTCCAACCTCACTGGCCATTTCTCTGCCTCCTCTTCTGGCTCCCTCTCTTTTGTCCCATCTTCAGATGTTGGGAGTGTCTCAGGGTTCTCTGTTCTATGTCGTCACCCCACCATATTAACTCATCCATTTCCATGACTTAGTACACTATATGCCAAGAGAATCTTTTGAAACTTGTATCTTTTTATAATCTCTTCTCATATCATATGAGGGTTGGTCTATGTGAGATGAACAATGGCAGAATTGATGGTATGTTGCTTCCAAAACAAGGTCATTGTATAATTTCTGTCTATTGCTGTTTCTTGGATCGCATGCTTCAGGGGAAGCTAGCTACCATGTTCTCAAGCAGCCTAGAGAAGTGGCACAGGGTGAGAAATGGAAGCCTCCTGCCAACAGCTGTGTGGGTGAACCATTCTCCAGCCCTCATTAAGCTTTCAGTTGACTTCCATTCCAGCTGACATCTTGACCACAACTTTATGAGACCCCAAACCACATTACCCAGCTAAGCCACTCCCAATTTCCTGACCAACAGAAACCATGAGATAATAAATGTTTGTTGTTGTAGGCTGCTAGATTTGTGGGTTTCTTGTTACGCAGCAGTAGAACACTTATACAATCCCCAAGTTCATGTCTCCAGCGTTTTCCACTCCACAGATCTCCAAATTCATGTACTGAAGTACTACCTCCATGATCAGTTTCCCTGGTGGTTCAGTGGTAAAGAACCCACCTGCCAATGCAGGAGACTTGGGTTCAATCCCTGGGTCACAAAGATCCCCTGAAGAAGGGAATGACAACTCCCTCCGGTGTTCTTGCCTGGCAAATCCCATGGACAGAAGCCTGGCGGGCTGTAGTTCATGGGATCTCAAAACAATGAGACATGACTTGGCGACCGAACAACAACAATGACTACCTGGTATCAACCCTGAAATATCAAAAGCACCTCATTATTAATATGGACAAATTAAAACTCTTGATTCAGAAAACTTTACTACCACCAGCTTCTACTCCAGAAGAAATCTACGCCTCAAGAGCCACTCAGCTTCTTGGGCCGGAATCCTAGGAGTCATTCTTGATTCCTTCCCTCCCCTCACCCTCTGCAAGCCAACCATCAGGTCTATTTCCAAAACTGATCCTGACTATGTTTGCTCCTTTCCACCTCTGTTGCTGCTCTGCTGGTCCAGACCACAGGCATCTCTCACTTGGACTGTTGCTTCTTAACTGATTTCCCTTCCTCCATGCTTGCCCATCCCTCAGAGCAAGCAGAATGAAGGGTCTTTATAAAAATTACACCTTGTTATCTGGTTAAAATCCTCCAGTGACTTCCCAGTACATCTTAGAGTAAAATTCAGACTTCTTACCATGACCCTCAAGAACCTGCGTGTCCCAGCCCTGCCACCTCTCACTCTTATTCACCATTTTCCGAACATATGAGTCATTTTCCTGTTCCTCACATGCTTCAAGCCCGTTCCTGCTCTGTGGACTTTGCATGCAATGTTCTCATAGTTTCTTCTTCTCTGTGATCCAGGTCTTGGCTTAAATGTTACCTCCTCATTGAGTTCTCCTATACTTACTTTAAACTTGAATTATAATAGTTAACCATGGTAATCTTTAGTGTTTTTCACCAAGTGTTTTTCTGATGTTGCCCTTTTCTAAACACTTGGTCCATGCCCCTTGGAAGTTGGGTGTGACCATATGACTGTTTTTGCCAAATGAGCTTTATTGATTGCTTGATTGGTTCTTTTTTTTTTTTTTTTGCTGTGGCATGTAGGATCTTAGTTTCCAAACTAAGAAGCAAACCTGTGCCCCCTGCAGTGGAAGCATGGAGTCTGAACCACTAGGCTGCCAGGGAATTCCCGCTGAGGAGATTTAGATAACAGAAAATTTAAGAGCCAGTGCCTAACCTGCCACATCCCTTATTCCTGCCTTGTGATCTTAGAAGCATGTGTCCAAATGGAACTTCCATTGGCCTAAATTCCTGAGTGACTTAGGGTGATAAATGCCTCTCTTCCAACCTCTGATGGGTGTGTGGCATGAGTGAGATATAAACCTTTATTGTTTCTACCACAATGCATTACCTTATTCATCCTCATAACACCCTCTTAAGAAAGGCAGTGTCAACAGATCACCAGCCCAGGTTGGATGCATGAGACAAGTGCTCGGGGCTGGTGCACTGGGAAGACCCAGAGGGATTGGGTGGAGAGGGAGGTGGGAGGGGGGATCAGGTTGGGGAATACATGTAAATCCATGGCTGATTCATGTCAATGTATGGCAAAAACCACTACAATATTGTAAAGTAATTAGCCTCCAACTAATAAAAATAAATGGAAAAAAAATTAAATTAAATTAAAAAAAAAAAAAAAGAAAGGCAGTGTCAAGTATAATGACCACAGTTTTACAGATGGGAACACAAAGACAAATGGAAGTAGTGACTTACCAAGATCAGAGAAAAACCTGTAGCAAAATTAAGGAGTAGAACTTGCATTTTTATAAATTCAAAATTTTTTTCCAGTTCTTCTCAATGATATGTCTCAAATTTAACTTTGGCATTACTTTACCTATAAATTAGCATATTTAAAATCATGCTAATGATTATAATCTAATTTTATTTGAGAAATGTGCACCATAAACCTGGTAATTTCTAATTGAATAAATATATAAAATGGCAAAAAAAAATACACACTTATTACTATTTCAAACAGCTGAGATTGTTGTTAGTTATTCCAGCATAACTAGCCTGACTATCATGCCAGGTACTTACCTGGGTGTTTTACATGAATTAACTCATTCACTTCAACAAAAACTGTAATTATTCTTATGTTAGAATTAGAGTGACTGAGGCACAGAAAAGTTAAGTAAGGAACAGAGGTAGAATCTGAATCTGGTAAGAGGTTTATGCTGTTAGTCACTCTGCTCTACTACCTCTCAAAGACATTCAGACTCATGTTCAAACAAGGAATTGCACAGTCATGGGTTTCATTACACATTCATACATACATAGAGAATAGGGAACTGCCAGCTTTCATCCTTAGAGTGTGTGTGTATTTTAGGAATACAGGGATGTCACTAGAAATATCAATTACTATTTTAGTGTCAGAACCAGGACCACAATGATCAAGTATAACAACCAATTAAAATAACAAATATTTTGGAAGTTAAAGATTATTTTTACAAGATCTAAAGACAAGTCTGAGTGTCTGAAAAGACCCTTCCTCACCTTGTAGAAATAATTGCAAGGACTTTTTTTCCCAGTTGTTTAAAACAAATTCTCTTGAGGTGTAGTTTACAAATGATGACATACACACTTATTCTAAGGGTACAGTTTGATAAGGCTTGACAAACGTGTATACCTGACTACCTGCCAGCACCATCAAAATACAGAACTTTTGGACATCCCTGGCTTTTCCACTGTAGGGGGCACAGTTTTGATCCCTGTTCTGGAAACTATGATCCAGCAAGCCATGTGGTGCAACCAAAGGAAAAAGAACTTTTCCACCACTCTGCCCAGTCTGTCTTGCCTCCACCCCTGGCCTCAGGCAACCACTGATCAGCAGTGTCACCACAGAGTAGATCTGGCTTTTCTAGAATTCCACATAAATAGAATGATATGCTGTGCCTTTTGTGTCTTGTTTCTTTTGTTCAGTACCATGTTTTTGAGATACTCCATGTTATTGCATGTGGCAGTATCTCATCCACAAGAACAGTTTTTAGTAACAGGAGATAGAATAAGTTTCAACTCTGGGCAGAACTTTCATGTTAGGTAGTTAGAATAGGAAAAAGAAGTCCAGAAGGGCAGTGGCTAAAAGACAAGGAAGGGAAAAGCCAGCAAAAATTGGGCACAGGAAAGTCCGAGGACCACAGGAGGACCTCAGGTAAAACAAACAGAACTCCAGGCTGGCCCGGTTTACATAGGGCAGGCCCAAGGGGAGGGAAAAAAAAACATATAAAAAGAGGAGCCAAAGGGCCGGGGGTCTATCTCTCTCCTGTGCTCACCCGCACTCTCTCTCTCCTCTTCGTGTCTTTTGCGTGGGCATGCCCTCATGCCTCGAGGATGTATTTTCTTTTCATTTTCTAAATAAAACTGAGGTGTAAAATGGAGCTGTAACACTGATCTGTCTGAGAGCTGAGAGCTGTAACGTGGTCTGTCTGAGAACTGAGACACTTTCTGTCCGAGGGCTTTAACATCTGTTGCTTCAAATTTTTGTTGTGACGAGACAGAACTGAGGAAATCACACACTCCCTTGACATCTTTGGTGCCGTGGCTCGGATTTAACCTGGCTGAAACAACCTTGGCGTGGCCCCCCCAAGGAGGAGGCCTAACACAGCAGGAGCCCAACTCAGCGAAAGCTCCTATGGTGGTAGCTGAATGCAAAGAAAACCCAGTGCAGGGGAAGTGACAAGCCCAGTGTGCTGGAAACTGGGACAGCTAATAACAAACTCAGCAGAAAGCTCATATAGCTCAGTCTCAGATTCCAGAAGACCTCCAGTTAAGGTAGGAGGTCCTCGCTCCTATGACTGGAAGAACATATGCCTAACAAAATCTGAATTCCTTTACAATCTCTCGTTTCTTGTTTCCTCAAACCCCCCATGAACAGGCGAGTGGCAGTAGGCACAATTGAGGGACTCTAGGGAGGCTACTCCTCGGTATGTCCGAAAGACACTATTTGCAGAGCCCCAGTAGCTGTTCCCCAAGCCAGTGGGGATTCTTCTCTCCTTAATCTTATTTGTGCCAAGGGTCAAGCCAATGAAAACTGTGAGCACAGGTCAGGTATTTAGCAGATTTTCTGACAGGCTATGAAGGGGATACATCAAAGGTAAGAGAAACCACAGTAAGATGGTAGGCACTGAGAGAGGGCATCAGAAGGTGGACAGATAGAAACCACAATCACAGAAAACTAACCAATCTAATCACAGGGACCAAAGCCTTGTCTAACTCAATGAAACTAAGCCATGCTGTGTAGGGCCACCCAAGATGGATGGGTCATGGTGAAGAGTTCTGACAAAACGTGGTCCACTGGAGAGGGGAATGGCAAGCTACTTCAGCATTCTTACCTTGGGAACCCCATGGATAGTATGAAAAGGCAAAAAAGAAAAAAAAAAAGGACGCTGAAAGATGAACTTCCCAGGTCAGTAGGTGCCAAATATGCTACTGGAGATCAGTGGAGAAATAACTCCAGAAAGAATGAAGAGACTGAGCCAAAGCAAAAACAACACCCAGTTGTGGATGTGACTGGTGATAGAAGCAAGGTCTGATGCTGTAAAGAGCAATATTGCATAGGAACCTGGAATGTTAGGTTCATGAATCAAGGCAGAGTGGAAGTGGTCAAACAAGAGATGGCAAGGGTGAATGTTGACATTTTAGGAATCAGAGAACTAAAACGGACTGGAATGGGTGAATTTAACAGATGACCATTATATCTACTACTGTGGGCAGGAATCCCTTAGAAGAAATGGAGTAGCCATTATAGTCAACAAAAGAGTCTGAAATGCAGTACTTGGATGCAATCTTAAAAATGACAGAATGCTCTCTGTTCGTTTCCAAGGCAAACCATTCAGTATCACGGTAATCCAAGTCTATGCCCTGACCAGTAACACTGAAGAAGCTGAAGTTGAACAGTTCTATGAAGACCTACGAGACCTTTTAGAACTAACAACCAAAAAAGATGTCCTTTTCATTATAGGGGACTGGAATGCAAAAGTAGGAAGTCAAGAAACACCTGGAGTAACAGGCAAATTTGGCTTTGGAGTACAGAATGAAGCAGGGCAAAGGCTAATAGAATTTTGCCAAGAGAACGCACTGGTCATAGCAAATACCCTCTTTCAACAACACAAGAGAAGAGTCTACACGTGGACATCTCCAGATGGCCAACACTGAAGTCAGATTGATTATATTCTTTGCAGCCAAAGATGGAGAAGCTCTATACCGTCAGCAAAAACAAGACCGGGAGCTGACTGTGGCTCAGATCATGAACTCTTTATGGCCAAAATCAGACTTCAATTGAAGAAAGTAGGGAAAACCACTAGACCATTCAGGTATGACCTAAATCAAATCCCTTACGATTATACAGTGCACGTGAGAAATAGATTTAAGGGACTAGATCTGATAGACAGAGAGCCTGATGAACTATGGACGGAGGTTTGTGACATTGTACAGGACACAGGGATCAAGACCATCCCCAAGAAAAAGAAATGCAAAAAAGCAAGATGGACGCCTGAAGAGGCCTTGCAAATAGCTCTGTAAAGAAGAGAAGTGAAAAGCAAAGGAGAAAAGGAAAGATATACCCATTTGAATGCAGAGTTCCAAAGAATAGCAAGGAGAGATAAGAAAGCCTTCCTCAGTGATCAGTGCAAAGAAATAGGGAAAAACAATAGAATGGGAAAGACTAGAGATCTCTTCAAGAAAATGAGAGATACCAAGGGAACATTTCATGCAAAGATGGGCTCAATAAAGGACAGAAATGGTATGGACATAACAGAAGCAGAAGATATTAAAGTGTCAAGAATACACAGAAGAACTGTACAAAAAAGATCTTCATGACCCAGATAATCACGATGGTGTGATCACTCACCTAGAGCCAGACATCCTGGAATGTGAAGTCAGGTCGGCCTTAGAAAGCATCACTGTGAACAAAGCTAGTAGAGGTGATGGAATTCCAGTTGAGCTATTTCAGATCCTAAAAGATGATGCTGTGAAAGTGCTGTAGTCAATATGCCAGCAAATTTGGAAAATTCAGCAGTGGCCACAGGACTGGAAAAGTTCAGTTTTCATTCCAATCCCAAAGAAAAGCAATGCCAAAGCATGCTGAAACTACTGCACAAATGGACTCATCTCACATGCTAGTAAAGTAATGCATAAAATTCACCAAGCCAGGCTTCAACAATACGTGAACCATGAACTTCCAGATGTTCAAGCTGGATTTAGAAAAGGCAGAGGAACCAGAGACCAAATTGCCAACATCTGCTGGATCATCAAAAAAGCAAGAGAGTTCCATAAAAACATCTATTTCTGCTTTATTGACTATGCCAAAGCCTTTGACTGGGTGGATCACAATAAACTGTGGAAAATTCTGAAAGAGACGGGAATACCAGACCACCTGACCTGCCTCTTGAGAAACCTGTATGCAGGTCAGGAAGCAACAGTTAGAACTGGACATGGAACAACAGACTGGTTCCAAATAGGAAAAGGAGTACATCAAGGCTGTATATTGTCACTCTGCTTATTTAACTTATATGCAGAGTACATCATGAGAAATGCTGGGCTGGATGAAGCACAAGCTGGAATCAAGATTGCTGGGAGAAATATCAATAACTTCAGATATGCAGATGACACCACCCTTATGGCAGAAAGTGAAGAAGAACTAAAGAGCCTCTTGATGAAAGTGAAAGAGGAGAGTGAAAAAGTTGGCTTAAAGCTCAACATTCAGAAAACTTAAGATCATGGCATCCGGTCCCATCATGTCATGGCAAATAGAAGGGGAAAGAGTGGAAACAGTGGCAGCCTTTATTTTGGGGGGCTCCAAAATCACTGCAGATGGTGACTGCAGCAATGAAATTAGAAGACTCCTTGGAAGGAAAGTTATGACCAACCTAGACAACATATGAAAAAGCAGGGACATTACTTTGCCAACAAAGGTGTGTCTAGTTTTTCCAGTAGTCATGTATGGATTTGAGAGTTGGACTATAAAGAAAGCTGAGCATCGAAGAATTGATGCTTTTGAACTGTGATGTTGGAGAAGACTCTTGAGAGTCCCTGGAACTGCAAGGAGATCCAGCCAGTCCATCCTAAAGGAAATCAGTCCTGAGTGTTCATTGGAAGGACTGATGTTGAAGCTGAAACTCCAATACTTTGGCCACCTGATGGGAAGAGCCAACTTATTTGAAAAGACCCTGATGCTGGGAAAGACTGAAGGCAGGAGGAGAAGGGGATGACAGAGGATGAGATGGTGGATGACATCACCGGCTCAGTGGACATGAGTTTGGGTAAACTGCAGGATTTGGTGATGGACAGGGAGGCCTGGAGTGCTGTCCATGGGGTCGCAAAGAGTCAGAAACGACTGAGTGACTGAACTGAACTGAACGGAACGGAAGTTTGTGGTAACGCACCTCACCACTAAGCGGAGCTTGTTCTATTATTTTCTGTTCTAAACATTAAAAAGTCTTCTGGATGATGTGCCGTCAACAACGGTAAATGTAGGGAACTCCCTAGTGGTCCAGTTATTAGGACTTGGCACTTTCACTGCCAGGTCCCTGCTCCAATCCCTGGTCAAGGAACTAAGATCCTGTGTGCATGTATACATGCTAAGTTGTTTCAGTCATGTCAACTCTGCAACCCTATGGACTGTGGCCCACCAGGCTCTTCTGTCCATGGATTCTTCAGGCAGGATTACTGGAGTGGATTTCCATGCTCTACTCCAGGGGAATCTTCCTGACCCAGGGATCAAACCCATGTCTTATGTCTCCTGCATTGGCAACGTGGGTTCTTTACCCCTAAGAGGCACCTGGGAAGCCCACAGGATCCTGCAAGCTGTGCCAAAAAAAAGAAAAAAAGGACAATGTAGCTTTGGGTATGTTTCCCTGAGCAAGTCATTTCACCTTGACTCTCAATTCAGCTTCAGTTTCCTCATCTGTAGCAGAGAACAAATAGGTCCACTTTACTTTCTTCCAGAGCCTGTAAGAATCTCTTAGCAGAAATTCTGCTGGGAGCAGGGGGAGGGGGAGAGTGTGCTGTTACTAATGCCATCAAGCAGTAGGAATCCAGGGAGCACTCTAAAGGTCCCAGATCACCTTTACCCAAGTGATACCCTGTATGCTCTCACTTATGAGGCGAGGTCCATGTCACTGTGGTTATGAAAGGAGGATTGGCTGCCAGACTCACAGTTTGGCTCATGCCAGGCAGCCAGGCCTCCAGGTCAGGTCCTTGACTGCAAATGGGGTCGACAGCTGCTATCCCAGGAGGAAGTTTTGTCCCATCAGGAAACAAAAGTGTTGGCATCTGAGCCAAGCTTAGGAACATGACCCAGAGAACAGGAGAAAGAACTATGCAGCCTCCAAGACAAGCCTGGGAAGGTATTTCTGGGGCCCAGGAGCAAGAATACCAGTATTAAAGTTACAGGGAAGAACTGACTCCATGTTAGATCTATTTCTTTTACTTTAACCTTTGCTTCTCATTGCTTCGGTTCAGTAAAAGGATACTGTCCATACATAATAGCCTGCCTCAGGGAACCCAGCCCCTCTGCCAGAATGTTAAACCGAAACACCTTTATTCAGGACCCTGTCCACCTGTGGATGGCTACAGGAAGGAAGAAATTAACTCATCCCCTCCCTAAGATTGGCCATTCTAAGAGATAGCTGCAAGATTAATGGTGTTTTTACTTTAATCCTCCCCTCCCCCCACATTCCGTAAAAGAACCTGGCATCCAGACCCTGATAAAGATGGTTATCTTGAGACATTAGTCTGCCATCTTGTCAGTCAGCCAGCTTTCCCGGTAAAGTTGTATTCCTTGCCTCGACACCTCTCTCTGTTAACTGGACTAGTGTGTGGTGAGTAGAGAGAGCTTGGACTCAGTAACAGAAGTGTACTGAGGGATGGGGGAGATGCATAGAAAAGTCGCTTAGGGCAGACTTACAGTCAAATAGCATCATGACTCCATGCTTTAGACATACCATGAAGATGAATGAAACACATAAGGAGAAAGGATTCAGAAAGAGCTAGTCAAGATGAAAATTAGCAAGACCTCTTTGTGAAGCAGACACAAGCAGAGGTGGTCAAAGGGGAGAGGCGCGGGCCAGGGCTGAGTCCAGGGAGGGACTGGTGGCTGGGCGATTTTCTTTAGCTTTCATGTAGAGTCAGTTTAGTTCAGTCGCTCAGTCGTGTCAGACTCGTTGCGACTCCATGGACTGCAGCGCGCCAGGCCTCCCTGTCCATCACCAACTTCCGGAGTGTACACAAACTCATGTCCATTGAGTCGGTGATGCCATCCAACCATCTCATCCTCTGTTGTCCCCTTTTCCTCCTGCCTTCAATCTTCCCAGTATCAGGGTCTTTTCAAATGAGTCAGTTCATGTGGAGTAGCTGGGACTAAAAATACCAGTGTGCACAGCCTCATGGAGAGTGCCTGGGGAAGATGAACAGGGAAAGGGACAGGAAACTCGAAAAGGGGAAGTCCCAGCAGCTCCATCTTGAGGAAACACCTGGGGGAAGTATCATGTGTGAGCCAAAGGTCAGGAGGCATGTGAGGAATGTGCTGATGGTAAAGTGAAAACGGGAAACCACTTAAATGCTCAAAGGAAAGGGTGAAATCAACACCTTTGTGTGGTGTAATTCACACAATGGGTTACTCTCCAGTCATTGAAATGGACAGAGCAGAGCTATACATGTCAGCATGGCTGGATCTGGCCAAAGCTCGTGCCCAGCTGTGCCTGGCTTGCTAGGACTGGGAGTGGGGGATGCCTCTCCTGGGGATGCCGATGGCAGTGCTTTGTTATTCAGTCTACCACAGGCATTCCTGGGAGGAAATAGACAGGGTTGTTCCAGATTGTGAGAACTGTCAGGGGTAGATCAGGGAGAGGTGAGAAGGTGACCTGAAGGTGCTAACTTTTAAAAAAAAATTAATTAAATGTTTCTTTTTATTTATTTACTGCACTGGGTCTTAGTTTCAGCATTCAGGATCTAGTTCCCTGACCAGAGATCAAACGCCCCCGCCGCGGCCCCTGGCATTGGGACCATGGGATCCATTGGCCACTGGATCATCAGGAAAGTACCAAGGGTGCTAACTTCTATCCGGTGCCTCAAAGAAGAAGTTACATGTCCCTTACTCCTCTGGTTTAGAACTAGCATCTGCCTTTTTCCTTTCTGTAGGCCAGGTTTTGAGGTCCCCAGGTCTTCCTTTTCTGTAGGTGCTAATGGGAAGCAGGTATTGAGTCTTGAGAATGTTGCAAGAGAAAAAAAATTTCAGGAATTTCCTCTTTCTATAGCAACAGAGGATAGACACCACTCCAGGTCATATAAAATAGATTTAAAGGCTCTTATCTGAATAAAATGTAGAATTGAGACTACTTATGAAATGTCAGGGCAGTGTGTAATTTCCTCGGTTCTGTCTCGTCACAACAAAAATTTGAAGCGACAGATGTTGAATCCCTTGGACAGAACATGTCTCAGCTCTCGGACAGATCAGTGTTACAGCTCCGTTTTATTTAGAAAATAAAAGGAAAATACATCCTCGCAGCGTGAGGGCATGCCGACCCAAAAGACATGAAGAGGAGAGAGAGAGCACGAGAGAGCACACACGAGCGGGTGAGAGAGACCCCTGGCCCTTTGGCTCCTCTTTTTATATGTTTTTTTCCTCCCCCTGGACCTGCCCTGTGTAAATTGGGCCAGCCAGGAGTGCTGTTTTTCTACCTGAGGTCGTCACTCCAGTCCTCGGACCTTCCTTTGTTCTATTTTCATGGGCTTTTCCCTTCCTTGTCTTTTAGCCACCACCCTTCTGGACTCCTTTTTCCTATTCTAACTACCTAACGTTCCCCCCTCAAGAGATGGGAGGCCCAATTCTTTGGGAATAGGGGCATCAAGGTCTTTCTGGCTACTTCCTGCTGAACTGGAACGGCGAGGGGTATTGGGCCTCCGCCTCTTGCTAGTCTCAAGCCTCAGAGTCCTTATAGCGGTGTCCATCTAAGGACAATATTTTCCATGGTCCGCTGTAATTTCCTATATCCTTGTTGAACTGGCATTGAATGTTGTATCTTGTTGACCTGGGCAGAGACAAAATGGGTTAGATAATAGATAATACATGGAGCAATCATAAGCAGCAGCAATATGGCATAACAAGGGCTAGTAGGGGCATTAGCCAACTCCAGATTCCCATCGCTAGGATGGCTCAAGTCCCTCCTTGTTCAGGGATCAGAAGATCTATCTCCTGTCTGTTTTGGAGTACAACCCCTGCCAAGTTGTGTTGGTTCTTTAGAGCTGTCCTGAGAAATCTTATCTCCAGAAACTAGATTTTGGGGGTGTTCATTAGAATGGCACTCATTTGTAGTTTTGAATAGGTATCTGAGATCTCCCAGGGGCTCACAGGTGTATTGAGTGTCTTCTTCTGTTTTCTTCCACTGCTTGACTCGTGAGTAGTGAATCCAGGAGCCATGTCCTGGTACCTTGACTGCTGTGGGGGTAGAAAGTATTACAGGGTAGGGGCCCTTCCATGTGGCCTGGAGTTGAACCTTTGGAGACCCATCTTTCCAGACTTTAATTAGGACTTGAGTCCCTAGGGCATATAGCAGTGACTCCTTAGAATCTTTTGGGTCCTCGTTGACCCCCCACAAGCGTATATCCATTTGGAATTGACCAATGACCATGGTATAAGACTGGAGGGTCTGAGACTCTGGATCTAGGAAGAGGACATTGACATAAAGAAAAGGTCCCCCATATAGCATCTCAGAAGGACGAAGACCAACCTGTTCCTTAGGGAAAACATGGGTGTGGAGGAAAGCTATTGGTAAAGTCTCCTTCCATCCCAGAGAGGTCTCCTGGGTTATCTTTTTTATCGCTGATTTTAAGAATTGGTTGACTCTATTTTTCCTGAAGACTGAGGCCTCCAGGCACAATGGAGATAATAAGTAATGCCCAATGCTTTAGAGCCCTTTGGGGACCTTAGAAGTAAATGATGTCCCACTGTCACTTTGTAATGACCTGGGCAGACCAAATCTCAGAATGGTTTCATGGAGCAGTTTTTTTACCACCTCCTCAGCCCTCTCAGTCCAGGTGGGAAGGCCTTCAATCCATCCTGTGAATGTATCTATCATGACTAATAGGTATTCATACCCTTGAGAAACTGGCATCTGGGTGAAGTCCATCTTCCAGTCCTCTCCTGGATAGGTCCCACGTCATTGGACAGGCTGGGCCAGCTGGGGTCTTCGAGCTCCTTGGGGGTTGTTTAATTGGCAAGTGGGACAAGAGGAGACCACTTGCCTTATAGTCGTTTGGAGGCCTGTTCCTCTGAAGGACCTTTCTAGTAATCTTTGGAGGGCCTTTTCCCCTAAATGAGTGGTGGCATGTAAGGAGTTAACCAACTTCCATTGGAAGTTCCTAGGCAGAAAAAGGAGTCCCTCCTTTTGGAACCACCCCATATGATCTTCTTGAAAGTCCTCACTCTTAGCTTTAAGAGTCTCACCTTCAGTATATGCAGGAGTTTCTGGCAAATTAGTCTGTGGAACTAAGGTGGCCAACCCTATTAAGTCATGGTTCTGTAATGCTGCTCTCTTAGCTGCCTGATCAGCTGCTTGGTTCCCTCGTGCCACTTCCGTGCTCCCTTCTTGGTGTCCTTTACAGTGGGAGACTGAAACCTCAGCGGGCAGATGGACTGCCTCCAAGAATCTAAGGATTTGATCACCATATTTGATTGGGGACCCTCGGATGGTCAAGTGGCCTCTTTCTTTCCAAATAGCAGCTTGCACGTGTAGCACCAGAAAGGCATACTTGGAGTCAGTGTAAATGGCTACTCTTTTTCCTTTTCCCAGTTCTAAAACTTGAGTCAGGGCTATGAGCTCAGCTAATTGGGCTGAAGTACCTGGTAGCAAAGGTTTAACCTCTATGGTCTCAAAATTGGAGACTACTGCATACCTGGCTCTTCTTTTTCCATCCAAGACAAAGCTGCTTCCATCAGTGTGCCAGATTTCCTCAGGATTGGTCAGAGGGTCTTCCGACAATCCCTCTCGGGGTTTTGTCCAGTGGGCCAAGGTTTCTAGGCAAGAGTGAAAGGGGAGAGAGCCCTCGGGAGTAGGCAGGAGGGTGGCTGGGTTAAGAACCTCACGAGGGGATATAGTGAGACCTGGATTTTCCATCAGCACTACTTGATAGCTGAAGATTCTTTGATCAGACATCCATAAGTGGCCTCTCCCATTTAGGAGTTGTTTCACTTGGTGGCTAGCAAAAATAGTTAGTTTGCCCCCAGAAGAGAGTTTTATAGCATCTTCTATCAGGACTGCAGTAGCTGCAAGATTTTGAAGGCACGGAGAAATTTCTTCCCAATAAGGGAGGAGGACAGTCTGGGACCACTAGAAACATGGAAAAATATTTGTCCGTCCCAGCAACAAAGTGTTCAGGTGAATCTTTTAGTAGTCTTAGATCTTATTGACAGCCTGAAGACTGGTATCTTTTTCATAGATAACATCCAGATTTTTCTGATGTTCTTATTTTTATTATTTTTTTAAATATTTATTTTCATTTATTTGTCTGTGCCAGGTCTTAGGTCAGTATTCTACATGGGATCTTTCAACTTTGCTGTGGCATGTGGGATCTAGTTCCCTGACCAGGGATAGAACCTGGGTCCCCTGCGTTGGGAGCATGGAGGCTTAGCCTGGACCACCAGGAAAGTCCCTGATATCTTCATTTTTTAACTGTGTGGCTTGTTGGATCAAAGCAGATGAATCTGATTTAAGGTCAATGCAAATCACTTTCAAGGCATGAGATACCCAATAAGCAATCCCTGTCCTCATATGAGCCCTGCAGATTTTTCATCTAAGAAATTTCAGATTTCAGCGAGACCTGCTCTCCAGAATAAGGGCTTGAATGGGGAAGTGAGCATACACAGACATTGTCTTGTGATGGAAGCCCAGTGGAACACCCTTGATCACATGCTGTGTTGGGCTAGAGACTGTGTGAACTGGAACTGGTTCCTCTCTGTTCCGCTGTTAACCCGAGTCCCTTCCTATTCCTTCCCAGGAGGCTGGGTTCTATCCTGCTGTTGTCAGTCTGCAGGATCTCTCTGGGGCCCTTCACAAAGACAGTGTGTCCCTCCTGAGTGATGTCGATGTTTTCTGGAATGTCGACAGTTCAGTTGCTGAAAATAGTCTTCTTATGGTAGATTCAGCAAAGAGCATCATAGGGTTTATTTTTTAAACAGTTTGTTAAAAATTTTTATTGTGGTATAGTTGATTTATAATGTCTTTAAATGATTTTATTGAGATATAATTCACATAATTAATTCCTTCATTTAAAGCATATAATTAAATGGACTTTAGTATATTCATGTATATGTACAACCATCATTATGACCAATTTCAGAATATTTTCATCATCTCAAAAAGAAACCCTGTGTGCCTTTTAGTTATCTATCCTTCTGCCCCTCCCAGTCGGCCCTAAGCCACCACTAATTTATTTTTTTCTCCAGATTTAGCTAACTTGGATGTTTTATATAAATTATGTAATATATGATATTTTGCCTCTCAATGCTTTTAAGTTAAATGTGTTTAACTACAATTCTGCTTCATACCAAAATTCATCAGAATCAGTATTTTTCAAGATTAGCAGAACATTAGATTGGCAAACCCATAAGTTTATTTTGTCCTCCCTTCCTGAAGAAAAGCCCAGAGACTTTTAAAAACTATATATTTATTTACTTATTTGGCTGTACCAAGTCTTAATTGCAACATGCAGAATCTTAGATCTTATTGAAGCATGCAGGTCTTTTAGTAGAAGCATTTAGGATCTAGTTCCCTGAACAAGGTTTGAGCCTAGGTCCCCTGCATTGGGAGTGCAGAGTCTTAGCCACTGGAGCACAAGGGAATTCCCTTTTTTTTTTTTTTTTTTCATTTATTTTTATTAGTTGGAGGCTAATTACTTTACAATATTGTAGTGGTTTTTGCCATACATTGACATGAATCAGCCATGGATTTACATGTGTTCCTCATCCCGATCCCCCCTCCAGCCTCCCTCCCCATCCCATCCCTCCGGGTCTTCCCAGTGCACCAGCCCTGAGCACTTGTCTCATGCATCCAACCTGGGCTGGTGATCTGTTTCATTCTTGATAATATACTTGCTTCAATGCTATTCTCTCGAAACATCTCACCCTCGCCTTCTCCCACAGAGTCCAAAAGTCTGAACATTGGGGTGCACGTGTCTCTTTCAGATCTAGTTTCCTCGGTGTGTATGCCCAGGAGTGGGATTGCTGGGTCATATGGCAGTTCTAGTTCCAGTTTTTTAAGCAATCTCCACACTGTTCTCCATAGTGGCTGTACTAGTTTGCATTCCCACCAGCAGTGTAAGAGGGTTCTCTTTTCTCCACACCCTCTCCAGCATTTATTGCTTGTAGACTTTTGGATAGCAGCCATCCTGACTGGCGTGTAATGGTACCTCGTTGTGGTTTTGATTTGCATTTCTCTGATAATGAGTGATGTTGAGCATCTTTTCATGTGTTTGTTAGCCATCTGTATGTCTTCTTTGGAGAAATGTCTGTTTAGTTCTTTGGCCCATTTTTTGATTGGGTCATTTGTTTTTCTGGAATTGAGCTGAAGGAGTTGCTTATATATTTTTGAGCCTTTTGTCTTTTTTAAATGAAATGTCTGTAACCATTATCCTGTTCCTGTTTTGGGAAACAGCATATTTTAGTAGCAGATAATTTATTTCTAGAATTTTTTAAAAGGCTTTTTTCAATATATATTTGATCGCCTTGGGTCTTAATTGTGGCATGTGTGATCTTCACTGAGGCACATGGGGATCTTTTGTTGCAGCACGCTGGCTCAGTAATTGTGGCTCAGTAGTTGCCCTGAGGCATGTGGGATCTCACTTCCCTGGCTAGAGATCAAACGCACATCCCCTTCATTGGAAGGCAGATTCTTAACCACTGAACCACCACAGAAGTCCTCTTATTTCTTGAATTTTTATGTATGAACTCATTTAATCCTCACCACGATCACAGGTTCATGGATAGGGAGGAATTTTGCCCCAGGATGGGTCATACTCAAAATCTCATTCATACCCATTTTAAATGATGAGATATGGGACTTCTGAGCTGATGAGATTTAGATGAAATTTTGAACTTGAGCTGATGCTGTAATGAGTTGAGACTTTGGGGGATCTTGGGATGGAGTGAATGCACATTGCATGTGGGACAGACATAAATCTTTGAGAACCAGACAGAATGTAGTAAGCTGATTAATAATCCCTGGAACTTGCAACTGGTACTTAATAATCCCTGGTACTTAACATGATAAAAAGTGAAGATGTGATTAAGTTAAGGATATTGAGACAAGATTATCTTGGTTTATTCAGGTGGTTCTAATGTAATCACAAGGGTCCTTATAAAAAAGCAGAAAGGTCAGTCAAAAGATATGACAATGCAAATGAATCTGTCTATGAAACAGAAATAGAATCAGGAACATAGAGAATAGACTGGTGGCTGCCAAGGGGAAAGTGGGTAGGAGAGGTTTGGGTTGAGAATTTGGGGTTAGCAGATGCAAACTGGTATATGTAGAATCAATAAAACAATAAATTCCTACTGTATAGCATGGGGAACTATATTCAATATCCAGTGATAAATCATAATGGAAAATAATATGAAAAGGAATGTATATATATGTTGTATATATAGATGTACAGTCACTTTGCTGTACACAAAGTATACACAACTATTAACACAAAATTAACACAACACTGTAATTCAACTATCTTTGTTTAGTTGCTAAGTCATGTCTGATTCTGTGACCCCATGGACTGTAGCCTTCCAGGCTCCTTTGTCCAGGGGATTTCCCAGGCAAGAATACTGGAGTGGGTTGACATTTCTTCCTCCAGGGGATCTTCCCCTCCTTGGAATCAAACTGGCATCTCCTGCATTGGCAGGTGGATCCTTTACCACTGTGCCATATGTCAATAAAAATAAATAAATAACAATATGACAGTGGAAGCAGAGGATCCAAGAGAGATTTGGCCGTGTTACGTTGTTGGCCTTGAAAATGGAGGAAGGGGCCATAAGCCAAGGGATGCATGTGGCCTCTAGAAACTAGAAAAGACAAGGAGATTCTCCTCTAGTCTCTGGAAGAAGCCTGGCCCTGCTGACATACAGTGTTGCTTCCACAAAACCCACTTCAGATTTCTGACTTCAAGAATTGTAAGATAGTGTTATTTTTATTAAAGCCATGATTTTTTGGGTACTTTGTTACAGCAATAGGAAATCAATATAAGGTCACACTGAGCTTTGGTGTAAACAGCTTCCGAGATTAAAAATAGACAAGAGGAAAGGATGTAGCCAGTTGGTAGCAGAACAGGAAGAGGCAGACCTGGGCAGTTAGTACAGAGTCTGGAGAAAAGCTGCACAAACCCTTGCTCTCCCTGAGCTAGGACAGGCCATTCTTTCTGGTCAGGTCGGATCACACCTGGCCAGGCTCATGAGTGGGAAGCCCCAAGAGGCTGAATGCAATTCACTTAAGGAAGAACTTAACAGGATCACCTGGAAACAGTCTCCATTCAGGCTGAGGTGTCCCCCGTCAATGGAGGCAGTAGAGAGAGATGGAGGGAGGTGTCCCAGCAACTTCCTGCCTCGGTGTATTCCCACTCTCCCTGTGGCAAGCGCATCACAGTTATTTTAATCCTGTCTGGTTGGATGGACATAAGCCCCTCCTTCATTTTGAAAACTAGGTTTTAGGCATTCTCTAGATTAGCACTTTTTTTTTTTTTTTAGTCCTACAATTTTGTTTGTTTGACCCCTCTGGGTTTATTTTTTTTATTTTTAAAAATTGAAATATAGTTAATTTACAGTACTGTGCTAGTTTTAGGTATACAACAAAGTGATTCAGATACACACATACACATACATATGTATTTTTTTCAAATTTTCTTCCATTATAGGATATTGCATGCATGCTGTCGCTCAGTTGTGTCCGACTCTTTGTGACCCCATGGACTGTAGCCCACCAGGCTCCTCTATCCATGGGATTCTCCAGGCAAGAATACTGGAGTGAGTTGCCATGTCCTCTTCCAGAGTATTTTCTCAACCCAGGGATCAAACCCACATCTCCTACACTGGCAGGTGGATTCTTTACCACTGAGCCACCTGGGAAGCCCATTATAGGATATGACAAGTTACCAAATATATAGTTTCCTGTACTATAAAATAAATCCTTGTTTACCCACAAATCAGCATTTCTGACGCTTAAGTGTGCACAGGAGTCACCTGGGTAGTTTGTTAAACTGCAGATTCTGAGTCAGCAGATCAGGGCAGGCCCTGGGTGAGGATGTTGCTGGTCTGCAGCAGCTTTGTGTAACAAGATCAGTCAGTCAGTCAGTCAGTTCAGTCGCTCAGTCTGTCCGACTCTTTGCGACCTCATGAATCGCAGCACTCCAGGCCTCCCTGTCCATCACCAACTCTCGGAGTTTACTCAAACTCATGTCCATCGAGTCGGTGACGCCATCCAGCCATCTCATCCTCTGATCAGTGCCTCTCAAACCTGAGCACACATCAGGAGTACCTGAAGCACTTGTTAAAACAGATTGCAGGACCCCACCCAGAATGATTCAGTAGGTCTTGCTGGGGATTTCTCAGGTGACTCAGTGGTAAAGACTTTCCTGCCAAGCAGGAGACGTGAGTTCAATCCCTGGGTCAGGAAGATCCTCTGCCGAAGGAAATGGCAACCCACTCCAGTATTCTTGCCTGGGAAATCTCATGGACAGAAGAGCCTGGCAGGCTACAGTCCATGAGGTCACAAAAGAGACACAACTTAGCGACTGAAGAACAACAGGCCTTGGTGGGGACTGAAAATTTGATTTTTAACAAGTTTGAAGATGATGATGATAATAGTCAGGAATCCCGGCTTTGAGAAACACTGCTCTAGAAGAGGCTGTGACCCATAGCTTTGACCATTTTGGGAATTTGGTGTAGTGTCCCCCAATGCCAGGGTTTTTGTTCTTTAATTTACAAAATCTTTTCGTTGCTCCCAGACTCACTTGGAGGACTTATTCATACTTTGTGTTTAGCTTATCTTTGTTGTTAAGAAATGTCTGAAATTTATGTTTTATTATCAGGATTTTGGTGAGATTTGTGTATTAATAGAAGAGGTCTCTGCATCTCTGCTGGCTCTGGGGATCGCTATTATTGAACACTGACCATGTGCCAGACCTCATCTCAGGCTCTTTGCAGCCTCAACGTGACCATCCTTTCCCTTCACCACAGCATGGGCAGACCCCTCCGGCACCACCTGTCTGTGGGCCTCACCTCAAGGTCAGTGCCTGTGAATTTGTACATTATTTTCCAGGGTGGAGAAAGCGTCGTCTTTACCCATGCATGGAGCTCACCTATCGCCAGGCATCACTCACTATCCGGATGACCAACTTTGCTACCAGATAGCGCATTCCCTTTAAGAAGGTTACAGGGCACCCTGCAGTGCTGCCTGATGGTCCAGGGAAGGGCTGCGTTAACCCAGAGGAGAATGGGAGCAGGGGAGCCTAGGGAGGGCCCCAGAAGGAAGGGGGATGGACAGGGGCTGACTGGGTGAGCCAAGCCCATCAGGTCCCCCCACGGATCCAAGGAGGCCTGTGCTGCCTAGACACCCAAGGCTGGAAATCACTGTGAGGCCCTGCGGTGACGGGGGCGGGGCCTGTGCAGGGGCGGTGACAGAGGCGGGGCCTTCGCGGGGCGGTGGTGGGGGGTATGAGGGGCGGGGCCTTCGCCGGGGCGGTGAGGGCGGGGACTGCGCAGGGCCGAGGAGGCGCCGGTGAGACCCCGTTGGGCCTTCTGCATGCGTGAGTCTATCCCTGATGGCCTCTACTGTGCTCTCAACAGACCCCCACCCGCCAGAGCTCACCACTAAGACAGACAGGCTGGGCAGGAAACACACAGCCTCCTCTAGGACTCACTTTATTTGGGAGAGGCGTGGGGAGGGCTTTAGGCCTGTTGTGCCCGGAGGAGAGCTCGCAGTTGGCCGATCTGCCAGTCGACACTGGAGCGCGCGGTGCCCCCCAGGGCCTCGTACTGCTCCACGCTGTGTCCGTAGTCCCACACGTGGTTCACGTCTCCCGAGAACAGGGGGCTGGGGGGGAAGGAGGAGGTGGGCCAGGACCTCTCGGCCAACCCAGTCTCAGGGGGCCTGGGCTTGCCTCCCAGCAGATGGGGGGAAAGACAGGAAGTGGGGGCGCACCTGATGGTCTGCAGCTCCTGCAGTGACAGCTGATTGAGGGCGACCCCCTTGGTCTCGGCCATGAACACGGCTTTCCCGGAGGCCTCGTGGGCCTGGCGGAATGGCATCTGGGAGAGCCGGGTAGGAGGGTGGTGCTGACTCAACTTTCTCCATCCCTTGTTCTGATGGGGTGCTGGCGCCCCCATGGCCCCCCAACCCTGGCCTGGGAAACATCCCTGTCCCCTGACCCCTCCACCCTGGCTGCCCCACACTCACCCCTTTGCGGACCAGGTAGTAGGCGAGGTCAGTGGCCAGCATGTCAGGACTCAGAGCCCGTCCCATGTTCTCACGGTGAATCTGGGGACAGCAGGCCAGGCCGGCAGTGAAGCCGGGGGCCCTGGGTTCTAGAACTGCCCGCTCCAGGCGCATCCTGCTCAGTCAGGATGTCCCCTGCCTTGGGCAGACCCCCTCTCACCCACCCTGTCCTGCTGTCTGCTTGAGCCACCATTTCCTAACTATTGATAAGTGTTAGCTGATCTTTAGAATGCATCAGAATCACCTGGAGGATTGATTAGACTATAGATTGTGTGGCCTATCCCAGAGCCTGTGATTCAGCGGGTCTGCAGAGGGGCCTCGGATTGCAGGTCTGTCAAGTTCTCAGGTGATGCTGATACTGCTGGTTCTGGGACCACACTTTGAGAACCACTACTTTAGAGACATACCCTGAACTATATTTAGAAATGAAATCATATGAGGGGGATTTGCTTAAAAATAATGGTGGACGAGGTAGTGGGTAAAGATAGTTGAATCGAGAATGGCCATGAGCTGATTGCTGTTTAAGTGGAATGCTGTTACTATGTAGGGGTGTGTGCATGTGTGCATGCTCAGTCGTGTCCAACTCTTTGTGACCCTTTGGACTGTAGCCTGCCAGGCTCCTCTGTCCATGGGATTTCCCAGGCAAGAACACTGGGGCGGGTTGCCATTTCCTCCTCCAGGTGATCTTCCCAACCCAGGTCTCCTGCATTGGCAGGCGGATTCTTTTACTGCTGTGCCATTGGGGAAACCCAAGGGTCATCATACATCCTCTCCACTGTTGTAGGTTGAATTCTCCCATAGTAAGTGGTTAAAAAAGAAATCTGGTCGGGTCAGTTGAGGGGGCTCCTTGGATCTAACCCACTTCCATTCTCCTGCAGCAGCTTAAGTGTGTCTCTTCATTGTTCCCAGGGTAGGACCAAGCACATACCCCCTCCCTCTGCCCCATGTCTTCCGGACCCACCCACCCCTGCCTTCTCTCAAGATCACCCTCCTGGCACACCACCCCCAAGTTCAAGAGCCTCGGGGAGAAGAGGTGTATCTTGCCTGCAAGGTAGAGATGACGCCAGTGGCCACTTGGAGGACGGCACTCATGGTGTCAGACACTTCAAACACGGCTTCCTTGTCCTCCTGGGAGACATGTGGCAGGAAGTAAGGGCCCAGGAGCTGGGTCCCCATGGAGGCACCCCCACTGCCTCCCACTAGGAACACACAGCACCTCATAACCCCGCACTGAGGGAGAGAGAGCTCTCAGGGTGGACAAGGGCTGGGTGTACACAATGAGAGGTGGCAATTCTGTGGTGCCCCTGCCCGGATGAGCCAGGACCCCGAGAACTGGTGTGTGAGGTAGAACAGGTGGGTCCCAAACCTGTAAGTCCTTGTTGTAGGTGCTCGGAAGTCCCTTGAGTGTCATCAGGAGCCCAGCACACTGTGGGGAGAGGGAGCACTTCAGAGCCTGTCCGGGAAGTTCCCTCTGGACCCTCGGGTCAGTGCTGAGGCCATGCCCCCTTCCCTGCCTGGCTCACCCGCCCAAACACTCGCCCCGCCTTGCTCCGGATCAGCTCCAGGCTATCTGGGTTTTTCTTCTGGGGCATCAGGCTGCTTCCGGTGCTGGAGACAGAGATGTTGGGGCTGAAGGGGCTCCCACGCCACTTGGCTGGTCTGCTGGGCAGCTCTGCCCGGGGTGGGGGTAGGGAGGAAGCGAGCCCTGCAGGGGGTGCAGAGCTGGGTGAGGGTGGGCACAGCCTCACCTGTAGGCATCTGAGAGCTGCACGAAGCTGAATTCCTTGGTGCCATAGAGGATGAGATCCTCAGCCATCCTGCTGAGGTGGGTCATGCACAGTGAAGCCCAGAACAGGAACTCGGCTTGTGAGAGAAAAGCGAGAGCAAGCTGTCTGCTCACCAGGCCTGTCTTGCTGCTCACCCAGCCTGGAGAGGCTCCAGGTGGGCCATACGGGGGTGGCAGGAAGCATGGACTGCAGCCCAGAAGGCTCCTCTGTCCATGGGATTTCCCAGGTAAGAATACTGGAGTGGATTGCCATTTCCTCCTCCAGGGAGTCTTCCCGACCTAGGGATTGAACCGGAATCTCCTGCTTGGCTTCCAGGACTCACCCACAAAGTCTCGCTCACTGGTGGCATCCATGCTGTTGAGAGTTATGGCCTCAAAGTCCAGTTCTGAGCGAGGTGGGAAAGGGAAGGCAATAGGGCTGGGCTGGAGGGCTGGGAGGGGACTTCTCCCTTCCCTGAACCAGGTTGCCCAGCCACCTCCCCCTGGACCCCTTCCCAGGGAGGCAGAGTAGGGAGGGGCAGGAGTTGGGGAGGTCTCTTGTACAGGCTCCAGGAGGGAGGCGGGAGTCCTGAGTCTCCCCGGCACCACGCGCCCCTAGCATGGCCTCCCCAGGCCTCTCTAGCCTCATGTCCACAGAAACAGACCAGAGCCTCACCCAGACCCCTGCCCTCTCTAGGTGTGTGTCTGTGCGACCTGGCAGGTGCTGAGGGTTGCCTCCCGGGAAAGGAGGGGCAGGGTGCCTCACCTGCTCGGAGCAGCTCCCGGTCCACACCCAGGGGGTTGCCTGCAATCGCCCCGCTGCAGAGTGGGTGGGGTACTGAGTGACCAGCGCTCCCGCAGGCGGGCCCTGGCCGTACACACACGCACATGCATGCTGAGTGCTGGCTGCCAGGGCCAGAGCCTGGTCGGCTTGGGAGCCAGACACCTGTCCCCTCAGGTGGGGAAACAAAGCTGGCTGGCTCTCCAGAGAGCCCTGGCTTTTCTCTGACACACTTGTTGTCCTCCTCATCTTAGAGCTGAGGTCCCCTTCCCACCCTGGGCAGGGAGGCTGATCGCCTGGCTTCCTGTCTGCCTCTGTCCTTCCTGGCTCCTCCTCTTCTGCTGAACCCCTAGGACTATGCTAAGTAGGTGGCAGGAACCCCACCCCACTCTCAGAGCACTGGACCCTGCTCACCTCCCCAGGGGCAGGACATTGATCCGCTTCCGCACCTCCAGCAGCCTTTCAGAGTCTCTGGTCAGAGCCACGGCATGGCTGTGGAAGGCCAGGAGGCCAGAGGGTCAGGGTAGCCTGGCCTGGCCCCTCCCCTCTGCCACACCCCCTCATCACATCCTCCATCATGCATCTCCATCATGACCCCTCTGACCTCAGGATCCAGTGGCTCCAGCGGATGGGCTGAGCCCTTTGCAGGTGTGTGTACCCTGGGAAGAGGACATCACGTTCCCTGCGGGGAAAAGCAAGGACAGGGTGTCTGAGGGGCTCTCAAGATTCAGGTGAGGCCTGCCTGTCACACTTGGGACCCTGCAGGCCTGGGCCCCTCTCGGGAACAGCAGGGCAGGCCCGCCAAGGATCTGCCTGTTGACCTCCCCAAGACAAACATGGTGTCAGTGAAGGTTGGGAAGCAGGCAGTGTGCTGGGTCGTGGCTATGGGGCCTCCAGGGGGTGAGTGTAGGACCAGATGTAGATCACACCTTCAGCTCCCGCCTCTGCACCTTGGCAGCAGATCTGGGCAGGGGCCAGGGCAGGGAGGAAGGTGCACGGTCGGCACCACTGGCAGTGAGAGGCTGAGTCTGTGAGCATGAGAGGAGCCCTGGAGGAGCCCAGAAAAGCTGGGAGCACTTTATCATTGGCTGCACAGTAGCAGAGGTGCTGTGGGTGATGGTTCTGGTTTGTTAAAACTAACGACTTTATTGAGATATAGTTAATATACCAATCACCCACTTAAAGTGTACCATCACCCCAAGAAAGAAACCCTCATTCATCAGCAGTCACTCCCTGTTCTCCCGACACCTGTCTCCCACAGGATGACATTTCTGGGCCCCTGTTTTCCCCTAGTTGTGAAGTCAGTGAAACCAGGGTCACCAGGAGTTGGGACAAGGAAGGCTCAACCCCGTCTCTGACACAAGTAGACTCTTCTCAGCAGTCATGTCAGCTTTGGGATGAGGTCAGTGGGAGGCAGCCCTCAGCTCTGTCCTTTGCCTGCCTTGCTGGGCAGAGACAGGGGACCTGAGGTTCAGGCAGCTGAGAAGGGACTCTGGTGCCCCAGCAAGCCAGTCCCTTCCTCAGGCTTCAGGGCACCTGCCTGGTGCCTTAGCCTCCAGCCTGTGAATCCACAAAGGGTGAGCTCTCCTGCCTGTCGAGCTGGGCCAGCTCAGGGTAGGCGATGCTGAAAGAAATGGCCCTCTGCTGGCTGCTCTGCCTCACTTGGCCCAGGAGTTCTGGGGCTCCCAGTAACCCAGAGCCTGGCCCCCCTGCCCTCTTCACCCCCACCACTTAGGTCTGGCATTCGGGCTGCCCATCTGGGGGGAGCAGAGACCTTGGCTGCCCTCCTGGCCCTCTCTGCCACCTGGTGACCCCGGGACTCACGCCTCTGCCCGATCCACCATGGTTCTGATGAGTTCGCAGAGGAGGGCTGAGAGCGTGGAGCAATTCTGCCGCATCCACAGCCTGAGGTCAGTGACCACCTGTGGGGAGGAGGAGCTGGCACTCAGGGACTCAGCCCTAATTCTGCTCCCTGGAACCCCAAGGTTGGGAAGGCCCCGGGTGTGGGGGGTCAGGGAGGTGGCGGCACCTGGTCATTCCGACTTCGTCCCGTGTGCAGCTTCCCCGCGGTTTCACCAATGAGCTCCTGGGAGTGGAGGGAGGCATGCAGTTGGGGTCTGCCTGCTCACAGCCCAGTGGGGTTAGCCCAGGCAGCTGCACTTCCTCCCTGGCCTGTGACCCTCCCTCCCTGGCCTGGGGTCCCCCAGATCTGCCCAGTCTCTGCCATCTCTGCTGATGCCTCCTGCTCTGAGGTCCCAGTGATGAAGCGAACAGAGGTGGTGTTTATGCTCCAAGTGGCCCCAGGCAAGGCAGAGAGGGGAGGGGTAGGGGATGAGACAGTGGGTGTCGCACCTTCAGACGCCGCTCATTGGCCGTATGGATGTCCTCATCATTGGGGTTTAGTTTGAAGGTGCCCTGAGCCCACTCCTCAGCTACCTGCAGAGATGGCAGCAACACAGTGGGTCAGGAGGGTGGGCATTGGCAGCTGAGTCCTGGCAGCACTCCTCCCTTGGGAGTATCTCAGGTCCAGAACACCTTTCTCAGGAGCCACAGGAGCACAGGGGCATTGAGGGATGAAGAGAGACGGTCAGCCCTGCACGTGGTTGAAGGGCACCTCTCTAGGCACCTGATCACTACCAGCAGAGATCCCTAGCCTGTCATCTCAGGATGTTACTGCAGCCTGTACTCAGGGATTTGGTGAAAGCCTGGGTCCATGGCAAGGGGTGAGGGGCGTGCTCTGGGGTGGGCCTGGGAGTGTGGAGAGTACCTTGTCCAGGCCATGGAGTATCTGGTCCATCTCGGCTTTGGTGAGGAGCCCCGCCTTCTCCAGGCCCCGGCTGTAGGCTTTGCTGCCTTGCACGTCCACCTCCCAGAGGTGCCGGTCGTACGTGATGGATGAGTTGAACTTCTCCATGATGGGGTCCACTGAGCCGACAAACCGGCCACCCCATAGCTTCCCGCTCTGGCCAGAAGGGCAGAAGCGATTAATCTCCTCCCGCCTTGAGAACAATGCCTCCCACAAAGAGCCCTCAGGAGAGTTAGCCAGTCTGATGGCAGTGGGAGCTAGTGGGCAGGGTTATTCTCACTGGACAGATAAGGAAACTGAGGCTCAGAGAGGGTCAGGAACTTGCCCAGAGTCACTCAGGGGGTGAATGTGGGAACATGACTGGACACTGAAGTTAGGGTTCTTTCCCATCATGGCGCACTGCTCTGGGGAGATGGTGGCAGGCACCCTGAGACCACAGGCAAACTTCTGGGACCCTGACTGCCAGTGACCAAAGTGAGAAGTCACTCTAGAATCCAGCTCTGATGTATCAGGGACAGTGACAATTATACCGGGTAACATACATCACATTCTCACTGTGTACCAGGCACCGTTCTCGTTGCTTGGCACACACCAACCACAACCGTGCAAAGTGGGTACCCATCCTGTCCTCCTACAGAGAGGGAAAACTGAGGCCCAGAGAAGCTCTGTAATTTGTCCTTGCTGAGCATGGCAGAGCCAGGACCGCAGCCCTGCAACCGGAAGTCAGAGCCCTGCTCTAAACCCCACACTCACTCCACCAGTGCCTCTCGGCTGGCTCTGCTGTTCTGAACATTCGCTGCAGGGACAGGTAACGAGGCACCCAAGGGGCTCCATCAGTCTCCAGTGAGCTGTATCTCCCTCCCACGCCTGGGGAGGGACCTAAGGTCCCAACTCACCTTACCTCTGGAGGGCACCCCCAATACACCCATTATCACTGGCCTTATAGGAGGTCACTAGCTGACCTGAGTCCCAGGAGTCAAGGGTAGAGGGATGGGGCAGAGGGTGTAGGCCAGGACATGGGACAGATTGGGGAGAGGGTGCAGAACCCCTGAGGGGCACACCCCAGTTTGCCAAGGATGGGAGCAGAGTGGTCCGGGGTGGAAGGGGGCATGTTACTTCACTGGCATCTTTTCTGTTGCGGGGGTGGTTTACAGTGGCCACTGAGGACATATGTTCTCCTCTGTCCCCCTGCAATGTCCCAGACTTCTGTTAGCCACCTAACCATAGGCCTTTATGTAACCTCTCTAATGTCAGGGTTGCCCCTCTACACAATAGGAATAATAATAGTATTTATCTGGTGGGGTTGTTGTGAGTTTTCAATTAGATTAAGCTAATTGCATACACAGCACAGTGCCTGGTACTCAGTAAATTCTAGATATTACTGAGGGAGGGGCCGAGGACTACCAGGGGTTAGGGTGTGCCTTAGCTCCACTCCTGTTCTCTGCATGTCCCCCTGGACCCTCCACGACCACCCCAGGCTGGGAGCTGACGCTTCAGTGCCCAGCAACATCAGCTGCCAGAGGACTCTGCTCTGCAGATGCAGTCTCTGCCCTTCCTGTGAGCTGGACCCGCCCCTCGCCCTCATGCTGCCCAGCCAAGCCCAGATTTCCAGCAAAGCACCATGTGGGGCCCCAGTCCTCACCACTGGGGCCTGAGGGCCTCGGCCAGCCATTCAGGATGCAGAGCCAGGCTGCCCTTCAGCTAGGCGTCACCTGGCATCCCCTCCCCAGCAGGGCCCTGGACTCCCTTCATGGGTTGTTAGTAATAACAGCTATTTAACAACTGGGGCTGCAGCCAAACCAATTAGTGCCAACCCACAGGACAGCCTGGGGCAAGCAGAGGTCGCCCAGTGCCCTGGTCTCCTGAAGGCAGCCCATTCTGCAGTGGAGCTTGGGGCCAAGCTCCTACCCTGCTGGCAGGCGTAAAAGGACTCCAGGGGGATGTCAGAGAGAGATGCCACCACCTGCACACCGAGGGAGGGGTGAGGTGGCAGGAGAGGGCACTGCTGTGAACCAGGGCACAGTTGGGCCAGAAGGATGTGAGGGGTGAGGGGGCAGGGACGTTGGTTGGCTGAGATGAAAGAGCAACAGCTATTGTTATTATTTTTAATTTTGCCAAGCATGCAGCTAGTGGGATCTTAGTTCCCTCAACCAGGGATTGAACCCTAGCCCTCAGCAGTGAAAGCTGGGAGTCCTAACCACTGGACTGCCAGGGAATTCCCAGCAATAGTCAATTTAGAACACATAGGAAATACCAGTGTTATCCCTCTTAATGTCATTAGCCACAGTTTATTAACACCTACTATTGCTTGGCCCTGTGCTAGGCATTTCCAGATGCCGTTATACCCTCTATGAAGTTATCCCTATTTTACAAATGAGGAAATATGCTCAGGGCGGTTGAGTGACTGCTTCAGAAACCAAGTCTGTTTGGCTGCCATGACCCAGAAGCTAGCCCTCTGCCATGACCCAGAAGCTAGCAGGGCAGACAGTCTTAACCCATTTATTCAGTAAACAGGCCCACAGAGGAAGTGACTTGCCAGCTAATGGGTGCCAGAGGGGTCTGGAACCCACACCTTGTGCTTCCCAGGCCCAGGGTTCCCTTCTCGGCATCAAGCAAACAGCCCCTTTTACCTGAAAGTTTCAAAGCAATGACCTCACCATCCGGTACCTCACAGAGGAAGCAGACAGCTAATATTCTCCCCATCAGCCAGGTAAATCGAGGCCCAAGGAAAGGGATCTGTGCCCCAGACTCCTGCCACTCGGTCAGGGAGAGAACCCAGGAGTCCTCTGGCTCTGAGGGGGAGAGGCCAGTGGCACCGGAGCCACAGGGCACACGATTCCCTGCCTCCTGGCTCTTAACAAACACAGGAGTGCGGTGGCCTTGGCTGCGCGGGGACAGCTGCTAAGGCCGGGGAGGGGCGCAGGACGGGAGGGGTGGGGCGGGGGGAGGGGTGAGTGGGAGGGAAGAAAGCAGTGAAGACGTGGGGAGGCTGAGTGAGTGGGAGGCACCTTTCCCCGCCAGGCCCAGAGCGCTGTCAGGTCAGGTGAGGTCAGAGCCGCTTTCCGCAGGAGTGCGCGTTGGTGGGTTTGCCACACAGGCTGGGGAGGGATGAGGGACGGGGGAGAGCAGATGGCGGTGGGGACACCAGGAAGAAGGGACAAAATTCTCTTCCGGGCTCTGGCAGGTGCGCCAGGGGGTACCCACTGCCTGGACCCAAAGAGGACAGTACCCCAGGGCGGCAGGCGCAGGTCACGCCCCGGCTGGCTCCCAGGGCGCCCCTCGTCCCCATTTGGAGGCTTGGAGGACGGGCGCCCCCGAGGGCCCTCTCACCTCCGATGCCATGTTGGGCGGTTCCTTGTCCTCCGGGAGCCTAGGTCCTCCGGGTCTAAAAAACAAGGCGGGACTGACGACCTCCTAGGCCACCGGGCGGGGTCCCCCGGGCAGGTCCGGCACCGGGTTGGGGCACCGCGCCTGGCGAAGGGCAGTCAGTGGAGGAGGCGGACGTGGGCAGCGCACAGCGCGCTCTCCCGGGTCGTCTGCGTCCTCCGCTCCCGCCCGTCGGGCCAGTCCGGCCGCCGCACACTTACGCCGCCCAGGCGCGCCGCGAGTCTCTTGCCCAGCCACTGGGCTGGGCTTTTCTGGCTGGGAAATCGTCAACAGCGGCCCGGCGCTGTCCCCGCCCCCATCGGCGGGCTCACCAATCCCAGGCTGTCCCGCCAGGTGGGCGTTGCCTCCTCCCTCCAATCCTGGTTGTGGGCGGAACCGTCTCCGGAGCGGATTTGGGCTGAGCGGCCCCACTGAGAGCGTAAGGGACTGGGAGGGTGGGGCCTGGGCGATGGTGCTCTAGGCTGCAGACTGTTCCGGGCCCTGGAGGGAGATCCCGGATAGGGGTAGAGGTAAAGACTCTGGGCCGCGCCTGGCGGGCTCACTGGACGTGGAAGGTGAAAAGCCACGCCCAATTCTTCATTCATTCAACAAACTCATACTCAGCACCTCCTGTGTGGTAGGTACAGTTTATTAGACACTGAAGAAAAAGAAATGAGCATAAGAAATGATGCTTGCCTCAAGAAGTTCATAACAAAGCATGGACAAGGTGTGCAGCGGGGCAGCGCAGTGGGGCGTTTATCTTGGAGTATTCAGGAAAGATTTCCTTGACATTAATTATTCAACAGAAATGATAGCCTGGGTTCTAGGGATTAGGGGGCCTCGAACTTCTGCTCTGGAAGTTCTACATTCTGGAGGAGATGTCCTCTGAGTTGGGTCTTGGAAGATGAGAGTTTGTTGTTCAGTCGCGAAATCTGACTCTTTGGGACCCCGTGGAGTGCAACACTCCGGACTGCAGCACTCCTCTGCCTCCACTATCTCCCGGAGTTTGCTCAAATTCCTGTTCATTGAGTCGTTAGCTCAGCGAAAAGGGGAGGGGTTAGAACATTCCCTTTAGGGGATGGGCAGCCTGGGCAAAGTTCTGGAGGCCAGAGGCCAGAAAGTAAAAGATCTGCTTGGAGAACAGGAAACCATTAGAGTGGCTATAACAAAGGGTTGGGGCTTGAGGATGGGGGTGGGGAGGAGAAGTGGGAAGTAGGTTGGGGCAAGTTTGTAAACGGCCTTGAAAGTCAACTGAGAAGGTTTGGACCAATAGCTGGAATACCTCGTGGGTTGAAGATTTTTAGCCCTCACTAAAGTGTGGGATTACTTGGAGTTCCTAGAATGCATAAAGCTGTTGCAAGGTTTTCTAAATGCTGTTCCCTATGCCTGGAAAACCCTTCCCTCCCTGTCTTCCTACTCTCATCCATCAATATTGCAGCCAGTGTTGGAAAGACTCCCCACTGATCTAGATGCCTAGCTCTGGGCTCCTGTATGCTCCCAGGAAAAGAGGGAGACTGGGAGGGAAAGGAAACATTCTTAGATCATGACATCTCTGGAGCATCTGCAGAAATCCAAAGCTCTGGCTCCCGCCTGAGGGAAGAAAAGGTTAAGGAAGAAATTTGGAGATAGCCGGAAGCATTGCCAGTATATAAATAGAACAACAAACAAAATGACAATGATAGCTAATACTTCTTGACTTCTAATTGTCTAATACTTCTTGACTTCTAATTGTGTCCCAGGCTCTATCTATGCTGAACATATTTTATAGTGATTATGTACTTAGATCCTCACAACCACCCTCTATGGTCAATGCTATAATTATTCCCATTCTGCTGATGAGAATACTGAGACTGGGAGTCACAAAACACCCAGCTAGGAAGTAGCAGAGCTGAGAATGACCTTCAGGAGTATGACCACAAAGCCTGTGTTCTGTGCAGGCAGCATCCATCTGGGGAGCCTTGACCCCAAGCAAATCTGTGTTCATTTTTTTTTGCCAGCTGGGTGGTCCAGGACTGTTCAGACAATGAATCATACCCATTTTCAGCTGAGAGCTGAGTGCCATATGGAATTTACCGTCCTTGGGAGAGTGAAAACTTCGTCTGATCTCTCTCCCCTGAAATGTCCACATTGGTACAGCAAAAGGGTCTGGAAGAATTTAGTGTAGAACAGGGAGAAATCCCTAATGTTGGCAGGAGACAGGCGGGGTTGGAGTTGACCAGAGAAGAGTGAGAATCCTGGCTCGGACACTTCCTGACCACTCTGTGAGCTTCACTGTCCTCTCTGTGAGTCGGGCCGATCATAGTGCTTAATTCTCAGAAATTCCTGAGAGAAGTGAATGAGACTGTCAGGCGAGTGTAAGCTCCTCGGTTCTTTGTCTCGTCACAACAAAGATTTGGAGTGACGGACATTAAAGCCCCTTGGAGGGTCACAGCTCTCGGAGGACAGACTGTGTTATAGCTCTTAAATAAATCAGTGTTACAGCTCTATTTATTTAGATGATAGCAGGAAAATCCATCTTCGAGGCATGAGGGCACGTCAATTCAAAGACGGGAAGAGAAGAGCGCCCCATCGAGTGGGAGAGAGAGAGAGAGAGAAGAGGGCTTTGGCTCCTCTTTTTATATGTTTTTTTTTTTTCCCCCCTGGGCCTGTCCTATGCAAATTGGGCTTAGGCAGGAGCGTTGTTTGTTTTACCTGAGGTTCTCACTCAGGTTCTCCGACCTTCCTTTGTTCTATTTTCACAGGCTTTCCCTTCCAGGTCTTTTAGCCACCGCCATTTTGGACTCCTTTTCCGTATTCTAACTACCTAACAAGACCATGCTAACACCATACCTGGTATGGTAACACCTACATATGTACCTAATGATAGGTATCTAATGATAGGTACCTAACACCTGGTACATATCCTGAAGGAGATTTAGTGAGGATTTGATGAGTGTACAGTTGTGAAAGGCTCAGATCAGCTCTCTGGCAGCTTGTAAATCTGGCAGCTAGCAAATCTTAGTATTCTAGACTCTCCCTGGGTGACTTCACTTTAAAGCCTTCAATTTCTACTCAAACCTTCACTAACTCTATCTCTGATTTTCTTCTGAGCTCTAAACCTGAACGCTTTAATATTCAACAGGATATTTCTCCTTGGAGGACATACATGAAGCTTAGCTCATGTTCTAGCCCTTTGTATATCCAGTACTTAATACCTCTGCCTAAAAAGTGAGTTGTTAAGAAAATAAAACAAAAACTATTTTCTAGGGTAACGTGCTTTGGCGGCGGGGGGAGAGAACATAGGCAGCGTCAAATTAGGAATGTTGCAGGGAGGCTCTGAGTGGGGACAGGCCAGGCAGGAATTTCAGCTATGTTGCCTGGGTTACCTTTTCATGCAGTCTCCTTCTGGGCAGTCTTCCCTTGGGATTGGGCCTCTCTCCTGACTACTTGGCTGTCCCCATGGGATAGATTGGGTGGCTGCATATGGCCCCCAAAGTCTTAGAGGAGCATCTGTTGGAGAAACAAGTTTAGCCATCTTATCATGGGGCCCTCAGAGGCCTCTTCTGTGGAAGCCCATCCTTGAAGCCTTGGACTTGTGTGTTCTTCCCAGCTCCCAGTTCAAACACCCCTGGCTTTGGGACGCCTCTCCACCTCATTAGTCATCCCCTCCTCTGTTCCATAGCGTCTAAACACAGGGTATTGTAGTTATTGATGTCCAGAGCTCGTTCCCAACTAGGCTGGCAGCCAGCCAGGGCAGGAGGTGTGTATCATTCATATTTGTATAATCACTACCCAGTGGGCCATCAGTACATGTTTGTTGAGTGAATAACACAATGGGGACTCTCCATATGAATTAGGCTATCTGGGTTTGGGTTGACATTTTATTTACTTGTTGATTTTTAAAGTAAATTAATTGTTTTAAAAATACTTTTGTAGGGAGTTCCCTGGTGGTCCGGTGGTTAGGACTCAGTGCTTTCATTGCTGTGGCCCTGGGTTCAATCTTCAGTCAGGGAACTAAGATTCCACAAGCCATGTGACTTGGCCAAAAAAATTTTTTTTTCTATTTTGTAGTTTTTATAATAACATGTAAAAAAGTAAAATAAAATAACATGTATATTGACATTTTAAAAATTGCAAATATGTAAAGTTAAGTGTTAAAAATTCCCCTCACTTCCCTTCCAATGCAGGTGTCACAGGCAAATACCAGTAAAAACCATTTTAACAACTTTATTGATATATAATCCAAATATCTTACAATTCACCTATTTAAAAAACTTTGTTTTTTTAGTAAATTCACAGGGACGTGCAACCATTACCACAATCTAGTTTTAGGACATTTTTGTATCTCTCCAAAGAAACTCAGTACTCATCAGCTTCCCATCACCACCTCTAGCCTCTCCCAACCCTAAGCAGCAATTACCAATCCACTTCCTCTCTAAATGTTTTTTTTTTGCCTTTTCTTGGACATATCATATAAATGGAATTATATAATATGTTGTCTTTTGTGTCTGGCTTCTTTCACTTAGCATGTATTTGAGGGTCATCCATGTTGTAGCATGTATAAGTACTCCATTCCTTTTTATTGTTAAATAGTATTCCATTGTATTAATACTGTGTGTTACATTTATCCAGTCATTAATCACTATTAGCAATTTAATACCCTTCATGTATTTGTTCAGATTTGCCTGGGTTTAAGTCCCTACAGGCCTAGACGAGTGACTCTGGGTAAATTATAATCTCTCCAAGCTTGGTTCAGTTTCCTCAGCAGTAAAATTTGGATAACAAAGGAAACTACATAATAGAGTGTCATGACTGTACTGTCACAGTAATTATTATTTGTTGAGCACTCAGTATGTGCTAGGCACCTTAGATATCTAACAGATCCATGACTTATACACTAGGGAATTAAGATTAGAAGAAGTTACATAAACTACCAAGGTTACTCCCAAGGTTACCCCTAAGAAAGTGATGGAGGTAAATAGAATCACAGGCTGCTTGGAAAGCCTGCACTGTTAACTGTTAAAATCATGGAATAGCAAAGCACTTACCAAGAACCTTGCAAAGAGAATGTTTAGTAAATGGTAATTGCTATAACTATAAAAAAGTGGGAAAAGATTAGCAATTGACTCATTGTCTAAAGACACCAACCGCCCACTTCCCTGGTGGTCCAGTGGCTAAAACTCCATGTTCCCGGTGCAGAGGGCTCTTGTTTCATCCCTAGTTTGGAAACTAGATCCGGCATGTCGCAACAAACACCCAGAGAGGCGGAATGAATGAATGAATGAATAAAATTTAAAAAGATAGCATCTTAAAAAAACAAAAGACACCTGTCATTCTCATTTTTGGCATATTTCCTTCCAGTCTTAAAGGAATATTTCAAACATAGCAAAAATCCAGAAGATAATAGACACTGATGGTTCTGTTGATGTCTTTTTTTAAGAGCACAAAACTTAGTAGATTAGGTGGTTCTAGCGCCAATACTCTTAGATATTTTTCCCCCATGCTTATTTTTCCTTAAGTTACTAGTCATACCACATCATTTTCCATCTTTTAAAAATCCTATCTTGAGCATTTCCCCAGCATATAAATTATGCTACATGATTTCTCATGTTACATATATTATACTGTATGCGTGAAACAAGATTGATCAATTCCTCATTGCTGAGTATTTACGCTCTATCTCAGGAACATTATCGTTACACATTGATCCTTCTTCAAGTATCGGATAATTCCCTTTCAGCAAATGCCTAGAAAGGCCGAAAGGTCGGAGACTGTGCTTCTCATTAAGGTTCTTTACACTTCCCTGCTAAGTAATTCCGATGAATGGGAAATAGAAGGAGGCTGAGGTTTGTTCCCGCCCCCCCCCCTTTCAGAATGTTTTATTCAAGTATAACACACATACAGAAAAGTGCACCTATGCATGCAGCTCACTGGATTTTCATAAACGGTTCGTTCGGAACACACCGCGTACCCAGCACCCAGGTCCTGAAATACTGCGTTTCCAGCAGCCCCGGACCGCCTCGCCCCGCGCCATCGCTACCATCCGAGGGGTCTTTAACGCCGGAAAGACCTGCTAATCCGATTATGTCTTTGGTAACTTACTAAAGTAAGTTAATACTATTTCTGTACAAACTAGACAACGAAAACGTGAGCTTAATGTTCTCGCAAACGCTTAACATTCTGATTCCGAGCCACGCGAAGAGCGCAGGGATTCAAACGGCTAAGAGGGGCCCGCCCAGCTCGCGGCCCCGCGGGGGTCCTCCAGGCTCCCGGCGTGCATCGCGGCGATCCCGGCGTGCATCGCGGCGCGCGGAGCCGGCTCCAGGGTGTTCGGCGTGGAGCCGGGAGCCGCGGCGAGGCGGCCGGGAGCTTGGCGTGTGCTGATGACCCGAGGAGAAGAGGCGGAGGCGATATGGAAGTGTAAGTGGTTCGCGGGCGCGTAGCCGGCTTTGGACCGACGTTCACAGCTCGGGACGTCTCGGTCCTGGGAGCCGGGAGACGTGGGCCTGGGGCGACCTCTCGTCGCGGCGCGCCGTGAGGAAGGGGCTCTCGCTCTGGCTCGCTGATCTTCGCGCCCACTCCCACCGCGTGCCCAGGTCGCGGGGTCGCGAGTCAGTTGGCTCAGCTGCCTTTAAGTGCCTATTCCCTCCCTCATCCACTCACTCTTGTTGCAAGGGTCACCGTGGGGAGCCAGGATCAGTGTCGGAACCGAGACTGAGGTATAAAGCCCCGGGTCCGGCCTGGAGGTACCAGGAGGAAAGATGGGTAAATCCTGGGGGGGAGCTTTGTTTAGGGGCCGTGGGCTCCTGGGGAAGCCTTAGTCAGAAGAAGTGCTCTCCGAGTTTGATGGGAAGTTTGTGTGTTTAGCCCTGTGTGTGTGTGTGTCTCGAGGGTAAAAGCCATTCTAACAATTTTAACTCCGCATAGCCTTTTCCGTGTCTGCTCATTGTTCCGCGTGCAAATGGTAGTTTTTACGCCTATTGTGTAATGAATTTTTCCATGGTTGACATTAATTTATTTTGTTGTTTAGACGCTCGGTCGTATCCGACTCTTTGCAACGCCATGGACTGCAGCACGCCGGGTTTCCCTGCCCTTCACCATCTCCCGGCGTTTGCTCAAACTCATGTCCATTGAGTCGGTGATGCTATCCTACGACTTCCTCCTCTGTCGTCCCCTTCTCCTGCCTTCAGTCTTTTGCAATATCAAGATCTTTTCGAAGGAGTCGGCTCTTCACATCAGGTGGCCGAAGTATTGGAGCTTCAGCTTCAGCCCTTCCAGTGAATAGTCAGGGTCGATTTCCTTTATGTTAGCTTATAGTCATCCCCATATTGTGTGTTCTTTGGCACTGATTAATACTTATATTTTCCTTTTTGTTTTTGTGCCTCATGTTTAATGTCTACATGTACTAGTGTTTTTCAGGCTTAAAAAAAAAGCACAGTAGGTCTATGTAAATGAAAGCTTCCTAAAACAATACCATACACTCTGATACTGTCTTCTCTTTTATTAAAATAGAATCTTAACCCACTAAATTGATTTTGCAGTCCACTAATGGGATTTAATATGAAACTTGAAAAAACATGCAAGTATATTACTCTAGTCCAACCCATTATCAGTTTTTCCCTTTTCACTAAGCGTTTCCTGTCAGCATACAAACCTGTTTTAATTTATCTGTCTTAAGAAAGATCCCTTGTCTTACCAAACTCTCCCCATGGATGGAGGCAGTCCTGGTCCTCTCGCTGTGACTCACTTGGGAAGCCAAGGCAGGCATGGACAGGTGAAAAGGGCTGGATGGTGACCTGGAGTAATTTATGAGTGGGTGACACTGAGACTTCATTTCACACATACACATTTTTAAAAATGCTAAAAGTATGGCCAGACCAGGGGGCAGGGGCAGTCATTCTCATACACTACTGATGATAATATAACTTGATTCAGTTCTTTTGAAGACTCATCTGTATCAAGAGCTATAAAAATGGCCGTGGAGTGGTGGGACCAGATGCCATGATCTTAGTTTTTAGAATGTTGAGTTTCAAGTCAGCTTTTTCACTCACCTCTTTCAGCTTTGTCAAGAGACTCTTCAGTTCTTCTTTGCTTTCTGCCATAAGGGTGGTGTCTGCTTATCTGAGTTTATTGATATTTCTCCCAGCAATCTTGATTCCAGCTTGTGCTTCATCCAGCCTGGCATTTCACAGGATGTACTCTGCCTATAAGTTAAATAAGCAGGGTGACAATATACAACCTTGACGTACTCCTTTCCCAATTTTGAACCAGTCTGTTGTTCCATGTCCAGTTCTAACTGTTGCTTCTTGACCTTCATACAGGTTTCTCAGGAGGCAGGTCAGGTGGTCTGGCATTCCCATCTCTTTAAGAATTTTCCACAGTTTGTTATGATCCACACAAAGGCTTTAGCATAGTCACTGAAGGAGAAGTAGATGGTTTTTTTGAATTCTCTTACCTTTTCTGTGATCCAGTGGATGTTGGCAATTTGATCTCTGGTCCTTCTGCCTTTTCTAAATCCAGCTTGAACATCTGGGAGTTCTGGGTTCATGTACTGTTGAAGCCTAGCTTGGAGAATTTTGAGCATTACTTTGCTAGCATGTAAAAGGAGTGTAATTGTGCAGTAGTTTGAACATTCTTTGGCATTGCCCTTCTTTGGGATTGGAATGAAAACTGACCTTTTCCAGTTCTGTGGCTACTGCTGAGTTTTCCAAATTAATACTTGGTATGCATATGAATAAAGGTAAAAGTTGCTGAGTAGAAAAAAATCCCTTGTCCGTCCCCACATCTTGTCTGCCTGTGGCTCCTTTTCTGTTTCCTGTCACCAGAAAGCTTCTTAGAAGTATCGTTTACTCTATTTCTTTCCATCATTCTTTGAGTTTCCATCCTCACTGCTCTACAGAAATGGGTCTTACGTAGATTTACCTATCTTGTCAAACCCAGAAGTTGATTTTCTGGCCTCAGCTTTCTCTCCATCCCTTAGCAGTAATTGATACAGAAACTCTTGGCTTTGTGACATGCTCTCCTGGATTTCCTCCTGCCTCCAGGACTACGTCTCCGTCTTCTATCCTGGAACCCCCTTCCTTGCTTGGCTTCTAAATGTTGAAGCATTTTAGGGCTCAGTCCTGGGACCCTTTCTCTCCATACTTTCTCCCCTGGTCCTTTTACCCATCAGTATGAAAATAATTCCCTAGAATGTATTTCCAGCCCTTCTCTCTTAGCCATACACTTGCCTTGACCAGAAATCGAGCCCTGTTTCCTCACCGCTAAACCCAGCCCATTGGCCACTCCTGTCCTCTCCAACGTCAGAATGAATTTTGAATGCAATAACTTTTCACTGTCCCCACTGCTAATTTTGTTGTCAGTCTTCTCTGGTTTGGATTAGACAATAGCCTTTGGTTTTCACCCTTGCCCTGTCCCCTCCATTCTCTTTCCACACAGCAGCCAAAGTGAATTAAAATATTAGATCAAATCACTCTCTGTGTAAAAATCCTTCATTGCTTTTCTGTTGTGCTTACAGGATATCTGCATTTCTTACTAGGACCACAAGACCCTGTTTAACCTCACGCACTCACCAGCGTGGTCTCTTGTCACATGCCCTCCCCTGAACACACACACTTTGCACTGGTAGGCAAGTAACGGGTAACCCTCCAAGCCCGTTACTGCCTCCGGGCCTTTGCTTTGCTGTTCCTTCTTCCTGGTATACTTTCCCTCCTGTTCTGCCCTTTTCTTACCTCTTTGACATCTCAGGTTGAGTATCCTTTTTCAGTGTTTTTCCTCTTTGGTAATTCTGAAATAAGTCCTGCTTTTTGTCTCTCATAGAACCTTGGTTTATTTTCCCCTTAAATAATTACAAGTTACAATAATAGATGTATGTTTACTTGTCTAGTGTTTTGTCTTCCTCGTGAGAGTGTAGGCACCATGAAGGCAGGGACCAGTGTGTGTTCACCTAGCACTTAGCACCGCACCTGGCACACAGTAGGCCTTTAGTAAATATAGTCGGCCTTCTGCATTTACTAGTTTTGTATCTGTGGGTTTCACATCCACAGATACAGAGGGCTAACTGTACTTGTTGAGTGAAGTAATTAATAGTACTTCATTAGTTTAAGAAGTTAAATTAATATAAATTAATTAGCTAGTTTCTTGATTGCTTAGCATATCGATTTTCTGATTTTCCTAAGTGAAATGATTTCAGTCAAGAATTTTTTCTCCTCTAGTAACCTGCCCACAACTTCTAAGAAGTCATTGATCAGTCAAGAATTTTGTGGCTAGCAGTTTTGGGAAAATGTGGTTTTCTGAGGTAGGCATGTGGTTTGGGGGTGGCAGGGCCCCTGGAATGGGATGGTCTGGAAGCCTAACTTCAGATCTTGCCTGGTCTCCAGTATGAGGTGTGATCTCTGACAGTGTGGTCCTCAGGATCTTCAGGAGACCCCTGAGTTTCTGAGAGGGCAAATGTATTGTACCTCTACCAGGCAGTCCTAGGACCTGCAGTGAGGACGCATGGATGGAAGACTCCCATGAGTTTTTACTTTTTTTCCCTAACTACCTAGTGTATGTGAATGATACGTATAATATACACTAGAAGTTTTTTAAGGTTAAGGAATATTTATGCTTTATTTGGTTGAAAGGTAGAGTTTAAAAATGAAAACTTTTTCACCATCACATCAGATAAAAGGATACCAAATATTAATAGCAAGATTAAGTATTTGTATACATAGGTATTTGTTGTTTGACTGACTTTGTCTAATGCCTCTGGGTTATTTATATGCCTGGAAAACTTTGTATTCATCCTTGTATTCTTGAAGTTAAGATACAGAGTTAGGGAAAATGGACTTTCTTTTGTATCATCTTTTTGAAAGAGTATCAGAATTTCTTTCATCTTTCAACTGGAAATACTGATGTTTAAAGACATTAGCTAAGAGGTCCTTTCCATTAACAGGGCTGGAAAGAGGATAATTTGTTTGCTAGCTCCCAAGTGAATGCTACGCTTTAACTTGTTCATTGACTTTGAAGGTGGCTTAGTTTTCTTGGAGCAGAGTTTAGTTTTTCAGAACAGGATTTGAATCAGTAACATAGGTTAAACATAGGAGAATTTGAGCAATTCCGTTCGTCATTGTGTCTGTAAGAGCGTGTGTGACAGTTACTGGGCACTGTTTGCTTGGATTTCTTTGTGCGTGTGTGCTTCTAAGGAACATCTGTCAATAGATCATTTTGTTCTGTTTATTCAGTATTTGGTTTTCCAGAGTAGTTGTTTGTGTCCATTAAATTGACTCAGCAAGTTAAGCAGATTTTACAGGTTAAATTTCAAATAGCAAGTCAGCTAATTCATTAAGGAGCTTAAGTGACTGCCGTCCTGTAAGTCTAGATTCACACAGTCTTTAAAATTCACTTGCAATATTTGCTTTAAATATAAGTAATATCAGTGCTATTCTAAGTCCTACAATAGAGTATGAAGGGAAAAAAAATTGGAAGAGAGGGTCCTTAATTACAATTTATACTGATGTCTTTTTTAAAAAAACCTTCTGGAGTGTTTTAGTTTTACATCTCCATTTTTATCAACTTTTTACCTCATGAAATTTTAAACCCATGTAGCAGTAGCAAAAAAGAGCATTACAAGTACCTGTATGTCCTTTACCTAGAGTCACCACGTATGCATGCATTTTCTCTCCACACACACACACACACACACACACACACACACACACACTCACTCTCACTCTCTACTGAATATTTCAGAATTATAGCTGTGTCATGTTATCAGTCTTAAAAGGCATTTTCCTACGTATCTGCAACACCATCGTCACACTGGGGGAATTCAGTGCTAATGTAACCACTGTTATTAAAATGCAATCTATATTAAAATTTCACCAGTTGTCTTGATAATGTTTTAGCTAGATTTAGGAAAACATCGATTAGGATCCAGTCAAGAATCACACATTGCCTTTGTTGCCAGGGTTCTTTAACCTCTTTCACTCTAAGACAGTTTCCTAGCCTCTTTTTGTGACATTGGTATCAGGACAAATGATAGTGAGATTTGAAGAATCTGGGCCAGTGGATTTGAAGAAGGTTCCTCAGGTTGCATTTGTCTGATTATATCCTCTTAACTAGGTTTAAATTAACCACTTTTTGACTGGATTGCTCTGAGGCCTGTTTCCTTCTCAGTGCATCACCTCTTCATCATTGGTGCTGTTAAATTAGATAACTTGGTTAAGATGTCTCTCAAATCTCACCATATCCTGTTCTCAGCATCCTGCCAGTTAGTGGTGGTTACAGTAACTTCTTCAGGATAAAAACTGCATTTAAAAAAAAGTTCCCCAATACACACAATTCATTTAGGACTTAATAAAAACAGACACTATATTCATTGGGTTTTTTTGTTTTTTCACACCGATTGGCATGTGAAACTTCCCTGAGCAGGGATCAAACTTGTGCCTCCTACAGTGGAATTGCAGAGTTAACCATGGACCACCAGGGAAGCCCGATATTTTATTGACTAAAGGAATGAAGTTTTTTGCATTTACTCCATTAGTATTTAGCTGGGTAAAAAAAAATTATTACTGTCTTCCTAATAAAATATCAATGGATGAATCAGCTGTGCCCACCAGAGTGCAAGATGCAGTATTTGTTTAAAGATCCATTGTTCTCCTAGCCCCAAAACAGGTTCATGACGATACACCTGGAAGGGAGCACCTGTCCTTTGTATGTTGACTCTAGAGAAGACAGGAGATGTTCTCGGGATTCTCTCAGTTAACAGCAGGGACTTGGGCAGTGGGGCAGTACGTGAAGAGCCAGGACAGATTTCCCAGGGCCTGAAATAGTCTGCGTGACCGAGGAGGGGCCGGGGCTTGGACATGAACTTGTCACGGTGCTACCTGGGATGGGTCCACTGGTCTTGAGGAAGAATAGCATTTGTAATTCTTCTCCACCCTGTTCCAGGCAGGGCTGTTTTGGTACCCCAGAATGGCACATAGGGAGTTGTAATTCAATTTCCAGCAAAGATCATAGGAAGGCTCTTGGACTGACTTCCTGATTAAGTAGTCAAGGATGACACGTGGCTTGACTTGTCATTTCCAGTTTTAAATAAACCATGTCATGGCCCCTAATTATGCACTATCCTTCCTGTGTCAGGTTCCTTTTAAATACATTCTTTGTGACATGAATGCCATTGTGGTCATTTGCGCAAAGCCGCGCTTGATGAAGTCCTGGCTCCGCTGAATGACTGGTAACCTTTGGTAAGCCTTGTGCTGATTTGATTACTGTGCTGACAGCGCTGTGTGATGACCTGAGGTCTCGGCTGAATGCTGTGTCAACCTCTTGCTTGTTTTGCTTTATTTGTTGACTGGGGAAACCACCCATCTATTTGTCCCATGTTTTTGAAATTTTGTGTCCTTGTTTTCACCTTACAGCCCATCTCCTAGTTTAAGAACAGACAGTAATATTTTGTTGTGCATTATGTCAAATACAAACTCCTTGGTGAATTGATTCTGTATTACTGATTTCCATCCAGTTTTATTTTTTACAATCCCATAGTTATTGTCCACTTCAGTTAGTTTTTTTTTTTTTTAACTGTGTGCCCTTGAGCATGGTTTTTAATCTTTGTACCTGTTTCATCATCCATAAGGAAGGAATCATAATAGCTCCTACATCACAGGCTTTTTAATGAGAATTAAAGTGAAATGATGTCTTACAGCTTTCCTTTAGGGTGATCCTAGTAAACCACAAACTGTTACACTTTTAAAATTTGTTGTTTTCTGAAGGAAATGGCAACCCACTCCAGTATTCATGCTTGGAAAATCCCATGGACTGAGGAGCCTGGTGGGCTACAGTCCGTGGGGTCGCAGAGAATCGGACACAATTGAGCGACTTCACTTTGATCCTTAGAACAGCTTTTTGAAGTAGGAAGAGGTGGTGGTGGTAGCACAGGTAGAAGTGGTAATAGATAGTCTTTATTGAGCACTTACTGTGTTCCAGGTACTTTATGTTTCAGCTCAATCCTATAACAATCTTACGGGGTTGGCACTATAATTGCCGTTTTATAGATGAGGAAATGTAAGCGTAGAAAGATTAAATAACTTGCCCAGATTCATATATCTAATGGACAATGGAGCTGGATTTAGAATCTAGGCTATACTTCTGGGTACTAGTTTATCCTCACTTTTTGTTTTGTATGGGGATGCTTAGGGGGGTGATAATTAACTCATTAAAACTCATGTAAGTGGCAGGGCTGGAATATGAACCCAGATGTGTCTGATTTCAAAACTGTGGTTTTTGAAAATTGAAGTAGAGTTGATTTACAGTGTTTCCGGTATACAGCAAAGTGATTCAGCTATACATACATATATATTCTTTTTCAGATTCTTTTCCATTATAGATTATTACAAGATATTGAATATAGTTCCCTGTGCTATACAGTAGATCAAAACTGAATTCTTAATTGTTACTAATAAAACTGCATTCTTTTTTTTTTTTAAAAAAAAGAAGAAATAAACACTAGGGAAGGTTTTTGCCAACTGTTTAGTAAAGTAAGCTTTATTTTAAATTAAAAAAAAACTGCATTCTTAACAGTGCATACTGTTAAGAACAGTATGTGCTTTTTGATGTGATACTGTAGAATGGATCAGTGGTCATTTAATCGAGTCACACTGCTGTGCTCATTCATACGTGAAAGTGACATTTTGCCTTGATTCACAGTTGCACAGGGGTCAGGGTTTTGACCACTGTCCTACACGTGAACTCTGCCTGTTGAGTCGACAGTGAAGATAAACACCTTGGGAGTTTTGTGCCTATCTGGCAGGATTCCTGACGCAGCTGGGATTTCCAGGAGTGATGTTACTGTTAAGGGTCTCATTTCTGGTGATCCAGCAGGAAAACTTGGCTGCCCAAAATGTCGATAGCTGGTGGAAGGCAGATGGTGCTGGAGAGAGGACAGGGCTGTGGGGTGAGGAGGCCCTCTGTTTCTCCAGCGAATTCTAGCACCCTCTGTTTATTGCCATCCCCCTACTCCTATGGTCTGGCCCACGGTTTCTTCCTACTACTAACTTCCTCTAGATGTCCGGCTTCTCTTAACTTCTGCCTACTTGGACCATGGATAAGCAGAATATTTTAGTAACCTGCCTGATGATGGATTTGTGATATACCTCAGTTTTAAAGAGGAGAATTTGCTCTGAATTTGTGCATCGCCAGCTAAACCAGTGAGATTTCGGACATTTCTCAATTTGGGGTTGTAGTCCCCAGGTTTCTGAACTGGACTACTGAATCTTAACAGAGGGATTATTTTATATATTTAATTCCCACAAAAAAAGGAAAAAAAAAATCCCACAAAGGGACGTGAACCCTGACTGATGACAGTTTACTTTGTTTTGCAGGAAGGATGCCAATGCTGCGCTGCTCAGTAACTATGAGGTAAATTGCTTTAGACTGTTGTGTTTTCCTCTCTAATTGTTTGCCCTCAGCTTCTGAAGGCTGCTCAATTAGTTTTGGTTAGAAATGACTGAATTCATTTGGATTTGCCATTTAAAATAAGAGAGGTGGCACCATCTAGTGGACTTTGGAACACTCTTAGCTTGGTAAATCACACACAGTAATTCAGGAAAGCTGAGAAGGCTTTAAGTTCATGTAGGCAACCATCTCCAAATGCCAGAGATTTTAGATCTTCATTTGGGTTGCCTTCATAGGATGGAAACATCTGTTTTGGAACTGTGTCTGTTTGTAAAAATTTTCCATTAAAAAATGTATGCCTTTTCCAAATTAACACTCTTTAGCTGTAAAATGCTTTTGTAAGTTATTTGATCCTCATAATGGTCTCATAGGTATGTATTAACACCTTCATTTTGGAAGTGAGAGTTTAGTTGACTCACCATTATGAGTAATTAGTAGGAACTAACAGATTTGGAATTTGGGGGCTTGAGGGTTGGGTTGCTGGGGAAAGAAAGGAAGGAAGGAAAAAGATTGGTCAGAGGAGAGAGAACATTCTTTCTGCCTACTTTCTATTATACCTGGGTAATAGCAAAACCATCTGATAGGTTAACTCTGGGTACAGAAAGAACAATTCATATATTCGTCAGTTTTTTTTATGTCAGGGTCTAAACTCAGGAAGACTTAGAGGAGATTTAAGTCTTCATTGTGTGATATATGTAGAAGGTAGTAGAATTAACACAGTGGGCCATATTCTTTCCTTCCTAAAGGTTCATCTTAAATGGGTTCTACTCATAACAGGAAGAAAATGGTCAAGCCATTGGCTTTTAGAAATCTCCTTGTCCAGTTAGATCTCTGGACAAGGTGTTTAGTGTTTTATCCATTTGGGAACATTGCATTAATGGGGTCTCAAGCCACTATTTCTGAAAGGACCGACAGGCAGGGGACAGGTTGCATTGTATCTAGTCATTACTATGTCTGTGATACTATGCTTCTCACAATTTTCTGGCATAATCTCCAAAATAGATTTCCTCTCCTGACCCTTCTTAGCACTAATACACATGTGTTTCTTCCTTGTGGGGAAAGTTTACTTGCAAAGTTCTATAGCATTTCTACCAAAAGTTCTATAGCATTTCTACCCGCCCCCTCCCTTTTTTCTTTTTGGTAAACCACTTTTATCACTTGCCTCATAATTTTTCTTTTCCAGAAGTAAAATAGATTTTCATGCTAGAGAAGAAGCAAGATCCTTTAAAAAAAAAGTTTTAGGAAAAATTTTTTAATTCAGTTACAGTCAAATATATTATAGTAGTTTCAAGCATACGACATAATGATTTGATATTTGTGTATGTTGCAAAATGATTTTCACAATAAGTAATTAATTAACACCATAGTTATATAATTCATTTTTCTTGTGATGAGAACTTTTTAAGATTTACTCTCTTAGCAACTTTCAAATATGCAAGAGTAGTAACTAGAGTTGCCATGCTGTACATTATATCCCCATGGTTTGTTAATTTTATAATTGAAAGTTTGTAACTTCTGACCACTTTCATCTATTTTGTCCCCCTCCCTGCCATCTCTGGCATCCATCTGTTCATTGTGTTTTTGAGCTTGATTTTTGGTTTTGTGTTGTTGTTTTTAAGATTCTACATGTAAGTGAGATCATAGAGTATTTATCTTTCTCTGCTTTATTTCACTTAGCATAATGCCCTCAAATTCCATTCATGTTGCAGTTGGCAAGATTCCATTTTTTATGACTGAATAATATTCCTCTGTTGGTATGTATGTGTGCATATATCTATATATATATACACCAACACACACACATATATATGCCACATTTTCCATTTCCTTATCCATTCATCTGTAAACGGGCACTTTAGGTTATTTCCTTACCTTGGATTTTATAAATAATGCTTCATATATCCTTTCAAATTAGTATTTTTGTTTTCTTTGGATAGTTATCCAGAAGTAGAATTGCTGAATCACACGGTAGTTGTGTTTTTAGTTTTTTGATAGTCCTTCACTGTTTTCCGTAGTGTCTGCACCAGTTAACATTCCCAGCCATCATATGCAATGGCTTCCTTTTCTTTTTTTTTTTTTTTTTTAATGGCTTCCTTTTCTTCATATCCTCACCAATACTTATTTCTTGACTTTTTGATAATAGCCGTTGTAACAGGTGTGAGGTGGTAATCTCATTGTGGTTTTGGTTTGCATTTCCCTGATGATTAGTGATGTTGAACATCTTTTTGTGTACCTGTTGGCCATCTGTATATATTCTTTGGGAAAATTCCCATTTTTAAATTGGATTATTTATTTTTTTGCTCTTGAGTTGTATGAATTTACATATTTTGAATGTTAACCTCTTATCAGCTACATAACTTGCAGAAATTTTCTCCCGTTCAGTGGCCTGCATTTTGCTGATGATTTCCTTTGCTGCACAGCAGCTTTTTGATTTGATGTAGTCCCACTTGTTTATTGTTGCCTTTGTTGACTTAGCTTTTGGTGTTGAATCCCAAGATTCATTGCCAAGACCAGTGTCAAGGCACGTGCTGCCTGTGTTTTCTTCTGGGAGTTTGTGGTTTCAGATCTTCAATCAAGTCTTTAATCCATTTTGAGTTAATTTTTGTGCATGGTATATGTAGTGATCTAGTTCCATTCTTTTCTGTATGGCTGTCCAGTTTTCCCAACACCATTTACTGAGACTGTCCTTTCCCCATTGTATATTCTTGGCTCTTTTTTCATAAATTAGTTAGCTGTAAATGTGTGGATTTATATCTGGACTCTATCCATTGATCTCTGTATTTCTTTTAGGCCAGTACTGTACTGATTTTATTACTATAGCTATGTAATATAGTTTGAAATCGGGGAGTGTGATGCCTCTAGCGTTGTTGTTCTTTTTCAAGATGGCTTTGACTATTCTGGGTCTTTTGTGGTCCATACAAATTTTAGGGTGGTTCTATTTCTGTGAAATGTGCAATTGGAATTTTGATAGGAATTACACTGAATCTGCTGAAGCTGAAACTCCAGTACTTTGGCCCCCTCATGCGAAGAGTTGACTCATTGGAAAGGACCCTGATGCTGGGAGGGATTGGGGGCAAGAGAAGAAGGGGATGACAGAGGATGAGATTGTTGGATGGCATCACCGACTTGATGGACATGTGTTTGAGTAAACCCCGGGAGTTGGTGATGGACAGGGAGGCCTGGCGTGCTGCGATTCATGGGGTCACAGAGTCGGATACGACTGAGTGACTGAACTGAACTGAACTGAACTGACACTGAATCTGGTTTGCTTTGGTTAGTACAAACACTTTAACAATATTCTTCTAATCCACGAGCATTTATTTGTGTCTTGACTTTTTCTTTCATCAGTGTCTTATAGTTTCCACTGGACAGGTCTTTTGCCTCATTGGTTAAATTTTTTCCAAGGTGTTTTGTCCTTTTTGTTGCAATTATAATGATTAGAATTGTTTGGTTTTTTTTATATTAGTGTATAGAAACACAGCAGATTTCTGTATGTTGGCCTTGTATCTTGCAACTTTACTGAATTCACTTCTTAGTTCTAACAGTTTTTTGGTGGAGTCTTTAGGAGTTTCTATAAATAATACCATGTAATGTACAAATAATGACAGCTTTATTTCCTCTTTACATCCCTTTGGATGCCTTTTATTTCTTATCTTGACTGATTGCCCTGTCTAGGTCTTCCAGTACTAAGTTGAATAAAAGGGGCAAGAGTGGGCATCCTTGTCTTATTCCTGATCTTAGAGGAGAAGCTTTTAGCTTTGCACTGTTGTGTACAATGTTAGCTCTGGGCTTGTCATGTACAGCCTTTACTGTGTTAAGGTATGTTCTCACTCTGCCTACCTTGTTTAGAGTTTTATGGTTTATATTGATAGGAAACACTTGAAATAGTTTATGTAAACAAATGAATTTGTACTGTTTGACTTAGATAAAAGAACATCTTTAAAAAGTCAAATGCTTTTCGGATTCATTTGCTCTAATGCAAGAGTTTGGGGGAGGGTTTATGAGAAGAAAGAGATGTTCTATTTATCCTTCAAGATCATTGACCTTGGAATAGATACATTTCTCAAATTTATTTATGAAAATTTTTTGTATTTCTCTTCCTAGGTGTTCCAGTTACTAACTGATTTGAAAGAGCAGCGTAAAGAAAGTGGAAAGAATAAACACAGTTCTGGGCAACAGAACTTGAATACTATCACATATGAAGTAAGTCTACGTTTCCAGAGGGTCTGTCCAAACTACTATTGAAGGGGGTTGGTTTATCTTGCTGCTGACTGGCCACCGAATCATGACTATCCATTATCTGATTTGAGTAGTTTTACTGTAACTCAGTTTTTATTCTGTTTATAGAAGTGGAAAGAGTTTGGGCAATTGTTGGCCAAGTTGTTGGGCAAGTGTTGGCCAACTGCAAAGTTTAGAGGAGGGAATAATCAAAAACCTACCCTCACTTCTAATACCAGTTGCAAGTCAGAGCGCCCCAAGAGAACCCTCAGGTTCAATAATTCACTGAAAGTACTCATAAAACTTGCTAAAAGCTATTATATTCAGTTATAGGTTATCACAAGGAAAAGATACAGATTAAAATTGGCCTAGGGACAAAGCAGTTGGGGCAGGTGCCAGGAGAAATATCATAGGCAGAGCTTTCATTGTTCTCTAATGTGGAGTTAGAACATGCCTCTCTCGAAGTCGGTGTGTGTTAATACACTCAGAACATTTTCAACCAAGGAAGCTCCACCAAGTTTTGGTGTCCAGTTTTTATTGGGACTCCATTACCTAGGCATGATTGAATGATTGATTGCCTGCGTAGTTCATGTCAGCCTCCAGGTCGGCTGATACTGCATGACCCAAAGCCCCTACTCTCAGTCTTATTATTAAGACTATGCAGTAGGACGTCAGGCTCCCAGACAAAGATACTCCTATTAGGTGTAATGTTCCAGGCGTATGAAGACTACTTCCTGGAAGCAGAGGGCAAAGTCCAGATCATCTGTTTTGGCAGAGACAAATTCTTTATTACAGCGGAAGTGATACTTTTTTATGGTAGAAAACTTAGAAAGTACCAAAATGTATAAAGAAAATATCAAAAGTAATTTATAATCTTAATATCCAATTGATAGTTTGTTGCATTCTCTCCCATTCTTAAGCTTTGTTCTTAAAAAAGAGCATTTAAGCTGTTATATGTTTGATTTTGTATCTGTCATTTTAATATATTTTTTCTTGTTATTTATTTGCTTTCAGTTTTCATTTTGTTTTATAAAGATTTGGATTTAACTATCTTTTAATTTATCTTTTCAAAGACATTAAAAAACTTGCCTTAAGTCATCATAATCTCTTTTAAGGAAAATAAGGGAATTAACACTTTTGTCACCATTCCTTCCCATCTGATTTTGTTCATTTAATTATGTGTTTAGAATCCTACAGTTCATTTATCAATCATGTTCTTTTACTTTATTTAGTTCATCTATGGTTCATTCAGAGCTATTTGTCTTATGCTTGCTTTTTCCTTTTTTTCCATAGACATTAAAATACATATCAAAAACACCATGTAAGCACCAGAGTCCTGAGATTGTGAGAGAATTTCTGACAGCAATGAAAAGCCACAAGTTGACCAAGTAAGTAAAAATAATCTTAAGTGGGAAAAGACTGACATATAATGAAAACGATAGCTTGCAAAAGTCATCCTTCACAACTGTGTATTTATATTTAGTTGGGTTTTGAATTAATAATCAATACACAGTGCACTTTTATAGTAGGATCCTAGGATTGTATATAAGACAACTGAGGCTTACCCTGGGATCCTTCTAGAGCCAGAAATAGAACACAGTGGGCTTTTTAATCTCAAAAAATCTCCTCCAAATCTGTCTCTTAACCTCTTCTCAACATTCAGACTAAATTGGTTGAAAAATGGGATTTACAAATTACGAGGTTTTGATCAAGTTGGTGAATTAAGTCATTGGACATTTGTGTTTGTGGGGCAAAAATGGCTTGATAATATTCTGTCTGCTCTTCTTGTGTCCAGTTACTTTCTTGATGACTTTCCTGAATAAGTTAAGTTTGTAGAAATTAAAAGCATCATTAAGAATTAGAGCAGGAGTTTCCATGAGAAAAAACTAGCCCTAGTCTTTTAGAATTAATAACACAGCTGATAAATCCAAAAAAGGCATTTGTCATTCATTCAGAATAATCAGAAATTTTCTTTTGGAGGAAACATTTGGTATTGTTTCAGGCACACAGCTGATGCATTGTCAGTAAACGAGTGCCCTTCTCCCTTGCTTCTCTTCTCTATGAAGACAAATGTTTTTCAAATGTGTGCCTGTATGTGTTTATGTATGTTTATTTATAGTTTTACTTTTGTGATAAACATAGCATAAAATGTACCATTTCAACCACTTTTAAGTCTAAAAATCATTTATATTAAGTATAGTATTCACACTGTTGTGCAGTCAACATCCAGAACTTTTTAATCTTGTAAAACAAACTATACCAATTAAACAACTCCCCGTTTCCTACTTAACCTAGCCCCTGACACCGCCGTACTGTTTGTATGAATTTGACTACTCTTAATACCTCATATAAATAGAATCATACAGTGTATGTCTTTTCACAAAATCTGAATATTTTTTAATATTGTGGTATTTTTATTTTAATCATTTTAAAAAAAACATGTTTGTTTTTGGCTGTGCTGGGTCTCTGTGGCTGTGCACAGGCGTTTTCCGAGTTGCTCTGCGCAGGGCCTACTTTCTGTTGTGGTGTGTGGGCTTCTCACCGCGGTGGCTTCTCTTGTTGCTCTAGGTGCGTGGGCTCAGTAATTGTGGTACATGTGCTTAGTTGCCCTGAGACATGTGGGATCTTTCTGCTTCATGGATCAAACCCACGTCCTCTGCATTGGCAGGTGGATTCTTAACCACTGGACCACCAGGGAAGCCCTGTTTTTAACCATTTATAAGTGTGCAGTTTAGTGGCATTAGATAGAATCAGTTGTACAACCATCTCTGCTGTCCATTCAAAGGATGGTTTTTCATCATGCAGAACTAAAACTGTATACCCATTAAACAGTGACTCCCCATCCTCCCTTCTGCCTCTGGTAACCACCAGTCTGCTTTGTATCTCTGGTTACTTTAAGTACTTCATAGGATAATTATACAGTATTTGTTCTTTTGTGACTGGCTGATTTCATTTATAATGTCTTTAGGGTTCATTAATGTTGTAGTGTGTGTCAGGTTTTCCTTCCTTTTGAAGGCTGCATACTTTTCCGTCTTATGTATATATGACATTTTGTTTATTCATTTATCCATTAGTGTATATATTTGGGTGGTGTCTGCCTTTTGGCTGTTAGGCATAATGGTACTGCTGTTGAACACAAGTGTACAGATACCTCTTGGAGATTCAGCATTCAGCTCTTTGGAGTATATACCCAGAAGCCAAATTGCTAGATCTTAGGTTAATTCTATTTTTCATTTTTTGAGAAACTACCATACTGTTTTCCATAGTGGCTGCTCCATTTTACATTCCCACCGGCAATGCACAGGGTTCTTACTTCTTCACATGCTCACCAACACTATTGGGTAGGCCAAAAAGTTAGTTCCAGTTTTTTGTAAGATGTTATGGGAGACCCAGAGCAAACTTTTTGGCCAACCCAATATATGTTTTAAAGAACATTAAGAGGATAAAAATAGTCTTTTATGTTTACCTAGAATTTTACTATTTCTTTTGCTCATCATTCATTCCTGTTCATGTTTAGTTTTTAGCATTTACTTCAGCCTAAAGAGCTTCTACTCTCACTTCTCTTAGAACAGGCCTGCTGGCTACAATTTTCTTAGTTTTGTTTCAAATGGGAATGTTATATATATTATTTCATTTTGGAAGGATAGTTATCTGGGGTTGAATGATCTTTTCTTTCAGCTCTTGAAAGATGTTAGTTTAAAAAAGAAGTCCTGTGACTGCTTTCAATCCTTTTCTTTATATTTGGTCTTTGAATGATTTGATTATGATTTTTTTTTTCAAGTTTATCTTTGCTGAACTTCTTGGTTATGTAAATTTTTATTTCCTACCCCAGTTTGTGAAGTTTTAGGCCATTATTTCTTTAAACGTTTTTTTCTGCCCCAGTCTCTTCCTCCTTCCATTCCAGAACTCCAAAGACGCAGCTATTAGAACTCTGATAATTTTTCTGCATATTCCTAAGGCTTTGTTTTTATTGTTGTTTTTTAAAGACAACGTAAGTTTTAAACTGAGGTGTGGTTGATGTACAGTGTTGTGTTACTTTCAGATGTACAGCATATTGATTCAGTTATCCATCTATCTATCTATCTATATAAATGTTCTTTTTAGATTCTTTTTCATTATAGGTTATTGCAATATATTGAATATAGATCCCTGTGCTGTATAAGAGGTCCTTGTTGTTTATTTGTTTTGTATATAGTGAATGTGTATCTCTTAACCCCAAATTCCTAATTTACCCCTCCCTTCCTTTGGTGATCATAAGTTTGTCTTCTGTGTCTGTGAGTCTTTTTCTGTTTTGTAAATAAGTTTATTTTTTTTTGTTTTAAGATTCCACATGTGATATAATGTGTGATATAACATGTGATATAATGTTTGTCTTTGACTTACTTCACTTAGTGTGATAATCTCTAGGTCCATCCATGTTGTTGCAAATGGTATTATTTCATTCTTTTTATGGCTGAGTAATATTCCATAGTGTGTGTGTGTGTGTGTGTGTGTGTGTGTGTGTGTGTACACACCATATCTTCGTTAACCATTCGTCTCTTGATGGTCACGTAGTCCCTTTTGGGACTTCCAAAATGTGTATGTTGGTTCATTTCATGGTGTTCCACCAACCCCTTAGGCTTTATTCACTTCTCTTTAATCCTTACTGATTTTTTGTTTGGCTTGTTCAGATCTGTGTTTGAATCCCTCTAGTCATTTTCATGTTAGTCATTGTGCTTTGCAGCTCCAGAATTTCTTTTTGTTTCTTTCTGTCTCTTTATTGATATTTCCATTTTGTTCATGCATTGTTTTCTTGACTTTCTCCACATCTTTTAATTCTTGGAGCATCTTTAATGTTTTATTTATTTTTGAGAACGTTGTTTTAAAGCCTTTGTCTAGTAGACTTTCAGGTTTTTTTCACAGACATTTTCTGTTAATTTGTTTATGTATTTGCATGGGCTATACTTAGCTGTTTCTTTGTTTACCTTGTGAGTTCTTTGTTGAAAACTGGATATTTGATCTAATAAAATCGTAGCTCAAAGTCAGATTTTCTTCCTTTCCCTAGGCTTTCTGAGTTTTGTTTAGTGTTTACTGTTTTTGTATTGTAGTGGGCTGTTTCTGTGCTGAGAATCAGCTTGAGGTATAAACTCAAGGTCTTCTCAGGTCTTTTCTGAGTGTGCCTCTTTCCCTAGGCATGCACAGCCTCTCTCTGATTTTCCCTACATATGAGCTTTAGGGGAAAAGAAAAGAAAAAAGGTGGAGAGGGGAATGAACACCGGATTTGTAAACTCCTTCTTGACCCTTTAGTGCCTGCTTTTCACTTAAGGTTGTTTCCTGAGACTCGTGAACGTGCCTGGGTTCTAACAGATATACCCTTGCAAAAGCTCCAGGCAGTGTTGTTCTGAAAACAACCAGTAGAGGGGGCTGCAGGCTCCTTTCACTGTAGCTGGGTCTGGCTCCTCTGGAAGCAGGCAAACTGCAGCCCATTGGAATTCATTTGGCCTCAGTGCCTTATGACTCAGGGGGCTGCTTGCCACGTACTATCAAGACTTGGATCACTTGTGCTAGCCAGTGCATTTTAAGACAGGAATCACGTGTGTAACAGAAACTGCTGAAATACTCTTTAATTCTTTTTTCTGAATATCCTCTGCTAGAGTATTTCTCTTATCCTTTTCTCAGGAAGAGGAGATTCAAGATAATAGCCCCTCAGTGACCCTGTTCTAGTAATACAAACTGGAGCTCCATTAATTTGCTTAAAAACCTCCACTGCTAAAGTTCTTGAGGGTTTGATAGAAACCATGTTTTATTTGACTCTGGGTGTCAAAGTCCAAGAGTAATCTGGAGGCAGCAAAGCTCAAAGTAGATAGATGAGTGCAGGTTTCACTAACATCTGGAATGTGGTTACTCTGTCTGCTTAGAGAGCCTGGAATCTCTCCCCTCATCTCCCTACTGTCCCAACAGTTCCTCTCTGGAACGTCTCCTGCAAGTCAGTGCTACTCTAGCTCTTTGTTTTTCAACTCATATTTATTTCATGCCAGGTTTGTCTTATTCGTTAGCTATTCAAAGATGAATAGCTACAATGTAAGTGCTGTGGCAGTTGGGACATAGCAGAGAGACACTGAAGTGTCAGAATTTGAGTGTATCATTTTTCCTGTAGGAGGTGACACTGGGTTTTCATTTAAGGTAATAGTCAGCTAGATATAAGTGAGCACATGCTTTCTGAGCAGAGGGAACAAGATATGCTAGGGCCTGGAATCAGGAAGTAGTTCCTATGTAATATTTGCAGTTTCATTTAATTGGAATATGAATGCATAGGGGACATGAAGGCATCTGAACCTAGAGAGACTGACAAGCACCAGATTTCAGTGGGTTCTGAAGGTTGAACTAAAAAAGTTTAAAAACTGTGCGGACAGTGGGAAGATTAGAAGCAGGATGATGAGATGACCAGAGTTTTATCTTTTAAAATCTACTTTGTTTGTAAGAATGAAGGTAGACTGAAAGTGGCAGACGCTTGAGGACAGAGGCCTTTGCCCTTTAGCCAAGAAGAATTGAAGTGGCTTGTAGAAATGGTGAGGGTGGGGCTGGGGACAGACACCTTGAAAGGAACAGAATCAGTAATTCTTGGTGTCTTAATATGGGCCGTGGGTGAGAGGGAGGAGTCGAGGATGATTCTGGCCTGTGTATTTGGCTCTTCACCAAGATGAGAGGTATGGAGAGAGAACTGGTTTGTTGGGAAAGGTAGTCAGATTGCTTTGGGATAGGTTGAGTTTGAGGTATGTCTGGGGTGTTCAGGTGGCAGTTGGTTACAAAGGTCTGGAGATCAGCTCTCACTGCATTAAGACATGAATTTCTTGGTTCTAACCTGTAACAGCAGATGAGATTGTGAGGTTTGGATAAAGAACTCAGTAAGGATGAAAGATGGTACCACGGGAATGCCACAGAGGCAACCGGAAGAGGAAACCTGGACAGAGATGAGGGAATAGAAAGATAGGTGAATCAGGGAAGAATGGTGTGTGGAAGCTGCAAGGGCGGGTAGTTTTAAGGAGGGAGTGACCAGCAGTGCTGGCTGCCACAGAGACAGGGCAGGGCAGGGCAGAGAAGCCCTCTAGAGTGATTGGTGTGGCGCTCTCTGGGCCCTCAAATGAGAACAGTTTTGGTGATCATTTGGGGCAGGGGCTGAAGTACAGTGAATTCAATGAAGGAGAGAAAGTAGAGATGATAAAAATGAGCCTCTGAAGTCTGGGGAATGTTTGGAACCCCCATCCCCGAAAATGGTGCCTGCAGTTCATGTGGTCCTATGACTTGACTTCAGCTGGGCTCAGCTCCTGGGGTGCAGAGCAGAGAACTTGCTTGGTTGGTCTGATTGCCTGACCTGCCTGCTGCGAGGTCTGTCGTCTGACCTTTATGCACCAGGGGCTGCCCCAGCCCCCGCTGTGCCCGCTGCTTTTCCTGGCACCTCGTGGTATCTGCCTGTGGCCTAGTCTGTGACTGTTGGCCCTTTAGGCTCCACAGTCCCCATGGCTTCGTGCCAGTGAGAGGAGGGTATCATTCAGGTGCCAGATTCGATACCGAGGCTACTGCTGGCAGCGTTCCTCCTCCACTGCCAGAGAGTCCGCCCCGTGCTGCTCAGCTTGCAGTCCTGAAGGGAGCCTGGGTCCTTGTAATTCAGCAGACGGGAAGTTTCTCCATGGGTTGCTCAGAGGGTGGTTCCACCATCTGGTGAGGAACCAAGGCCACCTCTGTGCCAGCAAAAGACATCACATAGCTTCTTATAATGTAACTTCTTTAGTCACGTTAACCTGCAGTTGCGGTTTAGACACATGTTGTTGGGGTATCTTTCTGGTGCCCGAACATTAAGTCACTTTTCAAACTTAATAAGGGGGCGTGTATGTTGTGGTGGCAGTACCTCCCTGAAGGTTGAGGTGAAGGAGGTACCTGTTAATAAAATGAATGTGGCTGATGCAGCCCTCGGGATCTTCCTTTAGTTCCTGTGGAGTAATACTGTACCATACTGGTTTTTGCTTTTAGTAATAACACATGACATTAGGTTTGCAGAGGACTTCGATCTTCTAATTAAAGTTGCCAGATTATTCTGGTTAATCTTTAATCTCCTCTAAGTCTTTGATTTATATTTGTTTATATTGCTTGTTACGAATGAAACACATTGGTTGTCTGCCCTTTCCTTTCCACCCTTTGCCCTAATCCCACCCTTAACCCTAGTCTAGTGTTCCCTCCCAGCGGTCTCCATTGACTCTGTGGTGCAGGACAGAAAGCAGTCAGACCCATTTCCTTCTCTGCTTGCACTTCCCCCGCTTGTCTTTCTTAAAATTTATTTATTTCTGGCTGCACTGGGTCTTCGTTGCTGCACACTAGCTGTCTCTAGTTGTGTTGAGTGGGGGCTCCTCTCTAGGTGCTTGGGCTTCTCGTTTCGCAGAACACGGGCTTAGTTGCCCTGCGTCGTGTGAAATCTTTCTAGACCAGGGCTCGAACCTGTGCACCCCTCATTGACTGGCCAGATTTTTAACCACTGGAGTGCCAGGGAAGCTCCTTTGTCATCTTTTACCTAGTCTTTCACAAGGATCCTCCGAGACCCGCTCTGTGCCCTGAGCACCAACTCCACTACTTCTACTTTGGATCTCCTTAGACAGAAGCGGAGAGTGCCTTTGGACCCTCTTCAGAGACCATCTCCATATCCATGAACCAAACCCAGATTTGCTTTGGTGCCAGAAAAACTGAGCTTTGTCTGATATCAAAGCATATCAACATAAACCATACTGAAAACAGTTTGAAATATGAGGACAACAAGAAGGATGCCTTTCAAAAGCCTGGTGACTTTAGAGAAAAATTAATTTAGAGCCAAATTTTTAGAGTTTTCAAATCACAAACTGGTTACCATTTATTGTCAGAGTGCCTGGTGTGGCCACTCATGGCTCCCAAGAATTCCTAAGCTGGGTTAATGGGGTCACATTGTGAACGCCTCCCTCCAAAATGACTTGAGTCCAGTGAAAGCTCATTAGGGCTAAGAATATTTTGGGATCCTTAATCTTTTAATTTTTGTTTTCCAAAATTGGATTTTGCTTTATCTTATAATTTCAGTTCACCTAAATTTTGTGCTCTCTACATGTTATATTTGACTGTTGCGGAACTTGTGTTGTATGTCTGTAGCTGTACTGTGGTACATCTATCTTGTGGGGTTTTTATACTAAAAGTGTAGACCAAAGACTATTTGGAAGATTTGAATAAAGTGATGGAATTGCTTTACAAAGAAAAAGGAGTTTCCTCCACAGTTACTCCCCAGTCCTCACAGTACAGTTGTCACCGTAACTATCGTTCCACTGAGCTACCTGACCAGGCCACCAGTGCCCTCCTTTTTGGCAAATCCAGTGACTTCTCTACCATCACCCTACTTTCTTCTCTTCCTCATTTGACACTGTTGATGATAGCCTCTGTCCTGAACTTTTGCTTTCTCCTGTGCGGCCTTCTCTCCCAGCCCCGGGAGTAGAGGTGCCTTACAGTGTCTGCCGTGGGGCTTCACTTCCTCCGCAGCTGGCCTCTGGACTGTGATATCCACTCTCCTGGTTTCACATAACTCCTTCATAATAAAGCCGGCTCTGATCTTTTTCTCCAGTTCTAGACCAAACTAGAACTAAGACTAGAGAAAGTGTTGGGTGAGTTCTTCATTGTGGCTGCCAAAGTACCACAAACTCAAATTCAGATTTCAGTTAATACAGTATTTCCAGACAGGCTGAACACCTGACAGGAACCCTTAGCTCTCCCCTTCCTTTCACCCCCCACACCCCCAGCCCAGGCGGTCGTCAGGGCCTGTTGACTGTGCCTGAGGGTGACCAGGAGCAGCTCAAGACTCTCATTGCCATCCCTGCTGTTGCCGCCGCCACCACCTAAGTACTCAGCTCTGTTTTCTCTCATCCGGGAGTTTTATACAGTGTCTCTGCCTCCGTTTTCCCAGGCTTTCCAGACCCAGCAAGTCCCCTCCTTTTCTTGGTTGCTCTCCAGTGTCTCTAGAGTAGCATCTTGGTAGTGCAGGCCCTTTGTGGTCTTGTCCCAGTTGACTCTTTCAACCTGAGTCCCACAGCCTCTCTTGCAGCCATTTCCTAAAACTCCATGAATGTTTGTTCTTCTGGATGCTTGCATGTGCTGTTCCTGCCCTGACTGCCCATTCCTCTCATCCTTTTTGCCTAGAAAATCCTTAAGAGCCCTAGACTTCTCTCTGAAAAAGAAAGAAAGCATTGTCATGTCCAACTCTTGTGATCCTAGGGACTATAGCCCACCAGGATCCTCTGTCCATGGGATTCTCTGGACAAGAATACTGGAGTGGGCTGCCATGCCCTCCTTCAAGGCTAGAGTGCATGTCTGGGGGCTTGTGAGGGGTAGAACTTGACAGCATTGCCTTAATCCTGCTTCCGTTTATGGGGAAATGACTGTGTGAGTCGTCTTTATGAACATTGAATACTTTTGGAAGCAGATGGTTCCGGACATAAGCTAGGATAGCAGTCTCAGCTCTGCCATTTACTAGCTGGGTAGCCATGGACAAATTATTTCTTTACCGTCTCAGCGTCAAGTCTGAGGGTTAAATGTGCTTGCCATATGGAAAGTAAGCAATAAGTGGTTGCCACTCTCACTCTAAATGGTAAAATTTTTGTCTCTTGTAACCTCCTCATGAGACATGTAAGTATTGTAGTCATTCCTGTTTGACAGGTGATGAAACCAAGGCTTAGGGAGAACTGGGTAACTACTGCTTCCCCAGACACCTGACTCTGGAAATTGTGGCTTATTCATCACTTTATTCCAGAATATGTTTATTGAATTGAATTCAAAAGAGGAAGCTGTAGAGCTCCAGGGTCAGAGAGAGAAATGCAGAAATTGTCACCTGCACGGGGGTGGCAATCATTGAAGCCACTTTTTTCCAAGTCCTAGCTTTTTAAAAAAAAAAACATTATTTACTTTTAGTTAACAGATAATTGCAATGTTGTGTTGGTTTCTGCAGTACATCAGCGTGGACCAGCCATAGGTATACATATGTCCCCTCCCTCTTGAGCATACCTCTCACAAATTCTGTCATCTTTGAGAGTACATGCATTTCAATCACCCCTGCAGCAATGAGCTATATTTTGTCTTGTGGCAGATAACTGGTGTCTTCATTGTGAATCTTTTGTTAAAATTTGCTTTTATTTGTCTTCTTTTCCCAACTGGATTATAAGCTCTTTGAGGGCAGAAAACTTTGTCTTATACTACCGTGTATTACCTCCTGCCTCCTTAGAGTCTTTGGTTTTGTTTACTAAGATAACAGGTCAAGTCTGAGTAACATTTAGTCTTAACCTCAAAAAGGAATTTTCAACCATTTGTAAGTGATGAACAACCAAGATGATTTTGTCAATCTTTACTATAATTTGAATTAACTTGATTTCCCAAATACAATTTATTAAAACTGCAGCGGTACTGTCTGTTACATTTCTTATAACCCAAGCCTCCGGACCCTTTAGGATTCTAATCCATGTTTGTGCTCTTGAGTAAGAGTCACTGATCCAGGACTCTCCTATTCTCATTCTTTCATTTCACAGTTAAAGAAACTGGGGGCCATGTTCCAAGTTGTTCTTCCATGTGTTATCTGACAAAGTGTTCTCTAAACTGCTTGGTGAAGATTCAAAATCCTTAGGAGTATAAGAGTTTTGAAGGCTCTGTACTTTTCTTTTGACAGAGCTGAAAAGCTTCAGCTGCTGAATCACAGGCCTGTGACTGCTGTTGAGATCCAGCTGGTGAGTGAAGGAGGGTTGAACTTGGATGGGTTAGTTTCTGGGTTTGAGATGTAAAATGGGTTCTAAAGGCTGACCTCAGACAAGCCAGAAACTGTCATTACTTAAAAAGACTGCTAGACCATCCATATTATAAGTGAAAAGAAACCTCAGCAGTTTGATCCTAGTTACTATGGACTTAGGGAAAAGGAAGGATTGGAGAAATGTCATCCTTCTGTAGGATTTGGGGATCTGACTTGGCAGCTCTTTGTCTCCCCATGTCCTACACCGTTCTGGCCATTGCTTCTCTGTAGGGTTAGATTCAGCATGGCTCTGGTGGAGTTTATCCTCCCCCTTCGCCGCCCCCGCCCCACACACACTTTTGACCTCCTCTTCCTCTGTTTCTTCTCTCGATTAATGGAGCATGTGTGCACTTTCCGCAGGCTCACGCTCTCACCCTCCTGGCCCAGTGTCCCAAGCTAGACGCCTGGAAGTCATTTGTTTCCCTTTAGCTCCTAGTCGGTCAGTCCCGGCTTCTCTTCCTTCTCCCGCCTCTTGCTTTTTCTTCTCCCCGTGCTGCACTGCAGTAATTCTTGTCGTTATTTCTCTGCTTAGCTCTTACAGTCGTCTTCTCACTGTTTTCCTCCCTCCAGTCCAGCCCCTGCCCGCCCATCTTCCATACCACAATCATAGTTTGCTTTCTAAAACCACACATGTGATCATCTAGTTTCCCTTTGCATGTAACCGTTCAATACTTTAGAGAGTCTAAACCACAAGCACAGCATTAAGTTTTAGGATTGGGGAAGCCACAGTAGGGCTTCCCAGGTGGCTCAGTGGTAAAGAAGCCGCCTGCCAGTGCAGGAGACACAGGAGATGTGGGTTTGATCCCTGAGTCGGGAGGATACCCTGAAGGAGGAAATGGCAACCACTCCAGTACTCTTGCCTAAAAAATCCCATGGAAAGAGGAGCCTGGCAGGCTACAGTCCATGGGGTCGCAAAGAATCAGACCCCACTGAGTGAGTGAGCACGCGCACACAGGCCAGGGCAGATGGCAGAGGTGATGGAAGGAGGATGAGAGGCAGAGGCCCAGGGCTGCAGGCTGAGCGGTTGCCGTCCTGCCGTGTGGTGCACTTTCCTTCCGTGTCCCTGGCGGAGGCCACTGTTAAGCTCTTAAATATTAGGCAGGCCCTTCAATTGCGAGTGAAAAACTTTGGCTGGAGAATTAATAAAATGAAAATAAAGCAGTTTTCAAAGTCACTTTTAGAAGTATTTAGCTCTTTGTCAAATTTCCTTTAGAAAAATATGAAAGAAAATGGCAGAAAATACCTCTGATATTTAAGAGTCGCTTAAAAAGAACAAAACCAAACCCTTTTTAAGAGAGTCCTGGGATATTTACTTTTTGACTAAAAGTTTAATTGTCCTCTCAACATTTTGTTTCTACCCTTTAAAATGCACCCAAAATTAAATTAGAAGAATTCCTTCCATAAAGGGTGCCTTTTAGGGGGAACTGGTCTTCAGGCTAAATAGAGATACTTTTTTTTTTTTAATACCCTCAATTATTCTGATGCTTTCGACTATATTGGAAATTCAGCTTAGAAAAGAGAAAAAAACAAAACAGCAAGAAAATAATCCCCATCCCTCTGGGTTAAAGATCACATGTCATGTCTCCTCCAACTTTAATCAGCAACATATGTTATTCATGGCTTAATGACAGATGGAGAGAAGAGATGAGGAGGATTAGCGTGACCTCATCCTGGAGCCTGCAGAAGGCTCTTAGTACTTGGTAGGATTAGCTGCTATTAAGTTGGCCTGCTCTATGCCAGACTCAGTGCCAGAAACTTTGTGTGTATCACCTTTAATGCCCTCACCATAGTCTCGGCTAGTGAGTGCCCCAGTGGTCTGTCTGATTCAGAAGCCCTATCCTTCCTCTAAGCCCTGTGCTGCTGCATGGTGAGGAGAAACGTCTCTGACATCTCTTCAGGCTATGTTCATCCTCTTCTCCTTTCCACAGGTAGATAGACCTTGTTAAAAGCTGTCTATGTTGTTTCCCAGCATTTTTTGGCCAGATTTTTCCCAGCCAGGGATCTGGCCATAAAGGGTAGTAAGTCATTTACCAAGGTGTGTAGCAATGTCTCTTCTCACCAGAAAGGGATAAGAAATGAGGTTTTCCCTAGATGGGAAGGTGCAGAGAACTTGAGAATTTCCCCATGTTAGCTTTACAGCCGTGTGTTCTCCCTAGGTCCAGAAGTAATCCCAACATCCAGCATCTGTCAGGATTTGGTGTTGGAGGCCGAAAAGCTTCTCTTTTTCGATTATCCTGGTTAATCCTTCAGCCATGGTTTGTTGTGATCCTCAGATCCACAGCTGCCTGCCTGCTGTGTGTGAGGAAATGGGAGGCCACCAGCTCCGAGACTTCTGCCATGCCCTTTTGTGTCTTCATTTGGGACCGTTTGTGACCTCTGGCCTGACAGAGTCAGGCCTCACAGTTACACTGGCCTCGCAGTTACAGAACTGTGAACTCCCGGACCTCACAGACCACGGTCCTAATCAGCGCTACCATCAGTGCCTGTTGTAGTTTAGTGATTATGAAAAGGCTTGAATCATATAGTTTCCTCCTTTATGAAACACTGAAATGTATGTCCTTTTTTGGTCCTTATTATAGGCATTACTTTAATTTTACTTTAGAGAAAATTGAAATTTATAGAGGTAAAGTGAACTGTTCTGGGTCAAATAGCTAGAAGTGCCTGTTGTTACTAGGTTTTTAGTTGTTTTGAGCAGAGTGGGAAGTTAGGCTTGGCAACTTAGAGTGAGAGACATTTTTGGAGTACAGCAGCCCAGTCTGACAGCCCTTGGTAACTAATATAATCTTCACGTATGATAAAAAATTTATCGTTTATGTTGACTCCCCTCAGATACTGTTTTTTTTACATTTCATTTGCCCTTATGTTCTGAACAACTTGAACCCTTTGATATTTTGGAATGTAGACACTGCTTTGCATTTCTTTATTTGAACTCTGTTACTTCTGTGTTAGAGAGAAAATTTGAAGAGTAGTGTTATTATTTTTTACTCTAGCGATCCAAGGGGGGTTAGTAAGTTTTTCGTTCCTGCAAGTTTCTTTTTTGTCTATATTTCATTTTGCTTAATACAGCTCATATTTTCTTCTGTGACTGGGAAAGAAAATTTCCTGACTATAATTGTTCCTGAGGGTTGTTTGCTAATAAAAGCATTTGCTCTTGGCAAATTTGGCCAAAAGTTAGTAAAGCTTGTCAGCCCTATTGCCAAGAATACACCTAGCTGAAACCAGATCTGTCAGACCCGGAGACTGGATGCAGTAAGGTGGCCTGTGGAAATCCTCCCTGTTTGGTTTTCTAAAAAGACCCCTCAGAACTCATATAACCAAACCGTTTCAAACCAGTGGACTCTGGTGTGCCATCCAGTGTCTCCAAGAGAGGAGTTGATTGAAACGTCCTACTGGAGGCCATGGAGTTCTAGAAGGAGCTGGGATTCGAAGTCTCAAGAGACTTTGCCCGGCTTGCTGTGAGATCAGATCCGTTTCCTTGTGGTGCTGAGCCTCCTTGTACCCGTCTGTTGATTGTCCTTGCTTTACGTTCAGTGGCCTTGAGAAGCTCTGGTGCAGTGATTGTGAGAAGGAATGCTGATAATGATGGGAGGTTGTCACTGGTCTCGCAACAGTCTCTTTCACATTCTTCACCTGAGGCAGGAAACAGTTCATCAGCAACTATGTGTGCCAGTTATTCATGAGCTGGGAGACATTGTTCTCCCGAATGGAGATCATTTTTCCCTCAAGATTAAATTATCAAATCAGGTATATGTCTCCTTCCTCCCCCTTCATTCTTTGGAGGCAGTGCATGTTAGAATATTTCCTTTTACAGACTGTAATTTTACATGGCTGATTTTAAAAGTGGGCTTTTGAGGGTTTTTTCTTTTTCAGTAGAAAAGTTACATGGAGCCTTTGAATCTTTATAAAGTGTAGTTGTTTTACTTCACAACGTAATGATAAGTAGCTCCATTGGTTCACTCTGGATCTTTTTTTTCTCACTCTGAATCTTTATTCTAGAATACCCAGTGTTACTCTCTAGTTGTGGAAACATTTTTGGATTGAGGTGAATGAAGAGGGTAGTGGTTTGCCAGAACTTTGATCTTGGGCATGTCACCTGGCTTCTTTAGCTTCTGCACTGTTGTTTGTGCAGCTAGGCAGTCAGACTGAAGTCCTTTTGAGGCTTGTAAGCCTAGCTTGTCATCATGCTGTACTTAAATCTGCCAGGATTTCTTTCTGGAACTCCTTTTGGTCTTAGTTGCCAGATTTCAGAGACTGTTACTGGGAAATGCCATCGGACAGGACCCTGGACACCTTTAGTTGAGAAAGCTGTTTTGACAGATGGCTAATGCCTGCAAGTGAGCATGATTAAGTAACTGGACTGCTTGCATGATGCTTTTACAAGATGGTTGATGACATTGTGTTTGTGTTTATTAACATGGAGGATTAGAGTTAGGCTTGAAAGTGCGGATCTCATCTGTGCATTCAGATGTCCAGGACTGCCTGTCAGAAACTGGGCTATAAGTGGATCTTTGATGGGGCAGTGAGAGATTGTTTCCCAGTCATCACTCCTCAGGCTCCTGTTCTGTATCCCCAGGAGATGACCATGGCCCAGGGTACGTGTTAGATTGTAGGAGTCAGAGATGGACAGGTCTGGCTTGGGATTCTAGATCTGCCCTTTGCTGAGCTTGTCATGAGGTTTAAAAGAGAAAATGGGTGTGAAGTGCAAGACACAGTGCCAGGCCCAGGAGCTGTTGTCAGTGGGATAGTAGTAAGGATTAGAAACAGTAAACAAACCATTTGGCACATAGTGGGCAGCCATCGACTGAGCTGCTGATACAGTACATAAGTTAACAGATGTGCTGGTTGTGATACCCCAAAGTGTATATAAAATGCCATTTTACTCAGGTGAGTTTTCTTTGTATATGTAGCGTATTTTGTGTGTATGTGGATGGGTAGAGAACTGTTAGGGTTTGCTTTTTCTTAAAGAAAAGATGCTAACCTGCAACTTGCTTTTTTCACTGACTCGTGTGGAGCAGCCACATTGGCTTACCCTGGCATTTGAGCAGGCTTCTCCCTCCTGGGGAGTTAAGGCGGAAAGGGCCTGGAGACCCAGAGCGGCTCAGGAGCCAGCCCCTGAGCGCTGTGCTGAGGGGCTGGGCCGAGACCAGGAACAACATGGGGAGGGGAGGGTGGGCTCAGTCTGTGAGGCTCTTTGTAAGTCCTGGAGGGTTTTCTTTCCTTCTGCAGATGGTGGAGGAGAGTGAGGAACGGCTGACAGAGGAGCAGATTGAAGCTCTGCTCCACACCGTCACAAGCATCCTCCCCGCGGGGCCAGAGGCCGAGCAGCAGCAGAATACCAGCGACGATGTGGCGATGGATGAGGAGGACCCCGCGTAGAAGAGCACAGCTGGCCCAAGTGTCTCCTGAAGTTGAAGGCCCAGCAGCCGTTTCCCAGACATTCAGAGGATTGTTTATTTGATTTTACCTTCTGTCCCAACAGGCCTCATTTCCCGGTTAGTTGGGTAAACCACAAAAATAATCTTAAAAGAAATCCTTGTGCCTCTGGGAGAACAAACATGGTGTACTGGCTGAGATGGTCAGGGCAGAGAGCTAAAGAGAGGAGGAGTGAGTCAAAAAGGACAAGGACTGTGGAACTCTCAGTGGTAAAAATATTTCTTCTGTGGCCTTTGCCATGGTTGTGGGAAGGTCTCTGTACACAGCTGGTAAAATACTTGCCTTGGCTTTAATGGGCTGTATCCTAATTAATTTCATCTGCTTCCCTCAGAGCTTCCCAAGCAGGGATGCAGAGCACTGCTGGAATGAGAGCTGACTTAGGACAATCCTGTTACATGGCTGACAACTCTTGAAGCTGCAAATAGTTGCTCTAAGTTATAATGAGCCACTGAGCTTGGCTCACCTTAGAGGAATCTTTTCCTTAATAACAATAGACATAGGAAAAGATTGGCCTAGGAACTTGGTGGTCCAGTGGCTTAAGATTCCACACTCCCAATGTATGGGACCCAGGTTCCATCCCTGGTCAGGGAACTAAATCCCACATGCTGCAACTCAGAAAAAAAAAAAAAAAAGATTCCTGCATGCTACAGTGAAGATCGAAGATCCCGTGTCCAAATAAATATTTTAAAAATAACTAAATAAAAGAACGGCCTGGACAACTCTTCATCAGGCCTAAAGGCCCCTGTTTTCTTTTCTAACTGGCATGGGCTTTGTTTAGTGGTTTCACTAGTTAGTCTTCAATGTTAGGACACTAGCTCCCTGCAGTTGGAAAGAGGCACTCCAGTATTCTTGCCTGGAGAATCCCAGGGACAGAGGAGCCTGGTGGGCTGCTGTCTGTGGGGTCGCACAGAGTCGGACACGACTGAAACGCCTTAGCAGCAGCGGCAGACTGAATGGCCGTGTCACCTGCCTTTCTGAACACCTTCACTTTTCTGCCTTGTGACAGGTGCAGCCTGTTGCAACCAGGTGAGCTTCATTTGCACAGGGGGGGCAAATGGTTTGCATCTTTTAAAAAGGGCAGTTCTCTGGCGGTCCAGGGGTTAAGATTCAGTGCTTTCATTGCAGGGGGTGTGGGTTTCATCTGTAGTAAGGACTAAGATCCCATGTGCTGCAAGCTGTGGCACCCACCCCCCAAAAAAAAGAAACCCTAAACAAAGAGGGCACAATTTCGTAGCTCTTTTTGTGGCTGGAGTATGAAGAACTAGAGACTGATTAATAAGAATTTGAATTTGTTGACTGTTGTGTTAGTTTTTTAATTTAAAATATTAGAATAATTACCATGCAAGGAATTTGTTAATATTCAAGCTTTGGAGAGTTTAGTAGCCCCAGACATATGGTTGCCTTAGATCCTAGAAGTATTGTTAAAAATTAATTCCCCATATTCACTCTGCTCTCTATTTGGAGAAGAAAATGCCCATAGACATTTTTCAAATTCGTACTCATTTTGTTGTAAGATCACATATTTTCAATGCTTCTGTTAATTGGATTACTTCCCACCTCTTACAATTCCCAGGTTATTTCAGCCCCCACAGTAGGCAGTTATGTTTACCTTAACCTTATCATCTAAGGATCAGTTGAGATCTACTTACAGGCAACATTGAAATTAACAGGACATTTATTTTTAAATCTCTCTTGAGTATCAGGAATTTTACCAGGAGCTGTTGTTTTGTCAAGGCATACAGGTGTTTATGTCCTTGTTTCATTTTGACCTTGAGTGCATTTGGTACTTTTTCTTCATGGATTTAGGGTTTAATTAGTTAGTAAATGGTTTCCAGGTGACTACCAACTTACACTATTTTAAAAAATCTAAGAAGAGTTTATTTTACCATGGGTAGTAAGAGATAAAATGAAATCTGACCTAAAAACTAATATATACTTATTAAGTTTGGTTTTTTTCCTTAAGTTGAATCTATTTAGATCTAAATTTTGTGTTGAATTTCAGTAAAATTTTCAGTTTCTTTATTTGGGACCTGAATTTTGCCTCTGATTAAGTCAAACAGGATCTAGAAGATTGAACCTTCATAAGAAATATGGACTGTGTAGTACTCCTGTTGCATTAATAATCCACATTTTAGAAATAAAAATTTACACAAGGAACTTAACCAGGATCATCTGGGAAGGAGAGCTGAGAGTCTGTGCGACTTGCTTTTCACTTTATATCCTTCCGTACGGCTTCAGTTTTTGATTGGGTGGCTGTTTTATTCTTTAAAAAGAAAAAAAATTTGTGCTTATTTGCCTGTTGTCCTTGGCCTCTGAAAGTTATTAAAGGTATAGTCCATAATTAAATTATGTCCCCAGACGTAGAGACTGACACCCAATGTAGTCACTCTGGGAGACACAGCACTGAGGGAAGTTGATCTTTTAAGAAAGTACTACTGAGCTCTTGAAAGATGAAGCTGACTCACTGTTAGAGGTTTAGCCAAATATTGGCTTGGCCAAAAAGTTCATTCAGGTTTTTCCATAAGACATTATGGAACAAACTTTTTGGCCAACCCAATAATTGCTTTGCCTCTTTTTGCTTAAATGGTACCCACTCCCACCTCAGAGAACTTGCCATTTATTCAGGGCTTGTTTATAAAATCATGGGTGTTGTTCTCCCAGTCAATCACTGTGTGAGCACACCAGCTATCAAGGCTTCTACCCTAGTGAGGGATGAGAGAATTAATTCCCCAGTATATCCTTTGCTAAATTGTCACTGTTTTTAAATTTAAAAAGCAAGAAGAAGAAAAATCCAAGTGTTTAACCCTAGCTTTCTAGGTCATTCACAATTTGGTTCCCAGTAAAACTTCCAATTTTTGTAGTCTCGTGTACAACCCTCCGTTCCAGCTAAGTGGATCCACCCATTCATTAACTCAGCACATTGAGTGACTGTGAAGCAAGGCTTTGGGCTGGGCAGTGGGGTTATGATGTGACTCTGTCATCCTGAGTCCCTGCCTTCAGAAAGCTTTATGTTCTAAGGGAGGAGATGGTAAATGACCAGTTTCACAATTCATTATTTTGTTATAACAGTGGTTCAAATTAGAAACAAGAATGAGCTAAGAGAGCATGTTACAGAGAACCTGACCTAGTCGGGTAGGGTCAGGAAAGGTTCTCTGAGAAAGTAATGTTTAGACTTGAAGGATGAGTAAGTTAGTGAAAGAAAGAACAATCCTTGAAAATATTCTTTGTTTCCCCATCTCTATGCTTTTGTTTATATTATGCCATCTGCTTATACTGTACCCCTTCTTCCAGTACGCAGATTCTAACTCAAGATTTGGGCTCATATCTGCCATTTTCCAGAAGGCCCTCCCTGAGCTCTTGCATGTTGATAATAGCATGTGCTTTTTAAATATGAACGTCAGTTTTGTTGGATACAAAGTCTTTTGAGTCACATTTTACTTCCCTTGGATTTAAGATACTCAGTTACTCTATTATTTTCTTCTGGCATCAAGCATTGGTGTTAAAAAGCCTGACAATATCCTCCTTTTGTTTCTCATATAAGCCACTTGCCTCTTTTTCCGCCCCCCTGGATGCATAAAGGATTTTTTCTCTCCTGAAAGTCTGGTAAATTTACTAGAATGTGTCTTGGTATTGGTTGTTTAAGTATTCTTAGATACATGGATACATGGTGTATATATAGTTTTAGTTATTTTTTCCTCAATTTGAGAACATTCCTGGAAGTTTTTACAGATTTTCTTGATTTTATACCAGGATATGTATACCTTGATTTTTTAATATATATTTTCTTGATTTTTTGTATTTTGTTCACTTGCTTCAGTTCTCTGCTTCAGAAGCTTCTATATTCTGTATCAATTCTTCTTTGCTAATCTGCCATATTGTCATTTTCATTCAAGTCATTTTACTGTCTTCTGTGATTTCTTTAAAAATTTTCCTCCTGTTTTGCTAAAGGCATTTTAAAATTGCATTTATTTGGTCTTGTGTTTCTTCTAATTTAGTCTTAATCTTTCCCCCTTTTACTTCTAAGTGTTTCTTTGAGTAAAGTATAACTCTTATGAGTTTTTCTAATTTCATTTACCGTGGTTCTTTCATGTCATGTATCATTTCTTATTAATGTTTAGCTGGTTTTAAAATACTTTAGTATATGTGCTGCCGAAGCGAGCACTGGTTTTAAAATAGTTGATTGTAATTAGAGCTATTTTATATGCATATATTTCTGGTGTGGTCTCATCTTACAGAAATGTTATACTTCTCTTTTTTTTTCTTTTTTTTTAAATAATAACTTTGAATGAGATTTGACCTTAGTAATTTTCTGCTGTTTATTTGTATATGACATTAGTTTCCTGGAACTTTTAGAAGGAGTTGTGTGGTTCAGGATGGTTTCCCTAACCTCACAGGGCTCCCTCTTTGTTGTGTTCATATAATATTCAAAAACATGATGCCTTGCCAACCCTCTTCCCCTCCTGCACTTTTATGTAGACCAAGGATTGGCAGAAGCCTCCTGTTTTCATAAACAAGGTTTGATTAGAACACAGCCCTGCTCGTTCATCTATGTATGTTTATGGGTATTCTCAGGCCAAACCTGCAAAATTGAGAAGTTGCACCGTGGACTCCATAGCCTACAAGCCCCAAATGTTACTGCCGAGCCCTTTAAGACCCTGATTTAGACCTCTCTTTCTTTGTCTGTTGTTCCTGTTCTGCTCAATTTTAACTCTATCCCACATGTGTCTTCTCAGTGTGGGGCACTGTCAAGCAAGCCCTCACCAGTCAGTTTAGAGAGTTCAAAGGGACTTCATACTGCTTCAGACCTGAGCACCTTTTATGTTTAAAAAATGATGGTAAAATATACATATAAAGTTTATTATTTTAAATTTAACAACCCAGTATATTCAGTTGTGCAGCCATCACCACCGTTTAGTTTGAGAACATTTTTTATTACCTCAATACACCCCACTACCCCTCTTTCTGCAGCCCTTGGTGACCTCTATTCTACTTTCTGTCTCTATGAAATTGCCTATTCTGAGTACTTAGTGCAAGTGGAATCATAAAATATTTGTCTTTCAGTGTCTGCCTTATTCCACCAAGCATAGTGTTTACTACATCCATGTTGTAGCAGGTAATAAGATTCCATTGTATGTATATCATATTTTATTGATCCATTTTACTTATTGATGGACACTTCAGTTCTTTCTGCCTCTGAACATTGGTGTACAAGTATCTGAATCTCTGCTTTCAATTCTTTTGGGTATAAATGTAGGAGTAGATTTGCTGGATTTATATGGCAGTTCAATTTTTAACTTTATGAAGAACTGTCACAGTGACTTTTCTGTCTTTCCACAGTGGCAGCACCATTTTATATTCCCACCAGCTATGCAGTTGGATTCCAGTTTCTCCACATCCTTGGCCAACATACGTAGTTTTCTGTTTTGCTTTTGTTTTAACGATAGCTCCCCTAATGGGTTTTAAGTGGTATCTCATTATAGTTTTGATTTGCATTTCCCCAGTGATTAGTGATGTTGAGTATCTTCTCATGGACTTATTGAGCACTTGTATTTCTTCTTTGGAGATATGTCTATTTGAGTCCTTTGAATTGCATTTGTTGTTGTTGAGTTGTAGAAATATAGTTCTTTATTCTGAATATTAACTCCTTGTCATATGTATGCTTTGCGAATATTTACTCTCATTTGTGGGTTTTTTCACTCTCTTGATTATTTTCCCTTTAATAAGTAATTTGTGTAGAGATACTTTAAAGTTGGGCTTAAGTGGCTCAGTGGTAAAGAATCTGTCTGCCAATGCAGGAGATGCGAGTTTGATCCCTGAATCAGAAAGATCCCCTGGAGAAGGAAATGGCAACCCACTCCAGTATTCTTGCCTGGAGAATTCCATGGACAGAGGAGCCTGGTGGGCTACAGTCCACAGGGTCGTAAAAGATTTAGACATGGTTTAGTTGACGAAACAACAACATCTTTAAGATTATATAGCTATCTTGTTCTTCATCAAACTTTCACTCATTAACTTAAGCATCTGTTGATGATTCTTTTTTGAATCAATGGCTCCTGTTTTTGTTCATCAGCTGTGTTCCTGATACTGCCCTAGGTGTTTACCATGCATTATTCCCTATGTCACAGATGAGGGGACTGAAGCTGAAGAGGTCATACAACGCTGGAAGGGCTCCTAGTAAGTAGAAATGGGCGTAGACTCTGGACTGAACTAAAGCTCATGTGCTGGAGCTTGGGAAGCAAGTGTTAGCTAAAGACTTGGGACTCTAGGCATCAGATCTGCTGAGCAAGCCTGTTTCTGAGCAAGCCTGTTTGCTTGAACACCCGCAACCTCGAGATGCGGTAGGACAGGCAGACTTCAGGGCTGTGGGCTATGACCTGCTGGGTGTGTTCTGCAGTGAGGAGCCAATTCCCTGATGGAGTACCAGCTACTCAGGCTGATCCCCTGCTTGCAGCTTCATGGGTCACTATGTATCCACAATGTTCTGCAGGTGTAGTTGGGTCAGTAGCTGGGTTCACAGAACCAGAAGGCCCAAGTTGTTGGTTCAGTGGTAAGGGTGCAGGGTCTTCGTAAGCTAGTAGTTCTGAGGTAAACATTCCCATTCTTTTCTCCTCTGGGCCTTAGCTGGGAGGAGCAGAACATAGGGAGGGTGGGGTCCTGGGCAGGAAGCCAGAGCCCTGAATCATAGGAAGACCATGGAGTCAGGGCCAGGGCACGGCATGCTTAGCCAGAAAACCTGGAGGGAAGCCATGGTTTGAGTGCCGGGAGGAGGGAGAAGTCACCAGAAGCGGGCGAGGCCACAGGAGGGTTTTCGGTCAGAAATGGAGCCACGAACAAGCTCTACTGGGTTAGGATCACATGAGGTTGGTGGAGGAGGTGCTGAACCTGTATCTGCAGCTCTCCACTGTGGGAGGCTGACTTTGAGGGCTGATAGCGGCCTAAGCCTGGTGGATGATCGCGGGGATGCATGAGGCAGGTGTGTGCCTCAGTCCCGGGTGCCCTACTGGCTCAGGCTTCACGATGGACACTCACCTCTCCAGCTGCAACTGGGCGTCTCCAAAAGGCCCATACTCACCTCCATCACCGGGGATTCACCCTTTGTCCTGTCAGCTGGGGTCACCTCGCCTAGCTCCTCATCTGGAGGATTGCCAACCCTCTCTCGGATGAAAACTGCATTCTTCAAGAACTGGTTTTTGCCCTCTGAGTGACCTGGCCCTGGCTCTTGGGAGCCATACTGGTGAGTGGCTAGCAGGAGTACCAGCTTTGGGCCAGATGAATCCAGGCTCTGCCATTTACCTGTTGTAGGACTTTGTGAAATTACTTAACTTCCTTGTGCCTTGATTTCTTCATTTATGAAATGTGAGTAATCAGAGTAACCTGGGATAGTAGTGGGGGGGGCTATAATATATTCCTGACATGGTCAGTGTCCAGCAAATGTTAGCTGTCTGAGTTTGTCTGTCTTGCTTCATTTCTGACCTTGTACCCAAGCTCTTCCTGGCTCTCCTGTGGTCCTAAGTGTTAGCCTTTGGATCCTCTCAGCGTGATGGCTCTTGATTCATGTGTCCCATCCTAGAACTTGCCCTACTCTGACACCTGTGAGGGTGGAGGCCTGAAATAAAGTACCCTGTTTATCAGAGATCTACTTCAAGACACCCTAAGAGCAAAGTATGCCACTGTCTCTCTGTTTAACACAATTTCAAACACAAGTTTTGAGAAGAAAAATCTTTTCTGTTAATGTATTGTTACGTAACAAAGTACCTCAAAACTTGGTGGCGTAAATAGCCGTTTTATTTTGATCATAATTTTGTGAGTCAGGAGAGGGTTTGGTTGGGTGGTTCTGATCTGTGCTGGAAGCAGCTACAGCTGAAAGATTTCTTTCCAGGACAGCTTCTTCACGCCTGTAATGAGCACTTCCACATACTTCTCATCCTCCAGGGTCTTCAGAATGTTTGGGTTGCAGACAGCATGGCTGTCCCAGGGCAGTCAGATTTCTCACATAGCAAATGCCCTAGAGCAAGCATTCCAAGAGGGTGGCCTAGATGGAAGCTGCAAGGCCTCTTATGAACTACACTCAGAGTTTGAGAAGGTCATTGCTGCTGCATTCTTGTGGCTGAACAAATATCCAAGGCCAGATCAGATTCCAGGGAAGAGGAATTAGATTCCACCCCTCAGTGGGAGTCTTCCCTGATAGCTCAGCTGGTGAAGAATCTGCCTGCAATGAGGGAGACCTGGGTTCCATCCCTAGCTTAGGAAGATCCCCTGGAGAAGGGAAAGGCTACCCACTCCAGTATTCTGGTCTGGAGAATTCCATGGAGTGTATAATCCATGGGGTCGCAAAGAGTCGGACACGAATAAGTGACTTTCACTTTCTCAGTGGGAGGAGTAGAGTTAGGGTTAGGGATGCAAGCAATCTTGAATCTACCATAACACCTGATGAGTGCTGACTCCCATCTGGCGCTTCGCTGCAGTGGGGTCAGGGAAATGGAGTTTTTAGGATATCTTGTCTCTGCAGCCTAGATGGAAGATGGGGCACAGGAAAGAGGATGGGACAGTCCACCATTCAGTCATGCTTGTCATGCTTTGGTGATCAGATTCTGTGAGTTGGCCAAAAGGTTCCTTTGATTTTTTTTTTCTGTATGACGGTTCTAGTAACAGTTGTCTTTAACTTCATTTGAAACAGTTTTGTTAGGTTATATTATTACACCTGTCATACTTGTGTGCATTAAAAATTTATCAAAATTAGTAAATTTTTGTATAGCTGTTTTAATATTGAAGGTGGAAGAAAAAGGCAAGATTTTCAGCATATTGTGCTTTATTATTTCAAGAGAGGGAAAAACACAGCTGAAACACAAAAAAAGATTTGTGCAGTATATGGAGAAGGTGGTGTGAGTGATCAAACATGTCAAAAGTGGTTTGTGAAGTTTCAGGCTGGAGATCTCACTGGGTGATGCTCCACAGTTGGGTAGAGCAGTTGAAGTTGATACTGATCAAGTCAAGACATTAATAGAACAGTCAGCATTATACCACTTGAGAGATAGCTGACATGCCCAAAATAGTCAAATCAAGCATTGAAAATCACTTTAACCCGTTTGTTTGTGTTAATTGCTTTGATAAATTTGGGTTCTACATAAGTGAAGTGAAAAAAACCTTGACCATATTTCCACATGCGATTCTACTGAAACATAACAAAAACTTTCTATTTTTAAAATAAATTATGATGGACAATGAAAAGTAGAAGTGAAGTCGCTCAGTCGTGTCCGACTGTTTGCGACCCCATGGGCTCCTCCGTCCATGGGATTTTCCAGGCAAGAGTACTGGAGTGGGTTGCCATTTCCTTCTCCAGGGGACCTTCCCGACTCAGGGATTGAACCTGGGTCTCCCGCATTGCAGGTGGACGCTCTACCCTCTAAGCCACCAGGGAAGCCCTGAATGAAAAGTAGACACCGTACAATAACGTGAAACAGAAGAGATCGTGGGCAAGCAAAATGAACCACCACCAACCTCACCAGAGGCCGGTGAAGTGATGTTGGAAGATGGTGGGATTGGAAAGGAGTCCTCTGTTATGAGCTCCTTCTGTAAAACCAAACAATTATTTCCACCAAGTACTGCTCCCAGTTAGACCCACTGAAAGCAGGAATCAACAAAAAGTGTCCAAAATTAGTCAACAGAAAGCCCACAATCTTCCATCAAGGTAATGTAAAACTCCGTATTTCTTTGATGACCAGGCAAAAAAAACTGGTCAGCTTGGCTAGGAAGTTCTGATTCATCTGCAGTGTTCACCAGACATTGCACCTTTGGATTTCCATTTATTTTGGTCTTTCCAAAATTATCTTAATGGCAAAAAAATTTCAGTGCCCTATAGTAAAAGGCACCTGTAACAGTTCTTTGCTCAAAAAGATAAAAAGTTTGGGAAAGGTGGAATTATGAAGTTGCCTGAAAAATGGCAGCAGGTTATGGAACAAAACAGTGAATATGTTATTCAATAAAGTTCTTGGTGAAAGTGAAAAATGTGTCTTATTTTTATTTAAAAATCAAAGGAACTCTCACTACTCGCCGTTTCAAAATGCTGCTAAGACCTTAGGGACAGTTGAGTGATGCCCCCTCACCCCCGGGCTCGGCGGAAAGCGACTCATGGAACGGCCATGAGCAGACTTCACATCACTTCACTGCCAAAATGACATCATTTTCCACCTCTGCCCAGTGTTCAGCATCTGACAGTGCTTGCAGGATCTCTCCAGAACAAACCAATCAGGTACGACCAAAACTGCCTCTTTTGAAGATTTTGCAAGCAGCAGGTGCACAAGGTGAAATGTTCACTGTTAAAGAGGTTATGCATTATCTAGGCCAGTATATAATGGTGAAGCAGCTTTATGATCAGCAGGAGCAGCATATGGTATATTGTGGTGGAGATCTTTTGGGAGAACTACTGGGTCATCAGAGCTTCTCTGTGAAAGATCCAAGCCCTCTCTATGATATGCTAAGAAAGAATCTTGTCACACTAGCTACTGCTACTACAGATGCTGCTCAGACTCTGGCTATCGCACAGGAGCACAGTATGGATATTCCAAGTCAAGACTGACTGAAGCAAAATGTAGAGGAAAGCCTCAGTTCCAGGAAAAGAACTGAAGAAGGCAATATTCCCACACTGCCTACCTCACAGTATAAATGCAGAAGTTCTAGAGCAGATGAAGACTTGGTAGCAAATTTAACTCAAGAAGAGACGTCAAGACTGGATCTCGGGTTTGAGGAGTGGGATGTAGCTGGCTTGCCTTGGTGGTTTTTGGGAAACTTGAGAAATATCTATACACCTAGAAGTAATGGCTAAACTGATTTACCGACAAATCAGGATATAGGTACTGCCATTGTGTCAGACACCACAGATGACTTGTGGTTTTTGAATGAATCAGTGTCAGAGCAATTCGGTGTTGGGATAAAAGTTGAAGCTGCTGATCCTGAACAAACAAGTGAAGAAGTAGGGAAAGAGAGAGACAAAAAGGTGGTTGACATGGGAAAAAATGATGACCTGGTGGACCCTGAATCCATAAGTGATGATACCGACACAGAAGTTACCTCTGAGGATGAGTGGCAGTGTACTGAGTGCAAGAAATTTAACTCTCCAAGCAAGAGGTACTGTTTTCGTTGCTGGGCCTTGAGGAAGGATTGGTACTCAGATTGTTCCAAGTTAACCCATTCTCTCTCCACAGCTGCTATCACTGCCATACCTGAAAAGCAAGAAAGTGAAGGAATTGATGTCCCTGACTGCAGAAGAACTGTATCAGCTCCAGTTGTTAGACCTAAAGATATATACATAAAAGAAGAAAACTCTGAACATTTTGATCCTTGCAACTCGGTGGAATTCTTGGATTTGGCTCATAGTTCTGAAAGCCAAGAGACCATATCAAGCATGGTAGAACAATCAGATAACCTTTTTGAACAGAGAAAAGATACAGAAAACATGGAGGATTGCCAGAATCTTTTGAAGCCATGTAGTCTGTGTGAGAAAAGACCACGAGACGGAAACATCATTCACGGGAGGACAGGCCATCTTGTCACTTGTTTTCATTGTGCTAGAAGACTAAAGAAGGCTGGGGCTTCTTGTCCTATTTGCAAGAAAGAGATTCAGTTGGTTATTAAGGTTTTCGTAGCATAGCTGAATCGGTGAATTACAGACACATATTAACAGAGCTGGTCATGTATCCAAATATCAGTATTGAGCATCTCTACGCAGGGTGACTCATTTCATACTTTCATTTATTCTTGTAAACTTTTATGTTCTAAGCCATTTTTACCTCTAAACTTATAGAATTTGAGAATAAGTTCTTTAGAACTACATTATCAGTATGGAGACTATTAACATTAAAAGAGAAGTTAATCATTCTGTCTCCAAAGATGAGGCTCTGGGAGGGAGCAGTACAAATAGAAATACATTCGTTCTTTCATTTACCAAATTACCTGAAGATGAATCATTTCTTTATTTAATTTAATTTCTTACTGTTCTTTTCTGGTAGGGAATGTTCTTGGGCATCAAAATCCAAGGTGACTGTTAGAAAGATATTAAAGCTATCGATGAAAAAACAAGTAATTAATGTATAAAGTAGATTATGTTGTGTGATTCAGAGAAACGATTATTTTTGTAAAGTGCCTAGAACAGTGATATCCAACATTTTTGCTAACATACCTCAAAAAACAACTTTGAAAAAGTACATACAACTTTTTGCACATTTTAAAAATTGAGGTGTAGTTAGCCAACAGTAAAGTCAGTAAAGTGTTCCCTTGTGCTGAATTGTAGACATCTCAGTAGCCACCTGAAGCAAGCAGTAGTGCATTTCTATCTCCTTTTCCAGGCAGTTCCTCCATCATTTCATGACTCTTACCCTCAATTAGTTTTCCTTTTGCACATGTTAAATTTGACTTTTAAATTTTTAAAATAAATTTAACTAATTAAAAAAAAAAAAAAAAGGAACTTTTTGACCAACCCAGTATAACAAGTTTCCCTTCATCCTTGGTGTCAGCATTCTTGAGTCCAAATGGGAATGGGGAGCTGTCAGTCCCTCAGTCTATCCTGTCCTCTGGGTCAAAGCTTAAATTTTTTTTTTTCTCACTAAAACAGCGAAAGCTACAGTTTATAACAGCATATGGACATATATATGTAACTGAAAAAAAGTTTTATGATGCAATTTTTATTATGTGCAATATTGTCTCATTATTTTCTAGTCTGTTCCTTTTAAACAGATAGCAGATTGTGCCTCCATTCAATTAATCTCATGATTCACTGATTTACGAGTTGTAGTTTGAAAATCATTGCTGAAAATTCTTCTCTATTTTCTCATAGGTATTGAAAACAAACAAAAAAAAAGTAGGAAAAAAAGTACATAAGAACATTCCCCCAAAAGATTTGAGGAAGCTACCTAAAAGCATTGCCTATTAACCTCTATCTCATTCACATCCAGTTTACGATCACTCACAAAAATTTTTATCATACCAAGTTACTTTTCTTGCCAACAAATTTTGTAACAAAGATAACATGAACTTACCTGACCAGTAAACTCAAGGAGAATAAAAGTTGTATGCCTGCATTATTTTCAGTGTTGATAGCTCTAAAGACATGCTTGTTTTACTTAAAAACTCCAAACTTGCTTTAATACACCAGAATTAATCTCAGATCATGTAAACCTGAAAAGCTCTGGATCCAGTCTCTGTTACATTTCAACTGGTATAAATGCTTTGGGCTGTTTTTGGTTTGGTTTGGTTTGGTTGCCTGTGATTTGTGACATGTGAGATCTTAGTTCCCAGACCAGGGATCAACTCCCATCCCCCCACCCCAACCCCTCGCAGTGAAAGCTTGAAGTCTTAACCATTGACCACCAGGGAAGTCCCATTGCTTGCTTGTTTTTAAGCCAATTAAATAGAGCTCTTCTGCAAATCAATTTTAGCAATACCACCAGCAGGTAGGAAATGAAAAAAGCACATCTATAACACATGTATATACACACACACTTACAGACATGAAAACACAGACAGACGGAAACAGGGACCTTCTAGGTTTGTTTTAAATTTCATCTGTGTCTCAGATCAAACTCAAAAGAATAGTTAGATCCAAATTGTGTTTCTGGCATACTGTAAGGATGCTTTAGAGCTCTTTATGAAGTCAGTTTGCCTTTTAGAAGCTTCTGCAAACCAATCAAAGAATGCATTACATTGGCTCCCTAAGGATTTGGACTTCTCTCTTTTAGGAGTGCTCCTTAAGGTGAACTTTTTTAAAACAAAGATTCCCCCTTTTGAACAGGATGGATGAATTCCCAAAACCCTTCAACAGACAGAAATACCAAAAATCTAAGGCAACTGCTATTTAAATCTTTCCTTCTTGTTGTGTATTTGCTCCAGTTAACTTAGAAACAGTAACTAGGGGGTTTAATGTTTGGATCCTCATATGATAGTTCAGTTTTAAAGGGGCTGGTTTTCACAGAGGAGAGAGGGAAGATGGCATCGGGGGTGGGGCCAGAGTACAAGGTGGAGTCCTGAGACAGAAGAGCCAAGGAAGATACACAAGAGGGCCCTAAGACAAAGAAGCCAGAGGGCGGGGAACATAAGAAGTAGGAGGTTTCGGAAGTCATTTTGTTCTTTTTTTTATCTAGTTTTTTGGTTGTTTCTGCCAATTTAGAAAGAGTACCTTGCCAAGAACCAATTTTAGAGTATTGATTGTATTTGAAAGCTTATCGGTACTAACAAAAATAAATATGCCGTTTGTTTTAATTTTAAAATCACAATCCTCCAATGTGATCTTAAGAATGAATTTAGGGAGATTGGAAATTCCTCATAATGGCCATGGTAATTCTGAGTAACCTTTAGGTTTTTCAGCCTACTTTGTTAAAAAATGCACATGTGGGGAGCCTGTAGTTTTTAACATGAAACCAACTGGAATCCCCAAAGGAGGGCTGCCCTCAGGGCATTTAGATGGCCAGGGTCTTATTTTCTTGAGTTCGCCTAGAATTCTAAGGCTGCAGTCCTGGCCCAGATTCCAAAAGGAATAAAACAAACTCTTAGATCCCACTTAGCTTGGTCCTCAAAAGAGAACCTCACTACCATGCTCCAGAAAACAACTTAATACTCACTAATGAAGAAGCCTTGATCCAGAAAGAACAAAACCTTTCCAGATTCCAGATGAAGTCCAGGAGCTCCAAGTGCAAAAAGAGTGGAGCTTGGAACCCAAAATGAGACTCCAGACTGAAAGCAGGTGCTGACCACAGAACCAATGAGCGTAAAGGACTTTGCAGGTACCTCATTCAGTTCTGGGAGCCATCATCTTTCATGTCCACCTCCTTTGGATCCCACTTCTGACATCAAGTATGTCAACTAGTAATACAGTAGCCAGCTATTTTAGCAGCCAAAGTGAGTTTATTTACTGATAGCAGAGGAATTCCAATTTGGTATAAGTGAATGACAGCACACCATAGGCAAATGCAGAGCCCAAGGAAAAGGAACTTGCTTTTATGGGGAAAAGGAGGGAGTTGAGAGGGGCTGTGATAACCAAAGAGTCCATTGGAAGAAGCTGGGAATCCAAAGTATGGTGGCTTCTTATTGGTTGGTCTTCTACAGTCTGATTAGCTGGGCCATCATGGAGTGGAAAGATGTTTTCTTCCTCTTGATGGATCATAATGTAGAGGCACCTTCCTGTCAGAGATGTAGGTGAGGTCTCTTCCTGTCTGGTGTAACTGATGATGCATCATGGTCATGAGGGCTCCTCCTACAGGCCTGTCCCAATTCCAGTTTAGCAAAGTTTGTTGTTTTTTAATAAAGAGGCTTTATTATAAATTCATAACAGATTTAGTCATAAATAGACAAAAATAAAAATAAGCCAAATCTATCAACAGGAATTTGGATAAACAAATTGTAGTATGTCCATACAATGAAATTTTGTACAGCCATAAAATGAACAGACTACCAGTACACAAAACATTATGGATAAAAACATGTTGAGCAGAAGCTAAGCACAGAAGTGTACATATTTTGTGATTCTATTCATATAACATTCTGGAAAAGGCAAAACTACACTGAGAAAGTGGATCAGTGGTTCCCTGGGCCAGTAGTGGGAGGGGGGCACAAGGAAGTTTTGGGAATGATAGGAATGTTCTCTGTCTTCATGGCAGTGGAAGTTCTACAGGTATATACATTTGTCATATGAGTCGGACACAACCGAACGACTAAGCATACATTCGTCAAGTCACACTGAACTATATACACTTAAAATCTATGCAGTTTATGGTATGTATGTGCTAAGTCGCTTCAGCTGTGTCCGACTCTTTGTGACCCTATGAACTATAGCCTGCCAGGCTCCTCTGTTCTTGGGGTTCTCCAGGCAAGAATACTGGAGTGGGTTGCTGTGCCCTCCTCCAGGGGATCTTCCCCACCCAGGGATCTTATGTCTCCTGCATTGGCAGATGGGTTCTTTACCACTAGCACCACCTGGGTATGTATACCATACCTCAATAAAGGTTTTGAGATACACCATTTTTTTAAAAGATGGTAAAAAAATTTAAAAAAAAAAAAAAAAAGATGGTCAGTAGGAGACCCCCCTAGCCAGATAGGCGAGGTTGTTTTAAGTCAGACATACACGTTTTTATGTGAAATCTCTTCTTTTAAGACGTTAGTACCTAATTCAGAACTTAATTATGCCACACAAGCCAAACAAGTGAATCCTCAGGCTACGTTTGGCTCACAGGCAGCCAGTTTGTGGTCTGAGCCTTAAAATCTGCCTTGAGCTCAGCCAGTAAAGCTGCGAGCTGGAACTACACATAGTGACTTTTCCTGGGTGTGGCTCTGGCATGTTGCTCTTGACCCTCCTTGAAAGAGGTGATGGGTAGTGAAATGTAATGGGTCTGGGGAACTGAGTTTTTAAGAATTAATTTCACAAACCACATTATAATGATCACACCTAGAGTATTTAACACTGATCTAATTCTACTGACTAACATCCACATTTCCCCAAAATTGTCCTGAAAATGATCTTCTTAGCCTTCCCCCCCCCCCAATTCAGTTTGTAATTAAAGATTATACAGTGCATTTACTTATCTCTCTTCAGTTGCCTTCAATTTAGAATAGTTCCCAGTCTTTTTTTTTGTTTTTGTAATTTCCCTGGTGGCTCAGACGGTAAAGCGTCTGCCTGTAAGGTGGAAGACCTGGGTTCAATCCCTGGGTCAGGAAGAGCCCCTGGAGAAAGCAACGGCACCCCACTCCAGTACTCTTGCCTGGAAAATCCCATGGACAGAGGAGCCTGGTAGGCTACAGTGCATGGGGTCGCAAAGAGTCGGACATAACTGAGCAACATCACTTTCACTTTTCTTTCACTCCCAGTTTTTTTAGACTCTCATGAAGCTTTTTTTGAAGAGTCTGGACAGATGTTCTGCAGATTGTCCATTTGGATTTGTCTGGGGTTTGCAACTGCAGTATGGGATTCAGGTTAGTCATTTTTGGCATGAATTGTGCATAGGTGATATCATGTTCTTATTAGGAGGCTCGTGCCGTCATTTTGACTAATTATTTGTGATGTTTTATCACTTGTTTACATAGTGTCTGCCAGGTTTCTCTGCTGTAAAGGTCATTTCCCCCACTTTATAATTAATAAGTCATCTGTGGAGAAATTCTTTGAGCTGTGCAGAAAAACCAACAAGCTTTTGCCCTGTGGTTTTGGCTCCATTGATGATTCTTTCCTGAATCAATTGTTATCATGTAGGATGTAATTGGACATCAGTGTTTAAAACAGCCCCTGAGCAATTTTATAATTTTACTTATTTACTTATTTTTGGCTGTACTGGGTCTTTGTTGCTAGGTGGGCTTTTCTCTAATTGCAGCGAGCAGGGGTTACTCTCTAGCTGAGATATGTGGGCTTCTCATTGTGATGGCTTCTCTTGTTGCAGAGCACAGGCTTTTGTGAATGCGGGCTTCAATAGTTGCAGCTCCTGGGCTCTAGAGCACAGGCTCAATAGGCGTGGTGCACAGGCTTAGTTGCCCTGAGGTATGTGGGCTCCTCTTGGATCAGGGATTGAACTCATGTCTCCTGCACTGGCAGGGTATTCTTTATGACTGAACCACCATGGAAGCCCTCCTCCTTATATAAAAAATAAGTGATTTTATTAAAGTGTAGCCAGTGTTGGGAATTGCTAGACCAGTGCTTCTCATTCTGTGTTTACAGTTTCCCTGGAGATCTTGTTATAAAGCAAGTTTGGATTCAGTTAAACTGAAGTAGAGGTAAGAGTTAGCATTTCCAACAAATTTCCGGATGCTGCTAGTCCACACAGGTCACATGTTAAATGTCAAGGGTTAATCTAGACTTCAGAAAAGTTCTGCAATTCGTTCTGGAGACAGTGCCCTCTCCCCCTAATTTAGTTCTGCCCAGCGTGTCAGTCAAGATTCTCAGTTACAAATATCAAAACACCCTCTAGCTTGTCTGCACAGAAAAGGTATTTGTGAATCAGCATTGGGGAGCTCTCAGAACCCCTTGGCACTGAGCTCCCAGGAACAGTGCCCAGACACGTTGCAGAACTGATCTCATGAGAGAACCAGCCTTCCCACTGCTGGGCACTGAACCCATCAGCACTGATGCCAGGCACGCATGCCAACTGTGACCAGTACTGCCACCAGCAACAATGCCACACTGATGCCTGAAACCCAACCTCACAGCTATTATTGGCTGTCAAAGCTAGATGTCAGTTGTCACCCTCGCAAACAGATTCCACACAGAGCACACTTGCTCATGTTGTTTATTTCTAAAGTTTCATTCGAATGGGTGGGATTGCTGGAGCCTTGGTCACATATCCATTCCTTAGCTGCAAGGGAGGCAGGGAAATCACATTTCCTGGCTTCTCTCTTGGGAGATGGGGAAAAGGCAGAGTTCATAAAGCAAAGATGCTCTAAAGAAGCAGTTCCTAAACATGGCAAGTGTCCAACACACGGTTACTTGAAAGAATCAACATTGTTAAGTGCTGAGAAATCTACAAAAAAATAAGAGTAATACTAGAGACATTCTCTCTGATGTAGAAAATGCATCGTCAAACTGTGATAATGTGTGATACCAGAATGAGAATAGATAAATATTTGAGGTATACTTGTCATATTTTCATATATATATATGTATATGTGTACTGGGGGAAAGGACTTAGATCCAGGCCTTTACATCAATGTTAGCCAAAGTAGTCAGGATGACCAAGCTCAAAGTCAGCGTGGAAGGGCATCAGTCAAGGGCTTGGATAGAAGGAATCAGGCACCAATGGAAGGTCTTTGCTGCAAGAGTCTACCTTAAGTATGTTCTCATCTATGATTTTTAAAAATTGTACATTAGTAAGGCCAAAAGGAACTATCAGAATGTCACTAGTGATGGGAATTCCCCGACAGCCTAGTGGTTAAGGCTTTGTCTTCCAATGCAGGGAATACAGGTTCAATCCCTGGTGGGGAAGCTAAGATCCCATATGCCTCCAGGCCAAAAAACCAAATCATAGAACAGAAGCAACATTGTGACAAATTCAATAAAGGTTTTAAAAAAGGTCCATGTGAAAAAAAAATTTTTTAAAGATTGTTACTAGTGATTATCTCTGAGTGATAGTTTTCCTTCCATATTAATACTTTGCATTCTAAAATGCTTATAATAAATAGGTTTTCTTTTTTAATCATTGGAAAAAATTAAGTTAGAAGAACAGGAAGAAAGCTAAGAAAGGTGAGAAGGGAGGGAGGGAAGAAGAGAGAAAGAAAGAGAGGAGAGGAGAGAAATTGAGGCAGGGAAAGAAGGAATAACTGAAATTGATTTACAGCTGGAAAGCTGGTGGCTTTCTTGGGGCTAAATTTTCCAGAAGAGCAATCTGAGCAGTGCAATACACTCTGGGTGGCATCTCTCTCTCCTCCTCACCTGCTCCTGGGCTCTTGGATCTGCAGAGCGCCACAAGCAGCATCCAGGCCAGTTCTTGTGTTTGGCATCCCCTTGAACTGACTTCTGCTCTAAGCTTCTGTGTTGCAGATTTGGCTTCACCCAGAGCTTTGGATGGACTATTCCAAACCCAGTTCTGAGACTGGAGAACTATGCTGATGGGAGAGTCCTTTGATGTGGAGCAGGATGGAGTGAGACAAAGGATAGCAGGATCTCCTGATATTTCCGTGGAAGCCTTGAGCTGCCTCTGGCTGAAGCCGGGACCAACCTTCAGAGCTGGTTTGAAGTGGGAGGGGGAGTGAGAGGGCTTGACCTTTATACTCCTGTGTCGATCAGTCCTTAGACGTGGGCTGCCTGATGTGAGGGTGTGACCTTGGGTGAGGTGGCTCTCCTCAGTGAGGCTCTTCTTGACTGTGGCTGAGGCTTATCTGTGAGGGTCACTCTGAGGTCACATGTGCTTCGTTCCTGAAAGGGGATCTTCATTTCCTTTGGGGGATCCCAGCGTCCACCATGAATTTACAGAATAGTGTGTTGATATGGAGCTGGGCAGGCTTCCCAGGTAGCGCTAGTGGTAAAGAACCCACCTGTCAACGCACAGGAGACATAAGAGACATGGGTTCGATCCCTGGGTCAGGAAGATCCCCTGGAAAAGGGTGTGGCAACCCACTCCAGTATTCTTGCCTGGAGAATCCCATGGACAGAGGAGCCAGGCGGACTACAGTCCATGGGGTCACAGAGTTGGGCATAACTGAAGTGACTTAGCATGCACATACGAAGTTTGGAAACGATGGGATAAGAAGATACTAGAAGAAGCAGTGGGAAAGAAGACAGGAAACAGTGTCTTGTTTATGTGGGGATTGGTTCTGTCCTCTTCTGTCTTCACCCACAGTCCAGGCCTGCAGTTTTCTTAAACGTTCTGCTCTGAGGCACCTGTGCTTAAAAGCCTTTGGTATGTTTGGGACTCCAGGTCTGTTTCCCATCTGCCCTCCATTCGAAGCTACTCTCTTGGGTGTGTGGTTTCATCCTGGAACCACCACCAGGGGACATTCCAGACACCCTTGGCTCGCAGGACCCAGGCTGAAGATGAAACACTGCCTCTCCTCATCTTGCTTCTGAAAAAAAGAAAAAAGAAAGGAAATATATTTTGTGGGATTATCCTTTCGGAAATAAAAGACACAGAGCCACGATGTGACAGGTGGATCTCCCTCAAGAAAGAACATGCCCTTTGAGACTTCCCTGGTGGTCCAGTGGCTAAGATGTGCTTCCGATGCAGGGGGCCCCGGTTCGATCCCTGACCAGGGAATTATATCCCACCCACGTGCCACAACTAAGGATCCCATATGTTGCAACAGAAATTGAAGACCCTGCGTGTCATATCTAAGAACTGGGGCAGTCAAATAAATATTAAAAAAAAAAAAGAAGAAATGTGTCTTTTAGCTGCCAGGAGTACAGATAGCTGGCAGCCTTCAGCTCTTTGCATCTCATGACTTGACTCAGCCTTCACACTGGGACCAGTTCTGACTGGGCAGCCCCAGACCATGACCATGTATGACAGGGATACTAAAGCCTGGGTATTTTTTTGCCAAATCTAAGATTCCTTTATGGGCTGTCTTTGCTGCCTCTCAAGAAAGTGAAAAGCTAACTCACAGAATGGAAGGAAATATTTGCAGATCTTATGTCTGATTTGCAGACTTATCTGCAGAACACGTAAAGAACTCTTGCCATGGAATCCAAATACAAGCAAATGATCCAGTTAAAAAATAGACAAAGGATCTGAACAGGCATCTCCAAGGAAGAAATACAAATGGTCAAAGGGCACATGAAAAGATATTCACCATCACTAGCCATCAAAGACTTGCAAATCGAAAGCATAGTGAGATGCCACTTCATATCCATGAGTGTTGAGGATGTGGAGAAAGTGGGAACCTCAGGGTGTGGGTGGCGGTGTGAAATGGTGCAGCCACAGCAAAAACAGCCTGGCAGGTCCTGACATGACTAAACATTGAGTCACCATATGACCCAGCAGTTCCACTCCCAGGTTCGTCCCCAAGAGAAATGAAAACACATGTTTACACAAAACCTTGCACACAAATGGTCACAGCAGCACTAGTCACAAGAGCCAAAAGGTGGAAACAACCCAAGTGTCCATCAAAAACCCAGGTGGGAAGCCCGAAATGGGGAAATAGTTCCAAGTAGCTAACTTCTGAGTGCTTCCCAAAACTGGGAAGAGAGAAAACGGAAGTGGGAAAGTTCTTACTTGAACATTTCTGCTGTGTGTAGATTTCAGATTTATTGGATGTGCAAAGTCCCTTCTTTGAAGCTTTGGGTACTTTGAATGAGTTCTCTGAGGCATCCTTTTTCTCAGTCACTGGGTGTGGAGCAAACACACCTCTCCTAGAAAATTCTCTCTAAAAAATTTCCTCCTTAAATCCAATTGCCAACCTTTTTGTACCTTTGATGGGGCACGGAGTTAAGACTGATTATTTTTCAGAGACCTGATAAATTCTGCGTTTGGTCTAATCCAGGGTTTTTCAACCTCAGAATCACACTTTGGTGGATAATTCTTCACTGTGAATTCTGTCCTGTCCTCTGTATGATGTTTAGCAGCATCCTTGGCACCAGCTTGCTGGTTAACACCCTCCCCTTCCCCAGTTGGCAAGCCAAAACATCTCCAGACATTTCTCACTGCCACATGTCCCCTGGGGGCGTTGATGGCAAAATTGCTTCACGTTAAGAACCACTGACCCCTCCCCTTTGCTACTCAAAGTGTAGACCATGGACCATTAGCATAAGCATCATCTGAGAACTTGCTAGAAATGTAAATTACCAGATTCCACCCTAGACATGCTGAATCACACTCTACACTTGAACAAGATGTGTGATTTGTGTGCTCATTCAAATGAGAAGCCCGGTTTAGTACACTGCGTTATGTGGGATCTTTCTTCCCCCACGAGGGATCGAACCCATACCCCTGCAGTGGAAGCATGGAGTCTTAACTACTGGACCACCAGGGAAGTCCTGAAAAAGACAAAGGTACCAAGGCCATGGCCTGGCCTTACTGGCACCATATTCTCTTGCATTAATCCTTCACTTGTGGCTTGTGGTAGAATCTCCACAACCTTTCTCAAACTGCATGGGCCCAAGCCCCAGATTTTCTGATTCTGTGGGTTAAGATCGGCCATCCAGTGTCTATGAATTTTGAAACACCTCTCCAGGTGATGTGCTGTCCGTTAAGATCCCCTGGGCTACCTTTACTGGATACTGAGTTCTTCCAAATCAGTTATTCAGGTTGCAGAATCTTTTGAGATAGGGACTTCCTTAGTGGTCCAATGGTTAAGACTTGTGCTTCCAGTGCAGGGGTGTGGGTTTGATCCCTGGTCCAGGAACTAAGATCCTATAGGCCGTGCGGCATGGCCAAAAAAAGTCTCTTGAGATAGAATAGTTGGCTGTCAAGTGAGCCCTGGCCACGTTTCAGAAGCAGAGGGGAAATAGGATCATGCTAGGATTCTGGAGTGGATTCTTCTCAGGCCTCCAAACCTGGGGAGTGTAGTCTCTGGAAGTGGCCAGTTGCCGAATCCCCTTCTCCTGCCCAGAGGACCCAGGGAGCTGCTCCTTCTTTCATCACACCCTGCATTGCACACACCCCTGCAGAAACTCTGGCCACCAAATTCAGGCATAGCGTTCCTTCCAAGAATACCCAGCCTTTCTCAATTTCTTCTGTGTCCTCAGACAAGAATGGCTGGAAAAAGTGACAGGGCAGGCTTTCTTGGAAAGCAATCTGGCCTGCATCAGCATTAATGAGTAAAATGTGTCTTTGTGTGGCTATTTCCCAACAGACAGCACATTCCTAAGCTATTTTAACTCCTCGGTTCAGAAAGTCTAGAGTCCCCGTCTTCAGTCCTGGATCCTTTTTCTCCTAGAGAATCAGACCGAGACATCATTGACTAAAGGGTTCAATTAGTCTCAGAAAATATCTCCCTTCGTGTTGTTTGGTCATTAAGTTGTGTCCAACTCTTTGCAACACCATGGACTGCAGCACTCTAAGCTCCCTTGTTCTTCACTATCTTGCAGAGTTGCTCAAATTCATGTCCGTTGAGTCGGTGATGGTATCTAATCATCTCATCCTCTGCTGCCCCCTTCTCCTTTGGCCTTCAATCTTTCCCAGCATCAGGGTCTTTTCCAATGAGTCAGCTCTTAGCATCAGGAGGCCAAGGTATTGTAGCTTCAGTCCTTCCAATGAATATTCAGGGTTTATTTACTTTAAGATTAACTGATTGAATATCTCCCTATCTATCACCTGTCTATCTATATATCTCTTATCATCATCTAGATATAGATCGATAGTTGTAGAGATTTTTATATTACAAAGTGGTAAAAAAAATTCAACTGAGGAAAGGTTAAAGATCTTATTGGCTTTATTTAATGATTCATGAATCAGGCAGCATCCCACCTGGTAGACAGAAAGGAGCTCCCAGGAGCTGTACAAAATAGAAGACTTCCTGGCAGAAGGAACAGGGTAAGGAAGTTAAACTAGCAAAGAGTGGATTGGTTGTGACAAGGTCACCTTTCTTTAGGGGAGAGTAAGAGTCCTCACTACTGCTGACCAGGTAATTCCTCGTTGACTGATTTAAGACTCCATTTCCAGGAGAGGCCAAAACTAGAATTAAGTATCAATTAGGTGACATGGGGCTTAGCCTAAGTGACTCCATTTTGGACCTGTTGTCTTATCTTGTTTTTAGCAAACGTAATATAACCTTGATTTAGAAAGTTTGGAACATGTTACATTTTTTAAAAACCTGTTAAAGTATAGTCAAGGCTATGGTTTTTCCAGTAGTCATGTATGGATGCGAGAGTTGGACTGTGAAGAAAGCTGAGCGCCAAAAAATTGATGCTTTTGAACTGTGGTGTTGGAGAAGACTCTTGAGAGTCCCTTGAACTGCAAAGAGATCCAACCAGTCCATCCTTAAGGAGATCAATCCTGGGTGTTGGCTGGAAGGACTGATGCTGAAGCTGAAACTCCAATACTTTGGCCACTTCATGCGAAGAGTTGACTCATTGGAAAAGACCCTGATGCTGGGAGGATTGGGGACAGGAGGAGAAGAGGACGACAGAGGATGAGATTGTTGGATGGCATCACCAACTCGATGGACATGAGTTTGAGTAAACTATGGGAGTTGGTGATGGACAGGGAGGCCTGGCATGCTGCGATTCATGGGGTCGCAAAGAGTCGTACACGACTGAGCGACTGAACTGAACTGAAAGTGTGGTGGCCAGAACCTTCTTGGAGCTGTCAAAGTTACATAGAAAAGGCCAAGAATACGCTGCCTTTTAGAACATAAGAAAACTTGACTATATATATATTTTTTTAGGCTCATTTTATTTTTTGAATTTTTTTTGCCATGTTGCACAGCATATAGGATCCTAGTTCCCCACCAGGAATTGAACCTGAGCTGCCTGCATTGGAAACACAGAGTCTTAACCACTGGACCACCAGGGAAGTCCCTTAACTATCTCTGTTATGCTTCTCAGAGCCATAGAAGTGGATCATACAATACTTCAGGCCCTGTCCAAAAGAATACATTTTTCCTAGTCAACTGGGTCTTTTATCATCCTACAAAAGTTAGTTATTTTCCTTCACAAATAAACATGCAATTATCTAGTTTCAGTGTGGTAAACACCTGACTCGAAGCTAAAGTCACAAATTTTAGCTTAGCTAATCATCCCCACTTTTGTCTCAACTCAGGTTCATGAGATCTTTGTTTCTTATCACTGATCGACAATGTCATTTGTATTGTATTTTCTATTCAATTAAATATTTAAATAATGACATCAGTTGCTATTCTAAGACTGAAGACAACTGGTGATGCTGAAATGGAACTCTTGGCAGCTATATAACAACCCCAGGAATTAGCCTGAAATCATCCAGAGTCAGCTGAGAGATACAATGCAAATTCAGTCTTTGAAAGTTGCATTCAGACTGTCAGAATATAGTGTATGAAACGTACGAAAGTGTAGACTAAGACTTGAAATTAGCAAAATTGTGGACTGTCTATATATATATATATATATGACATACTTTTTCCCTGCAGCACAGTTATCTTCAAAATTCTTCCTTCAATCTCCTGAAAACTCAGAACCTTATTCTCCTGTCATCATAACAACCCCTGCCTTGTAGTGAATAGGGTCTTTACCAAGAAAGGCAGAAGTGGTATTCAGTATTTCTAAGATATTTAGTATTTCTTTTGAAGTTCCATCTGGTGCTTGCATCTTATTTGAGGGGGCTCCTCTCGACATCTTGACCTATGCAACACTTGCCAGTCAGGCCTATAACAGCCCAAGAGTGATCATCCAGGTGATCTTAGTGAACAAACATGGTAATTAAATTCGAACCAAAGTTTGGCATCAATATATAAAAATAGGACAAGTATTTAGAATAGATAAATCCTGCATAAAAAAGAGGAGGAGAGCGTTCGCCTCTGATTAATTATCCCAAGAGAGGCAGCAACATTCTTGCAGAAGAAGGGAATAAAGAGTGCTCGAAAGGGGCACCAGAATGCAGTCCGAACTGTGAGCCTGTTAAGTCCAGGTGCTGAGGCTTGCTTACCTGAAATCACCCATTTTCAGTCCACTCAACTGCAGTAGGTAGGTACCTTGGTTGTGGGCAGTAGAAACTCAAAATAGCTTAAGCCTGAAGATGGATTTATTTTAAGGAACAATGGACCCTTGGAATCAATGGCTATCTTGGAACATGGGTCTATTGGAACCCAGGAGCAAGGATGCAGCTGGCACTCAGAAACTCTGTGCAACCACAGATTCAAACACCACCAGCCTCTCTGTCTTGTCTCTGTACCCCTCTGAGTGTCACTCTTTTTTTTCTCAGCAATGCAGCTGCCTGTAATCCTCCAGTTCACGTGATCTGAAACATGATTGTAGACAGCACCTAAGTTTTATGTTTTCACAGCCTCAGACACCAAAAAGAGTCTGTTTCAACTCTCTTTCAGTCTCTGGTCCAAAAATTCTGGGAGAAAGCACTCACTGCATCAGTTTGGGGCAGGTGCCTTCCCCTCCCCTGAGTCAGTTAGCTGTGGGCAGAGGACAAGGTCACATGAAAACCTGGCAGCCTGGAAGCAGGAAGCAAGAACAAGTAGCGCCAGCCACTCGTTCCCATGGGGTATCCACTGAGCCAACCATCCCACCATTTTGATGTGTTCTCTTGTTTTCATTAAATCTACCTATGAGTCTGGAGAAATACAGCATGTTCATGGATTGGAAAACTCATGAATTTAGTCTCCCCAGATTGATTTCTAGGTTATATACATCCTTATCAAAGTCTCAATCTTTTTTTTTTTGTATTTGTTTTGTTTTTATATTTTGATTTTTATTTATTTTGTAAAGGTTATTTATAATTTTTAATGATTATATTCTTCTGTTTTTTTTATTTCTATTTTTCCCCAAAACAAACAACTTTTTATTGAAGTGTATTTGATTTACAATGTTGTGTTGGTTTCAGGTATGTAGCAAAGTGATTCAGTTATACACGTGTGTTTGTATGTGTGTGTATGCATGCACATAGTCGCTCAGTCATGTCTGATTCTTGCGACCCTGTGGACTGTAGCCTGCCAGGCTCCTCTGTCCATGGGGATTCTCCAGGCAGGAATACTGGAGTGGGTTTCCATGCCCTCCTCCGGAGGATCTTCCTGACTTAGGGATCATACTAGCATCTCTTAAGTCTCCTGTATTGGCAGGGCAGGTTCTTTACCACTAGCGTCACCTGGGAAGCCCATATATATATATCTTTCCAATTCTTTTCCAAAATAGGTTATTATAAGATATTGAATATAGCTCCCTGTGCTATACAATAGGTCCTCATTGGTTATCTATTTTATTTATAATAGTATGTATCTGTTAATCCCAAAGTCCGAATTTACCCCTCTCCCTCTCCATTTCCCCTTTGGTAACAAACCCTATAGTTTGTTTTCTGTGTCTGTGAGTCTGTCTCTCAACATGTTTTTTTAAATAGAGCTTGACAAGCTAATTCTAAATTTATATGAAAATATAAAGGGCCAAGAAGAGTCAAGATATCAGCCAGTTCTGGAAGCTCTGGGGTATGAAATGATCCTCTTCTTATTCACTGAAGATGTGACTTCTAAAAAATGTCAGAAATAAAGAAAAACCGGCAGAATACCACCCACAGTTTTCACTCAATAAAAGAAGGGAAGGTCACAAGCAAGCTAGAGCCCCACAGGCACAAGCTCATGCACAGGCACTCAGGAAGGAAGATCCAGGGGGAAAGAGAATTGAGTGAATTACAGGTAAGAACTGTGTGTGAGCTACACAGTAGCTACTATCTTCCTTCTGTCCTCTGACTCATGAGAGAGTCTCGCTGGTAGCACACCCTAACTGGAGTCCCACTGGAAAGGGAACTTGGGAGTCTGTAGACCACATCACGCATCCACTGCACTAGCATGCGTGCCGGTTTGGGTGGATAATGCTAGGAGATAGTCATTAGTCTCACCTTACCCTGCAGATCGTCGCTGACGGCTGAGCCCCGGCTGTGTCTATTGTGGTCATGCTCTCTCCCCTCCAGGTGGCCCAGCACGCCTTGTCCTTGGGGCTGACCTCAAATCCAGCATGTGCCGGCTGTTCCAGGCCCAGCTGGTTCCTCTGCTCAGGCTCCTCCATCTGTCACCCCAGAACTCCAAGCGCCTCCATAACAGTGCTTTGAGCTTTCAGAAATGGGGAGTTCACCCTTGCCCACAAGTGTTTCACTTAATCAAGGATTTGTTGTTTTAAAAATGACCTTCCTGGTGACTTGGTTTATTTGCATTAAAGGCCTTCACATCCCCTTGCTGCCTGTGGCCTGGAATTGCTGACTTTAGTCCTTCTGGGAGCCCCGGGCATGGAAAAACCTTGTGGGCTCTGCGTCTACATACATCATCATGTATGTGTGTAAATACTTCAGCAGAATGTAAACAAGGCGTGGGCTTGCCGCCTCGTTCCCTGCGGTGTTCCCAGTGCCTCCGCAGGGCCCAGCACAAATGCGTGTCAAGTGAAGGACAGCACACACGCACATTCCTACACAAGGACCTGGGGACAGTGTGCAACCACCTGTGCGCAGATATGTTGTTGTAGCCACGCGTTCTGGGAAACACACTCACTCAGAAGGACAGTGCAGATAGTGGAGTGCAGTTTATTACGGCGGCGGGCCCAAGGCAGAGTCTCCTCTTAGCCAAGGACCCCGACCAGTTTTTCTGAAAAACTTATATACCCTAAGTGTACATGCCCAAACCCACCTCCCCAAATTCCCTGGAACTAGTCTGAACAAAGGAAAAGAAAGATACAATCAAAGTTAACCCGTGATTCATATGCCTTAAGCCTAGGTAGTTAACAGTGGACAATTATCAATAGGCCTGTGGTCATACCCCAATAAGCTTAATAGAATGTATGATTCTATTTGGTTACACTGATAATTAAGGTATTCTTTTAGGCAGCAGAGAGTCTAGATATGAGTCCTGGGGCTCTTCCATCCAGGGGCCTGGTTTTCCAGTTGGTATGTCGTTTCCATAGGTACTGGGCACAGAGCTCAAAGTCCACAGTCCGGCCCAAGATGGAGTCCTGCTTTCGAGATGGAGCCTGTTCTGTCTGTTTCCTTCTTCAATGTTATTGTGTGTGTGTGTGTATGGGGGTGGCAGGGGGAGGACAGAAGTATTTGGGTAGGCCCGAAACAGCCATTGGGGACTACTTTAATGATGCCTGACCATCAACAAAGTACAGAATTTGTTGGAGAAACATATGGAAAACTAATATTTGTGCAGAGTGGAAGAGCAGACATGAATTCCTTTCATAGCGAGGTGACTGGTGGCCCCCCAAAGATATGCACTAACTCCCAGAACTGTGAGTGTGAGCTTATGTGGAAAAAGGATCTTTGCAGATGTAAATAAGGGTCTCATTAGGAGATCATCCTGGATCATCTGGGGGTCCCTAGGATCCTGCCCAAAACCCAAGAAAAAGTTTCCTTAGAAGAGAAAGGAAGAGGAGGCAGAGTGACCGCAGTGGCAGAAACTAGAGGATGCAGCCAGGAAGCGAAGGCCTGCCAGCCGTCACCAGAAGCTGGAAGAGGAGATGAAAGATCCTCCTCTACCGTCTGCAGAAAGAGCCCGGCCCTGCCGACCCCTCCATTTCAGACTTCTGGAACCGGAAGAGAATAAATCCCTGTTGTGTTACGCCACCCCACTCGTGGCCATTGGTTATAGCAGCCACAGGAAAGGAACTGTCCAGCACACAAGTCGTGGCCACTTGGTCCGGGGCTGTGTGTGTCCTGTGGGCACGCACTGCCTACATGCCGCTGTGACTGCCAGCCCGGGGTTGTGTACCACAGCAGAGCAAATATTTGTCAGGAGTGGAGCAAACAGTCAGGGGCGGGGGTGGGGTGTGGGGGAGTCTGGCTGCAAGGGCCAGGCCCGGCCCAGAGGTCTGGATCCCTTCACCTTCACTGGGAACCCCTGGAAATATTCTGGAACTAATGCCTCTGAGGCATTTCCTGCACTGAGCACCAGGGGCCACCAGGGAATAAGGACAATAGCATGGTCTTCCAGCTTCCAGCAAACTGGTCCCTCTCCCAGTCCTGATTCCGGTGAAGGGCCTGTACCCTCGGGGCTGTCCTGAGGTGCCTGGTGTGGCATGCCCGCCACCTACACCGCAGTGAGCTGCAGCTGCTCCCAGCATAGCCCTCAGACTGCCTGCCCTGCTCTCCGCACAGTTCTTTGTCCCTGCGGTGTTTCTCTCTCTGCGCATCCTGGCGCTGTGATCTCCAGAGCCCCAGCTCCAGGCTGCCGGCCAGCTCCACTTTCCTTGAATGACTGGCAGGCTCATCAGGCAGGAATCATCATCAGATTGGGAACAGAGTATTTCCACAGTCTCTAAAATACGAAGTCATCTCCACAGATTGCTTATAAGCACAAAAGGAAAAACTGCAACTGCTCCATGGAGAAACCTGGCGGTTACCACCTTAACCAGATCATCAAAGTTAACCTAACCCAGACTTCCCTGGCGGACCAGTGGTTAAGACTTTGCACTTCTACTATTGAGGGCCCATGTTCGATCTCTGGTTGGGGAATTAAGAGAGCACATGCCTTGCAGCTGGGCTTCCCAGGCGGCGCAGGGGTAGAGAATCCGTCTGCCAGTGCAGGAGATTCAGGAGACGTGGGTTCAATCCCTGAGCTGCGAAGATCCCCTAGAGGAAATGGCAACCCACTCCGGTATTCTTGCCTGGAAAATCCCATGGACAGATGAGTCTGCAGTCCCTGCAGTTGCAAAGAGTTGAACATCACTGAGCATGGACCCACAGGGCACAGGCAAGCCTTGCAGCCTCCCACAAAAAAATTAACGTGACTGACAATGGGACAGATTGACCTCATGTGGGTTCCTGCTGCCATGTTCTGAGAAAGGCACAACCTCATTCCCAGAGCCTTCCTGTCCCCCAAAGGCATAACCTGGGACAGCAGACAAAGTCAAGTCGAAGGCTATTTTACAAATAACTAGCATGGCTCAAGAATGCAAGAGAGAGAAACTGTTCCACACTATGAGACTAAATGATACAATAACTAAATGCAATGCATAGATGATGTGAATGGAAAACATCACCTGCCATATCAGTAACAAAGGAGGCTGCAACCTTCACCTTACAGCTATCCCCGGGGGTGAGCCCTGAGGGAATCCAGGATGGGAAAGAACTGGATATTGGCCCTTGACAGCTAAGGTGCAGATAAAGGATGTTTTCAATGAGCCCAGACTCTTGCATCTTCCCATATATACACAAGCACTAGATTAATTGAGATGTCTGATTTTCTTTATTTAACAGTCATCTTTTTTTTTTTTTTAAGTTAGAAAGTGAGATTTATTAAGTGTACTGCATGGGGGCTGCTGGCAAGACCAAGAGGGGGTCTGCTAACAGTAATCTTTTGATTACTACCTGGTTTTTGTTGCTAAACTCCTATATAACCTGGCTCTTCGCTCTTCAGAGCAGTCCCTCGGAGCTCTCTGAGAGGCTGCCTCCTGGGCTTGAGTGTTCAGAAAGTCCTTGGAATAAAACATAATTCTCAACTTTTAGGTTATACATTTTTTTGTTCAACAGACAATGAGAATGAAAAAAAATAGCTTAAAGATCATAATTGGGACAACTGGGGAAATTTGAATAGGTACTGTACATGGAGATAATTATGGAGTAGGAAATGGCAACCCACCCCAGTGTTCTTGCCTGGAGAATCCCATGGATGGAGGAGCCTGGAGGGCCACAGTCCATGGAGTTGCAGAGTCGGACGTGACTGAAGCAACTGACCGTGGAGATAATAGTATCCTATCAGTGTTGAATTTCTTTCATCGGATCATTGTATAAGAAGAGAATGTTCTTGCTTTTAGGTGGTACCAATGAAGTATTTAGGGGTAAAGGGATGCAAGACACAATGTCTAATTTATTCTCAAATGGTTCAGTAACTAAAAATAGTGATAATTATAGTTAGCTAGCTAGAGAGAGATATAGTAAAGCAAATGTAACATATGTTAGCAAAATGATGACTCAACAGACACCTGGTAAGGATATATATACTGAAGTTGATTGTACTATTCTCACCAATTTTTTTCTAGTTTAAAGAATTTCAGGGAGGGGAATATATATAATTATTACTGATTTGCATTGATGTACAGCGGAGACCACAACATTGTAAAGCAATTATCTTCCAATTAAAAAAGAGAAAAAAATTTTTTGTCTGTGAATCACAGAGATGTAGAGCAAAGTGAACTGTTTATTCTTCAGGGAGATAACGTCCCATCATTCAATTTAATCCATCCCAACAAACATTTAAGGCCTCTTAAGGGCCCAGAGACAGTGTTGGGTGTTTCAGGGGAAAATTCATCTGCCAGCTCAGCAGCTTCCTATCTGATGGGACTGATAGGGGAGAACCGGACAAATATATAAAGAACAAGAATATGAAGTGGAACAGGAGACGGGCCTTAAGAAAGGTGTAAAGTGGGGCAGAGGTCACAAGAGCCACACAGGTGAGACCCTTCCGAGTGGAGCTAACGTTTCAGTGTAATGTGAGGGGCTGGATTGGCCCTGGCAGAGCTGCACTGACTTTTCACTGGCTGGGTGGAGGAGTACCACACATGTAGAAGGCTATGCATGAACACAGGGCCCAAGTGGAGACAAGGGCACATTGAGTGATGGGCAAGTTTTTTTTTTTTAATTAATTAATTAATTTTTGGCTACGCTGGTGTTTAGTTGTGACATGAGGGCTTCTAATTGAGGTGCGTGGGCTCAGTAGTTTTGTGGTGTGGGCTTTGTTGCCCCTCCACATGGAGGATCTTAGTTCCCCTACCAGGGTGTGAACCCCTGCCCCATGCTTTGGAAGGTGAATTCTTATCCACTAGACCATCAGGGAAGTCCCATGAGCAAGCCTTCTTGGCCTTGAGTGCCTTTGTGAAGTCCGGGTAGGCAAGACAACGCTTGTCTTCTGCTCCTCTTAGGTTCAGCGGCTGCAGCCTGAGAATTAAACTGAAAACAGATTATAGGCATACCCTGTTTTTTTGCGCTTTGCTTTATTGTGCTTCACAGATACTGTGCTTTTTTTTTTTTTTTAATAAATTGAAGGCTGGTGGCCACAGCAACCCACTCCAGTATTCTTGCTTGGAGAATCCCATGGACAGAGAAGCCTGGTGGGCTACGACCCATAGGATCACAAACAGCTGGACGTGACTGCAGCGACTTAGACGGCACGGCATGGCCACCCTGCAAGGAGCGAGCCTACTGGTGCCACTTTCCCAGTGGCCTTTGCTAACTCTGTGTCTCTGTGCCACGTTTTGCTCATTTTTAAAATATTTCAAACTATTTCATTATTATGTTTTTTATGGCCATCTGTGATCTTTGATATCTTTGATATGACTATTGTAATCGTTTTGGGCGCCAGAAACCACACCCATGTATGATGGTGTACTTAATAAATGTGTGTGTTCTGACTACTCCACCAACCACCATTCCCCCACCTCTCTCCCTCTGCTCAGGACTCCCTACTCCCTGAGACACAGCAATATTGAAATTAGGCCAGCTGATAACGCTGCCATGGTCTCTCAGTGTTCAAGTGAAAGGAAGATGGGCATGTCTCTCACTTTACATCAAAAGCTAGAAATGAAAAAAAAAAGCTAGAAATGATTAAACTTAGTGAGGAAGTCATTTTGAAAGCCAAGATAGGCTACAGGCTAAGCCTCCTGAGCCAAACAGTTAGCCAAGTTGTTAATGTAAAGGGAAAGTTCTAGAAGTAAATTAGAATGGCTATTCCAGGGACTTTCCTGGTGGTCTAGTGGCTAAGATGTCGTACTCCCAACACAAGGGGCCCAGACTCGATTCCTGTTCAGGGAACTAGATGCCACTTGCTGTGACTGAGAGTTCACACCCCGCAACTAAAAGGTCTTGCATGTCACAACTAAGATCCGGCACAGCCAAATAAATTAGTATTTTTAAAAATTGCTTCTCCAAGCATTGAAACATATACATTACTGTATGTAAAACAGATAGCCAGTGGGAATTTGCTGTATGATGCATGGAGCTCAAATCCGATGCTCTATGATAACCTAGGGTGGTGGGATGAGATAGGAGTTGGGAGGGAGGGGACATGTATATACCTATGGCTGATTCATGTCGATGTATGGCAGAAACCAACACAATATTGTAGTTATCCTTCAGTTAAATAAATTAAGAAAAAATTGCTACTCCAGTGAATACATAAATGATGAGAGAGCAAAACATCTTTATTGCTGATATGGAAGAAGTTTCACTAGTCTGGTTAGAAAATCAAATCAACCACAACATTCCCTTAAAATTCTAACACAGAGCAAGACCTTAACTCTCTTCAGTTCTGTCAAGGCTGAGAGGTGAGGAAGCTGCAGAAGAAAAATTTGAAGCTAGCAGAGGTTGGATCAGCTCAGTTCAGTTCTGTTGCTCAGTGGTATCCAACTCTTTGTGACCCCGTGGACTGCAGCACGCCAGGCTTCCCTGTCCATCACCAACTCCTGGAGTTTACTCAAACTCATGTCCATTAGGTCGGTGATGCCATCCAACCATCTCATCCTCTGTCTTCCCCTTCTCCCACCTTCAATCTTTCCCAGCATTAGGGTCTTTTCCAATGAGTCAGTTCTTCTCATCAGGTGGCCAAAGTATTGGCATTTCAGCTTCAACATCAGTCCTTCCAGTGAATATTCAGGACTGACTTCCTTTAGGATGGACTGGCTGGATCTTCTTGCAGCTCAAGGGACTCTCAAGAGTCTTCTCCAACACCACAGTTCAAAAGCATCAATTCTTCGGCGCTCAGCTTTCTTTATAGTCCAACTCTCACATCCATATGTGACTACTGGAAAAACCATAGCTTTTGACTGCCTGGACCTTTGTTGGCAAAGTAATGTCTTTGCTTTTTAATATGCTGTCTAGGTTGGTCATAACTTTTCTTCCAAGGAGCAAGCGTCTTTTAATTTCATGGCTGTAGTCACCATCTGCCATGATTTTGGAGCCCCAAAAGATAAAGTCTGTCACTGTTTCCATTGTTTCCCCATCTATTTGCCATGAAGTGATGGGACCAGATGCCATGATCTTAGTTTTCTGAATGTTGAGCTTTAAGCCAAATTTTTCACTCTCCTCTTTCACTTTCATCAAGAGGCTCTTTTGATGAGGTTGGCTCATACAGTCTTAAAAAGCAAGCCAGCTCCATAACATAAAAGTGCAAGGTAAAGAGTAAGTGCTGTTATAGAAGCAGCAGCAAGTTATCCAGAAGATCTACCAGAGATAATTGATGAAGCTGGTACACTGAACAACAGATTTTTCAATGTAGACAAAACAGCCTTCTCAGGGAAGAAGACGCTATCTGAGACTTTCATAACTAGAGAGGAGAAGTCAATGCCTGGCTTCAAAGATTCTCTTGTAAGGAGTTAACACAGCTGGTGACTTGAAATTGAAGCCAATGTTCATTTACCATTCTGAAAATCCTAGGGCCCTTGAGAATTATGCTAAATCTATTCTGCCTATGCTCTGTAAATGGAACAATAAAACCTGGAATAACAGTACATTTGTTTACAAATATTGAATATCTTAAGCCCACTGTTGAGACCTACTGCTCGGAAAAAAAGGATTCACTTCTAAATATTACTGCTTATTGACACTGCACCTGGTCACCCAAGAGTGCTGATGGAGATGGACAATGAGACTGGTGTATTGTTTTCATGCCAAGGAGTAATTTCGACTTTCAAGTCTTATGATTTAAGAAATATAGCCGTAACAGCCATAGATAGTGATTCCTCTGATGGATCTGAACAAGGGAAATTGAAAACCTCTGGAAAGAATTCACATTCTAGAGCCATTAAGAATATTTGTGGTTCGTGGGAAGAGGTTAAAATATCAACATTAACAATTTAGAGGAAATTGATTCCAACCCTCATGGATAAGTTTGAAGGGTTCAAGACTTCAGTGGAGGAAGTAGCTGCAGATGTGGTGGAAAGAGCAAGAGAACTAGAATTAGAAGTGGAGCCTGAAGATGTGACTGAATTGCTGCAACCTCAATATAAAACTTTAATGCATGAGGAGGTGCTTTTTCTGAATGAGCCAAAAATGTGGTTTCTTGAGATGGGAACCTGCTCTTGATGAAGGTGTTGTGAAGATTGTTGACCTGACAATTAATGATTTAGGATGTTACATAAATTTAGTTGAGAAAGCAGTGGAAGAGTTTGACAGAATTGACTCCAGTTCTGAAAGAAGTTCCACTGTGGGAAGGGTGCTATCAAACAGGATTGCATGCTACAGAGAAATCGTTCCATGAAAGGAAGAGCCAGCAGACTTCATCATTGTCTTATTCTTAAAAAAACGGTGCATTTTGAGACACTTCATCTTCTGTCTATGGAATGTATATCTCTCTAAATAAACCTGCTCTCATTTTACTATGGCTAACTCTTAAATTCTCTTCTATGCAAAGTCAAAGACCCTCACGTGAGGCTGGTCCCAGGAACTTGCCTGAGACCTGGAATGTGACCATTCTCTGTCTCCCGTTCTCCTGCAACAGTTGCACATCCCAAAGTGCGATTTTTGCTGCTCCTGGATTAATCCATTTTGCTGGTAAAAATAACTTGGCTGTTTTATTGTTAACAAATGTAATCCAAAGGGCATTGGAGATTGACTTGTTCACTGCTATGTGCTCAGCGCTTAGAACAGTGACTGGTGCTGGATGTTGTTAATTGCATGTGCTGGAGTCCCCCAGATCCTGCAGGAGTAGCAGGCAAGAGACCTGGGAGGGTGGCAAGAAACCGGTACCCTCCGCAGCCTCTTTAACGAGGGAGGGAAAACCAAAGTCACAGGGAAGAATGTGCTGTGTGGTAAGTCGCCTCAGTCGTGTCCAGCTCTTTGTGATTCTATGGACTGTAGCCCACCAGGCTTCTCTGTCCACGGAATTCTCCAGGCTAGAATACTGGAGCGGGTTGCCATTTCCTCCTCCAGGGGATCTTCCCGACCTAGGGATCGAACCCGCCTCTCTTATGTCTCCTGCATTGGCAGGCGGGTTGTTCACCACTAGTACCACCTGGAAAGCCCCTCCTAACTCCCCTCTCTGTAGTTTTCTCTGCTGAGGGTCAGAGACTTGCTTAAGAAGGGAGGCAGATCCTGTACCTACTCTAGCCAATACTCAAAAGCATCCAGCCTCTCTCTCATTCTTTTTTTTTTTTCTCTTGTTGCAGAGCACGGGCTCTAGAATGCAAGGGCTTAGTAGTTGCAGTGTGTTAATTTCTCTCTAGTTATCCTGAGGCATGAGGGATCTTAGTTCCCCAACCAGGGATCGAACCCGCATCCCCTGCATTGGAAGGTGGCTTCTTAACCACTGGACCACAAAGGAAGTCCCCCCCCTCCCCGCCCCCAGCTTCTCTCTTTTGTGTAACCTAAACCCTTCATCCTGAACCTCCAGCTCAGTTCTGAAACCTCGTAGGGGAGCAGGATTGACCTGGGAGCTTTTTTTTTTTTTTTCTTTTAAAACGAAGTGTAGTAAATGTACAGAGAAGTGCACATGTGTGTATAGTTTGATGAATTTTCACAAAGTGAACAAACCAGATAGTCATCAAGTCAGGAAACAGAATATCGTCCACCAGCCTTTCTGATGTTCCCCAAGTGCCACCTCCCCGTCACTACCCCTGCCTCTCTCCCTTGGGAGTTGGGGGGATCCTTCCCCCAGAGCCTCTGCTTTATGAAAGTGACCAGAGGCCCAGTGTCAAAGCTGCACAGGTGGTTTACGTGTGTAGCGAGGTTTGGCAACTCCTCCTGGAAGTCACATAATCTCTGTTGCAAGTGGAACCAGAAGCTGCTCTACTCCCAGTCTTGGGCTCAGCACCAGTAGCTGTCTGGCTAGGTTTCCCCGCGAAGCAGTGGGCATTTCCTGTATCTGGGGCCTGCAGAACACGGGAGGGGCAACTCCTGGGCTCACGAAGGCCGGTGGGTTAGTTCCAGCCTGGGCATGTGGCCTTCCTTCCCTGGCAGGAGGTGCGTGAAGAGGTATTTTTGGAAGGTGCAGGAGTTCTGTAGCCATTTGGAAAATGCCTGCTCATAGGCTGGGCTGGATTCTCATTTTAAAATGATGATGTGGCTGAAGGGCCTGACCTGGCCAGTTTTCCTGGATCTACGGGTGGGGAAAGCAAAGAGACATGCTCATTTTTTTCCCCTTTTTCTTTAAATTGTGTCACCATTTTCTTTTTGTCTCGAATCCCTCTAACCGACAAGTTTCAAAAGAATCGTGCGGTGTCTCCCGCAGTTCATTGGCTCTTTGATGCTGTTTGCAGGTAAGTGTTTCATCTTGTCTCAAATCAGCCAGGGCTCTGGGTCACTTTTAAGTCGAGTGAGAGTTTAAACCTCAATTCTCCACCAGGGATCTCTGGCTCTGGAGCCCTCACCTGGCATCCCCCTGCCCTTCCAGGCAGGACCCTGAGTGCCCTCCCACTCTCTCCTCTGTGTCTCTCTCTGCTTTTCGCTGCTGCCTTCATCCTCACTGAGAGCTGCAGCTTTTTAAAAAAAAATTGTAATTGATTTACAGTGTTGAGCTAATTTCTACTGTATAGCAAAGTGATTCAGTTATATATATGCATGTACATCTTTTTCATATTTTTTCTATTATGGTTTATCACAGGATATTGAATATAGTTCCCTGTACTATACAGTAGGACCTTGTTGTTTACCCAATGTATATATAATAGCTTACATCCGCTAACCCCAACCTCTCACTCCACCAGTCTGTTCTCTATGCCTGTGAGTCTGTTTCTCTATGTCTGTTCACTTACATGTGATATCATATTATATTTGTCTTTCTCTTTCTGACTGACCTAGATCATCTCCAGGTCCATCCATGTTGTGGAAAAGGCATTATGTCATTCTTTTTTATGGTTGTGTAGTATTCCATTCTAAATATATACTACATCTTCTTTATCCTTTCATCTGTCGATGGACATTTAAGTTGTTTTTTTGTCTTGGCTATTGTGAATAGTGCTGCTATGAGCACTATTATAGAGGTGCATGTATCTTTTTGAACTGTAGTTTTGCCTGGATATATGCCCAGGAGTGGGATTACTGGACCATATGGCAACTCTAGTTTTAGTTTTCTGAGGATCATCCATACTGTTTTGCATACTGGTTGTACCAACTTACCTTCCCACCAACAGGGTAGGAGGGTTCCCTTTTCTGTACACCCTCTCCGTCATTTATTTGTAGACTCTTTTTTTAATTGGAGCATAATTGTTTTATAATGTTGTGTTAGTTTCTTTTGTACAATGAAGTGAATCAGCTATATGTATACACATAATCCTCCCTTTTGGACTTCCCTCCCCAACCCCCCATCCCACCCATCTAGGTCATCAAAGAGCAACAAGCTGAGTTCTCTGTACTGTATCACAAGTTCTCCATTTGACCAGTATGAGGTGGTACCTTACTGTAGTTTTGATTTGCATTTCTCTAATAATTAGCAATGTTGAGCATCTTTAATGTGCTTATTGGCCATCCATATGCCATCTTTTGGGATACCCTCATAGCTCAGTTGGTAAAGAATCTGCCTGCAATGCAGGAGACCCTGGTTCGATTCCTGGGTCAGGAAGATCCCTTGGAGAAGGGATAGGCTACCCACTCCAGTATTCTGGCCTGGAGAATTCCATGGACTATATAGTCCATGGGGTCACAAAGAGTCGAATACGACTGAGTGACTTTCACTTTCACTTTCATATGCCATTTAGAGAAATTTAGCAGCTGCAGGTGTGTGTGTGTGTGTGTGTGTTTAATAATTTTATTTATTTATTTATTGGCTGTGCTGGGTCTTGTTGCTGCTCAGGCTTTTTCTCTAGTTGCTGTGAGCAGGGGCTACTCTCCAGTTGTGGTGGGCAGGATGCTCATTGCAGTGGCTTCCCTTGTTGCAGAGCATAGGCTCTAGGGCATGTGGGCTTCAGTAGTTGCAGTTCCTGAGCTCTAGAGCACAGGCTCAATAGTTGGTGGCACACGGACTTACTTCTTCTGCTTATGTGGGATCTTCCTGGATCAGGGATCAAACCCATGTCTCCTGCATTGCCAGGCAGATTCTTTACCACTGAGCCACCTAGGAAGCCCCAGTTGCAGTTTTTGCTAATCATCTATCCATTCACTCACTCATCCATTCATTTGACCAGTGCCAAGCCCTGTCCTGGAAACAGGATGGAGGATCAGGCAAACAAATGACTTTATATCATCACCATTTTTGCCTTTACCCTTGAGAACTCTTTGCCCTCACTTCTCCACTTCCTCCCAAGGCTATGTCCGTGCTCTCTGAAGAACCTCTGCTCCTTCACTTGCATAGCAAAGGTAGCCTGTCCTCCCCATTATCTGTGTCCAAACCCCTTGCTCAGTTCAGTTCAGTTGCTCAGTCATGTCTGACTCTTTGCGACCCCATGACCTGCAGCACACCAGGCCTCCCTGTCCATCAACAACTCCTGGAGGTTACTCAAACTCATGGCCATCAAGTTGGTGATGCCATCCAACCATCTCATCCTCTGTCATCCCCTTCTCCTCTTGCCTTCAATCTTTCCCAGCATCAGGGTCTTTTACAAGGAGTCAGCTCTTCACATCAGGTGGCTAAAGTATTGGAGTTTCAGCTTCAACATCAATCCTTCCAATGAACACTCAGGACTGATCTCCTTTAGGATGGATTGGTTGGATCTCCTTGCAGTTCAAGGGACTCTCAAGAGTCTTCTCCAACACCACAGTTCAAAAGCATCAATTCTTCAGCACTCAGCTTTCTCTATAGTCCAACTCTCACATCCATACATGACTACTGGAAAAACCATAGGCTTGACTAGATGGACCTTTGTTGGCAAAGTGATGTCTCTGCTTTTTAATATGCTGTCTAGGTTGGTCATAACTTTTCCTCCAAGAAGCACACGTCTTTTAATGTCATGGCTGCAGTCACCATCTGCAGTGATTTTGGAGCCCCCAAAAATAAAGTCTGTCACTGTTTCCAGTGTTTCTCCATCTATTTACCATGAAGTGATGGGACTGGATGCCATGATCTTAGTTTTCTGAATGTTGAGCTTTAAGCCAACTTTTTCACTTTCCTCTTTCACTTTCAACAAGAGGCTTTCTAGTTCTTCACTTTCTGCCATAAGGGTGGTGTCATCTGCATATCTGAGGTTACTGATATTTCTCCCAGCAATCTTGATTCCAGCTTCTGCTTCATCCAGCTCAGCGTTTCTCATGATGTACTCTGCATATAAGTTAAATAAGCAGGGTGACAGTATACCTCGACATACTCCTTTTCCTATTTGGAACCAGTCTGTTGTTCCATGTCCAGTTCTAACTGTTGCTTCCTGACCTGCACACAGGTTTCTCAAGAGGCAGGTCAGGTGGTCTGGTATTCCCAACTCTTTAAGAACTTTCCACAGTTTGTTGTGATCCACCCAGTCAAAGTCTTTGGCATAATCAATAAAGCAGAAGTAGATGTTTTTCTGGAACTCTCTTGCTTTTTTGATGATCTAATGGATGTTGGCAATTTGATTTCTGCTTCCTCTGCCTTTTCTAAATCTAGATGCCTTCTCTAAACCCCTTGGTGCTGACCCTCATTTCCAGCTCCCTTGGTCTGAGACAAAGAATAAAAAGTAATACTTTTGGCATGAGTTTCTTCCCCAACTTTCCCTTTCTGAGACTCTCTCCATCCCCCATCCTCTCTCCATGCCAGATACTGGAATGGAAGCGCCATTTGTGGGGAGCTGCTGCACTTTCGTCCTTCCAGAAACCAAAGCAGGGAGCTCCCCGGTGGCCCAATGGTTAGGACTCAGAGCTCTTACTGCTCAGGCCCCAGGTTTGATCCCTAGTTGGGGAACTAAGATCCCATAAGGTGCATGGCTCAGTCAAAATAAAAGACACCAAAGCAAAATCAAAGAGTGGTGGCAGGGATGAGAGGGAGGGACGGAGAGAGGCTCAGAAAGGGAAAGTGGGGAAGAAAGTAAAATAAAAGCTCTGGAGGGCTGGACTGCTTGCTGGGAGATGACTCTCTGAGGCAGAAGCAGGGTAAAGGTTGGCCTAGAGGATGGCAGTGGCTTCCGTGTGCTCACTGGGGTGTCAGTGAACACTCAGCCGCTTCCTCTCTTTTCTTGGACCTGCCAGACTGTTTGGAAGAAGCAGTCTCTCAGTCCTTTGAACTGCCTGTTGGTCAGAGGGAGAAGCTGTCTAGGCTCCCAGGTAAGGTCTCTGAATCTGAGCTGATCACCTGGAAGAGGTATATAGCTGGGGAGGGAAAATAGATCCAGGGCATTCAGAGTGTATGTGCTGAACCTGAGAGTCACTAAATGACACAGAGCAATGCAAATGCCATGTGAACTGGATGTTCATAAAGGCTTGATCAGTGAGCTTTCCAGAAAAGAGTTCTTTAAAAAAAATTACATATTTATTCATTTCAAATAGGTAATCCAAGCACAGGACACAACATTTCAAAAAGTGCCGAAAGGTATGTGTGGTGAAAAATAAATGTCTTTCCCTCTCCTGTGCCCAAGTTCTTCAGTTTCCTTCGCAGAAACAACTACTGTTGTCAGTTTTTGTTATTGTCGTTTGGTCGCTAAGTTGTGTCTGATTCTTTGCAATCCTGGCATGGATTGCAGCACGCCAGGCTCCCCTTCACTGTCTCCCAGAGTTTTGCTCAAATTCATATCCATTGAGTTGGTGATGCTATCCAGCTCATCCTCTGTCACCCCCTCAATCTTTCCCAGCATCAGGGTCCTTTCCAATGAGTTGGTTCTTTACATCAGGTGGCCAAACAAAGTTTTGGAGCTTCAGCTTCAGTATCAGTCCTTCCAATGAATGTTCAGGGTTGATTTCATTCAGGATTGACTGATTTGAACTCTGAAAATCACAAGTGTACGTGTGTTTGTATTTCTGTGTGTACTTGAAACAATACAAATGGGCATATTACATATACTGTTTTTAACTGTGCTCTTTTAAGAGTACATTTTGGAGTCTTTTTTCTTAACATATACTGTATGGGTTGGGATAGCTTTGAAAAGCAGAAAAACCTTGTTCCCATACAACCCTGGAGCTTTACTTCAGATCAAGCAGCAACTTATTTGCAGCTTTTTTTTTTATTTTTTACAGACAGTGTGGTCCCTGGGCGACCTGAAGCTGTCTTGCTCAGGGAAACATCCTGGCATGGAACAGGCAAAGAGCTAATATCCCTGCCAGATTTCACTCGGATTCATGTCCCCCATTCTTATGGAATTCCCTACATCTGGAATTTGTTCTTAGAGTTTATATGAGAGATACCAGCACCAAGCCCCTACCTGGCTACTCGATATTTTTCCCCCCCAGGTCTTGTAGGTGGGTGAAGTGTTTTCTGGGTGTTGTGGAGGTCATTTCAGAGAGCTGCATTTCTGGCTCATGGAGAGAGGCTGGCAGGGGCTGTGTTTAAGGGATTAATGCCCCATGGTGCTGTCTGTGGCTTCAAGATTACTCAGGTCAGGGTGAGCTGTTTCCCTGAAGTGGTCTGGAATGCAGGAAGTGGAATAAGACACAGCTCTTAATGTTAAAGGACTGGTTAATCAAACCACTTTGGGTGCGAGTGTATCTGAATCACCTTGTAGAATGCTGTGTCTTTTCCCTTTCCTTTTGCTCTCTGCCTGCCAACGTTGCTCATTTTCTTTTCTTTTTAATATTTATTTTATTCATTTATTCGGCTGTATCAGGTCTTAGTTGCATGGCACAAGGGATCTTTGATCTTTGTTGCAGCATGTGGGGTCTTTAGTTGTGGCATGTGGGATCTAGTTCCCTGACCAGGGATCAATCCTGGGTCCCCTGCATAGGGAACAAAGAGTCTTAGCCACTGGACCACCAGGGAAGTCATGCCCCTTTTCTTTTGATGAGCTTTCTAATCCTAGTGGTCCATTTCTGCTGCCCCAAAGCAGCTTGGGTCAGATCAGATCAGCTTCTTAATTTGATTTAAATGTTCCAAAGAAAAAATATCATGGTGGGTATTTCTTTAAATTTCATCAGATCGAATTGCTTACAAGATTTTGGCCATCAAATAAAGGGAAAACAACCAGATATACTGACCCCTTGTTCTTAGAGTGGCTACCACAGCCTGGGGCTCTTGGAAGTTTATTACCTTATTTGCTCTTTTAAAAAAATAACAGCTTTATTCAGATATAATCCACATACCATACAACTCACCTACTTCAAGTAAACAAGTCAGTGGTTTTTTTTTTTTTTTTTTTTTTGTTTTTTTTTTTTATATTCACAGAATTGCACAACTATCACCACAATTTTAGAACATTTTCATCAATCACTCCCTCCCATCAAAAAGCCCCATAGCCATTAGCAATCACTTCCCCCTCAGTCCAAGGTATCCACTAATATACTTGTTTTTTCTATGGATTTGCCTGTTCTGGACATTTCATACAAAGGGGCTCATATAATAAGTAGTCTTTCAAGACTGGCTTCTTTCATTTAGCAGGACATTTTCAAGATTCAGCCCTGTTGTAGCATTTATCAGTACTTCACTCCTGTTTTATGGTCAAGTAATATTCCATTGTGTGGTTATGTCATATTTTACTTATTCATTAATTAGCTGATGGACATCTGGGTTTTTTTCCACTTTATTGGCTATAATGAGTAACGGTACTATGAACATTCCTGTAGGCATTTTTGTGTGGACCTCACTTGAACTTGGGCTTCCCCAGTGGCTCAGCCGTAAAGAATCTGTCTGCAATGGAAGAGATGCGGTTCTATCCCTGGGTTGGGAAGGTCCCCTGGAGGCGAAAATGGCAACCCACTCCAATATTTTTGCCTGGGAAATCCTATGGACAGAGGAGCCTAGTGAGCTACAATCCATGCGGGTCACAGTTAGACATAACTGAGCATATAAGTATACTTGACCTTGACAGCAACTCTCATGAGGTTTACAGACCTCGTTCTATAGACAACAAAACTCATTCCAAGATTGTAGACAGGAATTTTTAATGCAGCTGTTAGATTTCTGAGCCCATGCTTTTTCCAGTCTGTGTTCACAGAGTTGAAATAACTGCGACAGGACGTGGTGTGGATATGTCCGCAGGAAGGACCTGTGAACAGGAACGGTTATTTTTCAGTTGTGAAATTTCAGCCCTCTCCCCAATGTCCCCCTTCTCTTTGCCTTATTCTCCTCTCCTAGTTTTCACTTTCTTTCAAGTATCGGGGTTTCTGCCTCTCTGGTGGGTACAGAATCCACTCTCACTCATTTACACTTCGGTGTGGAATATAATTTTGTGCGAATGTGATATTTGCATGTTCGAGTCACCCCGATGAGGTGAAATCTCCTCTGCTAGTAGCAAGCACTGAGGTGCTATTTGAAGCAGGGACAGGCAGAGGGAGGATTTCTTGGAAAAGCTCCTTCTCTTGTCGGGTCCCAGGTTTCCAGGATGAAGGCCACCCACCGTGGGGTTGGGGCTGCAGGGACCGCCACCTGCCCGCGGCTCCCCTCTACCCCCAGCTAGGTCGCGCGCACCGTTGCTCGGCAACCACTCGCTCACGCTGGTGGAGGCACCAGAACCCTGCGGGGAGCGCGCGCACACGCGGGACGCAGGGCCGCTCGCGCGACCCCGACGTCAGACCCACCCCTCTCCTCAGGGCTTGCCGGGCCCGGCGGGAGGCCGAGCCCCGCCCCGCTCGGAGGGCAGCCTGTGGAACCCACGAATCAGAGAGACCGACACATCGCCCGGCCGGGCGCCGGGCAACCAATCGCCGTACGCGTGTGATCCCGCGCCCGCCCGGGAGGCCGGCTGCGGGCGCTGAGGCGGCGACGGCGGGAGTCGCTGCTGAGGCGGCCGCGGGCGCGGGTCGTGTCAGCGCAGCTCCTTGGGGCCGGGCCGGGCTGGCAGCAGCTGGCGCCTGGCGGTGAGGGCGGGCTCCCGGGGTGGGCGGAATGGCCCCCACCTAGGGACGTGGGAGTAGCGGCTGAACCCAGGATGCTGAGGAGGCGGCGCGGCGGCTCCTCACTCATTCCAGGTAAGGGGGACGCCGCGCTCGTTGCGGCGCGCCGCCCCGGCCCCGCTGTCTCCCTGCCGCCGCTCACCTGGCTCCGAGTCCTGGCCGCGTCTGTCCTGGCATCCCTCGGCCCCAGTCGCCGCCCGCCAGCGTATCTCCCCCGGCGCCAGTCCAGCCCCGCCCCTTCAGCGCGGAGCCCCGTGTCCCTGCCCGGCCGGGCCCGGCTCCGGAGCCCGCACCCCTGGCCCCAGCGCCCGCGTTTCCCGGTCTTGGGCTTCCCCGTGGCCCGACTCGCCCCCGCCGTGGTCGGCCTCCCGCTCTCTCCCGCCCCCTCCCCGCCTTCCTGTCCCTCTGGCAGGGCGGGCACTGTTTCCCAGCCTCCGCAGTCCTTCGGGGCGCCTTCCGGGGATAAGACGCCAGGGCCCCCCCGGATCGGACTTTTGCCTTCACCTCTACCCGGACTTAAGGGAAGTCTTCCCCAGGCTCACCCCGTCCTTGCCCGCTATACCGGGTCCTCTAGGCGTTTCACTCGCGCCCTCCCGCCCCCCACCCCACGCCACGCCATGTGTCCCTGGGTTTTGCCCTTTTGCCCCCAGATGCTTTCCTTTCCCAACTCGCCCCTTCTCTCTCCATTTTCATCACCCACCGTCGCTAACACGTCTTTTCCTCTACGCTTAAACCTCAGACACTGCTCCTCTTCTGAGTGCCCGGTCTATAGTTTTAGCGTAAGTCGTCTTTAAAAGAGCTACATCCATAATATATAAAGTGTGTTGCCTGAGTTTGGCACATAGTAGGTCTGGTACGTGGTAGGTGCTCACGCTTGTTACCCTCTTCCTTCTTTGAGGCCTTTGTGCCCTCCAGATAGTGGTAGCAAGACGTCCAGTATCCAGTACCTCAAGAGTAGTATGGGAGGTGGCAGGATGAATTAGGCACCTCCAAGTGTGATGAAGAGATTGCATTGTCAGTTATTTACTTACAGCAGTCATTTCGAAGAATTGAATTTTGCTATCTTTGTGTCATGTATTGTTTTATAATAATTGGCTTTGTAAAGAGTTCTTAATAAGGTTTGCAACTTAGTCCCACCACCCTATCTCCAGTGTTTGCTGAACTTTTATTTTTAGGAAAGGAAGAGCCCCCACCTCCTAGTTGAAATTGTACTGTGTCTAAGAAGGGTTTCGAGTGTTTATCTCCCAGCTTGATAGTCCAGTCCTGCAGTGAATTTTCATCCTTTAAGAGCCTAGAGGAATCAGGTTTAGATTTCTTTGAATCAACCGTGGAAGGGATCAGAAATGCTTAGGTGTAGAAGTTCTGACAAGTTCTCTCAGAGTGAAGGAGGAATTAGCCATCCCCGCCCCCCTTTCTGGCTGTCAGAGGAAATAACTTGAGTCGATTTTTAATAAGAATAAAATAAGTTTAACTTTTGAAAATTATAAAAGCCATGTTACTGGCCTCAAGTCATTCTTGCTCGTTTGCTCTGATGGTTTCCAAGCCTGGATGAATCCAACAGTTGGCTTTTTCTGCTCCTGGAGGCTTCAGGAAAGCCTGGGACTGAGCTGCTGGTGCTGTTCTAAACTTTATATTCCAAGTTTGCTCGCATTGCCTGGAGATCCTTTGATTCACTCCCTATGTACCTCTTATGTACCTAGACCTCATTGCTACTTCTAGATCTTTACCATTCTCCTCTTCTTGACTTATCTTACTCTTGACTTCTTTACATTGCTTATTTTGCCTCCTACTTCACAGAATTGGTGGGCATTAGCCCTGAACCCTTAAGGGTCTGTCATTTTTCTGTGTGCTTGTACCTATCTGATTTCTGATTACCTTATCTTTTATCAGAGGAAGAAGGTATTACTTTTTGAGGCTAACATCTTTCATATTCTATATTTTCTTTTTTTTCTCAGCTTGCACACATGCTCAGGTTTTCACCATCCAAAACAAACCAAAATGAAGCATTGCCTTAATGTGCTTTCCCTCAGATTAATGTGGTATTCCTTAGGACTTTGTTTTCTGTTCTTTTCCCTGTCCTCTAGTTTGTTATTACACTTCTGTTCGTGGCTTCAAGTAGCACCTGTATATTTTTGGTCTACAACCATATGTATTCAGTTCTCATTTTTCTTGAACTTCAGGTATTTCATATGTTTGTCTGTCGGATAACTATACTTGTACTTCAAACTTGGGTATTTTTTCCTTTCTCTTCTTACTCATAGCTGCTTCAAGGACATCCACAAACCTCCTATTTTAAGTTCTGTACCCTAGAAACCTTAGAATCCTCTTCTTCTCTCCTATCATTATGTCTGCCATAGATCCTATTGTTGCTACCTGACGTCCTGTTCTTTTCTCTCCTCATTGCCAGAAGATTGCTTGTGGCCTGGGTTATTTTTTTCCTGAACAGATATCAACCCAGGCTCTACTTTAAAACCACCTGGGAGCTTTTAAAGGTTGAGGATGAGGGGATCAAGGCCTCCATAGAGATTCTGAGTTTTGGTCTGCTGTGGGGCCAGACCTTTTCATTTAAAAAAAATCTTTGTCATTCAGCAGTAATAGGCATCAAAGGCTGAGAACTGGCTTGAGAGCTCTAAGAGGGACTGAGAATGGTGAGGAGCTGTATATAGCATTTAATCATCCTTTAAAAATCAACATAAATGTCACTTTTGTTGGCATGGTTACTTTCCTGACTGTACATTTACCTGTTAAAGTACTTATCACATTAAAATATTTTTTTTTAATTGGAGGATAAGTTCTTTACAATGTTGAGTTTCTGCCGTACAACAATTCGAGTCAGGCATAATTTTATATTTGTGTGTATATATATGTATGTATAGATCCCTTTCCTCTTGAGCCTTCCTCCCACCTCTCATCCTAGCCCCCAGATTTTATTTAAATCATTTCTCATGGGCCCATTTTTCTCATAACTAGGATTTCCTTGAGGTCTGTGATTATGCCCAAAGGTAAATTATTGTTTCTTACACTATTCACGGTCCTTCTGATACCAAATACGTAGGTTTTTCCCTCACATTAAATAGTTCTCCAATTCTCCAGACAGCAACTGAGTATCATACACTTTAACTTAATTATTACTATTAATACCTGGATTTAGTGCAGACCCCATAGATTAAGGACTCAGTCCCACAAGACACCTCTCAACTTCAGACAAATCCCAAGTCCTAGGTTGTGACCTGTACTTGAAACCAATTGGCTATAAATTGAGGCTTCACACAACTCCTTCCTCAGGTGTGTAATTTGCTGTAAAGGCTCACAGAATTCAGGAAAGCTCATTACTTACCTTTACCTGTTGACTAAACAATAAAAACAGTGGCAGATTTTATTTTCTTTGGCTCCAAAGTCACTGTGGACTGCAACCATGAACTTAAAAGATGCTTGCTCCTTGGAAGAAAAGCTATGACAAATCTAGTCAGCGTATTAAAAAGCAGAGACATGACTTTGCCAACAAAGGTTTGTCTAGTCAAAGCTGTGGTTTTCCCAGTAGTCAGGACAGATGTGAGAGTTGGACCATAAAGAAGGCTGAGTGCTGAAGAATTGATGCTTTTGAACTGTGGTGTTGGAGAAGACTCTTGAGAGTCCCTTGGACTGCAAAGAGATCCAACCAGTCTATCCTAAAGGAAATTAACTGTAAATATTCATTGGAAGAACTGATGCTGAAGCTCCAATACTTTGGTCACCTGATACGAAGAACCGACTCATTTGAAAAGACCCTGATGCTGGGAAAGATAGAAGGCAGGAGGAGAAGGGGATGACAGAGGATGAGATGGTTGGATGGCATCACCGACTTGATGGACATGACTTTGAGCAAGCTCTGGGAGATAGTGAAGGACAGGGAAACCTGGCATGCTGCAGTCCATGGGGTCACAAAGAGTTGGACATGGCTGGGCGACTGAACAACAAAATTCTGAGAGCCATTCTATATGCTATTAAGAGGTTCCAGGGAAACAGACTCGGTTGTTTCCTGGGTTAAATTTAACAACACACTTTTATACTGACTTTTGATAAGTGACTTTTGATTGTATCCTGGACCTTTGTTGTATTTTGTTAGGAGACTCTGGATCCTATTTAAATCTTTTATAGGTGAGGGAGATTAAGAGTTACTTGGGGATGTAATATACGGCACAGGCTGCTGCTGCTGCCAAGTTGCATCAGTCGTGTCCGACTCTGTGCGACCACATAGACGGCAGCCTACCAGGCTTCTCTCTCTGTGGGATTTTCCAGGCGAGAACACTGGAGTGGGTTTGCCATTGCCTTCTCCGTACAGCATAGGGAATATAGTTAAATATTGTAATAACTTTGTATGGTGACAGGTGGTAACTAGACTTATGGTAGTGACCATTTTGTAATGTTTCAAAATACTAAATCACTATGTTGTACACCTAAAATTAATATAGTAATGTAAGTCAGTTACCCTTCAATAAAAAGAAAAGTCTTTTGTTTTAGTAGCATTTGCCCTAAAAAGTTTCATACATAGGGCCCAGCCTACTTTCTTTTATTTTTGGTAGCAGCTTTATTGAGCTATCATTCACATTTCATACATTTGCCCATTTAAGGTACAGTTTTTTTTAGTATGTTCAGTATATTTTAGTTATTGTTTAGTTGCTATAGTTGTGCAAGATTCTTTTGCAGTCCCATGGACTATAGCCCGCCAGGTTCTTCTGTCCATGGGATTTCCCAGGCAAGAATACCGGAGTGGATTGCTGTTTCCTTCTCCAGGGGATCTTCTTGACCCAGGGATCAGACCTGCATCTCCTGCATTGGCAGGCAGATTCTTTAGCACTGAGGCACCAGCGAAGTCCTATGCAACCCTTATTACAGTCAATTTTAGAACATTTTCAGGAAACTGCACTCCTTACCTGTCACTTCCAACTCCCACTTGTCATCCTCTCAGTTTAGTTCAGTTGCTCAGTTGTGTCTGACTCTTTGCGACCCCAATGGACTGCAGCACTCTAGGCTTCCCCGTCTATCACCAACGCCTGGAACTTGCTCAAACTCATGTCCATCAAGTTGGTGATGCCATCCAACCATCTCATCTTCTGTTGTTTCCTTCTCCTCTTGCTTTCAGTCTTTCTCAGCATCAGGGTCTTTTCCAATGAGTCGGTTCTTCGTATCAGGTGGCCAAAGTATTGGAGTTTCAGCATCAGTCCTTCCAATGAATATTCAGGACTGATCTCCTTTACGATGAACTGGTTGGATCTCCTTGCAGTCCAAGGGACATTCAAGAGTCTTCTCCAACACCACAGTTCAAACCATCAATTCTTTGGGGCTCAGATTTCTTTATGGTCCAACTCTCACATCCATATGTGACTACTGGAGAAACCATAGCTTTGACCAGATGGACCTTTGTCAGCAAAGTAATGTCTCTGCTTTTTAATATGCTGTCTAGATTGGTCATAGCTTTTTTTCTAAGGAGCAAGCATGTTTTAATTTCATGGCTGCAGTGACCATCTGCAGTGATTTTCAAGCCCAAGAAAATGAAGTCTGTCACTGTTTACATTGTTTACCCATCTATTTCCCATGAAGTGATGGGACCAGATGCCATGACCTTAGTTTTTTGAATGTTGAATTTTAAGCCAGCTTTTTCACTCTCCTCTTTCACTTTCATCAAGAGGCTCTTTAGTTCTTCTTTGCTTTCTGCCATAAGGATGGTGTCATCTGCATATCTGAGGTTATTGATATTTCTCCTGGCTATCTTAATTCCAGCTTGTGCTTCATCCGGATGGGCATTTCGCATGATTTAATAAGCAGGGTGACAATATACAACCTTGACGTACTCCTTCCCCAATTTGGAACCAGTCTGTTGTTCCATGTCTGGTTCTAGCTGTTGCTACTTGACCTGCATACAGATTTCTCAGGAGGCAGGTCAGGTAGTCTGGTATTCCCATCTCTTTCAGAATTTTCCACAATTTGTTGTGATCCACACAGTCAAAGCCTTTGGCATAGTCAATAAAGCAGAAGTAGATGTTTTTCTGGAACTCTCTTGCTTTTTTTGTGATCCAACAGATGTTGGCAATTTGATCTCTGGTTCCTCTGCCTTTTCTAAATCCAGCTTGTACATCTGAAAGTTCTCAGTTCACATACTGTTGAAGCCTCGCTTGGAGAATTTTGAGCATTACTTTGCTAGCGTGCGAGATGAGTGCAATTGTGCGGTAGTTTGAACATTGTTTGGCATTGCCTTTCTTTGGGATTGGAATGAAAACTGAACTTTTCCAGTCCTGTGGCTACTGCTGAGTTTTCCAAATTTGCTGGCATATTGAGTGCAGCACTTTCACAGCATCATCTTTTAGGATCTGAAATAGCTCAACTGGAATTCCATCCTTCCGTTAGCTTCATTGGTAGTGATGCTTCCTATGACCCACTTGACTTCACATTCCAGGATGTCTGGCTCTAGGTGAGTGATCACACCATTATGATTATCTGGGTCAAGATCTTTTCTGTATAATTGTTCTGTGTATTCTTGCCACCTCCTCTTAATATCTTCTGCTTCTGTTAGGTCCATACTGTTTCTGTGTTTATTGTGCCCATCTTTGCATGAAATGTTCCCTTGGCATCTCTAATTTTCTTGAAGAGATCTCTAGTCTTTTCCACTGTATTTTCCTCTCTTTCTTTGCATTGATCACTGAGGAAGGCTTTCTTATCTCTCCTTGCTATTCTTTGGAACTCTGCATTCAGATGGGTATATCTTTCTTTTCTCCTTTGCCTTTAGCTTCTCTTCTTTTCTCAGCTATTTGTAAGGCCTCCTCAGACAACTGTTTTGCCTTTTTGCATTTTTTTTTTCTTGGGGATGGTCTTGATCACCTCCTGTTGTACAGTGTCACAAACTTCCATCCATAGTTCTTCAGGCACTCTGTCTATCAAATCTAATCCCTGTCCCTTGGCAACTGCTAATGTGTTTTCTCTCTGTACAGATTTGCTTGTCCTGGACATTTCATATGAATGTAATCATACGACATGTAGTCCTTTGTTATTGGTTTCTCTCACTTTGCATGTTTTCATGGTTTTTCCATGTTGTAGAATGTATCAGTATTTTATTTCTTTTTCTTGCTGAATAATATTGTTTTATGTGTAGACCACATTTATATATTAATCAGTTGATGGGTGTTTGGGTATTTGTACATTTTGACTGTTATGACTAATGCTGCTGTGAACATCTGTGTACAAATTTTTGGGTGTGCATGTTTCATTTCTCTTGGATATACACCTGTGGGTGGAATTGCTGGGTCATATAACTCTAGAACTGTAGGTCTAATATCTTGAGCAACTGCTAGACTGTTTTCCAAAATGGCTACTCTGGTTTACATTTCTGTTAGCAATGTATGCCGGTTCCAATTTTTCTACCTCCTTGCCAAAACTTGTTATTATCTGACCTTTGTATTCTAGCTATCCTAATACATGTGAAGTAATATGTTATTGTGGTTTTGATTGCATTTCCCTGATGGTTAAAGATGTTGAGCAACTTTTCATGTGCTTTTTAGCTATTTGTATATCTTTGGAGAAATCTGTTCTTTGTCCATTTTCAGATTGAGTAAATAACTCAATTTTGTCTTTCTGTTTCTGAGTTGTAAGGTTTCTCTATATATTCTGGATACTAGACCCTTGTCAGATATGATTAACAGATATAAATCTCCCATTCTGTAGGTGTCTTCACTTTCTTGATGGCATAAAGATTTTAAATTTTTATTAAGTCCAATTTGTCTTTTTTTTTTCTTTTGTTGCTTGTGTTTTGTGTTTCATATTTAAGAAACCAGTGCCTGTTCAAAGTCATGAAAATCTTCTATGTTTTCTTCCAGGAGTTTGATAGTTTCAGCTCTTTTATTTAGATCTTTAATCCATCTTGGTGAATTTTGTATAAGGTATAATATCGGGGTCCAACCTTATTTTTTGCTTATTGATATTCAGTTGTCTTAGCACCATATGTTGTAAAAATACTCTTTTACTCTTTGATTTGTCTTGGCACCATTGTCTGATTGGAATTTTGATAGAGATTGCATTGAACAGTTTGGGGAATATTGGCATCTTAATTCTTATTAGTCTTCTAACTCATGAGTGTGTAATGACTTTTCACTCATTTAGATCATCTTTAATTTACTTTGAAAGCATTTTCTATTTTTCAGTGTACAATTTTGCATTTTTTTGGTTAAATGTATTTTTTTTTGTTGTTAGTTTCATTTATTTTAAACTAAGGAGCATCTTAGCTCTTTGCTGCATCTACTGCGAGAATGAAGACCATTCTCAGCAATCAGACTGTCAACATCCCAGAAAATGTCGACATTACCTTGAAGGGACGGACAGTTATTGTGAACGGCCCCAGAGGCACCCTGCGGAGGGACTTCAATCACATCAATGTAGAACTCCGTCTCCTTGGAAGAAAAAGAAGAGGCTCCGTGTTGACAAATGTTGGGGAAACAGAAAGGAATTGGCCACTGTTCGCACAATCTGTAGTCACGTACAGAACATGATCAAGGGTGTTACACTGGGCTTCCATTACAAGATGAGGTCGGTGTATGCCCACTTCCCCATCAATGTTGTTATTCAGGAGAATAGTTCTTTTGTGGAAATCGGAAAATTTTTTGGGTGAAAAATACATACGCAGGGTTTGAATGAGGCCAGGGGTTGCCTGTTCAGTATCTCAAGCCCAGAAAGATGAGTTGATTCTTGAAGGAAATGACATTGAACTTGTGTCAAATTCAGCTGCTTTGATTCAGCAAGCCACCACAGTTAAAAACAAGGATATTAGGGTGGGGCGGGGCGGAAAAAAAAAAAAAGAGGATATCAGAAAATTTTTGGATGATATCTGTGTTTCTGAAAAAGGAACAGTTCAGCAGGCTGATGAATAAGATCTCAGTGATCCTGCTGCAGAAACAAGATAGCAGATGGTTCTATGGACTCAGTTGTGATATTTTAAAGAGACAATAAAAACTCTTGATTTGAAAAAAAAATAAACTAAGGAGCATCTTAGATTAGTCATTACATACATGTATTTTTATCCACTTTCTAGTTTTTCTTTTTTTTTAATTTTTGTTTTGTATTGGAGTATAGTCAGTTAACAGTGTTGTGATAGTTTCAGGTGGACAACAAAGGGACTCAACCATTCATGTACATGTATCCATTCTCCCCCAAACCCCATCCCATCCAGGATGCCACATAACACTGAGCAGAGTTCCCTGTGTGTATTTCTTAATGTTTCATTCTTTTGGTGCTATTGTGAGTGGAATTCTTTTGTTAATTTTGTTTTTGGATTGTCAATGATAATATATAGAAATATAATTGAATTCTTTATATTAGTTAAGTATCTTAAAATCATACCGAACTCATGTAACAGTTCTAATAGTTTTTTACTGTTTTATTAGAATTTTATATATATGATATATACTCTCTGAAGAGAGGTAGTCTTACTTCTTCCTTTCAATCTGGATTGCTTTCTTTTTCTTGCCTAATTGCCTAATTGTCTAAAATTTCCTGTATAATATACTATTAGAAATGGTGAGAGTGTACATCTTGTCTTGGTCCTGATCTTAGTGGGAATTGTTAAATGTGAAGTTATCTGTGGGTTTTCTTAGTTGTCATTTTTCAAGTTGATGATGTCCTCTTCTATTTCTAGCTTATTCATTGTGTTTATTGTGAAAGAGTGTTGTGGTGGTGGTGTAGTCACCAAGTCATGTCCGACTCCCTGCCAGGCTCCTCTGTCCATGGGATTCTTCAGGCAAGAATGCTGGAGTGGGTTGCCATTTCCTTTTCCAGGGGCTCTTCCCGACCCAGGAATTGAACCCAGGTCTCCTGCACTGCAGGCAGATTCTTTACCAACTGAGCTATGAGGGAAACCTGAAACTGTTGGATTTTGTCAAATGCTTCTTCAGCGCCTATTGAGATTTATCAGGTGGTTTTTGGTCTTTTATTCTATTAATAATGGTGTGTGACATTAATCGATTTTCATATGTTGAGTCAGCTTTATAAACATGGGATATACCACACTTGGTCATGGTGTGTGATCCTTTATATGTGTTGCTAGATTGGTTTGCTGCTATTTTGTTGAAGATTTTTGCATTTATATAGTAAATATTTGTTTATAGTTTTCTTGTATTGTCTTCATCTGGTTTTGGAATCAGGGAAAACTGGCTTCACAGAATGAGTTGGAAAGTGTTCCCATCTTTTCTGTATTTTGGAAGAATTTATGGGTTGGTGTTCATTCTTAATGTTTCATAGCATTCACCAGTGAAGCCATCTGGTCCTGGACTTTTCTTTGCGGGAAGTTTTGTTTGCTAATTACATTTCTTCACTTGTTATAGCTTTATTCAGATTACTTCTTTATGAGTTGATTTTAGTAGTCTGTGTTTTCTAGGAATTTGTCCATTTCATGTAGGTTTTGTAATTTGTTAGATTATAGTTTTTTATAGTATTCCCTGTAGCCCTTTATAATCATTTATGTAAGGTTGGTAGTAATTTACTGATTTTAGTTTTGGTTCTTCTCTCTTTTGTTCTTGTTCAGTCTAGCTAAGTGATTGTCAATTCTTCTGATCTTTTCAAAGAATCAACCTTTTATTTTGTTGATTTTCTCTATTCTTTTATTCTCTACTGTATTTATTTCACTAATTATTTCCTTCTGGCTTTGGGTTTAGTTTGTTCTTCTTTTACTAATTTCTTGAAGTGAACAGTTAGGTTCTTGATTTGAAATCTGTTAATTTTTAAAATTTAAAAGTTAAAAATTGAGATATAATTTACATAACATTGTATAAGTTTAAGATGTATAACATGCTAATGTGAGAGCTTTTTTTATGCCATAAGTTTATTTACAAACATAATGAGGCTGCTGAGTTCAGGTGTTTGATCCTTTTTTCAGAGATTGCAGCTCTTAAAATGATCCTCTTCATATCCATCTCATGGATAATTTTTTAAGCAGTTAATGTCTTACTGTAAAGAAAAGTGCAGCAAATCCAGACCCAGAGCACAAAGTCATGCTAGTAACTTCCACTTGTTTTCCAGTGAAAATGGTATATTCTTCCCTGGGCTTGGCTCCTAGTGGCTCCTGCAGACCACAGAGACTGTGACCCTCTGGATGCCGTCCCAACATGGTGCACAAGGCGCGGGGACTGCAGGCGCGAGAAGAGGCAGCCGCGCGCCAGGCGCGCCTTTCCTCGCGACCTTGTGCCCTGAGTTGAGTTTTTTTTTTAACTACAAGTGTTTACAGCTATAAATTTTCTCATCGCGTGGCTCTTGCTGCTTTCGTTACATACCATACATTTTGTGTTTTTATCTCAAAAGTATTTTCTAACTTCCCTTACGATCTCTTCTTTGGCTCATTGGTTATTTAGGGCAGTAGTGTTTATTTTCACATCTTTGTGTGAATTTCCTAAGGTTTTTTTCTGCTGTTGTTTTCCAGTTTCATTCCATTATCTCTGGAGAATATACTCTGTATGATTCCAATCCTTTAAATTTACCAAGACTTCTTTTATGGCCTGTTTCAGAGAATGTTACATGTGCACTTGAAAACAAAATATATTCTGCCATTGTTGTTTGGACTGTTTTATAGATTTTTGCTATATCTAGTTGACTTCAGTGTTGTTCAAGTCTTCCGGTTCCTTGCGAATCCTTTGTCTGGTTATGTTATCCATGTTGAAAGTAGAGTATTGAAGTCTCTAACTATTATTATTGAGTTGTCTATTTCTCCTTTTAATTCTGTCAGTTTGTAGTTGTTGCTTCTTATATTTGGGGTTTCTGTTGTTAGGTGCATATGTGTTTATATAGGTACCTGATATGTACAAGTATTTCTTGTAGAAAGCATATATTTGGATTTTTTAAAATTGTTTTTTATTTCTGTTTTGATCCATTCTGCCAGTCCTCACCTCTTGAGTGTTTAATCCATTTACATTTAATGTGATTACTGGTATATTAGGATTTTTTGGGTTGACCAGAAAGTTCATTCAGGTTTCCTGGTAACATCTTATGGAAAAATCCAATGGACTTTTTGGCCAACTGAATGTGCTGTACTTGGTTGCCGAGTCATGTCCGACTCTCTGTGACCCCATGGACGATAACCCGCCAGTCTTCTCTGTCCATGGGGATTCTCCAGTCAAGGATACTGGAGTGTGTTGCCATGCCCTCTTCCAGGGGATCTTCCCAACCTAGGAATTGAACCCAGGTCACCTGCATTGCAGGCAGATTCTTTACTGTCTGAGCCACCAGGGAAGCCCTGGCCAATCGAATATGTCTTCCATTTTGCTATTTGTTTTCTATATGTCTTAACATCTTTTTAGTTTCTCTATTCCTCCTATTCCTATACAAGAAATAAAGGGAGTCCTTAATGCTGAAATGAAAAGACACTAGACAGTAACCCAAATCCACATGAAGAAATAAGCACTAATAAAGGTAACTACACAGATAAATACAAAAGACAGTGAACATATTTTTGCTTGTAACTTATTTTCTTTCTTTCTTTTTTTTTTTTTTTTACTTATTTTCTATATGAAAGAAGACAGCTGCATGAAGCAATAACTATAAAACTGTTGACAGGATTAAATTTTTTTGTATTAAATATTTTCCGGTATATGTTTTCATTAGCTTATTTCTTTCATTATAATAGTCTTTATTTTTCTGGAGATTACAGTTAATATCTTAGAGCAATCTACTTTGGATTAATATAAATTTAATTTCAATAGTACATAAAAACTTTTGTTTTAATAGAGTTCTGCTCATTTCCTCTTTCTTTGTATTCTTATTGTCAAGCTGCATACTTTGTATTACAATCCTGTCAACAGTTTTATAGTTATTGCTTTATGCAGTTGTCTTCTTTCATATAAAAAATAAGTTGTAAGCAAAAATATGTTTACTGTCTTTTGTATTTATCTGTGTAGTTACCTTTATTAGTGCTTATTTCTTCATGTGGATTTGGGTTACTGTCTAGTGTCTTTTCATTTCAGCATTAAGGACTCCCTTTATTTCTTGTATAGGAAGAAATGTTTTTTTTCCTTAAAAACATATTTTTAAGGAAAGGAAGCAGCCCTTCTAGCGTTGAATTCTTTCAGTGTTGTTTACTGGGAATGTCTTAGTTTCTCTTTCATTTTTGAAGGGTAGTTTTACTGGATATAGAATTTTTGATTGATATTGTTTGTTTTCTAGCACTGTGAATATGTCATTCCACTGTCTCTGGCCTCTGTGGTTTTGACTGAGAGGTCAGTTCATTATCTTACTGAGGATTTCGAATGCAGTGAGTCACTTTTTTCTTGGTATCTTCAATATCCTGTTTTTGGCTTCTGACAGTTTGATTATAATGTGTTTAGCTATACAACTTTTCAATTTATCCTACTTGATGTTTAAAGATTAATATTTTTGACTGAATTTAGGGTGTTTTCAGCTATTTCTGTAAGTCTTTGAGTTTTTTTTCTTTTTGTCTCCTCTGAGCCTTTGGCATATTTTGGTATGCTTGATGATATCCCACAGATTTGAGGCTGAATTCATTTTTGTTCATTCTTCTTTCTGTTATTCAGATTGGAAAATTGATCTCTCTTTAAGTTTGCAGATTCTTCAGGTAGCTTAAATCTACTGTGGAGCCCCTCTAGTGAATTTTTCATTTTAATCATTGTACTTTTCAGCTCCAGAACTTCTACTTGCTTCTTTTTTTTAAAAGAATAATTTTTATCTCTATTGATACTATTTGGTGAGAAATCATTTTCATAATTTCTTTTAATTCTTTAGACATGCTCTCCTTTAGTTCTTTGAATGTATTTACAATAGCTGATTTAAACTCATCTACTAAGTCTAATATCTGGGCTTCCTCGGGGATGGTTTTTGTTGACTGCCATTTTCCCCCTGTGTTTGGGTCATACCTCTTGTTTTGGTGTGTCCTTCATGGTTTTTGCTGAAAAATGGACATTTCAAATATTGTAATGCAGCTACTCTGGAAATCACCCTGTCTCCCAGGGGTTTGTTGTTTTTACTGTTTGCTTTGTTACTTTTTTGGACTAATTCTGTTAACTCTGTACTCTTTGTCCTGTGTAACCCCTGAAGTCTCTGGTTGGTTTTCTTAGCGGTTAGCAAATGGTTGGGCAGATTTCCTTAAATGTGTTCAGCCCCTAAGTCCCCCAGCCTTGTGGAGGGTCTCTGTGTGTGTGTGTGTCTGTGTGTGTGTGTGTCTGTGTGTGTGGCTCCCTTCATGCACCAGCAGTTTACACTGTGCCTTAACCTTTTCTTTCTGCTTGTGTAGAACATCAAGACCAGACAGAGGTGAGAGAATAGGGCCTTCTAGGCCTTTCCTGGGTATGTACATGCCTTCCAGATTCCTAAAAATATGTTGAAGCTTTTCTGAACCTTCTATGTACATCTGTTTCCTCAGTTTTTCCTTTTAAGTTTTTGAATCAGTGTATTTGCCCCAGTTGTTGTTGCCACTGCAGACAGCTGTGGCATTAAAAAATTGTCTGTGTTTATTTTAACAAATGCCCTGGGATAGGATTGTTCACATTGAGGGTGCTCGGATTCAGGTCCAATAAGGATAAGCCCCGAGAATGGAGTTTTTCCAGTGAGCTGCTGGACAGGTTAAGTAGTACAATTCTTCTTTTAAATAATTTTATTTATTTATTTTTGGCTGTCCTGGATCTTCGTTGCTGTGCAGGCTTTTCAGCTGTGGCAGGTGGGCGCCACTCTCTAGTTGTGGTGCTCTGGCATCTCAATGCAGTGGTTTCTCTTGGGGTAAGACACAGGCTTTAGAGCACCTGGGCTTCAGTAGTTGCGGCCCGGCCTCTAGAGGGCAGGTTCAGCTGCTGTGGCGCACCGGCTCAGCTGCTCCACAGCACATGGGATCTTCCTAGACCAGAGATCGAACCCGTGTCTCCTGCATTGGCAGGCGGCTTCTTCACCACTGAGGCACCAGGGAGGCCCTAAGTAGTGCAGTCCTTTAGAGATGTGGTTTTGAAGGGAGCTGCTAACCTGTTCTGCTCCTTACGTGGCTTCTGGGCTGCTGTTACTCACAGCTACCATGTTTACTGGTTGTTGGTTTCCCAGGCTTCCATGGAGCTGGGAAGAGGGAAACAGGGCAAATTGAAATGCCATAAAGCTTGCTCTGCTTACTGAAAGTCAGCTGCTTTTCATGAATAAATGTTTCTTAAATTGTTTCAAGCTTTTGGTTAGTTTTCAGATCTCTGAAAAAGTTGGTTTTGACCATTTGTGCCAGCATTCTCTTCAATTTCATTGAAGGTCACGCTTTTAGAGGTCCTTCCTCTGCCATGTTGAATGTGTTACCTTTAGCCTTTTCTTACATTTATGTCATAGAAGTGTTTCATACATTAGTTTTAGCACATTTTTTAGGTTACTGATAACTTTGAGACAATACATTTTTGTTTTTCTTGTTTGCTTTTATTTTCCTGCACTCTGGTTAAGCTGACTACTTATTATTTTCTGAATACGTGCTATCCTTTTCTAGTCTGAGGCTTCTTATTATCTTATTTTCTCTGCTCAAAACTCTTTCTTCCATCACTCCTACAGTAGGAGTTCTGTTTATCGTCTAAGATTCATTTATGAGCCCATGGATGTGATCCTTTCTTGGAAAACTTGTATTTTCTCACATCTTTTGTATGATCTTATAATTCCATCATATATATATACACAGAGAGAGAGAGAGAGAGAATGCATCCTAGTTTCTTGTTTTTTCCACCCCCTGCTAAATGCTAGTTCTTTTAAGGCAAATGATGAATCATACTCATTTATATGCTCAGTAAATATTTGTTTAATTGAAGTGTAAGAGTAAGGTTTTATATAGCAAGAGTGCTTCACATTTTGGGTATTGTTGCTGGGAATTGCATTTTATTCATTTATTATTGAACTGAAGGAAGAGGTCTACTCTGGAAAAATATACCAACCACACACTATACTATATAATCTTTAGTAGGGTACAGGAATGTAAGAGTATAAAGGCAAAATTCAGTTTTTCTCATATAAATTATTTTATTTTATTTTTGTTTTTTTTTCATATAAATTATTTTAATAGTGATTTCTAATCAAAGATTTGATACCCAAATTTTTATGAAGAAGGTCACAGAATTCCAGCTCTGAGTAACTTTGTGTCAGACACATAATTTCTCTTGACAGAAGTGGGGACTTATTTACATTTGAGAGTGATTGTGCTGAAGCAAAACTAAACTGCAGAAAAACACAGGAATTGTAGAGCTACTTGACCTGCTAGTTTTTGCCTTTCATGTATGTCTATTATCTCTTAGGACCAGATCTAGCTCTCCATTCTTGATCCCATCTTGATGAAGTCATCAGGGACTTGCAGAAAGTGTGCAAAAATGCATGGTATTCATTTATGCAAATAAAGCAAAATACATATATGGATTTAGTTTTCTTCTATCATTCTAATTAGATCTGAGATGACTGAAATAGGATAATTCAAAAGCTAGGTGCATTTTTTAAACCATAGGCTAATGAAAGCCTTATAACACTGCCAGAGTTTTAAGTTCACTTCATTTGCATATTCATGTTGCCTGTGTTGCTTTTTGTTCATGCCAAGCCTCAGGAAGCACCATGGAGTTTGTCATCATAGTTTTAGAGCCAGACCTGGGTTCCAGCTTGGTTTGCCAGGTATTGATATGTTAAATGAGTTCCTTATTCTTTCTGAGCTTCAGTTTCCTTGTATGTAAAATGATTCTGGGACAGAAGTGTTACTTTATCTTCTGGTTTGTTGCAGTGAGACTGAGAGAGTACCAAAAAAAGTAAGATTCTGATTTATTCATCAATGAGAGTGTGAAATGATAGAGGCAGATAAAGTAGACTGATCAATAAAGAAAGTGGATTAGAAGAGCAAGGGCCAGAGGGGGAAAAACAAGAAGTGAACTTTGTACTTTAGTCTTTCTGAATATAGTCAAACCATATTTTCACACTGGAATCAGAAAGAAAGACCGATCAATATTCTAATTATAGTGTAATTATAGTGAAGTGTTAGCTGTCTGGGATTTTAGTGAGAAAAAGAGTTTAGTGGGTTCACGCAATACTTATTTATTGATGCTTAATATGCAGGTAGGATAAAGATGTAGTCTGTATCTTTACAATTAATTACACTCATAGAATCTAGTTATATTAACTTATTGGCAATCAAGAATCCATTAATTCATTCAAAAGTCCCTACTTTCAAGGAGTTCACAATCTACTGAAAAAAGACAAATTACATAAGAAGAAATAAGATATGGTTAAGTACAAGGACACTGGGAAGGACACCTGTGTCATATGAAGCAGAGAGCTGTCAGGAAAGCTTCCTAGAAGAGATAGTATTGAAACTGAATATTGAAGGATGAGTGGGAGTCGTTAAGTGGTGCTTCAGGTTTTTCAAGATGAAGGCAGCGTTGGGTGAGAGAGAGAGAGTATGTGTGTGTGTGTTAGGGGTGTTGATGATGTGGAGTAGTAAAAGCAGAGGCTGAGGGGCAGGTAAGGACTAGATCATGAAGGGCCTTATGTTATGGTGAGGATTTTTTTCTGAAAGAAGTAGAAAGCCATTGAAGAGTTTTAAGCAGGGGAGTGTCATAAGTTTATTTACATTTTAGAGAGATCTCTCCTGAAACAGAATGGTGAATGAACTGATTAAAGGAAGTCATAGAGTACTAGTCAGTAGGCTGTGGCGTTATCTTTGAGAATAAGATGAGGGTGAGAATTAAAGCCATACCAGCAAGGGAAGAAAAGGGAGAAGAGAAGATTCAAGAGCTATAAAGGAGGAAGAATTGACAAGACTTTACCTGCTGTGTATGAAGAGATTAAGGAAGAAGCTACAAAAAGGCTCCCAGATTTTTAGCTTGTGCATCTGGGAGGAAGTGGTTCATTTACCAGTAGAGAAAACTGAAGAGGAGGATTGATTTACCAGAGAAGATATGTTCCATTTGGTATTCTTTGAATTTGACAGGCCCAGTGGAATATCCAGATAGAGTTTATCCCTTGGTTTTTGAATGGTCGGTTCTTGGGATTTAGCATAGAAGTTTTGGCTGCATATAGATTTGTGAGGCATCAGAAAATAAATAGGGGGCGGCCATAGATGAAGCTGGGTGAGTGTAGGAGTGTGGTTGAGGGAACCCAATTGTTCTTTGTTGTTCAGTCACTAGGTTGTGTTCTGACTCTTTGTGACCCTATGGACTGGAGCATGCCAGGCTCCTCTGTCCTCCACTGTCTCCTGGAGTTTGCTCAAATTCATGTTCATTGAGTTGGTGATACATCTCATCCTCTGCTGCTGGCTTCTCCTTCAATCTTTCCAAGCATCAGGGTCTTTTCCAACAAATTGGCTCTTCGCATCAGGTGGCCAAAGTATTGGAGCTTCAGCAGTAGTCCTTCTAGTGAATATTCAGGGTTGATTTCCTTTAGGATTGACTGGTTTGCTCTCCTTGCAGTCAAAGAGACTCTCAAGAGCCTTCTCTAGCACTTTTCCAGTTTGAAAGAATCAGCTCTTTGGTGCTTGGCCTTCTTTGTGGTCCAACTCTCACATCTGTATATGACTACTGGAAAAACCAATGGTGGTGGTGGTTTAGTCGCTAAGTTGTGTCCAACTCTTGCAACCCCGTGGACTGTAGCCTGCCAGGCTCCTCTGTCCATTGGGTTCTCCAGGCAGGAATACTGGAGTGGGTTGCCATTTCCTTCTCCAGAGGATCTTCCCTACCCAGGAATCAAACCTGGGTCTCCTTCATTGAAGGCAGATTCTTTACCAACTGAGCTACAAGGGAAGCCCCAGAAAAACCAATGCCATAAGTTAAATAATGTTTTGTGACTGGTTTAAAAACTTATGTACGTAGTTGTAGCTGTTTTTTGAGGCTTTCTATTTTGTTCCATTGATTAATATTAGTATCATAACAGTTAAAATATTTTTTCTATCACCTTAATAGCTGTATGTTTCTTTCCAAAGTCTTGGGAAAGTTGTTTTTCCCATCTGCTATGAATTTTGTAGATTCAATTGAAAAAACTCAGTTGGAATAATGACTGGGATTGCAAAATTGTTTCATGGCCTCCAGATTACTTTGATTTTGTCTATTTGTAGTTCCTGGTTTCATTTTTGACATTATTTGTTGAACATTTGCTTTCTTTCAGATGACTCTGTAGGCATTTTAAGGAGATTTAAGAAAGAAGATTTCACTAGTGCTTATTCATCTATAAATTCCTTTATATTTTATTTGATAATAATGCACCTGCTGCATGAGCGATGAATGGGTTTTAATTTGTGCTCTAAAGGAGCTTATAGTTTAGTGGGGGTAAACTGACCACAATACAGTGCATGAGTGTGCAAACCAATGTGTTTTTACCAAGGCTTGAGGTTACAGAAGAGGGAGGAATTGACTTTGAGGGGAAGGGGGATGAGTAAAGAGCACTGAGGAGGCAGGTACGAAAGAGAATAGGGCTTGACGCAGGAGGCGGCAGCGTGAGCAGAGGCCAGGTGTATGTGGAGGGCCTGGTGTGGGTGCGGGTGGTCCTGAAAGGGGCAGGCTTCGTTGGGGGAGTGCCAAGACATGAAATTAGGGGATGAGCAGAAGCCAGTGTATGAAGAGTGCCACAGGCCTGTGTTTTTTAGAGGTCCTTTCACATGTTGTTCACCTGATGGTCACAGCAGCACTGGGAAAGAAAAGAGAACTTGCGGATGTTCCTTTATCTTTTCATTTTCTCTTTGGTATTACTTCTTATACTTTCTACTCTATTTACATGTGGAAAAAAGTTTATCATTATCCCTGTTTTATGAATGAGGAACTTGATGCTCAGTGATTTATCTAGTTCCATATGGCTAAGATAAAATGAATTTCAGATTAGAGCCCAAGTCTTCTGACTAATATACTAGGCTGCCTTTATATTATTTCAGTGGCATCTTCTTTTCTATTTTTCCTATTGTAGTTACTTGAATAGTTTCCTATTCTAAGCTTGAGAGGTTGGTGGGAAGATTGCCCAATTGAATAACTGAATGAGAGTGTGTAGTTTGAGCAGATTTGTTTTTTCTTTGTGTTCTCTCTCATGGGTGACTTAAAAAGACAGTAAACATAAGTGAAGAATCTAGAATATGAATGGTTAGCCTGCCATGGCCCTCTGATTTATATGTCTGAGAAAGTTAGAACTTGGTTACTTGAACTTTTTATTTTGTTTTATTTCATTTAACTCTTTTATTATAAAATTTTTCAAACATATGCAGAAATACATTATGTTGAGCCCTCAAGTACCCATCGCTCAGCTTCAACAGTGATTAATTTGTAGTCATCTAATTTCTCTCCTTCCCACACATCTGCCTTCAGATATTTTTGAAGTAATTCCCAGACATCATTTCATTGAATTTGAACTTTAGAAATGCCATGCTTGAGTTTAACGTGTGCTCTTGTCTCCATTTGTGTCCTAGGCATTAGGTCCAGCTTTTTCCCTCCTGGCCATGGGGTTTATTGAAACCAAAATCCCAGTACACTCCCAAGTCCCAGTAGACTCCCAGAGATGATCAGTTGTGTATACTGTAGTCTTCTTACTGTTTGTTTTCGTGCCAGTCCCCAGGGGGTGGCTGGAAAAAGATGTTCCTGTGTTGGTACTCTCATCATGAGCCGACATAAAGATTGGTTTTATAGCAGTGGACTTATTTGAAGTTTCTGCTGAATGACAAAACTCATTCAAATTAACCCCTGGATACTTACTAATCATCAAGTTCAAACACATGAATTTTTCCTTTTGCTAAAAAGCTGGAAGCAAATAGAGAAACCATCTCTGGACTGGACTTTGGACAGAAGGTAAAGTAGCATTGGCTGTTGCTGTTTGCCACATTGGTTGGCATGAATGAGCATGGAAAGCAAGAAGCTAATGATTAACAAAGGAAAGAAAGTGTTTAGGGGATTGTTGCATTCCTATAATTTATCTTTTTCTGGAAAATGTACCCAGCATATCTTTGTATGTAGCACATGGCTACTTTCCAGATTTTAAAGGCAGAGTGTAAAGAATGTGCTCATGAGTACATGTTCTGGGCCTGTGTGTATGTGCCGAGTGTTGGGCATGGTCTGCTGACTACCAATCTCTTAAATCCCTATGTTTGTTGACTGAAACTGTTTGCTTAGAAATCTTTATAAAATTTACAGTGATCCAAGTATGGAAGTATAATGTCAGCCTTTTCTTTTTCTCTAGAACTTTATTTCTGGAAGTTGGCTTTCTGGGAAAGAGAAGTCTTGTTAATAGTAATTTTTCAGATATGTCTGTTGCTGTGCTTTTTCTTCCTCCTGGAGATAAAAATGAGACTGAACTTTCTCATGTTTCCTTCTAGCTCAGCCTCAGCTTTGTAAATGTCCCAGGTGAGAAAATGTTGAGCCTCCTTGTCTGAAAATACAGTGATGTGGACTTTAGGAAATGGAAAGAGGCCAGTGTATGCGTGCATGTGTATGCATATGCAGGTGGACAGTGATCAAATATGTAATGGTAATTATCAGACAAGCTTGTACTGTACTTTCTTCTTAAATTATAGAGCTGCTTTTTTCCAGAGATTGAGAAGAATCAGTATCGAGGTATGAGTAGAGGCCTCAAGCTCTGCAGAGTCTCTTTTCTATAGATGTTTTCTTGGTCTGAGTAGTTTATTGATGCTTTTTGAAGGCTCAGTGTACACTGTGACCTCAAGCTCTGTGAAGCATGCTGTGGTAGGGGACGGGACTTAGTCAAGGTTTCTGAGCTTCAGGACTTTAAAATCTTTTGGAGTAAGTAAAATATACCCAATAAATGAAGAATGACCTTTGAAGAACACGTAAGATTTAAAGAGGTAGAGAGAAGAATGTGCTACTTGGGCCTTGGACCAAATGATGTAAAGGCCCCTTTTAGCACTCATGCTCTATGATTCTTCAAGTCAAGAAACATCTAAAGAAAGGAACTTAGGCTTCATAAACTTAGTGAGAAGTAATGAGAATATTTCTGGGGAAGCCAAGAATCCTCTTCTTTTCCTTTTCCGTGTCTCTTAACAAGGCCTTTGCCTACTGTCTTACTTGCTTTTGAACATTTGAAAGGGGAGACAGAACATACTTTTTCCCCCTAGGTGTGTTGGGGAAGACAGTGTTCAATTTAAAATACAACAGAAATGAAGACTTGAAAAAAAATCACCTCAAATTATGTTAATTGACTCAACCATCAAGTTGTGAGGACACATGCTGGGGTACAAGGCAGGGTTTTCTTTACCGCAAAGTGTCCCTTAGTGAAGAGGAAGTTGCCTTCATTTGAGTCTTTATTAAGCCTCTAATGTGAAGAAGCCTCTATTATTTCACTTTGAACAGCAAACTACTGTTTTGGAATAGTGTTAGTAAGCCTGACTTCCATCGGTGCTTTCGATGACTATTGACAGAATCAGTAGAATGAGACAGAGGAATTTAACATGAGATTTAGTGTTGGATGTCTTCAAATAAACCTTTTCAAGACCATTTTGAAAAATAATACCAGGTGTTGAGCGTAGGCTTGACATGTTCTGACTTAAGTTTTGGAAAGATCTCTTTGGCTGTTGAGTTGAGAACAGACTTTGGGGGGCAGGAGTAGAAATAAGGGCAGCTTTCAGAAATCCCAGTAGAGAATCCGGATGGTCCTAGTTGAAGTGTTAAGTGGTGGGATTCTGACTATATTTTGAAGGGAGAGCTGGCACAATTTTTGTCAGATTTCAATGTAGGGTAATGAGAAAGAGGTAAATAAAATATGTATTAAAAGTTTTAAAATCAAGCACATCTTACACCCTTTGACCTAGCAATTCCTCTTTTAAAAATTCAGAGTAGAAGGACTTCCCTGGTGGTCCAGTGGTTAAGGATCCACCTGCCAATGCAGGGGGCAGGTTCGATCCCTGGTCTAGGAAGATCTCACATACCACGGAACAACTAAGCCCAGACACCACAACTACTGAGCATTCTGGAGCCTCAAGCTGAAATGTAGGTTTCATTTCTGTAGAACTCAGGAGTGCACTTGTTAGGTTGTATGATAAGTATATGTTTACATTTACTAGACTCTGCCAGACTCTTTTTTCTTTAATTTTTATTGGAGTATTGTTGATCTACAATGTTGTGTTAGTTTCTGCTGTACAGAAGAGTGACTCAGTTATGCATATATCCACTCTTTTTTAGATTCTTTCCCCAGATACGTCATTTGACTCCACCAGATTCTTTTTCATGGTGGACGTACCATTGTGCAATGTGTGAGAACGAGTTGTTCCTTATCTTTGGCAGCACTTGATGTTGTCTGTCAGAATTTTCTATTTGAGCCATCCTAATAAGTTGTAGTCTTTTTTTTCTAAGAAGTATTATTGAGATGTAATCCACATACCATAAATTTTCCCACAACCTGGGTTTAGAACACTTTCATCACCCCAAAAAGAAACCACATGTTTGTCACTTCCATCTTCCTTTTCCCCTCAGCCCCAGGAAACTGCTAATTTTTGTCTCTAGGAGTTTGCCTTTTCTGCATATTTTGTATAAATGAGATCATACAATATGTGATCTTTTATGAGCTTCTTTAGTCGGTTAGCATAATGTTTTTAAAGTTCATCCAAATTGTAACATGTATCAGTACTCCTTTTTATGACTGAATAATACTCTATTGCATGGATGTACCATATATTATTTACTCATTTATCAGCTGATGGACATTTCGGTTGTTGCTACTTTTTGGTGATGAATAATGATGCCATGAACATTTGTGTACAAGTTCTTTTTGTGGACACATGTATTCAGTTCTCTTGGGTGGAATTGCTGGATGGTATGGTAACTCTTGGACTGCAAGGAGATCCAACCAGTCCATCCTAAAGGAGATCAGTCCTGGGTGCTCATTGGAAGGACTGATGCTGAAGCTGAAACTCCAGTACTTTGGCCACCTCATGCGAAAAGTTGACTCATTGGAAAAGACCCTGATGCTGGGAGGGATTGGGGGCAGGAGGAGAAGGGGACGACAGAGGATGAGATGGCTGGATGGCATCACCGACTCGATGAACATGAGTTTGAGTAAACTCCGGGAGTTGGTGATGGACAGGGAGGCCTGGCGTACTGCGATTCATGGGGTTGCAAAGAGTTGGACATGACTGAGCAACTGAACTGAACTGAACTGATGGTAACTCTATGTTTAATTTTCTGAGGAACTGCCTTACTATCTTCTAAAGTGACTATGCCCTCAGCAATTTACAGTCCCACCCACTGGCATTATATGAGTGTTTCAGTTTCTCCACATCTTCATTTGTTACTGTCTGTGTTTTTTTTATTGTTTCCATTTTAGTGGGTTTGAAGTGGTATCCCATTTTGGTATTGATTTGCATTTTCCTAAGACTAACATTGTTGAACATTTTTTCACATGCTAATTAACTATTTGTATACCTTCTTTGGAGAAGCATCTGTTTAGAGTTTTTGTCCATTTTTTACTGGGTTATTTGTCCTTATTGAGGAATTGTAAGCTCTTTTTATTTTCTGGATGCAAGTCCCTTATTGGAGATGTGATTTGCATATATCTTCTCCCAGTTTTTGGTTTGTCTCTCACTTTTAGGATATTGTCCTTTGAAGCACAAATGTTTCAAATTTTTATGAAGTCTAGTTTATCTATTCTTTCTTTGTCTCTTTTGTACTTTTGGTGTTGTAGCTAAGAAACTATGGCCTAACAAAAGGTCACAAAAATTTGCACTTCTGTTTTTGTGTAAGAATTTTATCGTTTTAGCTCTTCCATTTAGATCTCTAGCTCATTTTGAGTTAATTTTTGTGAATAGGTGTTCAGCTTCCTTCCTTTACATGTGGATATCCAGTTGTCCCAGTGTCAGTTGTTGAAGAGTACTCTTTCCTCACTTAGTTATCTTGGCATCCTTGTCAAAAGTTAGTCGACCACGAATCTAGTGGTTTGTTTCTGGACTTCCAGTCATCTGTATGCCTGTTTTTTGTTTGTTTGTTTGTTTGTTTTGTATGCCTGTTTTTTAATGCCAGTATTGCATTAACTTCGTTACTGTCATTTTGTAGTAAGTTTTATGTTTTGGTTTTAATTTTTTCTTTGCACTGCACGGCATGTGGGCTCCTAGTTTCCCTGGCCAGAGGTCGAACCTGCACCCTCTGCAGTGGAAGCAGTCTTAACTCTGGACTGCCAGGGAAGTCCCTGTAGTAAGTTTTGAAGTTGGAATTGTGAATCTTACAACTTTGTTTTTTAAAATAGTTTTGGCCAGTGAGATCATATAAACCTAAATAGAATTAAGTAACTCCCTGCTTAGAATCTTTATATGAGTCATATCTGATGGTATCTATGATAAAATTTTATATCCCTAACCTGATCCACAAGATTTTTTTATTTTTCAAAATATTTATCCATTTATTGAGGTCTTAATTGTGATATGCAGGATCTTTGATTGTGGCACACAGACTCAGGAGTGGGTGGACTCTCTAGTTGTGGTATGTAGGCTCTCTAGCTGCAGCACGTGGGCTTAGTTGCCCCACAGCATGTGGAATCTTAGTTCCCTGACTAGGGATCAAACTTGTGTCTCCTGCATTGAAAGGTGGATTCTTAACCACTGGACCACCAGGGAAGTCCCTGACTCATAAGATCTGACCCGTGCACATCTTTCCAGTTTCATTTCTCATTCATTTTCTGTCTTGCTTAAGCCTTAGCCTGCTCCTAGAAAGCTTGAAAAATGCCTTTCCATTGCAGGACTTCTGTGTATCCGTTTACTTTTGCTTAGAATGCTCTTCTTAGCATTCTTGACCTAATTCCTACTCATTCTTCAGATTTTTACCTATCAATTTTTAAGAAGGCTATTCCAATTATTTTTAAAATATTTATTTTTCTTTTCCCACTTAGGTAATACATGTTCACTTATTGAAAAATAAGGAAAGGTATCTTACAAGAAAACCAGAGAATAAACATTTAATGTTGTAGAGACATCTAATGCTACCTTGTTATTTGGTCCTTTGGCTTTATTTTCTTTTTCTGTTTGGAAGCCTGCAGAACTGTTTCATTCACATTTGAAGTTGAACTGTATTTGAAATTTGAAATCATTGTATCTGAAATTGCCAGGATGTTTCCAGATTGAGTTTATTGTCATTTGTTTTGCTGGAAAGGTAGGCCCTCACATGTATAGACTAATGTCTTTTTTTTTTCATTTCAGAAAGAGTTTTTCCCCCTTTGTGCTTGTGATATAGTTTTAGTTTCTTCAGCCAAAATGTTATTTTACTCAGGTTGAATCTTAATTTTCCATTCTTTATATTACTACCTTTTCTCTCCATTATTTGCTTTCCTTTCCACTTACTCCCTTTTAAGTTAAATACTGGTGTAACATCTGAAGTGTGCCTTCTAAGTTATGGATACAGTTTTCTGCATAGATATTTCAGTGCTATACTGCTACCAATTATCTTAATTTTTTCTTTGCAGTCTTTTCATTTTAAAAAGACTTTTATTTATTTTTGGCTGTGCTGGATCTTCATTGCTCTGCTTGGGCTTTCTCGGGTTGTGGCAAGCAGGGGTTACTCTTTGTTGTGATGTGTGGGCTTCTTATTGTGGTGACTTCTCTTGTTGTGGAGCATGGGCTTTAGGTGAGCCAGCTTCAGTGGCTGCAGTGAGTGGACTCAGTAGTTGTGGCAAACAGGCTTATGAGCTACAGCCTCAACCTACTCAAGCTTTTCTCCCTCCTTGCACACCTGCTGGCTGGAAGCGTCACACTGGCAGCACAGTGGGGCATGTGCATTACACTCCCATTCAGCCTGAGCGATCTCCATTGATTCCAGCAGCAAAGACTCTAGGCCTTTTTTTTTTTTTTTTTTGCCCGTGAGAATTGCCATTTATTCCCGAAGTTGCCAAAATCATCACCGAGGGACTCTAGGCCTTGTAGTTTGTTCTGCCTTGCCCTGCTCTGCCGAACCTCTGCACCTGCTGAGTGGATGAATGTGGGGTGGGAGTAATCGGGCACAAGTACCAGAGGTTCTCACTGTTCTTACTCAGTGTTGAGCAGTTTTTAAAACATAAATACTTCTTTGGTTGTTGTATTTCTTTGGTCAGTTTCATCCTGTTTTATAATTTGTTTTTGCGGCCCGGGGATGGGGGAGGGGGCAACAAGGAGCAAGAATTGGCCTACCTTCTCATTAGTTCATAGCTAGAAGTCCTGCTTCTCAGAATGTATTCTTTCTCCAGTATAGTTAGTAATTTCCCCAGGTGTACTCCAGTCAGGATTGTTGTTGTTGTTCATTCGCCAAGTTGTGTCTGACTCTTTGCGGCCCCTTGAACTGCAGCATGCCAGACTTCCCTGTCCTTCTCTATCTCCCTGAGTTTACTCAAACTCATGTCCGTTGAGTTGGTGATGCTATCCAACTATCTCATCCTCTGTCGCCCCCTTCTCCTCTTGCACTCAATCTTTCCCAGCATCAGGGTCTTTTCCATGAGTCAGCTCTTTGCATCAGGTGGCCAGAGTGTTGGACCTTCAGCATCAGTCCTTTCAGTGAATATTCAGGACTGATTTCCTTTAGGATTGACTGGTTTGCTCTCCTTGCAGTCCAAGGGACTCTCAAGAGTCTTTTCCAACACCACAGTCCAAAGGCATCAATTCTTTGGCGCTCAGCTTTCTTTATGGTCCAACTCTCACATATGTTCATGACTACTGGGAAAATCATAACTTTGACTATAGGGATCTTTGTTGGCAAAGTGATGTCTCTGCTTTTTAATATGCTATCTAGATTTGTCATAGCTTTTCTTCCAAGGAGCAAGCGTCTTTTAATTTTGTGGCTGTAGTCACCATCCACAGTGATTTTGGAGCCCAAGAAAATAAAATCTGTCACTGTTTCCACTTTTTCTCCATCTATTTGCTGTGAAGTGATAGGACCGGATGCCATGATCTTCAGTTTTTTTTTTTTTTTGATCTTCAGTTTTTGAATGTTGAGTTTTAAGCTAGCTTTTTCACTTTCCTCTTTCACTTTCATCAAAAGGCTCTTTAATTCCTCTTCGCTTTCTGCCAGTAAAGGGGTACCATCTGCATATCTGAGGCTGTTGATATTTCTCTTGGCAGATTCCAGCTTATGAGTCAACCAGCCCAGCATTTCTCATGATATGCTCTGCGTATAAGTTAAATAAGCAGGGTGATAATACACAGCCTTGATGTACTCCTTTCCCAATTTTAAACCAGTCCGTTGTTCCATGTTGAGTTCTAACTGTTGTTTCTTGTCCTGCTTACAGGTTTCTCAGGAGGCAGGTAAGGTGGTCTGGTATTCCCATCTCTTTAAGAATTTTCCACAGTTGGTTGTGATCCACACAGTCAACGGCTTTAGCGTAGTCAATGAAGCAGAAGTAGATGTATTTTTAGAATTTGCATGCTTTTTCTATGATCCAGTGGATGTTGGCAATTTGATCTCTGGTTCCTCTGCCTTTTCTAAATCCGGCTTGTACATCTGGAAGTTCTTTATTCACATACTGCTGAATCCTAGCTTGAAGGATTTTGAGTATGATTTTGCTAGCATGTGAAACGAGTGCAGTTGTACAGTAATGTGAACATTTCTTTGGCATTGCCTTTCTTTGGGATTGGAATGAAAACTGACCTTTTCCAGTCTTGTGGCCCCTGCTGAGTTTTCCAAATTTGCTGGCATATTGAGTGCTGCACTCTTAACAACATCATCTTTTAGGGGTGTGTGTGTGTGTGTGTGTGTGTGTGTGTGTGTGTGTGTGTAACTAAGAGTTTTTAAGGAATGTGATTATGGCACTGGCATTTCTAAAATCCATACAGCAGTCTGGCAGGTAAGAGGTGATGTTAGCCTTGAGTGTAAATTCTTCAGAGCAGCAGGCTGGAAACTCAGAGTTTCTGTGTTGTTGTCTTGAGGAAAATCTCCCTTCTCTTCAGGAAATGTGTCTTTTCTCTTAAGGACTTCAGTTGTTGGATGAGGCCCACCTATGGTTTGTAGGATAACCTACTTTACTCACAGTTCAATCTGTTAGATTTATTAGTAATTTAAAAAAAGAAAAAACCTTCACAGAAACATTAGACTGGTGTTTGACCAAACACTGGGCACCATAGCCTAGCAAAGTTGACAGATAAAATTAAGTACCACGCTTGCTCTCTGAAATTCAGGTTAAATTTACATGCACATAGTTTATGTGTCTAACATGTATGCCTCTGCTTTTATGTGTCTGTTTCTTTGGTCATGGTGTATCTTCAGTTTAGAATATTCTTTGTGCCCAGATCTTATCTATTCTTCTGAAGGCTAGATCACAGACACACGCAGTTTTCTTTGCACCCTATACTAGCTCTTCTGAACGACTTCTTGGCACCTAATTGCTGTGTTCTGTCTTGCCATTGTGCTTTTGCACACAAATTTCTGTTGCTTAGTGTAGTCTTTCCTTTTGTTTTATATAAGGCTTTTGCAGCTTCCTGAGGCATGCTTTGTGTGCTTTTTCATTATACTCCCATGGTCTCCTTTGCTTATTTCTATTAAGGCACTGATCACATTTTACTGTCATTGTATATCTGTCTGCCCATGAGACTGTGTTTCCTGAGAGCAGGGGTCATTGCACTGCTGTCCTTTTCAAAGTTTATCCTCAGCCAAACCCAAGTATCTGGACTATTATCTAAATAAATACTTTATAGAATGAATAAACTGAATCTGTGTTGAAAATTTGGAAGTTGTATATTTCTTCTGTAATTTCTCTTTAAAGTAGAATGTGGAGATAATGAATTCTTGGGGATGAAGCAGCTCTGACTGTCAGAGATGAACCTTGGGTTAGACTCAAAACATACTTGGGAATATTGAACATTTACTTGACTGACTAGAAATAATTTTATTTATTTTTCCATTCTGTGCAATGTTTGTAGCTTCAGTATTGTTACATAAAGAAAAGCTATTTCTTTTTTTTTTTTGAAAAGCTATTTCTAATTAGAAATGTTGATTTATTTTTGCTTTCATTTATATATGCTTGTATTCTAAGAATATCAGTGTATTTAAGACTGCTTCAGCTTCTTTCTAGCTCAAATGTAATGGTGATAACTGATGATTAATTTGTCAACAATCTCAGTGTGATGGTAAAATAACTTTTTCCTTCTCCTATTAGATGTTGGTCATCTTTCTGAAGTAGACTGTCCATGGCCTGAATGTTTTCTGAAAATCATTTGGAGCAAAATATCTGTTTAATAGCAAGATAATCACATCAAGATGGTTGGAAAACTGAAGCAGAATTTACTATTGGCATGTCTGGTGATTAGTTCAGTGACTGTATTTTACTTGGGCCAACACGCCATGGAATGCCATCACCGAATAGAAGAACGTAGCCAGCCCCTCAAACTGGAGAACATAAAGACCACTGTGCGAACTGTCCTGGACATCAAAGCCAATAAAACCTTTGCCTATCACAAAGATATGCCTTTAATATTTATTGGAGGTGTGCCACGGAGTGGAACCACGCTCATGAGGGCCATGCTAGATGCACACCCTGATATTCGCTGTGGAGAGGAAACCAGGGTCATTCCTCGAATCCTGGCTCTGAAGCAGATATGGTCACGGTCGAGTAAGGAGAAAATACGCTTGGATGAGGCTGGTGTCACCGATGAAGTGCTGGATTCTGCCATGCAGGCCTTCTTACTAGAAATCATTGTGAAGCATGGGGAGCCAGCCCCTTATTTATGTAATAAAGATCCTTTTGCCCTGAAATCCTTAACTTACCTTGCTAGGTTATTCCCCAATGCCAAATTTCTCTTGATGGTCCGAGATGGCCGGGCATCAGTGCATTCAATGATTTCTCGAAAAGTGACCATAGCTGGATTTGACCTGAACAGCTATAGGGACTGTTTGACCAAGTGGAATCGTGCCATCGAGACCATGTATAACCAGTGTATGGAGGTTGGCTATAAAAAATGCATGTTAGTTCACTATGAGCAACTTGTCTTACATCCAGAACGGTGGATGAGAACAGTCTTAAAGTTCCTCCAAATTCCTTGGAACCACTCAGTATTACACCATGAAGAGATGATTGGAAAGGCTGGGGGAGTATCTCTGTCAAAGTGAGTAGATTTTTTGTTTTTTATTTGACCCTATATTCAGCTAATAAAGGTGTGTGTGTGTGTGTGTGTGTGTGTGTGTGTGTAAACTATAGCCCTGTTTCCTGGAATAGAGAGAGCTTCATCAATGAGTTCTTAAAAAATTCTCTAACTGGTTCATTACATTTTCACTTACTTAATTCATTTTTAAATTTATGAATTATCCTTTTTATGTACTTGATGGAGGCAAAAATGGAGGCAAACCCAGTTTATAGCAGTAAAAGCGTGGCAGACTTTCAAGTCCATCATTCAAATGTAATGGTTTCTGATATTTAATTTTCAGATATTTTTGTTAATAAGGATAGTTGACTTTTGTGTGGAGTATGGTCAATATGAAGAAAAGCGTCTACCATATTGAAAGTGAAAGTGTTAGTTGCTCAGTCATGTCTGACTTTCTGTGACCCCATGGACTGTAGTCCATGAGGCTCTTCTCTTCCTGGAATTCTCTAGGCAAGAATACTAGAGTGCGTTGCCATTTCCTTCTCCAGGGGATCTTCCTGACCCCGGGATCGAACCTGGATCTCCTGCACTGCAGGCAGATTCTTTACCATCTGAGCCACCAGAGACGCCCATAGATAGTAAATTCCAATTATATAGAGCATTTTAGTGAGAGGAAAAATAAAGATAAAAAGAAAAAGAAGAAAATGAAAAGAAGAAACAAAAGAAAGCATCATGATGAAATGAAATTTTGCTTGTAATGATTTTTTTAAATTCAAATCATGGCTGATTTCCAAAAGGATACGTATGCGTTTCCATTCCATTTAATCGTACTGTCCAAGTGTCCTACAATAAATTTGCCTATTTTTTTTAACCTTTAAAAAAAAAAAAATTATCTAACTCAGTCCCTTCATTTTATAGGGAAGAGGTCTGAGTCAGAAAGATCAAAATGATTTACTCAAATTTAGCTGGCAGGGCCAGAATAGGAATCTGTGCTTTGGTGTAAATGAGCTGGTACTTTTGTCCATGGCATTTTCTTGCATCTAGTGTTTTCTTTTGTCATCTGATGGCTACATCTTCCCTTGAGTTTTACAAAAGGTTAGAGAATCACTGAAATTTAGAAGTTTAATCCATAATCCATACTAGAAGTTCCTTGAATTAAAATACTTCTAAAATTATTGCATTTTTCTTCCTTTCTCATAAAGTGATGACTAGATTGGCTTGACTTGATCTGATAACCTAACTTGATGACATACACATCAAATAAGGACATAATGATATAAAAAGTACTGTTAAATTCAGGTAGCATCTCCTCATGAAGAAAAGTTGACTTTAACTCTTGTTTTTTATCTTTCCACTTATAAAAGTAATATATATCCCCTGTAAAATAAAGAAAAAGCAGTGAACTTCCCTCGTGTTCCCTTCAAGGAATGTCTTCTTGATTTTTTTTCAAGTGTAGAACTTGTACAGTAAACATTGCTTCCTCATATGGATAATTTGAAAGGAACAGCTACTTTTCTGCAGCTAGCTTTCAGTTACTGACTATAAATTATTAGGTATCATCACTCTAGTGGCTCCAGGTTATTTACATTGATAAAAAAAATTACAGTTTTAGCTCCTGTCATCACAGTTTATTGTTCTTTCCATATAATAGACCATAACTTGTTTCTAATCATCTGTATTTCTAGGTAAGCATTTTATTCTGTATGCTTATATGTTGGCCCAGAAATTCTGATGTTTGTTCCATCTATTAATATAAAATAAGCTTTTTAACACCCCCCATCTCTCCAAGTAGGGAGTAAAGAGATTGGCTGAAGTTAAATTTCTGTGGAAATTCAGGAGAAAATAATTTTGCAGGGACTTCTCTGGCAGTCCAGTGGTTAAGACTTTTGACTTTCTACTATAGGGGCGCAAGAGTTCGATCCCTTGTTGGGGAACTAAAATCTTGCATGCCTCATGGTGTGGCCAAGGAAATTCATAGGAATTTTGAGTCAGTGAATTTTAGAAGGGGAAGAGACCTTATTTAGCTGTAATATATGGAATGCAGACCCTGTGAAGTTTTATTCTTTGTCAAGAATCACACATGGCTGAACTAGAACTTCCAATGCCTATTCCAAGATTCTTGCCACTATGAGTTTTTTTTTAATTAAGATATATAGTAAATTACAAATATTCAGTGTTCAATTTGATGAATGCTTACATCTCTATACACTTGTGTTCTCACCATACATATAAAGATATTTTAAAAATTATTGGCATTTAGGAGACTCCTGTATGCTCCTTCCTAGTCAATATCCTCCTCAACCCCAAAGTAACCACTGTTTCAGTCTCTTTCACCAGAGGTGATGAGGTTGCATATGAAGTTCAAAAACAGTCTTGCTTGTTTTTGAGCTTGATATAAATACTATCATGTCTATTTACTATCTTGTTCCTGGATTTTTTCATGTAATATTTGGATTCACCTATACTATTTTACATAGCAATAGTTCATTCTTTTTCCATTACTATGTGATATTTCAGTATGTAAATACAACACTATTTACATATGCTTTATCTCAGTTTTCATATTTACCCTTTTACCATTACCCGCGGATACTTTAAAAACCTCCATTTTATAGATGAAAGGCCTATTCCTCTCAGAGAGGTTGAGGAGCTTGTCCTCAGTTCCGCAGTTGAAACATAGTAGAAAGAGGATATGGATTCATGTCTCTCCATCTTTAGAAACTGTGCTCTTAACCTCTGTGTTATATTTATATTACAGGGCTTATGAATATTAAATAAAATAAGGACTGTGAAAGTGGCTAAACAGTCAGACAAAGGTCCAAATCCTAGCTCTACCCTTTATTAGTTGTATGACCTTGAGTGAGTTACTTGATTTTGCTTATTCTTAGTTACCTCATCTTCCCCATTAGTTTTCTTATCCTGGAAATGGAGATGGAAACAATATCCATTAAGGTTGTCCTGAAGACTGAATTAGGTGACTATAAAGTCTTAGCCCAGTGCATGGCATTAGTAGGTGATCAAAAATGTTACCTATTGGGAATTCCCTGGCGGTCCAGTGGTTAGGACTCTGCACTTTCGCTGCTAAGAGCTTGGGTTCAATCCCTGGTCAGGGCACTAAGATCTCACAAACTGCACAGTGTGGCAAAAAGTGTTACCTGTTATCTTTATTATTATTATTATAATCAAGGTGATAATAACCGTACCCATTGTGGATGGTGGTTATAGTATGTACTTCATAGAACTGTTGTAAGGATTAAATTAAAATTACTGTAAAGCCTTTAGTACAGGCTCTGGCATAAATGTTATAGTATATATTTAAAAATTATTATTAAATGCTTATGCTCTGTCAAAAAAACAAAAAAATGCACGTGAAACACCTAGCATGGTACCTAGTCCAGTACCAAGTGCTTCATAAGCTTTTGTTACCACACATTCTCTATAAGTTTTTTAGTGTAGAGATAGTCTTAACTCATGAATGAAGCAAAATGGGCACCTGATTGAACAACTCTTCTCGGGATACTGACAGGGCAGATTGGCTTTACAGTAGCAATATTTGAAACTACTTGATGGTGATCATCTGTTATTATTGTCATGTTTTTCCCCTTTTGTTTGTTTAGTTTTCCTATTTGTGAACTTCAGATAAATGGGATCATAGTCTGTTTTCTTCTGTCCATTTTTGTTTTCTTTTAACATTATCTTGAGGTTTATCTTTCTGAGGTATATAACTATTTTTAATTTGTTTTTATGGCCATAGTACTATTCTGATATAATCAATTAATAATAATAGATCCAATTATTTATACTATTGATGACCATTTGAGTTGTTTTGGTTTAGAGCTAAGTACATTTTTTTAAGGTTCTTCCTCTTCAAGAGTTTCTCTAAAATGCACAGCTAAGCATAGGATCGCTGGACCATAGGGGATATTTGTATTCAGCTTCACTAGGTAATACCAAATTGTTTCCCAAAGAGGTCACAGTAGTTTACACCGCTACTGTCAATATAAAAATCCCCAGGAATCTATATCCTCATCAACATGGCTTTAAAAAAAAAAAACCAAACCTTCTTATTTAATGTACTATAGAATACAGCCTGCCTTTTTAATTTTTCTAATTGAGTAAAGTAAATGGTACTTCATTGAAATTTCAGTTTGTAATTCTCTGTTAATGAATTTGAGCACCTTATATTTTCATTGGTTATTGGTAGTTCTCTTTTATTCCCACTTAAAAGGTTGCTTTTAAGAAGGAAAATCTAGAGCCATTCTTAGAAAGGATACAGATGAAGAAGTACATAGGGTGAGGTCTGGAAGGGTCCCAAAACAGGAGCTTCTGGCTCCATGATATAAGGATACTCTGCCCTCCGCATATGGATGTATTCACCAACCTGGAAGTTCCTAAAAATATAGCGACTTTAGTGTTTGCTTAAAATAGCAAATGTGTATTTTGTCACAGTTTTGGTGGGTTGATAATATGGGCTTGTCTTAGCTGAGTCTCATAGCTCAGAATCTGTTACAGGCTGCAGTCAAGGGTAACTGGTAAGGGACGGTTTCCAAGCTCATGTGGTTTTGGGCAGGATTCAGTTCCTCATGGGTGTTGGATGGAGGACCTCGCTTCCTTGCCATGAAGCTTTCTCTCTATGGTTACTAACACAGCAGCTGACTTCATCAGAGCAAGCAAATGAAAAGAGTCAAGGAGAGTGAGCAAGACAGAATTCACATCTTCTTAACCTAATCTTGCAAATAACATCCTATCATCTTTGCCATATTCATTAGAAGCAAGTCTCTAGGCCCAGCCACAATCAAGAGGAGGGGATTACACAAAGGAATATCTGGAGTTGGGAATCATTTTAGAAGAAGTTAACCAGTCTGCCCTCTGGTTGCCAATGACTCATATGCAAAATATACTTTCCCCCTCACCAAGTCTCAAAATTCTCATCCTGTTACAAACTCAGAGTCCTTCATCTTCCCATCTAAATCAGGTCGAGTTTTGGACGAGGCTTCTGGATGTAGTTCCTTACTAAATACAGATCCTTAAATACAGTAGCTTTCAATCTGAAGATACATCTAAAGATACAAGTTATGTCCCCACCCCACCCCCAATGCCAGTATAAAATAGTGGAACAGGCATAAGATAGTAGACCTTCTTATTTAAAGTGAAGGTAAATGGGGGAAGAGGAAAAGGTATCACTGTTCAGTCGCTCAGTCGTGTCCGACTCTTTGTGAACCCGTGGACTGCAGTACGCCAGGCCTCCCTGTCTATCACCAATTCCTGGAGTTTACTCAAACTCATGTCCATTGAATCAGTGATGCCATCCAGCCATCTCATCCTCTGTCGTCCACTTCTCTTCCTGCCTTCAATCTTTCCCAGCATCAGGGTCTTTTCAGATGAGTCTGTTCTTTGCATCAGGTGGCCAAAGTATTCGAGTAAGGTATCACTGCTGGTGGTGATTTAGTTGCTCAGTCATGTCTGACTCTGCGACCCCATGGACTGTGGCCCGCCAGGCTCCTCTGTCCAGGGATTCTCCAGGCAAGAATACTGGAGTGGGTTGCCAAGGTATCACTGGTTCATATCAATTCTGAAATCCATCTGGGAAAATGTTAGACATGCTTTGATTAGGTCTCCGAATATAAATAATTGTAGGAATTATTTTCCAGGTCTCTCAGCTCTGCCCTTTGGGCTCTTGACTGATCATTTCTTTTTCATGAAAGATAGCACATATTTTGTAGCTGTGTAGTTTTATCAGACTACTTCCTGCCAGAAGAATTCTGGAAATCCAATGTGTATTTTCATTTTGTACTGTTTCTGTCTCTTTCAGTCCAAGTTGGCAATGTTGCTGCTGATAAACTTCTCAAAAACTGTGTGGGTCCTCTGTAAATCTTACTGGGGTTCATTCCATTGGATAATAGTTTTCCCCAGAAATCTCTGAGATAAATTCTTCTTTGCTTTGGACTCCTGCTGAGATGCCTAAGGGATGATGTGCTTAAGCTTCCTAGAGGGCCTTATTGTTAAATTTGAGAAGACCTGTGACGCACACCTTTAATTTGTTTAAATGACTCTGTGTGAATAATTGGGAGCCATTTAGAAGTAGCCTACCATAGAGGTTATTTGATTGAAGTAGTTATATGATTTTTTTCCCTTCTTGAAGCTACTATGTAAGTTACATTAGTACATTTTGTAATGTTGATTTAACCTTGAATTTCTGGTAAAGCTTCAACTTAGAGGAACACTAATTATCTAATTAGTGCTGGATTTGATATGCTAATTTTAGTTTAGAATTCTTACATCTATTTCATGAGTGATACTGACCTATAGTTTTTATTATTCTTACGCTCTTTGTCTGGTTTTGATAGGGATAGAGTAGGTACACAGGTAGTTTTAGAAATCCCACTAGGGGATTATAGATAGAGAGGGAACTTTAGGGAAATTTGGGATATCCCTGTCCAAAATAAAGGATTTTCCTGTAGCTCCAACAGTAAAGAATCTGCCTGCAATGCAGGAGACCAGGGTTCGATCCCTGGGTTGGGAAGATTCCCTGGAGAAGGGAATGGCTACCCACTCCAGTATTCTTGCCTGGAGAATCCCATGGATAGAGGAGCCTGATGGGCTATAGTCCATGGGGTTGCAAAGAGTCAGACATGACTGAGCAGCTAACAGTTTAACTATAAAGCTTTTATCAATGAAAGCATGAGATATGCCTCAGACCATTAAGTTAAAAAAATGAGGCCTGCATCCTGCTAGTCAAGTCTAGCAAGATAATGATCCTTAGAACCAAGGACAGGAATATAAGGGAAAGATGACATTCCAAAGTAGAAGACCCTCATTATAATGAAACCTGAGATGATTTAACGTATTTTAGTATATGTTACCACCCTTCTGGTGATTTGAATAAGCACCACGGCAGTCCTGGTTTGACCTTATAGGGTCAGTCTCCTGCCTGATGTGAAGGAGGAGCTAGTGATATAAGCCTAATGTCTACTCATAGAATGAGGAAGAAGGTAGTCCTCTCCCCATCCCCACTTTCTTTGACTGTGAACATGTAACTCACTTAATTTCTCGGGCCAGAGCCCCTTTGTCTACCCACTTGTATCCCTCACAAGCATCCTTTATTAATAAATCTACTCCTTGTCTAACACTTTGCCTCTCACTGAATTTCTTTTGCACTGAGACATATAGAACTTGAACCTCAGTAAGGCCTGACACCAGGTGAGTGAGTCTAGTTAAAAAAACCCAATCTGGGGTTTGGCTGGGTTCAAGTCTCAGCCTGTGGGTTCAAGTTTCAATCTGAGGTTGAGGTTTCAGTTTCCTTATATCATACTGCTAGCCTTAAAAATTACTTAGTGTTCCCTCCTCTTCTGTGCATCTTTTGATTGTCTTTTCTGTTATTATTGGATCACATTTTCTTGGTTCTGTGTATCTGAGTAATTTTTGGAGTTGGGTTTTGAGCCTCTGAGTCCTGCTAAAATCCTCTGGAGAACGAAGATTTGTTTTGTTTCATTTTGTTTTGTTGAGTAATCAATCTGGTTAGTTTCTAAACCACAAGTTTGTGTCTCCTTCTATGAATAGTGTTTCCAGTATCATATTACTTTTCAGACTTTGCTATACTGCTTTGGGTTTTGTTATTGACCAATCATTTGTGAGGAGAAGGCAATGGCAACCCACTTCAGTACTCTTGCCTGGAAAATCCTGTGGACAGGGGAGCCTGGTAGGCTGCAGTCCATGCGGTCGCTAAGAGTTGGACGAATGAGCAACTTCACTTTCACTTTTCACATTCATACATTGGAGAAGGAAATGGCAACCCACTCCAGTGTTCTGGCCTGGAGAATCCTAGGGACGGGGGAGCCTGGTGGGCTGCTGTCTATGGGGTCGCACAGAGTTGGACACGACTAAAGTGACTTAGCATCAATCATTTGTAAGTTTAGAGCATCGGTGGCAGTTTATTTCCTAGTTTAATTCTCAAAGCCTTTGCTGTGCTTCCTTCAGTCTCTCCCAGGTGTGAGTTGGAAGTTGTGCCAATTTATGTGCAAAATTATGGGATATGTTCCCTGGCTCTCTCCTTTGATTTCCTACCACTCCCACCCCCACGCACATACTAGCTGGTTCCCAGGGGCTGCATTTCCTGTTATTCTGGCCTGAAGTATGGCTTTCTCTCAGTTTTAGCTGCTTGCACCATCGCTGTGCGTTTCTGCATGTTGGGTGTCACCATGAGGGGAAAGAGATGAGAGAAAACTGTTAAGAATAATACAGATGTTTCCTGTATTCTTCAGACCCCAGTGCTCCCTTTTCCCATTATTTTTTGCCTAAAAGATGGGGTTTTGTTCAGTTTTTGCTGCTTATATTTGTGCATCAGGTGTACCAATGATTTTTCTCTTATTCTAAGGATTTTAATGTTTCTAAGTTTTATTTGAAAAAGTCTTTAATTTTCGGCAGATTATTTTTGTTCGATTCAGTCTGTGTTGGCAGTAATTTTCTGTTAGTACTTTGAAGGTATTATTCCACTGTCCACTAGTTGCAGTTGTTGCTCTTGAGAAATCTGCTGTCAGTCTAATGGTCAGTTTTTTTTTCCAGTTCTTTTTTTATATGACATTTCCATGACCATTTTAAGATCTCATCTTCTTTTGTGTTCTGTGGTTTTACTAATATATTTTGTGAATAGGCATCAATTTCTTTAAAAGATAGAAAGTGAAAGTGAAAGTTGCTCGGTCATGTCTGACTCTGTGGGACCATGGAATTCTCTAGGCCAGAATACTGGAGTGGGTAGCCTTTCCCTTCTCCAGGGGATCTTTTCAACCCAGGGATCGAACCCAGGTCTCCCACATTGCAGGCGAATTCTTCACCAACTGAGCTATGAGGGAAGCCCTTAAAAGATAAATGTTATTTAAATAATTTTTTCTTGAATATGTTTTGTGTCTTTCAGAAGGAGTTTGTCCATTTTTTCTCAATTCTTGAATCTATAGGCATAAATTTTTTATAGCATTCCTTTATTGTCATTTTTTTTTAATTGTCATTTTTATATCTGTTGAATCTGTCATGATCTGTGAAAACTGTCATTCCTGAAATTGGTAATTTCTACTTGGAGTCTGTTGAACTTTTTGAATCTGGATTTTCTAGTTTCTATACAGTGTGGGAAAACTTGTACATTATTTCTTCAGATATATATTTTTTCTCTTCTCTTTTGATGGCCCCGACTATAAATATGTGAGATTGAAATTGTTCCAGAGCTCACTGCTGCTGCTGCTGCTAAATTGCTTCAGTTGTGTCCGACTCTGTGCGACCCCATAGATGGTAGCCCACCAGGCTCCCCCATCCCTAGGATTCTCCAGGCAAGAACGTTGGAGTGGGTTGCCATTGCCTTCTCCAGTGCATGAAAGTGAAAAGTGAAAGTGAAGTCTCTCAGTCGTGTCCGACTCTTAGCAACCCCATGGACTGAAGCCTACCAGTCTCCTCCATCCATGTGATTTTCCAGGCAAAAGAGTACTGGAGTGGGGTGCCATTGCCTTCTCTGCCAGAGCTCACTGATGCCTTTTAAAAATTAAAAAATTCTTAATTGAAGTATAGTTGATTGACAATGTTGTATTAATTTCTACTGTATAGCAAAGTGATTCAATTATGCATATATACTTCCTTTTTTATATTCTTTTCTGTTATGGTTTATCACAAGGTATTGAATAAAGTTTCCGGTGCTATCCAGTGTGTGCATGTGTGCTCAGTTGCTAAGTTGTGTCTGACTCTTCGTGACCCCATGGACTGCCAGGGCCCTCTGTCCATGGGATTTCCCAGGCAAGAATACTGGAATGGGTTCCCATTTCCTCCTCCAGGGGATCTTCCCAACCCAGGGATCAAACCTGTGTCTTCTGCATTAGTGGATGGATTTTTTTATCAGTGGATCAGTAGGACCTTGTTATTTATCCAGTCAGCAGTTTGCATCTGCTGACCTCAGACTCCCACTCCATCCTTCCCCCACTTCCTCTCCCCCTTGGCAACTGCAAGTCTGTTCTCTATCTTTCTTCTTCATATACAGGTTCATTTGTGTCATATTTTAGATTCCACAGGCTCTAGGGTGTGTGGGCTTCAGTAGTTGTGGTATGTGGGCTCAGCAATTGCACCTCCTGGGCACTAGAACACAGGCTCAATAGTTGTGCTCCATGGCATGTGGGATCTTCCTGGATTGAACTTGTGTTTACATATTTGCAGGTGGATTCTTTACCACTGAGCCACCAGGGAAGCCCCCCAGGAGTAGAACTGCTGGATCATGGGGCAACTGGTTTTAGTTGAGGAACCTTTATAACTGTTTCCCATACTGACTGCACCAGCTTACATTCCCACCAACAGTGTAGAAGGTTTCCCTTTTCTGCACACCCTCTCTATCATTTGTTATTTGTAAACTTTATTGATGGCCATTCTGACCAGTATGAAGTGTTATCTCATTGTAGTTTTGATTTGCGTTTCTCTAATAATTAGTGATATTGAGCATCTTTTCCTGTGCCTGTTGGCCATCTGTATGTCTTCTTTGGAGAAATGTCTATTTAGGTCTTCTATTTTTCAATTGGGTTATTTGTTCTTTTGTTGTTGTTGTTGAGTTGTATGAGCTGTTTGTATATTTTGGAAACGTAAACCCTTGTTGGTTGCATCATTTGCAATTATTTTCTTCCATTCTGTAAGTTGTATTTTCATTTTGTTTATGGCTTCCTTTGCTGTGCAAAAGCTTGTAAGTTTGATTAGGTCCCATTTATTTTTCTTTTTATTTCTGTTACTTTGGGAGACTCACTTAAAAAAACATGGATATGATTTATGTCTGAGATTGTTTTACCTATGTTCTCTTCTAGGAGTTTTATGATGACCTGCCTTACATTTAAGTCTTTAAGCCATTTTGAATTTGTTTTGTGTTTTCCAACTTCATCAGTTTACATGCAGCTGTCCAACTTTCCTAACACTACTTGCTGAAGAGACTTTTTCCCATTGTGTATTCTTACCTCCTTTGTCAGAGATAATTATCCATAGGTGTGTGGTTTATTTCTGGGCTATCTAGTCTGTTCCATTGATCCATATGTCTGTTTTTGTGTTAATACCATGCTGTTTTGATTACTGTAGCTTTGTAGTATTGTCTGAAGTCTGGGACGGTTATGTCTCCTGCTTTGTCCTTTTTCCTCAGATTGCTTTGGCATTTATGGGTCTTTTATGGTTCCATTTAAATTTTAGAATTGTTTGTCCTAGTTCTGTGAAGAATGTCACCAGTAATTTGATAGGGATTGCATTAACCCTGTAGATTGCTTTGGGTAGTATAGCCGTTTTAACAATATTAATTCTTCCAATTCAAGATGATTTTTTAAAAATTTTTAAAAATAGACTCTTTTAAAGAGCAATATCAGGTTCATAGTAAAATTGAGCACAAAATACAGGGATTTCCTATGTATTTTCAGCCCCAACACAGGCACAGCCTTTTGGGATCCAAATCCCAAACCAGACTGGTCCATTTGTTAGAGTTGATGAACCAACATTGATACAACATTATCATACAGAGTCCATATTTTACATGTTGTTCATTTTACAAGTTTTGACAAATGTGTACTGTCACATACCCACTGTTACAGAATCATACAGAGTAGTTTCACTGTCCTAAAAATTCCCTGTGCTTTTCATGGTTTGATAGCTCATTTGTTTTTAGTACTGAGTGGAACATTTTATTGCTCTTTCCAAATAACTAGCCTCTGATTTTGATGATTTTTTCCTGCTGATTTTCTGTTTTCAACTTTGTTGAATTCTGCTGTAATTATTATTGTTTTTTATTTTCTTCTGCTGCCTATTTTTAAAAAAAAATTATTTATTTTTTATTGAAGGATAATTGCTTTACAGAATTTTGCTGTTTTCTGTCAAACCTCAACATGAATCAACCATAGGTATACATATATCCCCTCCCTTTTGAACCTTCCTCCCTTCTCCCTCCCCATCCCACCCCTCCAGGGTGACACAGAGCCCCTGTTTTCAATTTCCTGAACCATACAGCAAATTCCTATTGGCTATCTATTTTACATACCATAGTGTAAGTTTCCTTGTTACTCTTTCCATACGTCTCACCCTCTCCTACCTTCTCCCCATGTCCATAAATCTATTCTCTATGTCTGTTTCTCCAGTGTGGCCATGTAAATGAATTCTTCAGTACCATTTTCTTAGATTCTGTATATATGCGTTAGAATATGGTATTTATCTTTCTCTTTAGTCACTTCACTCTGTATAATAGGTTCTAGGTTCATCCACCTCATTAGAACTGACTCAAATGTATTCATTTTTATGGCTGAGTAATATTCCATTGTGTATATGTACAACTTCTTTATCCATTTATCTGTCGATGGACATCTAGGTTGCTTCCATATTGTAGCTATTGTAATTAGTGCTGCAATGAACAGAGGCATACATGTGTCTCTTTCAGTTTCGGTTTACTCAGGGTATATGCCTAGAAGTGGGATTGCTGGGTCATATGATGGTTTTATTCCTTGTTTGTAAGGAATATCCATACCATCTTCCATAGTGGCTGAAATTACATTCCCAGAAATAGTGCAAGAGTGTTCCCTTTTCTCCACACCCTCTCCAGCATTTATTGTTTGTAGACTTTTTGATGATGGCTATCCTGACCAGCATGAGGTGATATCTCATTGTAGTTTTGATTTGCATTTCTCTAATAATGAGCGATGTTGAGCATCTTTTCATGTGTTTGTTATCCATCTGTATGTCTTCTTTGAAGAAATGTCTGTTTAGGTCTTTTTCCCACTTTTTGACTGGGTTGTTTGCTTTTCTGATACTGAGTTGTATGAGCTGCTAGTGTATTTTGGAAATTAATCCTTTGTCAGTTGTTTCATTTTCTATTATTTTCTCCCATTCTAAGGGTTGTCTTTTCACCTTGCTTATAGTTTCCTTTGATGTGCAAAAGCTTTTAAGTTTAATCAGGTCCCACTTGTTTACTTTTGTTTTTATGTCCGTTTCTCTAGTAGGTGGTTCGCAGAGGATCTTGCTTTGACTTATGTCATCAAGTGTTCTTCCTATGTTTTCCTCTAAGAGTTTTATAGTTTCTGGTCTTACATTTAGGTCTTTAATCCATTTTGAGTTTATCTTTGTGTGTGGTGTTAAGAAGTATTCTAATTTCATTCTTTCACATGTCCAGTTTTCCCAGCACCGTTTATTGAAGAGGATGTCTTTGCCCCATTGTATATTCTTGCCTCCTTTGTCAAAAATAAGGTACCCATAGGTGCATGGGTTTATTTCCGGGCTTTCTATCTTGTTCCATTGGTCTGTATTTCTGTTTTTGTGCCAGTGCCATACTGTCTTGATGACTGTAGCTTTGTAGTATAATCTGAAGTCAGGAAGGTTGATTCCTTCAGCTCCATTCTTCTTTCTCAAGACTGCTTTGGCTATTTGGGGTCTTTTGTGTTTCCTTATGAATTGTGAAATTTTTTGTTCTGTGAAATATGCCATTGGTAATTTGATAGGGATCGAATTAAATCTGTAGATTGCATTTGGTAGTATAGTCATTTTCACAATATTGATTCTTCCTATCCAGGAACATGAAATATCTCTCTATCTATTTATGTCGTCTTTGATTTCTTTCATTAGTGTCTTATAATTTTCTGTGTACAGTTCTTTTGTCTCCTTAGGTAAGTTTATTCTTAGATATTTAATTATTTTTGTTGCAGTGGTGAATGGGATTGATTCCTTAATTTCTTTTTCTGATCTTAGGGGGAATGCTTTCAGTTTTTCCGTTGAGAATAGTGTTTGTTGTAGGGTTATTGTATATGGCCTTTACTGTGTTGAGGTAGGTTCCTTCTGTGCCCATTTTATGAAGAGTTTTAATCATAAATGGGTGCTGAATTTTGTCAAAGGCTTTTTCCGCATCTATTGAGATGATTATATGATTTTATCTTTCAATTTGTTAATGTGGTGTATCACATTGATTGATTTCTGTGTATTGAAGAATCCTTGCATCCCTGGAATAAACCCAACTTGATCATGGTGTATGAGCTTTTTGATGTGTTGCTGAATTCTTTTTGCTAAAATTTTGTTGAGGAAATTTGCATCTATGTTCATCAGTGATATTGGCCTGTAGTTTTCTTTTTTTATGTTGTCTTTGTCTGGTTTTGGTATCAGGGTGATGGTTGCCTCATAGAATGAGTTTGGAAGTGTTCCTTCCTCTGCAATTTTTGAAAGAGTTTTAGAAGGTTAGGCATTAGCTTTTCTCTAAATGTTTGATAGAATTCTCCTGTGAAGCCATCTGGTCCTGGGCTTTTGTTATTTGGGAGATTTTTTTTTTTTTTTTATCACAGCGTCAATTACAGTGCTTCTAATTGGGTTGTTCATAATTTCTATTTCTTCCTGGTTCAGTCTTGAAAAATTGAACTTTTGTAAGAATCTGTCCATTTCTCCCAGGTTATCCAGGTTATTTTATTGACATATCACTTCAGTTCAGTCGCTCAGTTATGTCCAACTCTTTGTGATCCCATGAACCGCAGCACGCCAGGCCTCCCTGTCCATCACCAACTCCCGGAGTCCACCCAAACCCATGTCCATCAAGTTGGTGATGCCATCCAACCATCTCATCCTCTGTCATCCCCTTCCCCTCCTGCCTTCAATCTTTCCCAGCATCAGGGTCTTTTCCAATGAGTCAGCTCTTCGCATCAGGTGGCCAAAGTATTGAAGTTTCAGCTTCAACATCAGTCCTTCCAATGAACACCCAGGACTGATCTCCTTTAGGATGGACTGGTTGGATCTACTTGCAGTCCAAGGGACTCTCAAGAGTCTTCTCCAACACCACAGTTCAAAAGCATCAATTCTTTGGTGCTCAGCTTTCTCTATAGTCCAACTCTCACATCCATACATGACCACTGCCAAACCGTAGCCTTGACTAGACGGACCTTTGTTGGCAAAGTAATGTCTCTGCTTTTTAATATGCTGTCTAGGTTGGTCATAACAGTCCTTCCAAGGAGCATGCGTTTTAAATTTCGTAGCTGAAATCACCATCTGCAGTGATTTTGGAGCCCAGAAAAATAAAGCGAGCCACATTTCCACTGTTTCCCCATCTATTTCCCATGAAGTGATGGGACCGGATGCCATGATCTTAGTTTTCTGAATGTTGAGCTTTAAGCAAACTTTTTCACTCTCCTCTTTCACTTTCATCAAGAGGCTCTTTAGTTCTTCTTCACTTTCTGCCATAAGGGTGGCGTCATCTGCATATCTGAGGTTATTGATATTTCTCCCAGCAATCTTGATTCCAGCTTCTGCTTCCTCCAACCTGGCGTTTCTCATTATGTTCTCTGCATATAAGTTAAATAAGCAGGGTGACAATATACAGCCTTGACGTACTCCTTTTCCTATTTGGAACCAGTCTGTTGTTCCATGTCCAGTTCTAACTGTTGCTTCCTGACCTGCATGCAGGTTTCTCAGGAGGCAGGTGAGGTGGTCTGGTATTCCCATCTCTTTCAGAATTTTCCACAGTTTATTGTGATCCACCCAGTCAAAGGCTTTGGCATAGTCAATAAAGCAGAAGTAGATGTTTTTCTGGAACTCTCTTGCTTTTTCGATGATCCAGAGGATGTTGGCAATTTGATCTCTGGTTCCTCTGCCTTTTCTAAATCCAGCTTGAACATCTGGAAGTTCACGGTTTATGTATTGCTGAAGCCTGGCTTGGAGAATTTTGAGCATTACTTTACTAGCATGTGAGATGAGTGCAGTTCTGCGGTAATTTGAGCATTCTTTGGCATTGCCTTTTTTTGGGATTGGAATGAAAACTGACTTTTTCCAGTCACTGCTGAGTTTTCCAAATTTGCTGACATATTGAGTGCAGCACTTTCACAGCATCATCTTTCAGGATTTGAAATAGCTCAACTGGAATTCCATGACCTCCATTAGCTTTGTTGGTAGTGATGCTTCCCTAAGGCCCACTTGACTTCACATTCCAGGATGTCTGGCTCTAGGTCAATGTGAGTGATCACACCATTGTGATTATCTGGGTCGTGAAGATCTTTTTTGTACAGTTCTACTGTGCATTCTTGTCACCTCTTCTTAATATCTTCTGCTTCTATTAGGTCCATACCATTTCTGTCCTTTATTGTGCCCATCTTTGCATGAAATGTTCCCTTGGTATCTCTAATTTTCTTGAAGAGATCTCTAGTCTTTCCCATTCTATTGTTTTCCTCTATTTCTTGGCATTGATCGCTGAGGAAGGCTTCCTTATCTCTCCTTGCTATTCTTTGGAACTCTGCATTCAAATGGGTATATCTTTCCTTTTCTCCTTTGCTTTTTGCTTCCCTTCTTTTCACAGCTATTTGTACGGCCTCCTCAGACAGCCATTTTGCTTTTTTGCATTTCTTTTTCTTGGGAAAATGGTCTTGATTCCTGTCTCCTGGTTGTTCATAATAGTCTCTTATGATCCTTTGTGTTTCTTCATTGTCTGTTTAACCTCTCCTTTTTCATTTCTAATTTTGTTGATTTGATTCTTCTCTTTTTTCTTGATGAGTCTGGCTAAGAGTTTGTCAATTTTGTTTATCTTCTCAAAGAACCAGCTTTTAGTTTTATTAATCTTTACTATTGTTCCTTTCATTTCTTTTTCACTTATTTCTGCTTGGATCTTTATGATTTCTTTCCTTCTACTAATTTTTTTGTTGTTGTTCTTCTTTTTCCAGTTGTTTTAGGTGTAATGTTAAGCTGTCTAGTCTCTGTTTTTCTTGTTTCTTGAGGTAAGATTGCATTGCTATAAACTTCCTTCTTAGGATGGCTTTTGTTGCATCCCATAGGTTTTGAGTTGTCACGTTTTCATTGTCATTTGTTTCTAGAAATTTTTTTATTTCTTCAGTAACCTGTTGGTTTTAGAAACGTGTTGTTTAATCTCCATGTGTTTGTGTTTCATACAGTTTTTTCCTTGTCATTGATATCTAGTCTCATAGCATTGTGGTAAGAGAAGATGCTTGATATGATTTCAGTTTTCTTAAATTTACTGAGGTTTGATTTGTGACCTGTGGTGTGGTCTATCCTGGAGAATGTTCCATGTGCACTTGAGAAGGTGTATTCTTCTGCATTTGGATGGAATGTCCTGAAGATATTAATGAGATCCATCTCATCTAATGTATCATTTAAGACTTGTGTTTCCTTATTAATTTTCTGTTTTGATGATCTGTCCATTGGTATGAGTGGGGTGTTAAAGCCTCCTCCTATTATTGTGTTATTATCAGTTTCTCCTTTTATGTCTGTTAGTCTTTGTCTTATGTATTGAGGTGCTCCTATGTTGGGTGCATAGATATTTACAATTGTTATGTCTTCCTCTTGGATTGATCCCTTGATCATTATGTAGTGTCCTTCCTTATCTCTTATAATCTTCTTTATTTTAAGGTCTATTTTGTCTGATACGAGGATTGCTACTCCAGCTTTCTTTTGCTTCACATTTGCATGGAATATATTTTTCCATCCTCTCACTTCAGTCTATATTTGTCTTGAGGTCTGAAGTGGGTTTCTTGTAGCCAGCATATATATGGGTCTTGTTTTTGTATCCATTCAGCCAGTCTGTGTCTTTTTGTTGGAGCATTTAATCTATTTACATTTAAAGTAATTATTGATATATATGTTCCTGTTTCCATTTTCTAATTGTTTGGGGTTGATTTTGTAGATCTGTTTTCTTCTGTTGTATTTCTTGACTATATAAGTCTGTTTAACATTTGTATACTGGTTTGATGGTACTGAATTCTCTTAACTTTTGCTTGTCTGAAAAACTTTTTATTTCTCCATCAATTTTGAATGAGATCCTTGCTGGGTACAGTAATCTTGATTGTAGATTTTTCCCTTTTAGTACTTTAAATATATCCTGCCATTCCCTTCTGGCCTGCAGAGTTTCTGCTAAAAGATCAACTGTTAAGCATATGGGGTTTTCCTTGGATGTTACTTGTTGCTTCTCCCTTGCTGCTTTTAATATTCTTTCTTTTGTTTAGTCTTTGTTAGTTTGATTAGTATGTGTCTTGGTGTGTGTCTCCTTGGGTTTATCCTGTATGGGACTCTTTGTGCCTCTTGGACTTGATTGACTATTTCCTTTTCTATGTTGGGGAAATTTTCAACTATAATCTCTTCAAAAAATTTCTAATACCCTTTCTTTTTCTCTTCTTCTTCTGGAACCCCTATAATTCGAATGTTGGTGTGTTTGATTTGGTCCCCGAGGTCTCTGAGACTGTCCTCAGCTCTTCTCATTCTTTTTACTTTATTCTGCTCTTCAGAAGTTATTTCCACCGTTTTATCTTCCAACTCACTGATTCGTTCTTCTGCATATTCTGCTATTGATTCCTTATAGAGTATTTTTAATTTCAGTAGTTGTGTTGTTTGTCTCTGTGTGTTTATTCTTTAATTCTTCTAGGTGTTTGTTAATTGATTCTTATATTTTCTCCATTTTGTTTTCAAGGTTTTTAATCATCTTTACTACCCTGAATTCTTTCTCAGGTAATTTTCCTGTTTGCTCTTCATTTATTCGAACTTCTGTGTTTCTAGTTTGTTCCTTCATTTGTGCAGTATTTCTCTGCCTTTTCATTTTTTTTTAAAGTTATTGTGTTTGAGGTCTCCTGTTCTCAGGCTTCATGGAAAGTTGAATTCTTTCCTTGAATTCTTTCTTCCTTGTAGTTTCTGCCCTCCTAGGATTGGTCCAGTGGTTTGTGTGAGCTTCCTCTAGGTGAGATATGTGCAGAGTTTTTATTTGTTTGTTTGTTTTTCCTCTGATGGGCAAGGCTGAGTGAGGTGGTAATCCTGTCTGCTGATGATTGGGTTTGTATTTTTGTTTTGTTTGTTGTTTAGATGAGGCGTCCTGCACAGGGTGCTACTGGTGGTTGGGTGATACCAGGTCTTGTATTCAAGTGGTTTCCTTTGTGTGTGTCCTCACTAGTTGATCCTCCCTAGGGTTAGTTCTCTGGTAGTCTAGGGTCTTGGAGTCAGTGCTCCCACTCCAAAGGCTCAGGGCTTGATCTCTGGTCAGGAATGAAGATTCCACAAGTGGTTTGTTATGGCATTAAGTGAGATTAAAACAAATATCCAAAAACGAGAAACCAAAGATGAACCCCAGACTAATGGCAGTTACAAAATCAGGCAAATAATAATTAAAGTAATGGTGTATACACATATACATATATACCCATGAGCAAAATGAAAACAGTCCAACAAAAATACAGTAGATTGATCTGGCGAACAGAGGAAATCAAAAATTATATTTACCAGTTAAGAACAGAACTGACTTAGGCATAAACTGGAAGACAAAACTAAAGCAAGGTACCAAGTGGGGAATAAAGCAATGAAAACAAAACTAACAAGTATGTTGAGAGGAAAGGAAAGAAAGATATACAAAGTTAAATAGATGTAGATAAAGAAGATTTGTATACATTAAAGATTAACTGCAAGGGGAAAAGAACAGTAAGAAAGCCAAAGAAAGGAATAAATGTTGAAAAAATATAATAGGTTTAAAAAAATTAAAGTTATAAAAAAGAAAAAAATGAAAGAAGAAAGGAAAAAGGGGGGAATAAAAGGGAAGACTCCACAGAACTGCAAAAGCCCAATGTAGAGGCAGAGGTTTATAACAACAATAGAAAATGTGTGTGAATGTACACATATACATATACACCCATAGGCACAATCAAAATAGTCCAACAAAAAATAAAGTACAATAGAGTGACCCAGTGAACAAAGGAAACCAAAAATTATATATACCAGAACAAAACTAATTAAAGCACAAACTGGAAAACAAAACTAAAGCAAGGTGGCAGTTGGGGAATAAAGCAATGAAAATAAAACTAACAAATATGTTGAGAGGAAAGGAGAGAAAGAAAATAGATATGCAGAGTTAAATAGAGGTAGATAAAGAAGATTTATATACATTAAAGATTAACTGCAAGGGGAAAAGAACAATAGGAAAAGCAAACAAAGGAATAAATGTAGAAAAAAATAACAATAGATTAAAAAAATTAAAACTTGAAAAAAGGAAAACTCCACAGAACTGCAGAAGCCCAACATAGAGGCAGAGGTTTATGACGTCAATTAAAAATGTGACTGAGGGGGAAAGAAAGCTCAAACGCTTAATAGGGTTTCTTAGTGCCAATAAAATCAACAACTACAACAGAGGGGGGGAATATCCAAAAGAATATACAGAACAAGTCAAAAAATAAGAATAATAAATGTTTTTCTTGAGTCAGTGCTGTCAGAGTCCTTTCCCGAGCTGGGAATCACAGTCCACCGTACCTCCCTAGGATGCCCTCCAATACTGTTGGTCTCTGGACCTGCTGTGGGGGCAGCTCAGATTCTAACCTGGTCCTGCTCCTGTGTGTTCTTGACTCCAGTGTCCACAGCTCTCAGAGCTAGTGTGTTTTCTTTCGTGGGCACTCTCAATGGCCTTTTATATATTCCATAGACACAGAGTCTGCTTAGTTGATGGTGTGGATTTAATCTGCAGCTTGTACAGCTGGTGGGAAGGTTTTGGGTCTTCTTCCTTAGCCACACTGCCCCTGGGTTTCAGTTGTGGTTTTATTTCCACCTCTGCATGTGGGTCGTCCACTGGGGTTTAGCTCCTGAGGCTGCCCTGGAGGGCTTGGGTTTGCCCCTTTGGGGGCCGGGTGTGGAGGTGGTGCAGTTGCTTGGGTCACAGGGTTTCTGGCAACACCAGGTACTCAGCGGGGTTTGGCAGCTAGGGTAGTAGGAAATACAGTGCTCTAGAAGGGTATGGCAACCAGTCTTGGCCAATACGCTCCAGTATTCTTGCCTGGAGAACCCCCTCTCTGACAGAGAATTGGCAGGCCATAGTCTACAGGGTCGCAAAGAGTCAGACAGGACCGAAGCTACCCTGCGTGCATAAATGCAAGACTTTTTTGCCTGTGGCAGCTCTGCCCTAGTGAGAGTTGAGTGTGAAGGTGGTGCAGCTGTTTGGCTTGCGGGGACCCTGGTGGCGCCAAGTGTGCAGGGACATGGACTGTCTCCGCTGCAGGAGTTATGGCCGTATCAGGGTCTTGTTTTGAGCCACTATGTAGCTGGCGATCAGAAGGCCTCTTTGGCCAGTCTTTCTCCGTAGTTCCGCACGTTCAGGCACTTAGAGGGCTCCCTTGCCTGGGGTCCTTCTTTGTTGTTCGGGACATCAGGGACGTAGAGGGACCCCTCCAACTGGGGTCCTACTCTGTAGTTCAGTGTGTCAGACATTTGATGGGCCAGCCTCTCTATTGTTCAGCTACCGATGCTGGCATGTGGGGGGAGAGGCTGTGGTGATGGCTCCACCCCCTTTGCAACTCAGCAGTATTGCCTTGCTTCCACGGCTGCCTGGCTTTCCTCCACCAGAATCTCCCACCACGATCTCTTCCCTTACATCCCCTCAGTCCATCTCTCTGCAGCAGCCCTCACCCTCGGGTTGCTCCACAATCCCTAACCTCCAGCTCCCAGCTGCTGCCCCTTCCAGGAGATCAGTGTTTCTGCCCAGGGTGTATATGGCTGCAGCAGGGACTGTCTGATTCTCATTCCATTTAGGCTGCCACAGATCAGCTGTTTCACTCTCAGCCTTCTGTGTTTCTCCTCTGACTCAGACAATTGCCCCTCTGTGGGAATCGGACCCCTGCTTCAGTTCCCCCACCCGCTGAGGGCAGGTCCAGTCCTACTAACATTCCTGTTTTTTCCCCTAGTTCCTTTGTCCTACCGAGTTTTTCATGGTTCTATATATTATTTTCCATTGGTCAGGTACTCCTGTCCGCTCTCAGCTGGTGTTCTGCATGCACTTCTGTGTCTGAAGGTGTATTCCTGATGTATTGGTGGAGAGAGATGTATTCCATGCCCACCTACTCCTCCACCATCTTGTTCTCTCTGCTGTGTATGTTTTAACCAGTTTATATATATATACATATATATATATATATATATATAATTAAATTTTTTTTTTTTCATTTTGGCTGCACCACTTGGGATGCAGGCTCTTCATTTCCTAACCAGGGATGGAACCTGCCTTCCCTGCAGTGCAAGGGTGAAGTCTTAACCACTGGTCCGCCAGGGAAGTCCCTAACCAGTCACCTTTTATTGGGTGTTAGTTCTCCATTACTATATGAAAGGGTGCTGGGCTAAGGTTATGGTCGGGAATGCAGAGTGTTCCTCTTCAGTGGTAGTTGCATAGCTGCTCGTGTTTGAGTTCCCTGTAGGAACTGCATTAGTTGAAAAGCTAGCACCAAGAAAGCCCAGTGATTCTCCCTTTATTCACACTGATGTACTTGTTTTAATACCGGTAGTTTCCCTGGTGGCTCAGATGGTAAAAAATCCGCCTGCAATGCAGAAGACCTGAGTTTGATCCCTGGGTTGGGAAGATCCCCTGGAGGAGAGCCTGGCAACCCACTCTAGTATTCTTGCCTGGAGAATCCCCATGGACAGAGGAGCCTGGCAGGCTATAGTCCATGGGGTCACAAAGAGTTGGATAAGACTGACCAACTAAGCACATAGCCTCTTTGAAACACTCCAGCAGTGCCTTTGTAGGTGAAATTCTACATCAGTATCCAGCTTGGCAGCTCCCCTAGTTTGACTTTCAGGAGCTTCTTCTCCTTCAGCAGTATGATTGATGCCATCTTAGAGTCCTGGCTGTCCACTTGACCAGGCTGTGTGAGGACTCCTGCTTCTTTTCTTACATATGTATTCTCCATGATGTAAAATTTTCCTTCTAAGCACTGTTTTCACTGTGTTCCACATATTTTGATAAGTTGTATTTTCATTTTCCTTTAGTTTAAAATATTAAAAATTTTTTCCTGAGATTTCTTTTTTGATCCATGTATTATTGAGAAGTGTATGGTTTAGTCTCCCAAGTATTTTGAGATTTTCCAGCTGTCTTTTTATTACTGATTTCTGATTTAAGTCCATTGTAGTCTGTGAGAATACCTTGTATAACTTCTCTTTATTTTTTATAGCCCAAATGTGATCTTGTGTGTTTCATTTGTGCTTAAGGTGTGTGTATTCTGTTATTGAGTGAAGTATTTTATAAATGTCAATTATATCCAGTTGATTGATGATTTTTTTTCTCTCAGCACTTGAAATGTTTTGCTCTACTCTGTCCTTTCTGATTTTCTTCCTATAGGGTCTGTCCATTTCAGATAGAGACATGTTAAAGTCTCTAACAATAATAGTGAATTCATCCTTACATTTTTATCCTTTCTTGCCTCGTGTTTTTTTTGTAGGCACCGACACATTAAGAACTGTTATATCTCACAGAGTTGAGCCTTCTGTCATGAATATGGCTACTCTAGCTTTCTTTTGATTATTGTTTAACATGATGTATCTTTCTCTGTTTACTTTTAATCTATATGTGTCTTTGTATTTAAATTTGGTTTCTTGTAGACAACAAACAATTGGGGCTTGTTTTTTGGTTTACTCTCACAGTCACTTTTAATTGGTGAGTTTAGACCAACTGATGGTCAAACTGATTTTTATCATAGTTGGATTAATGTCTACTATAGTGATACTGTTTTCTATTTACTTCCTTTGTTCTTTATTATTCCTATTTTTGTTTTCCACTCTTTTTTTGCCACTTGTGGTTTTAATTGACCATTTTATATAATTTGATTTTGTCTCCTTTCTTAGCATATCAATTATACTTTTTTTTTAAAGTGGTTGCCCTAGAGTCTGCAATTTACATTTACAACTAATGCAAATCCATTTTCAGATAACACTATGCCACTTCATGGGTAGTGCAGGTACCTTATAATAGCAAAGTATTCCTGATTCCTCTCTCTGTTCCTTGTATAATTGCTGTCATTAATATCACTTATACATGCTGTTTAGTGGCAAAGTCATATCTGACTCTTTGCGATCCCATGGACTGTAGCCCATAAGGCTCCTCTGTTCCAAGGATTCTCCAGGCAAGACTGGAGCAGGTTGCCATTTCCTTCTCCAGGAACTAATACATAAGCATATATAGTCAAATACATAGTTGCTATTATTATTTTGAGCAAATTCTTATCTGGTAGATCAGTTAAGAACAAGAAAAAATAAAGAATTTTCTTTACCTTTTCTTACCTCTGTAATGCTCTTCCCTTTATATGGATCGGGTTTCTAACCCTATCAATACCTTTCTCTCTGAAGAACTTCCTTTGACATTTCTTGCAGGGCAGGTCTACTGGCAACAAATTCCCTCAGTATTTGTTTGTGAAAGTCTTTTACCTCTTCACTTTTGAGGGATAATTTCACAAGACACAATTATAGGCTGTGACTTTTTTCTCTCAGCACTTAAAATGTTTTATGCCACTCTTTACTTACCTGCATAATTTCTGAAAGAGGTCACATATGATTCTCATCTTTGCTCTTCTCTAGGTAGGATAATTAATCCTCTGGCTTCTTTCAAGAGTTTTCCCTTGTCTTTGGTTTTCTGCTCAAGTATAGTCTGTTTTCCTCTGTCTCTCCCTTCCTTGCTTCCTCTCTCTCTTTTTTCTTCTTACCCCCTTTCTTTCCTTCCTTCCTCTTTTTTCTTCCTTTCTCCCTCTTTTTTTGTAGTAGAATTTATTATCCTTGTCAGAAAGAATATTTGAAGAAATAATTAATGAAAAGCCCAATTTTCATGAAACATATGTATCTAAACATCTAAGAAATTCAGTGCACTCTAAGTAGGATAAAACCAAAGAGATTCACACCTACACACATGGTAGTCAAACTTTGAAAGACAAAGAGAATCTTTAAAGCAGCATGAGGAAAGGGCTCGTGGTATGCAAAGATCCCCAGTAAGAGGAACAGCTGCACTTTCATTAGGAATCATGGATTCCTGAAAGGCAGTGGGATGGTATATACACAGTGCTGAAAGGAAAAAAATCAATTAAGCCTTTCATTGGGTTTACCCAAAATTGATGTTACAGAAAAACCTGACTGAACTTTTGGGCCAACCCAATATGCCTGTCAAAACTATGCTTCAAAAATGAGGGAGAAATGAGACGATCCCCAGAACAAAAAGTGATAGAATTTGTTATCTGTAGAACTGTCTACAACAAGTGCTAGTGGGAGTCCTTCAGGCTGAAATGAAGGACACTAGAGTCAAATCTGTATTTAGAAAGTAATAAAGAACGTGGGTAAAGTCACTACTCAGGTTGACTTAGTACTGACCAAGCTGGTCCCTAGATAAAGGTCTTCAGAAGATCACTTACTTCAAGATGGCAAAGATAAAGCCACACCGCTCCCTTCTTTCATTCAGTACATAGTTTCTGAACAGATTAATGAGGTGAGATCTGTTCTAAATCTACTTGAGTGAATAAAGTGAATGAGTTAGTAGGGTTAATATTAGTCAACAGGAGTTACAAATTAAAACCATAGTGAGATACCCCTACATTTCCACCAGAGTAGTAATATTAAATGAGTAGGCAATACAGTGTTGGCAAGGATGTGAAGCAACTGGAACTCTCATTGTTAATGTAAAATAGTAAAGTCACTTGGCAAAACTATTTGTTACAGCTGTTTAGCAAAATATATGCCTCTCTTATGACCCATCGTATTTCTCCAGGATACGTATACAACAGAAGTTACGCACTTGAGAAAATCACACCAAAAGACTTTACAAAATATATATAGCAGCGCTGTTTATACAAAGAGCCCGAAGTTGGAAATAAATCCAAATGTCCATCAGCAGGGGAACAGATAATGTGGTATATTCACGTGATAAGATACTATTCAGCAAAGAACAGATTGCTGATGTAACATAGTTGAATCTCACAAATACTGTGTTTTTCATAAAAATCCAGACACAAATGAATTTATAATGTGTTTCCATTTATATGAAGTTCAAAAGTAGATAAAACCAATCTATGTAGTAGTTAAAACAATAGTTATCATAGGGCTACTACTGTGATGTAACACAAAGAAGCCAGTTTGGAGTCTGGAAGTGTTCTTTATCTTGTTCTGGATGGTGGTTACGCAGGCATACTCATAAAAATTTAAGTTAAACACCTTATAAAAGTTACTGTTCTTGAAGTTCTGCTTGTACTTGTGAAAGATAATTTAAGACCTTGAAGAAATATATATATCCTTCTTGCTCTTCAGTGTTATTTAAATAGGGATAAATAATACTATACAATTCAACCACTGTGTAAGAAAATTCCAACTACAGTTTCCTTTCTTCTAACTGCTAAAAGCCTGAAATTAAAATATAACATGTTAAAACAATTTACCTTTAGGAGATAAAAACATATACCTAATTTTAATGATGAATCTGCTGATTACCTTATTTGCTTTTAGATAATAATTAAATAGGGGCTTCCCAAGTGGCTCAGTGGTAAAGAATCCACCTACCAATGCAGAAGACACGGGTTCTATCTCTGGTTCAGGAATATCTCCTGGAGAAGGAAATGGCAACCCACTCCAATATTCTTGCCTGGGAAATCCCTTGGACAGAGGAGCCTGGCAGGCTACAGTCCATAGGATCATAAAGAATCATCAACAATTTAGCAACTGAGCATGCATGCATGCAATAATTAACTATTGTATTCCTGAAGTCCAGAATAGACTAAGGGCAGTTATTAGCAACCTTTAACCAACTTGGGTCTATTATTTCATGCTGGAGGAACAAAGCAGAATGAACAAGTGAGGGAACTTTCAAGAAATGAAGTGCCAGTGTTTTTACAACTACTTGTGGATCATAAAAAAGAAATGAAATGTGTTTGTTTCGAAGAATGCAAGTCTGGCCAAACATCAGGATGTTGCTACACAGAGAAAACAACCAGAGACAAAACCACAACAGAGCTGCTTTCATCCCAGAATGTCAAGGAACTGAAGAATGAGCCCTGAGATATGACCAGGAACAGTGGAGAGGAAGGGTAATCAGGGGAGGGGAGAGATTTTTTTAATTTCTTGATCTTGTGCTATTAATCTAAACCTAAAAATGCTGCTTTTATCTGAAGAATCAGAAATGGATTTATTCAATAAATACTTATCACCCTCTTATTATGTGCCTAGGACTATTGTAGGCCGTTTATGTATAGCAGCAAAAGAGACAAAAATTCCTGTCCTTATGGAACATATATTCTCTGGGTGGGGGATAGCCCAGGAATGCATACACACATTATCACATTGCAGTGAGCTTACATTAGATACCTATGTTTCTTGCTTAGCCTCAACTAAACATACATTATGGGACCTCTGGTTTAATGCTACTATCAAAGCCTCATTGCCCCTTCTAATGAGACTTTCCTCAGTACTTTAATAGTAAAATATTCTTCTGTATGAATCAAGATTGATCTGTCCTGATAAATGATAAATAAGAAATAGACCCAAATCATATGGGAACTTAGGACAGTGGCATATCTTTCATAAAGGAATAGTGGTATTGGATCCTAAAGTCAATGTAGCTAAGAGCTGAAATTAATAAAAGAGAGAAAAATAAAATTTAAAAAAAATTAAAAAAGAGAAAAATAGTAGAAAGAATAAATAAAAACCAAAGTCAGTATTTGAGATGATCGATTAAAAGGTAAACCCTTTGCAGTATTGATAAAGGTCTAAGAGAGCAAATATATATCACATAAATGATGAGAAAGGAGATATAATCACAGATATAAAAGAAAAGAATTGTGTGAGAATGCTTAGGACTGAGAATGGAAGGACTTTTGTAATAAATTGAAAGCCTAGAGACAATAGCTGATTTTTCAGGATAGATGGAGAACTTAAATAGGTTGATTAGCTTCAAAGAGATTGAAAATGTGACTAAGAGATACCATTAAAAAAGTTGTGGATGATCAAGAACTGATTTCTAACTTTTAGAAAACAGATGAACCCAAGCCTGTTTAAATTAATTGAGGTTATAGAGAGAAAATTGCAAAACTCCCCAGTTCATTTTATGAAACCATGATTTAATGACAGAACCCAACAGAAGTTACAGAGAAGGAAACCTGACACCAATTTTCTTATATACATTGATGTCAAAATCATAAATATTAGTAAACAAAATTCAGCAGTGTATCAAAACTGATAAGCAATTATCATCAAATAGTTTTCATTTCAAAAATGAAAGAATGGTTCCTATCAGAAAATCTATTAAATCACTACATCAATAAAGAGAAAACCATATGATCACATCATTCAATGCTGAAAAAGCTCTTGGCAAACTTCAGTTGTCATTCATTAAAAAAGCTTAAAGAATAGAAAATCTACTTGAATTTCACCTAAATGTTTTTAACTGAGCACCTATCGTGTACCAGGTAATGTTTTACATTCTGGCATTATATTTGCATGCTAAGTTGTTTCAGTCATGTCCGACTTTGTGCTACCTTATGGACTGAAGCCCACCGGGCTTCTCTGTCCATGGGATTCTCCAGGCAAGAATACTGGAGTGGGTTGCTATCCCTTCTCCAGAGGATCTTCCCAAGCCAGGGATCAAACCCGCATCTCTTATGTCTCCTGTGTTGACAGTCAGGTTCTTTACCACTAGTGCTACCAAAGTTCTACATGCTGGGGTTATAGCAGTTAACAAAACAAAATAACAAACCTTTTTTTCATGGAACTTACATTAGCATTTGGGAGTTACCCATAAAAAAAGGAGACAAGTTAAATGTCTATTTTGTCAGGTAGTAATAAGTGCTAAGGGCTTCCCTGGTGGCTCAGACGGGAAAGAATCTGCCTGCCATGCAGGAAACCTGGATTTGATCCCTGAGTTGGGAAGATCCCCTGGAGAAGGGCATGGCATCTCCCTCCAGTATTCTTGCCTGGAGAATCCCCATGCACAGAGGAGTCTGGCAGGCTGCAGTCCACGGAGTCACAAAGAGTGGAACACGATTGAGCGTCTAAACAGAGCGCAATAAATGCTAAAGAGAGAAAGCAGAAAATAGGTAGTTGCCAAGACCTGGGGTGTAGGAACAGAAGGAAGTCTTCATCCTTAAGGTGACAATTTGAGCAGAGCCCTGTGGGAAAGCAACAGCAAGTGAACGAAACACAAAAATTCCTGCCTTCACAAATCTATACTAAATTGAAAAAAAAAATAGTATATTAGGAGGTTATAAACATGGAAAAAAGAAAGATCAGAAGAATGAAGGGGACCATGACCTAGGAGATTTTGAGGGGCAGGTTGTATTAGTAGTTAAATAGAGTGGTCAGGGTATGCTTCATTGAGAAGGTGAGGTCTGAGGAAAGTCTTGAAGAAGGTGAGGGACTTAGCTAAGTGGTTATCTGGGGAGTGTTCCAGGCAGAGGAAACGGCCTCTGTAAAGATGCCAGTGAGGAGATGCGTGGCCTAGGCAAGCAATTGCAAAAAGGTCAGTGGGGCTGAAATAGGATAGACATGGGAGTAAAAGTCAGCTACCCTATTTTATGTAGGGCCTTGCAGACCATCATAAGAGCTATTTAAAAGTTAGTTTAAGGGAGACTTTCCTGGTGGTTCTGTAGCTAGGACTCCATGCTCCCAATGGAGGGAGCTGGGATTATATCACTGGTCAGGGAACTAGTTCCCACATGCCACAACTAAGACCTCATGCAGCCAAATAAATGATAAATATGCTTTAAAGTTAGTTTAATAATTTTAATAAGGCAGACACCCTTATAACTATCACCAATATCATGAAATTGGACTATGTTAGTCAGTCCAGAAGCCTTTCCATGTACCCTAACTCAAATCTTCTCTTTCCCCACCAGACTATCCACTACTCTGGCACTTCTGTAGAAATCACCTTTTGTTCCTTTATAGTTTTATCACCCAAATATGCATCGCTATATATTATAGCCTCACTCATTAAAAATAATTTAACGTATCTTTTAAGTTTCTTTTAATCTAAAGGTTTCCAGGGAGTTCTCTGGTTGTTCAGTGGTTAGGACTCTGTGCTTTCACTGCAGTGGCCCGGGTTCAGTCCCTGGTCAGGGAACTAAGAACCTGCAAATGGTGTGGCATGCCAAAAACATTCTTTACCATACATTTTATTTTTTGAAGAGCTTGAGTCATTTAGCCTGTAAAGTTACTAATCTGAATTTTGATGATTGCAAAATTTTTTCAGTCAAACTGCTGATTATTCAGTATATTCTTTTTTTTAATGGTACTGTGGTTTATCATTTTATTTATTTATTTTTGGCTGTGCTGGGTCTTCGCTGATGCTCAGGCTTTTTTCTCATTGTAGTGCACGGGCTGCTCACTGTGCTGGCTTCTCGTTGCAGAGCACAGGCTCTATGCGAGGGCTCAATAGTTGTGGTGCACAGGCTGAGTTGCTCCACGGCATGTGGGATCTTCCTGGGCCAGGAACAGAATCTGTGTCTTCAGCATCGGCAGGCAGATTCTTTAGTGCTGAGCTCCCAGGAAAGCCCCAACATATTATTCTGATTCTGTACTTTGTGCAAATTGGCAGCTGAATCCAAAGGCTCATGTTTTATTGTTTAGTATTTCTTCTATTTTGTTTTTTAAATTAATTTAAAATTGGAAAGCATTTAAGTCTTTTGGAAACATTATTCTATTTCACTTTTAATATTTTTTAAGAGTATCATATTTATTTTTCTTTCAAGATTAGTCTTCATTTATGAAATTATCTTTTTTCATTTCTGATTTTCCCAAGTTCTGTCACTTCATTTCTGAGTTTTTATACTTACGATTTATGTTGTTCTTTCTTATTTTATATCATTTTCTTAATGTCTTTTAGCTGTTTAAAAATAGTAAGTTATGAGGTGTATATATATGCACACACACACACACACATAAATGGCTGAGTCCCTTTGCTGCCCACCTGAAACTGTTACAACATTGTTAATCAGCCATACTCCAATACAAAATAAAAAATTTTTAAAAATGCAAAAAAATTTGTGTTTATGCTAAGAAAGAACTTCTGGTGGTCCAGTGGCTAAGATGCCACACTCCTATTGCAGGGGCGTCCAGGATTCACTCCCTGGTCAGGGAACTAGATCCCGCATGCTGCATCCTGGCACAACCAAGTAAATCTTTTTTAAAAAATAAAATAGTAAGTTACAGTTTTAGTATTTTGTGGCCATGTCTTTCTGACGGCTTTTCCTTATACATAGGGATGTTATTTCCTTTTTTCCTTATAATTAAAAAAACCCTTGAGATTTGGTCTTGTATTTTCTTGTTGTTCATTTGTACATAAAAATAATTTTCTTAAACTTTTAGAAGGAGTAATCGTTCAGGATATCTTTATCAATTGCACAGATCACCCTCTTCTCATTTTTTTGGTGAAGTATTAAATAATATGATGACTTGCTTTACTGAGATTCCTGGCTCTGTACCCCTCTGTCAAAGGTATCTGAACTTGCTCACTCCTTTGTCTCTGTCCCTATTCTGATTCTTCTCCAGAAGTTTCCCTTCAGTGTGGTGCCCCATCTTGGATAGGAGCTTTGGCTGGTTGGTTTTAAGAGTTCATTTTTCCCAGCCTACTGATCCCTTTCTCAACTTACGAGGGCCTCTTACTCTCATCTTTTGGTTTGGGTGAAACCCCTTCCGCTTTAGTGTTTTCAGACTGGTCTGTTCTGGTTTTCAGAGTACAGCTATCTCTCATATGCCATGTTGCTTCCCTCTCTTTCCTCCCACAGAAACATTCCTTCCGTGCAGTACTGTGGCTGTGCTGGCCATTTCCACACTTGAATTTGGGGGTTTGTGGGGCTACTTTGTCACCTAGTTTTGTTTTAAATGTTGGTTATGAGGTTTTGATTTTGCTATCTGGTTTCTTTGTTTTTAGAGAACATTTGGCAAGATGAAACAATATTCTGTGGTTTCTCAGATTCCCTCTCATGTTCTGGATGTGGATTTGGAATACTTGACATTGGTGGGGTGGGGGCGGGTGGAGTTTGCAGGATTTTGAGTAGAGGAGTGACAAGATCTGCCTTGTATTTTTAAAGGCTCTGTATGCTTGTGTGATGAAAATAGATCACAGAGACATAAAGGAAGAAGCAGGGAGACCAGTAGAATAATACGGTAGAAATCCAGGCAAGAGACAGTGTTGGCTTGAATCAGGGGAGTAGCAGTGACATTAATGAGAAGTGATCATATTTGGATACATTTTGAAGGATAGTTGACAAGCTTTTCTGATGAAGTGGATGTGGAGTATGAGAGAAAGAGAGTAGTCAAAAGACAACTCCACTTTTACTTTGTGTTATCCTGCACAGCCAGAAGAATAGAGCTGCTTTTAACTGAGATGGGGAGGGCTGTGGGCATAGTAGATTTGGGAGGTAAGAGGAGGAGTTCAGTTTGGACTATGTTGAACTTGAGATAATAATTAGACTTCGGAGTGAATCTTCATGATCCTACGCATCCCACTATTACATGGGCTTAAAAAAGAAAGATGGTTTATCATAGAAAAGGGGAAGATGCTGAGAAGTCAGATGAGAATGTATTAATAAAAATCACACTTAATCATATCTCATTTGCAGCATTTTACTGTGCTTCTATGCATATATGTAAAACACGCATATATTAATTTTAACACATTTTTACAAAATTGAATTTCTGTTGTGTACACATTTAAAAATCCACTTTCACAAGACATAACCTGAGCACTTTCTAAGAGTGAAATAGAACTTTGAAAACATGACTTTTAATGGTGTTTCATCTTTTTACTCTAATAAGTCTAGCTGTGTGGACTGTTACTCTTTTACCCATTCTGTTTTGCATGTCCATTCCAGCCCTGATGCTTTAGTCCAGAGGATTTAGTTTCCTGTAGTAGTTGCTGCATATCATAATTCAGACCTGTGGTTTGGCAGCCTGCCTAGCTGTAGTGTTTAACTAAGATGTGTGGAAGCTCCATGCTTTTAAAATGAGTGCCTTGGAGAATAATGTTCACCTCAGTCATTCAAGACTTTGGCACTGTCCCCATTCCCCAAGGAAGAGTGCCTTCCACTGTGAATGCTGCACAGTAGGGGAGCCTGGACGCTTAAGACTCCTGCTTCAAGCTCCTTGCCTGCAGATTCACAGATATCTTGCCTTGCCTTGCAGTGCTGTGCCTGGGATGTAGATGTTGAAATATATATCTGTCAGGCTCTGTTTTATGGTCCCTGTGAGACTAGAGGGTATGGGAGTGATAACTAGTTTATACTCAGATATTCTTCAGGCCTAAGTGTTAACTTCTGGAAGGACTGAAGGAGTAAAGGAGATTGGGTGAACTCCATCCAGCCTGCAGATTGTTGTCTGGAGAAGAAAATTCGATTCTTTGGAGGAAGTTCATAGCTCTCAAATAACTGTTTTCTTTTTACAAATATTTATTTATGTTTTTATTTATTTATGCTTGGCTGCTCTGGGTCTCTCATTGCTGTGCACAGGCTTTCTCTAGTTGCAGCAAGCAGGGGCTACTCTCTAGTTGTGGTGTGTGGGCTTCTCCTTGCCGTGGCTTCCCTTGGTACAGAACACGGGGACTAGATGATGGGCTTCAGCAGTAGTAGCACCCGGGCTTAGTTGGAGTCTTCCCAAACCTGGGATTGAACCCCCGTCCCCGATGCTGGCAGGCAGATTCTTCATCACTGGACCACCAAGGAAGTCCTAACTGTATCCTGTTGAACAGAGAATGACAAACTTCTGTAAAGGACCAGACGTTTTTGCCTTTTTGGGCCATATGATTTCTCTCGTGACTGTTCAGCTTTGATGTCAGCACAAAAGCAGCCGTAGATGGTATAGAAGCGGCGGATGTGGCTTTGTCCCAATAATACTTTTATTTGTAAAACAAAAAGCAGGCCAGATTTGGGTCATAGTTTGCCAGTCTGTGCTTCTGAACAGTGTTTTACAAACTGTGTCTCTACCTACTAGTGGTCATTATCTCCAATCTCTGAGGATCAGAGTTTCATAGATCACAAAGCTAGAGCACACAGGCCCAACTTCCAGGTCCACATTCTCCCCGTTACGTCTTGCTGCCTCTTAGAAAAAAAGGCAGACTAAATACCTAGAAACCATGGGAAGAAAGAAAAAAATGAGCCAAAAGGCTTGATTTGGAACTACAAAGCAATTCTCTGAGTTTAAGAGTGGGAAGTTTGTGTGGCTCCCCAACCGGCAGTGACCTGGAGGATTGGGATCACACTTTCTCTTGTTTTTCAGTTTGTTTCCTATTTTACTTTACCCTGTCCTATTCATCACACAACAAATGTGTTTCTTGAATCTGGTAAGTACAGAGTAAACGGTGTGTTTCTTTCCTGCCCTGTCTCCCTCCCCACCCAAAAGCTGCTCCAAATACATCCTTAGCTCTCCTGTGTCACTCTCTAATGCACTAGGCTCTCGTGTGTGAAAGCTGATGTGGTCCTTTTTGAGGAAGACTGTTCCCTGAGACCGCCACCTGCCACAGACCCTCCGTGCCCTTAAGATACAGTCTTAGATTGGGGTTCATTAATTTTTTCTGCAAAGGGCTGGATAATAAATATTTGAAGTCTGGGGAATTGTATGGTCTTTTTTTTTCCTTTTTTTAAATGTTTGGCTGCTCTGGGTCCTCATTGCCACGCACAGGCTTTCTCTAGTTGAATTGAGACAAGCCGGGGCTACTCTGTAGTTGTGGGGTGTGGGCTGTTCCTTGCAGTGCTTCTGTCGTTGCGAGCGCAGGCTGAGGGATTGTGAGTCACGGGCTGCAGTGCTGACGGAGCAGCTGTGGTACATGGCGCCGCTGTTAGTGGCAGTAGCTGTCTCGCGGCCTCAGGATCAGCTTGGACCAGAGATCAAACCCGTGTCCCCCGCGTGGGCAGGCGGATTCTTAACCAGGGGACACCACGGGGAAGGCCCACCACAAGGGCTTTACCTCAGCTACTCAGCTCTGCCGTTGTGGCACAGAAGCAGCCGTGGACAGTATGTAAACGAATGAGTGTGGCTGTGTTCTGGTAAAACTTTAGAAATTTGAATTTCATATGATTTTCACATGTTATAAAATATACTTTTGATTTTTTTAAAAAACCGTTTAAAGTATAAAGCCCTTCGTAACTTGAAGGACAGATAAAAATAGGCAGTAGAACTGGATTTGGGCTGTGACCCATAGATTACGAACATTTGCCCTAGCTATTGGTAATTTATGCTGACTCATGTCCCACTCCAGGAGAAGAATGGCCTAGTTCTGTTATCTACATTCCCATAATATGATTTCTAACCTCTGACATCACATTTATCATGCTGCATATTAACCATGTATATGTTTATCTCTCTTAACAGACTCAGCTTCTTGAGAAGAGGGCCATGACCTAGTCATGTCATGTTTGCATCCTTAATATCTAACACTTGACACATAGTGGGCTCAAAAAATATTTAATTTGAATTTTATGCTCAATCAACGTAAAATGCCTTTCAGTTCAGTTCAGTCGCTCAGTTGTGTCCGACTCTTTGTGACCCCATGAATTGCAGCACGCCAGGCCTCCCTGTCCATCACCAACTCCCAGAGTTTACTCAGACTCATGCCCATCGAGTCGGTGATGCCATCCAGCCATCTCATCCTCTGTCGTCCCCTTCTCCTCCTGCCCTCAAGCCCTCCCAGTGTCAGGGTCTTTTCCAATGAATCAACTCTTCACATGAGGTGGCCAGAGTACTGGAGTTTCAGCTTCAGCATCAGTCCTTCCAATGAACACCTAGGACTGATCTCCTTTAGGGTGGATTGGTTGGATCTCCTTGCAGTCCAAGGGACTCTCAGGAGTCTTCTCCAACACCATAGTTCAAAGCATCAATTCTTCAGTGCTCAGCTTTCTTCACAGTCCAACTCTCACATCCATACATGACCACTGGAAAAACCATAGCCTTGGCCAGACGGACCTTTGTTGGCAAAGTAATGTCTCTGCTTTTTAATATTCTATCCAGGATGGTCATAACTTTCCTTCCAAGGAGTAAGCGTCTTTTAATTTCATGGCTGCAATCACCATCTGCAGTGATTTTGGAGCCCCAAAAAATAAAGTCTGACACTGTTTCTACTGTCTCCCCATCTATTTCCCATGAGGTTATGGGACCAGATGCCATGATCTTAGTTTTCTGAATGTTAAGCTTTAAGCCAACTTTTTCACTCTCCTCTTTCACTTTCATCAAGAGGCTTTTTAGTTCCTCTTCACTTTCTGTCATAAGGGTGGTGTCATCTGCATATCTGAGGTTACTGATATTTCTCCCAGCAATCTTGATTCCAGCTTCTGCTTCTTCCAGCCCAGCGTTTCTCATGATGTACTCTGCATATAAGTTAAATAAGCAGGGTGACAATATACAGTCTTGACGTACTCCTTTTCCTATTTGGAACCAGTCTGTTGTTCCATGTCCAGTTCTAACTGTTGCTTCCTGACCTGCATATAGGTTTCTCAAGAGGCAGGTGAGGTGGTCTGGTATTCTCATCTCTTGAAGAATTTTCCAGAGTTCATTGTGATCCACACAGTCGAAGGCTTTCGCGTAGTCAGTAAAGCAGAAATAGATGTTTTTCTGCAACTCTCTTGCTTTTTTGATGATCCAGCGGATATTGGCAATTTGATCTCCGGTTCCTCTGCCTTTTCGAAAACCAGCTTGAACATCTGGAAGTTCTCGGTTCATGTTATTGTTGAAGCCTGGCTTTGAGAATTTTGAGCATTACTTTACTAGCATGTGAGATGAATGTAATTGTGCGGTAGTTTGAGCATTCTTTGGGATTGCCTTTCTTAGGGATTGGAATGAAAACTGACCTTTGCCAGTCCTGTGGCCACTGCTGAGTTTTCCAAGTTTGCTGGCATATTGAGTGCAGCACTTTCACAGCATCATGTTTCAGGATTTGAAATAGCTCAACTGAAATTCCATCACATCCACTGGCTTTGTTCATAGTGATGCTTTCTAAGGCCCACTTGACTTCACATTCCAGGATGTCTGGCTCTAGGTGAGTGATAACACTGTTGTGATTATCTGGGTCGTGAAGATCTTTTTTGTACAGTTCTTCTGTGTATTCTTGCCACCTCTTCTTAATATCTTCTGCTTCTGTTAGTCCATACCATTTCTGTCCTTTATCAAACCCATCTTTGCGTGAAATGTTCCCTTGGTATCTCGAATTTTGTTGAAGAGATCTCTAGTCTTTCCCATTCTGTTGTTTTCCTCTATTTCTTTGCATTGATCACTGAGGAAGGCTTTCTTATCTCTCCTGGCTGCTCCCTTAAAGAGAAACACCTGATCACTATGCAACTTCCCAAGTTCTTCTCCTTAAGAAGTTATAGCAACTGCATTCATTACTAATGGAGCTTGTGACTCAGTGGTTACATAACAAAAAGCCTTTTCATTTTAGAATTCTCTCTGTCAGACACGAGATGGTTGAACTTTATCTGTAAATCATTTATGTAATCATAATAAATAATGACTTTCACTTTTCTTCTGATTCAGTGCTACAATCTGGATACAAAAATAATAATAGCTGTTTTTTACTGAATGCATACTACATTTCAGTCTGAGTCAGCTCTAGGTTTCCTTTAGACTTTTGGAAACTTCCTGACTACTAAAAAATTATCTCTTCTCCTTTGTTCCCTACATCTGAAATGAAACTAAGCAGTAATACCTAACTTTTCCTCTATGTTGTCTGTTGTAAGGAATAATACTGTTGTACATTCATTCCTTCAAGTCAAATATGAATTCATCTAGACTCCTTTCTCTCCTCCCCATATCTAATTAGCCACTGTCTTATCAGTTTAAAAAATCTGTGCAGATTTTTTTCTTTCCATCTCTATGTCATTTACAGTAGTTGAAGCTTTAATCATTTCTCAGTTCTTTCAATATATAGTTGAATGTCTTCACTGGTTCTTCTGACTGCAGTTACCCCTTCCTTTAATCTACTCTTCCCATAGTTATCAATATTGAATGCAGATAAGGATGATCTGGTCTTGTCAGTTCTGTAATAAAATCTGGTCTTGTCAGTTAGGTAATAAAAACCCTTCTATCATTCCCCATTATTTTCAAGATAAAGCCAACTTCCCAGTCACGACATACAAGACCCTATGTACGACTTCATTGGTTAACACAGATGTGTTTTAGAATTCAGAAGTTTTTGGGCTCTAGAAAGTCATATGATGTACATAACACATAACATCCTCTGTGCGTTCTGGGTCAGCACTCTGTAATCAAGTACATATTTCTGCATCAAAGACTGATTGTTTACACCAAGAAGAATAAGTACTATAAATAGATTCTTACCAGTTCAGGTTATGTTTTGCTGCCATATGAGTTACAGGAAAATGTTTAGTTTGGGGAACTTTTTGGATTTCAGAATTTTGGATAAGAGACTGTGGCCCTATATACCCAGGGGTCTGTTGGAGCTGGATTGCCTCAGCTGTTTGTTGTTCAGTCGCTGAGTCATGTCTACGTCTGCCTCTTTGCGACCCCATGGGCTGCAGCACGCCAGGCTTCTCTGTCCTGGAGCTTGCTCAAACTCATGTCCATTGAGTCGGTGATGCCATCCAACCATCTTGTCCTCTGTTGTCCCCTTCTCCTCCCACCTTCAATCTTTCCCAGCATAGAGAAACCTTTTTTGTGCATCTCTTCTCAACTCTGTGGTTGATGATATTATGTTGGTAGCTTCAAATTAGCCATAGTGGGAGTATTTACACCACTGTGTGCATATGTGTTCATTGTCGCTCAGTTGTATCCAGCTCTGTGACCCAATGGACTGTAGCCCACCAGGTTTCTCTCTCCGTGTGATTATCCAGAGTGGGTTGGAGCGGGTTGCTAATTCCTCCTCCAGGGGACCTTCCCTACCCAGGGATCCAACCGATGTCTCCTGCTTCTCTTCTTTGGCAGGCGGATTCTTTACCACTGAGCCACCTGGGAAGCCCTTTTTAATAAAACCTTGCCCTGCATTATAGTCTGGTGGAAGGATAAGATAGCTGGACAAGGAAGCCAGCTACTTAAATGCAGGAAAATTAGGAGGCTTTTGTAGCAATCTGGGTGAGAAATGATGGTGACATGAACTAAGGTTAGTGGTGGTAAGACTAGTGGGAGAGATTTTCCTATTCAAAGATAGAGCCTCCAGCACTTGAATAATTTGGGAGTGATCTTGCTTTCTCCCTGTCCCGTCCGAGATCTCTGGGTTTGCTTTGTAGACAGGTGGTGGTGCCGTTTATCAAGATAAGACGTACATGTCTCATGCATCCAACCTGGGCTGGTGATCTGTTTCACCCTTGATAGTATACTTGTTTCAATGCTGTGCACTGGGAAGACCCAGAGGGATGGGATGGAGAGGGAGAGGGGAGGGTGGATCCGGATGGGGAACACATGTAAATCCATGGCTGATTCATGTCAATGTATGACAAAAACCACTACCATATTGTAAAGTAATTAGCCTCCAACTGATAAAAATAAATGGAAAAAAAAAGATAAGATGTACATGAAGAGGAGTAGATTTTGAACAGAAGATGAGGGGTCCAGTTTTGGACCATCTTAGTGTTTGGGTGTGTGCAGGGTATATGGGTAGGGTGACCATATAATATATCATACAAACTTGGATATTTATGGGTGTGAGTGTCATGTGCTGTTCATTATTAAGCTGGGGGCAATTGATATAAATTGGACCTGTCCTAGACATACTAGGATGTTCTTCACTCAGGTAAAAAAATCAAAAAAAGATCATAGAGGTGAAGCCATACCGGGAAAATATATAGAGTGAAGAGAGCAGTGGAGTCCTGGAGAAATGTTTGAGAGAGAAAAAAGAAGGTGGCCATCAAGGCAGGGAGGAAACCTGGATCAAGTAGCCTCACAGAATCCCAAGGAAGAATCATTTTATTTTCTCTTGTGTATTTTTGAAGGAGTGTAGCCCCTTTGAGGGATTCTTCATTAGATAATGTTTATCTTCAGTGAGAGATTGAAAACTTAAAGGAAAAGATTTTTTTAACCATTTATTAGAATACTGTGTTTGAATGACTTCTAATGTATTATGATATTAATATAAAACTCTTTTAGGCATTTTTTTTTTGCCACTTTTGTTGATAGTCATTAGGCCAAAATCTCCTAGTTCAGATACAATTTAAATACAGATGTCTTTATATATTATATTTTGCACTAATATTATGAGTGTTTGGTCAAACATAGTATCACTATAGACTTAAAGTAAATTTCTAGGTCAAGAGTTAGCATTTATTTTGTAATAGTAAAAGTTATAAAAGCACTTTTCTTCCTTATAAAATAGAGTTCTTTAGAAAATCAACAGAAAAATAAGACATAGGAATCTTTTGCATTGTTAGTGAATAGTGGTTGACTATTTTCCCCCTCATATTTTATTATGAAGAATTTCAAACATACAAAAAACGGAAAGAATTATATCCACTAGCTACAATTAACATTTTGCTGTATTTACTTTTTCACATAATATGTCCATCTTTCTGTCCCTTTGGTCATCTTTCAATCAAGCCATCTTATTTACCTGTGTTTTTTAAATGTATTTCAAGTAAGGTGATCAGCTGTTTTTCTGAGCATCTTATGTTATTTTTTTCTGAATGTTGTAATTAAAGTGTCAATAATACATTTTGTGCAGATGTTTTCAGCTGACCCTTTTTCCTATTTCTAGAAATCTGAGATTGCCAATAATTGCTGTCAAATTGAGAACATTAAAAAAAATGTCTAGTAAATAATGTTAAGCCTGAAAAATGTGCTCTTTTTCAATAGCTTTATAATCCAGAGACTTGTAATTTTTAAAGTCATCAAAAATAATTTCCAATACTGTTTTTGATACTCTAAATACATATTTATTCACATTATATTGTTTTCAGAGTGGAGAGATCTACAGACCAAGTCATCAAGCCAGTCAATATGGGAGCTCTATCAAAATGGGTTGGGAAGATACCTTCAGATGTTTTACAAGACATGGCAGTGATTGCACCCATGCTTGCCAAACTTGGATATGACCCATATGCCAATCCACCTAACTATGGAAAACCTGATCCCAAAATTCTTGAAAACACCAGAAGGGTAAGTGAGAACTTGAAAGTGAATTGAGAAAACTGGGTATGGAATTTGGATCCGGGAAAGTTTTTTCTTGTTTTATTTCTTGCTTTTTTTATGACCAGAAAATTATTTTAAATTAGAAAAATCCTTTTTGTAAAATGCTTCATTGTCAAAAATCTTCCACTGAATTTTAAGGATAACTGTGGCTCTTTCCAGGGACTGTGGGGACAATTCTTCAATTTCTTTTTTCCCATTTTCTAAGAATAGTGCTTACTGTTGGAGAGATTTATTCTATTAGCTGATTATCATAAACTGGCCTTAACACCAGGATTGTTAGTGACCTCACTTACAGTTTCTTTTTACTCTGAATCTAATGGCTGCTTTACTTTGGTTAGATGAGGCATGATTTCTTGGCATTTGAAGACTGAGCATTGACTACATGAGAAGAATTATTAGAAATAGGTACAATAAACTACCCTCTGATTGAGAGAAAGTTGCTAGTAAAGTGTTACTACAACTATATCTTTTAATAAATTATGCTCACATCTTTATAATCTTATTTGAGGAAAGTTCAAAATTCAGAAAATCTGAATATATACCTTCCCTCTATAATCTACTTCAAATCAGATCTTAATGTATTTTTTTATTGTGGTAAAATTCAAATAACAAGATTTACCATTTTAACAATTTATACAATTCAGTACATTTGCATTGTTGTATGGCCGTCACCACCATCCACCTCAGACTTTTTTCATCTTTCCAATTTGAAACTACATACTCATTACACATTCCTCCTTTCTCCAGCCCCTGGCAACCATAGTTCTACTTTCAATCTCTAGATTTGGTCTTTTTTGAAACTACAGTTTGAATAAGACAACCATGTTAGTGTAAGTCACTGATAGGCTATTTGATTGTCAAGATTAAAATTTCTTGCCTTTTTCTGGTATTCTCTTTTTATGCAGTGTTCTCCCCTCCCCACAGTCTTACATCATCTTTTTATTCTGTCCTCCTTTTGATACTTTTAGTTGACTAACTTATATTTCATGAGGCTGATTTCCATGTGGATTTTTTACTCTTAGGTATTACTTTTGTTTTCTTTTTTCAAGTCATTAGTGACTATTTGGAAAGAGCTGTTTTCTTATAAACCATCATATAAGGAGGCAGATATTTTTAGTTTTAAAATTATCTTTATCCTTTTAATATTTTTCATATATAAGCATTATTATAAAATGATAAGCTCAGTTTATAAAACATAAAATTAAAAAGATAGGAAAAAATTCACGTATAATGTTACCACTCAGACAAATGCCATTGTTAGTATTTTGATGAATTTCCCTTTCTTCTGTATATGTTAAACAAAGGTAAGATTACATAACTTTTAATCTTACTTTTGCACACACAAAATCTTGTATCCCACCCTTTCCACTAAGTATTCATGAGCATTTTCTCATTGTGCACATGTTTTTTAACATGCTTTTTCATGGTTGTATAAATAAATCATTATATGAACCACTTTATTTTTTTTTATATGAACCACTTTAAATCCTTTTGAAACAAAGTAGTAAGTGAATGAATGAATGAAAAGAGAATGGATGAATGAGGTTTCCCTAGTTTATGTTATATAATTCATTTCACTGTTTTTCTTTTGTTGTTTACAATTTTCTCTTTGGCAAGCAGTGCTGCAATAAACATCTTTGCGCATACTGCATTTTAGTGGGTTCTTTTTTTAAAGGTTAGAATAATGAGAGTGGAATTAAACTATGTCAGAGTATCTAAAATTTTAAGGTGCATGATATATGTTGATAAATTTTTAAAAATCTTTTGAACTACCAGGGTAATATAGGTGATTTTATTTTATAGATTTTTGCTAATTTTAATAGGTTTCATTGATTAATATAATCGAACATTTCCAGTTAGTACCTACATGCATATATTCTTTTATGAAACTATTTCCTAAGTTTAAAAAAAGTTTTATGTGTGTTAAAATTTTGTTAATTATGTTCTGCTAAAGACAGTACACAGTCCAGCATCCATTATCATAGTCCTTTTTAATCTCTTGGTAATTGGTAATTCATAGCTTTTGCTTTTGTACATACTAAAATGGTTTTTATAAACCAAGGTACATGTATAAATGATATTTAGAGGTTTCCCAAGCAGTAGATATTATAGTTTTCCTACATGTGAGTTGGCTGGTTAGACTGTTCTTGGCTTGCTTGAGTGGTTAAGTAGGGAAGAATGCTGTGGTTTGAATCCTTGTGACTAGACAGTTTGTTTCATACACTTTTGTGGCTTTTGAAGAGTTTCAAAGTATACACTGGAAAAAACCTCCCTCCCCAACCCTGTCTATCTCTAAAGTAACAAGTAATTTTGGGAGAAACAAGATAAAGTGTGAACCATAGTTGCATTTTTGAGCTTTTTGTGATAAAGCATACAAGCCGACATCCTTGTTTTGTGGAGTTTTTCAAAGCTATATATTTTCAAGGCTTTTTTCTGTAAAAGCTCAGATGCTAATATATCCAGCACTGATGATCATGAAGTTTCATAACATAATGCTTAAAAATTGATCTTCACTTGTCAGCTGTGACATGAGATTGACTCCAGAGAAAGAAGATGGCTGGGGAGATTGTGCCCTTTATTTATGGGATGGGAGTAGGGAAAAATTCACGTTTTGACTGGAAATACAGAATCCAAAGTTCTAGGCCTAAAAATTGTGTTTTTCATACAACTTTGGATAGTCTAGAAGCATTGGTGTCTGAGTCAGTGTATTTTGGAGACATGTTGCTCAATTTTGAATAGAAAATCATGTGCTTCATGGCTGCTCTTACTCAGATGGTAAATTGGAAATGAAATGCTAACATATTCCATGTCCTTTCCCATCACTGAGGTGTCTAATCCCAAAATTGTAGCACATTTCAGTAAATAGCGCCCTCTAGGTTACTTTCCCGTAGTCTCCCTCCCCATGTTATGTTCTAGCAATCTCCTTGCCCATGGGTTTTTAATCTTTTTAGATTTATAGACCTTTGAGATCTGATAAAACTATGGGTCCCTGTCTGAGAAATAAGACAACATATATAGAGAGAGAATTTTATTCTATAATTTTAATGGATTCATAGATGCCTCTAAAGCTCATCAGAGTAAGAACTTCTGTTTTATAGTCTCCTTGAAAAACTCATTCACTTGTGTGACTTTGATTACAATTTATTTGCTGATTATCATAAATCTGTGTCTCCTAGGGTCTCTTTCTTGAGCCCCAAGCTCATTTTTTCCAGCTGCTTTCTGTATCTCTCCACCTGGTTGTTCACAAGGATCTCAAACTCAGTGTCCAAAATGAATTTATTGTCCATACCTGTTCCCTGATAGAAGCCAGACAGATTGTTCACTAAACTGAGCAAGAATCTAGAATAGGGGCGGGTTTAGGCTGTGTTTATCTATATTTGCAATGTCTATTTTGAGCCAGGGAGCAGAGTCCTCAGGACACATGGGTCAAGCCCCAAACAGAGCAGTAACAGACCTGGTTACTAAACCTGAAGAGTGAGCTGAAAAGCAAATCCAAGTGTGAATGGAATATCCAGTTGAAAACCAGACTAGATAGTACTAAGGAAGAACAAATAGTGAAATAGAAAAGCACGTATCAGTGTATAGAACCCACAGAGCAAACAAGAAGGAACTTTAATATTAAGTTGGCTGGGAGAGGGAGTTGGTTTATATGCCTGAACCAAACAGTAAGGGCACCCAAAGCCGGTGCTCGGTGACATCCTGGAGGGAGAGGGTAGGGAGGGAAGCAGGTGGGGGCTTCAGGATGGAAGGGACACATGTATACCTATGGACAGTTCATATTGATGTATGGCAAATACCATCACAGTATTGTAAAGTAATTATCCTCTAATTAAAATAAATAGTTTTTTTTTTTTTTTTTTAAAAAAAGGACGCACTGAAAAAAAGAGAAGCTACAGCTGTTGGAATGCTCTTGCATTAACGGGAGAGCCTGTAATGCACACCTATGTTTTCCAGTTCTTCTACCCAGCAAAAGCTTCCTCTCTTAGTTTTTCTTATCTCCATGCATAGCATTTCTGTTTGTCTAGTGATCAAAGTTAGGATTACCTAGCTTTGCAGATGACTTGTAATTAATTAATCACCAAGCCCCCTTGATTATATATTTGAAATTATCTTGACTCGATTCTTATTTTAGCTACCTTACTTATTTCAGTTTCTCCTCATTTTTCACCTGAATTATGGTTTATCCCCCTTTGTGCATGTGAGTGTATTCATTCTTCTCCATTTAAAGCAATACTCAGTGAGAGTTACTTTTCTAAAAGTCCAAATCTGAGTGTGTCTGAACATACTGTTCCCTCGTGCAGGCCTTGAATAGCTCCACTAGTGCTACAGGGTAAAGCCCAGACTTCTTTTTTATTTTTCTATTTATTTTTTTAATTTATTTTTTCTTTTTTTTCTCTTTTTCTTAAATATAAATTTATTTATTTTAATTGTAGGCTCATTATTTTACAATATTGTGGTGCTATTGACATGAATCCGCCACAGATACACGTGTGTCCCCGTCCTGAACCCCCTCCCCCTCCCTCCCCGTCCCATCCCCTGGGTCATCCCAGTGCGCCAGCCCCGAGCACCCTGTCTCATGCATCGAACCTGGACTGGCGATTTGTTTCACATATGATAATATACATGTTTCAGTGCCATTCTCCCAATCATCCCACCCTCGCCCTCTCCCACAGAGTCCAAAAGACTGTTCTGTACATCTGTGTCTCTTTTGCTGTCTCGCATATAGGGTTATCGTTACCATCTTTATAAATTCCGTATATATGCGTTAGTATACTGTATTGGTGTTTTTCTTTCTGACTGACTTCACTCTGTATAATAGGCTCCAGTTTCATCCACCTTATTAGAACTGATTCAAATGAATTATTTTTAATGGCTGAGTAATATTCCATTGTGTATATGTACCACAGCTTTCTTATCCATTCGTCTGCTGATGGGCATCTAGGTTGCTTCCATGTCCTGGCTATTAAAAACAGTGCTGCGATGAACATTGGGGTACACATGTCTCTTTCAATTCTGGTTTCCTTAGTGTGTATGCCCAGAAGTGGGATTGCTGGGTCATATGGCAGTTCTATTTCCAGTTTTTTAAAGAATCTCCACACTGTTTTCCATAGTGGCTGTACTAGTTTGCATTCCCACCAACAGTGTAAGAGGGTTCCCTTTTCTCCACACCCTCTCCAGCATTTATTGCTTGTAGACTTTTGGATAGTAGCCATTCTGACTGGCAGGAAATGGTACCTCATTGTGGTTTTGATTTGCATTTCTCTGATAATGAGTGATGTTGAGCATCTTTTCATGTGTTTGTTAGCCATCTGTATGTCTTTTCTGGAGAAATGTCTGTTTAGTTCTTTGGCCCATTTTTTGATTGAGTCGTTTATTTTTCTGGAATTGAGCTTCAGGAGTTGCTTGTATATTTTTGAGATTAATTGTCAGTTGCTTCATTTGCTATTAATTTCTCCAGTTCTGAAGGCTTTCTTTTCACCTTGCTTACAGTTTCCTTTGTTGTGCATGAGCTTTTAAGTTTAATTAGGTCCCATTTGTTTATTTTTGCTTTTATTTCCAATACCCTGGGAGGTGGGTCATAGAGGATCCTGCTGTGATTTATGTTGGAGAGTGTTTTGCCTATGTTTTCCTCTAGGAGTTTTATAATTTCTGGTCTTACGTTTAGATCTTTAATCCATTTTGAGTTTGTTTTTTTGTATGGTGTTAGAAAGTTTCTAGTTTCATTCTTTTACAAGTGGTTGACCAGTTTTCCCAGAACCACTTGTTAAAGAGATTGTCTTTTCTCCATTGTATATTCTTGCCTCCTTTGTCGAAGATAAGGTGTCCATAGATGCGTGGATTTATCTCAAAGCCTAGAATGGAACTTTTCAACCAAATCTTTGGAAATTTTCTGATGCGCTTTTTATTGTTGGTTTCTAAGTTAATTCCATTACAATTAGAGAATACACTAATGTGGTTTCAGTCCTTTGAAATATATTATAAATTGCCTTATGGCCAGCATATGTTCTTACATGTCACTTGAGAGGATGTATATTCTGCAGTTGTTGTAGAATTCTATAAATATTGATTAGGTCATGTTGTTTCATAGTGTTGCTCAGATCTTCTAATTCTTACTGCTTTTGGAGAGTCTAATTTTATCAGTTTGGGAGAAAGATGTGAATTTGTTCTTTTATTTCTATCAATTTTGCTTCATGTGTTTTGAATCTGTATCATTAGGAGCTTACGTTTTTATATATTCTTAAGTAATTAGCTCTTATTATGAAGTGTATCTCATCATCTCTGACGTTTCTCTCTGGAAATCTCCTTTGTCTCATATAAGCGTAGCCATTTCATTGTTTTTATGCAACCATGTTGAAAATGTCATTATTTCTCCTTCATCATATGAGAATATTTTGCTTGGTGTAGAGTTCTAGATTGACAGATTTTTGAGTTTTGTTTGCTTGTTTGTTTTACTTTCAGCACTCAGAATATGTTATTTTATTGGTTGTCATTGTTTTTATAGGAAATCAACTAAAATTCTTATGAATGTAGTAGCTTTGTTTTTTGTTTTTGAGTACTAAAGTTCAACAGTTCTGTACTTCTTTGACACATAGTTCAGTTGATAGAATTTGTTGTTGTTTAGTTGCTAAGTCATGTCCAACTCCTTTTGACGCTATAGACTGTAGCCTGCCAGGCTCCTCTGTCCATGGATTTCCCAGGCAAGAATACTGGAGTGGCTCACCATTTGCTTCTACAGGGGATATTCCCAACCCAGGGATTGAATCCACATCTCCTGCATTGGCAGGCAGATTCTTTACCGCTGAGCTACCAGGGAAGCCCTGTTTTTTGACTGCTGTAAGGTTTTTCTCTTCAGTTTTTGCCAGTTTGACTAAAAGTGCCAGATTCACTGATCCTCTTTTTTCCATCTCTCGCTTCAGGTTTGATTTGCTTTTAATTAACTTACATTTGAATTCATTGATCCTTTCTTCTTCTGTGTCCATCCTGCTATTAATCCCATCCAAGGACTTTATTTCAGATAATTTATTTTTCAGAACTAGAATTTCTGTTTCTTTGCTGGAATCCTCTATCTCTTCACTCATTCTGTTCATCTTCTCCTCTGAATTCTTATAACATTTTTATAATTATTTTAAAGTTCTTACACACGGGTCTTTCTTTTGGCTCTTTTTCTTAATTATCAATTATGCTTATTTACTTCTTTGCATGTTTTAGGGTTTGTTTCATACTGGACCTTTTGTATAAAAGAAGTAACCTAGATAATATTTTTCCTTTATTTTTCCCAGATAGGGCATATTCTTTCCTCTCTCAAGCAGCTGGGGTATTTGGCCGATCATTCAAATTTCAATGAGTCAGACTGGGCTGGGTCTGAGCAGCAGTTTTAGTCACTTTACTTCTAGATTTAAATGAAATTATGGAGATTGACCTTTAGCCCAACCCGCAGTTTCCTGTGTTCTGAGGATGAAAGGCTGATTTCTTTGGCTTTTTAAAAATAGCAGCTGGCAGGGACTGGGTTGAAGCTTAAATTAATTTGTTTCACCTCTGGATTGCAGCTGCAGCAGGACCCTGGAATCTAAGGACCACACAAGTTTGGGAGATCTCTCTCCTTTCTAGCTCTGCTTCCTCTGCTGCTTACTCAGCAGAAGTCCCTTGGGTTATAGTTATTAGACCAAGAGATTTATTTTTACATCTGGGCCTCTTCTAGATTTGAATTCATCATACCAGTTCACACTGCCACTGGAAGTTCAGCCTCTTTTTATCTTATCAGCAAAATCTTTCACCTCTGGTAGGCTTGCTTTTCTGCCTACCTGTACGCAGATTAGGCAGTTGATTCAAGATAGAAAGAGGCTGTTTGCTCTCCTTTGAAGAACTCATCCTTCTCTGGAAGTCATTTAGACTTCATTGCTTCTTTGCATCCACTGCTCTTCGATGGCTCTAAAGAAAAGTTTATCTGATGTTTTCTTATCGTTTTAATGAGAACTTCTGTTTCATAACCATAACGGAACTCCTCAGAACAGCATTAAGACTCTTTGTCTGCTGCTTCAGTTTTCCTTTTCAACCTCATCTCTTTTATCCTTCCAGTCACACCACACTACCTGCCTTTCATTCTCTTGGCACATTTTTATAACCCTGTACCTTAGCACTTGCCCTTCTTGCCTTGAATAGATTGCTTCTCTTCTTCATTTTACAACTTTGTCCTTTAAGACTCAGCTCACATGACGCCTCTTATGTGCCGCAGATCCTTCTACTATTCTTTCTTCCTGCCTTTGCTCTTGCAGTTATAGTATCATTTATATTATTTACTACTTCTTTTATACTAAAGATTTTTGAAAGGCATTTTGTATCTTGAGCACTTGAGAGTTAGTAGGTGTTCAATAAAACAATTGTTATTAGCAAAAATAAACTTTAGACATAGGAAGAGGAATATTTCTTTGACCAAAAATACTGTGTCCTAATAGGAAGTTCTTGTAGGCAACATTTGAAGTCATTGCCCAGTTCACAGGGATTCTGCCTTATGTGAGAAATGCTCCATTACACAAAGGTGAGCTCCAGTGGCTACCGCAGTACTTTATGATGCTGTCAGTCTGTATTTAGTTCAGGAAAGGGAGCTACTGTAAGTATTATAGGAGTGAGGAGTCTAATACGTTAATTATGGCTTACCAAAATTCCAAAGAATACTCAAACTCCCGCACAATTGCACTCATCTCACATGCTAGTAAAGTGATGCTTAAAATTCTCAAAGCCAGGCTTCAGCAATACGTGAACCGAGAACTTCCAGATGTTCAAGCTGGTTTTCGAAAAGGCAGAGGAACCAGAGATCAAATTGCCAACATCCTCTGGATCATCAAAAAAGCAAGAGAGTTTCAAAAAAACATCTATTTCTGTTTTATTGACTATGCTAAAGCCTTTGACTGTGTGGATCACAATAAACTGTGGAAAATTCTGAGAGATGGGAATACCAGACCACCTCACCTGCCTCTTGAGAAACCTGTATGCAGGTCAGGAAGCAAGAGTTAGAACTGGACATGGAACAGACTGGTTCCAAATAGGAAAAGGAGTACGTCAAGGCTGTATATTGTCACCCTGCTTATTTAACTTATATGCAGAGTACATCATGAGAAATGCTGGGCTGGAGGAACCACAAACTGGAATCAAGATTGCTGGGAGAAATATCAGTAACCTCAGATATGCAGATGACACCACCCTTATGACAGAAAGTGAAGAAGAATTAGAAAGCCTCTTGATGAAAATGAAGGAGGAGAGTGAAAAAGTTGGCTTAAAGCTCAACATTCAGAAAACTAAGATCATGGCATCTAGTCCCATCACTTCATGGGAAATAGATGGGGAAACAGTGTCAGACTTTATTTTTCTGGGCTCCAAAATCACTGCAGATGGTGATTGCAGCCATGAAATTAAAAGACGCTTACTCCTTGGAAGGAAAGTTATGACCAACCTAGACAGCATATTAAAAAGCAGAGACATTACTTTGCCAACAAAGGTCTGTCTAGTCAAGGCTGTGGTTTTTCCAGTGGTCATGTATGGATGTGAGAGTTGGACTATAAAGAAAAGAATTGATGCTTTTGAACTGTGGTGTTGGAGAAGATTCTTGAGAGTCCCCTGGACTGCAGGGAGATCCAACCAGTGTATCCTAAAGGAGATCAGTCCTGGGTGTTCATTGGAAGGACTGATGTTGAAGCTGAAACTCCAGTACTTCGGCCACCTGATGCGAAGAGCTGACTCATTGGAAAAGACCCTGATGCTGGGAAAGATTGAGGGCAGGAGGAGAAGGGGACGACAGAGGATAAGATGGTTGGATGGCATCACCAACTCGATGGACATGGGTTTGGGTGGACTCCAGGAGTTGGTGATGGACAGGGAGGCCTGGTGTGCTGCAGTTCATGGGGTCACAAAGAGTCGGACACGACTGAGTGACTGAACTGAACTGAAAATCTAGGAGAACTGAGGGTCTGGAAAATTTAAATTATATACTGGACATTTTATTTAAAAGAAGAATAGAGAATGAACTAGATTAAAGCTATCATAGAAAAATCAGGAAAATAGGCATTTATGATTTAAACCTGCAGTGTGTGGAAAGCCAGAGTTTGCAGAGAAGCCCTAGAAACTGCATCTAGCTGTCAAATGGGACCTCCGTAAGAGAGCCTAAGGGAGGGCCTGTGAGGCATGCCACCAAGATGAAATGGGGACCTTAGAAGAGGTCTGTGGGAGCGCTGCATGTCTTGAGAATAATGGCTTCTGCTTATTTTCCACTTTATAAATCTCATATAAATTTCTCTCATTGGTGGCTATTTACTCCGAACCACACAGGGAAGGGAATTACATCAGACTTAATTTTCTACCCTAGACAGGAATGGTGGTGATACCTATTGACCATGGACAGTCAAGCATAGTTCATCTGTTTGTCAGGCTGACATACATACATACCCATTTTAGCCATATTAATTTCCAAATAAAGATAATGACATTATGCTTCTACCTAATTGATGCAGTGATCCCTTACAAAACTAAAAGCATACTAACCATCTCCCCAAAAGAGGAGCCACCATGTTTCATATTGCACTTTATTCATTTCTGGCTGATACTTACTCCCCCAGCTGAGTCACACTGTCTTTGATATCCTGAACCTAAATATGGAGATATAAAGTCAGCCATAAGTAGCACACCTTTATTAGACAGTATGGGGATGGGAAAGGGAGGAGAAAAAAATCAATCTATTCAGACATATTCATAACAAAGCAAGGAAGAAAATGTACAACACTATTGTAGTCCCCATTTCTGTACCTGTCATGTAGTCATGGACAGTATTTGTAATTTCTTTCTTTCTCTAACTATTTCATATTCCATTTGCCCTCACTAACCATGTTGGTTCTATGATTCTACGCCTGGTGGAGTGACCCAAACCTTCATACTGAAAGGGTGTGTGCCAGTAATGGTCATGCCTATATTGTTTGGCAGTAATTTTCCATTAACTTTCATTGTAAACAAGTGTAACAGAGAATCTCCTGGGTTCTAGGAAATATCTTTCCTTCCTTCGCTGTGTATTTTAAATCCTGTTTCCTGTTGATAATTGAGATTAATCAGCTGAGCTAATACCTTTCTTGTCTCTTGCTGATCATAGATCATCATAACAAATATAATAATAGTGAAAAAAGTAGGGAATACTGTAAGAATTAACAAAATGTTACACACAGACAGGAAATGAACAGATGCTATAGAAAAAATGGTACCGATAGACTTGCTCAGTGCACGGTTACTGCAGGCCTTTAATTTGTAAAAAAAAAAAAAAAAAAAAGCAGTGTTTGCAAAGCATCGTAAACTGTAGGTCAATAAGATGAGGTATGCCTGTAAGAATACAACAAAGGTGACAGGATGTATGTGAACACGATTGCATTATGTAAGATTGTTGGGCTGGATTTGCTGAAGTTGCTCCCTCTCTTCCCTCACTCCCATTCTCTCCTTTGCCTGACTTTGAGGAAGCCAGCTGCTGTGCTGGAGAATTTCTTGTGGCAAGGACCTGCATTATAGCCTCTAGGAACTGAGGGTTCCTCCACTGACAGATAGCAACTCAAGTTGACAGTTATATAACTGCAAGGAATTGAATTCTTAAAACAATCCAAGTAAGCTCGAAAGTAGAATCTTCCTCACTGGCCAATATATTGTTGGCAGCTTTGTGAGACGCTGAGCAGAGGGCTTTCAGCTGTGTGTGGACTCGTGACTCCAGAGAAACTCTTAGGTAATAAATGTGTGTTCTTTTAAGCTGCTTAGTTTGGGGTAGTACTGCGTTTGAGTTTTCTTGATATTACAGAGAACTAGCTTTTGGTTTTTATCGTTCTCTTTGCTGGTGTCTTCTACTTTTTTGAGCTTGTATTACTATCATCTTCTCTCTTATCTTTATTATTTCCTTATCTTTACTTAGAGCTTATTCTTTTTTTCTAGCTTCCTAAGGTTGAACCTTAGGAATCAATTTTATTTTTTTATTTATTATTTTTTATTGGGGTGTAGTTCTGGAATCAATTATAAGTATTTCATATTTTCTAATAAATACATTTAAAGCTATACATTTCCCTCTAAACTGCTTTATTGTTATATTCCACAAATTTTGATATGTTGTATCTTCTTTGTCATTCAGTTTAAAATTTCTTTTTGATTTTTTCTCGTGTGATTTTTCTAATTTCTCTTGTGATTTTTTTTCTTTGACTCATTGATTATTCAGAAGTGTGTTAATTTCCAGATTGTTTGGGTTTAGATAGTTAATTGATACTGAATTCTTATTTAATTTAGCTGTGGTTTTACATAGCATGATTCTGCATGATTTTGGTCCTTTTAAATTTGTTGATAATTGTTTTATAGTCCTGCATCTGTTCTATCTCAGGGAGTGTACAGTGTGCACGTGGTAAGAATGTGTATTCTGCATGTGTTGAATGTAGTGTCCTTTAAGTATCAATTAGAAATTAAATCAAGGTTGTTGATAGTGTTATTCAGAGCCTGTATGACATTACATAGTTTCATTCATACTGGGCAATGTGCCTGCAGAACCTCCAGGAAGAAATAGTAATGCACTGTTGTGTATGCATTGTTATATTTATTGTGATCTGTGATCAATGATATTTGATGTTACTATTGTGATTATTTTGGCACCTCAAGCCATGCCCATTTTAAGACAGTGAACTTAACTGACAAATGTTTTGCGTGTTCTGATTGCTCTACTCACTGGTGATTCCCCCATCTCTCTCCCTCTCTTTGGGCCTCACTATTTCCTGAGACATAGCAATTTTGAAACTAGGCCAATTTATACCCCTACAATGGCCTCTAAGTGTTAGGTGAAAGAAAAAGTTATATACCTCTTCCCTTACATCAGAGCTGGAGATGTTCAGGCTTGGTGAAGAGAGCATGTGGAAAGCTGAGACAGGCCAAAAGCCAGACTTCTTGCGCCTTCAGTTAGCCAAGTTGTGAATGCAAAGGGAAAGCTCTTGAAGGAAATTAAAAGTGCTTCTCCAGTGAACACACAAATGTTAAGAAAGCAAACAGCCCAGGTCTCCCATGTTGCAGATGGGTTCTTTACCAGCTGAGCTACAAGGGAAGCTCAAAATATTCCTTTCCAAATATTACTGCTCATTGACAACGTACTTGGTCACCCAAGAGATCTGATGGGAATGGACAATGAAACTGATGTTGTTTTCATGCCTGCTAACACAGCATTCATTCTGAAGCCCATGGGTCAAGGAATAATTTTGACTTTCAAGTCTTATTTAAGAAATACCTTCATAATACTGTATCTTAGATAGAAGCAATTCCTCTGATGGAAATTAAAAACCTCCTAGAAAGGATTCACCGTTCTAGATGCTGTTAAAAGCATTCATGATTCATGGGAAGAGATAAAAATATCAACATTAACAGGAGTTTAGAAGAAATTGATTCCAACTGTCATAGATGTCTTGAAGGGGTTCAAGACTTCAGTGGAAGGAGTAACTGCAGATGTGGTGGAAACAGCAAGAGAACTAGAATTAGAAATAGAACCTGAGGATGTGACTGAACTGCTGTAACCTCATGATAAAACTTTAATTCATGAGGAGGTTCTTCTTCTGGATGAGCAAGAAAAATGGTTTCTTGAGAATGGAATCTACTACTGGTGAAGATGCTATGAAGATTGTTGAAATGACAACAAAGGATTTAGAATATTGTATAAATTTAGTAGATAAAGCAGCAGTAGAGTTTGAGAGGATTGATTCCAGTTTTGAAAGATGTTCTACTCTGTGGGTAAAGTGCTATCAAACAATATTGTATGCTGACAAATCGTTCATGAAAGAAAGAGTCAGTGCAGCAGACTTCATTATTGTCTTATTCTTAAAAATTGCCATAGCCACCCTAACCTTCAGCCACCACCACCCTGATGGTCAACAGTCATTAGCACTGAGGCAAGACTCTCCACCAGCAGAATGATTATGATTCACTGGATAGTGTCAACATAAATTTTATAGGCACTGGGATACCAAAAAAATCTGTGCGACTAGCTTTGTTGCAATATTTGCTTCATTGTGGTTGTCTAGAACCAAACTCACAGTATCTCCAAGGTGTGCCTGTATTATTTCCTGTTGTTGTTGAATCAGTGTAGTGACACTGATAGACATTCAACATTGCTTTTTTCAAATGTTCATTTTTGGGACTTGAAATCTTGAATAAGTATCAGTGGGCTTCATGTGAATTCTTCATATATTTTTCACTTAATACATTTTGCATTTCGACAAGTGACTGCTGCTGTTTTATCGCTAAGTCATGTCCAACTCTTTGCGACCCTGTGGTCTGTAGCCCGCCAGGCTCCTCTGTTTGTGGGATTTCCCAGGCAAGAATACTGAAGTAGGTTGCCATTTCTTTCTCCAGGGGATCTTCCTGACCCAGGGATTGAAAATGCAGCTCATGTTGTATTTCCTGCATCTCAGGTGGATTCTTTACCACTGAGTGAGACGTTCTCCTGAATAGTGATTTGACAGACAAGCGAGCATACAAAGACCTCATCTTGTAGTAAAAGCCTGTTGACCGTGCTTTATCACTGAATGAAGACTGCAGACTACTGCCAGTTCCTTTCTATTTTTCCACCACTTTTCAACCCAGAGATGCTGCTTCTTTCCAAGGAGACAGTAGGAGTACTCAGAAGCCCTGTGCCTGCCCCTCCAAATTATTTCTTCTTCCTCTTTCCTTCTTTCCATGGATAACTTCTATCCTAAATTCTGCCATCATGGATTTAATTTTGCTTGCTTTTAAATTTCATATAAATGAAATCATACTGTTTATTTTGAAGAAAGGTAAAAAGCAGTCTCAGACATCAGAGAACTGATCTGACACAGCAGATCTAGCCCAGGGTTGATGAGAAACTGACTTTCTGTGCTCGCCACTGAAGTACGACGGTCTTCTCCTGGGTGTCAGCGATCTCACCGAGCACCACCAAGACAGGTGTCCTCTTCAACCACAGTGAACTGCGGAGAGGCAAGACCACTTTGTAGTAACAACAAATACCAAATACCTGCCTCTTGCTTCTTAACCAAAAATAGCTTTATTCTTACTTCTAGTGTTCCTTTCTTTTAGATAAGATTTATTAAGATACCCAGTTAGAGAATAATCCCTGCTTGCTGGCAGCCCCCAGTCCAGAGCAAAACCCTGTTTCCTTGGACTCTTCCCCAAATCACCTAACCAAAATGATGAGAGTCCTTTCTTTTTTTTTTTTAATGAGAGTTCTTTCTGATGCTCTTTTCCTGAGACATTCCACATTTCCATGGTGTGTGTGTTCCCTTGCTTAAAAGAGTAATGAATTCAGCATGTTTAACTACAGCTATATTCCTGGTAGTCTTTAGCTAGGGGGTATTGATAGTATTCTTTTGTGTCTGGTTTCTGTCCTTTAACATTTGTGAGTTTTATGTTGTTGCATTTCACAGTAATTCATTTTTGTTTTTTAATGTGATACTATAATTGCACAACTATTTGGACATTTGAGTTGTTTATCATTGTAGGGATGTTTTAATGTTGATACACAATAGCCTTGTACATGTCTTTTGATGAAAATGAGTATGCACTTTTGTCAGGAATGTGCCTGAGAGTTACATTAGGAGTTTCCAAGACAGTAGTCCTAAAATTCTTATGCTTCCAAGTGTAGCTGATTATAGCAAAAAGATGGAAAGTAAAACCTACAAAGGGAAAAGGCACATGGGGGAAAAACTCTGGAGGAAACCAGGTGCTATCTTTCAAATGTCCCTCACAGTGGAGTCACACAGGATTTGCTTCATTCACCCGGCAACATGTGTGACAACACATGTGAATTGTTGCCAACCAGGGAGCTCACCAGAGCTTTTGAATCCAGGGTTTTTTCGGGGATTGGTCATGTAGGCATGTAGACCCCCCAGAGAAAAAACAGATGTTCACCATAAATAAATTACTAACATAAACTAGCTGCTCAAAATGGGACAGGCCGGCCCAAGGCCTCAGACATGCAAAAACATTCCTATAGACAGAACATTCTAGGCTCAGATCCCTGGAGCCAGCCAAGAGCAGTCCTGAAAATAGGCCTTTCTTGGGAATGTGCAACATTTGAGCAAAATAGACCTGCTAAGTTAATCTTTTCCATCACAGAATGAATGTATGGGTCAGAGGGCATTTGAATGTGCAAATTTAGGAGATAATGCTAAGTGACTATATTCTCTCACTAGCAGGTGTGTGAGAATTTCAGTTGTTCTACATCATCAATATTAGAGTCAATCTTGTAAAATTTTAGTCTTTCTTATAGGAGTGTAGTGGTTACGCTCATTATGGTAACTCATTATGGTTAAAATGAGTATTCCTTAATAACTAAAGAGAGCAAACCCTTTTCCATGCTATTTGCCACTGAACTATGTTATGAAATGCTTTTTCAAGTCTCTTACCCAATTTTCTACGAAATAATTTGCTTTTTCCTTAACAATTTTTAGAAATTCTCTGTGTATTTTGATGTGTGATGTTTTTTTTTTTTTTGATGTGTGATGTTTTTATGTATCTCACATATGTTCTCACACTTTGCTTTGCCTTTTCTCTCCGTTAAGGCTGTCTTTTTAAGAATAGAAATTCCTGGGACTTCATGGTAGTCCAGTGGTTTAGGTTGTTACCTAATATTGAGCAGATTTCCCTGTGCTATATTACAGTAGGTTAATTTTAAATGTAGCAGTGTGTACATGTCAATCCCAAACTCCCTAACTATCCTTCCTCCCATAAACATGAATTCATTCTGAAAGTCTGTGAGTCTATTTCTGTTTTGTAAGCAAGTTCATTTGTAACATTTCTTTTTCTATTCTGCTTATACACGGTATCATACGATATTTCTCTTTCTCTGACTTATTTCACTCAGTATGACAATCTCTCAGTCCATCCATGTTGCTGCAGGTGGCATTATTTCATTCTTTTTAATGGTTGATTCTTGAATTCATTTATTTCCAAAAGTAGAATTGAATATAATAAGTTAACAGTATTCTATAACGTAATGGCATATGTAGCCCTGAAGGTTCAGTAGGTTCCAATCAGGGAGGGCCCAATGGATTTGCTTCTTCTGCTTCTCTGCTTAATCTGTACTGTAAGTTGGCCTCGGAAACTATTCTCGGTCCATCATCTGTAAAAATGGAGACCACTATGAAGGAATCTCTTCATTTATTTCTTTTTTTGTCCAACTGTCCATTCATCCCTGCATCCAGGATATACAGATAATTAAGAATCTGTCCCTCTCCTTAAGAAGTATGCTAGAAGTAGATGTGTAACTAACTGTAGTTCAACATGATAACTGCCATATATTTAAGGCACTTGGGATGCTATGTGGACACAGAACTGGCTCTACTGGATTGTCATATTTAAAGGATAAGTTAAAAGTTCCTAGTTTGAGAAAAGAAGGAAAAAGCTCCCCGGTGAAAGGAAATTGATGAAATTATTATTGACTGTACCTGTGTGTATTAACTGTCCTTCAGTGTTACTGAAAATTACGTTCAACACGTTTACCTTTGAATAGAGATGTATTCTTGCCTGGTAAGTATCCCATAGTAAACTGATACAGTTTATTAATCATCCTGCTTGTTTAACTTTTCTCCCCTGGAAATCAACGCCCTGATGCTAAATTTGCTATATTTATACTGCTTTCTTTAGAGGTTTCTATGTCACATTTACTACACATTCCCAATTCAATTTATATTCCAATCCATCTTGTCCAACTTCATCCAAAAGTCAGTACATTTTTTTTAAAAAACATTTTTGGAGAAGCAGATAATGCTTATGAACTGATTAATATATTTCTTCTTGATATAGGGAATGTATTAATAACACTTGTCCATTGTTTCTAACACAAGATTGTTGAATGCTGCAGAAACCCAGTCTGAGATTTGCAAAGCTGCCAGAATATTTTTAAGACAAATGAGAACATGTAAACATGCATGTTATCAGCTGTTTCATGTTTGTGTTTTAGCGATAATGAGTCTTTAGTGGGCCAGAAGAGCCCAGTGGGATTAAAGATGTAAATTTCAAAATCTATATTCCTTTCTGTATTATCATATCTGGCTGGAGTTGTGTGTTCTCTGCATGTGAAACTATCATTGTTTCTCGAGGGGAAATGCTTTTTATATTACTAAAAATAGTGAATTGCATAAGAAAATAAATAGCAGGCCATGCATGGACCAATGATGAAAGTTTGTTATGAACTAAGAAGTGATCCAATTCTGTGCACTTGAGCAGTCTTGGAAAGAGGATGAAAAGAAGGAAGAAGGCAGAAAGGAGGAATAAATTAGATTTGAACTTACAGTGAAATTTGAATTCATAACCAGGGGTTATAAGACTAATCTTTTAACCCTTGGAATGTGTGTGTATGTGTATACATATGTGTGTATACATGCACACACTTTGAAGAAAACAGTGAACAGAAGCAGCACTTTAAAACCTGCAGTGCACATAGTATGGTCATTAGTATGTGTTTCTGGACGTTGTTTAAAATTTCCTTATTTTGAAAGAATGTTTTGAGTTAAGTCTTTGTTCATCTTGAGTACCCAAGCCAGAAGAAACAGACTTTTGTGACCTAATCTCAGAAATAACATTCCGTCACTTTTGCCATATTCTAGTTGTTAGAATCTAGTCACTAGATCCAACTCACACTTAAGGGCATTACACAGGTCATAAATACCAGACACAGGGGTCATCAGGGAAGGTGGCCACAGACACTTTTAGCATGAAAATAATTTAGCAACAGTTTCATATTCTCCGTAAGATCAAGCCAGTTCAGAATTAGGCCTCATGACATGTCTGCCACCTTTTCCTGTAAATTGTAGATGGCTGACTGTCTACAGTCCTTGGGGAACCCATCATTCTAGAAAGTCAGGTTTCTGGGTAGATTTGTCTCGTTTAGGACCAAAACTTAATATTTTGATGTAGAATTACTCTGCATTTTGATGATGTATCTCTTTATCTTCTTAAATAAATTATTGATTGTAATTTGAATTTTTATTTCATCCAAAGGAAATTAGTGTATGTGTTAGTAAGAGAAACTGCCCATCCTCTCTTTATATAGGCTATAGAACTGTGGGTCCCTTTCTTAAAGAACTCAAGGCTTCCTATCTGCCTTTTATAATTTCTGTGTCTTCCTTTGTTTCATTTGTCACTTCTCAGTTATCAGTACTTGCCCATTACCTTCTTGTTTGCTATAGGTTGAAACCAGATAACTTAGAATGGTTAAAAATGTATGTTAAGGAAAAGGGACCTAAAAGACTCTATTAAATAGAAGACTCGATCTGCAGTCTGCAGGTGTGTTAATAACATCCATTTTAGCTCCATGGAGACTTTTGTTTACGTCTTAATTGTAAACTATTACTATAGGTGCCCATTGTAGCAGGTGAAGTGGTATTGGGCATGGCTGGTCAGCTTCTAATTAATCTTGTAAGAAAATGGAAAGTGGCCTGAGGACAAATAACAAGAAGATGCATTGCTTGCTTCAGTCAGTATTCAGAACTTCTTCTTTCTTGGGTTTTTGAAGCTTCACAGGCAGCTTAGATAAATTCTCTTCCCTTGTCTAGCTCTGTATTCTAATTTACAACTGAAGGCTTTGCTTATGATGGAGTTAATTATACCTCACTCCGGTGGCTCAGAGGATAAAGCGTCTGCCTGCAATGCGGGAGACCTGGGTTCGATCCCTGGGTTGGGAAGATCCCCTGGAGAAGGAAATGGCAACCCACTCCAGTATTCTTGCCTGGAGAATCCCATGGACAGAGGAGCCTGGCAGGCTACAGTCCACGGGGTCGCAAAGAGTCAGACACAACTGAGCGACTTCACTTCACTTCCACAAATTTGAATCTGACATTAGTCAGAGTCACTTGACTTCTAGATACCACTTTTAAAAATTTTCCTTCTCTGTCATTGGTGGCCTCTTCTCAGTCTTCTTTGCCGGTTCTTCCTCTTCTTCCCGCCCTCTTAATGTTGGAATACCTGCATGTCTCAGTCTTAAGTCCTGTGTTCCCCCTCTCTACCCTGAGCACCTAGGTCATCTCATCAGGTATCAAGTTTTAAATACCATCTATAAGTTGATGATTCTCAATTTTATATTTCCCAGCCCAGATCTCTTCCATGAATCCTAGATTTTTATTTCTGACTACATGACATTTTCATGTATTGTCCAGTAGACATCTCAAGTTTAACATTTCCAAATTGAACCCCTGAAAATCTGTTATATCCCAGAACCTCTCCTGACTGAGTTGATGGCAAGTTCATATTTCCAGTTGGTAATTGCTTAAGCCAAAAACTTTGGAGTCATCCTTGACTCCCCTCTGCTCTTTCACATTCCACATCTAGTCTATTAGGAAATCTAGATATAATTGGGGGGGGGGGTGCGGAAATCCACAAAGGTACTGCTTTGCACCACCTCCACCACCACCTCCCTATCCTGTCTAGATCACTGCTGTTGCTCCACACTCTGTCCTTGATCCTCTGCAGACTAAACAGAGCAATTAGGGTAACCCTTTTAAAATGGAAGTTCAATCGTGGTACTTAGTAACTTTCCATTTTACTACACTGGACAAATTAATGTCTGTGCCTCAGTTACTTCATCTGTAAAAAGAGAATAATACCTCCCTCAGAGGATTGTGGGATTCGATAAGGGGAAACATGAAATGCATACTCAGCACCAACCTGATGCAGAGAAAGTCAAATTTAGCTGTTGTTACTGTTGTGCACCCTCTAAATCAGAAGCCTGCTTTTGTTTCCTTGTTTTGCAGAGCTTGAGGTGGGAGGGTTCTCTAGGAACGTTTAGATTCTGAGTACCTAGCTCATTTCTGTCTAGTAAAATCCTCAGTTCATTAGTACCAGAGGATAGGACGTCCAGAAACACTATTCCTTTAGCCAGAGGAAATTCCATTTCTAACTTCACTGTTTTTATAAGTGATTCTGTACTTGGTTTCCTGCACAAAATAGAAATTGCTTGGTCAGTAGAAAGTTCCTAACTTCTGTCAGTACCATAGTTCCTAACTTTTGAAGCATTTTTTTTCCCTAAAGGATAATGAGAAGAGACAGCTTCCCACTTATTTGTTGATTGAGCCTTTTGTTTGATGTCTTATCCTGATCCCTTTTTGTTTTTTTAATTAAATTTGTGATATCACATATTCAGAGTTTGGATGTTTTTTTTTCCCCCTTCATAGAAGCCTTACCTCTCTGAGACTATTGATTCCTGGAAGACACTTATAATATTTAGTGTTCCCACTCATATTTTCTGTTATGTCTTGCTGGTTTTTACAACAAACCTAAAAGAGAAGGAAGAATTTAACGATAAGAGTTTTCTAATAGTAATAAGATGCAGAGAGCATAGTCTAAAGGGAGAGTGCTGAGCTGGGGCCCTCTGAGCCGCATTCTGCCACCGACTAGCCATTTGACGCTGTGGGCTTGTGTTGCACCTTCTACTTGAATTCTAGTAGAAGAGGCTGAGAGAGAGGAGACTCGGTTCCTGAGAGGAGGTGAGGAATATAAGAAAAGTCGGTTAGGGACCAAACCCGCTAACAGTGGAAGGGGTGCTGGGTCAAACATACTGGTTCTGGTTCATAAAGGAGCCAGGGTGCAGGACCCTAGGCCTGAGCAGCTTATGCCCAGGGCTTAGAGAGTGGGGCTTTGGATCAGTTCCCTGAATAGAGGGAGAAGGAAACACTTGAGAATCTGGTAAAAAGCAAAAACAAAAAGCTTATTCTGATGGCTTGAGCCCCTGTTTTGATATAGTGTCTGCTTGCCCCACAGATAGTAGACAGAAGCACCGTGGAAGTCAGTGTTAGCATGATATAGACACTTCTATGTCAGAAAGCTGGAGCAGTAATACAATGTTATATGTCAGTTGTATCTCAGTAAAACTAGGGGGAAATGAAGGAAACTGGAACAATCTCTGGACTCTGAGGCTGGGGTAAAGCAAAGAGGATTCTTACATGCAGATTCTTTGGAGAGCAGTTAGACCAGCTCTCCAGTGACCTGGGACTGTTTGAAGATATGAAAGAGATCTCAAAAGGGGGCAGCTTTTGAGACCCTCCTAGCAGCTGCACTGTTATTATCTTGCACCCCCACCTGTTTCCAGTGTGATGCATTGCTAAAGAAATATCAAGTCTCTTCTCTGTGCTTTAATTTAGGCTTCCTAGGACTATAGCAGAGACCCTGAAGAATAGACTAGGTTTTAGAAATTGCAGAGAAAGAGACAGGAAGAAAATACATTCTCTGAGTCTCGGAAGGAATACTGCTGCTTTTAGAAATGAAAGTCATCTTATACCCCAGTGAAATCCTTTAAGTTAGTAGGCTTTAGTATTCACCATTAAGAAGATTGTTCTGTGCTCCGAGGGGCTACTCACTGACTCTTCTCAGTAACAATCCATAGCTTCTTTCTGTAGTTTCTCAACAGTTATCAAAGCTGTTGCTGGTGGAATCCTTCTTCACTTGATTACCATGAATAGTTCCCAGTTTTTTGCTGTTGTTGACAGTGTTGAAAGAGGCATCTTTGTACTTAAATAGTGTGTGTGTGAAAGAGCAATCCTAGTAAATTCTTAAGCTACTGGCTTAATTTGTTCAGTTTTTTTTTAATTGAAGTATAGCATACATACAGAAAAGTATACAAACCACAGGTCAGTTAATATTCACAAAATGCACACATGTTTATAATCACCACCCATATCAAGACAGAAAATCACCAGTACCCTACTAGCTAATCTCATCCTTCTTCCCAAGCCCTGCCCTGCCACTGCACTCCTCCCCACAGTAAACACTATGGTATATCATTATATATATAAACATTTATTTATTCATTCTAACTGCACTGCTCTGCAGGGCCACCTTTGTCATAAACCAGTTATCTGTAAATGAGGGTCTGTTTCTGGACTCTTCATTCTGTTTCATTAATATATTTGTCTGTCTTTGTGCCAAAACCTTACCATCTTGATTATAGCTGTATCTTTTGTATGTATATGTTTTTTGTATGTTTTGTTGTTGTTCAGTTGCTAAGTTGTGTCTAACTCTTTGCAACCCCATGGACTGCAGCACACCAGGCTTCCCTGTCCTCCACTATCTCCTGGAGTTTGCTCAAGTTTATGTCTGTTGAGTTGGTGATGCTATCTAACCTTCTCATCTCTGCCTCCCTCTTCTTTTGCCTTCAGTCTCTCCCAGCATCAGGGTCTTTTCCAGTGAGTCAACTCTTTGCATCAGGTGGCCAGTGTATTGGAGCTTCAGTTTCAGCAATAGTCCTTCCACTGAATATTCAGAGTTGATTTCCTTTAGGATTGACTGGTTTGATCTCCTTGCAGTCCAAGGGACTCTCAAGAGTCTTCTTCAGTACCACAATTCAAAAACATCAATTCTTTAGCACTCAGCCTTTTTATGGTACAACTCTCACATCCCTGCATGACTACTAGAAAAACCATAGTTTTGACTATGTCTTTGCTTTTTAATATGCTGTCTGGTTTGTCATAGCTTTCCTTCCAAGAAGCAAATGTCCTCTAATTTCATGGCTGCAGTCACCATCTGCAGTGATTTTGGAGCCCAAGAAAAGAAAAAATTTTACTGCTTCTGCTTTTTCTACTTTCCCTGCTTCTTTTGTATGTTTAATGTAACTTAATTATAGCTGAATAATAATGTCTTAATATATTTTAGAATAAGTCCTTTCACCTTGTTCTTTTTAAGATTACCTTGATAATTTTTGGCCCTATGCATTTCCACAAAACTTTTATAATCAGCTTGAAATTACCCCTCCCTCTTCCCCAAAAAAGCATGCTAGAGTTTTTATTGGAAATCCTGTGAGGAGAATGAACAGCTTTATTATATTGAATGTTACAATCCCTGAAAGTGATGTGTCTATCTGGTCTTTGATTTCTCTCAATAATATTTTATGGTTTTCTGTGTAAAGATCCTACACATCTTTTTAAAAACTATTCCCTAATTATTGCTGCTTTTAGAAACATAACTTTACATATTGAAAAGTGCAAGTTTTTAATTATAAGATTTCATGAGGTTAAAAGTATATATCATTTTAAGAACCACCTGACATTCAAATTACTATGGGAATATTGGGTACATTAAGAAAAGTAAAGCTGCAGATTTCAGAAGGAAATCAGGAGGAGCCTGTTCCTAAATTGTGTGAATTCGTTGTTGGATGCTGGAGAGAGATGGCCAAGGGCTTACTTTCTCAGCTATTAATAAAATAATTGGAACTTGGAATATTAGGATGCTTTTCTTTCTTCTTCAGAGACTCTAAGCCTTCTCCCAGGCAGCCCACATTTGGGAGCACCTAGGCAAGAGTAGAGCAGGTGGGGTCAGTGTGAATAGAAATTTCACTCAGTCCTCAACTCGGGGTGCTCTTGAACGGACAGACTTCCTTCCTATTCCAAAACTCACCAAGAATGAAGCAGTGAACCCACCCAGCATCAGGCAATGCAAGCTTCCCAAAGCGATGATGACAGTGCCGCGTTCCTTAAACTTATACTTGGCTTTTATTTTTTTTGTAGGTCTACAAAGGAGAATTTCAGCTACCTGAATTTCTTAAAGAAAAACCTCAGGTACTGTATCTGCTTCCTCCTCTTGGTGTAATAATAAATGGGGTCTTGCATTGAAGTCATCCTCTCAATGAGATAACGATATGCGCTGGGGGTAGAAAGACTGGCTTCTGGTAATTGTTGATTTTAACAATCAGTTAACATAGTCTCAATTTCAGAGGGCTCAGTGTCTTCCAAAGCTAGGGAAATATTTTATTGATAACTAAAATCTGATTGCTTGAGGTCACTCAAAACCGCATAGTATTCCACAAATGAGGACCCTGCCTTGGTGAATCTGCTCCAGGCTTCTGATACCTTACTTGAAATAATAAAGTACAGCCACTCTTTGTTCATACTACATGTACATCCATTGCCTTTTAGTTTTTCTCATTTGGAGCCTAAAAGACTTATGAATACCTTGTACATACAACTACCAAGTTCACCAAGCTGGGAATGGGTGATGTGAGTTTGAAGCTTATAACTTTTACTTTAAAAAAAAATTAATTAAAGCAGATCCAGAGGTCTCCTTGTCGTGTTACACTATCACTTACTTGGATTCCAATATTGTTTCTTGAGCTGAAGAGGAATAGGTGATGTTATGGCCAACAGATGTAGAGTAGCCCAGAGTGTCCCGCAAGAGCACATCTCCTACCATTTCTGTGTAGTCGTAGGAAGAAGTCAGTGACTATTGCCTGAGCCGAGAGAAGACGTCCCTGTCCAGCATGGTGATAATACGTGTCACTTCCAGGTTGCGCTAACAGCAATTAGCTTGTTAATAGGAAATGAGGACCCAGCACTGAATTCAGTCGCTAGAAGTGTTCCAGATGTGGGTTGTTGAGGGGAACCTCACAGACTGTATGAAGTCATGTTGCCTGAAGCAAGACTAGAGTAAACAGGCTTTTCTCTAAGAGTAGCTGTATCTCAACCAATGTTGGAAACTCTGTCTTCTCAGATCCTTTTCTTAAAACAACCATTAATAATTGATACATATTACTTGAGTATTTTAAATTACTTTCATGGTATATGCTTATTAACATATTTAATTTTAATCTGTCCATCCATTCATTTCATTTATTCAACAACTGTCTACTGAATTACTTTTATGTGTGAGAAATTGGAATGTGTCCTCAAGAGTCAGAGGGATAAGAGATCTTCTCAAGGGGACTCCTGGTCTGCCCAAAGATTTTGATCAACTTTTGCAAACAAAGAGGCACAGGGGCCCTGAGCCTTGGCTGGGCAAGATGTACCTGAAACTTGGATGAATTCATGAACAAGTGGTCACTTACAGGCTGTGGCAGCTGGAGCCAGAGAATAATCTAAGAGGCAGTCTTAAAGAAATGTCCAATCCAAAAGCTGTTTTGCATAATAAATCTGAAGGAGTCAAGAAAGGGACTTTGAGACTGAAATTAAAGGGACACCCCTAATTCACAGCATACATAAAAATCCTTTCCAGGTTGATTATAGAACTCAATGTGAAAGGCAAAATAATAAAGTGTTTAGGAGGCAATAGAGAATATCTTTATGACCTTAAGAGGGAAAGATTTCTTAAACATTATAAAGAATACTAATCATTCATTTTAAAATGGATAAATTGGACTACATTAAAATTGAGAATGTTTACTTATTAGAAAGCATCATATAAAAAAGTACACCTTAAGCAGGAGAAAATTTTGAAACAAAAGATTCATCAGTATAGAGAATTTCTATAATAAATATAGGAAAAAATAACAAAAAATAGAGCAAACGGCTTAATATAGTCACTTCAAGGCCCCTGTTCAGGTTAATTTCATTTAATGCATCACATACATACTTAGAAAAGAGCCTATAAAAGGCTTTGATTTAACTCCTAATAAAGAGAAAACTGAAGCCCACAGAACCCTCACGTTTGATCTTTAGTTAGAATTATCACAGAACTCAAGAAAGCACTGTACTTAAGATTACAGTTTTGGGAATTCCCTGGCAGTCCAGTGGTTAGGACTCAACAATTCCACTGCCAGGGACCTGGGTTCAATCCCTGGTCTGGGAACTAAGATTACACAAGCCTTGCAGTGGGGAAAAACAACAATAACAAAATAAGATTATAGTTTTACTATAAAGGAAACAGGTCAAGACAAACCAAATGAAGAAACACATAAGACAAGGTCTGGGAGAGTCTCAGAGAGTCTCTGTGCCCTTCTCCAAGGTATCTAGGTAGTTTTCCCTCACAGCACATCCATGTGTTCACCAACCAGGATGCTCCACTGAACTTCAGCAACCAGAGTTTTTATTGAAGTCTAATTATGTAGGCATGATTGATTGACTCACTGTCATAGAATTGAACTCAATCCCAAAGTCCCCTACCCAGAAGCTGGGCTGGGTCAGGGCCCCAGCCCTCAAATCACAGGTTGGTCTTCCTTGTGATCAGCCCTCATGCTGAGTCATCTTATCTCTTAGCAGACACTCAGGTATAATCTAAGGGGCTCATAAATAACAGACATTCATGTTACCTGGAAAATTCCCAGGATTTAGTCTCCCTACTAGGAACCAGAGACAAAAGCCAGTCGTCTTTACTGTCAGCAGTAGCAGACAGAATTCATTGGGAAGTCTAATCAGAGCCTGCAAGCTACATCTGATATTTCAGCAAGTGCAGTCACCTCTCATGCTGACCGACTGAAAAACATCTTTTGCTTCCTTCCACAGTCTGAGCAAGTGGAGTAGCAGAGCCAGGAACCTCTTACATACATGAGGTGAGGTTGGGGACACTGCTGGCCTGGACTTTTGGGTTTCACTCTCGTAGGAGGCATTGCAGTGGGGTGGGGAGCACAGCTCTGGAGTCAGTTCACCTGGATTGGAATCTTGACTGTGTATGGCAGTGAGCAGATTACTTAACTTCTCTGTGTCTTAGTTTCTTCATCTGTAAAGTGAGGACAATGTAAATAAGAGATTGGTAGAATGAACCGTAATAATGTCTGCCAGAAGCGGACACACAGTAAGCACTCAGTGTTAGTTGTTATTTCCAGTATGAGGAGGGGTGTTAAATGGTAAAATATTTTAGCTGAAAGAAACACCCTCAATCACCTGTTTGCTGATAAGGAAACTGATCCTAGAGAGAGCAGATTATCGGTCAAGGTCACATCACAGGTCGGAAGAACCCAATGGTAATGAGCACTGTCTTCTGACATCCAGCCAGGGATTCTTTCACCACCCATGCTGCTTCCTCTGTGTGTGACGTGTGCCAACAGTTTTGCGCTAATATTTTGGGGGAGTTGCTTGGTTGGTTTTTCAAGTCTGCCCTTGCTGATGTTAATGCATTATGATGTTGTATGTTTGTAAGCCACGTTGTCTTGTAGTTAAGGGCTACAGTGTGGGGCAGGCCTTCTTGACCCCCTTTCTATCTGAGTGATCATCAGGTACATGTCACGGATGCCAGTGGCAAAGCTGGTTCTGAACCTAGACCTCCTGACATGGCTGTTCAGACCTCACACCACTCTCCCAGATTTTAAGATTCCATTTTGGTCTGAATAATGTGGTTATGCTGTAGACCAGGGGTCCCCAACCTCTGGGATCTAATGCCTGATGATCTGAGATGGAGCTGATGCAATAATAATAGAAATGAAGTACCCAATAAATGTAATGCGCTTGAATCATCTAGAAACCATCCCCCCACCCCTGGTCCATTGATAAATTGTCTTCCATGAAACCGGTCCCTTGTTTGCTTGTCGAGGTCCCTGGTGCCAATGGTTGGGGACCATTACAATCATTTGGAACTTGAAAAGCTTTCATTAAAATCTGCCATAGTAAAAAAAACAAAAAAAAAAAAATTAAAAAAAAAAAAAATCTGCCATAGTTGTGTTTGCTATTCTATTTTTTACTTTATATAATAGCCATGTATTGACTGTACCATACCAGGCATGAAGTACCAAGCATCACATATATATAGTATATAAATAATATATGATAAATGATATATTTAAGCTCTATGAATTATTCATATATATATATTATAGATATATATATATATACACATACACATATATGAATGATTTCATTCAAGTTGCAAACCAGTCTGGCAAGTAGGTGGTATTTTTTCTGTTCTACTGATGAGAAAACTGAGATTGAAAATTCAGTCTGAATAAGAGAGTTTTATGACGTGCTATGTATTAATAGATTACAGATAGAAAAAAGCATACTGATGGAAAAAAGTGAATACTGCTCTACCATGTCAAAATTATTGACGATAGTGAATTAATACTATTCAGAGGTTTTAGGATTTATGATTGTCTTTTGCTAAGGAGCGAATCCTAAATGTAGACTTAAACTCAGTGGGCATGCAGGTATAACAGCAGTTATCAGGCCTTGTATAATTTTGTTTATTCAAAATATTTTCAAAAGTATAGATGAGACCCTTCTCTGGTGGTCCAGTGGCTAAGACTCCATGCTCCCAACACAGGGGGCCCAGGTTCGATCCCTGGTCAGGGAACTAGATCCCGCATGCTGCCACTGAGTTCGAAAGTTCAAATGCTACAACTAAAGATCCCACATGCAACAACTAAGACCCAGTGCAGCCAAAAAAAAAAAAGTACAGATGAATTCCTTCCTGGAGACATTCATACAGGGATGCATTATCGACCAGCTGCTTTACAGGACAGATGACTCCAGCTTTGAGTTGCCACCACAGCAGCGATGCAGCCTCATTTGCTTGTCGAGGCCTGTAGTGGCCCCCGCGCGATGAGAGAACTCAGGAGAAGCTAGGAAGACACCAAGGCACCTCAAGACAAATCATAGTCTTTTGTCTTGTATTTGGGATCCCTTTAGTGTATGAACAGCAGTCACTGTATTTCCTAAAGCTTCCTTTAAAGAACCTCAGTATCCATCTTTTGATATTAAACAGTCAGCATTCGACCCCTGGACATTTGACATTGCTGTCAAGTGCCCCCAGAGTTGCTTCAATTGCAGACCACAGTTGCAGTCATTTGGAAGTGGGCAGGAGCAGCCCTTGGTTTGGCTTCCATCCTTTTGTTTTGCATATCAAAGCTCCTGGCAGGCATCTAAAAGCATCCCAAACTGAGAGAGAGTGCCTCTCCGCTAGCCCTTCTGAAGCAGCTGTTCTCCTAATGGTCCATCCCCCTGCTTGCCTCCCCTGCTCTGCTGGGCTCACAGCTGGAAAGGAAGTGGTGTCGTGCAGGGAAGAACAAAGTGACTACACACCTCTAATGCATTCTGTTTGTCTGCCCTAGGGAAGACTGCTGCCTTTTTGGCCACAGAGAAATTTCTAGGACTGGCTGTCCCCTGCTGAGATCAGTGGAGTGTATGTACCATGCCTACATCTCCTGCTTATTTGCCAGTCTCCTTCCTCTGAGAGGGTGGGATGTCAGCACACGTTGGGACCCTCTTGAGTGACCTGCTTCCCATGTACAGCGCTCTCGATCCTAATTACGTGCACAGCCCTGCGGAGAAGGAACCCAGCGGGGATGTGTGCTTTCTGTTAAAACTGCTCTGGCCTTCACCTTTTCTTACCAGATTCCAAACTTTGTTTTCAAGGGGAGGGTTTTAAAATGGGATCCTGTAAGCAAAATTGGGCAGTTTCATCTTGGACTAGGTTGTCTGTACATGTTCTAATGTTTTGTAGAACACTTGTACCTGTTGAAATGTTTGATGTGGATAATGTTAAATATCTTAATTATTTAAATAATTCATTGTATTGTTTCTGAGAAGTTGAGGAATTACCACATACATTTACAACTTGATGACTTTTGTATTTTATTTTTCAAAATAAAAGCTTTAAATGTGAAGCACTCTGCTAGTTTACATGTTTTCATTGCCGTGATTTTAGAGAAGCAATAAGACATATCAGATGATGATCTAATAAACCAGAGTTTCTTCAGTTGCTGTATTTCAGATATTCTCAGTGGAGTTTTTGCTGTAATTTATTTCAGAGAGACCCACTACCATCCTTTTGTCTCAGAATCCTGTTCTTTGTTTCCTTCTCAATTGTCTGGTCTCCATAAACTCTAATTTCAGAGAGACTTCCCCTGATGCCCTTTCTGCCAACCTCATTCACAATATCATCTTATCACACTTTGAAGTTTTTAATGTTTCTTGACTTCTTAAATTGTCTGTCTCTTACATTAGACGGTAAGATCCTAGAAGGCAGAGATGTGTCTTTTTGTGTCCATTTTTGTACCCCTGACACCTAGCAAAATGTCTGGCACATTGTAAGAACCTAGTAAAATATTTGGTATATGATTAATCTTCCCAGAAGCCTCTAACGTATCAGTTTCAGATGAAGAAACAGAGGCCAGCCTGGTCAAGTCATTTCCACGAGGCCCCTCAGCTAGTGCCATGGACCTAGTTTCAATGAGCCTTACCCTACAATCCTTTCTGCGCCACTCCCCTAGCCCTGTCCCCTTCAACTGAAAATGAGTCCTGCTGCCAGATCAGTCCTTTGTTCAGCACTATGTCTTAAGTCACTCTTTTGTTCAAAAACCTTTGATTCTCTAATGCCTCACACATGACATCTGAACTACTCCGCCTCCACAGTGTGGCTTCGGCACCCCTGGTGAACAGTACACTTCCGCCCTGGGTCCTTGCACTATTTTCTGCTGCTTCTAGATGCCCAGAAACCCAGTCCCTCTCCCGTCTCCCTGGGAAATCCCAGCTCCGTTATGGGCTCAGCTGTCTTAAGTCCGATTACTTGTTACTGCTCTAGTTACTGCTCCAGCCTCCAGAAAGCAATAAACTCAGTTTCAGCATAACGTAATTTGCGTTTTTGTTTTTCCCTTATTTCCTGTCTTAGTCTTATGTTACCAGCATTGTAGGGAGGAGGTCACACACCCTTCCAGAGCCTATCAGAATGGGAGGCAAAGACATTTTTAAACTATAGCCCAGCCTGACTCCAATACTCACCCCTAGGTGAACATAAAGACTTTTTAGTCCCTGTGCCTGCCCACCTCTGGAGACTCCACCTTCATGACTGAGATTGTATTGGAAAAGGAAAAGGGACCATTGCACAAAACAGCTGGCTCAGGAAAGAAGAACCACTGCACAAGTGGCCCAGAGAAGCAGGCGCTGTGGTAACTGCATCCCCGTTGACATTCCTTCCTCCGCAAAGCCTGATTTTCCCGTCTGAGCACATTTCTTTTGAGCTCTGTGAAGCAAAGCATTTCTGTTCCGTGGGACATCTCAGAGCACCTCTAAGAAGATGACTGTTTTATTTGTGAAATGTTAGATTTGATAGAATCAAATGGAACGCCTGTTGAACAAATGAAAGACACCTGGAGTAAAATTTAAAAAGAGGTAACCGGGTGAGGGACCAGGGGAAGATGTGTCACCTGTGAAGGTCAGAGAGCTGCCTGGGGCCAGCAAAGCCATGGCTGCAGCCATCAGGTGAACCTGTGGGGCCAGGGAGAGGCCGGGGTGCTCAGTGTCTGAGGAAGAGCTTGGAGAGAGCAGCATCCATGAAGAGTCATAGGATTTCAAAATGAGAGGAAAAAAATCTTAGTGATCACTAAGGCTCATAATCACTCTAGAAACATTTATCAAGAACTTCTCATGGTCCAAGCCCTGTGCCTGAGTGCACATGTCTAAACTCATTTAATTCTCAAAATCACATCAGAGGTAGGTATTATTTCTACCTGCATTTTTACAGACACTGGGTCAGGAGGCAGTACTAGCTTTCCAGACCAGCTAGTAAGTGATGGAATCAGGATGCAAGTACAGGCAACCTAGCTCTAGAGCCTACACCCTTACCCACCACTCTACCTCTCAATAATCATCTTTTTACTAGAACAGAAACTTGTCATTAGCATTGAGTAACAACTATTTAAATACACCTGTTGTACTTAGTCATTTGCTGGGTATAATTTGTGCCAAGAAGCGCTGCCTTGTAAATTTATGGTCTTGGTGAAAATCAAGAAGAATGTACATAAAACAATTATTTCAGGCTCTATCTAACAAAACCTATAGTATTACCTACTGCAGCCTGGCTGGTAGATGATGGATAAATAATAGTCTAGGCAGGACTCCATTCAGTGTTGCCCCCAAATTTGTCTTCCTAGGGACCTCCAGATCCTGGGGCTGTCTGGGCTTTTCTCTGGCAAGATCTGTATTTTTGGCATTGAGGTCCCTTGCCTGCTTGTTTGTCACTATCCTACAGTCTTCTGTGGGGAACTTAGGTCTTTGCATAAAGCTGAGCTCTCCTTTTGTTCTGAATTGGGCAAAAGAGATAATTTGTATTTATTTTGGGTTTAAGTCCTAATAAAGCACACTATTTGAGGGGTTTTTGCAGAGAGGAGTTCTGATTAGATATAAATGACTTTGATTCTCCCTTTGGAGTTTGCTGATTATTACTGGACATCCGAAATTAAATAATTTTTCTCAATAAAACCACTATTTTTTTATGTCCGGTAGAAATGGCTTTATGGCCTTTCCCTGAGATAGAAAGCTCTAAATGCCCTCTGTTGGTCAAACATGGAATAACTGCTGAATGTACAGAAAAGTTTTTAAGTTGAAATATGGAAATACATCATAGATGTGTGTAAAAGTTTCCCCACAAAGATGTCCACTGCAATGAAGTTTATAGAAACAAAAAAACTGGAAAAGAAAACTAATGAAAGGCAGGTTTAGTTAAATGATTTATGGCACATCCACATAACTATTCAGCTAATATGATACTGTAGAAAATTTTCATAACAAGGAAAAATGTTCATGTTACAGTAAGTGAAAATTTGAAATCACAAAGCTGTTTAGTATGCTCCCACTTCTATTATTTAAAGGAAGGATAGAAAACTAAATGGAGTCACTAAATTGAAAGACAACAGAAAGGACACGTGCCACGATATTAACAGATATCTCTTTGTGGTGAGGTTGTGGGTATTTTTATTATCTTTCTGCTTAACCCTGTTTTCTAAATGCTACAATCAGCATGAATTACTTTCAGTAAAGAAGTGAAAAACAATGAGAGCTTTTTAAAAGAAATAAGAGATCGAATGCCCTAATCTTAGAAAATCTGGGGTCTAGAGTAGTGCTTTGACTTACCCAAGATGAGCCATCTAGATAGATTTAACAGGGACTTTCAATTCACTTATTTTCTGATGTCCCATTATTTAGCCAGTTCTTTTGATGAAAAACCAGTAATATTAATAATCAAGTCTTGGCTATCAGTTGTTCTTCACAAATGAGTAGCTGAGACTTGAATTAGAAATGAAACTGGTATTTCCATACATAACAAGCAGCTCCCTTGTTGCAGTCTATTGAAAGTCAGCCCTTGACACAAGGCTTTATAAAAAAGAAGAAAAATTTTTAAAAAGACATGAAGCTGGGTATTAACTATTAGGGCATTTAGATGGAGCACATTTGAAAAGATCACAATGCACTTAGTTCTGTTTCTCTTGTGTGGGGATTCAGTTCAGTTCAGTCTCTTTTAAGACCCCATGGACTGCAACACGCCAGGCTTCCCTGTCCATCACCAGCTCCTGGAGTTTACTCAAACTCATGTCCATTGCGTCAGTGATGCCTTCCAACCATCTCATCCTCTGTCGTTCCCTTTTCTTCTGCCTTCAATCCTTCCCAGCATCAGGGTCTTTTCAAATGAGTCAGCTCTTCACATCAGGTGGCCAAAGTACTGGAGTTTCAGCTTCAGCATCAGTCCTTCCAATGAATGTTCAGGACTGATCTCCTTCAGGATGGACTGGTTGGATCTCCTTGCAGTCCAAGGGACCCTCAAGGGTCTTCTCCAACACCACAGTTCAAAAGCATCAATTCTTTGGTACTCAGCTTTCTTTATAGTCCAACTCTCACATCCATACATGACCACTGGAAAAACCATAACCTTGACTAGATGGACCTTTGTTGGCAAAGTAATGTCTCTGCTTTTTATATTTTGGTCACAACTTTTCTTCCAAGGAGCAAGCATCTTTTAATTTCATGGCAGCAACCACCATCTGCAGTGATTTTGGAGCCCCTAAAAATAAAGTCTGTCACTGTTTCCACTGTTTCCCCATCTATTTGCCATGAAGTGATGGGTCCAGATGCCATGATCTTAGTTTTCTGAATGTTGAGTTTTGAGCCAACTTCTTCACTCTCCTCTTTCACTTTCATCAAGAGGCTCTTTAGTTCTTTGCTTTCTGCCATAAGGGTGGTGTCATCGGCATATCTGAGGTTATTGATATTTCTCCCGGCAATCTTGATTGCAGCTTGTGCTTCTTCCAGCCCAGCGTTTCGCATGATGTACCCTGCATATAAATTAAATAAGCAGGGTGACAATATACAGCCTTGATGTACTCCTTTCCCTATTTGAAACCAGTCTGTTGTTTCATGTCTAGTTCTAACTGTTGCTTCCTGACCTGTGTATTTCTCAGGAGGCAGGTGAGGTGGTCTGGTATTCCCATCTCTTGAAGAATTTTCCACAGTTTGTTGTGATCCACACAGTCAAAGGCTTCGGCATAGTCAATAAAGCAGAGGTAGATGTTTTTCTGGAACTCCCTTGCTTTTTTGATGATCCAATGGATGTTGGCAATTTGATCTCTGGTTCTTCTGCCTTTTCTGTATCATTCCAATTTTAGTATATGTGCTGCGGAAGCGAGCACCCTCTGCCTTTTCTAAATCCAGCTTGAACATCTGGAAGTTCACGGTTCATGTACTGTTAAAGCCTGACTTGGAGAATTTTGAACCTTACTTTGCTAGTGTGTGAGATGAGTGCAATTGTGCTGTAGTTTGAGCATTCTTTGGCATTTCCTTTCTTTGGGATTGGAATGAAAACTGACTTTTTCCAGTCCTGTGGCCACTGCTGAGTTTTCCAAATTTGCTGGCATATTGAGTGCAACACTTTCACAGCATCATCTTTTAGGATTTGAAATAGGTCAACTGGAATTCCATCACCTCCACTGGCTTTGTTTGTAGTGATGCTTCCTAAGGCCCACTTGACTTTGCATTCCAGGATGTCTGCCTCTAGATGAATGATCACACCATTGTGGTTATCTGGGTCGTGAAGATCTGTTTTGTATAGTTCATCTGTGTTTTGTTGCCACCTCTTCTGAGTATCTTCTGCTTCTGTCAGGTCCATACCGTTTCTGTCCTTTATTGTGCCCATCTTTGCATGAAATGTTCCCTTGGCATCTTTAATTTTCTTGAAGAGATCTCTAGTCTTTCCCATTCTATTGTTTCCCTCTATTTCTTTGCATTGATCACCGAGGAAGTCTTTCTTATCTCTCCTTGCTATTCTTTGGAACTCTGCATTCAAATGGGTATATTTTTCCTTTTCTCCTTTGCCTTTCACTTCTCTTCTTTTCTCAGCTATTTGTAAGGCCACCTCAGACAGCCATTTTGCTTTTTTGCATTTCTTTTTCTTGGGGATGATCTTGATCCCTGTCTCCTGTACAATGTCATGAACCTCCATTCATAGTTCTTCAGGCATTCTATCAAATCTAATCTCTTGAATCTGTTTGTCATTTCCACTGTATAATCATAAGGAATTTGATTCAGGTCATACCTGAATGGTCTAGTGGTTTTCCCTACTTTCTTCAATTTAAGTCTGAATTTGGCAATAAGGAGTTCATGCAGTAGATATAATGGTCATCTGAGTTAAATTCACCCATTCCAGTCCATTTTAGTTCGCTGATTCCTAAAATGTTGACATTCACTCTTGCCATCTCCTGCTTGACCACTTCCAATTTGCTTTGATTCATGGACTTAACATTCCAGGTTCCTATGCAATATTGCTCTTTACTGCATCGGACTTTGCTTCCATCACCAGTCACATCCACAACTGGGTGTTGTTTTTGCTTTGGCTGTGTCTCTTCATTCTTTCTGGAGTTATTTCTCCACTGATCTCCAGTAGCATATTACTCACTCCAGTATTCTTGCCTGGAAAATCCCATGGACAGAGAAGCCTGGCAGGTTACAGTCCATGGGGTCACACAGAATTGGACACAACTGAGTGACTTCACTTCACTTCACTTCACCGACCTGGGGAGTTCATCTTTCAGTGTCCTATCTTTTTGCCTTTTTATACTGTTCATGGGGTTCCCAAGGCAAGAATACTGAAGTGGTTTGCTGGTCCCTTCCCCAGGGGACCCTGTTTTGTCCTGGACAGCTGCAGGCTGTGCCGTGTGAGCCTCTAGGCGTCCTGGGTGCAGAGCTGGAGAAATAACCACAGATGCTTCTGTGAACCTACTAGGCCCTCTATGAAACAGACGTGGTCACAACTCCATTTGTCACCAGGACTCCGTAATGGTTGTGGCATTCAGGATCTTTAGTGGGACCTAGTTTCCTGACCAGGGATTGAACCTAGGCCCCCTGCATTGGGAAAGTTCTCGATTGCTTTCTCCCAAGACGGTAGGCACTGGAGGGGCGGCTGCATGGTGCTGGAGCAGCTGTGAGGAGATACCCCACATCCAACGGCAGAGAAGCCCCAGCAAGATGGTAGGAGGGGTGAATTCACGTTTAGATTCAAACCCCATTCCCGCCAGAGATGCTCAGAGGGCTCAAACAAACCTTGTGTGCACCAGGACCCAGAAACCCCACAGAGACTGAGACAGAACTGTGTTTGAGTGTCTCCTGTGGAGATATGGGTCAGCAGTGGACTGTCGCAGGGGCAGGGGCCCTGGGTGCAGCAGACTTGGGTATGGCATAAGCCCTCTTGGAGGAGGTCGCCTTTAACCCCACCATAGAGCCACCAGAACTTACACAGGACTGGGGAAACAGACTCTTGGAGGGCACAAACAGAACCTTGTGCACACCAGGACCCAGGAGAAAGGAGCAGTGACCCCACAAGAGACTGACCCAGACTTGCCCGTGAGGGTCCGGGAGTCTCTGGCGGAGGCGTGGATCGGTGGTGGCCTGCTGCAGCATTGGGGGCACTGAGAATAGCAGTACATGCGTGGGATCTTTTGAAGGAGGTCGCCATTATCTTCATCACCTCCACCATAGTTTGAAGATGAAATGAAGTCGCTCAGTCGTGTCCGACTCTTTGTAACTGCATGGACTGTAGCCTACCAGGCTCCTCAGTCCAAGGAATTTTCCAGGCAAGAGTGCTAGAGTGGGCTGCCATTTCCTTCTCCAGAGGATCTTCCCGACCCAGGGATTGAACCCTGGTCTCCCACATTGCAGGCAGACGCTTTACTGTCTGCTCCACCCATCAATAGAAAATTGGATTAAAGATTTACTGAGCATGGCCCCGCCCATCAGAACAAGACCCAGTTTCCCCCTCAGTCAGTCTCTCCCATCAGGAAGCTTCCATAAGCCTCTTATCCTTCTCCATCAGAGACCAGACAGACTGAAAACCTCAATCACAGAAAACTAACCAATCTGATCACATGGACCACAGCCTTGTCTAACTCAGTGAAACTATGAGCCATGGTGTATAGGGCCACCCAAGATGGATGGGTCATGGTGGAGAGTTCTGACAAAACGTGGTCCACTGGAGAAGTGTTGGGGTTGGTAAACTACAACCATTGAGCCAAATCTGACCACACCATTTATGTCTTATGACATAATTTACTAGATAATCTATGACATCACTTGCATCTTGTCTATGGCGGCTTTTCCTCAACAGCAACAGAGCTAAAAACAGACAAACTCTATGGCCTGCTAAATTGAAAATATTTACTCTCTGGCCCTTTACAGAAGTTTTCAGACCCCCTACTCTTATAGCTTATTTTAATCCTATATTGCCTCAGGATATTTTAATGTTTCACCAAAGGACTCTTAGCTGACAGTTCCAAACAAATTTCAGAACAAATATCAGTGCTAGGAAGCCCCCCAATGGCAAATTGTTTTTTTTTCCGATACTCTTTTACTGCCTCAGAGAAGCAGGCCACTCCTAACCTCAAATCTAGGGCAGTTTCTAAGCGGCGGGGGTCCCTGCAGGGGAGAAAGGCTGTGGAATGAAGGAGCCATCCCAAGAGATAGGGACACTAGCAGACAAGGTGCATTTTATCAGGGCGCAGGGGATTATATTTTCTGATAAATTTTTTCCACTTGATGGAATCATATTGCATAAAAGATTTTTAAACTGTGAAGTGCTTAAACCTGAACTGATAGACTAGTGAAAACGCCAGTCAAGAGGATGGGAGGGAGAACTGGGGATGTGGCTCCAAGTACCTCACCCAGCCACCAGTGAGATTTGACAGTAACGCTTCCAGAGGTGACTGAACAAGAGTTCACTTAGAGAAATAAAGGGGCAAGAGAGTGATCGGCAGCAGTTGGTAGGACAGCTACCAACTCAAACCAAATTGCGTGCATGCTAAGTCGCTTCAGTTGTGTCTGACTTTATGACCCCATGGACTGTAATCCGTCAGGCTCTTCTGTCCATGGGATTCTCTAGTAGGGAGTACTGGAGTGGGTTGCTATGCCGTCCTCCAGGGGATCTTCCTGACCCAGGGATTGAACCTTATGCATCTCTTATGTCTTCTGCATTGACAGGCAGGTTCTTTACCACTAGCACCACCTGGGAAGCCCTCAAACCAAATTAATAAAACACTATTTTCAGGGGACTCCCCTGGTGGTCCAGCGGCTAAGACTCTGCACTCCTAATGCAGAGGGTCCAGGGTCAATCCCTGGTCGGGGGACTAGATCCCACATGCTTGCAACTAAGACCTGGCACAGCCAAGTAAATAAATAATTTAAAGAAGAATAATAAAAGACTATTTTCATAGGATTCTGGATGTGATTGTTATCATTATTTTAATTTTTACTTTTTGTCTGCACCATGTGGCATGTGGGATCTTAGTTCCCCAGCCAGGGATTGAACTGGCACCCTCTGCAGTGGAAGTCTTAACTGCTGGACTGCCGCAAAGTCCCAAGTTTGTTTGTTTCTTTGTTTTCCATTAACTTTTATTGGCATATAGCTGATTTACAGGGTTGTGTTAATCTCTACTGTTGGATGTGAGTTATTTTTGCATCTGTATTTTATGTTGTTTTTTTTATAATTAATTAATGGAAATATAAAACATTTATAGAAACTGACATACAAAGAGCTTGGGATGAGAACACTTTGGGGCCCATGTCATCTTGCACAGTGAAAATATGGTTACCAGTTACCATGGTTACCAACGTGCACTTCAAACCAAAGAGCCCTCCCCACTGAATGTTCTGCCCTGGATAATATCCCTAGGACCTTTCACAACTTGAGGGGAGCCCCTTCTCACCAACCCAGCATGATGCCATCCTGAAATTCCCTATCTCTATGATATCAATAACAATCCATGCCTTTATATACTAATAATACCAATAAAATACTGGAGAAAAAAAATCTATGGAGAGAAGTAATTATTTGAACATGATTACAGGACAAATTTCTTTCAAGTATTCATCTGTTGAGTTCCTACTCTATGTCAGGCATTGTTCTGGACCACGGAGGCTGATTACAGAGATGAATAAGACAGCAAAATGGATGCCCTCACCCTAGTTCTGAAAGTCCAGGAAGGTAAAGACCAACAGGGGACCTCTGCTGCACCACAGCAAAAAAAGAAAAGTTTTAACACTTCCACGTCCGAGATGGTCTGCTGAAAGAGCAAGAAGCAGGCCTCCAACTCAGGGTCCACTTTCCCCCTCCAAATCTCAACTGCTGGGATCTGCTTGGTGAAACTTAAGCCACCTGTAGAACCCAGGATTCAAGATACTATGGAAAAGTAGCTTTTAGATTTCAAGGTTCTGGCATTCAGTGAGGCATACTTGTGGGGGGTGGATGGGATTCAGAAAAGAAATGGGAGAGCCAATCTGAACATCAGCCACATGTATCAAGTGGACAGTGGGTAAGGCTAGGGAACAGCAGTGGTTAATGAATGGGGGTGCCTCAGAGGCTGAGGGAGAGCTGAGCTGAGTTCTGAGCAAGTGCGTCCTTAGCCAAGCTTTTGTGCCTTGGGACTTGGGAAGCTGCTGGCAAACAGCCTCCTCCTCAAAGCTGGGAGAGAAAGGAAAGGCCAGTCCTTCAACTGGAAGGAAAAGAAGATGGATACTTTTGTTCCCATTTTTATTTCCTTTATTGTTCTTATTCGCTGAATTAGAATCAGGAGAGAAAATTCAGTAGTTGGATCAGTACTTTGGAAATCTGTTGCCATTCAAAAGGTCTTTTCTTCAATGAGGCATGGAGGATAGAATCCAATTGACAAACTGCAGGGTCTCATGCCTGTAGGACTATCTGTTTGAGTGACTCCTGGAGGAAAAATAATCCCAGCACTATAAGTGCCTGTGTTCTGAAAGCAGAACCCACCCCTGCACGCCATGCCCCCTCCAAGGCTCACTGACCCTTTCCTCCAGACCTCATGCGGACTGGCCTGGAAATCATTTCACTGCAGGCTGGGGGTAGCCGCTGCCAGCAAAGTGCCCTGCTTTCCCAGAAAACCTGCTCCAACCCCTGCCTACTTGCTCAGCAAGTCCTCATTCCAGGCAGCTGATCTTGGATGTCCCCCCACTGGGTAAACAGAACCAACTGGGAAACTATATTCTGGAAGGAAATATATTCCTCAAGTGAAAAGGAAGATGAAAACTCAAACACATTCAGTAATGTAACCATGATGGCACATGGATTTTCCTACATCCTGAGCCTCTGGGGCTCCCTTCCTATTCTTCTTATACAGCCTTGCTTTAAGGTGTAGGAATAAATGTCACCCTGATAGCCCTTAGCTCTCTGGTTTTCTCCATGGATTCCTAGGGGAGGAGAGGCCATCTGGCAGAGGGGATAAAATGAAGCAAGCTGGTCCAGGTAACTCCATGTTGCGTTACCTACTGAACCAACCCAGGATCTACTCAGACTTCTTGTTACATAAGATAATAAGCTTCTCCTATTATTTAAGCTAGCGATCCCCAACCTCTGGGGTCTAATGTCTGATGATCTGAGGTGAAGCTGATGCAGTAATAATAGAAATAAAGTGCACAATAAATGCAATGTGCTTGAATCATCCAGAAACCATGCCATCCACGGAAAAACTGTCTTCCACAAAACTGGTCCCTTGTGCAAAAAAGGACCACTGATTTAAGCAACCTTTGGTTGCAATTTCTCTTACGGCTGAAACTTCCTAAGGATGGAAAGAGGAAATTTTGTTATAGATATTGTTCAGAAGGGCTGGAGCAGGTAGTGAGAGCTAAGAGATGGCCTCAAGCGGCCTTCATCAGGGCCGTGCTACTCAAAATATGGTTCAGGGACTTGCAACATCAGAATTACCTGGGCATTTGTTAGGAATGCAAATTTAAGGGCTCCACCCCACATGCACCAAATCAGCCTCTGGAGGCGAGGCTGGGAATCTGTATTTTACCTCTCCAGTAATTCTGATGCAACCATATTTGGAGAAGGGCTTCTCTAGTGGCTCAGGTGATAAAGAATCTGCGTGCAATGTGGGAGACCCGCGTTCCATCCCAGGAAGGGGAAGATCCCATGAAGAAAGGAATGGCAACCCACTCCACTATTCTTGCCTGGAAAATCCTACCAAGAGAGAAGTCTGGCAGGCTACAATCCATGGAGTCACAAAGAATTGGACACGACTGAGCAACGGGGCTGGGAATCTGTTTTTTAAGAAATTCTCCCTCCAGTAATTTTGATGCAACTGTATTTAGAGAAAACACTGACCTAGGAGGCTGCTACAACTGGGACTGTGATCGGTCCCACAGAGGAAGTGTTGGGCCTCTTGCTCAAGGCTGACCTCCCTGAAGCTGTTCTAATCCTCTAGGCCTCAGTTTCCTTCTCTGACACAACAATGTCAGATTCAAATGAAGAGCCGGATGTAAAAATGGTTTGAAAGAGCTAAAATCTTGATCCCCTAGGAGAGTCCCTGAGCTGACTCTGTCATACCAGGGGACACGGCATCCAAGGCTGCAGACAGACGTGTTGGCCCAGGCTGGACTCCGCCTCGGCAGCCTGTGAGCTTATTTGGACAGGGCGTGTCTCCATCTGTGTCTCCAGGTGTCCAGAGGAAGACCTGACGCGTAGAGGGTGGAGAGTTACAGCCATTCTTTTTTTTTTTTTTTACAGTCATTCTTAATTGAACTCAATTGCCCCTGTTTTGAATTTTCTTTTTCGGATTGCTGCTTGAGTCAGCCGGGAAAGACTGGAAACCCAGGTTCTGTCTCTGCAGTTAGAAGCGGGCCAGCCCCTGTCGCAGTGCTGCCCTTCCTCTCCTACAACCTCAGTGACCTCAGCCGTCCTCCCTCAGGAAAGGATGCTCAGGTTCTCCATTGAGGTGACCCGGTCCTCCCGGATTCGGATTGCCCCGGCTTTCGACGCCCAAGGATGCACAGGACCCGTTGCCCTGGAAACGTACGAACGATTAAGTCGTAAGCCCTCTCTCTCCTCAAGTTTCTAGGTGTCGACTGAGATGCGGAGCCACCCTCCACGCCAAGAAGAAGCCCGGCTTAGAGGTGGTGGCCGCGCGCGCGCCCGTTGCGCCGAGAGAGTGTTAGCGGGAGGAGAGGGCGAGCCCGCTGACCAGACGGCCAATCAGAGCAGGGTAGGCCAGCGGTCTGGCCCCTGATGGCTAGTCAGGCGCGGGCTGAAAGCTCTGTCTGCCCTGAGATTGGTCGAGCTTCCTGCCAATCGGGGGCGGAAGCTAGCGGGGGTTCGGCCAATAGCGTGAGGCAGCTGGGTCAGGCCAGTGGCCCTGTGGTCCCCACAGTGGTCGGCGAGCCGGTTGGCGCTGAGGGAGTGGCTGCCCTCCAGCCTGTGCGCGCTGCGCTCTCGGCCCCTCCGGCCCCGCCTGTCGGCCGCGCCGCGTCATGCAAGGAGCTGCTGGGTGCTAGTGCCCGGGCCGCCGCCCTCCCGCCCGCCCGAAGCCGCGCCCACTGCCCAGAGCCAGAGGGATGGTGGTAGTCACGGGGCGGGAGCCAGACAGCCGTCGCCCGGACGGTGCCATGTCCAGCTCCGACGCCGAAGACGACTTTCTGGAGCCGGCCACCCCGACGGCCACGCAGGCGGGGCACGCACTGCCTCTGCTGCCGCAGGAGGTACCTGGATCCGGGGAGGGGTTGGGGGCGCGGGAAGGGGTGCAGAATGAGGAGCCAGTGTCCGGCAGAGCTGACCTTGGGATGTGAGCAGCGCGGAGGTGGAGGGTGGGGGTCGGGCCGAGGGCAGCACCAGTCCTCTCTGCTCCCCTACCCACCCTGCTCCCACCACCCACCGATCCCCCTTACCCCTTGTCAAAAGCACCAGGTGTGTCTTCCCCGTCCCAGGAGGCACCTGGCCCTCCCATCCCCCTCCTTCCAGGATTCACTGCCTCCTGGGTTGGTACTCCCATCCCTTTGTCCCACCCTTATCTACTGGAGGAGGGCGGGTAGGCCATGGGAAGGGGCCCTTGGAGCCCCCAAGAGATGGTAGTGTTTTCTAGAAAATCCAAGAAGATGCCTGGGTAGTTGTGCAGACCCAGTCTCCAGCTGCCCAGAGAGTGTGGGTCAGGGGCAGCGTGCAGATGTAAAGCAGGCCGGTTCATAGATGTAGCCTTACCCACCGGACGGCTCCACGGCTCTGCCTCCTAGATGCTGTGCTGTGATGCACAGTGGCTTCCACTGGTCTTACTGAATGCATGTGACACTATCATGTGAACACCTGAAATGACCCTCTGGAGGAAAGAAGGAGGGGCCCGGCTGGACACTGAAGACAGAGGCTAGGAGATAGTGGCTAAGGTAGTGGCAGACGTGGAGGCATGTGACAGGTGGCATTCTAGATGAAGGGACTCAACCCCAGAAGGGCAAGGCCTGGGTGAGGCTGTTAGGAAGTTGTAGTGTCCTCTTGGGGTTAGGAGGCTGTGCTCTGAACATCATGGGGCACTTGTGAAATGGGCAAAACTCCAGGAGGACTTTTGTAATTGAAGAAAGAAAAGAAAAGAGCCCTCGGAGACACAGGGTGCCCTTTTTTTTTTTTCTTTTTTTTGTGCACTGTCACTGGGAAACAGTCTGTTTTGAGAGAAAAAGCATAGGACCTGGAGACTATAGGCCAGCACTCTAGTGCCTGCTCTTTCACAGATTACATGGCTCCATGTGAGTAATGTAAAATGTTACATGGCTTCATGTGAGTAATGTAAAATATTACATGGCTTCATGTGAGTAATGTAAAGTATTATTATCTGCAAATAATATTTGAGTCCTTGGTGTGCACATAGAATAGTTTTAGAGGAGCTAGCTGTTGAATAAGCAGAAGGCATTTCCTATGTCCTCTGGGTGCAGACGAGTAACATCACCTACATTCACAGAATGTAAATGCCTGTCTGTCTGATTCATCCATTCATTCGATGCTTATTTGGGGTTTTACTATGAGCCAGGCACACTGCACAAGACCCTGGACCACTTTGATGTAGTGTGTTTGTTCCTACTTTGATTTCACAAAAGGATTATGAATGTTGGGAGAAAGGACGGTCTAGATAAATACACACAGACTTTCACAGAGCCAGAGCGATGTCGTAATATTGAAAAGTATGCAGTGGGATACAATTTTAGTTAATCTGGAGGAGGTTTGTGGGAAAATTAGAGAGAATTGGCCTGGTTTCTTTCAAAGCCACAAGCAGTGAAGAGATTAGGAGCTGGGGGGGGGGGGTCGGAGAAGACCCTGAGCATATTAGGGAGAACCTGGAGCTTCTCAGGGCAAATGTTGGTACCCTCATTCCCTGCCCTTGACTTCAGAACTGTAACTGGACTGAGGACTAATCTCACTGCACAGATTAAGGAGGGAAGCAGAGAGGTACAGGGGGTGAGGAGTGGATGCCTGGTGTTATTCAACAAGCCTCTGTGAGCCCTGCTCTGGGTGGCCTCAGAATAGGTGAACAAGATGCTGTCCCTGCCCTCGGAAAACTTGGGCAGTAATAAATAACCACCAACAGTACAAAGCACCTATTGTGTAAGGCACTATTATAGAGAATGTGGGTATAGTGAAGGCACAATGGTGGGAGTGTTTAGTTAAACCTATCTTGGGGCAGGCAAGGGACGACAGAGTAGAGTCGCTCACGCAGGACTTCCCTGGTGATTCAGTGGTTAAGACTCAGTGCTCCTAATGCACGGGTCAGGGAACTAGACCCGCATGCTGCGACTAAGACGCCCGTGCAGCCAAATAAATAAATATTTGAAAGAAAGTAAAAGAAAAAAAATTTCTCACAAAGCAGGAGATCTTGAATAGAAGCTCTTAAATAAGTGGATGTTGCTAACCCATAGGTGCCTTAGTGTGGATTAGCAGAAGGGCGCACAGCTGGGCTAGCGGAGCCTGCTCACCCAGGTGCGCTTGCGCAGTGAACAGCACGCACTGCCGTATGGGGCAGTTGCATTTGCTGAATGGACAGGAGTGGCAGGAGCCCTGGGGACATGAGCAAAGGCACAAAGATGGGAAGTTCAGAAAGCAGAAGGAGGACGGCGAAGGCTTTGAACTCTGGAGCAGAGGTAGGAGGACTGCAGGGAAGAGACCTGATTTAAGAGCTGTGGAAGGAGGAGGGGGAGGACTTGGTAACTGATGAGTCGGGTGGAGGGATGGGGAGAGAAGCGGTCAGAAGGATGCCCAGGTTTCGGGCAGCCCGGGCTCGCCTCCCCAGCTGCCAGACTGAAAGCGCCGGTGATTCCTCCCCAGTTCCCTGAGGTCGTCCCTCTTAACATCGGAGGGGCTCACTTCACCACACGCCTGTCCACCCTGCGGCGCTACGAGGACACCATGCTGGCGGCTATGTTCAGCGGGCGACACTACATCCCCACCGACGCCGAGGGCCGCTACTTCATCGACCGCGACGGCACACACTTCGGGTACGTCCTTCCCTCTGCCGTCACCTGCGTCGTCCTGGTGAGTGAGTGGCCTGGGCTGGGGCCCAGGACCGTGATACCTTCCCTAACACCCGCAAGCGGAGATAACCTGCTGGTGGGATTTAATACATGTGCACTCTGAACTGGATCGGACCTCTTAGTTTCTTTCCCAGAGGAGGCAAGGACAGCCCCAGACATCCCAGGTAACACATGTTGGGTAGGTGTGATGAAACCGCTTCTCTGCTATGCAAAGACTGGAAAGTGGAATTCCACCAGTGTCAGCATCACCGTTAGGGAGGAACATGGCGTGTGGCAGTGGTTCCCAGACTTCTTTCAATAGTTTCAAGCAAACAGGGAGTTAGTTCCCTCGTGGTTTAGTGGTTAGGACTCCATGCTCTCCCTGGCAAGGGCCTGGATTCAGTCCCTGGTTGGGGAACTAAAGATCCCACAGCACAGTGCAGCAATAAATGAATAAATAAAAATAAAATAGGTAAGGGAAGGACCAACATAGGGTTGCCATCCTACAGTATTGCCAAGTCTTTAAAAAAAAAAAAAAAATAGCTTCAGTTGTTACTGTCATTTTAACAGTAAGCCATGGGAAGATATAATCTCAAAAAAAAAGTCTTTCCCAGAAATAACTTCTGACAACTTTACATACAAGTTAAACACTGTGTTTCCGTTTCCTTGTTTGTGAAATGAGAAATAATTATAGCTGCTTTGCAGGCCTGTCATGTGGATTAAATAGAATCTTGGTGTGACCTCTGGCCAGGTCCTTTGAGTATATGGCTGAAGCTCTTTGCCCCATCCATCTAACTTTGGAGATGACTGGAGAGCTAGCATGGTCCTTGACCTTGAACAAAAGAAAACCCTCCAACTGCTACATCTCTGTGCCGGCCTCCAAGTAGGCTTGCCCACACCGGGAGGAGGGTCATTTTTCATCCTCAGAAAGGAGCCTCTGGTCAAATAATTTGCTTTGAAGCATCTGGGTTTCCCCATTGGGCTGTCAGCTGCCTCCAATGCTGAGAAAACAAAGTGTCACATCTCTCTGCAGAGCTATAAAAAGATTTTTGTTTGCAGGCTGTTTGGGGGAGGAAAGTGCTGGCCCCAGCTGGCATCTCCCACAGCACTCCTCGCTGGGCCTGGCCCCGGGGTTATGTTTTTCAGAGCTCACTGAGGTTTGCCCTCAAGCCTAAAGGACTAATTTTGGAAGGGGTGATGGGGAGGGGGCACTAGGTGTGGCCCTGGGCTGCTGTGCCCATGCTCAGCATGGGCCACAGCTGGAGAGTGGCAGGACCAGGCGAGGGTGTGGCGGAAAACAGGATACTGTGGCATTCATGCTCAGGCTGCTGGACTCCAGTGGCCTGTGATTCACCAGCAGCATGTGAAGTTGTGGAAGGAGTTTAGGGCTTTTTTCCGTGGGTGAGCACACGTGCCAGAACCCACTGAGGAGGCTTCCTGGGCCTCCCCCTGGGCTGGTTTCCGGCTGGGCTCATTACATAGCACTTTGGACTAAAGTCTGGACCATTGTGGGCATGAGCTTGGAGTCACCTGTGCCTGCATCTGGGCCTCCAGCTAGCCATGGCTCCTTTAGTAAGAGTGTTCCTTAAGCTCTCTGAGCCCCAGTTTTTCCTCATTTATAAAATGGACGCAAGAGCACTTACCCCATGTGATTGAAGGGATTATATGTGATAACACCTGAATAGTGGCTGACACAGATTATTACTTACTGAGTGCTGGCTGGTGTTGCATCATGGTCATAGACTAAACTGTGGAGGTAACAGCTTGATGTTGGGGTTTACTCAGACACCCTCACAGAAGAGCCCTTCCACACCTACCCGTGACAGGTCCAATTACTCTTAGCACTGCAGAATCTAAAGAGAGAACTGAAAGAGCTGAATTTTTATTTTAAGAAAATACAGCATGTCATTTTTATTCACTCCTGAAACCAGTTTGTTCAGGTGTCAGGGCTAGGTAGTCATCTTCTCCATATAGCGTAATGCTGATGGCCGGGATGGGTTGGGGGTGCAGAACTCGTCCACGTGGCTAGTGGGAATGAAATGCTACAACCACTTTGTCAAACAGGCATTTATAACCAAAAAGTTCTCCTGCTGACATTTACTTAAGAGGGATTGGTCCCCAAGTCCACAAAAAGTTTACAGGGAATATTTATCACAGCTTTACTCTTAAGAGACCCCAAACCGGAAACAACTCAAATGTCCATCAGCAGGAGAATGGGTAAATAGTTTATGGCACACCCATATAATGGTGTGATACTTAGCAATAAAAGAAAAACAACAAAGGAAGGGAAATTCTGCTGCATACAACGCAGGAAATCAATCTAAAAAACACTAGGTTGAAGGGAAGGAGCCAGGCACAAAAGAGGACTACTGTATGATTCCACTTACATGAATTTCAAGAAGAGGCAAAAGTACTCTTTGTTGATAGAAGTTAGACCGTTTGCCTCTCTAGTGATTGGCTGGGAAGAGGCCCAAGGAAACTTTTAGGAGATGGGAATGTTCTGTATCTTGATGTAGGTGGTGGTTGTTATGGGTATATTCATAGGTAATATTAACTATACCTCAATTAAAATATATAAAGAGGTTAAATATCATATCTTTTCATTTTTCCTATGTGTACTTAATAATTATATTAATAATGGTACTGATAACAACCAGGAACACTTATTGAGGGCTTACTCTGTGCCAGATGTCTTTCTTTCTTGGCCACACCATGCAGCCTGCAGGATCTTACTTCCCCAACCAGGAATTGAACCCATGGCCCCTGCATTGGGAGCATGGAGTCTTAACCACTGGAAGTCATTGTGCTGGGTGTTTTCTAAGCACATTTTTTATGTTAACTTATATAATCCCCTCATAACATGATGGGGTAGTTTTCTGACTCTCTCCCCATTTTAGAGAGTAGAAAATCAAGGCACAGAGAGATTAAATTCTCTTACCTGAGGTTACACAGCGGGCCGCCTGGGTCCAGAGCCTGTGCTCTGACCTCTGGGTGGCCCTGTCGGGGTCCATCAGCAGCTCCTCACCTGCCCTCTTTCTTTCCTGCTCAGCGATGTGCTGAACTTCCTGCGCTCGGGGGACCTGCCGCCCCGGGAGCGCGTGCGGGCCGTGTACAAGGAGGCCCAGTACTACGCCATCGGGCCCCTCCTGGAGCAGCTGGAGAACATGCAGCCACTGAAGGGGGAGAAGGTGCGCCAGGCATTCCTGGGGCTCATGCCCTACTACAAAGGTGAGGGGGCCACGACCCGCGCAGTCGGGGTGCGAGGAGGGAGGGTTGCAAGGCATCTGTCAGTGTCAGGGTCTCCCCCAGGAGAGAGGGGGTCACGGCTTCCTACACACCTGTCATACTTGGGATGGGAGAGAGTCCCGCTTCCCTTCCTGCCGTCCTCTCAGTCACGGGGGGGGGGGGAGACTCAGGTGAAATAGGGCCCACCTTGCCTGCAGCGTCATTAAATTGCATTTCAGAAAGAGACCCTCATCCTGTCCCATTGGTTTCCTTTGGCCCTGCAGAACTGCCCGCCATCCCTGGTGAAGTTTGTGCCCCTCGTGGGCCCACACAGTGCCTTCCCCGGGGGTCTGTCTCTTCCCTCCAGGGTCCACCGTCACTGGGGTGGTCTCTCTCTGCTCCCTGCCCCACCTCCCAGCCGCGTCCAGTGATGGGCTCTATGTTCACCCCTCGTAGACCACTTGGAGCGGATCGTGGAGATCGCCCGGCTGCGCGCCGTCCAGCGGAAGGCCCGCTTTGCCAAGCTCAAGGTCTGCGTCTTCAAGGAGGAGATGCCCATCACCCCCTACGAGTGCCCGCTGCTGAACTCGCTGCGCTTCGAGCGGAGCGAGAGTGACGGGCAGCTCTTTGAGCACCACTGTGAAGTGGACGTGTCTTTCGGGCCCTGGGAGGCCGTGGCTGACGTTTACGACCTGCTGCACTGCCTGGTCACGGACCTGTCGGCCCAGGGCCTCACCGTGGACCACCAGTGCATCGGGGTGTGCGACAAGCACCTCGTCAACCACTACTACTGCAAGCGCCCCATCTATGAGTTCAAGATCACGTGGTGGTGAGTAGCGCTGGCAGGGAGCAGAGTCCCGTCAGGGAGGGTAGCCGGTCCCCTTAGTGGCTCTGGGAGCGAGGTCCCTGGAGGGGCTCCTGGCTGCCCCAGCACCTCCTGAGGTGAGGACGGGTCCTGAGGCTCGGCTCCAGGGGGACGGAGGGGCAGCCCCAGTCTCCCCGGCTACACCTCGGGACCAGACTCGAGGCTGGTGGCCCCCGGGGGACCTCAAGGCATGGTGGTCTCTGCCCGAGGCTGATGGGGTCCGGTTAGCGAGGGCTTGACCGGCAAGTCCAGAGAGGTTTAGTCATTTTCTTGACCTTGCAAGAGAGTTTGTGCCCTTTTAGAGCCATGTTGCCAAGCTGATGTAGGCGTAACCACCCCTCCACCCTTGTGCTCATTGTCTCAGTATGAACCTAGAACACGATGGGGGGGAATTTGCCCACAGCCCGCCCCCCACAGCCCCTGGCTGAAGAAGGAGCATCTTCTTTCCTTCTTCCCCCAGCAACAGCCCCACGCTTCATTTCAGGATGTGGAAAGACTTTTCCTCCCAAGACATACTCTTCACCACCTTTTTGAGACGTTACCCTAGTTGCCAAAGCCATGCACCAGGTTGGCCTTAGAAAAGCACAATGTTTACAGCCCTGCCTCGGGGCCTGGGCTTCTCCTTCTTTCCAGCAACCTGCCTTGCTTGAAGGGTGATGGCCTCCCGGGGCTGGAGTGCACATTTCAGGGACTCCTTCTGAAGTCAGTCAAGCAGGCAGGATGCCTAGATCTTCTTTGAGATGTAACATCCATTCTAGAGGCTCAGAATCCCTGCTTGGCCGCTATTCCGTGTGTTAGGATCCAGTTTACGGTGAACCTCCCTGGACGGGGAACCCCTGTTGCTTTTTCCTGGTCAGTGTTCTCCTTCCAGGAGATTGTCTTGGGGAAGGGAAGAAAGGGCTGGGGGAGAGGCGCAGCTGTCCCTGGAGCTGAGGGATGACAAGCAGGAAGCCAGTTTGGAGAGAAAAAGATCCAGCAGCTTCTGCTTCACTGTGTTTCCTTCTTGCTCCGTCTGCAGCCCGGGGCCGCCAATCGGGGGTGTAGGCCCGCGTCCCCGGGAAGTACTCTGCAGCCCCAGTCATTGGAGCGGGCGTTCCCACACCACGTGTAGGGCTGCTCCCTGCTATCGCGATCGAACTTAACTGCTCCCGAGTGCTCTTGTAAGATTTTTTTTCTGTGAGCCTCATCGGTCTCATTCTTCCAGGAGGAGACTGGTGAGGAGCGGGGCGGGAGCTGAGGAGAAGCAGGCCAGACCTTAAATTCCCTCACGGGACAGTGACCCCTTGGCCTCTTTGTGAGAAGATTCCAGGGCATGGGCTCCGACTCACACTGTATTCTTGTGTGTGTGGAGCAGGCGTCCAGGCCAGCATCTGAGGGGATGGTCCAGTCAGTGCTTCAGGTTCCGAGGTAACGCGTCCTCTCCTGTTCTTATCTACAAACAGACTGTCACTTTTCTGGAGCTAACACCCCTGCTTGGACCCAGTAGCACGGCCCTTGCCTTCTTCTCACAGGAAAGTCTCTCATTTAAGTTGCCCAGACTGGCCAGTAGCTTGAACTCCTGTAAAAATTTGTTTTCTGACAGACAGTGAGGCAGGCTCTTCAGGAGGGAGCCGGTGTGAGGAGAGAGCAGACAGTGAAGCCCAGAGCTTTCAGTAATCCCACCTCGGCCCCTTCTCTCTCCCTCCTCAGCCCAGAGCATCACAGCATTCAGTTATTTAGAGTCCACACTGGTAAGACAGGGAGTGACTGATTCACGCAAATATAGGTTTGCTCAAAATCAGCCCCTTACGACTTGCTGGGGGCTCCATGGGCGCTGAATAAGAACACTGTCCCTGCGCCTCTTGCTGGAGACACCCCTGTTTCTCTGCTCCCCGAGTTGTCCTCAGGGTGGTATGCTCTGTACCTTCGTGGGGAGACACGGCTGTAGGCTGGTAGACCAGGCTGAGCAGGGATACCAGCGGCCAGCTTAGAGCTCTTTCCACATGGAGTGAGAGAATTTGATGGTCACATTGGGCCATCCTCTCATGATGAGCCAAGGCCAGGCTGCAAAGTGCTCTTGGATGTGGAGGTTTGTGGCGATGGCCTCCAAATAAAGGTCATCTCTGAGGAAGTGACCTCTCCCAGTTGGGTTCCCTTTTCGGCTGTCAGTGGCCAGGCCCAGAGCATAGGAAGGGTTGGGTCAGGTAGGAGGATTCCAGAGGACAACTGCTACCCAGAGTAAAATGAAGTTCGCACGCAGGGAATTCTTGTGCGTGATGTTGGTTGGTCAAACCAAAGGGCTTGCCTTTGAAGCCTCCCTTACGTTTGACTTTGGGTACCTTTTCTCCCAGGAGCTCTGCTCAGTGGTTGGGACGGTGCAAGTTTTAGGAGATAGGACTGCATGGTGCAATGCTAGCTGCAATTTAGTAAGATTGAAAAACTTAATGGCAACTCAGTTTGCAAAGATTGAAACACAACCAGTGAGACCCCTCCCACCATCCCAAGTCGGGGGAATTCTCTGGGTAACGCTCTAAATCGAAGAAATAAAGGGATCGTCACCATCTTTATTCAACTTCTGGTGAGCTCACCAGGCTGTCCAGTGCTTATCATGTGGAAGGCAGTCAGCTGTGCTCTGCAGTTTTCTGTCTTTCTCCCTGGGATTTGGGACATTCTGGGAGCTGTCTGGAGTCTTGTGCCTCTGGCTGCTCAGGTGGTGTCATCTTCCTGTTCTGGGTCGCTCACTGGAGGACTGGGAAATTGACAACTGCAAGCCACAGCGTCGGGTGAGCCTCAGGGTGTCATCTTGGTCTAAGCTGGATCCTCTAATGGTTAAGACAGATAACAACAAAAAACAGAAACCACTCACACCCAGCATTTTGATCCCCATTAGGATTTCAGATATCTTCCTTCTGCATACCTTTTGTCCGTATTTGATCGCACTGTAAGTGATTACCCTCTCTCAGGTACCATTTTGCTGTGGCTCTTCCAAGAAGGTGGTGCCTGCCTCATGCTTACAACAGAGGGTTTGTTGATCAGAAGCCAGAGTGGTGGGAGCAGGGGTGGGAGAGGCACTTTTTGGAGTTTCCGAAGAATCATGCGTGTACACACATATGTTAACGGGGGGAAGGGTGGGCTGGCTGAGGGGTCGGGGAGATGGGAACAGAGACCAAGAGGAGGAGCAGGCAGTTGCCTCTGGGTGTGGGAGGTCACGGGTCCGTCGTCTTCCTTCTGTAGTGTTGGGTTTGTGAGCACCGTATAACGCTGCCTGTGTTCGTTCATTTTCCTGTCTGTGAGCGCTTTGATCCACAGAGCCTCGGTACCCTCACCTAGCATTAAAGTCAAGAACTAGAACCTGGGTGTCGTGCTTTTCTTATTTAGAGACGTATTCTCATCCCGCCTTCGCCCTCCAGGCTGCCAGCGAATGTGTTGATTTCTGCTTGAAACGTGGTATGTTTGGGGCTGCCATGCTAAAGCAAGCAGACCCTTCCCTGAGACATGCGGCTGAACTTCCACCCAGACGTGAAGTTAAAGGGGGATGGGCCCCCCTGGAGGTCCCTCTGCAGTTACCCTCAGCTGGTCTCTGTCTCAATAGGCATTCCCACCTGCGCCCCTGGATTTCTGGGGTTTTTATGCAGCACTGACCATTTGTTCACGACCCTCAACTTCCTCCCTTGACCATTCTATCTTTTTAGGAAGCGGGTTCACCTGATGCTTCACTGAGGACCCAGAATTCCCATTGCTGAAAGCCCTGTACCTCTTTTCTCCTGTCCTGGGCCTGCACCCCCAAGACACACTCCAGTGCCTCGGTGGGGGTCACAAGGAGGCCCCAGCATGAGTAGCCTCTGGCCCTTGTCCCTACATCTTCATGATGCTGGAGTTGGTTGAGGCCGGCGATCCTTCCAGGTATGAGAGTTGCAGTATAATAAACAGATTAAAGTCCAGAGGCACCTTGTGAAAGAACCCCTACAGGGAGTGTCTGGAGCGGTCAAGGTGAAGCTGGCAACTTGGCTCGCACAATGAGGGCGGGGCCGGTTTTTCAAACACTTTGGCTTCAGAAGAGGCTCCGTTAAATGTACAAGACCCCAGGAGGCCAGCAGAGGAATCCAGCTCTGGTTGCAGCTGAGAGAAGCCACTGCAAAATGCAGGCAGGTACCCATATGCAGCAGTGCTTAGTTGCTTTGCTCAGTCCTAGCCCGCCAGGCTCCTCTGTGCATGGAACTCTCCAAGCAAGAATACTGGAGTGGGTTGCCATGCCCTTCTCCAGGGGATCTTCCTGACCCAGGGATTGAACTCGTGTCTCTCTTGCATTGGCAGGTGGGTTCTTTACCACTGAGCCACCTGTGCAGCAGAGGCCAGCCAAGACCCAGAGCTTCCCAGAGTGGACATGAGAAGGGACAATATTCTCTTACAACAGCCGATGGGCATGCCAGGGGAGGAAGCTGAACTCCTGCTCACCTCTTTGCCATCCATGTGCCTTCACGTCCCACCCATTCAAAATGGAAAATAACAGAGACTTCTTGGGACCTTACATCTGACATATCAACCTATAAGGTCTCCGTGCCTGAATTGCATTTGGAGTCATTTGTGTCAGTCAGGAGAAAAAAAAAAAAACAAAACAAAACTACACAGTAATTTGAATAATTTATATCTTGAATATAAATAATTACTAATTATAATATGATTGGAGGAATGACGGATTGGCTAATAAAGAGTAGAGATAACTATAAAGAATATAGGAATAGCCAAGAAGCAGCCACTAAGGCTGAGATAGTGGGTCCAAGGATGAATACCCCCTCCCCCAAGAGCTGATATCCAGACCTTTTTGGACAAGGCCTGGCCGGGTTCGCTGAATGACAGAGAAGTCATGGGGGTGCTGTGCTGGTGAAACTTGCTTTAAATCTACCCTCTGGGGTGCCGGAAAAATCTGTTCTTTAGGAGGTGTCTTGCCAGAGGCCCTCTACTACAAAACCACCCCTGGGAGTGCTGGGGAAAGCTCTTTGTGACTGCAGATCACCTTGTATGGCAGGAGCTGGGTGCTGGAGAAGCTATATGAGCTGTGAGAAAGCACACCAGAACCAGAAAGGAAACATCTCTCCCCTTGCTTATATGTGGAATCTAAAATATGGTACAAATGAACCTATTTACAGAAGAGACTCAGACTCACAGACACAGAGATCAGACTTGTGGTTGCTGGGGATAGGAGTGGGGGAGGGAGAGGGATGGACTGGGAATTTAGGATTTGTAGATGCAAACGATTAAACTTAGAATGGATAACAAGGTCCTACTGTATAGCACAGGGGACTGTATAATTATTGTAGAAAATAATGGCTCAGTGTTAAGTCAAAATTCCTGTCTTAGGCACACATTATTAAAATTTGAAATGAGACAGTTTGAACACCTAACTAAATCATTATAGGGATTTCCCTGGTGGTCGAGTGGTTAAGACTCCACTCCCAGTGGAGGGGCCCAGGTTCGATCTCTTCTTGGGGAACTATTTATTACTAGATCCCATGGGCTGCAATCAAGAGTTTGCATGATGCAATTAAAGAACCCACATGCCATGAAGACAGAAGGTCTTGCATGTCACAGCTAAGACCCGGTGCAGCCAAATAAATAAATTTTTAAAATAAATAATTATACCCATGGGTTATAACCCATTGAATAAAATAAGAATCCATGAATTCATATTGACACAAATGAATAAGTAATGGCATAAAAGAGATAGAAAGGAAAGTTCTTAATTAGCATAAAATGTCAGCTAATACAGAAAGAATGATGGCATTAGAAAAACCCCATTAAAAAACTCCATTAAAAAAAAACCTCCATTTTGTAAACATCATAATTAGAACTGAATCATCATCAATCATCAGTGGACTCTAAATTTTTAAGAAAAATAGGATCTTTACATAGTCTCAAAGTATTTTCCTACAAATTACTAAATAATTATAAAGTAAAAATAGTGACTTCACAGTGGAGACATCATGTACATCACCTATCTTAGTGCCTGGAGAAGAACACAACATCATGTGATTTTTCTGCCAAAAAAAAAAAAAAAAAATGAGTAGCATGAATCTAATCATAAGAAACAAAACAGAGAAACCCAAAGTGAAGGATATATTTTAGAACGACCATCTTATACTTTTGGGCTTCCCTTGTGGCTCGGCTGGTAAAAGAGTCTGCCTGCAATGCGGGAGACCTGGGTTCGATCCCTGGGTTGGGAAGATCCCCTGAAAAAGGGAAGGCTACCCATTCCAGTATTCTGGCCTGGAGAATTCCATGGACTGTACAGTCCATGGGGTCACAGAGAGTTGGACACAACTGAGCAACTGTCACTTCACTTCACTTATACTTTACAAAATGTCAAGATTATGGAAGACATTTAAATGGAAGAACTATTCCACATTAAAGACTACTAAAGAGACATGACAATTAAGTGATCCTGGGTTAGACTTGGGACCAGGGAAACAATAGCTATAACGGGCATTTTGGGCCCAATTGATGAAAATTGAATAAGGGTTATAGATTAAGTTAGAGGATTTTATCAATGTTAACTTTCTTCATTTTGATAATTTTGCTTTGGTTTTTCTCAGAGATTATCTTTATTCTTAGGAAACACACACTGAAATATGTAGGTGTTTGCAACTTAGTCTTAAATTCTTCAAGAAAAAGGGGAGAGAAAGAGAGCACAAAAGAAAGAAAATTGGACAGATCTACAAATTCAGGAAACTGAAAAAACTCCTTGTAAGATTAATTCAAAGAGACCCACAGAAAACAGATTATAATCAAAGAGTAGCAAGCCAAAGAAAAAGAATCTTGAAAGCATCGAGAGAAGGGGATTTGTCATTAGTAGACCTGCTCTATAAGAAATGCGAGAAGGACTTCTTCAAACTGAAGAGAAAAGGACACTAGAAGTCATATGAGGAAGTAAACGATACCAATAAAGATGAAAACCTAGGTCAATGTAAAGGTCAATGTCATTGTACTAAACGTTTATAACTCCTCTCTTTTTTTCTTCTATGAGCTTCCCGGTAGCTCAGTGGCAAAGAATCCGCCTGCCAATGCAGGAGATTCGGGTTTGATCCCTGAGTGGAGAAGATCCCCTGGAAAAGGAAATGGCAACCCACTCCAGTATTTTTGCCTGGGAAATTCCAGGGACAGAGGAGCCTGGTGGGCTACAGGCCGTAGGTTTGCAAGAGAGTCAGACATGACTTAGCGACTAAACAACAACTTCCCTGTATGATTTTAAAGTCATATGCATAAAACACTAATTATAAACCTATGCCGATGGGCAAACAATTTATAGAGATGAAATCTGACACTAACAGGATAAAATGAGAAGGACATAGTTGTTTTGGAAGCACAGTACGTACTATTTTCAAGAAAGTTGGTATTATTCAAACTAAGTTGTTTTAAGTTCAAAATGTTAATTGTAATCCCAAAAGTAACCACAAATAAAATAACTAAAAATTTACAGAAAATGAAAAGAGTAGACTACAGAAAAACATTTAAATACCCAAAAAATGCAGTAATGAAAGATTGAGGGGAAAAAACATAAGTAGTTTAGAAAACAAGTAGCAAAATGGCAGATGTAAAGTCATTATTTAGCAGCAATTACTTCAAATGTAAGTAGATTAAACTTTCCAGTTGAAAGCCAAAGATTGGCAGAATGTATCTCCTAAACTCCATCTATCTGCTGTCTATAAGAAACTTACCTTAAATAAAGACACAAAGAGATTGGAAGTAAATGATGGAAAAATATATTCCATGAAAACAGTAACCAAAGGAAAGTGGAGGTGGTTATATTATTAAACAGACTAGATTTTACATTTAAAAAGGTTACAAGAGATAAGGACATTAGAAACTCCCCACAACTACAGAAAAGCCCATGCAGCAAGGAAGATCCAGTATAGCCAAAAATAAATAAAATTATTTAAAAAACAGATCTCAAATCTATAACTATACACCGTAAGTGAAAGTCGCTCAGTTGTGTCTGACTCTTTGCAACCCCATGGACTGTAGCTGCCAGGCTCCTCTGTCCATGGAATTCTTGAAGCCAGAATGATGGAGTGGGCAGCTGTTTCCTTCTCCAGGGGATCTTCCCTACCCAGGTATCGAACCTAGGTCTCCCACATTGCAGGCAGATTCTTTACCATCTGAGCCACCGGGGAAGCCCCCATACACTTTAAAGGAACTAGAAAAATGAAGAGCAAATTGAGCCAAAGCTAGCAGAAGACAGAAAGTAAAGATTAGAGTAGCAATAAATGGCGGAGAAGGCAATGGCAACCCACTCCAGTACTCTTGCCTGGAGAATCCCATGGACACAGGAGCCTGGTAGGCTGCAGTTCATGGGGTCATGAAGAGTCGGACACAACTGTGTGACTTCACTTTGACTTTTCACTTCCATGCATTGGAGAAGGAAATGGCAACCCACTCCAGGGTTCTTGCCTGGAGAATCCCAGGGACGGCGGAGCCCGGTGGGCTGCCGTTTATGGGGTCGCACAGAGTCCGACACGACTGAAACGACTTACCAGCTTAGCAGCAATAAATGGAATGGAGAATAGGATAACAAGAGAATATGGAAAATCAAAAAAAACAAAAGTTTTTTTTTTTTTAAAGATCATTAGAATTGGTAAGTCTTGAGCTAGATTGACTACAAAAAAGAGAAAACTCAATTTGCTAAAATCAGAAAGAATGGGTCATTACTATTTACATAAATGAAAAGATTTATGAGAATTCTGTGAATATTTGTGCACCAACAAATTGAATAACTAAATGACCTAATTCCTAGAAACACAAATCCTACCAACTCTGAATCACAAAGAAATAGAAAATCTGAAAATACTTGTAACTAATAAGGAGATTGAATCCATAGTCAAAACCCTCCCAACAAATAGAAGCCCTGGACTTTATGGCTTTGCCAGTGAATTCTACCAAAAGTTTAAAGAACTAATATCAGTCCTTCTCAAAGTCTTCCAAAAAAAAAAAATTAAAAGTGGAGAGAATGCTTTCTAACTTATTCAGTGAAGCCAGCATTGCCCTAATACTGAGTCAGATAAAGGCACTACAAGGAAACTATACAGACCAATATTCCTTAAGAACACTAATATAAAAATTCTCAACAAAATACTAATGAATTCAGCAGCATATAAAAAAAAGTTACATACTGTGATCAAGTGAACTGTATTCCTGGAATATACAAGGATGGTTCAACATATAAAAATTGATCATATGTTACTCACTATATTGAATCACCAACTCAATGGCATCACTGACTCGATGGACATGAGTTTGAAGTTTGAGCAAGCTCCGGGAGTTGGGGATGGACAGGGAAGCCTGGCGTGCTGCAGTCCAAAGGGTCACAAGTCGGACACGACTGAGTGACTAAACTGAACTGATACTAAAAAAACTCCCCAGTCTTCTCATTGATGCAGAAAAAGCTTGTGACCCAATTCAATACCCTTTCATAATAAAAACACTTAAAAAGCTAGGAATATAAATAAAAGAAAGCCACATATATAAGCCACATAGCTAACACTATACACAATGATGAAAGGTTAAAAGCTTATCTGCTAAAATAAGAAACTAGATTAAGGATGCCTGTTTTTGCCAATTCTATTCAATGTAGTATTGGAAGTTCTAGTTAGAGCAACTAGGCGAGGAAAAGAAAAGGCATCCAAATTGGAAAGGAAGGAGTAAAATTTATCTCTTTGAAGATGATGTGATCTTATAGTAGAAAACCCTAAGGACTCCACACACACACACAAATCTGTTAGAACCAATAGATGAATCAAGCAATGTAGTAGTACAAAATCAACACACTGAAATCAACTGCATTTCTAATACTGAACAAAGGGGAAAGTAGGGAAAGAATTCCATTTAAAATAACATCAAAAAGAATAAAATACTTTGGAATTAATTTAATCAAGGAGGTGAAAGACTGAAAATGGCAAAACCATTGATGAAAGAAAGAAGACATAAATAAATGGAAAGACATACCATATAAATTGGTTTGTTGTTGAATTTTAGGAGTTCTCTATATATTCTGGATAACAATCCCTTATCACAGGTAGGGATTTGCAAAAACTTTTTCTTATTCTCTGAGTTGACTTTATACTCTATTGACTGTTACCTTGGATGCACAAAAGTTTTAAATTTTGGTAAGTCCAATATGTCAATTTTTTCTTTTATTACCTGTGCCTTTGGTGTATATCTAGGAAATTATTGCAAAATCCAGTGTAATGAAGCTTTTCTCCCCTGTGTTTCCTTCTAAATTTTCTCTCTTACATTTAGGTCTTTGATCCATTTTGAGTTAATTTTTTGTATACAGTCTTAGGTAAGGGTCCAACTTCATTCTTTTGCATGTAAATTTCACATTATGTCTATTTTACAATAAAAATTACATTAAAAATTAATATACTTTGATGATAAAAAACACCCAGTAAACTAGAAATAGCAAGAAACTTCTCAACATGATAAAGGCCATGTATGAAAAACCCACTGGTAACATCACACCATGGTGAAAGACTGAAAGTTTTTTCACTGAGGTTGGCAACAAGGCGAGGATGCATACTTTAACCATTTCTATTAATATGTTTTCATTTCTCTTGGGTAGATTCATCTTATCTAACCTTTCTGTAGAATTTGACTCTCTGATCAGTCCCTTGGCTATCTCCTGTTAGCCTCCATGTTACTCCTCTTTTCTAGTTTTCTTCTTGTTGCTTTTTTTTCCTTCTTTGCTGGCTCTTTTCCTTCTGAACCAGTCCAGGATTTACTCTTACCCGCTTTTCAGTTTTCCCAACGGGACTGATTTTTATAAGTTGGTATGCAAAAACAGGGCTTCCCTAGTAGCTCAGACGATAAAAGCATCTGCCTACAATGCAAGAGACCCAGGTTCAATCCCTGGGTCGGGAAGATCCCCTGGAGAAGGAAATGGCAACCCACTCCAGTATCCTTGCCTGGAAAATCCCATGGATGGAAGAGCCTGGTGGGCTGTACGGTCCATGGGGTCACAAAGAGTCGGACACAACTGAGCGACTAACACACACACAGGCAAAAACAAAACATACATTGAAATAAAGATTAAAACAATGAATATCTATGTAACTGTCATCCAACTCAAGAGCTAAAACATTGCTTCCTCAGTTAACTATGCCTTTGTTGCCTTTTCCAATAGTCTCCACCACCACCATCCCTTCTCCGGAGGGAATGTGGTAGTTTTGTGCTAGTTTGTTCCACTAATGGCCTCAGACCTTCCAGTGTCCTTTTTGCTAGTCCCCTCCCACTCTGACTTTGGGGTTGGCCCCTTACTTGCTTTGCCCATTACCATTTGGTCTCTTCTCCTTCCTCCCTCCCTTCAATTCACTCTGCTACAGCTACTCAAGTTGGTGTCAGGAGGGCGTTTGCACTTGCTGTTCCCTGTGCCTAAAACATTCTTGCCCAAATACTTGCATAGTACTGAGTTAGCCAGAAAGTTTGTTCAGGTTTTTCTGTATGATGTTACAACCCAAATGAACTTTTTGGCCAACCCAATGGTATAGCTAGCTCCTTCACCCTTTGCTCTAGTCAGGGCTTTCTTGTTCACCCTAAAATGTCAAATTTCTTGATTGGACTCGCTAACCCTCTCCCTTGCATTATTTTTCTCCATAGCAATGATCACTATTCTATGTACTATTGTAAATGACTTATTAATGGCTCCTGCACCTCTCCCCTAGAATGTAAGCTTCTCAGCATAGGTACTCTCTCTCTCTTTTTTTAAATAGTCTGTTATCCTCAGCAGAGCACACTTTAGGTGTGGTAGGGGAGGGAAAATAATTTTCTCTCTGCTTTTCTGAATTGTTGGTTGAAATCCTTATAAAATAAAAGAGTGACAACAGAAAAACAAATTTATTAACCTGTATCCTTCACATGTACACAGGAGCTACCCAGGGAAAAGGCTTAGAATGCCAACCTAAATACCATTTTCCAGTAAAGACAAAAGAGAATAGATGTTGGGGGGGGGGGGTGCGAGGGGAGGGTGGAGACCACTTATGGAGGTGACTAAGGGAAGAAAAACAAGTTTAAAAGTCTGTTATACAGTTTAAGCCAGTGTCTTCTCCATTGATGAATCACTAGTGATGTATTAGAGTTGTCCTCTGCTAGGTACAGAGTGGGAGACACTTATAAATGGCCATTTCCTTCATAAATGTACGTTTCCCTTACAAAAGTTTAACTTCTAGTTTGTTTTCTGGGCTTCTGTGTCTCTTTCTCAGAATAATTCTTATGCCAAAGAAGCATACTTTGGGGTCGCATATTCTACTACCCTCCAGCATTTAGGAGTAATCTGAGGAAGAACAATCTCCAGTTTATAAATAATGAGCAAAGACTGAGAAATCAGGCAACCTGTCCGAGATCACTGAGGCAGCATTTAGCAAACCTGGGATTCCAATCCAGATCTCCCTCCCAGACACCTTATTGTATTTTCTTTTCTTCTCTCCCTCTTTTTTTTTTTTTTCCCAGTCGTGGCTGCACTTTGTGCCATAGATGGCATCCCGAATACAGAGGCAGCTGCTGTCTCCAACATTCCTGAAATGGGAATCACAGAGAACTGGATTCCATTTAAGACTCGACCACTGATAACGAGACACTGGCTAACTTTTTAACTCGTGGAACTCAGTTAGGCTCAGCTGTAAAACCGATTTCTCTATCAACCACTCTCGTTAAGGTCCTTTAACTCAAGAACTTTTAGAATCCTAAGATCCGGGTGAAGCGGTGGGATTCATGAGTTTCTCAGGCAGCCTCATTTCCTGCGGTCTGGAACCAACCACGGGCCCAAACACTGCTCTCCGAGCGCCTTGGCAGCCGCCGCCTCCCATTCCAAGCTAAGAATGGGAGGGGCCGTGTCAGAGGGGCCGCATCGTCCTCCGCCTACTCCTAGAAAAAGACAATGAAACACCGGCTTCTCCGCCGGCTCCCGAACGCTTCAGATCACCGCCCCAGGATCAGGGTCGAAGCCGTCTCCTTTCCCTCGCCTTTAGGCTTAGCGGCTGCAGGAATCCAGGCCATCTCCACCCAGGGCGGAATCCTGCTAGCGCCGAGGCCCCGGAAGTGACGTGCGTGCGTGCGTGGCGTGCGTTCGCGGCGCTGGGGGCGGGGCTGCGAGAGGGAGGGCCGGCGTGAGGGCGGGTTGTGGACAAGTACCGGCCACCTCCTCTAGCGACGCGCGGAGAGCGGCTGACCTGACGTTGGTGGAGCCGCAGGCGAGGTACGGGGCAGACGGGTTGGGGGCGAGGGCGGCGCGATTCTTGGCTCGGGGCGGCGTGGCGGCGGCACCGTCCCGGCGGGGGGTTGCTGGGTCATTGGTCCGGGCTGTCCACCCGGCTGGGGCCATCTCGCTCCGGTATCTCCTGCTGCCCTCCGTCTCAGCCCCGGGGCTGGCGGCGCGGCCCTTGCCGGTCCCAGGTAGTCGTCGGCCCCCTTCATCCTCTGCCGTGTTCGGACTGCCGGTTTCGGGAGCTCGTCGCCAAGTTCTCTGCGGCCCGGCCCAACTTCGACGGCAGACCGACGCGCGTCTAGTTTCTTGGCCGCCTTCTGCTACCGTCCCCCCCTCGCGGGATGGCTGCCCTCCGGCCGGGTCCCTCCTCACTATCCAGTCGCCGAGTGCCGAGGGACACCTCTGGTGGCGGCCGGGGGGGTCATGCCCTGGGCCCCTGGGGGACCCCGTCGCAGCCCGGCCTGGCAGGGGCGCCAGGTACTTGGGGGACCCGCGTCAGTGTTGGGGAGGGAAAGGTCCCGGAGCTGGGAGAATGCTTCCAGCGCGGGGACTGAAGACTGGTCCTAACTTTGGCCGGGTGGTTGAGGGCGAAGTTGTGGGCCTGGGCTTTTAGGAACAGAAGTCCCTGCTTCCGAACTGTCTGGGAGGAGATGCCCATCACGGAAGTTTAGTTGGCAGGGGGGAGAGAGTAGGTCAGAGCCTGCTGGTGATGTCTCAGCGCCAGTGACCAAGCCCTGCGGTTGGGAAATGTGTCAGTGGGCGCCGGGCCTCGCTTTGCCGTGAGATTGATTAGGTGTCAGGAACATTTGTCAGGATGAGTTTACAGCATCACCTGGGAAGTAGTTTTTTGGATCTGGGGAGTTTTGTGTTTTGTGTGTAAAAATAGTTGTAACTTTTTTTTCTGTAAATCTAAAACGGCAGAGCAAACCCAAAAAAGTCAATTAAAGTTACTAATTAAAATAGTTGTACCAAGAAAGCTTTCCAGAGATGCCCGAAGATTTTATTTGATTTAATCCATTTAATGGTAAATAACGATAATTTTAAGAGTTACTGGTTCTTAGGTGGAAGATTAAGAAGTGTTCAGGATTTGCATTTTTATTGACCTCCCAAGCACTCATTTTCTTCTCTCTATAGAAGTTACCTACTTTAAGAGAGGGGGACTGCGAAGATAGTGTGTGGTGAGCAGCGTGAGCTAAGAGTAGGGGTGGGGTGAGGTGGGGAACCACACCCCAGGTGCCCCAAGGGACTGCAGGGTGTGGAGGGAGGTACCTGGGAATATTTCCGGAAATGTCCTGAAGAATGAGTAATATTCAGACTGACAAGGTGGGGTGAGAATTTTAAGGGTAGTGGGAATGTGGGGGTGGGGCAGCTAAAGGAGGAGAGGAGAGTAACTCCCCAGGAGGTGGTTTTTTATTTTTATTTTTTTGGAGGTGGTTTTTTAAAAGGGAGAAAATGCAGAGGAGAGAGGGGCAGAGATGCAGGGCCTTTTCCTGGGCCCAGGAGTTTCCTGGGCCTTTTCTCTGACGGTGACAGAACCAGGGAAGGATTTTGAGGCGGGTTATTTGCCTGGTTAACATGGAATTTTTTTGTCGGTCTTACAGGCTGATCAGGATCGTGCTTGATTGTGTGCTAGCTTGTGTTTTGAGTGTTTGAATTGAATTGTCTATTCATTTACTAATTGTTTGAGTGTGTCTGACCTTGCTTTATGTAAACTTCTATAAACAGGAATTCTGCTTTTATCTCTTTGCATCTCAATTCAAGTCAGGCATTCACCGAGTGTTCCAGGAGGACTTGATATTGTGGATTTCTGATGTTGATTTTCAGTGAAAAAAAATTAATCGGTACTTATTTAGATAGCTACAAATAGAAGAACTAAGATCTTGTTTTTACTTTTGTCAGTCTTTGGGTAGAAGCAGAATTTCTGTCTTGACAATGCAAGTTTCACTTTTGGCACATGTGTTTATGTTGGTTGCAAAGTAGACATCTCCAGCAGAGATGATCCATGCCTAAAATATTGGAGATGTCTGTGTAACATACTTGTCTGTTCTGTGACATAGAATAGAGATGCCATTAAGTGGCTTCTTAACCCAGCACTGACCCTAAAAAAAAGTTTCACAACAGAGGCCAGGCATTTTAAAAGTCATATTAAATGTTCATTTTTGTCCTAAAGAATTGTGGAAACATTATGTATATTGTTTGTTTGACTGAAATGCCTTGAAATAATCTAGACTGTTGTTGAGTAAACACTTAGGAAAAACAGTAATAGTTGACTCATCTTTTCCCCACGTACTATCATGTAGCTCTTATTTTGTCTGTCTGTTATTTGGATAAAGCTCCCAACATGCCTTAAGAAAATGCTGTACTTTATGGTGCTGCTTTCAAGTTACCGCGTGAGATTCCTGTTGTTGATGAAGTTACTATTGGTGGGATAGGAAGCGTAATTTTTATTATGTAGTAAAACATTTTTTACATCTCTGGTAGCATAGCTCACTTGTTTATGGTCACTAGGTGGGTGAAGGACTATAATTATAATCAATTAATTAGGTAAATTTATAGTTAAAGTTATAATCAGAATGTTAAGTATGAGTGCATGATAGAGTAAAATTTTACCCACTAAGAGTCTTAAGCTTTTTGTTTTCTTCAAATGACAGTAATGAGATTTCTGAAATCCCTGAAGCAGGAATGTAGCAAGAGCATTTAGGGCTCTAAATTCCATGCTGTTTCACAGTACAGAATGGTTGGCAGCATCCCCTGTGTTAGGCAGAGGGCAGCCCGGAAGGAGCCGGATAGAAATTTTATAAATAATTTTTGAAGCTAGTTGGTTCAGTTCTCATTTGGAGTAAATATGCAAATACACCTGCATTTGTGGTGATTTCATCTGTATTTTAAAAATGACTTTTGGGGGATTTTTACAGGGGATATATTTGCAAATTTCTGTGTGCACCCCAGTTAAAAATACATAATGAAAGTGTCTTATTTTGATAGTTCCTCTGTCGTTAGACTTTCCTAACTTTAAATATAACGTTGGTTACAACACTTGCTTTTGTTCTTTGGGAGCTCAAGAAAGATAATGCCTCTAGAAATTGAGCTCATAAATGTTTATTAATGGAAGAAAATATCTTCTGTGCTTTACTTTTTTTTTTTAAAGTGGGACATAATATGACCCAGCAGTCCCACTCCTGGGTATACACACCGAGGAAACCAGATCTGAAAGAGACACGTGCACCCCAATGTTTATTGCAGCACTGTTTTTAATAGCCAGGACATGGAAGCAACCTAGATGCCCATCAGCAGACGAATGGATAAGGAAGCTGTGGTACATATACACTATGGAATATTACTCAGCCATTAAAAAGAATTCATTTGAATCAGTTCTAATGAGATGGATGAAACTGGAGCCCATTATACAGAGTGAAGTAAGCCAGAAAGATAAAGGCCAATACAGTATACTAACGCATATATATGGAATTTAGAAAGATGGTAACGATAACCCTATATGCAAAACAGAAAAAGAGACACAGATGTACAGAACAGACTTTTGAACTCTGTGGGAGAAGGCAAGGGTGGGATGTTCAGAAAGAACAGTATTGAAACAAGTATACTATCAAGGGTGAAGCAGATCACCAGCCCAAGTTGGATGCATGAGACAAGTGCTCAGGGCTGGTGCCCTGGGAAGACCCAGAGGGATGGGATGGAGAGGGAGGCGGAAGAGGGGATCGGGATGGGGAACACATGTAACTCCATGGCTGATTCATGTCAATGTATGGCAAAAACCACTACAATATTGTAAAGTAATTAGCTTCCAACTAATAAAAATAAATGAAAAAATAAATAAAAATCATTTCCCTTAAGAGAGTTCTTAGAACCATTAAAAAAAATAAATAAATAAAATAAAGTGGGGCATATCATTTGCTTATATCACACCTTGTTCCGAAAAGGATTCATAATGACTTACAAAAATATGTACAGCTAACTGTTGGAAACAGAAAAAGGTAATGAGTTCAGGACTGTGGGAGAAAAATGAAGGTGGAAACAGAATTGAGATCTGTACATAAAGTACTTGGACTGAAGTCTTAAGTATTTGTTGAAGTGAAGTCGCTCAGTCGTGTCCGACTCTTTGTGACCCCATGGACTGTAGCCTACCACGCTCCTCCATCCATGGGATTTTCCAGGCAAGAGTACTGGAGTGGGTTGCCATTTCCTTGTTAGAGGGCCCCAAATTTGACTGCTTTTTAGTAGCCAGTTCAGAAAGAAATGTAATCAATTACATGGTTCACTGACCATAAGATAAGACCCAACTTCTGCTTTGGATTCCCAAAGATTCCTTGTTCTGAGAAACTCCTCAACTACATCCTTAAGTAGCATGCATTTCAGAGGGCTGTGTTTTGTTTTTTAGTAAAATTCCTCATTGGTTCATTGTGTAGGTTAATGGAATAAGATGAAAACATAATTTAATAAAAACAGTTCTGGTGCTGGCCAAAAAAAAAAATGTGGATTAAGCGTTCAGCTCCCGAGACTGATGTAATTTAAGGATCTGTTTTACATTATCTAGGTGTGTAGATGGGGATGACACAGTTTTCAGGTTACCTTTTGTAAATGTTTTGTTCTCCGTGGAGCTTTCTTTTATTAATTTATTAGCAGTGAGGTTTGGGTTTGTGCTTCCTGACAAGTTCTTTGAGTACATCTATTTTTTGTTGTTGGTTAATCACAGAGCCATATTTTTATCAGGTGTGCTTTATCATGGAGGGTATGAAAATGGAGGAGACTGCCAAGGATAAATATTTAAATAAAAGTTACCTTGCCTCCACATGTAGATAAACTGAGGAAATACCAATGAGTACCAAGACTCATTGCTGGAAGTAGGTTTGGGGTGTTAGCTTCAACACAGAGAGCATTGGGTTGTAAAGTCCAGGCATATAATTTATATTTAAGAAGGGACGGAATCCACTCGGCTCATCCTAGGTGTAGTGTCCAGTAAATTAATATATCTGCCTTTTCCTCAAGCTAAAAAGTTGACCTTTTAAGTAATTAGTTCAAACTTATCAAGTGCTAGCATGAGCCAGGCATGTGCTAATAATAAGCTCTTTACATGCATTGTCACAGTATTGTCCTTCTCCTTTATTCCTTTTCTTAAAGGAAAAATATAAAGAAATGTGGTTCAGAGCAGTAACTTGTTCCAGGTCATACAAGAAGTGATGGAGATTTAAACTTAGGTAAAATTTAACTTCAGTAATCTGACAGACTCAGTGGTCCACACCTATGACTTTCTACTATAATACTTGAGGTGGGCTTGTCTGGGCCGACAGGTGGGGCTACACAATACACTCAGTAGAGGTAAACACATTGGCAAGTATTATAACCCATCCTTGCAAAAGGGCTTTGAACCATTCTGAACTTTCCATCCAGAAAATGAGCTGAGAGCTACAAGTTCAGGGCATTTGACCATAGTCTGTACAGCTGGGAAAAAATATGCCTTCTAGGTATCTGTCAGGATTAGAGAAATGGGAATATTATTTTATGCATTTGTGTACATTTAAAATGCTTATACTGTTTTTTGTTGTTATAAATTTGTCTCTTGAGAGCAGGAAAACCACGATGATATAGCTGTAAAGATAGTGTGCCATTCTGGAAAGAGAGGTCTATATTTATATTTTAGAGTAAAACTTTAGCTGGTGATCCCACTGCTATAATTTAGGACAAATTGAGGTTATACTTTTATAGTGATACTGTGAGGTGTATGCGTTATTAATCTCCTTTTGTGTTTTATTAGGAATTGTATTGCATTTTAGAGTTGTACAGATAGGTAAACCATTATTTATTGTGAGTTTTCATATGAGACTATTCCAGTTTAATTTCACATCATTTTATTTTGAAGTATTGTAATCTAGTTCCTCCAGGATATTGTAAATTGTGACCTAGCCTACGGAACTCAAGAGTAGAGAACATCCTTATTCATCCTTATTAGTAAACAATGGGTGGAACTGTCCTTGTCTAAATATAGTTATGTAAGGTGGTGTTTCCTTAATTACATTTCCATAGTGCTTTTGTCATTGTAGTTAGATAGGTTCCTGAAAAATTAGTTGGGCTAGTCACCTAAGTTTTGAATAGGATATTATAAGAAGAATATAAAAATTGTGAAAACAACAACAAAAAAAGTAGGCTGATGAAACAGTGTCCAAAATCCATTATAATTAATGTCTTGGGAAGTAATATGCTTGGCTTTTACTTAGTGAATTAGATTACTTTTTTATTTATAGAAATTAATTAGCCTTTGTGGTTGGGACAGTAGTGTGATAAGTGTGTAGATTTCATTTGTCTGGAGTTTCAAATGTTGTATAATTGTGAATGGACACATTTTAAATGTCATTTATAAGCAATAATCAGGGGGCAAAGTATTTTCATACCGTATGCTAGCTGCTGATACCTTTACAGAACATCATGTGATGTTTACAGGACACCTGCTCCAGGAAATGGAATGTCTGATGAGAGACAATATTGAAATTCAATATTTAAGTCCCTTGAATGTCCACTGTATGGAGACACCACTTTCTCCCAAAGCCTACTTTCATTTTATTTTTTAAAATTTTTATTTGTTTATTTATGGCTGTGCTGGGTCTTCACTGCTGCAAGTGGGCATTCTGGAGTCGTGGGGAGTGGGGGCTACTCCGGTCGTGGGCTTGGGCTTCCTTGCCGGGGCTGCTGCTGTTGCAGAGCGCAGGCTAGAGGCTCTTGGGCTTCAGTAGTTGTGGGGCGTAGGCTTAACTGCCCTGCGGCATGTGGGATCTTCCCGGGCCAGGGGTCAAATCCGAGTCCCTTGTGTTGGCAGGCAGGGTTCTTCACTGCTGGACCACCAGGGAAGCCCCTTTATCTCATCTTTTGTTGACATAGAGTTGATTTACAGTCTGTGTTAGTTTCAAGTGTACAGCAAAGTGAATCGGTTTTCAGTTTCCTCTCCCGTGTAGGCCATTACAGAGTACTGCATGGGGTCCCCTGTGCTGTAAGCAGGTCCTTACTAGTTGCGCTTCATGATATGTGTGTATGTCAGTCCCAGTCTCCCAGTTCATCCATCTCCTCTTCCCCCCCCCGCTAACAGGAAGCTTGTTTTCTACAGCTGTGATTATTTCTGTTTTGTAAGTTCATTTCAGGAGCCTACTTTTATTCTTACATGTGCTTGAGGACAGATTGCAGGCTCATTTTGTTGCTGATGTTACCCGTGAGAGGTTGTAGGCTGTTTCCCTAAAGAATTATTTTTACCTTTTCAGTACATTGCCTTTTCAGTTTGTGTGTGTGTGCGTGTGTGTGGTCTTCAACTGTCTACCTGGTATTTTGTGGTGTTAAAGTTTTAATATTTTGTGTAAGCATTTCAGAGCTCACCATAAGGTACATATGTGGGTTTTATTGTACTGCAAAGAAGACTGGTATTTAAACTCCATGTTACTTTGTAGTTCTGTCCTTTGAGCTGTCATAGGTTTCCTAAACAAAATTGGTTTTAGCCAGTGTGTTCTTCTTAGCTCCCAGTGATGACTAATTTCTAACCACTTGGCTCACATTAGCATTTTCTTTAAAAAAAGAAAAAGAATTTTCTTGGTGGATTGACACTGTTATCCTGAAATCATTAGTAGTGCTTTTTGCCTTAATGTCTGCTTTGATACCAGTATAGCTTTCTTTGCTTTCTCTTGATGAATGTTGCATGCTGTATCTTTTTTCCATCCTTATATGTTCCAACCTTCTTTGTCCTAGAAAAGCATCATGAAGTTAGATTTAGTTTTTTATTTCTTTAGTCTGACAATTTTAGTCTTTGAATTAGAATCGTTAGTCTATTAGTGTAATTGTTACTACATTTGGAATTTTTCGTTCTTTCCTCTTTGTACTACTTCTGCCCTGTTTCCTGTCTCCTCTCCTTTTGAAACTCTGGTTACACATCTGGTAGACTTGTTCACAGTGCCCCCCGACCTGCTCCTTTTTCTTTTTTTTTGGCCATACCATGTGGTGTGGAGGATCTTTGTTCCCCCACCAGGGATTGAACCCATGTCCCCTGCAGTGTAAGTGTGGAGTCTTAACCACTGGACCGCCAGGGAAGTCCTTGATCTGCGCTTAAATCTGCCCTTTGAATTCTTAGTTTTAGTTAATATACTTTTCAGATCTAGAATTTCAACTTGATTCTTACAGATTCCAGTTCTCAGTTGAAATTCTTCATCTTTTTATATGTTCTGTCCTCTTTCTTCCCCTGTTTAAAATAGGAAATTTAAATAGCCATCGTTATTTAAAAGTCTTCCCGTTAACTTCAATGTCTAGATTATGTGAACATCTGTTTCTGTTCTTTCTTTTTGGTTTTCAGTTATAAGAATGCTGAGCGTTATGAATAAAATGAAGTTCCAGATGCTGCTGCTCTTTTTCAGAGAGGAAATCACTCCTCCTTTTTGCTAGTCAGGTAGAGTAGGGGCTCATCACCTAATCCTGTTAGGGACTGAGTTAGTGGTTGAGATTGTGTTGCTGGTTTGGTATGGCAGGGATTCTCTCTAGTTTGTCTTTAATGCTGTTTGCCTTTAATGCTAGCAAGTAGCCAGCCATCCAGGGCTTCCAGCTGATACTCTCATAAATTCACAGGGATCCCTCCTCCTGGTAGCTTCTCTGCTCTAATCTTTGCTGAGAGCAGTGAGATTGTTGAAAACTCTACTCTTGATTTTCAGAGGCTTTTAGTTTTGTTTTGAAGCCCTTTTTGTGCAACTGCAGAATTTGGTAAATGTCTTCAGGAGAAGGCCAGCCTTTTGTCAGGCCTGGTTTTTCAACTCTCCTCTTTGACTGGGATCTTGACCTGTGGAGTCTTGCTTTTCATCTCTTCCAAAAGCTCTCATGGTTCCTCTGCAGAAGGAAAGTCTTGATTCTCAGCTTTTTGCCCCAGAATCAGCAGTAAGTCATTTGGATTCTCTACAGTTCCTCTCTTTTTCCAGAATCTAGAGCCTTCTAGTCTTGGTTGTTTCAGCTGCTTTCTGATGCATTTAAACATTGGTTTTTAAAATGTTGCTGACTTTCCTAATTCTCAGTAGCAGTGTTGGTATGCCACAAGCTACTTTGTCATATTCAGAAAAGAGAGTTTCCCGCGAGGAATGAAGTTATAAGAAGAAATTAATCTTTTTATAATTGTGGTGCTTGCTTTATAGCCAGGCTCTGTCCATGGAATTCTCCAGGCAAGAATACTGGAGCAGGTAGCCATTCCTTTCTCCGGGGGATCCTCCCAACCCAGAGATCAAACCTGGGTCTCCCACATTGCAGGCAGATTCTTTATTGTCTGAGCCATCAGGGAAAGTTACTTTAATTTAGAGCAGTGGTTCTCAAGAAGCTCCTAGCCACATCACCTGGAAACTTGTTAAGAATGCAAATTCTCAGGCCCTCCTTACCCCCCAGACCATCTGAATCCATGTTGTAACAAGTCTTCCAAGTGATACTTATGCATGCTAAAATATGAGAACCACTGCCTTATAAGTTGTTTGGCTGTTTAAGTTTCTCCTACTCCCTACAGTTGAACGCTAGAGAGTATATAGGGGTGTTAAAACCAAAATTTAGTTGAGTAAATGAAGATCTAATTGGCTTTATCAAATGATTCATGAATCAGGCAGCATCTCGTCGGCAAAGAGATACTTTGAGAGGTTACACAACATGGAAGGCTTCTGTGGTGAGGGGGGACAGGAAAGGAAGTCATCATTAGCAAGGAAAAATGAAAGGTCATTGGAGGAAAGTAAAAGCTCAGGTGACCCTAGCTTCTCATTGGTTGAGCTACAGCATTTTCTTTTGGCTAGGCCGGTTGCTGGGAAAGAAGGAAGTCTTTCTCTTGCTGACGTAATAAAGTAGTGCACTTCCTGTTTGGGAGCGCAAGGTACATCTCTTCCTGTCGCAGTCAGTAACTGACGTCTTTCCGGCAGGGTAATTGATGCTTCCTGTCTGAGGTAATTGATGATGAGGATGATGAGGGTAGTGGTAGCACGTGACAGCTCCCTTTACAGGCCTTCCTGATACCCATTTTAGTTGAGATTTTCTTTTTTTTTTTTTTTTTTTAATTTTTCACAAGGAACAAAAGGGAAAGAAAACTCTCTAAGCAGGTACTTTGTGAGTCTTGTGAATATATCATTGAATAAATCTAGAAGATACCTATTGAGTACTCACTCTGTTCCTGGTGCTGTGTTGTCTACACACATGGAATGGACAAGTTAGCAAGGAATTGTACTAGAACATGAGTGTTGTAATAGCTGTGGTTATGAAATGCTCTAGGGGGACTCCTCTGGTTGGGAATCTGGTTTGCAGTGCTGGGGACATGGGTTTGACCCTTGGTCAGGGAACTAAGATCCCACATGCCGCCACAGAACGACGGAGCTGGCAACAGAAGCGTCCTTGTGCCACAGCAGAATAGCCTGCAGTGAAGACCCCATGTGCCGCAACTGAAACTCGATACAGTCAGATTAATAAGTAAGTAAATCTTTAAAAAATGCTATAGGAGCCAGCAAGATGGAATTATTCTGTCAGTGGGGAAAGGGGAGTCAGACATTATTTGAAATAGGGTGGGATTTGAAGGCCGATGAATAGAAGGGTATTCTAGACTTGTTCGTGAATAGGATGACTATGTACCTTATTATTGAAAACAGGTCACTTTTGAGAACCAAAGGGATGCTTTTATGCCAGGACTGTTCTCATTAACTGGGATGTATGATCAACCTATTTGTAAAGAGGAAGTGATGCTGTGGATCCACAGGTCTATATCAACTAGTGAAAGACGCATTTCTTTCAATTATTTCTGGAATTCACAACAGTTCTAATTGGTTTACAGGACTGCTGTAACAAATTACCACAAATCAGGTGCTTAAAACAACAGAAATTAATTTTTTTTTTTTTTGTAGTTCTGTAGTCTAGATGTCTAAAAGCAAGGGCCATGCTCTCTCCGAAGGCTGTAGGGAAGATGGTTGCTGCAGGCCTTGAAGTTTACTATGTTCTTCCAATCTCTGCCTCTGTGGCCATGTGGCCTCTGCGTGTTTCTGTCCCAGGACCTTCTATAAGGATACCAGCCATTGGATTTAGGGCCCACTCTAATCCAGTCCCATCACTTCATGGCAAATAGATGGGGAAACAGTGGAAACGGTGACAGACTTTATTTTTGGGGACTCCAAAATCACTGCGGATGGTAATTGCAGCCATGAAATTAAAAGACACTTGCTCCTTGGAAGGAAAGTTATGACCAACCTAGACAGCATATTAAAGAGCAGAGACATTACTTTTCCAGCAAAGGTCCGTCTAGTCAAGCCTATGGTTTTTCCAGCAGTCATGTTTGGATGTGAGAGTTAGTTGGTCTATAAAGAAAGCTGAGCGCCAAAGAATTGATACTTTTGAACAGTGGTGTTGGAGAACACTCTTGAGAGTCCCTTGGACGGCAAGAAGATCCAACCAGTCCATCCTAAGGGAGATCAGTCCTGGGTGTTCTTTGGAGGGACTGATGCTGAAGCTGAAACTCCAATACTTTGGCCACCTGATGTGAAGAGCTGACTCATTTGAGAAGACCTTGATGCTGGGAAAGATTGAGGGCAGGAGGAGAAGGGGACGACAGAGAATGAGATGGTTGGATGGCATCACTGACACAATGGACATGGGTTTGGGTGGACTCCGGGAGTTGGTGATGGACAGGGAGGCCTGGCATGCTCCGGTTCTTGGGGTTGCAAAGAGTCAGAACTGACTGAATGACTGAACTGAACTGAACTAATACAGTATGACTTCATGTTAATTACATCTGCAAAGTCATTGTTTCCAAATCTAGTCGCATTCACGTTATTGGGGTCCAGCCTGTCTTTCGGGAGGTCACAGTTCAACCCACAGCAGGTGGGATGGTTTTAGCAGCTTTTGAAAGTTTCTGCAATTTAATTTATTGTTACACAACAACGCATTTTTCTCACAAGCTTAGAATATAATACAAATATTTATTTGATTGAGCCCTCTAACAAGTCTGAATAAATACATTTCATTCCAGGCAGTTGTTTTTTGTACTTAATCTCATAGATACGTGTATGTCTAGCCCAGTGATAGCAACTGGCAAAGGATGAAATGGCTGCAGCAAAGCTAAAACTTAAGATATAACTTTGCAAAACCAAAACCCTTTAATCACTGAAGCCACCTTTATATATTGTGGTTTGCTGTTACTTTGTGTTATTGACTAGTTGAGAGATGGCTGTTTCTGTGGAAGAAGGGATAGAGCCTGTTAGAAGTAGACTTGAGCAACCCGGTTATTTTGCGTGTAATTTTGAGTTACTGGCCTCGGGAATGGCGCACTCAGATTGGAGTGAAAATTTCACTTCACTGACGAGGGTGTGACAATACAATAGAAGGTTGTCGCCTGGAATTCATTCCTTAAGAATGCTGCTCTGCTGGCTCTGCTCATTCCAGCAACAGAAACTGTACGTTATGCTCCACAGGGTTGATTATTGTTTGAAATTATTTGGTCAAACTAGTGTTTGGATACTTTGTCTTGTTTTATTTAACATTGGAACTCTGCCACTAATTCTCTGTGTGACATTCACATTCATTTTGGAGGCAGTGTATTTCATGCTATGAAAGTCAGTGAACCATGTATACAGTCTTTGATTAAATAGTATCTTCATAACACGTAAAGTCAAGGACTGAAAGATGACATAAAAAGAACACCTGTTAAAAGAAAAGAGAAATGAGCAAAGAACAGGAACAGTTTAATTCTTTTTTTTTTTTTTTGGAACAGTTTAATTCTTCAGAGAAAGCATGCTAATGACCAATAAGTATCTGTAAAGATGGTTAATTTAAGGACATATGTGTTAAAACAAAAAATGCTTCTCCTTTTTTGCCTTTCAGATTGGCAATGATTAAAGACTAATAATGCAGTTTTTATGAGTTTTTGTCAAAGTAGATCATTGTAGGTGGGAATGTAAATAGGTATGACCTTTTTGTAAGACCAGTTTGGGGATATAAATCAAAGTTTACAAGGCATACACCCTTTGACATTCCATGTCTGTTCCTAGGAAGCTGTTTCCATTTTGCAAATGGTCTGCTCAAATCCTTGGATTTATAAATTTTATTAGTATAATTCCTAAACATGATCAAATACTCTCTTGTCCTCTTTACTTAAAATAGTCTTCCCAGTCTCTTATTTGCCTTTGTATTTTGGTTCTAAGATGGGGCCTTTTAAAAACTAGGTAGATGTTTCAGTTTAGTTATTCAAATCTGTTTCCTTTCTGATTTCTCCTGCAGCTTGTAAGCTTAGATAGCCCTCACATCATTAGAAGTTTCATAAATACTTAATTTTAGTTCTTTCTATTTTTTCACTTGTCTTTAAAGAACTTTTAACGCTTTATGTTACCTGTAGTTAACTTTGGGGGGTAGTAGATTGCTGACCAGTAATTCCAACATTGTTTATTGAACATTCTTCCCTTCTCCTTCCTCTAATTATTATATTAGAGGCACAGAATATATTAAATATTATTATATTAGCAGTAAATTATTTTATGTATTAGCAATTAATTTGGGGGTCAGCTATAGTGACTTGCTAGTTCTGTTGCTAAGTTCACATATTTTAACTAGTTTGCAGAAAATTAAAGTTCAGTAAATTAAATTAATTTAGAATATTTTTTTAAATTCTTGCCTATGTATTATTGCTGATAAAACGTGGAATTTTTTTTTGACTGTGTTATTTGGTATGTAGAATCTTAGTTTCCTGGCCAGGATTTGTCGCTCACCCCGGGCAGTGGACAGTGGAAACGTGGAGTCCTAACTGCTGGACCACCAGGGAAGTCCCCAAATATGGAATAATTTTGTCAAGTTCAAAAGAGTCTTTTGGAATTTTATTGTTATTTATCAAAAACTTAAAAATTTGAAAACATTTGCTCATTTATAAAATATTTAATTTTCTCATACTGTGTCTTGGTATGTCTTGCCAACTACTTAAGCCTTCTTTATATCTCAGTGTTTTTATGCAGATGAATAATTATTTTTATTACATATATATATATATATATATTTTTTTTTTTTTTTTTAACCAAGCCATGCGGCATGCAGAATGTTAGTTCCTCAACCAGGGATTGACTCCCCGCCCCCCTCCGCCACCCCCCCACATACACGGTGAAAGTACAGAGTCTTAACCAGGGAAAGTCCCTAATTTTCTTATTAAAATAGTTCCTAGATGTTTTTACATTTTGATACTATTGGGAATGAGATCTCTATTTGTATTTTCTAATTTGTAGTTAGGTTATTATAAGAGTTTCATAGATTTCATGTACACATATGTAGTTTTTTCATATAAATAAAAATTCTTTTATGAAATTTAGTAATTTTAAAATTAACTCCTCAATGTTCATAGTGTTTTAATTTCTTCTTTCAGGGCTTCTAGGTATATAGTCACATTTTCTAGACAGTAAGTGCTATGAGGACTGAAACATTATTTTTACTTATATTTGTATCCTAAGTGCCTGTCATGTAGTATAAATCAGTATATTGTTGAATAAATAAATGAGGTCATGATGAGTAGAGAAAGCGCTATGAGGACATAGTGACTGGGAGTAATGTTTTCTTTATTTTCTATGGGTGTATGTATCTCAGGTTTTTTAGAGTAACCATCTTTTACTTTTATAACTAGAAAAAAAAACAAATTTAAGGGAAAAATCTTAACTTTAAATTCTGCTTCTTACCTGAGGTTCAAGGATAGTTTATTGTTTTAGTAGAGTTGATTGGATGTTTTCTGTAAATCCCAGTTATATTGCCCAGAGGAATACTCTGTGAGGACATGACATTGAACCTAAGAAAAGGAAGCAGCCTCTCACAAGGAAGATAGTGGGAAGCTGCTCAGATCTAGAGTATTTTTTGGTTTGGTTTTACGAAATGAACCTGGTTTGCTTGCAGAGCCTTAAGGAAGAACAGACACAACTCTGTGGACTTTGCATACCTCTGACCCTTTTCAGGGTGCCTCAGTCCAGATTGAATCCTAGCCCTGCGGCAGAACTCACAGCAGTCTCGGCTGTCTCAGCAGTAGAGCTCATTCTTACTCCATCCTCCCTGCTGTGAGTAGGCCAGTTGAATTAGGCGTTTTCTCTGCCCAGGTTGCTCAGTAAAAGTCTACCTGTTGGCGTGCAGAGCTCGAGCCGGAACTGGGTGTGGTCCCGCTGACCTCCCTCCTGGGTGCAGTACTGATGGTCGCTCACCTCTGGGTTGTGGCCCATCTGGCGAGGGATAGGTCTTTCTGCCCAGGAAAAACAGAATTGAGTCTCAGAGTTGATCCCCTGTGTTTCTCCCTAGCTGAAAAGGGTATGGTGTCTCTGTAGCTCTGATGTCTAACTTGGGTGTGCTGACCGTACCTTCTTTGCCCACCACAACAGCTTTGTTACTGCTGCATAACCATGGGATCATGGGATGTACTTTCTTTTTGGTGTCTCACTTGCTTGCTTTGTTTTTCATACTTAGGAACAGAAGTGATCTGAGTGCTGTATGTGCAACTGTCTGAAACACATTGGTTCAATCATGTTGTTGTTCAGTCGCCCAGTCGTGTCCGACTCTTTGTGACCCCACGGACTGCACCATGCCAGGCTTCCCTGTTCAGTCATAGGTGTTTTTATTTAATAGATTTTAAGTGGAATTTTTTTTTAAAAAAGATTTTAATTTGAAATTACAGATTAGCAGGAAGTTGCAAAAATTACCTGGAGAGGTCCTGTATTCTTTTCACCTAGTTTGCCCCAATGGTTGTGTCTTACAAGGCTAGCTGTAGTACAGTTGTAGTAAGTTGACATGTTTCAATGTGTATTATAGTTCTGTGCCATTTTATCACATGTAGATTCCTGTAACCACCACCATAGTCAAGGTACTGAACTATTACCACTGACAGCTCCCTTATGCTACCCCTTTGTAATCACATCCTTTTGGGTAGACCCCAGGACTGCTCCCCAGGTCTTGTAATTCACAGAAGGACTTGAAGAACTCCTGTATTGCTGGTTGTTTTATTACAGTGAAAGGATACAGTGAACCAGGATCGATGAAGGAAAACAGTGCAGTGAGCAGAATTTGGAGGATACCAGACATGAGCTTCCAAAAGTCATCTCCCAGTGGAGTTGACAGAATGTTTTTAATCCCTCAGCAGTAAACTCTAGCGCCAGGTGTGAAATTTTCTGCTGGGGAAGTTTGTTTAAGACTAAGATTCCAGGGTTTTTATCGGAGGCTGGTCACATAGGCACAGGCACCTTTATGACTGACCCCCAGAAGGAAAGCAGTATTCACGGTACCTCGCATAGTACAAACCATGCAGTGCAGAGTCTGCACAGACTGTTTAGACAGGTTGGTACAATGTGGATCAAGACTACAGCATACAGAACACCCTTATCAGTTAGTCTGTAAGGGCACTCTTAAGACCTCAGTTCCCAGGAGCTGGCCAAGAGTCAGCCACACAAGCAGGCCCTTCTGAAAATGAGAACATGCATGATTTGAGCAACTCAGGCCTGCTTGGTTAACTCTTCCTGCATACCTTTCCTTACCCTCCCTTGTTAGAAACAGGATGTGGAGAAATAATTGTGGGCCCAGAGTGGAGGTGAGGCTTGGGTTGGTTGGGGTAGGTACTACTTTAGAAAGAGTGAAAGCTGAGACCTAACTGATGAGAGGGAAATTACCTTATGAACAGAGTCACAGCTTCTAGGCATTAGAACACACTTGCAAAGGTTCCCAGAAGAGAGAACTTGAAAGGAGTCCTATATTAGCTTTCTGTTGTTGCCATAACGAATTACCATAAACTCAGCAGCTTAAAACAGCACCCAAAGTTCTGTAAGTCAGAACTCCTGGCCGGCTCAGCTGGTGCTCTGTGAAGGCTCTCAAGAGATCAAAGTTAAGATGTCATCTGATCTGGGCTTTTCTCTGGAGGTTATGGGGAGAATCTGCCTCTAGGCATACTCAAATGTTGGTAGAATTGAGTTCAATAAAGTTTTATGACTGAGTTTGTCATTTCCTTGATGGTTGTCAGCCAGGGGTCATTCTCAGCTTCTAGAAGCCACCCACGTTTCTTACATTTTTCTCTACCTTCAAAGTCAACAAGGGTCCTTTGACTCTCTTTGACTTCTCTGTCCTCTTTTGCTTTATATTTTAAAAACAATTTTCTTGAAATATAGTTCACATACCATAGGATTCACCCATTTAAAGAGCACGATTCAAAAGCAGCCTTGACCACACCAACTTTAGAACATTTTCGTCACCTCAGAAAGAAACTCCATGCCCTTTAGCTATCTCCTTATTTCATTCTCTCTCTCCCCCTGAGTTCTAAAGCTACCATTATTCTGCTTTCTCTCTAGACTTCCCTCTTCTGAACATTCATACAAATGGGATCATATAATGTGTTGTCTTTTTATGACTGGCTTCTTTCAGTTAGCAAATGTTTTCACGGTTAGTCCTGTTGTGGCATGTGTCAGTACTTAATTCCTCTTTATGACTGAATAATATTGATACTTCATTGTGTGAATATACTACATTTTGTCGATTTATCATTTGGTGGACATTTGGGTTGTTTTCAACATCATTAGACTGTTATGGGAATTGCTGATACAAACATTCATTTACACATTTTTATGTGGACATATGTTTTCATTTCTCTTGGGCATATACCTTGGAGTGGAATTGCTCAGTAACTCTAATTAAAATCTTTTGAGAAACTGTCAGATGGTTTCCAAAAGCAGCTGTACCATTTTACATTCCCATCAGCAGTGTATGAATGTTTCAGTTTCTCCACATGTTTGTCAACATTTGTTATTATCTCACTTTTTAATACTAGCCATCTAATTGGTGTGAAGTGGTTTTTCATTTTCCTAATGACTAATGATGTCAGAAGTCATTTAATGTGCTTATTGACCAGTGGTATATCTTCCTTGGAGAAGTGTCTTCAGATCTTTTACCCATTTTGATAACTGGAATATTTATCTTTTAAAATATTGAGTTGTAACAGTTCCTTACATATTCTGGATACACGTTCTTTATCAGATTCATGATTTGCAAATATTTCCTCCCATTCTGTGGGTTGTCTTTTCACTCTTTTGATGGGGTTCTTGGAACCATTTAGTTCTCATGAGGTACAATTTATCTGTCTTTTCTTTTGTTTATGCTTTTGGTGTCATCTAAGAATCTTTGGCAAATTTAAAATCATGAAATTTTACCTGTCCTTTTTCCCAAGAGTTTTTATAGTTTTAGTTTTTGCATTTAGTTCTTTTTAAAAAATATATTTATTCGTTTATTTCTTTATTTTGGCTGTATTGGTTCGTAATTGTGGCACGTGGGGTCTGCAGTCTCTGTTGTGGGATCTTTAGTTGTACATGCCAACTCTTATTTGTGGCACACAGGATCTAATTCCCTGGCTGAGGATTGAACCTGGGCCCCCTGCGTTGGGAGCACAGAGTCTCAGCTACTGGACCACTGAGGTAGTCCCTGCATTTAGCTCTTTAATCAATTTTTAATTTCTGTGTATGGTATAAGGCAAAGGTGTGACCTCATTCTATATGCGTGGTGTCTCAGCATCATTTGTTGAAGACTATTCCATTTGATAGTTGTGACCATAGTTTGGTGGGTTTATTTCTGGACTCACAGTTCTATCCCATTGATCCACATGTCTGTCCTTGTGCCAGTTCCATGCTGTCTTGATTATCATGGATTTGTAGTAAGTTTTTAAATTGGTAATGTACATCCTCCTACATTGTTTTTCATGATTGTTTCAACTCTTCTGGGTTCCTGTTCTCTTCTGCGTTTGGGGTTCATGTGCTTATATTAGGTCTGCCTGGAAAATCAGGATAATCTCTATTTTAAGGTCAACTGATTAGTAATCTTAATTATCTGGAAATTTTTTTTTTTTTTTTTTTGGCCACCTGAGGTAGCATAATCACAGGTTCACAACAGAGTGAATGTCACAGGGGCACAGGACCTATGAGGCTTAGATTTGTGAAAAGGTAGAGAATGGTAGGAACAGAAGTTGGATAGAGGGGTAGGATTAGAAGTTTCAGAAATATTAATTTGTCCAAAGTCACATTGCAGAGCTGAGATTTGAGTGCATACTTGACCGATCTCCATGTTCTCATGTATACATCAAGCTGGTCTTCATAGACTCATAGCTATTATTGTTATTTTCATGTTAACCTGTTGAGCCCTTAGTGTATGTGAAGTAGTCTTCCCAGTTACATTTTTTGAGCTCTAGCATAGTACTTGGGCAAGTCTTTGGGTGCAAATAGGCTGTACTGGAGTTGGCAAAAGGAAAAAGCAGTCAGGGATCAAGGGGTGTGTTTCAGAATCTGAAGGTAGGCAAGCAGGCAAACCTTAGCAAAGGGTTAGAACTGAGAAATGGAAGCCCCTCAGGCCCTAAAGAGTATTTTTCTTCTACCACTTTTCTCTGCTTCTTGTCGCGTATTTATTTCAGTCTGCAGACTGATTATCCTGTTATTCAGACTGCTTGTTGGAAGGTGGTCCTGCCTCAACTTCTCCATCATTCAAAAGAACAATCCAGACTCAGTCTCATTTCCAGAACTTCATTTTGGGTCATGTATCCACCTCTGGTTCAGTCAACTGTGACCCTGAAGTTGGGGGGAGGGGGGCTGCACATATACAAACATGGCAACCTGTAGATTTAGAGATTTACATTTGGGGAACACTTCCCCAAGGAAAGGGAAGTTGCTGACACATATGTTAGGTAGCCTCCCTAAAATATGTTCATTTTAGTAACACAGCTGTGCTATTGTCTTTGTAGTATAAAAATTTTTAAACTTACTGAATCAATACAAGGGAAAAAGTAGATATTTCTTTTTGCCTACTCCTCTTGGAATTGAAGAAGGACCACAGGCTGATGATGGTGAGTTTAGCTCAGACTCTCAAAATAGTTTGATGGAACTCAGGACATGATACAAGTTCCGGCTTTTGTGCTGTCCCTGCCGCTTACTGCCGTCTTGGTGGAGCAGACTATAGCTTCGCAGTCTCAGTGTCTTTCTCTGTATTATAATAGAAGAAAGTAGATGGTCTTTAAAGTTTCTCAATTTAACATTCTAGACTCTTGACTAGACTTTGTTAACCTTCTTTCTAGCTCAGCCTCATTTATTAAATGATAAGTATGATAAAATCTAAATCCTGTTTGTCCTTGGTGGTGGTGATGGTTTAGTCGCCAAGTCACGTCTGACTCTTGGGACCCTATGGATTATATAGCCTACCAGGCTCTGCTGTCCATGGGATTTCCCAGGCAAGAACACTGGAGTGGATTGCCATTTCCTTCTCCAGGGCGTCTTCCCAACCCAGGGATCGAACCTGCATTTCTGTGTCTCATTGCTTTGGCACGTGGTTTCTATACCACTGAGCTGCCAGGGAAGCCAGGAAAAAAGTATAGATTTATGTAAACACCTCCATAAACATCTCAGTACGGTTCTATTACCTCTAAAAAAGTTTCTTGTGCTGTTCATTTATAGACTGCCACCCCAACATCAGTTTCTAACACACTGATTATACAGTACATAAATTTTGAAAACTGGCTTCATTCACTCAGCATAAAGCATTTGGGAATTCATCCCAAGTAGTTGGGTATGGCATCACTTACTTTTTTTTTTCTAAGTAGCATTCCATTGCATGGATGTACCACACAGTTTGTTTATACATTCATCTACTGAAGAATATTTTGTTGTTTCCATTTTTAGAAGGTCATAAATAATGTCACTAGAAACATTGTATAGATTTTTGAGTGAACATCAGTTTTATTTCTCTGGAGGAAGTAACTGGGAACTGGACTGCTGGGTTGTATGGTAAGTGTATCTAACTTTTAATGAAATTACTAAATCGTTTACCATGGTAGATGTACTATTTGCATCCCACTAGGAGGGTTCTCATGGCACCCACTCCAGTACTCTTGCCTGGAAAATCCCGTGGACGGAGGAGCCTGGTAGGCTACAGTCCATGGGGTCGCCAAGAGTCGGGCACGACTGAGTGACTTCACTTTCACTTTTCACTTTCATGCATTGGAGAAGGAAATGGTGACCCACTCCAGTGTTCTTGCCTGGAGAATCCCAGGGACGGGGGAGCCTGGTGGGCTGCCGTCTATGGGGTCGTGAAGAGTCGGACACGACTGAACTGACTTAGCAGCAGCAGCAGCAGGAGGGTTCTAGTTGCTCTGCATCCTTGCTTCCACTTGGTATTGTTCTTAATTTTAGCCTTTCTAGTAGATGTGTATCGATGTCTCATGGTGGTTTCAACTTGCGCTTCTCTGACGGATGATGTTGAATTACTTTTCATGTGCTTAGCTGCCACAGTGTCGAGGTGATGTGACTGACATGGCTTGTTACCGTCTGAAATGTAACCAGTTAGCCTGCCAGTTTCATAGATGCTGGCAGAAGTCATGAGACTCTGGAGTTGGAGACAAAGGACTTCATTGTTCACAGGACATCAGTAAAGTAAGCTTCATCTCACGTGGGCTGCCTTTGGTCCCAAGCCCCATGGTGCTGGTGTCACAGCCGAGGAACCTCAGCTTAAGGAGCTCAGATTCTTCACAGTGGGCAGCAAACAAAGCCAGCTGACTTTTGACCTGGAGGGTAATTAATATTCTGTCTACTTTACTTGACAGAGAAGTTGTTTTCTGCTCTGAAGGGAGGCAGTGATTGCTTCCTTCTGAGAATGTTAGATATGCAAACCTTCTTGAAGAGACAGTCTTAATTACAAAGGCCCCTTGTACAGAAATGTGAGAAACCATGGAGAATCATCTCCTATGTGTTTATCTTCTTTGGATAAGTTTGTTCACGTCTTTTGCCCATTTAAAAAAAATCAGATGGTTTTTCTTTCTATTGAGCTTTGAGAATTACACATATCCTGGGTGCAAGCCCTTTGTCAGATGTATGATTTGCCAGTATTTTCTCCCAGTCTGTAGTTGGTATTTTCATTTTTCTCGCAGTGTCGTTTGCAGAGCGAAAGTTTTTCGTTTTGCTGACGAGTTCAGGCTGCTGGTTCCAACCCTACTTCTGTGAGCTGTGCTTCCCGTGTCAGTTCACTTTTCGGAGGCTTCACAGTGCTGTTTCAACCTGTTTCCTGGTGTGTGCCAGTCTGAAACCTTTGCAGTGGTCTCTATTAGTGTCAGTTTTAGTTTTTGGTCCTGAAGAGCATCAGACCTGTGCATGCATGCATGGGCTAGGGTGTTCACAGCTTGCTTTCTTGAATTCTGCTCAGTGATTCCTCCTGTATTTTTTAAGTTCCCTCGGGGCTTATCTTCTCTCTTCTGGGTGGAAAGCTGTGGAAGTAGTTACCCTGCTCTGTCTTGTACTCCCACCACTGTCTGGGAGACTCGAGAGAGGGAAAAATGGGTAGTTCCCTTTACTCAGAGGGTAGCTCCTGCAGTCTCTCATTCCAGTCGCTTCTGTGGACATCGTGTGATTGCCAGTGGCTCAAGAGAAGGGGGAAAAGACAAGAAAATGGAGGGATTTTCATATTTCCTCTCAGTGTTAGGAGTTCCTATTCTCATTCTTTGAGCCAGAACTAAAGGAGCGCTCCCCTGGCATTCATTTCTGGATTGACTTGGTGATACTGGAGGGGAGAAAGGGTAACCTGAACGGGGGTTCGGTGATAGAGTGAGTTCTGGTCTTCTTCCTTAATTTTCCTCCTCCCTTTTGCCTTTGAGAGTCCTCAGAAGTAATGCTTGGTGCATGCCTCTTTAGTTGTGGTGCACAGGCTTCTCACTGCAGTTGTTTCTCTTGTTGCAAAGCTTGGGCTGTAGGTGCGTGGGCTTCAGTAGTTGTGGTAGTTGGGTTTAGCTGTCCCACCACATGTGGGATCTTCTTGGACCAGGGATCAAACCTGTGTTCCCTGCATTGGCAGGCAGATTCTTTATCACTGTGCTACCAGGGAAGCCCCATCTTAACCATTTTCAAAGTATGTAATATAGAAGTGTTAACTATGTGTACCTTGTGCAACAGATCTCTAGAACCTTTTTGTCTGGCAAAACTGAAAGTCTCTCCCATTGAACAGCAACTCCTCTTTGCCTCCCTCCCCCTAGCCCTGGCAACCATCATTCTACTTTCTGGTTTGAAGAGTTTGACTTACTTAGATACCTCATGTAGGTGGAATCATGTCTTTGATTTGTCTTTTTGTGATTGACTTATTCTACTTGACATAATGTCCTCAAACTTCATCCATGTTGTAGCATATGACAGAATTTCCTTCTTTTTGGAGGCTGAATAATATTCCATCGTGTATACCACATTTTCTTCATCCATTCATCCTTGGATGGATATTTAGATTACTTCTAGCTCTTGGCTATTGTGAATAATGCTCAGTGAGCATGAGCGTGCAGATATCTCTTCAAGATCCTATTTTCAGTTCTTTGGGGAGTATACCCAGTGAGCTTGCTGGGTAATTTTGTTTCTGATTTTTTGAGGCCCCTCCATAGTGTCTTCCACAGTGACTGTGTCATTTTACCTTCCCACCAGCTGTACACAAGGGTTCCGATTTCTATACATCCTTGTCAACACTTGTTGTTTGTGTTCTTTTTGATGATAATCATTCTGACAGGCGTGTGGTGATATGTCATTGTGGTTTGGGTTTGCATTTACCTAATAATTAGTGATGTTAAACATCTTTTCACATGTTAGTTGACTGTTTGTATTCTTCATGGCTCAGATGGCCAAGAATCTGCCTATGATGCAGGAAACCCGGGTTCAATCCTTGGGTCAGGAAGATCCCCCAGAGAAGGAAATGGCTACCCACTCCAGTATTCTTGCCTGGAGGATTCTATGGACAGAGGAGCCTGGTTGGCTACAGTCCACGGGGCCGCAAAGAGTTGGACACAACTGAGCAACTAACACTAACACACATATCTTTTTTGGAGAATTGTCTGTTCATGGCCTTTGCTGATTTTTAATTGGATTTTTATTGTTGTTGTTTTTAGTTCTCTATATATTCTGAATATTAAGCTCTTATCAGATAAATGGTTTGCAAATATTTTATCCCATTCCATAGGTTGCCTTTTCCCTCTGTTGATTCCTTTTCTGTGCAGAAATTTTTAAGTTTGATGTAGCCCCATTTGTCTGTTTTTGCTCTTGTTTCTTATGCTTTTGGTGTCATATCCAAGAAATTGTCACCAAATCTAATGTTGTGAAGTTTTCCCCCTATATTTTGTTCTAGGAGTTTTATAGTTTCATGTCTTACGTTTAGGTATTTAATCCAATCGGTCTTTTCTTAAAGTATGCTTTATCATTGGGCAGGAATAAGAAGTTTGTTCTTTAGTATGATAGGAATTTGCCATATTGAAACCTTCTTTTCCCCTCTTTCTCCCTTTCCTTCTGTTACAGCCTTAAGTTGATAAACTCATTTTTTTTTTTTCTTAATTGCTTTGCTGTGAGCAGAATGATAGTGAATTCATTCTCAACAACACTTTCTTGTTTGCTCTTTGATTAGCAGGAGGAAGATGAGCCTTAAGTCTGAACGCCGAGGAATTCATGTGGATCAATCAGAACTCCTATGCAAGAAAGGATGTGGTTACTACGGCAACCCTGCTTGGCAGGGTTTCTGCTCCAAGTGCTGGAGGGAGGAGTACCACAGAGCCAGGCAGAAGCAGATTCAGGAGGACTGGGAGCTGGCAGAGCGGTACAAGGCCTTCACTTGGGGTTTAGACAATGATGTGACTGGATGTGCAGCATGGAGGGATACGTTTTTCACTTCTCTTTCGAGCTATCAGCAAGTCAGCTTAATTTTAAGAGAAATGGATATTTTCGTTCGTTCACCACTTAGCGAATAGCTTTCAGTGATTTCTTCACTTTGTCTTAACTTTTAATTGTTTTGTGTTTGGGATGAGTTAAGTCTTAGTTCTCTAATGTAGACAATAAGTTCCTTTGAATGAAAATAAGCATACTTTATGGTGAAGATAAATGAGGTTACAGATGTGAGTGCTCAGGACTTGGCTTATGACTTTCATCAAGCATTATTTCCCTCATTCTTTTAATATACCCAGCATGACATCTGGCAGTGATAAGCACACAATAGTAGAAACCTGTTGATTTGTATCCATGGTCCTGAAAGTACAGAAATTTAACTTTTCCTTAAAAAGTGGCATTTGTTAGTATCATCCAGGAATATGACTATGATAAAAATTAAAACATAGAATGTCTAGTGAGCATAGGAGCTAATAAAATGCCATGAATAATACCACTGGACCACCAGGGAAGTCCCCAGGTTTTGTAGTTTTAGGTTGTTCCCAGGTGATGCTGATGCTGCTCTCTGGGGAATCACACTTTGAGAATCATAGTTCTATGGATAACTTTTGAGATTTATTATAAATACCTCAAATTCAGCTGGTCCAAGGCCAAATTCCTTGCTTTTATTTACTCTAATCCCCACTCCCAGCAGTTCCTCGTATCCCTCTTGTATCAGTTAAAGACATCACTCTTTATTCAGTTGACTAAAAGACATCAATCACTCTTAATTTCTCCTTCACCTCCCACACACTGGTTACAACTAGTTGAGCATGTTCTGCTTATTTCAGCTCAGAGAGGCCTTTTGAATCCCATCCTCTCCTATTTCCAGGTCTTGTTTCTCTTTCTTAAGTCTGTGTACTCTGCTCTTAATTACTGTCTCTGTCCCTAGTCTGTCTGCCCCTCCAGGTGTCACAGCTACCTGCGTTATGTTTAAAGCACAGATCAGACAATGGTATTGGATTATAGTCTTTCTTGATTTCCCTACCACATGATGAAGTCCAGGACTATAGCAGGCTTGGCAATCAAGGTTTCTTACCACCTGGCGCCTACGTGTACATCCAACATCAGAGTCCATCACATCGTCAGTGATCTGACTACATTGAATGAACTTGGTCCTCAACACAAGTCACATCCTTCCCATTTGTAGTAGTACCTTCTTTCTGGAATGCCCTTTCACTTGGTGGAATCCTCTTGATCCTTCTAAGACTGGCCTGAATATCACCATTATAAAAACTTTCTTGGGACTTCCCTGGTGGTCCAGTGGTTAAGAATCCATCTGCCAATGCAGGGGACACAGGTTCAATCCCTCATCCGGGAAGATTCCACATGCAGTGGGTCATCTAACCCTGTGTACCCCAGCTGTTGAAGCCTATGCCCTGGAGCACATGCTCTCCAAAAAGAGAAACCACTGCAGTGTAAAGCCGGTGTACCACAACTAGAGAGTAGCCCCTGCTTGCTGCAACTAAAGAAAGCCTGCTCATAGTAACAAAGACCTGGCGCAGCCAAAAATAATAAAATAAATTTAAAACAAAAAACCTTCTTGGACTCTTTCAGCGGATTTAGGTTTTTTTCCCCCTGTATTCTCATAGCACTAGGGTTTTGCTGTCTCCTGTAGGCGCTGTCACATTATGTGGTAGTTACAGACTTAGCTCTTTCTCTCTTCCACCTTTGAGGTTGTCAGGGAAGAGGACTAGACTTTATTTTGTGTAATCCTCGTACAACTGCTGAATGAACTTGATTCACGGAGAAGGTCCCTTTTGAAGTTTGTAGTGGCACATAGGATAGTTTGCTATCAGAGACCTCAGACCTCTTTGGTATTTAACCTCTAATTCTGAACGTTTTAGCTCCCCAGTTCATCAAGTTATTACCTGTATATGCAAGGAAAACTTGGAGAATTATCAGGGTTACTCTTGATCTCTTCTTGAATTACAGTCTGCAGCGGGAGGAAGAAGAGGCCTTTGCCAGCAGTCAGAGCAGCCAAGGGGCCCAATCCCTCACATTTTCCAAGTTTGAAGAGAAGAAAACCAATGAGAAGACCCGCAAGGTTACCACAGTGAAGAAATTCTTCAGTGCTTCATCCAGGGTTGGAGCAAAGAAGGGTAATTTTTCTGATTCTCTTTTTCCTTTTGTGCCCAATGAGACACAGAATGTGCGTCTCAGCTTTTTCTGTAAGCATTCAGAGATATCAACACAGACTTGAGAAGTTGGGTTGGAGGTGCAGATGACAAATGAAATCTCATTGGTTGGAGGACATTGTGTTTAAGAAAACTTATTTTTACTTTATCAGAGGAGTAAAGATAGTTGAAACATATAGTTTTGTTTATAAAATTTATACCCATCGTATCTACTTGGATGTTTTATTTTTTGTGCCTTCAGTTTTTGAATATTGGTTTACTCTCCTTTGTTTAATATCCTCACTATCCATACCTTATCGGAAATGACTGCTTCAAGTTATCTTAAAGTTACCTAAAAGAGAAGTTTTCTGAAAGCTTGAGAGGCAGCTTGTGTCTAGATAGGAATTACTATTTAGAGAACATATAGGAAAGGCTCACTTTTGTATGTACTTGACCTTTTTCATCCTACTGCTTAAAATTCCACATTATAACCAGCAGGAAAATTCTCGCTAAAGTCACACTTGTTCTACCAGTGAGCTGATAAGCTAGTTGAAATGACCTAGCAGGAAGCAAGAAAGAATGTCTCTTGTTAGACCTTAGTCTCTCTATCTTTGTGTTGATAACCAACACTGATGCTGTCAGAGAGCTGTTCTCTTGGACACTTCTTCCACTCCCTCCACCCCAACCTGGGATAATTGTCCTTAGGTTTTTGGTCTGCCCACAGAAAGGGAAATAATAGTATCACACCTAAAGATCTTTGCTGATCTTTTGGATTTAATGACTGTTGTTTTTTGTTTATTAGAAGGAACGATTATTTATCCAAAAATACAGCACTTCTCTTTAGTAAAGGCAAACCTTTAAGCTGTCTTTTTCATTCACATGATCCATTTGAAGTTGTTCTTGCTTGGTTCTCTGTCAGCAGTTTTCTGTACAGCAGTAAGAAGGGGAATAATCAATACCTGTAACAGATTAAATGTGTTTGATAAGAATGTATTTGGCTCATGATTTATTTATGAGGAGGTTGTGTAGTAGGGTGATTAAAAGTGTATACTTTGGAGTCACCCTGGTTTGAGTCTCAGCTTTGCAGTTTGCTAGCTATGTGACCTTAAGCAGGCTAATCTCTTTAAGCCCTGTCTATTCTGAGGGATAGTAATACCTATCACTGGCGTGTCTTGAGGAGTAAATGAGCTGATGTGTGTACAGCGTTTTAGCCCAGTACCTGACACACATAGTAAGTCTCCAATAAGTGTTAGCTATTTTAAGATGCATGTTGTTTTTTTGATAGAATAATCTCTGCTGGTAAGGAGCTCAGAGGTATTGATCAAAGCCATTCATTCCTGTTTAGTTTGCATTCTGTTTCCTGCTTTGGGGAAGTCTGATTAACCTTGTACATTTATAGATGTCTGGTGAAATGATATATGACAACAAGTGAAATGGTAAAGAATTATAAAGCCATCAGCTCTAACTGTCACATTTTACAGATGACAGTGTGAAAGCCCATAAGGCAAATTTATTTACCCAAGGTCATATAATGAGTTGCTATATTAGAGCTCAGGTCTCCTAAGTCCTGGTTAAGCTTTTTCCCCTCATATCCCTTGACCTCAAATATGTATGTGTTCACCTATAACTATATCTGTGTCTGTATCTATGTAGATAGATAAGCACATAATAGTCACACACATTCATGACTGTACTTGGCACTTTTAAAATCATGTCCTAGGAGCTCCTGTACAGTACACACTGTATTATGGAAAGAAGATTTTACTTTAAAAGAAAAATTTCAAGTGATTTTTAATCTTAAAACTGTTCATGTGGAATAGTTCCTAACTTTTTGAATTTCTTTAGAATGATAGATTTTTTAATTTTATTTTTATTTTTTTTGATCTTTAGCTGTTTTATGTTTGTAGAAAGCATGTGGTGAGAAAGACCTCAGAATGTTGGGAAAAAAATTGATGTGTGTGTATTCTATTGGACCTTTGTTTTGCAGATTGTTTATGACACTCTGCCAGATGAACTCCGCATTTCAGGGTGATTATTTTTTTGGCCTTTGCATATGGATGAAGTTAGCCTATACTAAATGCAGTTTTCATTTATTGAGTCTAGACTACAATAGGCCTTTTATGTTCTGTGTTCTTTATTTTACTTTGTTAATACAAGATGTCCTTGCTCTTGATATTTTACTTGCTTCTATTGATGGTATGAAAGAAAGCTCTTAAGCCAGGAAAGGTTGGTGGTACATAGAACACAAATAACCTTCTAAGGGATTTGAAAAATATTTTAACTTCCTGTTAGAATTGGCCGTGTCTTCAGAGACGATTAATGGGACAGCTTGATTGTAAAGACTCAGAATTTACTTTCAGTTTTTTAATCTCCAGAGCAGGGTTGAGTGAGCTGTAGTTTAGAGTAAATTGCAGTGGGTTAGCCAAGTTGAAATACTTGCTCGTACGTTCTAAAATGCCCTTTTTCTTTAGAGCTCAAATAGATGTCACCCTGAGTAGAATCTTGTGTTCATCTTTTACAAATAATCTAAAACTAATGCTCTAAGGAGGGATTAAGGAAGGCTGTCTTTAAAAAAAAAAAAAGGAAGGCTGTCTTTTTTTTTTTTTCTCTTAAGAATTAAGATGCCAAAAAAAAAGAATTAAGATGCCAATCTTTCCACTCAGACCTTAGATTCTAAATACTATCCTACACTGAAGTGAATTTGGGTTCCTTGGAGAAATGACTGATTCTGGAACTGGGAAAGGAGGGCTCCTCAGAAATGTTGGGGACATGTCAAACACCCAGAGGTCAGCTTGAATGGGTTCCCACTGACCAAATTTGGATATCAAAACAAATAAAGACAATAGATGGACTGCAGATGAATAAAACAATAATCCATTAGTCCATCCAACTAATAAAATAGATAAATAAAGAAGGGAAGAAAACTCTTGCTTACCATAGAGTGTTGATTAACACATATAGGAGTGATGGAGATAGAAAATCACCATTTTATAGTCATCCTGGTAGGAACTGGTTCAGACAGGTTTCACCAGTGGATGCTGCGTCTGGCGTGAGAGGAGGGAGTTTCCTGAGGAACAAGTTGTGAACCTTGATTCAGGTTAACTCCCACAACTTATTTACTGATTACAAATAGAGAAATGATAGCTATATTACAGTGTGGGAAATGGACATTCTGTGCCTCTAGATATGATAATTTGAGAAGAACACAACATCAATTGTGTAATATTTAAGCTGAAAATTTATAACCTGACATCTAGTCATGAGGAAACAGTAGAGAAACCCAAATTGAGGCACATTCAGTAGAAATAACTGGCTTGTATTCTTCAAAATTGTCAGTGTCATGAAAAACAAAGACACATTTCCAGATTAGAGGAGACTGTATGACCACTAAATAAATGTGTGACCCTCAGTTTGATCTTGTGTTTTTAAAAAAAAAAAAGCTTGTTTTTCAGTAACTATAGTTAGCAACAGAATATCCTTGTTGCTAAGAAATACCCAAACTAAGGGATAAAGAGCATGATACATACCATCTACTCTGAAAAAATTTAGAAAAAAATGCACATAGACATGGAGCAAAATGTTAAAATTTTGTGAATCTAGATAATGGGTAGAAAGGGATTCTTTGGGAGAATTCCATGGAGAGAGGAGTCTGGTGAACTATTAGCCGTAGGGTCACAGAGAGTCGGACACAACTGAAGTGACTTAGCATGCATGCACATACTAATTCATAGCTAGTGAATGCAGTTCATCTTTTTATCTTTTAAGTTTTTTTTAAGTTGTTTTAGGGTTCACATAAAATTGAAAGGATGATACAGAGATTTCCCATAGGTGCTATGCCTCCACACATGCAGTCTTCTCCAATATCAACACCCCCCACCAGAGTGGTCCATTTGTGTTACAATTGCTGAACCTACGTTGACACATGATTTTCATGAGTATGTAGTCTACATAAGGATTCATTCTTGGCATTGTACATTCGGTTGATTTGGACAAGTGTGTATAATGATATGTATTTACCATTATAGTATCATAGAGTATTTTTACTTTGATTAGCATTTTGAAAGAGTATTTTTTAAAAATCAAAATCATCTGAGAATAGTATTTGTTGAGGGGAGAGAGTGTGCACAAGTAAGGCAATAAAAGAGATGGTTAGAGTTCTCCTGCCCTTGCCTGGCTTACAGATCCAAAGTCTCAGGGCATGGTGTTCCCTGGAAAGAGTCCTCAGTCCACTCTGACATGCTGAGGCAGATACTGCATAGTAAAGAGCTCAGGCTGCAGAGTTAAGGCACAGAGTCCTGGGTTCAGATTCCAGCCTGTACCACTTAAATAGCTACAGCATCATCCAGGTTAATTAATGTTCTCAAGCCTTAGCTTATAGAGTTGTGAGGATTATACAACAAAGCATCAGAAAAGTACTTAGCACATAATAAACATTTGCTGTATGTTAACTATTACCACTGTTAGTTTGTCAGATTGCATGTGTATTCTGTTTTTGTTGGGTGGAGTGTTCTATAATAGTTACTTCAAGTTGTTTGATGACATTGTTCAGGTATTCTGTCCTTACTGACTGTTTTGTATTACCTATAATATTGATTACCAAGAAAGGAGCATTGAACTCTCCTATTAAAATTATGAAATTTTAAATTTCTTCTCTTTATGTTTCATGTGTTTTAAAGCTGTGTTACTAGGTGCATGGGCTTCCCTGGTGGCTCAGGGGTAAAGAATCCGCCTGCAGTGCAGAGACAGGGGTTCGATTCCTGGGTTGGAGAAGGAAATGGCAACCCACTCCAGTATACTGGGAAATCTCAGGGACAGAGGAGCCTGGTGGGGTACAATTCATGGGGTTGCAGAAGAGTCAGACACAACTTAGCGTTAAACAAACAAACAAGGAAAATGCAAATATTTAAACATAAAATAACTTAAATTCAAGTTTAACTTTGATTTAGCATAATTTAAATAATCTTAAATTAGATACTTAAAGTAATTCCATGCATGGATCTTCTGTGTAATGAAACTTACTATGTTTAATTTTCCCAGCAGAAATTCAGGAAGCAAAAGCTCCCAGTCCTTCCATAAACCGGCAAACCAGCATTGAAACGGATAGAGTGTCTAAAGAGTTCATAGAATTTCTCAAGACCTTCCACAAGACAGGCCAAGAAATCTATAAGCAGACCAAGCTGTTTTTGGAAGCAATGCATTACAAAAGGGTAGGTTGAGAACCACCTAGAAATGTAGAGTTTTGGTTTTAGGAAAGGTCTTAGTGATAATCTAGTGAAACTTTGTCATTTTCCAACTGAGAAAATAAAGACCCAGAAATGTTGTCACTTACCTGAGAAATGTCACTGAATCAAGTTAAACATGACTCTGAGGCTAATACTTTTCCACTGCAACTCAATGGTATTTAAATCATCTTCATGTGAAAAGTTTGACATCAAAGCCACTTGTACTGTGTCCTTTATAAGTCTGTGTCCTTTTAATAAGCCTTCCTAACTTGTCACCTTGTAAATAATAAGCTGCCAAGAGGGCCATAGTAGACCTTGAACTCTTAAGTAATAATCATTAGACCGAGAATAATCATTTAGGATTTTTTTTTTTTTGGTTTGGTTTTGTATTTTGATTTTTAATTTTCCTATCCTTGCTCAGGTAGAGAAGTGAAAGCTAAAATTTAGACAATGAAAAGGACCGTAGCAACTTCTGTCCATTTATTGTACAGGTAGGGAAGTTGAGAGCCAGAGAGGATGAGTGACTTATCCAGGGCCACTTGGACAACAGCTTGTGTCCTCTCCCTGTGTGTCTTTAACCTGTAATTTCTAACCCATGGTTTCAACAGTGAACCACTCTTGACCACACCTTTTTCCTCTTCATTCCTATTTTCTCCAGTCTTAGAGTATACCAGTGATGAGCAGCCTTCTTTCCACATACACGTCAAGTCTAGAAAAATCAAGTATTTTCAGAATTGCGTTAAAATTTTTTTCAGCCATTTTATCTTTATCAGGAAATACTTTGTATATGCACTGAGAGTTTTTAAAAATACTTCCTCATCCCCAAAATGTACCTCTTTAGGCTAAAATTTCATTCAGCACCTGCATAATTCCCACACACTGAAGTATTTCAAAGCAATGCTTAAAGAGATTTTTTTTAAAAAACTAGCTGCTATACTGTTTGAAAAGCCTGGTTCACTTGACTCATCTGTGAGTACTTTTGATCTTTTCCTAAACCTTGTTGGAAAACTCAGGTAACCAATGGCTAAATGTACAGTTGCATTAATGAACTCAGGAGTCTGTCTTTCATTGATTTTTAAGACTACATATTTAGTAATATTAGGTACTTGCAGAAGCCACTGACAGGACACTACTGGACCTCTGGAGTATCATGAATAACATTGTATTTGCTCAGACTCTGGTGCCCTCAGAGTATTTTAAATGAATGTAACATCTTTGGGAATTCTGCAGAATTTGCCTACCTGGCTGCACCAACTGTGCTGTCCTTTGAGAGTCTCAGAATGTGAGTTACTGGAACACTTAACCCTTACACATTTCATTCACTGAAGCAAAGGCAAAAGTTTAAACATTTCTCGTGCTGAAAAATTACATGGTAATGTTTGTGAAAAGCACATTTGAGTAGTTTGTCATTAGTAACTGTCTAGCTCCTAAAAGTGACTGACTACTACTGGCTTTTCCTTAGAGTGATAAAGTGAACTCACTTACCTTGATAGTTCTTACCACCTTCATTTTGCCAGTTATTGAATTTGACAAAAACCAGGTACTTTTGCTCTGTTTTGTTCATCTAAATGAACAAGTGTTTCAACCTATATTCAACTAGCTTCATGACCACAGGGTATATTCCCTTGTAAAGTGGACTGTCTTAAAAATCTGAGGACTACATGCTTGGCGACATATTTTAAAACTTAAAATTAAACATGTATTTAGAAGGCGTAAAGCCCTAATATGTTTAGTTTCCTGGGGGGAAAAAATTATTGAAGGCAGCAGAGACTAGCAATACAAAAAATATGAACATTAAAAGTTAAAACCTAAATAGATCAAACAGTGAACTGTAGTACAAAAGAAACTTAATCTAGAAAATAGGTCATGGAGATCTAGTTTCTAAAGATAAAATACACAGAAAACGTAATTAAGGAAATAATCAAAGATTTTGAAAGCTAGGGGTGGAAAAAAGACCTCAGCCAGACAATTTTCTTTTTTTTTTTTTTTTTTGGAAAAAAAAAATAAAATGACTTTACACAGACATTATAGAGAAGACTATCCCAGGGATTGGTAAAGAATGCTTAAAGAAAAGAAGTAATTTACACTGCTAGACTGTGTTTTTTCTTAGAAAATTTTGAATAATCTTTTAGAATTTTGTAAAACCTGAAAGAATTTACCAGCACAAATGTGCTATTATATCACTTAGCTCCTTTGGGAAGAACTTTGAAGGATCTGAGATGTACTCTACTTGCAAGTTAAAGGTTAGCTTGCCATCGTTTCATGGGCTTCCCTGGTGTCTCACTTGGTAAAGAATCCACCTGCAGTGCAGGAGACTCAGGTTTGCTCCCTGGGTTGGGAAGATCCCCTGGAGAAGGGAATGGCAACCTACTCCAGTATTCTTGCTTGCAGAATTCCATGGACAGAAGAGCCTGGAGGGCTGCAGTCAATGGGGTCGCAAAGAGTTGAACACGACTGAGCAACTATGCTTTCATTTTAATGATTCCATGAATACTGGCAGAAGACAAAAGCTTCCTGGGTCAGGGGAAAAAAAAAAAGCCAGTTAATGACGGCAGAGGGGCCCGAGTAGATCAGTACATGTAAATGTACAAACCAGTGCGTTTGTACTGGGTCCCTACTTATCAGTGCCCACAGGGCATGCAGAGAGGACCAGGTAATCCCTGTATAGGCAGTGAGTTATGCTAAGGAAGAGTATCTTTTATAGGGCTATGAGCCTGCCTGACTTTTGCTCCAGAGAGAAACCTTATTATATTAGACAGTGACAGCCTACCCTTTTCACTTGAGTGCGGCCCCAACCCTGTTTTCATGGCCTGTCCGCTATACAGCTATCCTGGAAAAGGGTGCAGAAGAGAGGCCGCCAGTGTCTCCTCACAAGATGTGCAGAAATAGGAGAAGATCAACATAGAACTGTCTCCCCGCGTCTTTACAATAGTATAAAGGGAGTAATAAATGGCCACTTGAATTCTTTTTTAAAAAATTTATTTATTTTTAATTGGAGGATAATTGCTCTATAATATTGTGTTGGTTTCTGCCTTATATCAGCATGAATCAGCCATAGGCATGTCCCCTTGCATTCTTTCTTTCTATGCCTGGGTCTGTGGTAGCCTCCAGGGATATGACAGTAACAGTACCCTCAGGGAACTGACTTTTTAGTGGAGGAGATAGGCAATAAGCTGATTTATAATATACAACTGTGGTTAGTCCTCTGAAGAATCTAAAGCAGGCTAAGAAAACAGAGTGGCAGGAGAGTTAGCTCACACTGCAAAATAAATATTGTGCTAACGTGTAAATCTGTGCAATAGAAATAGAAAATGGAGTTTTCTGAACTGTAACAAAATTACAGTGATTGTGTGGAGCTGGGGGAGGAATTAGGTGATCCATTGCCACCTATAAAACAGGCCATTTAGGCCTTTAAAAGGAGGCCATAGTTTCTAGCTGGGAGTGAGTACTGGTAATAGTCTTAAGAAAGAAATGTGTTCTTACTGTTAAGATTTGATGCGAGTGAAAGTTAGCCATGTTATATATTATAAATCAGTTCATTGTCTGTCTCTTCCTCTAAGCTACCTAAGAAGATAATCCATTGCAGAAAGTATTGAATTATTTGCATTCAGTCTTCCTGTTCAATCTGAATGCCCTCTGAGAATCATTATTTTTTATGTTATTGCCTGGTATAGTGGCTGGAATTCTATTAGCCATGTAATAAATGGTTTCAGAATGAATAGAAATATAATTTTCTGGAAATTGGGGGGAAACAATCTTACCGGAAAATCTGAGAGAAAACAGAATACCAATAGAGATAAATTTAGCAGCATGGTAAGATAAACCCACAAAATTCAGTTACAGTACAAGATGCCAGAGATGAAAAGCTAGAGAGCCTAGCAGACTTTTTAAAAAGGGCAATTTTTAAAGATAATAGTAATAAAAAGATTAAATATTAAATGATAACTTAATCTAATACAGAAAGAGGTTTATTCAAAGAATTAAAAGACTGTTTCTGGATTTTATCTTGGATTTAGCTGAGGAAGTACAGATATCTTGGATCTAGCTGAGGAAAACAAAAAGATAAATTTACAGATAAAGATACCTTTCAGGTCAGTATGAACACTTAAAATATTAAATTACAATGTTACATTGTTTATTCTAGTAAAAGAAGGTAGCAGGAGTTTGGGAGGGGAAGTTTCTAAATGTAGCAGACACTTCAGAATTTACTAAAATGAAAGTTACCACAATTAGATATGATTTTCATATATAGAAAAAAAGAGAGAGAGAATGGTAAAATAAACCAGGGATTCCAGAAATAAATTCAGTTTCTCAGGAGCAAATTACATGAGAATTAGAAAAACAAGGGGGAACAGGATTGCTTTTTACTAATTGCTGCTGAGGAAGACAGGGAAGTTTGTGTGCAGATTATTTAAGGTCTGTGTTTGCTATGAACCTTACATGCCCACCAAATAAAAGAGCTAAGAATGAGAAACCTTAGAAGAAAGCAAATTAAGATACTTATTTCATCTACAGAGAGGAGCTACAATTGGAACTGTTGAAAATTTTTCTTAATGATCAGGAAAAAGGTTTAATGGTATTAAACATTCTGGCAGTTAAGGAGTGCAGGGCACTGTTGAGCGCTGTGAGGCCTGCAAGGTTGTTTTGACCAAGGGAATGGAGGGGACATCTTCTCAGAGGAGGCGAGATGGGGACCGAGCCTTGAATGAGACCCTGTGGGACTTCCTCGGGCAGCTTCTGGAGGATTGGAGAGGAGCAGAAGTAATCTGGACAGAGAATAATTTTACATTGTTAGAGAGGCGGGAAAGCTAAGTGCAGGTTCTCAACAATAGGAAACCTAGCGGGGTACGTGGGGACCAGATCGTGACCTAAGGTGTTCAGTTGAAAAAGGAAAGATCAAAAGTGGGAAGAGCAGCTGAACTCCAGGGGAGATGTAATGAGAACCCAAACCAGGGAAGGGTGGACGAGACATTGTGAAGGCAGGTAGGCAAGGTTTGCTCACTATCCCTCACGCCAGGCCATCTCTTCTGAATCAGCCAGAGCGTCAGGGACTATGTGCTTCATTGGGGCTTTATTGACCCCTGTCATTGGCCTGTGCAGAGGTGGTCTGAGTCCTGTGGAATTTGTCTTGCGCCATATCCATGCCCTCCTGCGATGACATCCTCATGAGAACCCTTGGAGAAATTCCTGATTTTGGAGTCAGAATTTCACCTAAGAAACTGCTTTTATATTTGGACACTCAGTTGTGTGACTGTTTTCATCTTACTGATGATTGCTAGACAGCTTAGTTAGACAAATTTACGGGCTGACTTTTTTTTTTTTTTTAGTAACTTCTGTATCTTCAAGGAAGATATTTTAGTGTTATCTTTCCAGCTCTACTTTCTGTTTCTCTCCATGTTTTGTCTTGTTTCCTCATTTTTCTAGGTTGTGCTGAACTAGGTTTATCTCTCGTATAGACTTCAAATATTCTTTGGAAAAAGTGGGGAGTAAATACTAATACACATGTTACACCTGTAAAATCAGTAAAACCCAAATAAAAATTACGATGCCCAGTGCTGGAGGGGCTGTGGAGAGATAGGCACACATACATGGCTAATGTCTGTACTTGGAGTTTCTGAGGGTTGTATCTAGCAACAGGTATTTAGAGCTGTAAAGTTGTTCATATTTTTTAAGCAGTTAATGCCACTTTTGTAAATTAATTGCAAAGAAATAACCCAAAATAAACTATCTTCACACAGTTGTTTATAGCTGCAATATATAATTAATGAAAAAAGGGTAAGAACCCATGGCATACAGTGGTAGAAGATGGTTGAATAAATTGGCTAATATAATGGAATATTATAAAGCCATCAAATGATTAAATAGACTAGGTAAGTCAGAACGTACATATACATGTAAATTTTCAAAATATGCATTATACCCATGTAAGAATATGTGTATACAGCAAAAAGTAATGAGAAGTCATGGAATGTGGTAAAGAATACTAAAGGACAGGCTTTTCTTGCCTGCAGCAGTAATTGAATTCATAAGTACTTCTGGGATTAGTTCACGGAGTAGGTTTTGTAAATATAGAGCTTTCCTCATGATCTGTCTTTCAGTTACGTAGCAGCCTCTTTGTCCCTTTGTTTCAGGACTTAAGCATTGAGGAGCAGTCAGAATGTACTCAGGATTTTTACCAGAATGTGGCTGAAAGAATGCAGACTCGTGGAAAAGGTAATCCTTTGTTAGCCTGCCTGGGAGGGACGGCTGGTAGTTGCAGAGCCCTCCTGCTGAGTCTCTCAGTAGTTTCTCTCTTTCTTTTGTTGGTTTGCCTGCTCTGTACTGTAGCTTACTCCACTAGCATTCAGATAGTTGGTTTTATACTTAGCAGTATCTTTGAATACCACGACGTATATCATTCCAAGATAATCAGGCAATTGGATAATTTCTTGAGCAATATTTAATAATTTCATTGGGAATAGGGACAGAGTCAGTTAAAACCCCTTGGGAGGCTTCTAAATAAAACCCTTATCTCAGAATTGCCATTTTGGTGAGAAATCTGCCCCATCTGTTTACTTTAGAGTGACCCCTAAGGTCATATAGTAGACCTCTGAAAAGCGAAAGGGTGACTCTTGCCAGCACTTGCCAGTCTTGGGAATTTCAAGTGCTTTTCTAAAGTAGCACCGTGCTACGGTCTTCTCATTAAGCAGGGTGTACACCTGTTAGGTCCTGCCAGACAGCTTCAGTTAGAAGTAGGGATTCTGTAAAAGGCAGCCCCGAAAGTTGGGGTAATTTTTTTAGAGTGTTTTTTAATATCTTATACTTTTGTTTGGGTGTTTTTAATGTATTTCTGATAAATTAGTTTTCTGCTACATTGAAAGTACTATGAAAACATCACTTCATTTCAAATGTTCATCCTTCATTCAAATATCCTTTTGAATATTTCAGTGCCTCCAGAAAGAGTTGAGAAGATAATGGATCAGATTGAAAAGTACATCATGACTCGTCTCTATAAATACGTGTTCTGCCCAGAAACTACTGATGATGAGAAGAAAGATCTTGCTATTCAGAAGAGGATCAGGTAGTTGGTTGTTCTGCTTTTCCTTGTTGTATTTACTGCCTCCTGTTGGAAGAACACATCTGAGAAAACAGGGCCCTTGAGTTTCAGACCTTGGGTGCAAGTAACAGCTAAGGTGGGAGCCATCCTTAGCATATAAACTCCTTTGTCATGTCAGAAAGAAAAGGAATGTGGTAAATTGACAAGAGGAAAAGACTCAGGTCTCCATCTTGCTCATCTGTTTGAATCCAGGCAGCTTTAGATGAGAATCATGCCTTGTATTTGAGACTGTTCAGATCTCCAAAATTTCCAAGGAACAAGAGGAAATTTCATTGTTTTCTCATTTCACTGCACTGTCTTGTCAGGCAGGAAGCTGTGAATATCCATATAAAGACAGTGTGTGTTGTCTTTCTCTGTTATTCCCAGGGGTGATTCAGCCATTTCTGCTGCTGCCTCTTTCCACTAGCCCTGGGTGGCTAACACTGTGCAAAGCACCCACTCCTCCATGGCCAGTAGACTGAGTCCCCAGTGGCCGCGGAGCACTGGGGAGAGAGGCCGTCGACGTGTGGGCACAGGGCCAGGCCTGAGCTGAAAAGGGGTTTCTGGAGGAGAGGGAGCTCGGATCACAAGTGGGGTTCCCAGACAGCGGGGTTGGTAATCGGTAGCTCTGAACTTGATGATGTCTCATCGGAAGTGTGGAATTGATCTTGGGAAGATAAGGGAGGAAACCAGAAGTAACTCGGTGGGCTTTAGACTGAGGTGAGAGTGTTAGTCAAGCATGTGGTGAGGACTGGCAGAATTTCATGAGTGGAATCACCACGTGACCAGAAATCTCCGAGGTTCGGGCAGAAGTGACACACGCCTGATGATCTCTGACTCCGGCTCTGGTGTGCCTCAGGTCGAGGGCAGAGCCTGAAATGTGGGCAGTGAGGACAGGGGGCAGCAGGTTCTTCCCTCATCTTCATTCTCAAATATCCAGTGCTTTTCCAATGTAGTATAATTTCATTTCAACTGGAAAAATTGTCTTCCGCTTTCTTGTGATAAGTGCAGAAGAGAAGCCTCATCATAGGATTCCAGCTGCCCGGCACATCAGCTGAGCCGCTAGTACGTGCAGGGGCTTGGATTGCCTGACGAGCCCCAGTGGTGCCCGTCTTTTCCTATCACTGAGGAAATAACATGATAAATGATTACAGTCCATCCTTGGACCTTTTTTTTCACTGTCTGTCTCTCTCTCGGTAGAGCCCTGCACTGGGTTACACCTCAGATGCTTTGTGTCCCTGTTAATGAAGAAATTCCAGAAGTGTCCGACATGGTGGTGAAAGCAATTACAGGTCAGTGAAACTAAGAACTTTGTATTTGGATGTTTTCCCCTCGAAGTTAGCATTTTGCTTTATAAATCTGTACTTATTTCAGTGAGCAAAAAGATAGTATTTCTAAAATACTTCTAAAATGCAGATTGCCAAAGCTATATTGGAATGTGGTAAAAGTGATTTAAGAGTGTTAGGTTTATGAATTTGAAGCATTTTCAGATCAGCAACTAAACCACTCTCCCCCTTCATTTTCCATGACCATTTCTTATTTCTTGAGCATTGAACTAAAGTCAACTAGGTAAATTTCTTAAAACTCAACTGTATTTATATATCAGAATAATTTTGAGAGATGAAATTGGTGAGGCATGGTTAACCCCAAGCTAGAATTATATATTAAAATGATGTTTCTGCTGCTCCTGCTGCTAAGTTGCTTCAGTTGTGTCTGACTCTGTGCGACCCCATAGACGGCAGCCCACCAGGCTCCTCTGTCCATGGGATTTTCCAGGCAAGAGTACTGGAGTGGGGTGCCATTGCCTTCTCCGATGATGCCTGTAGTTGGTTGTTAATCAGAGATGTGCTTTGCATTTCTTTTCTGGTTAGTTGGAGAAGTAAATGAAGTGCCATAAATTGATGTGGCTCCAACATTCACCTAATAAGGTTTCTGTTTCTTAATCAAGGAATAACCTAGCAGAAGTGCAACACAAAAGTTTTAAAACAAACCTGGTGGAGAAGACATCCAACTTGTCCAACATCTCCTTAATTAAGGAGAAGAGTTGGAAAGAGATTACCAATTTAGAGATTTTTAATGAAATTCTGCTGGGAAGGAAAGTGGGTCAGCTGATGTTAGCAGTGCTGGAGGCACGCCATTAAGTAGTCTCCTTTGGTTATAAGAACCAGAGACTCGAGTTGCAGTAAGAAATGAGGGTTTGCTTAAGATATTATCAGGGTTGGAAAGGAGGCGAGGCTGTTACAGAAACTTAGCTCCAAGGTCCCTTCAGGGACTGAATTATGTTCTAGCTAACATGATTCTTCCACTTTCTCAGGTTCTGCTTCTCTTTGTACTTTTTCACATTTCAGCTCTTGATATAAAATGTATTATTTTCTGTAATTACCTGCGTAGAGTTTAATTGTCCTCACTAAATACCATCCTCTTTGTTGCTCAGAGCTTTTCTGCTAAGCTCCTCATGGGTCCCATGAATGACCGTTTTGGGTCAAGGCCCAACCCCCACCCCTGCCTTTTGTTTAGGGGATATCCATAAGAGATTGAAAGTGAAGCCTGAAACTTGTACTTATGTTTTCCCCCAAAGACTCTTACTAGTAAGTTCAAGATCAACTGGTTTAAATTTAAAGTACTTCATAGGAATTTATGTTGGGGACTCTTTTCTGAAAAGCCACAGGACAGACCTTATAAAACCAGAAACTACAAGTGCCAAATCATTGTTTGCTGAAAAATAAAAATAAGAAAGATGTCAGTATATCAGCAGTTTGTTAACAGAATTTGAGCTGTGGGACTTTGCTCTCTTGGCATCTAAGATGAAGTTTGAAGAGATCTTTTGATAGTAAAAGTATAGCCACGAAATTTTAAAAGCCTTCTTATGCTCTCATCTTAACCCCCTCTTCTTGCCAATCCAAGAGCTGCCACATTCTGCCTCTGAGGACCAGAATTGATATGATCACTTTCTTCCTATGCTATAAACTTGTCAACCTTCAAAAGGACAGTCGCTAACAATAGTCTTAAATGTGGAGATAATCACTGAACTTTCTCCAAATCACTGTCTGCTTCTAATCAGGACTGTCCTTTTTGTTTATAAATACACTGCACTGAGGCCCGTGCCACTTCAGTTGGCATCCGTCATCTAGTGGGTAGAACCCCCGAGTGCTACTAAACACCCTGCAGTGTGCAGAGCAGTCCCTGCAGCAGAATCATCCGGCCCAAATGTCACTAGCACCCAGTTTGACTGACCTGGGAGTACTGCCTACTTTGCTTTCAAAACCCCATTAAAGATAAGTCTGGACATCTGCTAAGATAGAGTCCCTACCCTCAACCCTATCTTTCCTCCTGGCCCCTGGTGGCTCAGACAGTAAAGAATTTGCCTGCAGTGCAGGAGACCTGGGTTGGATCCCTGGGTTGGGAAGATCCCCTGGAGAAGGGAATAGCAATCACTCCAGTGTTCTTGCCTGGAGAATCCCATGGACAAGGGAGCTGAGCAGGCTATAGTCCATGGGGTCACAAAGGGTCAGGCATGAATGCGAGACTGATGCTTTCACTTTTTTCAAAAGCCTTGAACAGAAAACAAAGCCGTATCTGAGGATTCTGAAAAGTAAGTCATAGCAGGCATTTTGGAAAGGGAAGTCATTACTAGAGGAACAGCTAATGCAGTTGTGAGTTTCCTGTGTTGTTTACTTTTCTTTCCACGTCTCCTAGTTTAGACTTCAGGGCAGCACAAATCATGGAACTGCTTCTGGGGATGGGTGGTCCAAAAGCAAAAAGAAACTTTTCTCAGACTCAAAGATACTGGGCAAGGGTGGGGTTCACTACCAGATGGAGAGTGTGGAAGAAGTCCCTTGGGTTTTGTTTTCCCCTTTATTTTCCTTCCTTTTTCTTCTCTTCTCTTTTTACACTGCTGGCCCTGCTCCTTGGCAGGGCAGCTACACACGTGTCCAGATAGAAAATACAGGCATGCCTCAGAGATTCTACGGGTTTGGTTCCCAATCACCACAATAAGGCATACACTATTGTAAAGTGAGCCACACGGACGTCTGGTTTCCCAGTGCTGATAAAAGTTCTATTTACGTGGTACTGTAGTCTCTTCAGTGTGCAGTAGCATTATGCCTAAAGAGCAATATGCATACCTTATGTTAAAAAGACTTTATTGCTAAAAATGCCGAAGCAATTACCATGGTAACATTAAAGATCTCAGATCATGATAACATATAATAATAATGAAAAGGTTTGAAATATGCAAGAAATATCAAAATGTGACACAGAGTAATTAATAAGCAAATGCTGTTGGAAAAATGGTGCTGAGAGATGCTCAACATAGGTTGTCGCAAACCTTCAATCTGTAAAAAAAAAAAAATGCAGTATCTGAAGTGCAATAAAATATGTGCCTATAATTCACTTTTAATTCATTTTAAAACTTAAGGAATAAAGATTAATGAGAACATGGTTAAATATTTGAAATGGAGAATGTAAACCAACAGTAAAAGACGACAGAAGGCTAAATAAGGTGAAAATGGTTTAAAAAATATATATATTTATATATATAGACATTCCCCCAGATCTTTTTGGTAATAAATTGTATTTAAATAGAAAAAAATAAATATACTGAGACATAGTAACAGTAATTAAAACCCAGAATAAAAATTTAAACAATAAAACGAACAAAAATTATATAATTCATACAATAGACAGGTAAGTAGGGAGGGATAAAAATATTAGTAAATTAAAATAAGGCCTCAGCACTGTGCAGTGTTGCTGTCTCCCACATGTTAGTCTTCCATGGCTGATGGTCCTGTGAGAACTTCCCCAGGTGGCTGACCCGAGGGGTGAGAACTGAGAGCAGAACAAATCTCTGGCATGTACCACCAAACCACCTAAATCTGAAACTTTTATTTCTGCTAGTGGCAAGAAATTGGTGTCAAATTAAGCCAGTTCAGCTCTTTCCTTTCATGGTGTTCTAGACTGTAGGCAGGTCTGTCCAGAGGCACCCGCCTGCCCTCCTTTTGTGTGGTTCTGACAGTGCAGAGTTCAAACTTGACCCTTCCTCATTGCCTCCTAGTCCTTGTGACAAGAATGTGAACTTGTAAGAGCCTGCTAGTTGGACTTAGTGGTAGTGAAGGGCAGTGAAATAATTTTGCTTCTGAGAGAAATCAAGTATTGTTTATGAGATTAAATAATACCTATGCTCATCCCCTCTGCTACCCAGCAGGTTATAAGTGTCATAAACCTGTAGTTAGATACTTGTTGCTAGTGGGAGATTTATATGCCGTGAGGATTGGCCCCTGTGGACCTCTGTGTGATGGATTTCAGCCGCTTGCACTTTAATATCTAGCTCAGAGATGCCTTGTAAAATAGCCACATTTCTAAAAAGCTGTATGCAAATAAGGCCTTCTGAACTGAGTTTTACAGTGTATTTATGAGGAACAAAAACAGTGAAATGACTCTGCTTATTTCTCTGGGGAGCTCATAACCATTTTACATCATGACTTAAAGAATGCGCTTTCGACTCAGATAGGCTTGGCTTCAGATCCCTGCTATGAGCCTTTTTATTGTATAATCTTGGGCAAATCATTGACCCTCTCTGAACCTCAGCTCCCTTGATAATAATAGTGCACATGCATACCCTGGGGATGGAGAGAGGATGCTTGTAGAGCACGCAGTGTAGGGCCTGGCTGATGGGCACGTGCGCCCAAGTGTGAGCTAGTGTCTACTGTTGTTGCAGGCTTTCTCATATGCTAAGTTAACTAGTGGAGAAAGGGTTAGCGAGGGCACCTCTGTAACTTAAGAGATGAAATAGGATGATCCCGACACCTCTTTGGTGTAACCGTCTCCTCACTGGAAGCAGCATCCCTTCTCCTTTGTAGATATCATTGAGATGGATTCGAAGCGTGTGCCCCGGGATAAGCTGGCCTGCATCACCAGGTGCAGCAAGCACATCTTCAATGCCATCAAGATCACCAAGAGCGAGCCGGCTTCAGCCGATGACTTCTTACCCACGCTCATCTACATTGTCTTGAAGGGCAACCCCCCACGCCTTCAGTCCAACATTCAGTACATCACCCGCTTCTGCAACCCAAGCCGACTGATGACGGGCGAGGATGGCTACTATTTCACCAATCTGGTAAGGACTTGACTTGGTGGTGGTGTGGAGAAGAACCCAGAAGGTATTCATTTGAAGGGTGTGACAAGGGCTCTCACAGGCCTGTGACACGTGCGTGCTCTGGAGTTGAGGGGTCAGCATAGCTGAGGATGTGTGCTTCGTATCACGGAGCACATGTGACCAGGCCAGGCACACATTCCACCTCCCAGGACTGAGCCACTGTGGTTCCCCTACAGGACACGTGACGGCCACGCTGAGTGTCTTTGCTGCTATTGGCTGTCACTCCCCGAGTCCCGGCTGTGAGAGCGCTCATTTACTTGCTTGTTTCAACCATGAATAAATCAGATCTTGGGCTGATTCCTTTATTAAAAGACTTACTATTTATTTTTTGTTTCATTTCTACAAATTCCCTCTTAAAACTGAATACTGAGATGCTGATGTATAGAGGATATGCAGTGATTTTCAGCTCTTGTTTTTTTACAGTACTAATTAACACTAGGCAGAACAGTCATGAGGTCCGCACATCTAAGGCCTGAGGCCACATGACTGACTGTTGACCGCTGGACTTCTCCTTGTTTGTGTTAGACTAGATTTATTGTCACAATCATGAATTTGAGCCTCAAGACACCTTACGTTCTTTGTTTCCTGTGCTGGAAGCTATACAGGGTAATAGGGAGGGAGGGGCGGCCAGGTTACATAAGGAAGCATTTCTGGTAAATTGTCTAAAAAGATGGATCCTTGAATCACTGCACTCTGCAGCTCTTCCTGGACCCCTGACCCACAGCCTTAACTGTGTGCACACCATTTTTCTTCATCCTCTTCTTGCCAGACTCAGAGTCATGGCCCCAGTGAAACCGCTGTGGCAAAAGTAAAAAAAAATCAGCCAGCTGCCACATGCCTTAGGGCCTCTGCTTTGGTTCACTCCTTTAACACCCCTGGTGACGCCTTCCTTCCGGAACATCTCGTGTGCCTCAGCGTCCACGATTCCACTCCATCTCCCTGGGCTTTTTGGGGGCCTGGTGTCTTCCTTGTCCCCTTAAAGGTGTCACTCCCTGGGGGGGGTCTGTCCTCCATGCAGCTATCTCTGGTCCTAGCGCTGCTGGTTACCTGTACAATGATGACCTGCAGTTTTGACCTCACTCTGAGCTTCCCAGCTAATTTATTGTGCTTCAGATTTAATCTGTTCAGAACTGAAGCTACTTTCCCATCAAATGTTTCTTTCTTTTCCATTATGTACTGTTTCCATTAGTGGCAGTACCATGTATCTACTCCCCTAGGCCAGGAACCTCAGAATTATCTGCCTCTTCTTTCCAGAAAATAGGCTGCAGTGATTCCACACACATAGTGTGAACAGGTGGTGAGGGTCAGACAGGCACGTTCTTGTCAGATGAGGCTGTTGAAATAGATTTGCTAAATATTCTTTAAGGAGATTTGCTTTTTTATGAATAATAAGGTAATATCCTATGAATGAGTTTCTCAAAAGAAATTCTGAGAGCTGCCTATTTTCTCCTGTTATATTTTTCATGTCTTTCTCAAAAAATACTTTATTAAAAAAAAAGTGTGAAAATGGTATGTTTATATTCTAGAATTCTAGATATATTTCTATAGATATAATTCTAGGTATATTCTAGAAAAAATTAGTTAAGGGAATATAACTAAGATGTCTGTGTCACCCAGCATTTCCCCCGGCATTTCTGTACTAATGATTGCTACCATTTATTCATTGCTTACTACAGACCTGTGAGCTAAGCCTGAGACACGTGCTACATTATTTAATTCTCACAGTAACTCTGGGTGGTATTTCCCGCATTTTACAAATGTGGGAACCATAGAGAGCTTAGGTAACTTTTCTAGGGTCACACAGCTCTGGGCTGTCAGTTGACAGAGGTGACATTTCACTCAGGTTGACTTGTATCAAAGTATATTTTTTTTAACTGTTTGACGTTAAAACATCTTTGAGGACCACCAGTACCTGCAGAGATGCTCAGTGGCAGGCCGTGTGCTGGGTGGGTCTGCAGAGCTGGGAAGGGCCTCATGGGGCGTGGCCCTGGAGCTCCAGGCCACACTGTGATTCCTCTGCCCTGAAGCGTGGCAGGGAAGCGGAGCGCCTCTGACTTCGAGGAAACATACAGGAAGCTCTGTGATAACCATTGTGGAACGAATACTAAAGGTGCCTCTTCAGATATTTCATTCTGTACAAGATCCTAGGACCTTCGAACCACCCAAGGAGAGGACTGAATTTCTGGCTCAATGAACTTGGCAGTTAGATTTAATTTTTTTTAAAGGAAGAAATGCATTATTGCAAATGGGAGTATAAAGGAAACAACATAAATGGCCATGGTAATTTTTGAAGCTGAAGTCCATGGAGGTTCATAAGATTATCTTATCAAGTTTTTACTCTGTTTAAATTCTTTGTAATAAATGGATTTTTTTATCTTCTCTTTGAATGTTTGTAGCTCTCCTATATAACTATAATAAATGACATTCTCTTCTTTTTATAGTGCTGTGCCGTGGCTTTCATTGAGAAATTAGATGCTCAGTCTTTGAATTTAAGTCAGGAAGATTTTGATCGATACATGTCTGGCCAGACTTCTCCCAGGAAGCAGGAATCTGAGAGTTGGTCTCCTGATGCTTGCTTAGGTGTGAAGCAGATGTACAAGAATTTGGACCTCCTGTCTCAGTTGAATGAACGACAGGAAAGGATTATGAATGAAGCTAAGAAACTTGAGAAAGACCTCATAGATTGGACGGATGGAATCGCAAAAGAGGTTCAAGACATTGTTGAGAAATACCCACTTGAAATTAGACCCCCAAATCAGTCTGTAGCAGCTATTGACTCTGAAAATGTTGAAAATGATAAACTTCCTCCACCGTTGCAACCTCAAGTTTATGCAGGATGATGAAAACTTAACATGGATAGTATTTATTTGAGCCTGAATTGTAGCCAGCCCTTCCTGCAGTCCACTGATTGGGGTCTAGAGTATAACTTAATTGCTTAGAAGTATCACAGTGTTTTTAAAGGTACAGTTTGTGGGATTGTTTTGTTCGTTTTGTTTTGTTTTCCTGTCAGGGGAGGCTTAGTAAATAATAAAGTACTATTTATTGAGTCACTGAAATAGATTCATTTAAGGCTTGTGTGAAAAGTTTGTCTATAAATCTATTTTTTTCTCCATGGTTTTCCTATGTGCTTCCTCTGTGGCATTCACTGTGTTTTTGCATTTGGTTAAATAATTGCCTTTTAAAGGAGAAAACGAATGCTACAAAAAATGTATGTGGTACCGCTGTTCTACAGTTTGACATACTTTTATAATTGTAAAGATAGAAGATATATTGCTAAGTAAATATGTAAAATTGTAAATATGTAAAAAAAAAAAGGAATGATGTCCGCTGTGCATGGCATTTTCATGTGTTAATTCCATTTCTTTTTTTTTGTTTGTTTGAAATGAAGTATATTGAATATTTGCCTTTTAACACTGTTTTGTTTGGTTTGCCCCACTAAAATGAATGCAGAAATACTTAAGACACACTCTCCCTGAAACGTTGGCTCCAGCTTTAACAATGTGTTAGCCCTAACTTTGAGGTCCTGTTCAGTCAGAGAACATGACACCGTTGAATCACATTTTCAGTCATGTGAAGTTACCGTTCAGCACAGTCGATTGGAGACTGAACCGTGCTTCCAGCGCCTCTGTCCTCCTTCCATTCAGCAGATGCTCCCTGAGCTCTTGGTCAGGGCGGTGGCCCTAAGTCTTGAGTCAGAAGCCAGGAATGAACAGGTCTCCGCAGGTGAGAGCTGATGGAACATCTCTCTGAGCTTCAAAGTGTAGAGGCACGGGAGGGGGCGTCTCTGCTTCCACAGTGTGCTTGTGACTCTGGACAGCCCAGTCACACGTCACATAAGCCTCTTTCAGGGTTTCTCAACCTCAGTACTATTTGGAGCCTGAGAACATTTTATTTGGCACCACCTCGTGTATTGTAGAGTATTTAGTGGTGTTGCTGGCGTCCACACCCATTAGACACCAGTAGCAGCCCCCCCAGTTGTGAAAAATCGTCTCCAAACATTGCCAGATATCTCCCAGGGGACAGAATTGCCCCCAGTTAGGGACTGCTGATCTGTTTTGTAAGCAAAGGCGTTTTCCTCCTGATGGTTAATATGATATAACCAAAGAAAATGGCACCAAATGTACAGTGAAATGTGAACTCAGAGCTCATTTGGTAAAGCTCTCCAGCCCCTGGCAGCATGGAGCCTTGTCTAATCCTGGTGGAGCCTTTCACAACTAAATACACCATCGTGATGCTCCTCACAATCTGATGTCTGCAGACTCTCGGAGTACCTGGGAAATTGTAATTCCCAGGGCACCATTTTTGCACAAGATCACATCACACAAGCTTAAGAAAGCTTCCTTTGTGTTTCCAGTGTCTTCCTCATGGTGTACCACAGATGTGTAGTGCAGTAGTTTTGGAATAAAACTAGGGTGGGTGTAAAACTTGTTACCCATTACTTAAATTAACGTTCAAAATGCATCACATTGATACATCTGTTGTCCTAAAGCACTGAAGAATGAAGCAGTTAACTGAATCAGCTGATCACCAAGCTCACTTGGAATATTACCATCAAGTGTCTGGAGAATGTGCCCAGAGAAACCCGGGCCCAGATGGTCTTCGTAGAGAGCTTTCCCCTTTTTTTCTTTTCTATGTACTTTCTAGGTGCTAATCCAGGTATACATACACACTCTTACTTCTCCTGGGAATATACCATTCTTTTAGTCATTGTACATTATGTTTATTAAATAAAATGTGCATATCAGCCTCCCCCAAAAGACTGTCTTCTTTTGACTTCTTACCTGTGTATAAATTGTTGAATTTTTTTTTTTTTTTGAAATTTTTTTTTTATATATATCTTACTGGTTGAATTCTTCTTATTTGGACTCTTGCGTTACAGTCTCTTAAGTCAGCATCAATATCATAGCCAGGGATTCTGTTTTCTCAACCAGAAAGTACTGATATTTTATGTACTATAAATGTTATTGGAACAGAAGTTCTTATCAATAAAGTTTCCTAATCCATTCCTCTTCCAAATAGGTTGATTTTTGGTTCTTCATCTTAGGAAAATATACGGTATTAATATTCTCATGTTATAAAGGTTTCCCTTTTAAACCACAGCGGTCGTTATCATACTTAAAAATGAAAGACATTAAATTAATTTAAATGAAGAACAAGAGGGACTTCCCGGCTGGCGAGTCCTTTGCTCCCAATGTAGGGGACCCAGTTTCAATCCCTGGTCAGGGAACTAGGTCTCACATGCCGAAACTAAGAGTTTGCATGCGGCAACTAAATATCCTGCATGCCGCAAAGAAGATAGAGGATCCCACATACTGTGCTGTGACTAAGATCTGGTACAGCCAAATAAGTAAATGTTTTAAGAAAATATTTTTTAAATACTTAAAAAAATTTTTAAGTACTGTGTAAAGTTGGTGAGACAGTAGATGTTAAATTTCTCACCAAAAAAAAAAAAAGTCCTATGTAAAATGATGAATGTGTTACTTAAGTATATTGTGGTAATCATTTCACAGTGCTTATGTTGTATGAAGTCAAAATGTTGTATAGCTTAAACTTACACAATGAGATATCAATTATATCAGCATAAAGTTGGGCTTCCCAGTTGGTACAGTGGTATAGAATCCACCTACCAATGCAAGAGATGTGGGTTCAATCCCTGGACTGAGAAGATCCCCTGGAGAAGGAGATGGCAACCCACTGCAGTATTCTTGCCTGGAGAATCCCATGGACAGAGGAGCCTGGCGGGCTGCAGAGAGTCAGATGAAACAGCACACACCAGAAAGCTGGGAGAAAGACAGAAGAAAGACAATACAAACGTGGGAAAAAAAAAATTACTTCTTCAAATAAGGAACTGTAAAACTTTGAACATTTAAAAATACAACAAAGGACATGAACAATTCACCATATAGACTTAAAAATGGAGAATGATTTGTCTGGGAATGTTCTTTGTTTTCCCTGAAGTGTATGTGGTTTCTTGTGACTAAGAAAGCGTCAGATTTTCTTGGCATTTCACCTGCTTACACAGTTTTGAATATGAAGAGATGTGCTTTGAGAGATCAGAAACAGATCAATGGCATTCACCATTCTGCCAATTATATATAAAAGTTTGTTAATAAGTGATCGTAAATTTTTTTTAAATGGACACCGGATGAAAAATACTCAACCTCATTAGTAACCAAAGAAATAGAAACGAATTCAGTAACAATGTTTTTTCTTGTCACATTGGCAAAGGTGAACATTTTATGGCAAATATAGCACTTTATGAGTATATAGAGAAATGTGCCTCACTGATGAAAGCACAGATTATAACATTTCCAGACAGCAAATCAGGGTGTGTGTCAAGAGCCTTAAAAAATCTTTTTACTTTAATGGCACAGTAACCCTATTTCTATAATTAGCAATGCTAAGAAAATAATATGCTTGTGCTTAGTCGCTCAGTCTTGTCAGACTCTGTGACCCTGTGAACTGTAGCCTAGTCGCTCAGTCTTGTCAGACTCTGTGACCCTGTGAACTGTAGCCAATCAGGCTCCTCTGTCCACGGGATTTTTCAGGTGAGAATACTGGAGTGAGTTGTCATTTCCTCCTCCAGAGGATCTTCCTGACCCAGGGATTGAACCCGAGTCTCCTGTGTCTTCTGAATTGCAGGCAGATTCTTTTTTTTTAATTTATTTTATTTTATTTATTTTTTTTTTAATTTATTTTTTAAGTTGAAGGATAATTGCTTTACAGTATTGTGTTGGTTTCTGCCAAACATCAGCATGAATCAGCCATAGGTATACTTACGTCGGCTTTCTCTTGAACCTCCCTCCCACTTCCCGCCCCATCCCACCTGTCTAAGGTTGTTACAGAGTTCCAGTTTGCATTCTGCATGTGGATTCTTTACCCTCTGAGCCTTCAGGAAAGCCCAAGAAAATAATTTTTTAAAAATTTATATAAAAACATTAAGTACAGAAGTTTAAAAATTCAGTGTTTAAATTGTGTAGAGGGGGATGTTTCAATTAAAGAATAATTGTGCAGAAAGCTATCCTCACATAATATTAAGCATATTTCCAAATCTGTTTTAACATTCCAAGCAGTGCTAGAGAAAAAAAAAACAAGTCTCATCAGTAATTACCATTGGGTGTGGGGGTTATTAAGATGGTCTTAATTTTCCTTTTTGATATTTCCTTAGTCTTAACTTTATACAATAGCGTGGTAGTTTTATCATCAGAAAACTAAAAAAAAAAATATTCTCAGAGTATAAAAAGAAAAGCTTCAAACTACTGCATGACAGAATTGTATTAGCACACATTAGCTCTTAAAGTGGAGAAGGCAATGGCACCCCACTCCAGTACTCTTACCTGGAAAATCCCATGGACGGAGGAGCCTGGTAGGCTGCAGTCCATGGGGTCGCTAAGAGTCGGACAGGACTGAGCGACTTCACTTTCACTTTTCACTTTCATGCACTGGAGAAGGAAATGGCAACCCACTCCAGTGTTCTTGCCTGGAGAATCCCAGGGACGGCGGAGCCTGGTGGGCTGCCGTCTATGGGGTCGCACAGGGTCGGACACGACTGAAGCGACTTAGCAGCAGCTCTTAAAGGGAGAAGTTTGTTTTAAAAGTGACACAGCTGTCTCTGAGCAGGGTTTCCCAGGCAACCTCTTGGTGGTTGCCAATACAGAATGCTACCTCTAGGGGTGGAATCAAGCCCTTGGCTGCTCTGCCCCGCTTTAAAAGAATAATGAGTTGTCCGCAGGGGTAGGTGTCTGGCTTAAATTTCCTCTACAGGAGTATGCACCTGTCAAATGGTTTCCCTGCCAGAAGAAAATTGCTTGCTCCCTTAGTAAAAAGTCAATGAAGCTGAAAGAAATCTAGTTTCTTGGATTGAGGTAGCAGCCAGAAGACTGGTAAGCATTCTTAAATGTGGAGGCCTCTCCTCTAAGCACTAGGAAGAGTCTGTCGTCAGAATTAACCTGAAATTCCAGTGGCATCAGCTCTGGGCGGTGGACAGGTGGGTTGCGGGAGGCATCTGGTCATTTTTCTCCTGATTTGGAAAGTGAGAGGGGTGGATGGTCATGGTCACTATTTCAAGTGGAAGCTTTTTCCTCCCCAAAATAAGAGTGACTCATTCTGAAATGAGCCCTTTATGGGTGTTTGGGTGAACTGATTAGTGAGGGGCTGGACAAGGTGGTCTGCAGAAGCGTCTTTCTTTAACATGTACCAATTTTCTGCCCTAAATATATGTGGAGCCCAGACTACATGTGAAGAATGGTGCTGGAGGGACTGTGAAAAGGTACATGGCCTGGACTTTGCCTTCAGCTTACCTACAGTCCAGTAGAAAAAGGAAGCTCTAAAAATATGATAAGTTAAATAGCTCAAGACTTAGTTGACCATAAGATATAATGGAAGTGACAGGGCACCACATTCTGTTATTAAGGCTTAACTGCCCTGTGGAATAATCGTGGTATCTCAAGTGTATTCAGCCCTTATGTACAAGGTCCCGTGCTAAGCAAGCATTTAAAATGTATTACCTCTTGAATGTCTCTAATAAACCTAATCTAATCATTTTCTTTATTTTTGGCTGTGCTGAATCTTCACTGCTGCGGGGGCTTTTCTCTGGTTGGCGGTGAGCTGGCTTCTCACTGCCGCGGCTTCTCTTGCGGAGCCCTGGGCTCTGCTGCGCGCAGGTTCCGGTAGTTGCGCCACGCGGGCTTCAGTAGCGTGGCTCCCGGGCCCTAGAGCACAGTTAGTTTGCTCCGCAGTGTGTGGGATCTTCCTGGACCAGGGATCGAATCCCTGTCTCCTGCATAGTCAAGTGGATTCTTTACCATTGAGCCACTGGGGAAGCCCTAATAAAGCTGGACTAACAGGAATAATAATAAGTAGACTTAATTAGTGCTTAATACATGCTAGGCATTGTGCTGAGTGCTTAACATAACAACATACACTGAACCTTCTCAGGGAACCTGCAGGGAAGTATTACTGTTATTCCGAGGCACAGAAATGAGGCTGCTACGCCAAAATGTGAGTGTCTTGCCCAAGATCACAGAGCTGAAGTGGGGAACCAGGATTCAAACCTGGGCCGTCTAGCTCCAAAGCCCCACGCTTCTTGTTCTATTTTTACGTTGTATTGTGGTAGGAATACTTAAAATGAGATTTATTCTCTTAATGTGAGATCTATCCTCTGAATTTTTTGTGTGTTTAGTTTTGGGTTAAATTTTGTACAGGATTGTTGATTCTAGGTACAATGCTGCAGAGCAGATATCTAGAGCTTATTCATCTTGTTTAACTGAAACTTTACGCCTACTGATGAATAACCCCATCTCCCATTTCCCCAGCCCCTGGTAACTGCCATTTCCTATCTTTGATTTTGTGAATTTGTTTGTTTCAGATACCTCCTGGAGATGGAATTAGGCAGTACATGTCTTTCCGAGTCTGGCTTATTTCACTTAGCCTATGTCCTTAAGGTCCATCCATGTTCCCTATTGCAGAATTCTACAGTAAAAAATTTTTTATTTCCTTTTTAAAAATTCTTTTAAATTTATTTTATTGAAGTATAGTTGGTTTACAATGCTATGTTAATTTCTACAGAACAGCAAAGTGATTCAGTTAGACATATATATATATATATATACATTCTTTTTCATATTCTTTTCCATTGTGGTTTATCATAAGTTGTTGAATGCAGTTCCCTGTGCTATACAGTAGGACCTTGTTGTTAATCCATTTTATATATAATAACTTGCACAGAATTTTCTTAATTATTTTTAAATATTTTGGCCAGGCTGCTCAGCATGCAGGATCTTTAGCTCCCCAACCAGGGATTAAACCTAAGCCCCTTGCAGTGGAAGTACAGAGTCCTAACCATTGGAAGAGCAGGGAAGTCTCAGAATTTCCTTATTTTTTTTAAAGGCTGAGTAGCATTCCATTGTATGTATACACATTTTCTTTGTCCATTCATCTCTTGGACATTTAGGTTTTTTCCCACCTCTCAGCAACTGTGACTAGTGTTGCCGTGAACACAGTTCAGACTTCCCTTCATCCTGATTCTCTTCTATTGAATATATTCCTGGAAGTACAGGCTCATATGGCTGGTCTCTTGTTAATTTTGGGGAGCCACCATACTGTTTTTCATAGCAGTTGTACCATTTTACATTCCCACAGAGTCTCCACTTCAAAGCACCATTTTGTATCAACTCTCCCCAAGATCTCAGGGAACTGAGAAGAGAGACGTAGGTAAAGAGAGAGTTTTTGGGCTTCAGGAAGATAATGAAATTTGAAGAGTTTTTATTAGAGAAAAGATGAAAAAGAGGAGAGGTGTGACTTGGGGTGTGACTGTTTTCGTTATTAGGCAATTAGGATTATAGCATTTCAAGCTACAGTATTTGATTCATGTTTTAAGAGAATTTTATCAATTCCAGCCATGAATTTCCAGTCGACCCTGGGGTGTAGCCTTGAGTTGCTCACAGCTTCAATTAGGGGTCAAAAAGTGTGGCCAGCAGCTGAATCTGGCCCACCCCCTGCTTTTGTAAATAAAGTTTTATTAGAGCACTGCCACTCCCATTCATTCTGTTGCTTTCATACTACATGGCAGAGATGAATAGTTGGAATGGAGTTCCTATGGCCTGTAAAACCTAAAATATTTTTTTGCAGAAAAGTTTGTCGACCTCTGGTCTAATGTAGTACAGTGATTGTTAGTTTTTCCTCCTAAATTTTTGATTTTGAAAAATGTCAAATCTACAGAAATATTGGAAGAATCATGAACACCCTACATGCCCTTCTCCTTGACCTAATCCTTAACATTTTGCCACGTTTGCTTTTCCTCTCTCGCCCTCTCTCTTTTCCTTTCTCCCCTGCCCCTCCTCCCACTCTGGCTGCAGTACTTGTTAGGTGCAGATATCATAATTTTATATCCCTAAATAGGTTAGATATATATCTCCTAAGAATAAGGACAGTCTTTTACATAACAATGAAAATTTAACTTTGAGGCAATAAACAGACCAAATTCTCCAAATTGTGTCTCTAATAGATTTTTTTTTGGTAAAATCCAGTTTCATGTGCAGAATTAATTACCACATTTATTGGTCATGTCTTTTTAGTCTCCTTTAATATAAATAATGGCCAGCCTTATTTTGTTTGTGTTTTTTCAGCTTTATTGATATAGTTGACAAAACTGTAGGATGTTTAATGTGTACATGAGGGCGATTGTGAAATTTAATTTGTACATGAGGATTTTTGTTTTTCATGACATTGGTATATATTAGAGGGTGGGCTCGATGTTTAGAGAACGTCGCTCATCCGGGATTTGTTTGATCATTTCATGGTGACTACATTTGAGTTTTCATTGGAAGGACTGATGCTGAAGCTGAAGCTCCAATACTTTGGCCACCTGATGTGAAGAGCCCACTCATTGGAAAAGACCCTGATGCTGGGAAAGACTGAGGGCAGGAGGAGAAGGGGGCGGCAGAGGATGAGATGGTTGGATGGCATCATTGATTCAATGGACATGAGTTTGAGCAAACTCCATGAGATAGTGACAGGGAAGCCTGGCATGCTGCAGTCCATGGGGTCTCAAAGAGTCAGATACAACTAAGCTACTGAACAACAAACAGGATTTGTGTTTTAGTGGTTGCCAGCAGGAGTCCCAAAGAGGGGCTGTGTCCTCGTCAGCGCCCCCATCAGGAGACTGATTGTTAATGCAGGAAAACTACCCCAATGGTGGTAAACAGGTTTGAATTGCTAAAGACACACAAACGACAAGACTCAGTTTGGCAGTGCTTACAAATCTAGAGTTTATCTCAGGAAAAGGGTACAAGATAGCAACACCATTAATGTAAGGAACGGTATCCCAGCCAAAGGCTGTCACCCTATGTGCACAGAACACCTGGGAACAGGACCTGTTCATGTAGAGAATCTAGATGTGCACACATATTCCCAATGGTTGCAGTCATTTGAGGGTTGGTATTCGTTTAGACAGACAGCTGCTCCATCCAGTACCACCAGCACAGACGGGTTTTTTTTTAATACTTGCAGTTCTTTTCCTCTCTGATCAATAACAATCTATACTTTTGGGGGTCTTTCTTTTGACTGATTAAACCATAAGTAATCTATCACTGATTTTTTTTTGCCCCTCCCAACAAAATGTACCTTTTCTCAGGTACCATATATTATTTCTCATGGGAATATAGGTTTGAGGCTTTGTCTCTGTTGTTTCAGGTTCAAAACATCTTGAGAATATAACCAGACTTCTTTTCTTGGGTCACGTACTTTGACAGATACTGGCTCCCAGCAAAAGTAATCTCTCAACAAGGCCCAGGTGTCCTCAGTTGGACATGAGAAAAATATCCCAATGTAGATCATCTATACTTACATAAATAAAGGAAATGGGAATCTGAAGGCATAATCACGTTTGTCCTGGTCCAGACAGTTACACAGTCAGACCTCCCACCTGTTTGTCCATTTTGAGGACATAGACCACGCCTAGAAGTTCACTAGGTACCAGGCTGTCAGCTCACTTTAAAAAAAAATTTGGTGGACTGTATGTAACATAAAATTGACCATTTTCAAGTGTACAATTCAGTGTCATTAAAGTATATTCACAAATGTTGTGCCACTATACATTTCTAGAATTTGTTCATCATCTCAGGCAGAAACTTGGTACCCATTAAACAATAACTCCTCACTCCCCACCCCATACAGTTCCCAGTAACCTCTATTCCACTTTCTGTCCTAATCAATTTGCCTATTCTAGCTCCTTCGTTTAAGGGAAATCATACTATATATATTATTTTGTTTCTGACTTATTTCATTGATCATAATGTTTTCAAGGCTAATCCTTGCTGTTGCAAGTATCAGAATTTCTTTCCTTTTTAAGATTAAATTCCATTCTATGTATATATCAGACTTAAAAAATTCAGACTTAAATTGAAGAAAGTAGGAAAACCACTAGACCATTCAGGTATTACCTGAATCAAATCCCTTACAATGATACAGTGGAAGTGACACACAGATTCAAAGGATTAGATTTGATAGACGGAGTGCCTGAAGAACTGTGGACGGAGGTTCATGACACTGTACAGGAGGCAGTGATCAAGACCATCCCCAAGAAAAAGAAATGCAAAAAGGCAAAATGGTTGTCTGAGAAAGCCTTACAAATAGCTGAGAAAAGAAGAGAAGCTAAAAGTAAAGGAGAAAAGGAAAGATATACCCGTTTGAATGCAGAGCTCCAAAGAATAGCAAGAAGAGAAAAGAAAGACTTCTTCAGTGATCAGTGTAAAGAAATAGAGGAAAACAATAGAATGGGAAAGACTAGAGATCTCTTCAAGACACTTAGAGATGCCAAGGGAACATTTCATGCAAAGATGGGCACATTAAAGGACAGAAATGGTATGGACCTAACAGAAGCAGAAGATATTAAGAAGAGGTGGCAACAAAACACAGAACTATACAAAAAAGATCTTCATGACCCAGATAACCACAATGGTGTGATCACTCACCTACAGCCAGACATCCTGGAATACGAAGTCAAGTGGGCCTTAGAAAGCATCACTACAAACAAAGCTAGTGGAGGTGATGGAATTCCAGTTGACCTATTTCAAATCCTAAAAGATGATGCTGTGAAAGTGCTGCACTCAGTATGCCTGCAAATTTGAAAAACTCAGCAGTAGCCACAGGACTGGAAAAGGTCAGTTTTCATTCCAATCCCAAAGAAAGGAAATGCCAAAGAATGTTCAAACTACCACATAACTGCACTCAATCTCACACACTTGCAAAGTAATGCTCAAAATTCTCCAAGCCAGGCTTCAGCAATACATGAACAATGAAATTCCAGATGTTCAAGCTGGATTTAGAAAAGGCAGAGGAACCAGAGATCAAATTGCCAGCATCCATTGGATCATCAAAAAAGCAAGAGAGTTCCAGAAAAACATCTACTTCTGCTTTATTGACTACACCAAACCTTTGACTCTGTGGATCATAACTGTGGAAAATTCTTAAAGAGACGGGAATACTAGACCACCTTACCTGCCTCCTGAGAATTCTGTATGCAGGTCAAGAAGCTACTGTTAGAACTGGGCATGGAACAACAGACTGGTTCCAAATAGGGCAAGGAGTACACCAAGGCTGTATATCGTCACCCTGCTTATTTAACTTATATGCAGAGTACATCATGAGAAATGCTGGGCTAGATGAAACACAAGCTGGAATCAAGATTTCTGGGAGGAATATCAATAACCTCAGATATGCAGATGACACCACCCTTATGGCAGAAAGTGAAGAGGAACTAAAGAGCCTCTTGATGAAAGTGAAAGAGGAGAGTGAAAAATTTGGCTTAAAACTCAACATTCAGAAAACTAAGATCATGGCGTCTGGTTCCATCACTTCATGGCAAATAGATGGGGAAAAAATGGAAACAGCAAGAGACTTTATTTTTCTGGGCTCCAAAATCACTGCAAATGGTGACTGCAGCCATGAAATTCAAAGACACTTGCTCCTTGGAAGAAAAGCTATGACCAACCTAGACAGCATGTGAAAAAGCAGAGACATTACTTTGTCAACAAAGGTCTGTCTAGTCAAGGCTATGGTTTTTCCAGTGGTCATGTATGGATGTGAGAGTTGGACTATAAAGAAAGCTGAGTGCCGAAGAATTGATGCTTTTGAACTGTGGTGTTGGAGAAGACTCTTGAGAGTCCCTTGGACTGCAAGGAGACCCAACCAGTCCATCCTAAAGGAGATCAGTTCTGGGTGTTCATTGGAAGGACTGATGCTGAAGCTGAAACTCCAATACTTTGGCCATCTGATGCGAAGAACTGACTCATTGGAAAAGCCCCTGATGCTGTGAAAAATTGAAAGCAAGAGGAGAAGAGGATGACAGAAGATGAGATGGTTGGGTGGCATCACCAACTCCATGGACATGAATTTGAGTAAGCTCAAGGAGATGGTGAAGGACAGGGAAGCCTGGTGTGCTGCAGTCCACGGGGTCACAAAGAGTCAGACACGACTGTTGACTGAACTGAACTGAACTGATGTTTATATCATTTTGTTGATGCACCTGTGGTGGATATCTAGGTTTCACTGCCTTTTGGTTCTTGCAAATAATGATGCAATGAACATTGTTACACAAGTATGTTTTAGTTCCTGCTTTTAATTCTTTTGAGTGTGTACCTAAGAAGAGATTTGTTGGATCAAACGATAATTCTATGTTTAACTTTCTAAGGCCAAACTGTTTTCCACATCGGTCAGATCACTTTGTTGGCTGTTTAAAAGAGGAAAAGGTTTTGGCAAACATGTACTTTGCCCCAAGGATTGTGTGAGTCAGAACTGAGAGACAGTTATTCCCTTGTTCTAAGCTCCTCAAAAAGCATCCACATTATCAACAATTTATTCTCTCCCTCTCCTTCAGCAGCAAGCTCATCTTCTTCCATATATCATTAATTCCAATCCATTTTCCCCTCTTTGAAGCAGGACCTTCTGATTCCACACTGGGCAAGTTGTATGGCTGCTAGCAAGAGGAAGAGTCTCAGAAGGGCCTCCATGTCATTTCATCCTGAGGTTCTGATTGGATAGATGCAGAGTAATACAACTATCCTGACCATGGCAATAAAACATTCTCTGTTGTCAGCTCCAGCATGGCAGAGTGTGGGGAAAGGACCATAAGTCCCATGAATCATTTGGAATTCTTGCAGTTAAGTCACAATTAATAGAAGAGGTATCTTGTGAAGAAATATTCCAGCCTCTGGAGCCCTTGACTGTAGTTCCAACACAGAGACAACCAGGTCCGATATTGAAGAAGAAAATTTTATCAATATGAAAAAGTTCAATGAACTGGGGTACAGCAGGGAAGATTCCAAAGTTTCTCTGTCATGCCCTTTAACCCCAGTTCCACCGTAAGAGCATAGTGATAAGGGAGACACCAGCACAGTGTACTTTAAAAAAAATCATGTATTCCAACTTTCCACCAGACTTTTGTTTAAAAAAACAAATATTCGTTTTTATTTATTTGGCCATGCAGGGTCTTAGTTGTGACATTCGGGATCTAGTTCCCTGACCAGGGATCAAACCGAGGGCCCCTGCATTGAGAGCTCAGAGTCTTAGCCACTGGACCACCAGGGGAGTCTGCAGACTTTCATTTTTAAAGGTTACTTATTTATGTTTTGGCTGCACTGGGTGTCTGTTGCTCCTCAGGCAGATGCAGAGAGCAGGGACTGTTCTCTACTTGCGGTGCATGAGCTGCTGATTGCGGTGGCTTCTCTGGTCGCGGAGCTCGGGCTTCAGTAGTTGCAGGTCCCGGGCTCTCGAGCTTGGGCTCAATAGTTGTGGCACGTGCACTTAGCTGTTCCATAGCACGTGGGATCCTCCTGTAGGGAGGATCTTGTAGGGAGGATCCTGTAGGGATCCTGTAGGAATGGAACCTGTATCCCCTGCAATGGCAGGCAGATTGTTTACCACTGAGCCACCAGGGAAGCCCTCAGATTTTTATTCTGATCCCTCTCAGGAGCATCCCCATAGCTCCCTGGATTAATTCTGTTGCCTTCCCCGCTCCAGGGGCTCACAAGCAGGCTTAGGCAGTGCTGTGACTGCTCTTGTACCCAATAGAACTTGAGGACTTATTTCTCTACCCCTGGTCATTTCACCCACATGTGAGTAAAAGGCCTTAGGAACCCCACAGGGATTTGGTTCAAGAGACCCCAGCGTGGGACTTCCCTGGAGATCCAGTGGTTAAGACTTTGCCTTCCAATGCAGGGGGTGCTGATTCAATCCCTGGTCAGGGAGCTAAGATCCTACATGCCTCACAACCAAACAACCAAAACATAAAACAGAAGTAGTATTGTCACAAATTCAATGAAGACATTTTTTTTTTAAGCAGTATTGTAACAAATTCAATGAAGACTTATTTTTTTTTAAGTCTTGGGCTTTCCTAGTGGCTCACTTGGGCTTCCCTAGGGTCTCAGCTGGCAAAGAATCCGCCTGCAATGTGGGAGACCTGAGTCCCTGAGTTGGCAAAATCCCCTGGAGAAGGGAATGGCTACCCACTCCAATATTCTGGCCTGGAGAATTCCATGGACTGTATAGTCCATGGGGTCGAAAAGAGTCAGACATTTTAGTAAAAGTGAGTGACTTTAACTAAAAAAAAATGGTCCACATCAAAAAGGCTAAGGTCCACATCTTAGCCTTTATGCCAATCTCCCTCCGTTATGGCCTTGATTTTTTTTTAACTAAGAAATGTCAATTATTTTAAAATTAGAAATAATCTCAATCTTAAGGAAAATTAGCAACTATGAGACAAAGAACTACTGCCTTTATATTAAAAGTGGGTATTTTGGAGTTTGATGCCGTAGGCTCGTTGGAATCCTTTTCTTTCAGGAATTTCTCTAAGCCTTGGAATTTTATATCCTAGGGGCTTTGAGAAGACTTAGTTGTGGGAAACTCAGATTCCTGTAAAATTTCTCTCAAGGTTACAATGGCACTTTGTCTATTTCCTCCTTTTTTATTTTCATTTAAACATTAACTGTCTAAAGATTTTCACAGGATTAGCGCCTTGAAAGTTACTCCCTGCCCTGTTTTGATTTTCTTTTGTAAAGTCTTAATGTTTTGAAAACAGCTTTATTGAGAGATAATTCATATACCACACAATTCATACAGTTAAAATGTACAGTTCAGTGGTTTCCATTATATTCACAGACTTGTGCAACCATGACCACAATAAATTTTTGAACATTTTCATTGTCCCCAAAGAAACTCCCCTTTACTTATCACCCTTCAATTGCCTCCCACCAGCCTTTAGTCTACTTTCTGTGTCCATAGATTTGCTTATTCTGGACACTTCATGTCAATGGAATCATATAATCCATGGTCTTTTGCTTCTGGCTCCTTTCACTTAGTATGTTTCCAAGGTTCATCTATATTACAGCATGTGTCAGTACTCTCTTCCCCTTTATGGGTGAATAATATTCCAATAAAGGACAGAAATGGTAGGGACCTAACAGAAGCAGAAGATATTAAGAAGAGGTGGCAAGAATACACAAAAGAACTGTACAAAAAAGATCTTCACAACCCAGATAATCACGATAGTGTGATCACTCACCTAGAGCCAGACATCCTGGAATGTGAAGTCAAGTGGGCCTTAGGAAGCATCACTACAAACAAAGCCAGTGGAGGTGATGGAATTCCAGTTGACCTATTTCAAATCCTGAAAGATGATGCTGTGAAAGTGCTGCACTCAATATGCCAGCAAATTTGGAAAACTCAGCAGGGGCCACAGAACTGGAAAAGGTCAGTTTTCATTCCAATCCCAAAAAGGCAATCCCAAAGAATGCTCAAACTACCACACAATTGCACTCATCTCACACACTAGTAAAGTAATGCTTAAAATTCTCCAAGCCAGGCTTCAGCAATACGTGAATCATGATCTTCCACATGTTCAAGCTGGTTTTAGAAAAGGCAGAGGAACCAGAGATCAAGTTGCCAACATCTGCTGGATCATCGAAAAAGCAAGAGAGTTCCAGAAAAACATCTATTTCTGCTTTATTGATTATGCCAAAGCCTTTGACTGTGTGGATCACAATAAACTGTGGAAAATTCTGAAAGAGATGGGAATACCAGACCATCTGACCTGCCTCTTGAGAAACCTGTGTGCAGATCAGGAAGCAACAGTTAGAACTGGACATGGAACAACAGACTGGTTCCAAATAGGGCAAGGAGTACACCAAGGCTGTATATCGTCACCCTGCTTATTTAACTTATATGCAGAGTATATCATGAGAAATGCTGGGCTTGAGGAAGCACAAGCTGGAATCAAGATTGCCGGGAGAAATATCAATAACCTCAGATATGCAGATGACACCACCCTTATGGCAGAAAGTGAAGAAGAACTAAAGAGCCTCTTGATGAAAGTGAAAGAGGAGAGTAGAAAAGTTGGCTTAAAGCTCAACATTCAGAAAACTAAGATCATGGCATCTAGTCCCATCACTTCATGGCAAATAGATTGGGAAACAGTGGCTGACTTTATTTTTCTGGGCTCCAAAATCACTGCAGATGGTGACTGCAGCCATGAAATTAAAAGACGCTTACTCCTTGGAAGGAAAGCTATGACCAACCTAGACAGCATGTGAAAAAGCAGAGACATTACTTTGTCAACAAAGGTCTGTCTAGTCAAGGCTATGGTTTTTCCAGTGGTCATGTATGGATGTGAGAGTTGGACTATAAAGAAAGCTGAGTGCCGAAGAATTGATGCTTTTGAACTGTGGTATTAGAGAAGACTCTTGAGAGTCCCTTGGACTGCAAGGAGCTCCAACCAGTCCATCCTAAAGGAGATCAGTCCTGGGTGTTTATTGGAAGGACTGATGCTGAAGCTGAAACTCCAATACTTTGGCCACCTGATGCGAAGAGCTGACTCACTGGAAAAGACCCTGATGCTGGGAAAGATTGAGGGCAGGAGGAGAAGGGGATGACAGAGGATGAGATGGTTGGATGGCATCACCGACTCAATGGACATGGGTTTGGGTGGACTCTGGGTGTTGGTGATGGACAGGGAGGCCTGGTGTGCTGCAGTTCACGGGGTCGCAAAGAGTTGGACACGACTGAGCAACTGAACTGAACTGAACGGAACTGAACTGAATATTTCATTGCATGGATATAGCCCATTTTGTTTATCCATTCATCATTTGGTGAACATTTGAGCTGTTTCCACTTTTGGGCTATGATATCGCTGTTGTGAACATCTGTGTACATATTTTTGCATCGACATGTCTTCCAGTCTGTTGAGTCTCTAGGAGTGGAATTACAGGGTCAAATACGAACTCAATGGTTAACTTTTTGAGGAACTGACAATCTGTTTTCCTAAGTGGCTACACCATCTAACTTTAAAAAAAAAAAATTCCCAGTGGGGTCACTGGGATAAAGACTTTGAGGCTCCTTCTTTCACATTCTCCGTGGACTCAGTAGTAAAGTAGTAGATGGTGCCAATGCCGGTGGGATTCCTTCCATTATGGTTTTGGTTACAGCCTGGGTGACTTGATTCCATAATTATATACATAGCCCAATCCTGGCTGCACCTGCAGTGTTTCGGCATCTTCAGTTTTTGTGGATAAAGGGAGGGGCAATAAAGTTACCCTCCTCTGGATATGTATGAAGGGACCCTTTTCTTCATCCATTCCGTTAATCTAGGGGCTTCCTCATGAACCATCCTCACAAAGGTATTAGCCAACAGAGGATGGGGTGGGGGTGGCCCAGATACTCCCCCTCTGGCTAGCAGACTTCAAAGCAGGGACAGAGACCCACTTCTAAAGGTATCGGGAGGGTCATTTCCACAAATGTTTATTAGGATGATGTCTGTGATGATCTACAAAATGTCTCCATTCCTTTACTGAATAATCCCTTATTTCCATGGTTTCCTGCCCTCCACTCTCATCTTGCCCCACTTGAATTATCTTCTGAGTCGTCATGGGTGTCACAGGCTTAGCTGATTCATCAAAAATTATAGCGGAAAAAAAAAATTATAGCGAGCGCCAGCCAGAGAGGGCAGAACTCAACCCATGGAGATTCTGAGTTTGCTTTCATTTGGCTACTGCTCAAAGCAACAACCATGGGACTGAATTTGTAGCTGACTTGACATCGGTTTGCATTTCCCTTCTGATCCATTTAAACTCCTGGAGTTTGGATTCTTTCATTTCTAGATTTCACTGGATAGTCTTATTATTAATAAGTATCTCATTTCAAAATCTGTGCTATTTCAAACCAAGGATGGCTTGTTCATTTTCATCTGCTTTATCAGAATTATCTTTTTTTAGGAGCTGTGTTTATTTATTTATTATTAAGTTATTTATTATTGGCTGCATCTGGCCTCAGCTGCAGCACGCGGGACCTTTGTTGTCTCACGCAATGAACGGTCTCTAGTTGTGGCTTAGTTGCCCAGTGGCATGTGGGATCTTAGTTCCCTGACCAGGGATTGAATCCGAGTCCCCTGCATTGCAAGGCAGGTTCTTAACCCCTGGATCATCAGGGAAGTCCTATCCTTTCCTTTTTAAATAATGCCTTAGCTGTTAAGAATGAGGAGGCTTTCAGTAAGTCCTACTTCAGACACCAGCTGCATAAATGGTGGCAATTAAGAAGGAGAAGGGATAGGCTACCCACTCGTGTTCTTGGGCTTCCCTTGTGGCTCAGCTGGTAAAGAATCTGCCAGCAATATGGGAGACCTGGGTTCAATCCCTGGATTGGGAAGATCCCCTGGAGAAGGGAAAGGCTACCCACTCCAATATTCTGGCCTGGAGAATTCCGTGGACTATAGTCCATGGGATCACAAAGAGTCGGACACAACTGACAGACTTTCACTTTCACTTAACAGGGTTCAGTTGCTCAGGAAACTCACGGGGCAATGCTACAGTTTATTACAGGAAAAAAAATAAACAGCAACAGTATTAAAGTAAGGACATGCAGTATAGCCAAAGGCTATTCCATAGCAAAAGGCATGGAAAGACCAGGTCCTATTGTCCATTTTTTATAAGAACCAAGACAGAAATCACTTTTTCTTTTGGATCAGGAACCATCAACATGTGCATGAAAACTTTGGAACAGGGAGCCCAAAGCAGAGTCCTTTAAAGATCTTGCCGTCACATAGGCACATTCCCCAATGGCAGAGGCCTCTGTGGAGCCTCAAGAAGACCAGGTGTAAATTATCAGTCTGATTAGTATCAATAAATAATGCTGAGAAGCTGACATAAACTATTCTAAAGCTCCTTGAACCCAAGGGTTACAAAGCAACACTTCATCAGTATGATGACCAGGGGTTGGGATCCTGCTTGAACTTTCACAAAACAGTTAAAGTTTCTTGTGGTCTTACCATGGTTAACCGTCACAGCACATATCTTATCTTTTGACAGCATTTTACAGTTTACAGAACATTTGGAGGATTTTTTGTTGTTGTTGTTCTGTCGCTAAGTTGTGTCTGACTCTTTGTGACCCCATGGACTGCAGCACGCCAGGCTTCCCTGTCCTTCACCATCTCCCAGAGTTTGCTCAAACTCATGTCCATTGAGTCTGTGATGCCATCCACCCATCTCATCCTCTGCCACCCCTTTTTTCTCCTGCCCTCAATCTTTCCCAGCATCAGAGTCTTTTCCAGTGAGTTGGCTCTTTGCATCAAATGGCCAAAGTATTGGAGCTTCAGCTTCAGCATCAGTCCTTCTAATGAATATTCAGGGTTGGTTTCCTTTAGGATTGACTGGTTTGATCTCCTTGCAGTCCAAGGGACTCTCAAAAGTCTTCTCCAGCACCACAGTTTGAAAGCATCAATTCTTCGGTGCTCAGTTTTCTTTATGGTCTTCGACTTGAGTAAGTGGATGTTATCTTCTCCACCTTAGGAATGAAGAGCCTGAGGTTCGGAGTATTTGTGACTTACTCAAAGGGATCCACACAGTGAACAGCAAAGCCAGGACTAGACCCCAAATCCCACCTCCAGCCAGAGTCTCCTGCTCTCCTTTCTGCTGTCAAGGTATACCTTCTCTCCCAGCAAATTGTTTATCCTCAGTGAGTCCCTCATCATTATCACCAATGACATCCTTTTCTATCTGTTGGAATTCATATTTTTTCTTTTATAAAATGTTTACTGTTCTTTCACTTATGCAACAAGTATTTATTGATTCTGATATTTCATTGAGTGTAAGATGTTCATTGATTCAATAACAGCTTTTCAGAAAAAGAATTAGAAAGTGCATATGAAAACAGTGGAGTTAAAATGTTTTTATTTCTTTTTGGACTTCAATGCACAGAATTGACATGACTTATTTTTAATTTATAACAGCATATATTTATCCTGACACAATGACCTACCACACTGCTCTTCACTTTCACAATCCAGGTTTAAGTTTTCTTTTTTTTTTTTTCAGGTTTAAGTTTAATCCATATTCACCAACTGATTTAAAGAACCTACGACCACTTGTAGCTATTCATTGCTTGCATTGGCATACTTGTCAAAGCCTCCGCTTGTAATCTGATTGACTTTACCAACTTTAAGGTTGAAAGTATAATCTTGAGGATGAAAATTTTATCTTTGGTTTAATTATTTTCTACTGGAAGTTAAGCAGCTTCTTTTGAAAGCCAGCTGAAAGCTATTAATACTTTTGTCAAAGATAAGTGTTTCAGGGTACAGTCATTCTGTTTCACGACTCTTGAATGACTTCACAGTGGCATCTCCTAGGTTTGACCTACTTTAACATACTTAGCAGCTTCTGCTGCCTTTGTCACATATAAACCATCTTCACACTCAACAACTTTCTAGTTCAATGGTGAATCACAGGGTTTTCTATTTTTATTAGCTATCTAGTAGATACAAAATAAAAATTTTAAGTTACACATAAAATATAAACAATGACTTAAATTTGTTAAATAGCTGTGTACTCATGACCCTTTTTAAGATAGGGAACATTCCCATTACCTTTGACTTAGCTTGTGTGCTCTTCCCCTAGTCCATCATTTTAACACTTAGCATGAAGACTGTGCATCTTTTTCTTCATGATTAATTGTTTAAAATTTTTATTTAATTTTATTTTTGGTTATTCTGGGTCTTCATTGCTTTGTGCCGGCTTTCTCTAGTTGCAGTGAGCGGGGGTTACTCTTCATTGCGGTGCACAGTCTTCTCATTGCGGTGGTTTCTCTTGTTGCGGAGCATGGGCTTCAGCAGTTGCAGCACGCAGGCTTCAGTAGTTGAGGCTTGCAGGCTCTAGAGCAAAGCCTCTGTAGTTGTGGCTTAGCTGCTTCGTGGCATGTGGAGTCTTCCCCGACCAGGGATCAAACCTGTGTCCCCTGCGTTGGCAGGCAGATTCTTACCCACTGCGCCACCAGGGAAATCCTGTGCATCTTTTTCTCATGCTTTTTTGTCAGAGTTCTACCAATTATGTATACATTGCTAAACAATATGTCCATTATATTAGCATGTTTGGAAACTTTTTTTTTTTTACAATGGAATTATGCTTCAATGTATCACTGTGTGACTTGGTCCCTGAGATTGAGCTTCTTTGCTGTGTCAGCAGTTTTCAATTATTTTTCACTGCTCTTTTGTATTGTATTTGACTATATATGAATATAGCTGAGGTTTACAGGCTTGCATTTGACTGTATAAGCATTTGTTTTCCCCCTTCCCTTAATTCTTAGCGATTACAAATAGTGGTCTGGCGGGGGGGGGGGGGGGGGGGGGGGGGAGACTCAAGAGGGAAGGGATATACTATGCATAGTAGTGAAGTGAAGTCGCTCAGTCGTGTCCGACTCTTTGCGACCCCATGGACTGTAGCCTACCAGGATCCTCAGTCCATGGGATTTTCCAGGCAAGAGTACTGGAGTAGGTTGCCATTTCCTTCTCCAATACGTATGCATACATATGCCTAATTCACATTGTCGGAGAGCAGAAACCAACACAATTGTAAGGCAATACATATGCCAACAACAACCACAACAAAAAACAACAAAAAATAGTGGTGCTATAAACGTACCTAGGTCAATTTGTGCAGACGTCCAAGTGTTTCTCCAGGGTAACAACTCCGGAGATAATGTACATCTTCAAATTTACTGGACAATGCCAATTTATTTTACAAAAATATCTAAGATCATTTTAAAAATTCATTTCATAATTTTGATTGTAGCAAGGGATACTTTTATCAGCAATGATTAATCCCGGAGCAGAGAGACACACAGACACACACGCACACCCGCACACCATTTACACGCATGCACACACTTTACACACACACCCATCAAACACTAAACATCATATACATGCACTGCCTGCAGCCTCGTACAAAAAGCACACGGACACTCAGATCCACAAACATGCACCACGCACGCATACTCCGCACACTCATTACACACTACTCTTACACAGAACACGCAAAAGAACGTCCCGCACTCCACGCTTGCACGCACGCAGCCCACGTGCTCACCCGAGGGCCCCCCCCCCCCCACGTGACCCAGCCAGGAAGCGTGGCCTCCGCCTCTGGCGACTGAGGAGTCTTGTCCCCGCCGCGCCGCCGTCGGACGGCAGGTGTCGGAGGTCAAGGCGGCGTGGCCGTGGCGTTTTTTTCTACCCGGAAACCACGGAAGCCGGACCTGGTGACGAGACCGTGTCGCGGCGGCGGGAGCCCGACTGGCCTCTGGTCCTCGCTTCGGCCCCGCGGAGCCGGACGCTGTCCCCGGCGCGGCGGGGAGAATGGTGCCGAGCGGCTCTGGGCCGGCCGCGCGCCGCCGCTAGTGAGCTCCGAGCGGCCGCGGGCGTCCGGCGAGCAGCTGGCCCGGTCGGGCCCGGGGCGCGCTGCTGCCCACCGGGGCGGGGTGAGCCAGGGCGGGCGGGGGTCGGGGTTCGGCCGGGGCTGACGCGGGCCGGGAGGGGATGAGCTGGCCGGCTTTCGCCCTCGCGTCTCGGGGTGCAGCCCCCGCTCCAGCTGCCAATGGGGGTTGGTCCTTGTCCGGCCTAGGCTGGTGGCCTCGGCCGCCCGCCACCGGTGTTTGTCCACTCGCGTCCCCGGAGCCAGCGTTCCCTGGAGGCCCTCGAGATGGCAGGACTTCCCACGTCTGGAGCCGAGGCCTGGATAATTTGGATTTGGCACGGGGAACGTGTTGGTAGTTTGCCTTTGTTGACTTTGGGTCGCGTTTGCGTTATTCTGCTTGCGAAGGATACACATTTCAAGATGGGAGGGAGAGACTTGCGTACGTGCAGACACTTGAAGTGAACTAGTGGTATTTTTTTGTGTCAAGCTTGGTAACTAACCAGGGCGGGGGTGGATTATCATCTTCACTCATTTTTTTTTTTTTTAATCCTCACTCATATTTTAATAAACTAAATTGAGTGGCTTCAAGGTAATCTAGAGGCCGGTAATTCTAGTTCCCTTGATAGGCACCCTCTGGAATAAGACGAGGCCTGTTGTGCTGTTTTCAATCGTGTAAACACCGTAATCGGTGGACAGCTGGTGAGGGGGCCTTTGTTGAAGAATCCGGTGTCTGTAGTTTAGTTCTCAGCCGATGACAGCCTTGGCTGAGTGTTGAATGATGAGCTGCTTTGCGGTCTGCCTGAAAGCAGGAAAGCTTGTGGTTGCTGAATTGCTACTTTCCCGCCTCAAAGGTGAGCCCTCTCCGGGAGGTAGCGGGAGGCACGACCCCAGGGTTGGTGATGACTGTTGGTTTGTCCCTGTAGCACTCTTTTTGGTGAGCTTGGAGTCTGAGCTTTTTGTATCCCATCTGTAGATGAGTGCTCGGTTAAGGCTTGAATGATAAAAGCACCCTCCTGCTCCCTCACTGCATCTAAGAAGTCTCAAAGGAAATAGACCTGTTGTGCAACTGAGATACACTTTATGACTCCAAGCGTGTTTACTCTGGGAGTAAGGAGGCCGCGTGTTGACTTCCTAGTAAAGGTTCGGGAAGAATTTCTGTGGCCTAATTGAGATGGACTGGAATCAGGGCTGCCGCCGGCGTCTGGGTAGTAGGATCACAAATGCTGATGGAGCGCACCTGCGCTGTCGGCGCGGGAGCTGCAGCTGCTGCCGGGAAGCGAGACAGACCTAAGTGCAAATATAGTTTCTGCAGGCAAGGGACTTAATTAGAGAAAGGGATGGGCGATAAAACGTGGCAGGACTTAATTGCCATATAGAGATACCAGCGATTAGAGATTTCCTTCTGATTAGGATCAGAAAACCTTCGTAACGGAAGGACTTTTTTTTAAACTTTTTAATTTTGTGTTGGGGTACAGCCGACTAACAAACTATGTTGTGATAGTTTGAGATGAACAGTGAAGGGACTCAGGCATACATGTACATGTATCCATTTTCCCTCTAGCCCTGTCCCATCCAGGCTGCCGCATAACCTTGAAGGAAGTGACTTTTGAGGTGGACCTGGAAGGATGGGGAGGGTTTGGGTCATTCCAGATTTGCTGGGAGATGAAAAAGCTTGGACCTTTGGTGGAAGGGCACCCGGTCTAGGTAGCTAGGCAGTAGGTGTCTGGCAGTATTGGGAGAGGCAGCTGGTTAAGGGTTAAATGCTTTTCTGCTTCAGAAAAACACAGGCTACTGAGTCTGACTTCTGGTAGTTTTCTGGGTTACAGAGAATTGTTTGCATTTGATGTCTGTGTCTTGTTCCGTTAAACAGCCAATGACATGAAGCAGGTGCTTAACTCATTTTAAGGACAATGAAAAAAGATGCTGATTGTAGTTCCTGTCTGGTATTAACAATCAGGGAATTAAATTTGCTGTCCTCGAGTGGTTTATGTGCCTGTGTTTAGTTTGCAAGAACACAGATCTAGTAACATCTCTGCCACTCTGGCTGCAGCCCAGTGATGAATGACAGACTTTTAGTCATCACCTGAGTGTTTTTAATGACACTTAGTTCACTTCACAGAGATGCTGTTTGTTTCTGTTACCCAGTTGTTGAAGAACTGTTGAGGCTGTTCAGACAGGACACCATGTAATTGCCCTGGAATGTTATGATTAGTCTTAGGACTTCACTGGCTTCAACCTTAGCTTTTCTTTAAACATACTAGGGACCAGCTAAACTTTTTACCCCTCCTTTTTGACTCTTCTTCCCTCTCTCCCCACTGCTCTGTCTCCTCCTTGTTACAGTCAAGTGTCTGAAAAAGAGTGGTCCTGGCAGGAATGGCAGATCTATGGGATGTTTTTGTCACTATTAACCTGTTACAGAGTGATACTGACTTGTGAGAGGACTTTAGAATTTTTTAAGAAAAGTTAAAAATTTTTTTTCACTGAGACATTCCAATTAAAATGAAAAAAAAAAAAAAGGTAATGGAGGAAAGATTATAAGAGTTTTTAGCAAATTAAATTTCCATTTAGGATTTGTTTGGTAAATGTACAAATCCTTAAATTATCATTTCCATACCAGAGGTATGCCACTGTTTCTGTGTATAACTATAAACCTGGGGACTGTAGAACAATGTCTGATGGTAATAGTTTGCAGAGTACTGTCATTTGCCATTTTGTGCTATTTGTTTTAAAATGCTATTTTCAGAATATATCCCAATCTTTACACTGTGTTCAGATGTTATGATTCCATGTTGTGTTCATTTAATATTGTCATCACTCATGATTTTTTTCCTTAAGTATCTGTTAATTAAACCCCAAATCATTACATCTCAATCCAAAGATACTTTCAGTTTGGTTTTTAAGTAGGTCAGCAGTTAAAAAAACTAAGAACAAAGAGGTGAGTTATTTTCAATTTTGGGACTAAGATGAATTTATTTGTTAAAAAGAGGGATCTTGTTGGAAATTCCCATGATTTTATGTCATGATTTTGAAAACGGAGCAATGCATTAGTTAGTTACAAGTAAGTAGAAATACAGCCAAAGTCTGAATTTTGGAAAATAAGTCATGAAATTATATCAGCCCACATTGTTTTCGGAGAAGGCAATGGCACCCCACTCCAGTACTCTTGCCTGGAAAATCTCATGGATGGAGGAGCCTGGTGGGCTGCAGTGCATGGGGTCGCTGAGAGTCAGAAACGATTAAGCGACTTCACTTTCACTTTTCACTTTCATGCATTGGAGAAGGAAATGGCAACCCACTCCGGTGTTCTTGCCTGGAGAATCCCAGGGACGGGGGAGCCTTGGTGGGCTGCTGTCTGTGGGGTCGCACAGAGTCGGACATGACTGAAGTGACTTAGCAGCAGCAGCACATTGTTATCCTTTTGTCTTTATTTGAGTACTGTTATTGCCTAAAATGCACATTTAGCAACTGAAACTTTATGCTGTCTGTTATTTCCCTTTTGATCATTTAAACTTGTTGGGTGAAACAAGTTTTTGAGAGTCTTTTCTGCGTTGTAAGTTGTATTAGATTAAGAAACAAGAAACTATGGGCAGGAGATTCCACTCATCTTTGCTTTATACCCTGGTGAAAGTGCTCAAGTGGGAGTTGCCTTGCTAAAGAGATGGGAAATAAGGTAACCGTTTTAAACTTCGGAAAAAATCTATCTTAATTGTGCTCATATTGAAGTCAGCTAAAATACACTATCCAAGGTATGTGAATTTTTTTTTTCCTATCAGGCATTTGACTTGAAAACTACTTATCAACCCTAGTATTGTGATTGATGGCACAGGTTTTGAGGTCAGGTGAATTAAGTCAGAATCTTAATTGAGTACTTCTTGTGACTGTTTTGTAATATAATCTTGTATAAATTACCCCCTTTTGATTTCAGTTTCCTCTTGGGTAAAATGAGGATAGGCATATTTACTTAGCAGTGTTGTGCGGATTAGAAAATATGTATGTAAAACACTTGGCACGGAGCCTGGCCCTCAGCCCATTTTAAATGGTGGCTATTAAGCATGATCCTTAACCCCTAATGAGAGAGGTTTCTACTTATATCGCTGTTGATGTCTTAATTGCAAAATTGTATGACTGCTATTCAGTGTGTGTCTCATTTGATGGGGTGGACTCTGTATTCAAGCCCCTAACATCTCCTGGGAGCCAGTGGAGCACTTGGTTAATGTCCAGGCCCTGAAGTCTGACTGGACTTGAATCCAGGTTCCTTTAGGACTTGGGGCAGCTTAGCCAACTTCCTTATGCCTGAATTTCCTCATCTGTAAAGTACAGATGTCATGAGGATAAAATATGTGCAAAACTCTTAGAACATCGTGCTTCACTCATGGAAGTGGGTGGTAATGTTAGATGTTACTGTTGAGCACCTTCCCAGGGCCAGGCCCTGCCCGAGGGAGGAGGTGTGCAGAAACGGCGTCACAGAAATGAGAGCCCAGAGGAGCAGGATGCCTTTGGAGTCCAGCTGGGCTGAAGGAGGCAGTGGGGCTGGAGAAAAGCCACTGTTGAGAGACACTGCAGCGTGGGAGCAGCGGGGCTGGTAACCCGTAACTGTTGGGGTGTAGGAGAGAGTCCAGAATGGCTGGCAGGGGTCCCTGGGTAGAGAGGGTCCTCTTCGTGGAATGTTACAGTAGATGGATGTTTCCATCTGGAGTGAGGAAGTAGGTGAAATTGACAGAAAGCTGTGAATGAGTGTGTCCATCTTGAGCAGAGGCCCAGCTGAAGCCCAGGGGGGACCCCAAGTTTTGAAGAAGAGTGAGAAGGAAGAGCAGCCAGGAGAGGAGGTCCTGGCAGCTGGAAGGTGGGGTGGCCCTTGGTGTCCATTGCACCAGGAGGTAATGAGGACTGAGACCCAGACTTCGGCTTTAGCGTCGAGACCTTTGTGGAGACCTTGACGTTTCTCTTAGACTTTGTTGCTCTGCATTTGCCTCTCTGAGGGTCTTTTCCATTTGCATTCACTTTTTTGTCGGGGAAGGAGGTGATTTCTCAGTGCTGGAGAGCTGGGTGTTGAGATCGCCCAGGGTTTCTGTGACACAAGCCCATGTCCTCATCTCTGCTGAGTCTTGGATAATCTGGCATCGCATCCATTAATGTTCTTTATTAGCCTTAGGGTTTATAGCAACCAGCCTTAAAGCCCTTTGACTATGTCAAACATCACAGGATACTTGAGAAAGGCTACTTTAATTTTTACACTCAGAATGAGCCTCTCCCACATCAAGGTGACTGCTTGGCCTTTTCTCTTAGCATAAGACCAGCATATTTCCCTCAGTGGGTGTTAGAAAAAGCTTGCTCCCTCACCCTCCCCGCACAGTCCCCCTGTGGGTTCTTCCACCACTTCCCTGACTCCTAGTCTCCTCAGAACTTTGAAAAGGGTGTGACTTTTATATAAGAACGTTTTAAGGAATTTCTCATTTAGCCTAAGGTCGAAAATTCAGTTTAATAAAATGGTGGTTTTGTTGTTCATGTGAAGTGAACTTTTTGATCTGCGTCACAAGTAGTGGTTTAGTGTAACTTAAAATAAGTCAGGAACTGTTTAGGAAATATCATCTGGGAGTGTGGAATTCCCATCCTGTGCAAAGATTCTACTTTTAAACTGGAACAGGTTGCCACGTGGTATCCTTTGAAGTATGTGGGCTGTGGAGAGGCGGAGAGAGATGCAGAGAGGACTCGTGTATCTGGCATGATGAATGTTAATTTACTTCCTTTTCAATAAAATATTATAATTGCTAAATTATCTACTTCTGCCCTCACTGTCCCCTTGGGAGGCCTTCCTCTTTTACTGGCTGTTTCTCTGCCTGTGGATGTGTTGGCTTCCTCCCTCTCACTGGAACCAGTGCTGACCCCCTGTTATCATCTCTCTACCGTCTGATTCCCCCCAGCGAGAGCGAGGTTTCAGGGATCTCCAGTGGTCTCTCCAGGTGGGGGATTGTGTTCATGCAAGCTCAAGTTCACCTGAGTACTTTCTGAAACACCGAGAAGCGCAAAGAGCCTTTCTCTTGTTACTGCTGCTGCTGGGTCACGTCTCGGCAATATTTGGCTGATACTTCTTCCTTGACACTCTTCTCCTATGCCTTGTGGGACCCTTCACCATCCTGGGCACCCCACCCCAACCCCAGGCTCTCCCAACCTCTGCCCTAAGGGAGGAGCCCACACTTGTCTGGGGAAGCTCTCTGCGCCACCTGCCCTAGGAGCACGCAGTACCGGGTTGTCTGGAGGAGTCTAGGCAATGTTCTGATTTTAGTTTTGGTTTCTCATAAATCCAAACACAGATTGCCACAAGATGAGCTTTGCCTTTCTTTAGCACCAGGACATACTAAACAACTGTCCTGTTTTTTTGTTTTGTGGTTTTTTTTTCCTCTAGGTGGGTTTAACAAATTTTCTTTCCTGTTTATTGCCTTTATTAATGAAGAGAATGAATAGAATTAAGTTTTAATGAAACTTTATTTAGACCAGGAGACCAGCAGGGTCGATTGACAGTCAATTATAAATTTTAGTTAGAAATTATTATAAAAGAAATGCATTCTCGTGATGGAAATGTTAAAGACATATAATCTCACCATCTAAAAGTAACCACCCTTGTTTACATTTGAGGGTGTGTTATGTGTTTTTTTCCCACATGGGTGCTTGTGTAGCTCTCATATTTTAAAAACCTAAAATAACCTCATTTTGTGTGTTTTAGATCTGTGTTAACGGCTACATAGTTTTCCTTCTGGGGCTATGTTATACTTTAACCATTTCCCTCCTATTGTTAGATAGCTGGTTTTCCAGTTCTTAAAATTTTATATACTCCTAAGATGACTGTCATAGTAGTTAAGTCTTTGTTTTCAGCAGTGAGGGTTTTCTCAGGTTCACTTTTTATAGGCAGAATCACAGAAGTAAGAGTGTGCTGAGTTTTAGTGCTATTGGCATGTATGGCCAGGCTGGTCTTCAGAAAGTTTGTAACAGCCTTCTCTCTCCCCCTTTTTAGGATCTCCTAACTTGTGGGTTGCTGGAGTTAACCTTAGGATAATCTTAGCATTGCCTTTTGCTTACTTAAAAAACTACAACCTGATGTTTAGTGTTGTCCTTAAACTAGTCTCTGGGTACTGAATCGATGGACTTTAGTCACGTGCGCTCACACCTGTGAAGTTGGCCCTTGACTGTTCTGTGTACCTTACCTCCTTAGACTTTGCAGAGAGGCAGGGCCACAGCCCAGGTCAGCTCTTGTCTCCATCCTGGTGAACGTCTCCAATTGGGGTTGGGATGCGTGAGTGTAGGGGAGAGAGTTCAGCTCGTGTGCTTTCTCTCCACCCGCTTCCTCCTCCCCATAGAGCTTAACTTATTTTTTAATTAAAAGTGAGACATTTACTTGTTGAGAGGATGACGGAAATTTTCTTGTAATTCTTTGCAGGGGAAATAAATTTGTTTAGCCCTTGTTAATTCATCTTTGAAAACACTTGTGAATGGTGGAAAGGAATTTTAAGTTTATGAAGTATTTGGACTTTTAATAATTTCACTAAAAAACCACAAAAATGCTTTTACTTTTTAAGTGAATCCAATAGGCCTCCTCTGGAACTTGCTCTAATAAAATTGGTGTATGTTGACATTGCTTGCTAATTTGTGGTTATTTATGTTGAGATATATATGTATTTATATGTATATGTGTGTTTATATATGTATGTGTTTATTTATATTCTAGAGTGATATGGTTTTAATGATAGCTTTATCTAGAAGGGAATTCAAATTTTTTTGTTTTTCTAAATATTTCATTATTGTAGTTCGAGGTGGTGAATAGTTCCTAATTATTTTATATGCAATTCAGATTTCATTGTGTTGTTAATAAATGGAGCTCTAATTTATTGTTGACATTTTGTTTCTGAAACCTACTAATATTTTATTTTTTAATTGAAGTATAATTGATCTACAATATTAGATTCAGGTGTACAACATAGTGATTTAATACTTTTATAGATTATACTCTGTTTAGAAGTCTTATAAAATATTGGCTGTATCCCCTATACTGTCCATTACATCTTTGTAGCTTATTTATATATGGTGATTTGTAACTCTTAACCCTCTACTGCTATTTTGCTCCTCTCCCCTTCTCTCTTCCCACTGGTAACCACTAGTTTGGTGTATCTGTGAGTCTGTTTCAGTTTTGTTATATTTATTTGTTTCATTTTTTAGATTCTACCTATAAGTGATAACATACAGTATTTGTCTTTCTCTGACTTATCTCACTAAACATAAAACCCTCCAGGTCCATCTGTGTTGTTGCAAGTGTCAAGACTCATTCTTTTTTATGGCTGAGTAATAACCCATTATATGTATATGGGATATCTTCTTTTATTCATTCATCTGTTGATGGACACTTAGGACATAGGTTGCTTCCATGTCCTGGCTATTGTAAATGGTACTGATATGAACATTGGGGTGCGTGTGTCTTTTTGAATTATTATTTTCATTTTCTTCAGATATATACCCAGGAGTGGAATTGGTGGATCATATTGGTAGTTCTATTTTTAGTTTTCTGAGGAACTTCTGTACTGTTTTCCATAATGACTGCATCAATTTACATTCCCACCAATGGTTTACTAGAGTTCCCTTTTCTCTATGTCCTCGCCAACATTTGTTGTTTGAATCCTATTTAATGAATAGAGAGGACTATTGCTCCGCATCCTTGCCAGTGTTTGGTATTGTCAGTGTTCTGAGTTTTGGCCTTACTAATAAATGTGTCCTGGTATCTTGTTTTAATTTGCATTTCCTGATGACATATGATGTGAGAGCATCTTTTCATATGCTTATTTGCCATCTGAAAAATCTTTGTCAAAATGTCTATTAAACACTGTGGCTAATTTTTAAGTTGTGTTGTTTCTTTTCTTATTGTTGAATTTTAATAGTAGTTTGTGTGTTTTGGAGAACAGCCCTTTATCAGATGTCTTCTGCAAATACTTTATCCCAGCCTGTGCCTGTGTTCTTATTCTCTTGATAGTGTCTTTTGTAGAGCAGAAATCCTTCATTTTAATGAAGTCTAGCTTACCACTTCCTTTTTTCATGAATAGTGCTTTTGATATCCTTATCTTAAAAGTCATCACCAAACTCAGGGTTTTCCCCAGTGTACCTTCTAGGAGTTTTGTAGTTTTGCATTTACTGTCAGGTCTGTGGTCCATTTTGAGCTCGCTTTTGTTAAGAGTGTAAAATCTGTGCCTAGATTCATCTTTTTTGGCGTGTGTGTGTCCAGTTGTTCCAGCAGTATTTGCCGAAAGACTTGTCTTTGCGTCATTGTATTGACTTTGGTCCTTTCTCAAAGATCAGCTGACTGTATTTATGTTGGTGTCTTTCTGAGTTCTCTGTTGTTTCATTGATCCAGTTATTCTTTTGCCAGTACCACACTGTCTTGATTACGTAGCTTTATAGTAAGTCTTGAAGTCAAGTAGAGTCAACCTTCCCACTTTGTTCTTCTCCTTCAATATTAACTGTTTTGGTTTTTTACCTCTCCATATAAACTGTAGAGGAAGTTTGTTGATACCCACAAAATAGTTTGCTGGGATTTTGATTGGGATTGTGTTGAATCTGTAGGTCAAGTCGGGAGGAACTGACATCTTGACCTACTGAATCGTTGTATTGATGAACATAAAATATCTCTCCATTTATTTAGTTCTTTGATTTTGTTCATGGGAGTTTTGAAGTTTTCCTCATATAGATCTTGTACATATTTGTTAGATTTACACTTAAGTATGTGGCAAGGGGAGTGCTAATGTAAATGATACTGTGGTTTTTAATTTCAAACTCAACTTGTTCCTTGTTGGAATATAGAAGAACAACTGGCTTTTGTATATTAGTCTTGTATTCTGCAATCTTACTGAAATTACTTTCTAATTTATTTTTCAGTGTAAGTCTGGATTCATTTGATTCATTTAATAAACTTCATTTTAAAATTACCTACTTTAAAAAAAATAAAATTACCTACTTTGTGTTTAGATATTGATAAAGTAGAGACAATAAGATATCGTATCTATCTGTGAGAGGCTTACAGCTTGGTTGGGAAGGTAGACATGTACACAGGCAGCTGCAGTAAGGTATTTCATTCTGTGTGAGAAATTTTTGGTGTATAGTGGGGACATAAAGGTGAAAGTCACTTCTCCCTAAGGGACTGCTAGAGGTGGGAAATGTTTCATAGGATGAGGTAACCCCTCAGCCGGGACTTGAAAGAGGGGAGTTGAAGTAGTGAGAAATGGCATATGACGGTCAGGAGGACCTGTGGACTCAAAGACCTGCAACTATAGGATTGTCTAATATGTTCCAGGAATCGTAGGCAGTTAGCAAACCATTAAGAAGGAGACAAGACAGAGTTTATGGTGGACTGCTATTATAAGGAACTTGGACTTTACCCCTAGGTCATTTGGAACTCTGAGATAATTAGTGACAAGATTAGATTTGCATTTGAAAAAAGTCACTGACAGGAAGATGAATTATTTGACCCATAGCAGGAAGATCCAGTTGAGGCTGCAGCAATAGCTGCAAGTGAAGATGATGAGGGCCTGAACTAAGGGGAGTATCAGAGGAGTATGGAAAAGAAGAGTCAGAAGTAAGAGATGTTGAAGAAATCGAATCTTTAGCTCTTAATAGTTGCTTGGGTATGGGGCAGCAGTAGTCCAGGATGTTTTCCAAAGGTCTGGGTTGAGATGGAATCCAGGAGGAGGAGTCAGGTTGGGCAGGAATGCAGGTTAGTTCAGTTTTGGACATGTAGAATATGTAGGTACAGGGGCAGTCAGTGGGCACTTGGATGCAGTGGTCTTAGGGCTGTGGGACACGTGGAGGACTGATGCAGTGGTCAGTCTCCATCATCTTAAGAAGATGGGACACAGCAGGTAGATGTGAGACATTATTTTGGGAAGAAAATCCACAAGATTTGCTGACGGATTAGATTGATGGTAGTGGTGAGGGAAAGTAATGCAGGTAAAGGAGGAGTATGTTGAGAAAAGTTTACATTTTGAAATGCTTCCACTAAAAAAGAATAAAAAAATCTGAGATAAGATTCCAGCTGCAGAGGTTAGAAAAATCAAGCTGAGCTAACCCAAAGAAGGCCAGTGCAGAAAAATAATTTTTTTTAAATGTAGAAATTACTAAAAAAAGAAAAGAAATTATCTAGGTATAATCTATAAACCCAAATAATGCTTTTCTTTGAAAACACAAATACAATATAGCTCTGGTAAGACTGATTAAAAGGAGAGAGAAGAAGACAAACACATCACAACATTTGTAATGAAAAAGAACAGGACTACAAGTAAAAATTGAACAAATCACAAGATAATACTGTGCCAGAAATGTTAAAAACCAATATAACATGGGCAGTTTCCTAAAATAATATGTCTTATCAAAATTACTAGAAATAGAAGACATAGATTTTTTTAAAAAATTATTTATTTTTGGCTGTGCTGGGTCTCTGTTGCTACGAGCAGGCTTTCTCTAATTGCAGTGAGCAGAGGCTACTCTAGTTTTGGTGCGAGGGCTTCTTGCTGCGGTGGCTTCTTGTTTCAGAACAGGGGCTCTAGGGTGTGAGGGCTTCAGTAGTTGCAGCACATGGGCTCAAATAGTTATGGCACATGGGTTTTGTTGTCCCAAGGCATGTGGAATCTTCCCAGACCAGGGATCGAACCTGTGTCCCCTTCATTGGCAGGCAGATTCCAACCACTGGACCACCAGGGAAGTCAAACTTATTTTTAAAGCATGAATAAGTAGTTAAGATAGCCCATCAAAATACAAAACTAAAAGAAACTTGAGTCCAGATGTTTTCTTGGTCAAGGTATATCAAACTTTGGGGCTTCCCTTGTGGCTCAGCTGGTAAAGAATCCGCCTGCAAGACGGGAGACCTGGGTTCGATCCCTGGGTTGGGAAGATCCCCTGGGGAAGGGAAAGGCTCCTCACTCCAGTATTCTGGCCTATAGAATAGAGCTATATAATCCATGGGGTTGCAAAGAGTCAGACACGACTGAGTGATTTTCACTCTATCAAGCTTCCCAGAAAAAGAAGCAGATATCTTATATATGTTGTTCTAGAAAATAGGAGTGAACACAGTCAGTTAATCCTACGATATTAGAATGCCCCGTACTAGTCAGGGAGTATATATAGCTGAGGAGAGAATGATTTTGGCTTATAATTTTTTTCATCTCACTTGTGAATAAATGTGGAAATTCAGAGTAAAATTTAGCAACCATAAGTCAGCAATATAGTTTTAAAAGATCATGATTATATGAAATTTATTCAAGGAATGCAAATGAATCGTGAAAAAAAATCAATAGAGCATAGTTCATGTTAACAGATTAAAGGAGAAAAATTGATTGTTCAGAGGTTGCAGATGAAGCATTCATTAAAATGTAACAGTTATAGTGAAATTCTCTTTGCAAACTTGAAATAGAGGGTACTTCCTTAACCTGATGAGGAATTTCTTTCAGAAATCTTTAGCATATACCGTATTAGTGAAGTGTCAGAAGCATTTCCTTTAAAGTCAGGAGTGAGGCAAGGATTCCTATTACTGCTGCTTCTGTTCATTTCACTGAAGGTTCTAGTCAAAGTAAGAAAAAGAAAAGAAGATGAGACAAGGATTGGAAAGAAACACTGTTATTCCTTGTGGAGTTACTGTCAAGAGAAGCTACAAACAGTCTAATTTGAATTTGAAAGATTTTAGCAAAGTGTCTGGAATTGAGATCAATACACAGAAGTCTATTGCTGTTGTATAAACTAGTAACAAGGGAAAACGTCATTTTTAGAAGGATACTGTCAGTGGTAGCTGCATAAATTTTCTTTGAATCAATCCAACAAGATGATTAAGAGAAAATTTTAAAAAACTGTTGAAAAAGAAAGTGGACCCAAATAGACATTTACTGCTAGAGGATATGAGGTTTCTTTAGAACATGATGAAAATGTTTGAAAATTGACTATGGTGATGGTTTTCCAATCTGTGAACTGAATTGTATATTTTAAATGAGTAGATTACATGGTGTGCAAATTTTATCTTAATAAAGCCATTAAAAAAATGAAGAACCTGTCATAGGGCCAAAAATACCATAAGCCATATTTAAGGAAAACCCACAGACTTGGAGTAGTTATATATAATGTTTAGAAGAAATTGGAAAAAAAGGTCCAGTGTCTAAAATATCCAAAAACAAAAAACTTTTGAATGTTAATAAGACACAGACAAACATCCTACTGGTGAATGGCCAGAGATCCAGGCAGTCACCTAGGAAGAATCTATATGGCTGATAAAGAAGTAGAAAGATACTCTTCAGAGAGATGTAACTTAAAATAATGGTGAGATACAGTTTCACATAGAATATCAAATGTTGGCATGAATGTTGGGAAATGGAGCGAGTGCTTTCCTTGCAGGTGGGGGGTTGGGGAGAGGAATATAAACTGGGACAACTTCCTGGGAGAGTCTGACAGTCAGGTTGCAGATGGGCTGCTGGTGACCTCTTTGTGTTAGAACCACTTGTGCCTGCTGTGGTGTCCTTTGTGAGCAACACAGTGGGAAGAACCCGAGATGACTGTGATACAGTTGCATGGTATACAGCAGGTAAAGCCAGTGGGCTGGTCAACAGGTTATGTCTCAAAACAGAAGGATGAGTCAGAGTCTCGTGCAGACAGACAGGCTCACAGCCTGGCTTGTGGCAGGGGGCTGCTCTCTGTTCTTAGGGGTTGTTGATGCATCTTTTTCTCTCTCAACTTTAAAAGCTGGCACATATTTAAAAAATAGTTTTTAGTATTGTAGCCTGATCATACATAGAAGAACTTACTATGTGCCTCTGTGGTTCTCGGGGCCAGGAGCCGGGCCGTAGCAGTGAACAAGACGGGCAGCATCTCTGCTCTCATGGAGTCAGAAAGAGGGATGATACGACTGTAAACAAGTGAAAATTTAACTCAACAGCGTGAAGGAATTGAGGCAGGGTTCTGGGAGATTGGGGGTGGGGGGTGATCATGGAGGGGCTCTCTGAGAAGCTGACTACTGAGCAGAAACCTACTTTTGAAGAAGAGCAAGCATGTGGAAATTTAAGGGGGAAGGGACTCTAGGCAGAGGTAAAAGCCTTCAGGTAGATATGTTCAAAAATTCCAAGGGTAAAATACTTAGGAATAAGTTTAGCAAAAGGAGTGCAAATACGTGCTTTGAAAACTGCGAAATACTGAAATAAATGAAAGAGAACATAAATCATTGGAGAGAGACCCCAGGTTTGTGGACTGGAAGACAAATATTGTTAAAGCGGCAGTACTCCCCAGACTGATCTGCAGGTTCAGGGTCATCCCTGTCTAAGTCTCAGCTGACTTCCCTGTAGAAATTGACGCGCTGCTCCTGAGAAAAGATGAGTGTGGCCAGTGCCCAGTGAATGGGGGAGGGAATGTTGGTGAAAATGGAGTTACTGAGGCTGGCAGGGTTTCTGGAACCTGACACCCTGTGGGCCTTGACAGGAAGCCTCAGTAGGATGCCACAGAAGGGATTCAAGCAGGGGAATGATAAAATTCAGTATTTGTTGGGTGCCTACTCTCTGCAAGGTGCTGGAACCGGCAGGAGTGTGGTGAACAGGACAGAACATTGAATAAATAGAATTCCACTCTTCAGTGGTAGGAAATGAGAGCATCCTCAGCTTATTTTTGTACATGTTGGCATGTATTTCTGAAGTATCACTGACCTACTTACCTGATTTCTGAAGTAATGTGGAGGTAGCAAACGTTCCTTAAAGAATAATTAGAAAATTCCAACCAAAAGAATGTCTGTCTTTCAAAATCCTACCATTTGGAAATAATAACAGTTAATATTTCGTATTTGTTTTTTTCCCCTTCTAGTCTTTTTGAATGGATTTATGATCAAACAGTTCTCAAGTTCAATAACGTGTGACCTCCTCACCACCCCAACCCCAGTAAAGAAACATGTGAGTCATAGGTTTTCCTTCAGCGAGTCTGTCAGTGATTCTGATGAACTCCTTTCAGGTGGAGCTGATCAGAATAATGTTCAGCATCAACCCCCTGGAGAACCTGAAGCTGTACATCAGCAGTCGGCCGCCCCTGGTGGTGTTCATGATCAGCGTCAGCGCCATGGCGATCGCTTTCCTGACCTTGGGCTATTTCTTCAAGATCAAGGAGATCAAGTCACCAGAGATGGCAGAGGTACAGTAAACTCTCAGCTCTCCTCTCAGACGGGCTGGACCTTTGTAGGGTGGAAAAACACCTTTTGGCTCTCCACATACCTTTCTTTGGTTTGTGACTTTTATTTATCCCAGTGAGGAGTCATATTCAGAATTTTTGGCCTTCCGTCTTGCAGTGACTCACTTTGGTAGGAAGTAACCTAGTCTCAGATAGTTATTGATTTAAATAATGCTACCAGCTTTAGTTAGACTGTTTCAGCAACAAAGCATGTGTTTTAGGAAGTATATTTGTAAAGTGTGTGTGTCAAGAAGTTCAAGAACTAACTTTTTGCTATTCACATTAAATTAGCTAATTGCTATTTAAAAAAACTTAAGCATTTATTTTAAAACCATATATTGTCATGGAGTTTTATACTGTACTGAAAGCCTTTTCATTGGAAAGAAAGAATTCTAAAAAATTAGAAAGCAGGATCTTATTTCCAAATATATTTCTCTTCTTCTTATCAAGGAAAATTTTAGTTATCTACAAACTTGCCTTATAGATTTTGTTTTTTGGTCAGTTTAAATGAATTATTTGGGCATTGCTCTTTAATTGTTAATCTAGGCATATAGTAGTTTTTGAACGGTCATAGTACAGACTTTATATGTTTTTGGAAATTACCTAGAGGTCCAGTGGATGACTCAGTGATTTTACCGCCAAGGGCCTGGGTTCAGTCTGTGGTCAAACTAAGATCCCACAAGCCATGCAGCACAGAGCCCCCTCCTCCCCGCCCCAAAAAGCATGTTCTTGCATATCAGAAAACAATACAGAGTTAATAATCTTGTTTAATAGAGGTAAAGGACAGTATACCTGTTAATAAGTTTACATTATGCCAAACCACTGATACGGTGAATTTCCTGGTGGATGAGTTTCCTTTAGGACAAACTAGTTTCCATTTTAGTGGATTCTTTGAGTGCCTTCTCCTGCCCTTTTCCTTCTTGGGTGTGTTCCGTGGTGGGAATGGGGGTAGGGTAGGGATTGCATGATTGTCGCAGTGTGCGCGTCTCGGGATGGAGAGCAGAGTTCTGCTAGTGGCGTGGGGATGGTGCTCACTCTGTGCCATTCTGGATTATAGATGATCTTGGCAAGAGGAACCACCTTCTCTGACACAGAGCAACAAGTTTGAGCTATTTCTCCCACTAAACCCTTCCAAAGAGTTTCTTACCAGGAGACCTACTGGCTGGCTTAGTTCTCCCTTTTCTGACCCTGCCTGAGTCTTTAGGGCTGAAAATGAACATTCTAGTCACAACCAAAGTTCTGCAGCATCCTGGCATTCCTCTCCCTCCAAGCTCAAGTCCATGTTGAATGCTCAGCCAAGGCCAGAGGTTAAGATGTAGCGTGGATAATTAGCCCTTGATAAGCAGAATGGGGCCTGACATTGGCCTTGGCCAACTTCAGAATGGACTTGAACTCTGCAGGAAAGCAGAGCTGCAGGACGCTGCAGAACTTTATGATTTAATTTAGGGATTTTATCTTCAGTTAAGGAGCCTGGGTATATAGGGAAAGTTTGGGACTGTGAACCAGAAAACTTAGTTCTGATTCTGCCTGCTTTCACCTCAGCTGGAATTGGACAGTCCCCACTTTGCTCTGGGCCTCAGTTTGCTCATGTCTGGAATATGAATGGGCAAGACTAGAATATTCATTCTCAGCTCTAATGTTCTTGAATGGTCTGCTGAGTTTTTAGGTGTTAGAGAGAGTGTAATTTGAAATTGCTGGTTGCCCTCTTACTAAACGCCCAATACTGATAAACTGGGGCTGTAAAAGTAGACTTGACCGCTTGGGGAATTACTTAAATAGTATTTTTAATTAACATTACAGTTATTGGCTGTGTCATTTGGTTTGTCTTCACATTTGGCAGCTTTCTGTAGATAATGTTACTTGGAAGAAAGGAGTTGTGTGGAACAGCCTAGGTTGATTTGTTATTGCCATTCTAGCCTGAGTTCATCTTTGGGTTTCTGCTTAAATGAAAAAACACCCTGGTGGGTACTTTACTATGTTGGTATCAGTTTTAAAACTATTTATAGTTTAAACCATCAATATAGATATAAAGAGAAGCTTGAGAACATCTTTTCTCCTCCCTTTTGAAATTGTTTCTGTCCTAAAGTGGCACCCAGGGTCCATGACGAGGGGGAGAAAGTATTAACATCAGAGTGGGTATTTACTGCGGTTTCATGTTCTCAAGAGAGAAGGAGCTCGGTTTAGAAAAGGGACCTTTTAAGGAAATATTTTAAGGCAGCCTTAATTTTTAAAAAATAGCTAGTTGTACCCAGAGGGGTGGGGGGTGTGAGAGGAAGGTTTAGGAAGGCGGGGACATATGTGTACTTATGATTCATTCACACTGTTGTATGGCAGAAACCAACACAGCGTGGTAAAGCAATTATCCTCAAATTAAGATAATAAAAATAGCTAATTGTAACTGCTGAATGAGTTTAGTTTAATACTTTGAATGTTTTACTACTTTTGTTCAAGTCGTCTTGAGGCTAGATGATTTTCTGTGAGTGTGATATACTTTTTTTCCTTCACATATTTTCCTGAGTTGTTTCAACTCAGTTTATGTAATAGGTCATGCCAACGGAGAGTTCATATTTTAGATTTTGAATGTGAGAGTGTTTGGATTCCACACAGCGACGGCAGCGCAGGAAGCTGAAGGCTGTGCCCTCCCGTCGTTTGAAGGACTGACCGAGGCGCAGCGGGCCGCGTGCGGCACCACGCGGAGGGCCGTGACTGCGCCGCTGCGCCGGCAGCACTCGCAGACGACTCACCCTTGTTCTCTTTCGTTTTGCCAAAGGACTGGAATACTTTTCTCCTGCGGTTTAATGACTTGGACTTGTGTGTCTCAGAGAATGAAACGTTAAAGCATCTCACAAACGACACCACAGCTCTGGAAAGCACAGTGACCAGCGGCCAGGCCAGGACGTCCACGCAGTCCCCACAGGCCCTGGAGGATGCGGGCCCAGTGAACATCTCAGTAGCCATCACCCTCACCCTGGACCCACTCAAACCCTTTGGCGGGTACTCGCGAAACGTCACGCATCTGTATTCCACCATCCTCGGGCATCAGATCGGACTCTCGGGTACGTGAGTGGGAGCCAGCTCCCCCAGGCTTTCTCTGGCCACAGCTGTTACAACACAGAGTATTAGAGTGTCTGGTTTTCCTCCTCAGAGTGTTCCTTAGTTTTTGTATGTGTCTTCCCTTTTGTTGACTTTGAACTAAACAAAATCAGGGAGGAGAACCATTTCTACTACATCTTCGCTTATTCAAGTGCTTGGTATGCAGTAGGTGCTCAATGAAAGCTTATAAGAGTGGGAGACTGGGAAGAAACTATAAGGCCTATTTATGGTCTTAACATTCTTAAATGCACATTTTTTTATTTGTATTTTTTAAATTTTATTGACGTATAGTTGATTTACAATGTGTTAATTTCTGCTGTAGAGCAAGGTAACTCAGTTATACATACACACTGTATCATTTCTTTTCCATTGTGGTTTGTCACAGAGTAGCGAATACAGTTCCCTGTGCAGTAAGACCTTGTTGTCTATCAATTCTGTATAATAGTTTGCTGGAGGGGAGGGAAGGATTGGGAGTTTGGGATCAGCAGAGGCAACCACAAGTCTGTTCTCTGTATCTGTGAGTCTGTTAAACACAGATTGTCTAAATTCTGGCTCATCATGTTGGAGTTTTGTACATACTACAGATATTGCTGTTAAGTCTTAAGTTTTTTTTTTTGAATGCACTGGGCTGAATGCTAGGAATTAGAAAAAGCCGAAGATCTGGTCTCTTCCCTTTGCAATTTTGGGATATGAAAGAGACAAGCATAACGTAAGTTAATATTCATCAAGCACTTAAGAGTAGTTCCTGGCAGACAGGAAATGCTGTATAAATGCTTGTTAAATAATATTAAACACCTGTAGAACACTGAGCGCTGCCCTCGGACTAGTACCAAACCCAGGACAGACCATAGGTGAGTCAGGAGGAAGCTGAAGTAGTGGAAGCTGGAATGATCAGGACGGGCTTTGTGCCAGAGACTTGGGCCTCAGAGGAATCGTCTTTGGTAACCAAGAACCTTTGAAAGTCCTTAAAGGAACTGGGGAGTACCTGGCAGCCCCCTCCTGGCTCCTCCTGATGAGAGGTGTTCCCATGTAAGGCGGTAAGGGCAACATCTGGGTTTTCCATGTAGCGGGTGGACCTTTTTCTTTTGCTGTGATGTTTAATACCTTGGTATTCATTTGCACTTTATCGCTCACCTGTCCCATGACCTTTCTTAAGTCTGACCTGCTGACCCTCAGTCTGCTCATATGTGAAAGGGTTACAGTAACACTTCTTTGGTCTTGTTCACGGGATGGTGGCCACCGAGTGAAGTAGCACATACAGAAGCAGAGTGGCAGCGCTGAGCGCTGTGCCCGCGGTGAGGACTCACACAGCCCCAGCCGTCCCCCTCGGGCGTGGCCGGGCCCTGGCGTGGCCTCTCCAGGCGGCGGCTGAGAGCGGCCTGGCTGGGTCTGCCGGCTCAGCAGGCCTCAGAGTCTGGCTCGGAACAACCACTGTTATTCCTGAAACCCCCGCAAAGGCAGGGGTCCCACCTCTCTGGGTTGATGGGATTCCTGGGTGGGTTTGATTTCAGGATTCAGTCAAATCCCAGAGAATCATAAATGGAAGATTTCTTGCCTTATTTACCTAAACACTGATTTTTTTTCCAGGCAGGGAAGCCCAGGAGGAGATAAATATTACCTTCACCCTGCCCACATCCTGGAGCTCGGACGACTGTGCCCTTCACGGGCATTGTGAACAGGTGGTGTTCACAGCCTGCATGACCCTCACAGCTCACCCCGGCGTGTTCCCCGTCACCGTGTAAGTGCTCCCTGACCCCCATGGACATATGTGAGAGGCTGTTTACCATGAACTTGACTAGAATGCTTTAGCAGCAAATTCTCAGGACAGCTGGCATCACGTTACCTTGTAGAATTGTCATCGCTGGGACTTGTCTATAGGATTATTTCAGTTTAACTTGCTTTTCTGAGGTAAAACTTCTGCATATAAATATCAGAGGGTTAGTGTTTCAGTAACGTCATAAAAGCATCTGGTTGTGTTTGCAGGTTTTAGACTTCCTTTCCTGTTGGTAGCAGAAGCCACAGGAAAGATGTGTAAGAGCTGATCCTGTGACCATAATGACGACTTTTGAACAGTATTTTGTTCATCTCCATTATCCAGGAAGAGTTATTTTTTAAATTGATAGTATAAATTGAACCTTATTTTCCATGAAACAGTTACTGTTGCTGAAACTTCTGCTTAATTTTTTTTTTTTTTTTTTTTGAGCACCTGTCAGTGTTAACCGCTTTGCCTTTAAGGCTGTTCTTGCCTCTGCTTTCTCTGTAAAGGAGGTAATGATCTATAAATACATGAAATACACAAGGCAGAGCCTGTTTAAGGATGTTAGGGTGAGTCTTTTTCAAATAATTGTCCTGGGATTAATCTGTTTTAGATGTTTGGAGGTTTGTAGGCCAAGTTCAGTATTATTTGCTGTTGGTTGTAACAGCTGATAGAGAAGTTTGTATGGAAAACTTCCAGTGGTGACTGAAAGTTTAGCTTATTTGAGAAAATGGGCTTAAAAGGAGTGACTGCTTTCTGGTGAGAGGACCTAGGATTGAATTCTGAAAGCAAAGTTCTAACACCCAAACTCTCAAGTATCGATGCCTAGTTCTTATTCTGTTGTGTTCATTAATTAAAAAAAAATCACTGAACCAAAAACATAATAGGCCTTATCTCAAGAAAATATGGCTGTCTCCGATTTCTCCTTCCCCACGTGAGGCCTGCTCAGCGCCGTGTCTCGCCCCCTTCTCCTGCAGACAGCCGCCGCACTGTGTTCCTGACACCTACAGCAACGCCACGCTCTGGTATAAGATCTTCACCACGGCCAGGGATGCCAACACAAAATACGCTCAAGACTACAACCCTTTCTGGTGTTACAAGGGGGCCATTGGAAAAGTCTACCATGCTTTAAACCCCAAGCTTACAGTTATTGTTCCAGACGTAAGTGAGAAGAATCCTGTGTGTCCGTGTGTGTCCAGAAACCGTTAGAGCAGACCCCGCTTACCTCTGTCCTTGGGTTAGCTTAGCTCCTGCCATTCTCGATGTCCCGCCGGGTGGGGAGACCAGGCTAGGGGAGCTGGAGACTTGCCAAGATACGCCGCCCCTTTGCGTCTGTTCTTCATTTTCCACTTTGTCCAACAGCAGTTACGTATTGATTGCAGCTGTGTGCTAACTCAGAGGGGCTGCAGGAGAGGCTGGCCAGCCTTCCTCTTGCACACGCCCCTCGCTGAAGCATCTGTGGTTAGTGGCGGCAGGAGCAGTACATAGTGTGGGATTCAGAGGCAGACGAAAATAGGAGGAGGGGACTCTAGCTAAATACTGATGCCTGGATGGGCTTTGACTTTACAAAGAGAAGACAGAGGGAAGGCCCTGTCCTCTGAGCTGGTGGGTGATTTGCCGATTTTGTTTGCTCCTCAGACTGGAGCCCACTTTTAAAAGACTGCACTGAATTTTTGTGAATGTTCTTCTCTTCTGTCAGTACCTGCCAGGTGGATTTCTTCTCTTTTTGCCTGGTCCCTCTCTTTCCTTATGTCTCACTTGTATCGAGTTGTGGGCATTGGAATAGCAGGGCCTGCAGGAGCGCGCAGTGGAGCCGAGACTGTGTGGTGGGCAGGGGCCGGTTCCCGAGGCCCTCGGGGCCCCACTGAGGCGTTTCGGTCTCCCTGGAGGAGGCGGCCAGCGCGGCCTGCATCTGGGCTGTAGGGAGTTTGTAAAGCAGTGTGTCAGGGAGACTGGTCTACCCCCCGATACACGAAGTGGGATGGAGCCTGAGGCCTGGAGCTGTGAGAAGGAACAGGAGTGGAGGCCTGGCTGGGATCTCAACAGCTGGCCGGGCCTGTGGCCGGGCGCCTGTGGGGATCAAAGGCGTGAGTCACGGCTGGCGTTTCCAGCCAGGGGCTCATCCACGTGGGGAACGGCTGCAGCCTCTCTGGGGAGGAGTAGCTAGGGGTTAGGAACACAGACTTGGGGGGTCAGCCGTGCAGCTTGAGGGCTGTGAGAACAAAAAGAAAGGGAAGGGCAGGGGTTAAAGGCTCCGGGGGGAATTTGAGCAGAGTACCAGTTTAGGAAGGGAGGGTGTGGGTGGGTGTCTGGAACATCGTGAGCTCCAGCTTTCCTCCTTGAGAAGATAGGAGGAGAACCTTCGGTTCCCATGTGAGAAGGAACGTTGAGGCAAGCCTAGAGGTTGTGCCCCCTGATTTCAGGAAACCACCTTTAAAATCTCAGTGACTCAGTGCGGACATCTCTGGTTGGCTCTCTCTGTTTAGGATGACCGCTCGTTAATAAACTTGCACCTCATGCACACCAGTTACTTCCTCTTCGTGATGGTGATAACGATGTTTTGTTACGCGGTTATCAAAGGCAGACCCAGCAAACTGCGTCAGAGCAATCCTGAATTCTGTCCCGAGAAGGTGAGCAGTGGGTGGGGTCTGGCCCGGGACTGCTCTGGAGGTCTCTGGGTAAAGTCCCAGTTAGTCCTATTTCCACTTACTGTGGTGATTCCTTTTCTCTGGGGAAATTAGTTCCTGTCTCTCAGCAGCCGTTGCCCCTCAGCCTATAACATGGTGTTGCATTTTCAACCATATACCCGTCTTTGGTGGGAAAAAAACGTTCTCATATCTCCACTGGAGGGACTTCCCTGGGTCCAGCGGCTGGGACTCTGTCCTTCCAGTGTTCTGGTCGGGGAACTAAGACCCCACATGCTACACCGTGTGGCCAAAAAACAAAACAAGCAAAATGAAAATTAGATGGTTAACAAATTATGTAGTAGGGACTTCCCTGGTGGTCCAGTGGCTAAGACTGCACTCCCAGTGCAGGGGGTCTGGGTTCGATCCCTGATCAGGGAACTAGATCCCACATGCTGCCACTGAGCCCTGGTCCAGCCAAATAAAATAATTAAAAACCTACTTTAAAAAATTATGTATTAAAAACAGCTCCCCGCTGGAGAACAGCTAACCCCGAGGGCCGCCGCCTTCCACGTGGGTCAGCGTGCTGGTCACCTCCCAGGGTGCTGACACTTGGCCCATCTCAGCACGGCGCTTCCTGAGATCAGCCGACTTCTATTCATTACCTCCTAGATGAGCTTGATCTTTTTAGCGCTTTAATCATTCCCCTGTCTGGCAGATGCATGCGTGTGACTCCCTGGGTTTGGGGCTGGGCCCAGGGCCTCAGTAGGAGAGCTGGTGGGGCTGAGTTACCTGGGCGTCGCTGCGTGACCCGTTGGCCGTCTTGCTCTCTCCTAGGTGGCTTTGGCAGACGCCTAATCCCACAGCTGCCGTTTGCCAAGGGAGACCGAAAGAACCATAATCATCGCCTGCTGAAGCCAGCCTGGGCCTGGACAGTCTGTGAATACATTATCTTGCAATGTTGGGTTATTCCAGCCAAAGACATTTCAAGTGCCTGTAACTGATTTGTATATATTTATAAAAGTCCATTCAGAAATTGGTCCAGTGATGCACGTGCTTCGCACTGGGTGCCGCCAGAACCCTTCGGCCTCACCTGCAGACTCGGCGGGATGACCCACGCGGTGCCCGAGAGGATTCGCAACCTCGCTGCCGGGGCAGGCCATGCTGTCTTTCCCGGGGCCTGAGGCGTGTCACCGCTGTGGGGGAGGTTTGCTTTGGTTCTTGTTCAGCCCGATCTGTACAGAATGTTCAAAACAGTCTGCCCCTTTGATATGATACTGCATTTCCAAAGCCACCCCAATCCAGTTTGTGGATTTTATGTGTCTGTGGCTTAATAATTATAGTAACAACAATAATACCTTTTTCTCTGTTTTGCTTGCAAGGAGACAGACCTTTTTTTTTAATCCACCTCTTTTCCCCTTTGAAGAAAAAATAGTCACATTTTAATACTAGTTAGGAGAGATTCGTGCTTTTATCTTGAGTAAAAAGTTAAATATTTAAAAGTCACTTACTTGGTAAAGATCAAAGTTTCATTTTCCACATGTTCCATGTTCCATGGACAGCGAGGAGCTTGGTCCTGTTTGAGTTGAGCTGGCTCAGAGTGTTCCACTGTCCTTTTTCTTCTCTGTTGTCCCTTACCTCCGTTACAAAAGTTGAAACAGCTTCCTTGCTCCAGAGGGCTTCAAAAATGAAGCACAAGTGGCTCTAGCCGTTCTCTTCTCTGAAATGCAAGTGACAGTATGGGAAGGAGGGGCGATGGTTCGGTCTAATAGTCATGAAAGGGTCTCTCGTTTTCTTTGAGAAGGGAGGAGATTTTTCTTTCCCGGGTGTTTCCCGGGTGTTTCATTTTTATGCAGTTAACATACTTGGAAGGAAATGGCAACTTGAAGATACAACATTAAGAAAACGTTGGCTGTGAAATCTGAGGGAAAATGATTCTGATTTGCCATTTATCAGGAAAACCAAAAGCATTTTTTTTTCTTTTTGGATGATCTAATTCTCTTATCCCTTTTTCCTTCCAAGCCATCTTCATTTTAAAACGGTTGTGCATCTTTTCTAGCTCTTTATCACTTGTGTTCTTATTACCGTTTTTCTTCACAGCTTTTTGCCTTACTAACTCACAGTCATTAATGATTTCTGAAAGTTCTCCGACGCAGTGATAGAGCAAAAGGGCAGTTAACAGTCTTGGGTGTGACCGTCAGCACTTCTATCCCTTAACTCCGGGTCTGTAGTCAGTTCTAAATTAGAACCAGCCCTGCAGTCTGAAATATATTGGCCTAGAACATTTTATCCCCAGTTTTTTTTGTTTGTTTGTTTGTTTTTTAAATCCCAGGCATTCTTGAATGGAAAACATTTGTGGGCTTTTACTGAAGGTTATTAAAATAATCATCATAGTAACTTGATATGTTAATACTTTTTTTTTTTTTCTTTTAGTACATTTCAAGCACAGTAATCAGACTTGTCTATCCGGTTTTTTTTTTTAATGATATGAGTTGCTTACCTGATGCATAGCTAATCAGTTAATTTAGTTTTCTCTTTAGAGACTTTGAGACTCTTACGAGACAAGATTGAGAAAGAGCCATTTGCTTGGCCTTTAGAAACATCAGTATCATTAAGACCAACAGATTTTAGATGAAGCTGCTACTGAATTAATAAAATCCCAAGGAAGTAGAGTTACAGGAATAGATTATTAACTGGCAGAGTAATATAAAAGGAAGACAGGTGAAAAAAGTCAGTTTCACTGGTTCGTTGGGTCCAGCTTGTTGCTAATGTTACTGACCCTTGTGTTAATTACAGGGACTGGCTGGCATCTGCTGGCAGGGGAGGAGGGACTCTGTTAGGCACAAGGAAAGAAAGTGCCAAAAATGCCTGGACAGTATGACTTGTCGCGAGGCCAGGACACACTCTTTGAAACCCAGCATTCTCCCCTCGCAGGTGATCTCAGATCTTACAGAAGCCCAGTCCGATGTACAGAGGAAGGCTGGGGATGCCAGGGGTGCTGGATCCGCCGACCCTCAGCAAGTCCAGAGGACCCGTTACTATCCGGGCGCTGACAGACCAGGCCCTGTCCTCCGTGTCGCTCACTGGGCGGGCGGGGCCCTCAGGATGAGCAGAGGGTCGTAGACAGGGCCTGTCTCCCCTCCAGGGGCGACCCTGTGCAGAAGCACTGGCCCGTCCTCAGGCGTCTTGGACTGGAGTCCAACAAAAGGTCAGCAACTTACTATTAAAACAGTTGTTTCAGATCATATTGATCTCTTTCCCTTTTCCTTTTGTCCTTTCACTGTATGACTTGAATCAGTTTTGATTCTATTTGTAAGTTTTTCTCGTCATTAGGAACCTGCCACTTCTGTTGCGTTCTCTTGGGCAGTGTGTAGGTGTTCAGCCTCCTGGTTTTTCACCCTCCTGCAGGCACTGTGGGGTTCCGAGGGCCAGCGGGTCCGTGTCACTCACCTTGCTGCATGATGGTCGGTAGCCGATCTGTTCCGGCATTTACTCCCAGGTTAATTTTCTGTGTTGAAACTCTGTGCACATGTGCTTTCCAGAATAAAACATCTGAATTTATTCGCTGTGTCTCCATTTCCTCCTGTCTGCTGGGTGTTTTCTGAGGGGAGAACATACATGATAAGTCAGTGGGGATGTTTGCAAGCTGTTCTTAAGTGTCACCTGTCGTCAGGATGAGGGGCGGGCACTATTTCCTACCAAGCTGGCTCCGCCAAGCACCCAGGTCTTCTCCCCAAGAGTACAGAACCTTAATGCACTGGACTCACAAGTGCTCGCAGACCTGACCCAACTCCTGCCCGGAAGGAGGAAGAGATACAGGGCAGTAGGAGCGTGTGAATGGGGAGGGGGTTTACAGACACCCTTCTCGGTTCACGCGCTCTTGGTGTGGTCTCAGCCCGCGGTACCAGGGCCGGCCCTGACTCCCCGGAACAGAGCTACCACACAGGCCAGGCCTGCTTTGTCAGGAAAGGCATTCTCCGCAGTTAACCTGTAGTTATTTGTAAAGGGCAGGGTGTTCATTGATGTGAATTCTTCCCTTTTCCCGGGAGGCTGGGGCTTTATGGGTCTTCCCTCCCTCAATCCCACGCAGGTGCCAGGCAGTGAGGGGGTCAGCCTCCAGGTGCCCTGGTGGGAACGGGACCCCTCAGTGGGCTCTCGTCTCCACCGCCCTCGCCTGGTCCTGCCTTCTCTCTCTAGTGGGTGGAGCACAACTCGCCATGCCTTCTGCCACTCGCTGCTACCTCCTCGGACTCGGAGGTTCGGGTGTGGCGTTCTCTCTCCATCACGTGCAGAAGCCCTTGGAGAATAACAGCCTGCATCTTCCTTCTCTTATCATCTGTAAAATCTGACATAGACCCAGTTCCACAAGTCCATTAGAGATGGTGCTTTATAAGCATCTCCTTGTCGGTGAGTCTCAGACACACAGGACCATCTCTGCAGATTTCGGGAGAAGCAGAGTGAATGCACAGACCCAAGGTGCACTGCGGAGTCGGGTCCAGCTCGTGAACTTATTTCCTGTCTTGAACAAACCTTCCCTGCCCATCTGTTTTCCCCTCTGTAGGCCCCAAACCCCTTATACTGCGCTAGGTGTTGCTGGTGGATGAACAGCGGTGGTCTGACCATTGCAAGAACAGACGGCAAGTTGCTAGTGCCTTGTCCAGGGGGTAAGGAGATGAGGTTTTGCTTTTCATGTTACTCACCCTCTTTACTCCAGACTCTTGCTCACCCAATAGCACGTCTTTCTGGGGTTCTTAAGCGCTGTCGTCCATCTAGGAACTAGAGGCGCAGCAGCCCACAGACAAAATGCTTGCCCTCTGGGTGCTTCCTTCTGGTGGGGGAGACAGTGCATAAACACAGAAATATATTTCTGATGTAATGGCAGCTAGGGATGAGGTAAGGGTTCTTGGGACAGAGGATGAGGGCTGTGATGCCTCAGATGCGGTGATCACAGGAGGCATCTTGAAAAGAGGTACACTTTGAAGTCACACACAGAGCGGCGAGTGCTGGCCTGGGGCATTCCAGGCAGAGGGCAGAGAGTGCTCCCAGACCCCTGGCTTATTTTTTTTTTTTTTAGGGCCCTGGCTTATGATGGGTGGAGAATGGGGTCCCACAGGGATCTGTCTTCCCACCGGAGGACAAGATGCCTCCAGGCTGCTGCCGGGGTGACCCCGCAGTCTCTGTAGGGAGATGTCTTACCGCCGTCTGGTCCATGCAGGGTGTTCTCAGAGTCAGCGTGGCAGGTCTGAGCTCTGGCCCCAATTCACAGCGGGCCATGTAACTTAGTCTGAATGGCTTAACCTGTGTCCATTTCCCATCTGTAAAGTAAGGATAACAGTAGCCACTTGAATACAGTGAGGACGGAGCAGGTTAACAATGGAACAGTATATGGTGCTCTGTAACCATTATAATGATGTGTGGGGGGGGGCTGGTGTCCAAGAGTGAGGCTGGTGGGTCACCTCTGGTTTGGTAGGTGAGAACTAGCAAAGCAGAGAGATCTCCAAGCTCTAGTCTTTGTCAACAGCGGTATTGCCCTTGTAGTAGGTTCCTATCATCTGATGAGAACTGATCTGCAAAGAAAGTGTATATAACACATTTCATGAAATGAAAACCACGCTTATCACATAGGACATGCATTGCTAATTAACATTTTTAGTTTCTTCTATCTAATTGAAAAACTGGGCTTAACCACTAAATCGATTGCACGGCCAACTTCAAGGAAGGCAGCCTGCTATTTTAAAAGCACTACAATATTATAAAGTAATTAGCCTCCAACTAATAAAAATAAATGGAAAAAAAAAAATAAAAGCACTGTTCTAGTGCGAGCAATCACAGTGACCAGATTGTGAACAGATAGTAGCATGTGGGGAGGCAATAGGACCTTGTGTTTAGGAGTTTGGGTTTAGGATCAGGAATTGGATTGTCTGGGTTCAAATTCTGGCACTGCCAACTTTTCTCTTGGAAAGCCTTGGGCAAATTTAATTTATACTCTTCTGCCTCCATTTTTTCATCTGTAAAAGTGAGGAGTAATAGCGTTTACTTCCTAGAGTTGTGAAGATTCAGTGAATCAAAATATGTGGAGCCTACAGCATCTGCCTGCAGTGTGGGAGACCCAGGTTCAATCCCTGGGTCAGGAATATTCCCTGGAGAAGGGAATGGCTGCCCACTCCAGTATTCTTGCCTGGTGAATTCCATGGACAGAGGAGCCTATCTGGTTACAGTCCATGGAGTCACAAAGAGTCAGACACGACTGAGCGACTTACATTAGTCAGCAGCAGAGACAGATGATAAATGTTACAGTTGTGGAGGCCTGGAGTCAGCCCGCTTACTTAGATCCCTTCCATGCAGGGAATGCGGTGGTGGCGTCGAGTCTAGCACTTGGGGGTCAGTTGAGAGAAACGAGACCAGAGCTGAGCCCACAAGCCCCGCCTACTGTCCTAGTCACACCCTCCCTACTTTGGTCCCTGGAAAAGTTCAAGGTTAATCGGGCAACTTGAGCAGTGATTGGGCCCATTGAACTATGTGAAAGTTGACATTCCTCTTGAGCTCTGATGGAGGAGGGAGAGGCTAGGACTCGTCTGCAATCGTGAGTGTCCGCTGGTAAAATCAGGTGCCTTGGATTGCAGGGTGGGGTGATGTCGGAGGCTGCTAGTTATGTACTGAGTTCTGGTCCTGCAAGTTTGACCCGAAAGCTTCTGAGTCTTCCCTCACCTGTGGAGGGAGGTCTACCTTAAGAAGCCGGGTTTATCCACTGGGGCTGAAGCGAGGAGGTTGGAGTCTGGGCTCCCAGAGGTTTAGGGTTGTCCCAGTATTTCTGGCAAAGTGTCGGGCAACTGTAAAACAGGGTGAAATTGTCAAGACAACCACTTGAGGGTTCTGAAAGTTGACTCAAGGCAAGTGAAAAAAAAAAAATTGAGATGCAACTGTTTATGGAAAGATGGCTGAACTTCCGGAAAGAACACTAAGTATTTCGCCTGGAGCTGTTTCCATTTTCTCCCTCATCCCTAGCTTAGAGTGTTACCAGGGTGAAGGTGTCTTTAAAAGCTGGCAGCTTCATTGTTGGGCTTGCTCGGGAGGGAACGGTGAAACAATCTTGTTCAGTGGCATTGCTGTAAAAATAGCGAACTTGATAGGAAGCGAAAGGAGAAAGCTTGGGGTGGGTGGCAGACTCTAGAGAATTTACCAAGGAACTCCTGGAAAAGAACCAGAGAGGTTCCACACATCCCTGGGAGAATGGGAGGCCACGTGCACACACAGGGGAGGCCCAAGGATTCAAGCTCTGTACTGGGAAGTATTAGAAGTTGGGATAGACTTGAAAACAGACTGAATTTTGAATAGGCTTCCCCACTCGCCCCCAGGCCTATAGGCAAATGTCAAGATGTTTGAGCAGAACCTCTAACCAGGCATTGCCTGACTTCTATGCTATGTAGACCTAAGGGCAATCTCTTCGGAGGTTTTTATTTTACAAAAAACAAAATATAAGTTAAACTGAGCAGAGACATCATGGGTTACATACCATGGAGAAGATAGTTTCTACAAGTTGAGTATAGGCTATTTACTAAAAATGAAACAATAACATCAGCCTGGGGGAGGGGGGCGGGAATCAGAATCCACAGTTACTACAATATATTAGCTAAAATGTCCAGTTTTCAACAAAAAATGAAAACCAAAATTAAAAATACAGTACCGTGTGTGTGTGTGTGTGTGTGTGTGTGTGTCTTGAGTCGCTGAGTCATGACCAACTCCTTGCGACCCCATGGACTGTAGCCCGTCTGGTTCCTCTGTCCATAGGATTCTCCAGGCAAGAATACTGTAGCAGGTTGCCATTTATTTCCAACTCCAGGGGTTCTTCCCGACCCAGGGATCTAACTGGCACCTCTTACGTCTCCTGCATTGGCAGGCGGATTCTTTACCACTAGTACCACCTGGGAAGCCCCTAAATCCCCATAAATTATGCAAAAATTAACTCAAAATGGATCATGTAAAATATAAAACTTTAGGGAAAAACAGAATCTTTAATGTACAGGGTTAGGTAAAGGAACCGTAGATATGATATCAGAAGCACAATCCATAAAAGGAAAAACTGACAAATTAGACCTCATCAAAATGTAGCTACTGCTACTGGAGAAGAGTGGTGAAATAGCTCCAGAAAGAATGAAGAGGCTGAGCCAAAGTGGAAACCACGCCCAGCTGTGGATGTGACTGGGGATAGAAGCAAAGTCCGATGCTGTAAAGAGCAATACTGCATAGGAACCTGGAATGTTAGGTCCACGAATCAAGGCAAATTGGATGTGGTCAAACAGGAGATGGCAAGAGTGAACATTGTCATTTTAGGAATCAGTGAACTAAAATGGATGGGAATGGGCAACTTTAATTCAGATGACCATTATATCTACTACTGTGTGCAAGAATCCCTTAGAAGAAATGAAGTAGCCCTCTTAGTCAACAAAAGAGTCCGAAATGCAGTTCTTGTGTGCAATCTCAAAAACAACAGAACGATTTCGGTTCGTTTCCAAAGCAAATCATTCACTATCACAGTAATCCAAGTCTCTGCCCCAACCACTAATGCTGAAGAAGCTGAAGTTGAATGGTTCTATGATGACCTAAAAGACCTTCTAGAACTAACACCAAAAAAAAGATGTCTGTTTCATCATAGGACTGGAATACAAAAGTAGGAACTCAGGAGATATCTGGAGTAACAGGTAAGTTTGGCCTTGGAGTTCAAAATGAAGCAGGGCAAAGGCTAACAGAGAATGCATTGGTCATAGCAAACACCTTCCAACAACACAAGAGATGACTCTACACATGGACATCACCACATGGTCAATACGGAAATAAGGCTGATTATATTTTTTGCAACCAAAAATAGAGAAGCTCTATACAGTCAGCAAAAACAAGACCTGATCATCAGCTCCTTATTGCAAAATGCAGACTTAAGTTGAAGAAAGTAAGGAAAACCACTAGGCCTTTCAGGTATGACCTAAATCAAATCCCTTATGATTTTACAGTGTAAGTGACAAATAGATCAAAGGATTAGATCTGGTAGACAGAGGGCCTGAAAAACTATGGATGGAGGTTTCTAACACTGTACAGGAGGTAGTGAACAAAATCATCCCCAAGAAAAACAAATGCAAGAAGGCAAAGTGGTTGTCTGTGGAGGCCTTACAAACAGCTGAGAAGAGAAGTGAAAGGCAAAGGAGAAAGGGGAAGATATACCCAATGAATGCAGAGTTCCAAAGAAAAGCAAGGAGAGATAAGAAAGCCTCAAATGAACAGTGCAAAGAAATAGGGGGAAACAGCGAATGACAGACTAGTGATCTCTTCAAGAAAATTAGATCAAGGGAGTGTTTCCTGTAAAGATGGGCATGACAAAGGACAGAAATGGTAAAGACCTAACAGAAGCAGAAGAGATTTTAAGAAGAGGTGGCAAGAACACACAGGAGAACTATACAAGAAAGGTCATAATGACTTGGATAACCATGAAGGTGTGATCACTCACCTAGAGCCAGGCACCCTGGAATGTGAAGTTGAGTGGGCCTTAGGAAGCATTACTACAAGCAAAGCTAGTGGAGGTGATGGAATTCCAGCTGAGCTGTTTAAAATCCTAAAAGATGATGCTATGAATGTGCTGCACTCAATATGCCAGCAAATTTGGAAAACTCAGCAGTGTCCACAGGACTGGAAAAGGTCAGTTTTCATTCCAGTCCCAAAGAAGGACAATGCCAAAGAATGTTCAAGCTACCATTCATTGCTTTGCATTCTAGCAAGGTAATGCCAAAAATCCATCAAGTTAGGCTACAACAGTATGTGAACCGAGAACTTCCAGACGTGCTAGCTGAATTTAGAAAAGGCAGAGGAACCAGGGATCAAATTGCCAACATCCACTGGATCATCAAGAGAGTTTCAGACAAAACATCTACTTCCACTTCACTGACTATGCTAAAGCCTTTGTGTGGATCACGACAAACTGGAAAATTCTTAAAGAGATGGGAATACCTGACCACCTAACCTGCCTCCTGAGAAACCTGTATGACAGTCAAGAAGTAACAGAACCGGACATGGAACAATAGCTGGTTCTAAACTGGGAAAGGAGTATCTCAAGGCTGTATATTGTCACCCTGCTTATTTAACTTATATACAGAGTACATCATGTGAAATGCTGGGCTGGATGAAGCTCAAGCTGGAATCAAGATTGCAAGGAGAAATATCAATAACCTCAGATACGCAGATGATACCACTCTAATGGCAGAAAGTGAAGAGGAACTAAAAAGCCTCCTGATGAAGTTGAAAGAGGAGAGTGAAAATGCTGGTTTTAAAAACTCAACATTCAAAAAAACTAAGATCATGGCATCCGGTCCCATCAATTCATGGCAAATAGATGGGGGAAAAATGGAAATAGTAACAGCCTTTATTTTCTTGAGCTCCAAAATCACTGTGGGCAGTGACTGCAGCCATGAAATTAAAAGACGCTTTTTCCTTGGACAAAAAGTTATGACAAACCTAGACAGCATATTAAAAAGCAGAGCTATCACTTTGCTGACAAAGGTCCATCTAGTCAAAGCTATGGTTTTTCCAGTAGTCATGTATGGATGTGAGAGTTTGACTACAAAGAAAGCTGAGTGCCAAAGATGATGCCTTTGAACTTTGGTGTTGGTGAAGACTCTTGACTCCCTTGGACTGCAAGGAGATCAAACCAGTCAATCCTAAAGGAAATCAGTCCTGAATATTCATTGGAAGGACTGATGCTGAAGCTCCAATACTTTGGCCACCTGATGCAAAGAACCAATTCATTGGAAAAGACCTTGATGCTGGGAAAGACTGAAGGCAAAAGGAGAAGGGGGCGGCAGAGGATGAGACGGTTAGATAGTATCACCAATTCAGTGGACATGAGTTTCAGTGAACTCCAGAAGATAGTGAAGGACAGGGAAACCTGGCGTGCTACTGTCCATTGCATTGCAAAGAGTCGGACACAACTTGGCAACTGAACAATGACAACAAAATGTAAAACATCAGTTCTTCTGTGCTCACCCTTCTTTATGGCCCTGGTGGTTCAGTGGCTCAATGCAGGAGGCCCAGGGTCAATTCCTGGTCCAGAAACTAGATCCCACATGTCGCAAAAGAATATCAAAAATTCTGCGTGCTGCAACTGAGACCCCATGCAGTCAAATAAATCTTTTTTTTTTTTAATGTAAAACTCTTGCTGCTCTGTGGAAGACAGTCAAGAGGAAGAAAAGGTAATCTACAGAGTTGGAGAAAATATTTGCAAACCATATATCCAACAAAGGACTGCTTTCTAGAATATATAAAGACTCCCAAAATTCAACAGTAAAGGCAAAACAAAACCCAAAACCACCCAACAATCCAATTAGAAAATGAGCAGAAAACAGGAACAGACATCTCACTGAAGAAGATTTATAGATTTCACATAAGCACACTGAAAGATATTGAACATCTTTAGCCATTAAGGAAATGCAAATTAAAACCACAGTGAGAGATGTCCGTGGTAGTCCAGTGGTAAAGAATCTGCCTTTCAATGCAGAGGACATGGGTTCGATCCCTGGTGTGGGAAGATCCCACAGGCCCCAGGGCACCTAAGCCCATGGGCCATAACTAGAGAACTCACGCAACAACTAAGACCTGATGCAACCAAATAAATAAACCACAATGAGATGTTACTGCGCACCTACCAGAATCACTAAAATTACAAAAAAGTAGTGACAATATCAAATGCTAGTAAGGACACAGAGGAACTGAGTTACTCATACATTGCTAGGGGGATGTAAAATGGCACGCATACTCTGGAAAACAGTGTGGAATTTCTTATAAAACTAAATGTGCAATTACCATACAACCAGAAATCCCAGAGAAATCAAAATGTATGTTCACATAAACACCTGTGCATGGGCTTGCCTGATGGCTATGTGGTTAAGAATCAGCCGGCCAATGCAGGGGACACAGGTTCGATCCCTGGTCCAAAAAGATACCACATGCCGCGGAGCAGCTAAGCCTTGGCGCCACAACCAGTAAGCCTGTGCTCTCGAGTCTGGGAGCCACCGCAAGAGAAGCCACTGCAACGAGAAGCCCTCAACGCTGCAGCTAGAGGGTAGCCCCTGCTCATTGCAACTAGAGAAAGTCATCAAGACCCAGCACAGCCAGAGGTAAAATAAAAAATAAACAAGTAAATCTTAAAACAAGAAGAAAAAAACTTGTGCATGAATGTTCATGACAGCTTTATTTGTAATAATCAAAAACCAGAAATGATTCAACATGTTCTTTAGTGGGTGAATGGATGGTTCAACAAATTGTGTGTGTTAGTCGGTTTGGGATGCTATAACAAATTACCATAGGCAGGCAGGCTTATAAACAACAGAAACTTATTTCTCACATTTCAAGAGTGGGAAGTCCAAGATCCAGGCTCCAGCAGACCTGATGTCTGATGACAGCATGCCTCCTATTCTGGAATTTCACTTGTTGTTGTTGTTAAGTCACTAAGTCACGTCCAACTCTGCGATCCCATGGACTATAGCCCATGAGGGTCCTCTGTCCATGGGATTTCCCAGGCAAGAGTACTGGAGTGGGTTGCCATTTCCTTCTCCAGGGGATCTTCCCAATCCAGGGATCGAACACGTGTCTCCTGCACTGGCAGGCAGATTCTTTTCTGCTGAGCCACCAGGAAAGCCTGGAGTTTCTTTTATAAAGGTGTTAATCCCATTCTTAATTGTCTTGCCTTCACGACCAAATAATTTCCCCAAAGTCCCACATCTAAATACTGTTACATTGGGTTAAGTTTCTCCATACAGCAACACAAAAATTTAATCTACAGCACTGTGGTACGCTCATACCATGAAACACTCTTCAGTAATAAAAAGGAATACATTCTTTTTTGTTGGCCATCCTACATAGCATGTGGGATCTTAGTTCCCCAAACAGGGCTCCAACCTACGCCCCCTGCACTGGAAGGCGAAGTCTTAAACCACTGGGCCACAAGGGAAGTCCCAGAAATAAACTCGTTTTTAATTATATTTTTTCTTGTAGTTATTTATAATGTTGTGTTAGTTTCTGGTATACAGCAAAGTGATTTGATTTATATATATATATATATTTTTATATATAATAGAATATGATATATATTCTTTTCCATTATTATAGGATATTGAATATAGTTCTCTATGATATACATTGTGTATATCATAGAAGATAGACCTTGTGTAGTAGTTTGTATGTATAGGAGTTTGTACCTGCTAATCCCCAAACTCCTAATTTCTCTCTCCTCATGCCTCTTTCATGCTTCCCTAATGGCTCAGATGGTAAAGCATCTGCCTGCAATGCAGGAGACCCAGGTTCCATCCCTGGGTCAGGAAAATCCCCTAGAGAAGGGAATGGCTACCCATTCCAGTATTATTGCTTGGAGAATTCCAGGGACAGAGGAGCCTGGCAGGCTACAGTTCCAGGGGTTGCAAAGAATTGGCCACAACAGAGCGACTAACACTTTCACTGTCTGTTTCCCCTTCGGTAACCATAAGTATGTCTTCTATGTCTGTGAGTCAGTGTCTGTTTTATAAATAAGCTTATTTGTATCATGTTTGCTACGACACCTGTGAGTGATGTTGTATGGTGCTTGTCTTTCTCTGTCTGAATTACTTCACTCAGTGTGACTATCTGTAGGTCCTTCCATGTTGTTGCAAATGGCGTTGTTTCTTTCTATGGCTGAGTAGTATTCCAGTACCAGAGAAGGCAATGGCACCCCACTCCAGTACCCTCGCCTGGAAAACCCCATGGACGGAGGAGCCTGGTAGGCTGCAGTCCATGGGGTCACTAAGAGTCAGACACGACTAAGCGACTTCACTTTCACTTCTCCTTTCATGCATTGGAGAAGGAAATGGCAACCCACTCCAGTGTTCTTGCCTGGAGAATCCCAGGGACGGGGGAGCCTGGTGGGCTGCCGTCTATGGGGTCACATAGAGTCGGATATGGCTGAGATGACTTAGCAGCAGCAGCAGCAGTATTCCAGTATATATGTGTCTATACATGTAACATGTATTATTATATACATCACATGCTCTTTATCCATTTATCTGTCAGTGGACACTTAGGTTGCTTCCATGTCTTAGCTGTTGTAAATAGTGCTGCTATGAACACTGGGGTGCATATATCTTTTTAAATTAAGAGTTTTGGCCAGAGGTATGTGCAGAGATAGGATTGCTGGATCATATGGCAACTATTTTTAGTTTTCTTAAGGAGCTTTCATACTGTTTTCCATAGGGGTTGCACCAATTTACATTCCCACCAACAGTGTAGAAAGGTTCCAAAAAGAAAGTAATTAGCCTCCAACTAAAAAAAAAAAAGAATGGATTCTTTCTTTTAAATGTTATTTGCTTACTTTATTTGTGGCTTGCTGGGTCTTCATTGCTCTGTTCAGGCTTTCTCTGATTGTGGAGAGTGGGGGCGACTCTCTAGTTGCGGTGTGCAGGCTTATCACAGCAGCTTCTCTGGTTGCTGAGCACAGGTTCTAGGGTATGTAGGCTTCAGGAGTTGTGGCACTTGGGCTTAGTTGCCCTGCAGCGTGTGAAATCTTCCTGGACAAGAGATTGAGCCTGTGTCCTCTGCTTTGACAGGCATATTCTCAACCACTGGACCAGCAGGGACACCCAGGAATGAACTTTGATATATGCAACAGCTGGGATAGATCTCAAAGGCATTGTGCTAAGTAAAAGAAGCCAGTCTTAAATGTTCACATACTATATGATTTCTCTTATATCACTTTCTTGAAATGACAATTATAGAATTGGATAACATTTCTTCATGGTTTTCAGGAGTTGGAAGTGGGGGTGTAGGTATGGCCATAAAAGAACAACAGGAGGGATCCTTTTCTTCTTTTGGGCCATGCTGCACAGTATGCAGGATCTTAGCTCCCCGACCAGGAATCAAACCTGTGCCCTCTGTAGTGTGAGTGCAGGTCTTAACCACTGCACCACCAGGGAACTCCCACTAGATGATCTTAACAATAGATGTGAGATGGTAGAAGAATCAATGAACGTGAACACAGATCGTAAAAATCGCCCAAGCATGAATACTAGACAGAAAAAAAGATTGAAGAAAAATGAACAGAGCCTCAGGACCCATGGGCAACGTCAAGTATACCAACACAGGAAATGGTAGTCACAGAAAAAAAGGAGGTCAAAAACAGGGACAGAAAAAACATTTGAAGAAATAATAGCCTTCAAACTTTCAGATTTGATAAAGATCACTAAATCTGCAGATCCAAGAATATCAATGAATCCCAAGTTAAATTAATACAGAGACCCCTCCCTAAATATACCATAAAAGGACAAAGAAAGTAAGTGAAAGAGAAGTCACTCAGTCGTGTCCGACTCTTTGCAACCCCATGGACTGTAGCCTACTAGGCTCCACAGTCAATGGGATTTTCTAGGCAAGAGTACAGGAGTGGGTTGCCATTTCCTTCTCCAAGGGATCCTCCCGACCCAGGGATTGAACCCGGGTCTCCCGCATTGCAGGCAGACGCTTTACTGTCAGAGCCACAAGGGAAGCCCATGAAAGAACATGGAAAGATCAAAAAGCAGCAAGAGAAAAATGACTCAAAGGGACAGAGCGATTAACAACTGGCTTCTCAGAAGCAATGGAAGAAGACAGTGGAGTGGCATGTGGTTGTTGTTGTTTAGACATTGTTGTGTCTGACTCTTTGTGACCCCATGGACTGTAGCCCACTGGGCTCCTTTGTCCATGGGATTTCTCAGGCAAGAATACTGGAGTGGGGAAACCAGATCTGAAAGAGACACGTGCACCCCAATGTTCATCACAGCACTGTTTATAACAGCCAGGACATGGAAGCAACCTAGAGGTCTATCAGCAGACGAATGGATAAGGAATCTGTGATACATCTACACAATGGAATATTACTCAGCCATCAAAAAGAATTCATTTGAATCAGTTCTAATGAGATGGATGAAACTGGAGCCCATTATACAGAGTGAAGTAAGCCAGAAAGATAAAGACCATTACAGTATACTAACACATATATATGGAATTTAGAAAGATGGTAATGATAACCCTATATGCAAAACAGAAAAAGAGACACAGATGTACAGAACAGACTTTTGGACTCTGTGGGAGAAGGCGAGGGTGGGATGTTTCGAGAGAACAGCATCAAAACATGTATATTATCTATGGTGAAACAGATCACCAGCCCAGGTTGGATGCATGAGATAAGTGCCGGGCCTGGTGCACTGGGAAGACCCAGAGGGATCGGGTGGAGAGGGAGGTGGGAGGGGGGATCGGGATGGGGAATACATGTAAATCCATGGCTGATTCATGTCAATGTATGGCAAAAACCATTACTTTACAACGTTGTAAAGTAATTAGCCTCCAACTAATAAAAATAAATGGAAAAAAAAATAAATTAAAAAAAAAGAGTACTGGAGTGGGTAGCTGTTTTCTTCTCCTGGGGATCTTCCTGACCCAAGGATGGAAGCTGCATCTCCTCTATTGGCAGGTGATTCTTTATCACTGAGCCACCAGGGAAGCCCTGGAGTGGCATATTTAAAGAGCTAGAAGAAAAACTGCCAACCAAGAATTCTATTTGCAGAAAGACTATCCTTAAAAAATGAAGTTGGAGATCAAGATGGTGGAACAGAAGGACACAATCTCGCCTACCCCTTTGAACACATCAAAAATGCATGTGAGGTGGAGCAGTTCTCACTGAAAAACTGGAGAGCAGCGAAGGACGCATACCACCGAGGCTGTAAGAAAGATTCACACGGAATCAGGCAGGAAGGGAAGAAAAGTGATCAGGTGGTGATCTGCACCCCTGGGAGGGGACACAGAAGAGGAGGGGGATTACAAGACCTTGGAGATATCCCCTGGGGATACCGGGCTTCCCAGGCTTGGGGGCCTGACCCTGGGAGAATGAGTCCCCTAAACTAGTTTGGGAACCAGTGGGGCAGGCAGCAGGGCTGTAGGAAACCTAGACTGCTCCTGAAGGGTGCACACACACCTGCTGATTTCCAAAACCAAGGTAGAAGAAACAGATTAAAGCTGTCTGGGACTCTGGCCAGCTTCTCTGAAATGTCCCAGCGGGGCCCCAGCCCGAGCTGAGCGTCTGCCCGGCCCCTCTTGCCCCGTGGCAGAGCTCCACACTAGGGCGGAGGCTGCCCCGGCTGAGGGGACAGCAGGGCTGCGGGGGACAGAGCCAGCTCAGACCCCGCCAGCCCCTGGACAGGTGAGGGAAGCCATTTTTGGCGCTTCCGGAGGCAGGAGAGAGGGAGGGAACAGGAACTCTGACTGGTGCAGGGACGCCCCAGCCCACGCTGAGCGCGCACGCCAGCCCCTCTTGCCCAGCGCTGCTCCCCTTTAGGACAAAGGTGCCAATGCGGGGAGCAGGGAGCGCACACACAGAGGGGGCAGACAGCTGGGGCCTGATGCTCAGGACTGCTTCTCCAGCAGCGTGGGGCCTGACCCACACCCGAAAGGGATGTGCTGGCCACTGTGACAGAAGAGATGCCCCAGCTCACACCAGACTCCAGCCTTAGCCTCTCTGATTCTAGCCTCACTTCCTGTCAAGGTGATAACGGCCCGCACACCCTGGGGGTGATGACATGTGCTCAGGCTTCCACCAGGCGGCGCTAGTGGGGAGAACCAGCCTGCCAGTGCGGGAGACAACAGACTTGGGTTCCATCCCTGGGCTGGGAAGACCCCCTGGAGGAGGGCATGGCAACCCATTCAGTATTCTTGCCTGGAGAATCTCATGGACAGAGAAGCCTGGCAGGCTACAGACCATAGAGTTGCAAAGAGTCAGACGCTACTGAGCGACTTTGCACACATGCACGCGTGTCAGACCCAGCTCTCCCAGAAAAGCCACTGGGCACACACGGACTGTACAGGGTTGCTCTCACACAAGACCAGGATAGGTAACTGTTTCACCTAATTCCATGGAGACAGAGGCATTTAATCAAAATGAGAGGACAGAGGAATTTGTTTCAAAAGCAAGAACAAGAAAAACAACTAATGAAACAGAGATAAATAATTTAAAAGAAAAAAAGTTCAAAGACTTAGTAATAAGAATACTAATTAATATAGGGAAAAGAATAGATGAACACAGTGATAATTTTAGTAAGTAATTACAAAATATAAAAAGAAAATCTGGTCAAATCTGAAGATTACAATAACTATAACAAAAAAACACTAGAAGGAGCTAACAGGAGACTACGTGATACAGAAGAATGCATAAGTAATCTGGAAGATAGAATAATGGAAATCATCCAATCAGAAAAAGGCAAAACAAATTTTAAAAATAAGAACAGTTTAAGGGACCTCTGGGACAACATCAATTGTACCAACATTTACATAACAGAGATCCCAAAAGAAGAAGAGACAGAAAAGGGTCAAAAATGTATTCGGTGAAATTACAGGTGAAAACATCCTGAACCTGAAGAAGGAAACGGATATCCAGGTAGAGGAAGTATAGAGGGCCCCAGAAAAGATGAACCCAAAGAGATCCATGCCAACATATATCATAATTAAGATGGCAGAAGCTAAAAAGAAAATTCTAAAGGGATGCAGAGAAAAAGAGTCATAAACAAAAGTGAAAAGTGAAAGTCGCCCAGTTGTGTCTGACTTTTTGTGACCCCATGGACTATACAGTCCATAGAATTCTCCAGGCCAGAATACTGGAGTGGGTAGCTGTTCCCTTCTCCAGGAGATCTTCCCAACTCAGGGATGAAATCCAGCTTTCCCGCATTGCAGGTGGATTCTTTACCAGCTGAGCCACAAAGGAAGCCCAAGAATACTGGAGTGGGTAGCCTTTCCCTTCTCCAGGGGATCTTCCCGACCCAGGAATCCAACCGGCATCTCTTGCATTGCAGGCGGATTCTTCACAAACTAGAGGTAGGAGGGAAGCCCATCTAGAATGGAAGGACATGTAAAGAACTTGTCAGACAAGTAAAAACTAAAAGCTAATCAATACTAAACCCACCCTAAAAACCATGTTACAGGGTCTTTCCTAAGTGGAAAAGAAAAGGCTGCAACAAGAAATAAGACCCCTGGTGTGGGAACTAACATCCCACATGTGAGGGGCGACTAAGCCTGTGTGCGGCAACTACAGCGCCCACGCGCTCTGGAGCCCGTGAGCCACGAAAGACCCCGCCTGCTGCAACTAAGACCTGACGCAGCCATAAACAAATATTAAAAAAAACACAAGACCCAGTATGGTATTGGCCCAAAAACAGACATATAGGTCAGTGGAATAGGATAGAGAGCCCAGCAATAACTCACACACTTGTAGCCAATTGATCTATGACAAAGGAGGCAAAAACATCCAGTGGGGAAAAGACAGTCTCTTCAATATGTGATGCTGGGCAAACAGGACAGATTCATATAAATCAATGAAATTAGAAAATGTTCTAATGTTCTCACATAGTATACAAAAATAAACTCAAAATGGATTAAAGTCCTAAATTTTACACATTATTAACCAGGGAATTTTCATAGAAACTAACACCTGTGGCCAGCGATTTGTTATGTAGGTGAATACTAAATCAATCATCTCTGGTCAATAACGTTCGGCCAACAAAAGATGTTTTAATACATCACTAGTCAATAATGTGTTAAGACCGGAAACCATAAAACTAGAAGAAAACACAGGCAGAACACTCTTTGACATAAATCAGAGCAGTGGTTTTCTGGATCTGTCTCCTAAAGAAAAGGGAAAAAAAGCAAAAATAAACAAGTGGGGCCTAATTAAACTTAAAAGCTTTTGCACAGCAAAGGAAACTATCAACAAAACAAAAAGACAGCCTGCTAAATGGAAGAAAATACTTGCAAGTGATATGACTGATAAGGGTTAACATCCAAAATATATAAACCCTTCATATAGCTTGATATCAAACAAACAACCTGATTTTTAAAATGAGAAGACCTGAGTAGACATTTTTCCAAAGACATACATAGGGCCAGCAGACACATGAAAAGATGCTCAGCATCACTAGTCACCAGGAAAATGCTAATCAAACCCACAATGAGATATTACCTCACACCCATCAGAACAGTTACCATCAAAGAGGATCACAAACAAATGCTTGTGAGGATGTGAGAAAAGGGAACTCTGGTACACTGTTGGTGGAAATGTAAATTGGCGCAGCCACTGTTGAAAGCACTATGGAGGTTTCTCAAAAAGCTAAAATTAGAACTACTGTGTGATCCAGCAATTCCACCACTGGGTATATCTCTGAAGGAAATGAAGACACTAATTCCAGAAGATACACGCATCCCAATGTACATAGCAGCATGACTTACAACAGCCAAGAAGTGGAAGCAGCCTAAGCATGTATGAACAAGTGAATGGATAAAGAAGATGTAGTGTACACACACACACACACACACACACAATGGACTGTTACTCAACAATAAAAAAGAATGAAAACTTTCCATCATACCAACATAGATGGACCTGGAGGGTATTAAGCCTAGTGAAATTAGTCAGACAAAGACAAATTCTGTATGTTAATACTTATATTTGTAATCTAAAAAAAATAAATGAATATGAACAAATCAGGAACAGATGCAGAGAACAAACTACTGGTTATCAGTAGGGAGAAGGAAAAGGTTTAGGGGATTATGAGACACAAACCACTATATAGAAAATAAATAAGCTACAGAGAATACAGCCAACATTTTGTAAGAATGTCAAGTGAAGTATATTTCATACTATAAAATGTAGTATAAAAAGCTTATACTATAAACTATAAAAAAGTTTATACCATACTATAGAAGTCTTACACTATACTATAAAATTTATACTATACTATAAAAGTTTATAAAATTTTTGAATCACTGTATTGTACCTCTGAAACTAATTTTGTAAATTAATTCTATTTTAATTTTTAAAAAATGACTGAATGATGATTAAAAGGGGAAAAGGGGCAATCTTTCACATGGAATTCCAAATAATGTGTGGAAATGCTTGCTGACCCCTTCTGGGAGATGGAGCTTAATTCCTTTCCCCTTGTGTGTGATCTGGGTTGAGTGACTCACTTCAAAGGGATAAAGTTCAAAAAGAAAAAAAATTACGTGGAGAAACCCAGCAGATGCAACCTTAGCTACTGATTAAGGTTATATTGCCATTAATGTTGTGATGTCAATACCCTAATATGATGCATTAAGAAGGGTATTTCACTTTGAAGTATTCTTTCCAAAAACATATAGCCCCATTCTAATCACAAGGACACATCAGAAATTTTGCAGGACATTCTACAAAATACTTAGCCAGTATTCTTCAAAAGTGTTAAGGTCCTCAGGATATGAATAGATTGAGAAATTGTCACAGGTTGGAAAAGGCTAAGGGGACACATGATAACTAGATGCTAGGGGTATCCTGGGTTGGCTTCCAGAACAGAAAACGCTCTTAGTGGAAAAACTAGGGAAACTGGAATAAATTATGTCACTTCATTGATATTATAGTATTTTACTAATGATAATTTCTTAGTTTTGACAAGTGTGCCACAGGTGTTAGATGTTAATATCGGGGGAAAGCTGGGTGAAAGATATATAGATAGGAACTGTCTACTGTCTGGAATTTTTCTGTAAAACTAAAATTATTCCAAAGCAAAAAAGTGTTAAAGAATGAGAAAGATGTCTATGGAATGATATGGAGAAAACTCCAAGACATTCGTGAAAAAAATCCAGGCGTAGAATGACAGGTGTTATTTGCTTTTGTGTGTCATTGTAAATGCTGAGGCTGCTTCGGGAAAGACACCTCTCAAGGCTGGTCAGAGAGCTGCCTCAAGGGGAGGGTAACTGAGTGGGGGTGGGCTCAGGAGTGGGACGGAGACTTTCTGCTCTGAACTTTTGTACCTTTTGAATTTTATAGCATGTGTAAAAAGTAAATTATATAAAAGGTGGGTAGGAAAATTGCAGTTGGGGTCCTCCCTGGTGGTCCAGTGGTTAAGACTACCCACCTTCCACTGCAGAAGGTACAGGTTTGATCCTTTGTTGGGGAACTAAGAACCCTGAGATGTGTGGCATGGCTGAAAAAGAAATAGGAAAAAAAGAAGGAAAATTACTGTTGGTCAAAAGCACACCCCCACCTTTTATTATTATTATTAGTCAAAAAGCACTTGATGAAAGTGAGAGTAAAAAAGCTGGCTGAAAACTCAACATTCAGAAAAACTAAGATCATGGCATCCAGTCCTATCACACTTCATAGCAAATAGATGGTGAAACAATGGAAACAGTGACAGGCTTTGTTTTCTTGGGCTGCAAAATCACTGCAGATGGTGACTGCAGCCATGAAATTAAAAGATGCTTGCTCCTTGGAAGAAAAGCTATGACCAACCTAGACAGCATATTAAAAAGCAGGAGACATTACTTTGCTGACAAATGTCCATTTAATCAAAGCTATTGGTTTTTCTAGTAGTCATGTATGGATGTGAGAGTTGGACCATAAAGAAAGTTGAGTGCCAAAGAATTAATGCTTTTGAACTGTGGTGTTGGAGAAGACTTGAGAGTCCCTTGGACTGCAAGGAGATCAAACCAGTCAATCCTTAAGGAAATCAGTCCTGCATATTCATTGGAAAGACTGATGCTGAAGCTGGAGTGCTAATACTCTGGCCACCTGATTCGAAGAACTAACTCACTGGATAAGACCCTGATGCTGGGAAAGACTGAAAGCAGGAGGAGAAGGGGGTGAAAGAGGATGAGATGAGGTGAAAGAGTCAGATCACTGACTCGATGGACATGAGTTCGAGCAAGCTCTGGGAGTTGGTGATGGACAGGGAGGCCTGGCCTGCTGTTGTCCATTGGGTCGCAAAGAGTCGGACACAACTGAGCGATTGAACTGAAAAGCACCCACAAAGATCCCTGAAGTAACCCAGGATTAGAAAAAAAGTTTAAATTTGGTTGATTCTCCCAAAGAAGCAGCTGGCCTGATCTTAGGAGCCAGGATATGTGGTTCTCTGTGCTCAGGTCACTGGGAGGGGGCTGCCCGGAGTAGCTGTGAACCTGCGGCAAGCACGTTCACACGCCCTCCTAAGAACGGTTCTCAGTTCTCAGCTCTGCCCTCATTCTGGCTCACTTTTTTATTTTTTAACAGGTTTGGTTGAATTCACTTCATTTGCCACTCTGCTCATCAGCACTTCTCCGCCCTGACTTTCTTTATAACACTGACGCTGTGTAACATGAACGTTATATTATTTGCTTGTTCTGACTATATACTGCCCCATAACAAACCATCCCAAATGTAGTGAGGCAATAGTCATTTCGTTGCGATCACGAGTTCTGTGGGTCAGAATCTGGACAAGGCAGGGATGAACTGTTTCCGCTCCAGGCTGTGGGAATGCGGAGGTGGGGTGGGGGTGACCTGGATGCTGGCGGCTAGCATCAAGTGAGGACTGGAGAGGATGCTCACTTGGGACCTTGAGTACAGCGCCACCTTGTGGCCGCTCCACCAGGGTTGCCCTTCTGAGAGCATTGGCAGGTGCGTCTGGCGCTCGAGGTAAAACCTGCCTGCCGATGCAGGAGATGTAAGACACGTGGGTTGGATCCTTGGGTGGGGAAGATCCCCAGGAGGGCATAGCAACCCACTCCAGTATTCTTGCCTGGTGAATCCACGGACAGAGGAGCCTGGCAGGCTACAGTCCATGGGGCCGCAGAGTCAGACACGACTGAGCCGCTGAGCACGCAGGCACACCCGAAGAGGCGCCTCAGCAGAGCAAGTGTTCCAGGAGACGCGGCCTTCTATGAGCTAGTCTGGGGTCACTTGTGCCCTTCTCTAATGGCTGAAGCAGTCCCAGGCCTGCCCAGATTCAGGATGGAGCGGTTATCAACTCCACCTCTCCTTAGGAGCAGTGCCAGAGAAGCGGGGACGGGGGGCATGTTTTAAGACCACCACTCTCTCAAGATGGAGGGGACATATGTACACCTCTGGCTGATCTATGCTGATGTTTGACAGGAAACAACAAAATTCTGTAAAGCAATTATCCTTCCATTTAAATAAATAAATAAATAAAAAATGACCACCACTCTTATTTTCTGTCTCCTTTCTATGAGGGCTGGGACTCTGTCAGTTTCGTTTTCCACCATATCCCTCAAAGGCACAGAAAGAAATGTTTGCTGATGAAAGCTGTATGAAGTTCATGTGGAAAGTGTCATTTTATTCCTAGTTTTAAAGCTTCTCATTAAGAGAACATCTCAAATGGCAACAGCGTCTTCTCAATGGTCTGTGGAGACCGCCAGATGGCCCAGCCACCTCACCTTTCCTGAATTCACACACTGTGCCCCAAGCCTCGCTTCTTCCAGGCTCCACGCTTCCACCCTTGCTATTTCCCAGCACTGTGGTCCTGCTGGCCCCTATAAGCTGTTTAAGACATCCTCAGACTTGACGAGCATTGGATATGACATGTATGCCCAGGACCAAGAAGCATTTGAAAGTGCTGTGGTGTCAAGCAGGTGAGGGGCCCCTGGGTTGGCAATGCCACTGACATTTCCCAACAATGCCACCCATCCATGCCACACCTGTGGCATGACTACCTGTGACCCCAAGAGTTAACAGAGCCCAGAGGCCTTCTGGGTTGAGAATGTCCCCTACTTGATGGTCCGTTTCATCCTCACTGAATCCCAGTCCTTTTGGTTAAGACTCTGAGCTTCTCCACTCAACCTGGCGCCTTGCTCGAACCAGAACAGGAATTTGCCATTTTGAGGTCACCTAAGCCTTTAGAGATGACAGCACATTATTCTGCTTTGAGAAAGCCTCTCTGCCACCATGTGTCATATTGCTGGGATCGCAAATCCAAGTCACCCGCCCTACCTCTATAGAAACCGTGTGGTCCCTTCACTGGTCACTTTCTCTCCCCTCCAAGCCAAGGACTTGATCTACATGTAGCTCAGCAGTATGTCTGTCGTGGGACTGCATATCTCAAAGGCAGTGACACAGGGTAGAAAAATGACCAAAGCCACCCTGGAAGTAACTCCAAGGCATGACTGTTGAGCAGTTCCCACTACTGCGCCTTCCCCTAAAGGTGCCAGACTCCTGTCTGTTCCGAGCCTATGTCTCCATCCTCCCGTGAACCCTGTTGCTTCTCCCACACATGAAAAGACGTTCAACCTCACCGATTATTAGGGGAACGCAAATCAAAGCCACCTCATGCCTGTTAGGATGGCGATTACCAAATAGGCAAGAAATAACCCGTGTTGGTGCGGAGGTGGAGGAAAGGGACCCCTCAGACAGTGTTGACCGGAATGTAAATTGGTGTTCTCACTATGGAAAACAGCATGGAGATTCATCAAAAAATTAAGAATAGAACTATCATATAATCCAGCTATCAACTTCTGGGTATTTATCCAAAGAATTCTAAAATACCAATTTGAAAAGATATATGCACCCCTATGTTCAATGCAGCACTGTTTATAATAGGGTTTCAGTTATGCGAGATGAAAATTATTGATATCTGTTGTATAGCAGTGTGCTATAGTTAACAGTACAATAAATTAAAAATTAAAAAGCAAGGAGATAAGAAAGCCTTCTTAAATGAACAATGCAAAGAAATAGAGGGGAAAAAATAGACTGGGAGGGCTTCCCTTTTAGCTCAGGTGGTAAAGAATCTGCCTGCAATGCAGGAGACCTCAGTTCAATTCCTGGGAAGGGAAGATCCCCTGCAGAAGGAAATGGCAACCCACTCCAGTATTCTTGCCTGGGAAATTCAATGGACAGAGGAGCCTGGCAGACTACAGTCCATGGGGTCACAAGAGTCAAACATGACTTAGCGACTAAACCACCACCAGAGATCTCTTCAAGAAAAGAGGAGACATAAAGGGAACATTTCATGCAAAGATGGGCACAATAAAGGACAGATACAGTATGGACCTAACAGAAGCAGAAGAGATTAAGAAGAGGTGGCAATATCAAGGGTGAAGCAGATCACCAGCCCAGGTTGGATGCATGAGACAAGTGCTCGGGGCTGGTGCACTGGGAAGACCCAGGGGGATCAGGTGGAGAGGGAGGTGGGAGGGGGGATCGGGATGGGGAATACATGTAAATCCATGGCTGATTCATGTCAATGTATGGCAAAAAAACCACTACAATATTGTAAAGTAATTAGCCTCCAACTAATAAAAATAAATGGAAAAATAAATAAATAAATAAAAGCCAAAAAAAAAAAAAAGAAGAGGTGGCAAGAATACACAGAACTATACAAAAAAGCTCTTAATGACCCCATAACCATGATGGTGTGGTCACTCACCTAGAGCCAGACATCCTAGAGTGTGAAGTCAAATGGACCTTAGGAAGTATTGCTACGAACAAAGCCAGTGGAGGTGATGGAATTCCAGCTGAGCCATTTAAAATCCTAAGAGACGATGCTGTTTAAGTACTGTACTCAAAATGCCATCTAATTTGGGAAACTCAGCACCATACAACTGGAAAAGGTAACTTTTCATTCCAATTCCAAATAAAGGCAATGCCAAAGAATGTTTAAACTACCATACATTTACACTCATTTCACATACTGGCAAGATTAAGCTCAAAAATCCTTCAAGCTAGGCTTCAGCAGTACATGAACCAAAAACTTCCAGATGTACAAGCTGGATTTAGAAAAGGCAGAGGAGCCAGAGATCAAATTACCAGCATCCACTGGATCATTGAAAAACAAGGGAATTCCAGAAAAACATCTACTGCTTCACTGACTACAGAAAAGTTTGTTGTGTGTAGATCACAACAAACTGTGCAAAATTCTTCAACAGTTGGGAATACCGGACCACCTTACCTGCCTCCTGTGAAACCTATATTCAGGTCAAGAAGCAACAGATAGAACTGGACATGGAACAATAGACTGGTTCCAAATTGGGAAAGGAGTATGTCAAGGCTATATATTGTTGTCCTGCTTATTTAACTTCTATGCAGAGTACATTATGCGAAATACCAGGCTGGATGAAGCACAAACTGGAATCAAGATTGCTAGGAGAAATATCAACAACCTCAGATATGCAGATGATACCATTCTAATTGCAGAAAGCAGAGAGGAACTAAAGAGTCTCTTGATGAGGGTGAAACAGGAGGGTGAAAAAGCTGGCTTAAAACTCAACATTCAAAAAACAAAGATCATGGCATCCAGTCCCATCACTTCAAGGCAAATAGATGGGGAAAAAGTGGAAACAGTGACAGATTTTATCTTCTTGGGCTCCAAAATCACTGTGGATGGTGACTGCAGTCATGAAATTAAAAGATGCTTGCTCCTTGGAAGAAAAGCTATGACAGCAGATTAAAAAGCAGAGACATCACTTTGACCACAAAGGTCTGTATAGTCAAAGCTCTGGTTTTCCCCAGTAGTCATGTATGGATATGAAAGTTGGACCATAACGAAGGCTGAGCACCAAAGAATTGATGCTTTTGAACTGTGGTGCTAAAGAATGCTCTTCAGAGTCCCTTGGACAGCAAGGAGATCAAACCTGTCCATCCTAAAGAAAATCAACGCTGAATAGTCATTGGAAGGACTGATGCTGAAGCTCCAATACTTTGGCCACTTGATGCAGAGTGCTAACTCATTGGAAAAGACCCTGCTGCTGGGCAAGATTGTGGGCAGGAGGAGAAGGGGGTGACAGAGGATGAGATGGTTGGATGGCATCACTGACCCAATGGACATGAGTTTGAGCAAACACCGTGAGATAGTGAAGGACAGGTAAGCCTGGTGTGCTGCAGTCCATGGGGTTGCAAAGAGTCAGACCCAGCTTAGTGACTGAATGACAACAATACAATACACTTAAAATTTAAGAGGGTAAATTTATGTTGTGCGTTTGTGGGTTTTTTTTTTTTACCACATGAGAAAGAGCAGGGCAGGGCAATGTTTTCAGTAAGTATGTTTAAAAAGTAAGGAGAAGGAGGAAGAAGACAAAGAAGAGGAGGAGGAGTCCTTATCTCTTCCCAAACACAGAAATGTTTAATATATATAAATACAGTCTTCTAACTCCTGGACATCTCTGGACCTTTATGCTGCTGTACATTGGCACTCTGGAACCAGGAAATTCGTGGAATCAACCCAGTGTCCATGGACAAATGAATGGATAAGCAAAATGTGGCATATAATACGATGAAATATCAATCATCTAAAGAAAAGGAAATTCTGACTTGTACTACAAAGCGGATGAACCTTGGGGACACAAGGCTCAGTCAAATAAGTCACAAAGAGACAAATACTGTGCAATTCCATTTATGTGCAGAGCTTAGAACAGTCAGTAGCATGGAGGCAGAAGGCAGAATGGTGGCAGAGTGGTGTCGGCAGGTTGAAACGCTCCCTTTGTCCATTCCTTTCACTCTACAACCAGCAGAGCATCCACAACTCAAAGATACCTCCGCCCAGCACCCCAGAGAATGCCGCACATCTGACAGTAAAGGTGGGTGGGCTGGAACCCACCGAGGAGGGGGAACCAGGGAAACCGCGCGCGTGGTTCCTGCGATCCTGGCCTCTGGCTAGGGCAGCTGAGCCCAGAGAACCTGGGAGCCGCGGGAGGAGAGGTCCACGCGGCTCCAGCCTCAGGCGGCAACAGCATCTGCAGCCACAAGTAACTAGGGAGTGTCGGCAGTGGCGGCCCCCACAAACCTCACAACACCGCACCCAGCAGAGGTGCCCCTCACCATTCCAGGCTCTACTTCACCCTCACACACCCACGGCAGCAGCAGAGCCTGAGAATCAGGGGACCTCGGGCATGGCAAAAGGAGCCCGCCATGCAGATGCTCCAGGCCAGGACACCAGAGACACTGGAAGCCTGGCACTAAAGACCACAGAGGCACAAGAAGCAACAACAGGGGCACAGGCTACGGGCAGTGAAAAAGGCTACGGACAGCAGAGGGCGCGGATTCTAACCACCTAAGGCAGCTCAGTGAAGAGAAACCAAAGAACTGTGCTTTAGCGCCACCTGCTGGAAAACAAAAGAAAGGCCTCTACATTCTAATCTTTAGAATTAAAAAAGGTTTTTTCTTTTCCGAAAGAGACACGTGTATATGCATAGCTGATTTATTTTGCTCTACAGCAGAAACTAGCACAAAATTGTAAAGCAACTAAACTCCAATAAAAATTAACTTTAAAAAGGTTTTTGTTATTCTAAATGTGCCAGTAGATGAACAACTCATCAAGAACCATGGAGAAACTCAGTAACAATGTACCGCCAAATGAAAATTACGATTCTCCAGAAACCAATCTTAAATTTATAGAAAATTGCAATCTAACATAGAAAATTCAAAATAACTGTGAGCATGAAACTCAGTGAGCTCAAAAAGAAAATGAATAGAAGGAATACTTTACCAAAGAGACTGAAATTCTAAAAAGAACCAAACTGGGACTTCCCTGGCCATCCAGTGGCTAAGGCTCCATGCTTCCAATGCAGCAGATGCGGGTTCGATCCCTTGTCAGGGAAGTAAGATCCCACATGCCTCGAAGTGTGGCTAAATAGGTTAATAAATAATAATAATAAAAGAACCAAACAGAAATTCTGGAGCTGAAAAATTCAATAAATGAGATGAAGTATTCATTAGCAAGCATTGGAAATAGAGCAGACCATATGGAAGAGAGAATTAGTAAGCTTCAAGACAGAAATTTAGAAATGAAGAGGAAAGAGAAATAAGATATTAAAAAATAAAGAAATTCTGTGAGAGTTTCCAACTCTTTTAGAAGGGCAACATTAGAGTAATGGATATCCCAGAGGTAGAAGAGAGGGAAAAAGGGAATAGAGAGTTTATTTAAAGAAATAATAGCTGAGAACTTCCCGAACCTGGAGAAGGAACTGGATATAGAAGTTCATGAAGCTAAAAGAACACCTAATAATCTCAATGTAAACAGGTCTTTTTCAAGACACACTACATTAAAATTGTCAGAAGTAAATGCCAAAGAATTTAAGGCAAAGAAGGAAAAAAGGATGGTAAACCAACAAAGAACCCCTATTAGGTTATCAACAGATTTCTCAGCAGAAACTCTACAGGCCAGGAGGAAGTGGAATGACCTTCTCAAAAAACTACTGAAAGATGGAAATGGTCACCCCAAAATACTCTATGAGAAGACTTATCATTCAGATGTGGAGGAGAGATAAAGACTTTTCCAGAGAAACAAAAGCTGAGATAATTCATCAATACTAGACCTTGTCTTACAAAAAAATGTTAAACTTTTCTAACTCATCTCTTCTTTTGTTTCTTTTTTTTTTTAAGACTTTTTTTTCGTCTTCTTTTGTTTCTTTTTAGGCAAAAGTATACAAAACTTTGAGTAAGCTGATAAATAGACAATCAGAAAATTGTGATTCCTTATCAGAATTGTTTTTAAAACACTTTATTGTAGTATAAAGGTTAAAAGAGGGAGTAGAAAAATAAACCATAGATACTTCAATTTGGTAACAAATCCACAGAATAAAAAGGGATATTTTGAGACAAGAAAATCACAAAAGGGAAAAAGGAAAGAACAGAACTTATATAGATAAACGAATATATGGTGTTATCAACAGTGGGACCTCCCTGGTGGTCCCGTGGTTAAGACTTTGCCTTCTAGTGCAAGGGATGAGGGTTTGATCCCTAGTCAGGGAGCTAAGATCCATATGCCTTGCAGCCAAAAAGCCACACATGAAAAACACAAGCAATATTTTAACAAATTAAATAAAGACTTTAAAAGATATTATCAACATAAAAAGAGCTATTTTATCTATGAGACATTTTATAAAACTCTCAGGGTAGCCAAAATATAAGTCTAAAGAAAACACACAGAATCTTTAAAAAAAAAAAAAAGGAAAGAAAATGAGAAAACACTGTAAATTCCCACCAAACCAAATGGCAGAGAGAAACACAAGGATAAAGCAACAGTGAAAATATGGAGCAACTAGAAAAGATAAAATGGCAGTACTAAATTTTCCTCTATCAATAATCACCCCAAACATAAATGGATTAAATTCACATATCAAAAGACACAGAATGGCTGTATGAATTAAAAAACAAGATGCAACTATATGCTGCCTCCAGGAGACTCATCTCAGCTCTAAAGGCAAATATAAGCTATAAGCAAAGGGAAGGAAGATGATTCTCCAAAAAATGGAAGCCCAAAGTAAGTGGGTATAGCCATACTTGTACCAGATGAATTAGACTTAAAGTGAAAGAAGGTAACAAGAGACAAAGATAGACAGTATATAATGATAAAGGGGACAATTCATCAAGACGACATACAGTAATTAGTATATATGCATCTCACACAGGGACACCAAAACATATTAAAAAGGTAACTAACAGACCTGAAGGGTAAAACTGACAGCAACACAATAATGAGGAGGGGACTTTAGCCCCACTTGCATCAATGGGTAGGTCAACAGGGAAATGGTTTCCTTAGGTGAAACATTAGGTCAGGTGGATTTAATGGATTTATACAGGACATTCCATCCAAAGGCAGAAAAATACACATACTTCTCAAGTGCATGTGGAACTTCCTCAAGGATAGACCATCTATTGGGACACAGAACAAGTCTCTATAAGATTAAGAAGACTGAGATCATATCAAGCATCTTCTCCAATCACAATGGTATGAATTAGAAATCAACCACAAGAAGAAAGCTGAAAAAATTACAAATATGTGGAGATTGAACAACTTGCAATTGAACAACTATTGAGTCAATGAAAAAAAATCAAAGGAGAAATCAAAAATTACTCAAAGACAAATGAAAATGCCACAAGAGATCTATGGGGTGCAAGAAAAACAGTACTAAGAGAGAAACTTATTGAGCAGGCCTACCTCAATAAACAAGAAAAATCTCAAATAAACAATCTAACCTTATAACTAAAGAAACCAGGGAAAGAAGAACAAATGAAGTCAAAAGTCGGTAGAAGGAAGAAAATAATAAAGATGAGAGAAGAAATAAAAACAGAGCTAATAGAAAAGGTCAATGAAAATAACATGTTTTTTAAAAAAAAAAAGATAAAATTGATAAACTTTTAGCTAGCTTCACTAAGAAAAAGTAAGAAGTCTATGACAAGTAACATTAGAAAGCAAAGAGGAGAAATAACAATAAATAGCACAAGGATAGGAAGGATTAAGACAGCTTTATGAACAGCTATATGCCAAACAAATCACAAAACCTAGAAGAAATGGACAAATTCTTAGAATCATACAACCATCCAATACTGGATCATGAAGAAATAGAGAGTCTGAACAGACTGGCACTAGTGTAGAGATTGAAATAGTAAGTAAAACGCTCCTCCCAAACAAAACTCAGGACTAGAAAGCTTCACAGGTGAAGGTAGCTACCACATATTCAAAGAAGATTTCATGCCCTCTCAAACTCCTCCAGAAAACTGAAGAGGAGGGAACACTTCTTAACTTATTTTATGAGGCCACCATCACCGTAATACCAAAACCAGACGAGGACAACACCAATAAAGAAAATTACAGGCCAATATTTCTGATGAACACAGGTACAAAAATCATCAACAAGACATTAGCAAACTAATTCACATATCATAATCAAGTGGGATTTATCACAGAGATGCAAGGATACTCCAACATCTGCAAAATCAATATGCTACAGTGCATATACAAAATGAAGGATAAAAACCATATGATCATCTCAATAGATGCAGAAAAAGCATTTGACAAGATTCAACACCAGTTTATGATTTAAAAACTCTCAATAAAGTGGGTATAGAAGGAATGTACATCAACATAATAAAGGCTACATATGACAAACCCACAGCTAACATCATATTCAGTGGTGAAAAACTGAATGCCATCCCTCTAAAATCAGGAACGAGAAAAGGATGTTCACTCTTGCCATTCTTATTCAACGTACGTTGACATTTCTACCCAGAGCAATTAGTCAAAAACAGGGCGGGGGGCATCCAAATTGGAAAAGAAGTAGTAAAACTGTCACTGTTTGAGGATTACATGATTTTATGTATAGAAAACCCTAAAGACTCCACTGAAAGTCTGTTAGAAAAAATAAGCAAATATAGTATAGTCACAGGGTAAAAAATCAACATACAAAAATATATTGCATTTCTATACATTAACAATGAGCTACCAGAAGGAGAAATTAACATTTTCATTTACAAAAAAGGAAAAAATACCTAGGAATAAACTTAACCAAGGAGTTAAAAGACTTGTATACTGAAAACTATGGAGCCCATTATACAGAGTGAAGTAAGCCAGAAAGATAAAGATCATTACAGCATACTAACACAAATATATGGGATTTAGAAAGATGGTAATGATAACCCTATATGCAAAACAGAAAAAGAGACACAGATGTACAGAACAGACTTTAGGACTCTGTGGGAGAAGGCGAGGGTGGGATGTTTCAAAAGAACAGCATGTATATTATCTATGGTGAAACAGATCACCAGCCCAGGTGGGATGCATGAGACAAGTGCTCAGGCCTGGTGCACTGGGAAGACCCAGAGGAATCGGGTGGAGAGGGAGGTGGGAGGGGGGATCGGGATGGGGAACACATGTAACTCCATGGCTGATTCATGTCAATGTATGACAAAACCCACTGCAATGTTGTGAAGTAATTAGCCTCCAACTAATAAAAATAAATGAAAACAAACAAACAAAAAAGACTTGTATACTGAAAACTATAAGGCATTGTTAAAAGACATTGAAGAAGATGCAAATAAATGGAAAGATACCTGTGCTATTGGATTTGAAGAATTAACATTGCCTTAGGTGATACGGACATTTTTATAATCTACAGATTCAATGCATTCACCATCAATATCTCAAAGACATTTTTCGCAGAAATAGAGCAAAAAATTCTAAAATGTATGTGGAACCACAAAAGACCCCAAACAAAATCATCCTAAGAAAAAAGGACAAATCACTCCCTGATTTCAATCTATATTACAAAAGCACAGTAACCAAAACAGCATGGTATTGGCAGAAAAACAGATAAAAAGATCAATGGAACAGAACTGAGAATCCAGAAATAAACCCATGCATATATGGGCACTAATATTTAACAAGACAGCAAAGAACATACAATGGAGAAAGGATAGTCTCTTCACTAAATGGTTTCGGGAAAACTGGTCAGTCACATGCAAAAAAATAAAACTACACCACTATCTGACACCATACACAAAGATCAATTTATAATTGATTAAAGACTTGAATGGAAGACCTGAAATCATAAAACTCTAGAAGAAAACATAAGCAATACATTCTTTGATAACAGTTTTAAGAATAACTTTTTAGATATGTCTACTTAGGCAAGGGAATCAAGAGCAAAAATAAACAAATGAGATTATACAAAAATAAAAAGCTTTGCATAGGAAAGGAAACTATCAATAAAACAAAAAACAACCTATAGAATGAGAAAAGATATCTGCAAATGATATATTGGGTTGTCCAAAAAGTCCATCTGGCCATTTTACAGAAGAGCCAAATGAATTTTTTGGCCAACCCAATATCATATGAAAGTGAAAGTGTTATCGCTCAGTTGTGTTCAACTTGTTGCGAATCCATGGACTGTAGCCTGCCAGGCTCCTCTGTCCATGGGATTCTCCAGGCAAGAATACTGGACTGGGTAGCCATTTCCTTCTCCAGGGGGTCTTTCCGACCCAGGGGTCAAAGCCTGGTCTTCTGCATTGAAGGCAGATTCTTTACTGTCTGAGCCAGCAGGGAAGCCTAGTATTATCTGATAAGGGGTTAACATTCAAAATATATAAAGAACTCATACAAATTGATGAGAGAAAAATAAACAACTTGATTAAAAAATGGGCAGAGAAGCTGAACAGACATTTTTTCAAGAGATGATATATAGATGGCCAACAGGTACATGAATGATGTTCAATATCACTAGTTATTAGGGGAATGCAAGTCAAAAACCCCAGTGAGACATCACCTCATGCCTGTTAAAATGGATATTCTTAAAAAGGCAAGAAATCAGTATTGGTAAGGAGGTGGAGAAAAGGGAATCTGCATGCAGTGTCGGTGGGAATGTAAATTGGTGCAGCCACTATGGAAAACGGTATGGAGAGTCCTCAAAAATATTAAGAATAGAACCACCATATGATCCGGCTGTAACACTTATCCATATCAGCCAAGGAATACATAAACACTAATTTGTAAAGAAACATGCACTTCTATGTTCATGGCGGCATTATTTACTATAGCCAAGATAAGAAAAAAAATCTAGATGTTCATCAACAGATAAAGAAGATATGACATGTATTATATGTGTGTACACACACATACACAGACACACTAGAATCTTAAGATATTTTGAAAGCCAGACACAGTCACATAACTTCTTACAATCTATTTTTATAATTGTTTCACTTTATTATTAATTATTGTTAATCTCCTACAGTACCTAATTTATAAATTAAACTTCATCATAGTGATATGGGGTTGGTATTATTCCAGGTCTCAGGTATCCACTGGGGGTCCTGGGATGTATCCCCCTCAGGTAAGGGGTGACTGAAAGTGAAAGTGTTAGTCGTGTCCGACTCTTTGTGACCCCATGGACTGTAGCCGGCCAGGCTCTTCTGTCCATGGGATTTTCCAGGCAAGAATACTAGAGTGGGTTGCCATTCACTTCTCCAGGGGATCTTCCCAACCTAGGGATTGAACCCAGGTCTCCTGCATTGCAGGCAGATTCTTTATCGTCTGAGCCACCAGGGAAGCCCTACTGCATATATAAAAACACACCATCGCCTCGCATCTCATTGTCAAGGGATAGATACAGACTTTATAATGCTCAAGTCAATCTTACTCACTCCCAGAACACACTAAGAAATGAGATGTGCCTGGCACCTGCTGTCTGGTTATTATTGGATGGCCCATCCAGTCTTGGACCTGATTCCATGATAAGGCAAGTAGCCTTGATAATAACAATCATATCAAGGCAGAAATAAAGACTACAAAATAGGTCTTCAATTGAGAGTCCTGTCCAATGAGAACTCCATCTTTTTTTAAATGATGAAACCAGGGCTTAGAGAGGTTAAGGAACCTTCTGGAGTCTTCATGCTATTAAGTGATAGAACTAGGTCTGTTTGATCCACATTTTAGTTTTTGTGATATTAAATATGAAGCTAATGTTACTACATGCAAACTCTTCTGGACACACCAGAAATTTATAATTCCTTAAAAAAATTATGCTTCTGATATGCAGTGCAGAGAAAATGAACATTCCTGAAGCTGATGGCAGGGTTGTTTTCCTGATGAAGGTGAAAGAGGAGAGTGAAAAAGCTGGCTTAAAACTCAACATTCAAGAAACTAAAATCATGGCATCCTGTCCCATCACTTCATGGCAAATAAATGGGGAAAAAAATGGAAACAGCAATAGACTATTTTCTTGGGCTCCAAAATCACTGCAGACAGTGATTGCCACCATGAAATTAAAAGATGTTTGCTCTTTGGAAGACAAGCTATGACAAACCTAGACAGTGTATTAAGATGCAGAGACATCATTTTGCTGACAAAGGTCCACACAGTCAAAGCTATTCAGTAGTCATGTAACAGATGTGAGAGCTGGACCATAAAGAAGGTTGAGCACCAAAGAATTGATGCTTTCGAACTGTGGTGTTGGAGAAGGCTCTTGAGAGTCCTTTGGACAGCAAGGAGATAAGTCAATCCTAAAGGAAATCAACCCTGAATATTGATTAGAAGGACTGATGCTGAAACTCCAATACGCTGGCCACCTGATTGCAAAGAGCTGACTCACTGGAAAAGACCCTGATCCTGGGAAAGATTGAAGGCAGGAGGAGAAGGGGACAACAGAAGATGAGATGGTTGGATGACATCACTGACTCAGTGGACGTGAGTTTGAGCAAACTCCAGGAGATGGTGAAGGACAGGGAAGCCCGGCATGCTGCAGTCTATGGGGTCAAAAAGAGTTAGATTGACTTAATGACTGAACAGCAAAATTATAGGGCGTGACTGTAGGTGGCACCAGTGGTAAAAGAATCTGCCTGCCTCCAGTGCACAAGAGATGTGGGTTCAATCTCTGGACTGGGAAGATCCCCTGGAGGAGGAAATGGCAACCCACTCCAGTGGGGTTGCCTGGGAGATCCCATGGACAGAGGAGTCTGGCAGGCTACAGTCCATGGCGTCGCAGAGTCGGACACGACTTAGCTCCTGAGCAGCGGCAGCAGGGCCCCTGGCAACAGAGCTGCCCTCTGTCCCTTTTCCCATAGGAGGCCCATTTCATGTGAAATATAAAAATGTCTTCACAGACTTCATGGATAATGAAATATTAGACCTGTTAAACTAAAACAAAATCCAAAACAGGCACCACTGAAGCTCAGATCATTTCAGGCATATTATTAAAGGCAAAATAACAGTGTGAAAACAAAATGATGGAGGTTAGGCCCCAGACTTCGGGAAATAGCAAGTATAATCACTGACTTGTTCTACAGGGATGAAGTCGAGATGAACGATTTTGAAAATTGCATGAGATTTAGAAATGTCTGGCGTCCTTTACTTCCCTGTCACTGGGTGTGTGTTTCATGGAAATTCAGTCTCATCTGACTGGAGGTGTCAGGCACTTTTCCACGTGTGCCTGAGTTTTTCTTTTCAGGGTGGTTTGAGTGGCTCTTTATGAAATCTATTTATGGATCATTTCATGTGAAAAGGTTAGGGCTGTTTGCATTGAGTTCTGGGAGAAACCTGCATCCGGAGACAATTAGGGTGACAAAGGTCAAAGGGCAGGGAGCTTCCTTGGGAAAAATAAAACAAAACATCGAGGTCTTTTTTCTCTCTAGTGCCTGTCTGGGTGGGACATTCTGCTGACCTCAGGTGTCCGGGCTCACAGCTGTGCTCTCTGACCGGGAAGACAGTTCCCTCAGGACATCACATCCTTTTAAATTTTATTCATCTTTTTATTAATTTTTTTGATGTGGACCATTTTTAAAGTCTTTACTGAATTTGTTACAATATTATTTCTGTTTTATATTCTGTTTTTTGGCCACGAGGGCTGTGAGATCTTAGTTCCCTGACCGGGGATCGAACCCACGCTGCCTGCATTGGACGGTGAAGCCTTAACCACTGGACCCCCAGGGAAGTACGACATTCCTTCTCTAGGGTCCCTTTTTATCTTTTCCTCAAGTAAGCCTGTGATCTCTGTGACCTTATATGATCTTCGGTTTCCAGTCCCTGTCCCATCACAGGACGTCCGGGAGGTTGGGGTTAGAATGAAGACTGGTCATGAAAAAGTGTGTTCGGCTTAAAGGTGGTTTTGCAGGTGGCCTGAGGACCAAGTTGGGGCGGGGGGCTTCTCCAGGGACACGGTGTTTAGCAGTCCAGTGGATTCCTCGGGCACTGGGGATGGAAGGTCCGTCTCAGCACTGTGTCATTGCCACACGTTTTGTGATTCCCTGTGAGCTGTGTGCGGACAAGGTTTTGTTGTTTTTAGTCCCTAAGTTGTGTCCAACTGTTTTGTGACCCCATGGACTGTAGCCCGCCAGGCTCCTCTGTCCAGGGGATTCTCCAGGTAAGAATACTGGAGTGGGTTGCGATTTCTTTCTCCAGGGGATCTTCCCAACCCAGGAATCGAATCCCTGACTCCTGTCACATCTCTTGCATGGCAGGCGGATTCTTTATGGCTGAGCCACTGGGAAAGCTCCGGGGACAAGTTGGGCAGAGGTTAAAGGGCTCATAAATTGTTAGCAACATGTACCAAGTTCAAAATGACTTTCATGTAACAGTTTCTCACGAAAGGTAGTGTGGTGATTCTAACCTCCATCCACAAGAGGGGGCAACTGAGAGTCCCTCATGGGAAGCAAGAGGTTGCCAAGGCTGGCAGTTGGCAGTGCTGGAATCTGCCTTCTGACCCCAGGATCCCTTCTACCCCGTAGACCCACCTCCCTCCTGGGGAAGCAGAAGGAAGGAGGGGGCTGAGGTTCTGGGCCTGACACCAGTTGCTACTCTCCTTGTGGGGGCGTTCACTATCATCGGGACAGGCGTTCACCCCTAGTCCAGTTGGGCCCAGGGTTTGATGGACAGGGAAAGTCTGAGCCAGGCTTTCTCAAGAAAATCCCCAAAGCTTTTGTCACTCGTAGACGCACATTTCAGTGAGTCTGAAATTTTTACAACAGCTCCCTTCGGGTAGTTTATTTTTCTTGGAAGCTGTTCAGGTTTGGGAAGCTTGGACTTGGTTAAGATCAATGTGGTAACCAAGGCTCTGGCAGGAGAACGTTCCAAAATTCCCCAGCCACCTCTGCCCCTATGAGGCAAGCCAGGGCAGCCCCTGGTGACCCATGACTGACCACAGGCTCTGTGCCCCAGACCCTGCTTTGTTCTGGCTACACAGCTCCTGAGAGGTACTAGGGAGGATCAGGCAAGGATGATTCTAGAAACCCCAGCCTCTGCTCCAGGGACACTTCCAACTCGCTTTCCTATGTAAACGCTCTATTGAGGCAATCTATACATAAGATATAAGGGCTTCCCTGGTAGCTCAGACAGTAAAGAATCCACCTGCAATGCAGGAGACAAGGGTTCAATCTCTGGGTCGGGAAGATCCGCTGGGGAAGGGAATGGCTACTCACTCTAGTATTCGTGCCTGGAGAATCCCAGGGACAGAATCCCATGTAGCTTGTGGGCTACAGTCCATGGGGTCCCAAAGAGTCGGACACGACTGAGTGACTTCACATGATTTATTATTTTGTAGCAAAATAAAACCAGGTAGCTCTTTTACTTGATGTGAATGCCAAAGGAATTCACATTTACCGCATCCATAATTGCTGGTGGTTGTGGTGGTTTAGTCGCTAAATCTTGTCAGACTCTTGCGACCCCATGGACTGTAGCTCACCAGGCTCCTCTCTCTATGGGATTTTCCAGGCAAGAATACTGGAGTGGATTGCCATTTCCTTCTCCAGCGGGGATCTTCCTGACCCAGGAATCAAACCCAGGTCTCCTGCATTGCAGGCAGATTCTTTACCAACTGAGCTATGAGGGAAGTCCCCGTAATTGTTTACCTCCAAATAAATCTTTTGAATGGAACAATCCACAAAATACTTCCTACAGAGAGAAAGAAGTAGGCACATCTGATTTCTTAGTGTGTCCTGGGGGTCGGATTGACTTGAGCATTACAGAGTAAAACCTGTATCTGTCTCATGACAATGGGATGTGATGCAATGATGTATTTTTAGATATACAGTAGTCACCCCCATGGGCTTCCTAGGTGGCTCAGTGGTAAAGTATCTGCCTGCCAATGCAGGAGATGCAGGTTGGAACTCTGGGTTGGGAAGATCCCCTGAAGGAAGAAATGGCAACCCATTCTAGTATTCTCACCTGGAGAATCCCATGGACAGAGGAGCCTGGTGGGCTGCAGTCCATGGGGTCGCAAAGAGTCAGACATGACTGAGCAACTGAGCACGCATGCACGCACCCGTTACCTGAGGGGGATACATAACTGGAGGCTCAAATAGTACCAAACCCCATTCATACTATGATGAATTTTAATTTATAAATTAGGTACTGTAAGAGGTTAACAATAACCAAAAGGGACTTCCTTGGCGGTTCAGTGGTTCACTGTGCTTCCAGTGCAGGGGCCTACAGGTTTGATCCCTGGTTGGGGAACTAAGATCCCACATGCTGCATGATGCATCCAGAAAATTAAAAACAAAAACAAAACAAAACAACACCCCCGCCCCCAGAAAAAAAAACAAGGAAAGTGTGAGAAACCATCAGGGCCAAGAAGCACCTAAAGGAGTCATGACAAATAAATGTAATGTATCCTGGAGGGGATCCCGGAGAAGATAAAGGACATTAGGGGAAAACTGAGGACGTCAGAATAAAATCTGGATTAAAAAAAGAAACAAAGTAGAACAATTATAAAAATATACTGTAATAAAGGTTATGTGAATGTAGTCTGTCTTTCAAAATATCTTATTGCATGGATTTTATGCCTTTTCTGTCTTAACCAAGGACGTATGTGCTATGGCTATGACTTTTGCAGTTTGCGGTGGACAGTAAATGTAACACGAATTTCTTTTTTCCTTTTCCACAATGTCATGGACTGATTTATTCTTACCATAAATCTTAGGAACCTCACCATGTGATATTCTTTCTTTTCCTTATTAAGTTGAGGACTTTCACATTTTCACATAAAGGAAACACTATGGCTTCTCTTTGGCACAGATCGCCATCTTCACTCCTCTTGCACTCTGGAGTCATTATTAAGTCAAGTAAGGGTCACTTGATATCAGAGTTGGCTACTAAGTAACTAACGGGTGGTGGATATGCTGGACAGAGGTATGATTCATGTTCTGGGTGGGATGGAGCTGATGTGAGATTTCACCACATGACTTAAAACAATAAGCAGTTTATAACTGATGAGTTGTTCAGTTCCAGAATCTTCCATTTAATATTTTTGAACTGCAGTTGACTGTAGGTACCTGAAATGGCAGAATGCGAAACCGCAGATAAAAGGCGACTACTGTCATCTCCTTTATTGCCTGTGGGCTCCTTGAGGGCAAGAGTGCGTCCTGCTTGCCACCGTGGCCTCAGCATATGGTCTTGACTATTGATTCGTTTTAAATCAAGGAAGCAAAAGTTCTGTCTTTTGTTATTTGAAAAGTTTGTTCTAAAAGACCCAGGAAGACTAATATTAGAAAGGAAAGCAGTTTTTCGAAAACACCTGTCCAGAGGTTGAAATCACTGAAAGGTACCTTACCACTTCCTTGCCAATCTGGACAAGTTATCTGTGGATGCCCGGGCTTCTGGGTGGAGGCTAGGTAACAGGCCCAGGAGCCACGCTCGTCCTTCTGCCCCAGAGCAGGGGGGTAGCACAGAGCTCATCGCCAGTCGATGAGGTGGATACTCTGAGCCTCCTTTCATAAACACAGACACCGAAACAGTGAGATCAGGAAACTGCTAACACGTTCTTAGCAGACTCTCTGCTTGCGAGTCACAAACCAACTGAGGCTTAATTTTGTAAAGGAAAAAAGGTAGGGGAGGGGCAAGGAGGGCTGTTTATATTAATGCATATGTGTGGAATCTAGAAAAATAGTACTGTGATCTTATTTGCAGAGCAGATACAGAGACACAGACATAGAGAACAAATACATGGACACCAAGGCGGGAAGGAGGAACCGGGAGACTGGGGTCGACACATACACTACCGATACTACACATAACACAGGTGCCTAAGGAGACCCGACGTGAGCAAGGGGGACGCTACTCGGGCTCTGAGGGGGCCTAAACGGGGACGGGGTCCAAAGGGGAGGGGATCTGTGTATCCACGTGACGGACTCATTCTGTTGCACAGCAGGAAGTAACACACGTTGTACAGGAATTGTAAAGAACAACAAGAATTGAAAAATAAGAGTTGGGGAAAACAAAAAATCCCAGGATATTCTGCACAACCCAAAGGCAGACTTGCCGCTAGACCCAGGAAGGTATTGAGTTCAAATCAGTAAAGCGCTGGGAACCCAGGGAACACACCCATGATTCTCTCCTGCAGAACGGTTTCTTTTTCTTGACATCCTCATCTGTGTAGAGAATAATAGCCGCTCCACAGCTCAAGTCACATATTACAGGAAAGTGCTATAATATATATTATATATAATAACATATATTATTATATATTATATATATTAATTATATATAATGTATTCACATATGATTATATATAAATTATATTATATAATTATATATTACATTAATTATACATGTTAATATATAATAAAATTATACATATTATATTATATATAATTATATATTATACATTGCATATTAATATATAATAATTATTTTATATATTATATACACTTTATAATATACATCATTATAATGGTAATATAATATTAATATGTAATATATTAATATTATATATTATATTATAGTCATACATTATTTGCACTTGCAAAACCTGATTGCTCCTCTGTCTCAATTCTAATCTCCTTAGAAAAACAATTGCAATTTCTTAGAAGGGCCTGGAGCCAGGCACACAAATATGGTTGCAAGAGTCTCTCCACGGGAGAAACATTGAAAGTCAGATTCCACGCAAACAACGCCAAGTTCACACAACTAGTAAAGCTTAAATTTCTGTTTATCCCACTTTTTCAAGCAGACTCTGGGCTTTTTCTGCCCCTCTGATGCTTTGAAGAAAGCTGTTTGATACTTTTTCTCGTCCTTTTCAGCCTCCCAAGAAGGTCATCAGTTTAAAATCCATATGATCTCAATAGAAGCAGAAAAAGCATCTGACAAAATTCAATGCACATGTTCAAGACAACTCTCAAAGTTGGTATACAGAGAACATCTCAACATAATAATGGCCACTTATGACAAATTTACAGCTAACATCATACTCAATGGTTAAAAGCTGAAAAATCTTCCTCTAAAATCAGGGACAAGACAAAGATGCCAACTCTTGCCAATTCTATTTAATGTAGTATTGGAAGACCTGGCCACAGTAATCAGACACAAAAAAGAAATGAAAGGCATCCAAATTGGAAGGGGAGAAGTAAAAACTATTTGTAGATGACATTATGTATGGAAAACTCTAAAGTTTCCACCAAAAAAACTAGTAGAGTTCATCAATGCATTCAGTAAAGTTGCAGGATACAAAATTAATATAATGAGATCTATTGCTTTTCTATATACTAATAATGAATTATGAGAAGGAGAAAGCAAGAAAATAACTCCATTTTACATCTGATCAAAAAGAATAAATATCCAGGAATAAATCTAACTAAGGAAGCTCCAATACTTTGGCCACTTGATGCAAAGAACGGACTTACTGGAGAAGACCCCGATGCTGGGAAAGATTTAAGGCAAAAAAAAGGAGAGGTTTGACAGAAAACAACAAAATTCTGTAAAGCAATTATCCTTCAATAATAAATAAATTAATTTTAAAAAAAGGGAGACGGGGCGGCAGAGGAGGAGATGGTTAGATGGCATCACCATCTCAATGGAAGTGAATTTGAGCAAACTCTGGGAGACAGTGGAGGACAGAGGAGTTGGGCGTGCTGCAGTCCATGGGGTAACAAAGAATTGGACATGACTTAGCGACTGAACAACAACAAAGGATGTAGAAGTTTTGTACTCAAAATAGTACAAGACTTTGTTGAAAGAAATTGATGATGTAGACGGAAAGACAACTATTTGCAGACTGAAGGATTCAAATGTTAAAATGACCATACTGCCTGAGGCAATCTACAGGCTCAATGCAATCTCTATCAAAATACCAATGGCATTTTTCACAGAACTAGGACAAATAATTCTAAAATTTGTATTTAATCAAAAGTTCTCAAATAACCAGAGAAATCTTGATAAGGAAGAACGGAGCTGGAAATATCACGCTCCCTGACTTTTGGTGACAAAGCTATACTCATCGCAACAGTGTGGTACTGGCACAAAAACAGACATGGAACGAAATACAGAGTCCAGAAGTAAACACACACATATGGCCAATTAATCTGTGGCAAAGGAGGCAAGAATATACAAATGGGAAAAGACATCTCTTCAATAAGTGGTGCTGAGAAATCTAGACAGCTACATGTTAAAGAATGAAATTAGAATATTTCCTCACTACATACATAAAAAATAAACTCAAAATGGATTAAGTACCATAAAACTCATAGAAGAGAACATAGGCACAACACTCTTTGACATTACTTGTAGCAATATTTTGGGGGGTTGTCTCCTAAGGCAAAGGAAACAACAGCAAAAACAAAAGGGACCTAATTAATCTTGAAAGCTTTTGCATAGCAAACGAAACCGTTAACAAAAAGACAACCTACTGAATGGGAAAAAAAATATTTGCAAATATGTATGAGTGATGAAGGGTTAACATCCAAGATATATAAACAGCTCCCACAACTCAATATCAAACAGACAACCAGATTTAAAAATAGGCAGAAGACCTGAAGAGTCATTTCTCCAAAGACGACATACAGGTGGCCAACAGGCAAATGAAAAGATGCTGAACATCACAAATTATTAGTGAAAACGACTAAAATGAGGTGTCACTTCCTATCAGAATGGCCCATCGTGAAAAAGTCTACAAACAAATGCTGGAGAGGGTGTGGAGAGAAGAGACCCCTCCCACACGGTGGGTGGGAAAGGAAACTGGTGCTGCCACTATGGAAAAACAGCACACCCTCCAAGCTTCACGTAGCTTAGATAGTATGTCAGAGGACTCTCGACCGCCCCCTGTAGGTAACACCTCTGATGTATGGGTCACAGTAACAGTTGCCTAAGTTGTTTTTTAAAAACTAATTCTTGTCCAACTCAAACTGGTTGAGACCACCGACCATTCAGCTGGGCCTGTGTGAATGTCCGGTGGATGACCTTTTGATGTCAGGGGGCCAAATACCCTACCCTCAGATCACGCTAAAGCTGCCATTTTCTGAAATGCTTTCTATGAAGCCTGATACTCAGTTCCACCTGCACAGAAAAAAGTACCCCACCTTTGCTGATGGCTCTGATGGGAAAGAATCCGCCCGCAATGCAGGAGACCTGGGTTTGATCCCTGGGTTGGGAAGATCCCCCAGAGAAGGGAACGGCTATCCACTTCAGTATTTTGGCCTGGAGAATTCCATGGACCCAGGAGCCTGGCGGGCTACAGTCCATGAGGTTGCAAAGAGTCGGACACAACTAAGAGACTTTTCACTTTCCTGCTTCCAGTTGCCTCCCCTGCACCTCTGACAACTCTCTACTCTTTACCCAAAAATACCTCGAGGCCCCCCCCCCCCCCTTCAGGGAAGCAGATTTGACACTTACTCTCCCATCTTCTCACACAGCTGCCTCATGAGTAAACCCTTTCTTTAGTACAAACATCGACGTCTCAGTGTTTGGCTTCATGCACACTGGGCAAAAGGCCCTGGTTCGATTACACTTTCCTCTATAAAAACAAGTCCCTGTCGTCTGTTCTCGCCCATGGTTTGCCATGTTTTGTATATCCTGATTGCAATCTCTGCAGTTCATGAATAAACTGATTTTGCTGGTACCATAACTGACTCTTTTGTTTTATAAAGGTCAGTATTACGTGGTGGCCAGAAGTTGAGTCCAAAGGAGACAAACCCCTGAGAAATTAACAAACCCTGGAACTGTGGGAGGTACCCAGTCAGGCCCTTTCTGCCCTCTGCTTCTATGAGTTGACTTCTTCCTCTTGGTAAGTCTCCTCTCAGATGCAACCTCCCTCCTTTCAGTTGAGCTCTGGTTTTACTTGGGATCTGTTTAAAGGTTTGCCCTTTTTGGTGTATGCTCGTTCGTTTTTTTGAACCTCTGGGTTTGAGTAATGGCATCCTAATCTGTTAAATTTTCTCAGGAGGGTCTTCTTTCTGAGATCCCAGCAGGTTTTATGTTTAAAAAACTTGCACACATTTTTTGATATCACTTATATGGACATGAGTTTGAGTATGCTCCAGGAGTTGGTGATGGACAGGGAAGCCTGGCGTGCCACAGCCCATGGGGTTGCAAGGAGTCAGACACGACTGAGTGACTCAACTGATATGTGGAATCTAAAAATCATACAAATGAACTTATTTACAAAACAGAAACAGACTTATAGACATAGAAAACTAATCATTACCAAAGGGGAAAGGGGCTAGGGGAAGGACAAATTAGGAGCTTGGATTAACAGATACAAGCAATTATAAAATAAACAACAAGGACCTACTGGAAACTATATTCAATATCTTATAATAACCTCTAATGGAAAAGATTTGGAAAATGATATATATACACACTATCTAAAAAACTGGATCAGTTGGATGTACACCTGAAAATTACATTGTAAGTCAACTAGACTTTACTAAAAAACCAAACCAAAAAAACATCATATACACATTTTATAATAATTGGACCAACTTAACCAAAAACAATTTAGAACTCCAATTGCCACTATGGGAACTTTTGATCTCCTCAGACTTGCTTCTCTTAGAACCAGATTAGGAGACTGAAGCTGTAAAATCAAACAAATGGGACACCATTTTCAATTGGTATCTTGAGGCTTCTAAGCATATTGGAGACTCTAGAATTGCCTCTTTACAAAATATTATTTCTAAATTAATCAATGTGAACCAACAATTGAAAGAAGACAAAAGAAAAAAAAAAAACCTTTGAAGCCCCTTTCTCCCCTTTCCCATCCTTTGTCTCCATCCCCACCTCCTTCATACCCTCCTCTTCCTCATTCAAATTCTCTCACTGAACTTTGGTTTTTCCCTGAAAGTGTCCCTGCTTCTTCCTCACCTGAACCCATCAGAACCTGTCCCATTAGAGTCATATCCTCTGCAGACTCTCATGCTAAGACTCTAACTTCCAATGTCCCCCAGAACAAGGCTCATATACAAGCCACAGGGAAGGGATTTTCCTAGTAAGGATCCCTTAATTTGCTGAGAAATTTAGTATAGCATGGACTTCCTTACCAAGGCCATAGACGAGGAGCCCAGAACCAAGTCACCTCCAGACTGGACTGAGTCCCATTTTAACTATTGCCAGAAATCCCCCTGATCCTTACTGGGCAGCATCTTGACCCCAAATTAGGCAAAAATGCCCACCCCAGTACTCACTCACTCTTCTCGCTAACACTGACAGCTTGTGGTTTACCGAACGATCTTATTTAAAAGATGAACATGGTAAACATTATGTTGGGTATGCTCTTTTTAAAACATTTACTTTTTGTTGTGCTGGGTCATTGCTGTGTGCAGGCTTTCTCTAATTGTGGCGAGTAGGGGCAAACTCTCTATTTGTGGTGCACCAGCTTCTCATTGTGGTGGCGTCTCTTATTGTGAAGCACGGGCTCTAGGCACATGGGCTTCAGCAGTTGCAGACCGCAGGCTCTAGAGCACAGGCTCAGTAACTGTGGCCCATGGGCTTAGTTTTTGTGCGGTATGTGGGTTCATCCTGGACCGGGGATTGAACCTGTGTCTCCTGCATTGAAAGCAGACTGTAACTCATTGCTCTATAATGTGTTTCCCTTCACCCACCCCCTCGCCTCGCCTCCACCTTTTATTATCACGGATAACAGGTTAAGTACCTCTCATTTGTAAAAACTACGTTAATACTTCACAATAAGGAGGTATCTCAATTTATTTACCTACATGCTATGGATGGTTAAGTCATTTTCAGGTCTTCTACTGCAGAAAACATCCTTACATGTATATCCTTTGAATTTAGATAATTTATTTCTGGAGGACAGATACCTAAATCTAAGGTATATATATTTAAATTGTTAAAGATACCATCAAGTTGCTTTCCTAAAAGACGAGCAATTTATACTTACATCAGTAGATGTGTGAAAGTGGTGGTTCCATCCTCATCCTTGCCACCATCAGAATTAATTTTTTAAATCTTTTTCTCAATATGATGGATAGAAAAGTATTTTTCACATTTCTCTGAAAGAAGTTGACCATCTTATTTTGCATATTATTTCTAGTGCTTGGGGTTGAGCATAAGACCGTTTAATTGGTTTGTCCTGACTTGCTGACATGCCACCTGTCTTAAATACTGTATGTGTTTTCCTGCAATTATATTTTCTCTATGCTTTTTAAAAAAAAAATATTTTTATTTATTTGTTTGGCTGTGCCAGGTCTTAGTTGCAGCATGTGGGATCTAGTTCCCTGACCAAGGATCGAACCCAGGCCCTCTGCACTGGGAGTCAGGAATCTTAACCACTGAACCACCAGGAAAGTCCCATCTCTATGTTTTCTTGAAGTCAGAAATTTCACTTTTTTATATGGTTAAATCCTTTAGTATTTTCCTTTGTAATTTCTAGGTTTCCTTTAAAAAATTCTCTTTTAATCTTAGGTTAAATATTTTCCAACACTTTATTTCCTACATTTTCTCATGTGTTTTACACTTAGTTCTATAATTCTAGTAAAATTAATATTCTTTATGTTATGACGTAGGAGTTTAGTTCTGTTAGACAACTATGCAGATGTCTTTAAGCAAATCAGCTCTTCATGCTTGTCATACTGAAACATCCATAATCTACAGTTTCTAGTACTTTGGTGCTTCCAACGCCAGGGGTGTGGGTTTAATCCGTGATGGGGAATTAGAGATCCCACATGCCGCCCAGAAAAAACAAAACAAAAGAACAAATGCGTAAACTTGTTACCTTATGGTTCAGTGTGAAGCCCAGTTCAGATCTCTCTAGGCTAAAATCACAGGGTCAGCTCTGTTCCATCCTGCGAGCCCGAAGGGAGAATCCAATTCCTCACTTTCAGGTTGTTGGTAGAATTGAGTTCTTTACAGGTCCCCATTTCCTTGATGGCTGTCAGCTGGGGGTCCTTCCCAGCTTCTGGAAGCTGCCTGGAAGGTCTGGGTCATGGTCCCGTTCCTCCACTTTAGACGCCAGCAGTGGTGGGTGGAGAGCCTCTCACGGTTCTAATCGCTCTGCCCCTTCTCCCTTCATTTCATCTCTTTGAATCGCTCGTTCTGCTTCCCTTTTTCAAAAAAAATTTTGACCATACCCTGTGGCAGGTGGGACCTTAGTTGGCTGACCAGGGATGGAGGGAAGTACTCCTTGTTCGTTTTTAAGAGCTCAGGTGGTTACACTGGGACCACTTGGATAATCAGGGTAATTTCCCTATTTTAAGGTAACCTTAAGTCCATCTGCAAAATGTCTTTTACCATGTTAAGAATATATATTCACAGACTCCAGAGATTAGGGTACAGGCATCTTTTGGTTTGGTGGGTGTGTAGGTGGGTGAGTAGGGGCACATTTCTGCTTACTGGAGTTGCATTTCATATTTTCATCTATTTGGGGTCTAGGGTCCACACCTCTGGGCTCTAGATTATTGATGGATATATCTTATTCTATATTGCCAATTCTGTGTTGGCTTGATCATAGTTACTTAAAGTTTCATTATTTGGTGAGACAATTTCCTTTCGATTGATCTTTTTCAAAATTGTCTGGGCAATCCTTATCCAGACTTTCTTCTAGTCTCTTATATGACAGCCACAGTGATTTTGGTCCAATGCAGGTTCGATTCCTGGGTTGTGAAGATCCCCTGGAGAAGGAAATGGCAACCCACTCCTCCAGTATTCTTTCCTGGAGAATTCCATGGACAGAGGGACATGGCAGGCTATAGTCCATGGAGTCCCAAAAGAGTCGGACACAACTTAGTGACTAAACAACAACGGTGATTTTGGTAGTAATTTTGAAGTTGTTCCAACAGTTAGGTGGGAGTGCAAACATTCCATTAAAAATTTCTAAATATTTTAAGTCTTATACTAAACATTTAATAAAAATTCTTAGGCTATTGCTTTCAAACTCTGGGACTACTGTTGACAGTAAGGATTTTGTAGTTCAGGTATAAACGTTTTAATAAGGACTAACTGGCTTCCCTGGGTTGTTTGGGAGAATGAACTACTATAAATAAATTCCTGACTTTTTGGACACTAGAATACACAGAGCTGCCCCTGTGAGAAGCGGCTTTGCGGTGACTCAATACAAGTGACTTATTGCCCTTGTTACTGTGGACTCTGGATAGGGGAGCTCATGTATACAAAAAGTCTGTCTTCTGTGTCCATGTGCATTTAATACAAGGCTCATTCAGCTTTCCAGAACGAACTCAGAACGGCTTCATTGTACCTGGTTCCCACTGCTGTGGAGTATGTCTGCCTCTCTTAGAGGGGCCCCCAAAGTAAGTTTCATGAAAATTTCAAGTTATACCCTCTGTATCTGGAGAAGATCCATCTCACTGCTTTTGCTTGATTGGTAACAGGGATGATCCCATTTACATAGTGGTATAGTTCTTTAATTGTTTTTACTCATAAGAAATATCCCAACTGCAGAAATGACAAGCCCTTTTAAAAATAATATCCTACACTATTATGAAACCTTGATTATGTCAGCATGTTCAACCCAATTACTGAACTCCTGACAATCACCATGTCACTGAGAAAATCAAGTAGTTATCATTTAAGCTTTACACAATTCTCTCTTTATATAAATTTCACTAAGAAACACTTTCAGGGAACCCAAAGCCAGTGCTCTGTTACAACCTGGAGGGATGGGGTGGGGAAGGAGGTGGGAGGCAGGTTCAGGAGGGAGGGGACACATGTATGCCTATGGCTGATTCATAGTGATGTAAAGCAAAAACCATCACAATATCCTAATTACCCTCCAATTCAAATAAATAATGCCACAATGAAAAAAATTATTTGGCTGCATTGGGTTTTAGTTGCATCATGTGGGATCTCTTGTTGCGGCATGCAGGCTCTCTAGCAGTGGGACATGGGCTCTGGAGTTGCTGTGTGCACGCGGGCTTAGTTGCTTACCCCAACATATGGGATCCTAGTACCCCCACCAGGGATTGAACCCAGGTCCTGTGCATTGCAAGATAGATTCTTAACCACTGGATCACCAGGGAAGTCCCAAGAAATGCTTTCTTTACTATTCCCTTTTGTCATGTCTGTGTATGTCCAAAACCCTCCTATAATCTGCAAAGTTTTAACTTTAAATACACAAACTATTTTACCTGCAAGATTCCTTGATTAAATGCAAGATTCCTAGTCTTCATCCTACTTCTGCATGATAGTGATAAGTAAGCAAGCTTGTGGCCCTTTTCCCTTGAAAAGTACGTCAACTATGCTTATTTGCCAGGAAGAGTGCCACTCAAGAATCTTTTGGCATTCTAGTGTATCACCACATGAAAAAAATCTCCTAAGATATGAATGGCATTGAGTGTAGAAGACAGGTCTGCAGTAAAAATGACTTTTCTTTTCAGTTCCTCCATAATCCATTTATTTCCATTCTCTGCCAACTGAAAATACGTAGCAATTTGGTGACACTGATGAGTCTCCCTGAGGTGTCTGGAAGGGGTCTTGAGCTCCTTTAAGTACACATGAGTGTTGTAAACCATTTTTGAAGTAATCGAGCTGCTAAACAATGAGTCTGGATTGTACTTTTAGCTCACAAGAATTGCTGCTGCTACATTTAGACTCGCTAATTTTGTAGGTACTATTAACATACATGTGTAGATGAAAATCAATGACCTTCATCATCTCAGCCATTAAAATGCTGTTAGTGGCCAACTAGGTATACACGACCACCCCTAATATGTAGCAGCAGAAAAATATTTTCTTTTTTTTTTTTAATTTATTTTTTTTTGGTCATACATTGATATGAATCAGCCATAGATTTACACGTATTCCCCATCATTTTCAAATAATCAGTATGTTGCATTTCAGTAGAGATAAGAGCAGGGATGCAAAAATCTCTAGATAAGGAAACTTATGACTACCAAAATCATAGGGACCTCACGATGGGGGTTTGAGGGTAGCATGCAGGTTAAAATCTAGTGTATGGCTTCTGCTTAATGAGTACTGAGCTATTTCCCCCCATCACAGCCCAGGGCACGTGTATGTATGACACCGTGGGGTCAGTGTGAGAGGCTGCTTGCTGGCTGATGTTAAAGCCCTGAGGCCTGAGGGGATATGTGCAGACAGAAACCACCAGTGGCACACCAGCACACATGGGTATGAACAATGGAAGCTCTGGCTTAGCCGACAAAACTCAATCGAGCTTTACTGATGGATTTGAAAAAGTCATCAGTCAGCCAAATTTGTTATTACTCATCCTCACTTCTGATGGCATGAACCCCCACTGAGAGTATGCTTATTATACTCCCCAGATGTCTGTTCTACGAGGTCCAAACCATGGTGGGATACAGAGCTGGCTCACCTCCAGCCCTTGAACTGCTCACCATCTAGCGTGCCAGGCAGATGTTTAAGCAGCTCTTTGTAACACTGTGTATGCTCAGTCGTGTCTGACTTTTTTGACCCCATGAACTGTAGCCTGCCAGGCTCCTCTCTCCATGGAATCTTCCAGGCAAGAATACTGGAGTGAGTTGCCATTTCCTCCTCCAGGGGATCTTCCTGACCCAGGGATCAAATCCATGTCTCTTGCATCTCCTGCATTGGTGGATGGATTCTTTATTGCTGAGCCACTTGGGAAGCCCTCTCTATAACACACAGTTGGGCAAAAATCAAGGCCAAATGGGGAATTTCAAAATATATGAGGTTACACAGGCTGGAGCAAATAATTGTGTATGGGAATAGGGAAGCTACAAAGACTCTATGCTCCCAATGCACGTGCCCAGGTTCAATCCCTGGTCAGGGAACTAGAGCCCACATGCCGCAACAAAAGATCCTGCATGCCATGGAGACTTGGTGCAGCCAAACACACACACACTAGAGAAATACTAATAAAAAGAAAAAAGCTCTGAAAATAGAAGAGGCTGAATTCTGAATGTCATCCTGACCAAATGTACACAGTAAAGTTTGCATTGAAAAAACAAAATAAACCAGTAATCCTTAAGGTAACCATTACAGCAGTAGTACTGGGAAAACGATTACGAACCAAACTTTTTAATTATTTTGAATAATGAAATTAATATAAGGTAAACATTTTTTTATTTGTCATAGGTTCAGAAACACGACTCAGACTGGTCTACATTTGACATTTCTTGAAGTTCCAGCTTTTTAGAAGAAATGACTATGAGATCAGGAAAAACTTAAGGCAGTGTTGTAGTTACATTTATCTTTTTCTCTTTGATATGCAGCTGTTGAACATTTTTAGCAATTATGACTTCGATCTGAAACATAGCTTTATCTGTTTAAGCTAGAAATAAAAAATGTAAACCTCATTGGTTCAAATTTCTTGCCAGGATTTCAAGTTTCGATTATCTTCATAAAAAACAAATTATATAAGTAAAACGGAATCAGTGAGGGGGATCTTGAAGACTGTATCAGAATAATATTTCAATTTCAGCATTAAAGTGTGTGTTCCATGTTATTCAACAACAAAAATATTTCTTCTAACGTTGTGAGAAAAAATTCGATGAGAATTTTTTTTTTCTCAAAAAAATTTGAGAAGAAATGACGAACGTTATGAGTTCATCATTTCAATGGAAGTGTCTGTAAAATGGGGGTGCTTCTGAGAGCTTGTATTAGCAGTGGGTTCTACGTGCTTATAAAACCAATCAAGACTTGTTTAGGTCAAGAAATCTTTTGCACTTAAAAATACTTCCGTCCACAAAATACATCTGATCTGTATATTTATTTTGAGTGAAACCCTACTTTATGTTTTAGACTATCTCTTTTGAGGATACAGATTTTAAACTACTTTTACGTTGTCTATTTAAGTGCTCAAATACTGATACTCAAATTCAATTACATCCCAAATTATTTTCACTAAGATTTACCAGGTATTTAACAGAACAGGCCCGCCTCGAACAACCCCCTCCCCCTAAACAAACAAGTTTAATCCTGCTAAGAACTTGCCCATACTCGCCCATCCTACCAGACAAAAGGCAGAGAAAAGGGAGTTAGGAAGCTGTCTAGAAATACAAGCCATAGCTTAACAAAAATAAGTGGTTTATTGATTTACATAAGATTTCAGCTCTAAATAATATATATTATAAACTTTAAGAATTAGAAATAAATGACTTTATATTTTACCAAGAATAATCTAAGTTATGGCAGCATGTTTGACGAATACTGAAGTCCTGAAGTCATCATATATCTATTTTTCAGAAAATCAGGAAGTCATCATCCAAGTTTTATATTATGTCATGATACAGTTACCCCCATACACACATTTCACTAAGTAGAAATAAGACATTCTGTTTTCTTTTTTGGCAAATCCTCCTTTTCGGTCATACAGATATACCCTCCTAATTTCTTACAATGTACAAAATTTAACTTTTTATCCGAAAGAGTTGTCTCAAATAACTTTCACCCGGGAAAGCTACAAAGGCATGAGGCAGCAACTGAATACTTCTCTGGACTTTGTATCTTGGATTTTCACTTTTGCCTAAAACCCCATTTTATAATTAAAACTGAATGAATCCCACATCATCATACTTACTGAGGAACGTCTTTCTGTGTACACGTTTGCCACAGAGATGCAAAACGGCAACTCATCTGAACAAGTATTTGGCTGATCACACAAAGAAAACAGGACTGTGGGAAATGAAAATGCTTTAGTGTTTGATAGCTGAAGAGATGGGTGACGGTCACTCGAATTTCTCGTCTCCTTCTTCCACGTCTTTCAAGTTGAGTACTTCCAAGGAGCCCTTGCCTTTTGTCTCCTTTTTTATGAGCTCATCGATTTCTCTGAAGCAGCCGGGGTCAATGAGACACACCTGAAACATTGAGAACAGCTGCTGACCACATGAGGAAGAGTGGTACGACAGTATGGACACAGCTTTAACTTTTCTTTCATTAAAAAGAAAATTTTTTTTAAATTAGAGTACAGTTGCCGAACAAAGTTGTATTAGTTTCTGTTGTACAACACAGTCAATCAGCTGTAAGTGACGAAGCTGTAACTTGCTCTGAGATGAATATGCCACACTTTCCAGGTCTCTCTCTGACTGCACAGGATGGGGGCTAGCTTCTAGTCTAGCCTCTGCCCTTCAGTATGCACACAGGCCCCTGTGATGAGGCCCTGATTCCCCTACTGAGGATGTTTCCAGATTCCTCAGCTGTAAAATGATGTGGTTGGATTAGAAGGCTGTGGTCCTCTGCACACTAAATTTAGCATTGAAATTTATAGTTCAATGAAATCATCTCTCTGGAGCCACATTTGAAGGGAAAAAAAATAAGGGGGTGGAAGGCCTATTTTTCAGAAACTACGTGCAAAATTTTGCAAAGATTTTAGAACTTTGGAGAGTTTCCTTGTTTCACATTTGCAGTGGGAAGTTCAACAATCCTCTAGAACAATCCCCAGCCTTTCTGGCACCTGGGACCAGTTTCATGGAAGATAACTTTTCCACGGATGGGGGCAGGGAGGTTTCAGGATGATTTAGGCACATTATTGTACACTCTATTTCTATTACTATTACATCAGCTCCACTTCAGATCATCAGGCATTAGATCCTGCTCTAGAGTTCATTTATTTGTCAGGAAGCTGTAAAGCTCTAAGATGTGGGTTTGCAGACAGCTGAATTTACATGTTATCTGAAGCTGTGGGGTGAGGATCCAAAGACATGATGTTTTTGCTGCTTTTTAAAAACGTTCTGTGGTAAATGAGACTGAAAGAAGATTCACTGTAAAATATACTCTTTCATCAAAAATAAGCATGACCCATATCCGCTTACTGGGAATCATTTAACTAAAAAACAAACACAAAGACATCTTAAGTGTTCTTAACTACAATCTGGTTCTACGGGGATCTTGACCTTTTTATCTAGTTCTAGGTTAAGATGTTTCAGGAAATGTCTTACTGTTCACACTTTATAAATGTCTGGGCCACATTTATGACTACAGAAGAAACTATTTTGGTCATGAGGAAGCAAAGAACAAGAGTACGCTAATCTTACAATTTCTAATTGTTGACCGTAGTCTTCACTTTCGATAACCTTGATCAGTGGCTTGAGTTTTTCTTTCAGCTTCTTCCCTTCATTTACTGGAAGGATGAACCGAAGTCTCATGTGAGCGCGTTCTATCTTCATTTTCTCTTTTAACTGCTTTATCACTTCCAAAGCCTATCAAGACAAAATGAAAAAAATGTTTGCAATTTCTTTATCTCTTCTGATGCATAACTGAGGAAGGTATTCAAAATGAAGCAGTTTCCTTCTAGCTGGATCGGGCAATGGTTTTTTTAGATGACATGAAGAACATTTGCAACTACAGGGAAAAAAATAGATAAACTGAACTTCAAGACTAAAACTTTTGTGATTCAAAAAACTATCAAGAAAGTGAAAAGACAACCCACAGCATATGAGAAAATATGGGCAAATCATGCATTTGATTGGGTACTAGTATCTAAGAAGTCCAAGAAGTCTTGGGCTTCCCTGATGGCCCAGTGGTAAAGAATTCAAATGCAGGAGACATGGGTTTGACCCCTGATCTGGGAAGATCCCATGCCGCAGAGCACTGAGCCTGTGTGCCACAACTATTCAGCCTGTGCTCTAAAGCCCACGCTCTGAAACAAGAGAAGCCACTGCAATGAGAAGCCCATGCACTGAAACTAGAGGAAAGCGTGTGTAGCAACAAAGACCCAGCACAGCCAAAAATAAAAATAATATAAAACAACTCACCTGCTGTTTCGTGCTCTTGTTGGGTTTGACTGAATAGTGGATGTCCTTCATGGCTCTCTCAATAAGGATAACGGTGTATGGTCTCTTTGTTTCAGGGTTCACACATTTGTCGGCCACAATAGTTGCAATGTCCCTAAACATCTGCTCCAACTGCGTGTGCCGTTCTTTATCTGACACTTGAACTTCTCCTTTAGTCAAAATCTTAAAAAAAAAACCAAAACAACAAACCCAACAAGTTTAAGAAAGCAAAGTCTTTGTTCCACACTATTTGTTAACTAACCACAGGAATGAAATACTGGGGGAGAAAATTAAATTTCATTCTCTTCAGCTACTGGTATTTGGTAATAATTTGAGCTCTGCCTAAAAGAGGCACTGGATTACCTTGTTTTTGAGATCTTACTTATTTAGATGGGGGAAGGGGTAAAGGCAATCCTAGCAGAGGGTGGAAATGATGAAATACTCGAAAAGAAGTTCTCTCTTCAGGTTTATTACACTAAAGAAATATATAAGTGGACAAAAAAAGGCAGTTTAGCAGATAATCTGATTTCTGGAGGCTTTTGCAAAAAATATCCATGTCCTGGGACTTCCATGGTGGTCCAATGGTTAAGAGTCTGCCTTGCAATGCAGGGGATGCAGGTTCATTCCTTGATGGAGGAACAAAGATTCCCCATGCCACTGAGCAACTAAGCCCGTGATGCAATTAAGACCCAACACAGCCAAATAAATAAATATAAAAAGAATCCATGCCCTTAATTATTAAAAGTGATGTACAGATCAAATCATTGCAAAGTAAATGTTCACTCCAAAAAAAAAAAGAAAAGTAAATTATTAAAACCTTAACATACCTGTAACACAATACCTAATGCTAATGGATATCAGGGTCAATGATGCTGCGGCCCTGAGAACTCACCTGCTTACAGATTTCAGTCTGGTCATCTGTTCCAAACGCACTGATGAGATCTTCCTTCTTTGCAACCTGACCTTTGGAGACATTTACAAACACTGAGTGGGTCTGTAGCACTTCATCAAGGTCTTTTTCCCTTGTGAGGATAGAAGAGAAAGTCCTATGTGAGTACTCTTGAAACTTGGACGTTCATTCACACTTAAAAGACAAGATGGGCAATGATAATGTAAGAAACAACAAATACTCCTAAATGACTCTCGGTGACATTTTCAAAACCCGTAACTCCGTTTGGATTCGTTTTCACTTATAGGGGAAAAACGTTGTGGGAATACGGGTGAATCACTGAGGGGTGGGGCCCGGCTGGTGCCAAGGAATTCCGATCCCTAGATGGCAGCAGTGATGGTGAAACTACTGGGCAGAGAACTATGACAGACGCACTAACTACAGAAGTACCTGGAACAGTACTCCCTTTGTCTTGACGATTATTTTGAGAAAAGGACTCCGATTATGGAGGTTTCTTGCTGTAGCTTTTATGACACCAACAAAGCAAAGTATAACCAAGCCCCAAACCAAAACTACCAATGATAAAAGGGAACGTTTGGTTTAGACGCGAAGCCCAGGCAGCAGGAAATAAAGTTTCCTATTCTCCTTCGCTGACAAAACCCCAGTTTGGCCGGTTCATTAGACGACCAGAGGGAGGCCGCCTCCGAGGCTACCCGCTCCGGCCAAGGCCCAGAGGGAGAGGGTCACTCACACGCCGCTCCGCCAGCCCACGACCTTGTTTTTGTAGCAGGCGATTTCGAAGCGCTTCCCGGCTCGCTTCATCCGTACCACGGCCACATTAGTCAGGCGGATCTGGTTTGTGGGGGTGAAGATCGACATCTTGGCCGCTCGCAGATCTTGGGGCTGGCGAACCAAGGCAGGCCCGCGCCACTGGCCACAGGGCCACCCGCACCTAGATGTAACCACCCGGCGGCGCGCGGCCCAGTAACGCCCGCAGACTGCGCGGCGCCGTAACTAACCCGACCGCCACAATACAACCACCCAACTTATTGCGCAGGCGTCAGGTGCTGCGGAAACCCGGAGAGGAAGAGGGACCAATAACGTCTGCGCCTTTTGACTTTTACGGCATTGTTCCGCGCCGGGAAAGAGAGGCGCTCTTTCTTGACGTAATGTTCTTTCTCCAACGAAAGAACTCCGATTGGTTGGTGGAGCCGAAGTTTGGTGACCGGGTGGAAACTCAGCGCTTGACGCCTCACAGTTCCGCAGATTTCAGGGTCCATCTTAACCTTTCATGATGGAAAAAGTTTAACACCAAAAACATAGAGAAAAAAGTGTAATGAACTGCCATGTACCCATCACCCCGCTTCAACAGTTATTAACATTTTGCCATTCTTGTTTCATTCTCCCTCATTTTTTTTTGTTGGAGTATATTAAGGCAAATCGTCATAAGGTCAGCTAAATTTCCAACAGATACATCCAACAAGATTAACTATAATTCATTAATAGCATCTCCTAGCCAGTCCATAATTAATTTTCCCCTAAATAAATAATGACTTTTTACAGTCGGTGTGTTTCAATTGAGATTCAAAAGGGCTCACACGTTGCATTCGGTTAATGACGCCCTTAGTCTCAACGCAGACCTCTTCTCTCGCCCCTCCAACCTTCCCTCCACCCCAAACTACTCCTGTTTTTCCAGTAGTCATGTACAGATCTGAGAGTTGGAGCTTAAAGAAGGCTGAGTGCCAAAGAATTGATGCTTTCGAACTGTGGTGCTGGAGAAGACTCTTGAGTCCCTTGGACAGCAAGGAGATCCAACCAGTCAATCCTAAAGGAAATCAATCCTGAATATTGGTATATATCAGTTGGAAGCACTATATATATCAGTTGGATATAATATATCAGTTGGAAGGACTGATGCTGAAGCTCCAGTACTTTGGTCACCTGATGCAAACAGCCGACTCACTGGAAAAGACCCTGATGCTGGGAAAGATTGAGGGCAGAAGGGGGAAGACAGAGGATGAGATGGTTGGATGGTATCATCGGAGATGAGTTTGAGCAAACTCGGGCAGATAGCGAAGGGAAGGGAGCCTGGCGTGCTGCAGTTCATGGGGTCGCAAAGAGTAGGACGTGACTGAGCGACTGAACAACTCTGGTTCTCCAACCCTTCTTTGTCCACACCCAGGCCTTCCTCCTCAGTGTTATTTGTTTGGGGCTGGGAACCCTCCCGTTTACTCGGCCGGAGCTCTGGGCGGTGCTTTCCTTTGGGCACGCCCCTTTATCCTCTGAGCCAATCCGAGCAGGGCCCGGAGGGCTCTGGCTTTCTCCCACCGAACTCTGGGCGGAGCTTCCCACTCGGCCCGCCCCTTCCCCCTTTGAGCCAATCGGGACGATCTGCAACTGGCATGGCTGTCCTCAGCTCTTCTGTCTCCGGGCACACAGCTAGTGCTGCGAGGTAGTTCTGGCGGCCTCCTAGTATTCGCACCGGACCCTAAGTTTCTTAGGTCCGCAGACCTGGTCTCTTGTCGGGCCGCAGGGCTCAGGCTCTGAGGAGAATGGGTAAGGGCCCCAGACGGGCAAGTTTCGTGGGGTCAGGAAGGGAGGAAATCATTTTTCTGAGACCCTCGGGCCCCTTCCTCTAGAATGTGTTGCCCTTTTCCGGCTAGGATCGGTGCCGCTGGGCCCTTGGGAGGACTGATCCTTGCTTGTGATCTGGCTTTTGCCTGTTGAGCCTAGGAGATGAATTTAGAATTGTGCTTCTGCCCTCAGGTAAAACGCAGAGAAAACTGCCTTTCCCGATTACCCACGTGTGTTGAGGACTTTTGGTCCTTTCCAGGGCAGAGTGGCATCTGTAAACCCCAAATTTTAGACTTCGTGTTTTGAAATTGCCCCCAGACTCAGCTTTTGAGGCCAGGTCCATCCAAATCTCCCTTAAAAACTGTGGGGCTTGAGGTCAGTTATTTGAGAATCCTTTGCAAGTAGCTTTGGGTCTCTAAGAATAAAATTAGAAAGAAAAAAAGGAATACTTTTAGTATTATTTTAAGCTTTTCTGATGGAGCAGCTAACAAAAAGAAAAATTAACTCATAATTCCAAATTCAATGTTTTGACTTTAAATTCCTTTCCTTTCAAATGCTATATCTAGATGAAAATAAAAATTTTTATTTTTTGAATTAGCATTTTATCATTATGGTAATTATGTCATGTTATCACATAATGTGTATGTGTTGTTTTATTAGAGTTGCTTTTTATAGATTTCTGAGCAGGGTTTTTGAATATGAAGGTTGACTTTTCTTTTATAATGCTTATAAGGATGAGCATCATTGTATGTGTAATTTTATAAATAAAATTGTTTATATGGATCATTTTAAATTTAGATCCCGCTTTGGATACATGGGACTTCTCACCTTTAATATCGTTATGGATAAACAGGTTTTACATATACTTGGGCTTTGCCTTTGGTTTTAGCCTTTGGATTTGTTTCCAGATTGTCATCAGGAAGCAGGTGAGTGGAGTTGTTGTGTTTTTTTTACAGGAGAGTATTTGGCATCAGATTTTATAGAGACTTCAGAGTGCAGATTTTCTAAGGCTTCCAGAAAAAATATGGAAATTCTAAAAAGAACTTTTGATTACTTTCACATTTGGTCTCTAGACATACTTTTTTCATGCCCCCATTTTTTCTTGTCAATTAAAAAAAAGTGTTTTTATTTATTTATTTGGTTACACTGGGTCTTAGCTGTGGCATGTGGGATCTAGTTTCCTGACCAGGGATTGAATGGGGGCCCCCTGCATTGGGAGTGCAGAGTCCTAGCCACTGGCCCACCAGGGAAGTCCCTCTTGTCAGTTTTTATAGACTAAGTTATTTAGCTTTTCTTTGCTGGACAGTGGACATTGCATTCTTAAGATACAGGGGGATTTTGTAATGAAAAATTAAATTTTGCAAATACCAAAAATCTGCTCAGCACCTTTAAGGGATAGTAGTCTCTTTTCTTTCCACTAATTAGAATCAGAAAATAAATTTGTACTATTACGCCACTAAAACACATTATAGGTGAAAGTATGTGTAATATTTTATCCTGGAGGGAATGGGAATCATTATAGTCTTAAGAAATGTGGTCCCTGGTTTTAAAGAACCTAATTATATCAAGGAATCAGTATTTGAGGAGTACAATCAAAAGATTAAGAGAATAAAATGGGTCAGTATCTGAGCTAATGTTCATCCTTAATGAAGTTGGGAGAAGATTGAAACTTGATGGATTTTGTGTTTATTTCAAGAACAAGAACTCACAGGATAAAACCATTCCAAAAGCATCTCAGGATTTGATGACGAATGGCTATATCTCTCGTCCAAAGAAGGAAGTCTTTGTGTCTGGAGTGAAGATATTTTATGGTTCTCAGACTGGCACAGCAAAGGTAAGAACTTTATATGACACTTTTCCTTGGGTCTCCTGATCTTTTAAGATAATCTTTGAAAAGTGTTCTTTAGTGTCTGGTAGCCACTGTCTTGCAGGGTCTTTGTTCCAAAACTTACTTCTGCTCAGCAGAATGGAGACTTGGAGTTCCAAGTCTATTATCGGCTGTAGAAGTAGAGACTAGTGAGAACTGGCAGCGGCAGTGTCCAGTATGGGCCCTGATGTTCACAACTTCACACATCTATTTAGTTAAAATCTGTTTTGATTTCTAACAGTCTTAAAAGTATTAATGACGTACATTGAATACTGTAAATACAAAATGCAGATGTAGAGCTGAAAGATGCTTTAGTTGTATCTGAATGCTGCCTGCTTTTTTTTGTTATGAAAGTCACAGCTATTTATTGCTTTCTAGGAAAAGAATCTAAGGCTAACATGAAAATAAATTGAAAATTTCAAGTTGCTATTTTGGTAGAGTATTATAGAGTTTTACTGCCCTCTTGTGTATGTTTTGTAGAATACTACTTTTTAAAAGGTTCTCAGTACTTTGTGCTGTAGATCCTAATTGAAGGTCACTATTAATTCAGTTCAACTGTAAACAACAGAGCAGGAAACAGGAAGAAATGTAAGAAAGGCCTCTGGGCTGCCAAAACAGAGTCCCTTTTTTGTGTCTCGTAAAAGAGCTCATTCCTAGCCTCTTTTATGCATGCTTTTACATTTTTTAAAAAAAAGATCCAGGTAATACTTGCAGATAGTAACAAATACATGCGTACAGAGGGTTCATAATGAAAGTACACTTCGGAGAATCTGTTTTAACTATTTTATGTTTTTAGTTCCTCTGAGGGTTGCTTCTTGAACCTGCTGGGCCACGTTTCTAGATTTATTCCAATTAGATAAAAGTTATTGACTCCTTTTATCAATCAGTTCCTCAGATCTCAGCGCCCTAATGTTGTTGCCCACATAGTTGATATGAGTTCAATGGCCCTCCTTAAAGGTGTGCCATCTGAATTTCTCTGTTTGGCTTTGATTTTGGTTGATTCATATTTGGCTGAGTATAGAAGACTCGGTTAAAAGTTTTTCCTTCCAACTTTGATAGTATCACTTCCTTGTCTTTAGCAGGCAGTGTTGCTGAAGAGGAGGCTGGTTGCCTCATTCCTTCATAGATGATTTTTTTTTTTTTTTTTGGTTGTTCCTGGAAGCTTTTAGAATCGTTTGTTTGTCCTTGATGTTTGGAGCTTGTGTGAGAGGGGGTCTAGGGTGGGTCTTTTTCAGACATAGTGTTGAATAGTTGTGCTGTTTTGTTTTGGAAATTTTGTGTGCGTTAATTCTGCTAATATTTCTTGGGTCAAGAAATATTTTTTTTCCTTTCTGTTTTCTCTGTTCTTTATTTCTGGGACTCTGTTGGATGTTGGACCTTTTGGATGGCCTGTGTTGCAAGGGAGTCACAGTGGTAAAGAACCTGCCTCCCAATGCAGGAGATGTAAGAGTCGTGGGTTCGATCCCTGGGTTGGGAAGATCCCCTGGAGGAGAGCATGGCAACCCACTCCAGTATTCTTGTCTGGAGAATCCCTTGGACAGAGGAGCCTGGCGGGCTACAGTCCATCGGGTTACAGAGAGTTGGACATGACTAAAGCGTCTTAGCATGCATGCATGCTGCATTTCAAATCCTTTCTCTCATACTTTTTCTTGAATTTCAACTCCAAACCTTTAAAAATTTTATTTATTTATTTATTTGGCTGAGCTGGGTCTTAGATGAGGTATGTGGGATCTTCATTTGGGTATGTGGGGTCTAGTTCTCTGACTAGAGATTAAATCCAGGTTCCCTGCGTTGGGAGTGTGGAGTCTTAGCCACTGGACCACCAGAGAAGTCCCCCAAACCTTTTTTTTTTTTTAATGTCTTAGTTTGGTTATAGTGTTTTTATTGTAAAAATTACATCCTGTGCAATTTTTATAGCATCTGTTTCATAATTTAAAAATACATCCAGTGAGTTCCTTGGTGGGTTCCGTGATTTAGCCACTTCCTCAGAGTTTCTGCTGCTGCTATTTCTCTTTCTTGCTGCTTGTTCTCATCATGGTCTTGGTGATCCGTGGTTTTCTGTTCATATTAGGGGTGAAACGATGGGGTAACTGGTGTGGATTTTCTCAACTCCAAATAGATTTGTTTTCTCCAGTTGCAAGTTCTCACTGGATGCTCTGTGCGAGGTGGGTCAGGGTATGCTGTGTGACCTGTTGCCTATTGGCCTCACATCCCCCTCTAACTACCACCCTGATTTTGTGTGTGTGTGTGTAGTATTCCTTGAAAGTGTTGTCTATGCTTGCTGTCTCTGGTCTTTGTTCTCCTGTTTTTCTTGACCCACTCCAGGTAGGCTTGCGTGCCCCAGCCTGTTCCCAGTGACTTGCATGTGGCTAATTCATCCTCAGTCTTCATCTTCCTTGACGTGTTAGCTGCATGACAATACCTTCCTTGTTGATATACCTTCTTCATTGAACTTTGGGACACTTGTCTTTAGGTTCTCCTCCTCCTATGCCGAGGCTCACCTTCCTCACTATCACTGGCCGATTTCTACCCATCTTCTCACCCTCCAAAGATAGGAGCTTCTTAGGGTACAGTTCTTCAGACCGTGTCTTTATCTGCACTCACTTCCCTCTCAAGGGATCATGTTATCTAGAGCTTTCAGTTCTGTTTATCAGAGTTTTTCTGTAAAGGGCTAGATATTTTATTTGGCATGTAATTTTTTAGATTTTTAGGTTTTACAAACTGTGTGGTCTTCGCTGAAGCTGTTCGGCTCTGCTGATGCCCTGTGGAAGAGGCCATAGATAATTTGTAAATAAATGAGCATGACTGTATTGCAGTAGTGTTCATCACTCAGTTGTGTCCAACTCTTTGAGATCCCATGGACTGCAACCCGCCAGGCTCCTCTGTCCACGGGATTCTCCAGGGAAGAATACTGGAGTGGGCAGCCATTCCCTTCTCCAGGGGATCTTCCCGACTCAGAGATTGAACCTGGGTCTCCCACACTGCAGGCAGTTTCTTTACCATGTGAGCAACAGGTATTCCAGTAACCTTCTTGTAAAGACAGAGGGCTGGGTTTTGCCTGCAGGCCTGAGTCTGCTGATCCCTGTAGAGCAGGCTTAGCTTTAGTCCCTGCAGGTGGTGAGCCAAGTATTAGACTACCAAGTCAAAAAGAGGAGGAGGTTTTTCCTGGGGTGCCAGTGTCTGGCTAGAAGTTGTAGTCTTCTCCAAACATTGGTTCATTTTGTTTGGAGAAGAACTTGCCGGAGTCTGCCTGTAGGTAAAAGGTGAACTCACACAATAGCTCTGGGTTCACTGGTCCTATGTATAGGTTCTCTGCTGACTGGTTCCTTTGTGGCCCATGGCTCCCTCCCATTTTTGTCATAGTGACTGACAGATCCCAGAGCCCCTCTGGTTTTCTGTTTCCCCTGAGGTTTCCTCCTGCCTGTCAGTCTACTTCTGTTTGGTTTCTCCCTTCCAGAATTGTGTTCACAGTTCTCACATTTCTCATTCTATCCCCTCTTTAGTATTTCTTCTCCGTCTATATGTTTATTGTAGAAGGGCAAAGCAGCCTGAATGTCAGAAAGCCAATTGAGATCGAATCCCATCCATGTACGTGTAGAGCGAGAACAGCACAGTTGAATGATTGATCTCTGTAAAGATGCTCGAGAAAACAGTAGAAGTGAGAATAGTATTTGTGTTTATGATGATAACTGTCAGTCACCGGGAAAGTTTTTCCTGATAAAATGTCTCCTTCCCCGGCCAACAGGAGTAAAGGAAGACTGTATTTTTCACTTATTTAGTTTATTGGAGACTGTATTTGATTTTTTTTCCCCTCCTATTAGGGATTTGCGACAATTCTGGCTGAAGCACTTAGCTCCCTTGATCTGCCTGTAGCAATGATTAATCTGAAGGACTATGACCCAGATGACCATCTTGTAGAAGAGGTTGGTAATTGTCTTATTTTTCCTTTGGTCACAGCTTTCAATTTTAATTGACCGCCTGTGTTCTGGGATAAATAGACTCTTCAGATAAAATTTAATTTTCACGCTAAGGGATTTCCACTACTTGACTTTACAGGATCAGTGAGAGGTGCCGAGTGTGTGGTGAGGGTGCTGACTCTGAGGTGGTTGGGGCTGGTCCCTCTGGGGTGTTAGACTGAGAGCTTGTGCTTTGAATCTCATAATCAAGGAGGTTTGTCACTCACGGCCGGGTGCTGGGTGTGTGAACCACATGTCAGCCTACTGAAAGGTCAGGGGCCACTTGGATAACAGAAGTAGTGTGGGTTTTGGAGTTAGAGAAATCTCATACTGCCTTTGTGACCTCCATGCATTACATCATATCTGTGAGAGCTTAATTTCTTCACCTGAGGAATGCCCCGCCCCCTCCTCCAGCCACGCCCAGGTAGGGAGGTTGGCCCGACAGCAGAGGCTGTCCAGGTGTGGTCCTTGAACTGGCAGTATCAGCCTCTCCTGGGGACTCATCAGGATTGCAGAATCTCAGGTCCTGGCCCACCCCCCCCCGAAGCAGAGTCTGGACGTGGTGGGGCTGTGTTTGAACAAGTGCCCCAGGTGATTCTGGAGCAGCTCAAGCTGGAGAAGCCCTTGGAACAGGTGTCCACAAATCTTTTCTATAAAGGGCCACATGGTAAATACGTTGAGCTTTGTGGGCCAGGCAGCCACGGAGTTCTGCCTTTGAGACAAAGCAGCCAGAGACAGTATGCAAACGGGTGCGTGTGACAGTGTTCCAGTAAAATTTTGTTTACAAAAGCAGGCAGCAAGCAGGATTGGGCCTGTGGGCTGTAGTTTGCCAGTCCTTTCTTAGTGGAGAAACTTTTGGCTGTACATGTCCATTTCCTTTTCCCCCAAGAGCACATTGGAATGCAAATGAGTGCGCTTGAATCTGCTTGAAATTATTTGTTAAAAAATTATTAGCAGGACTTTCTTGGTGGCCCACTAGTTAAGACTCCACCTTGCAATGCAGGGGATGTGAGTTCAATCCCTGGTGGGGAACTAGGATCCCACGTACTGGGAACTGAGCCCATGTGCTCTGAAGCCCAAGCACCACTAATAGAGGGTCCGTGAGCCACAGCTCAAGATCCTATGTGCTGCAACTAAGACCCAATGTGGCCAAATACATAAATTTAAAACATTGTTAACAAGCTTGGGTACTTAATTATCGTAAAGGGTTACTTGGGGGTGACAGAGGATAAGGTGGTAGGGTGGCATCACTGACTCAATGGACATGAGTTTGAGCAAACTCCGGGAGATAGTGAAGGACAGGGAAGCCTGGTGTGCTGCAGTCCACAGGGTCTCAGAGTCAGACACGACTTAGCAACTAAACAATAGCAACAACTTATAACTTAGTTCCTGACTTGGATCTGTGAAGATATACTCAAGCAGATGAAATTCTATGGTTCATAGGACTGTTGACTGTGGTTTTTGTTTCCCAAGGAGATGTTGATGTCAAGTGTTAAGTCACTTTACACTTAACGTTTTATTGTTTTAATTTTTCAGGGAATTTTTTAGAGCTCTTTCTATATTTCTTCCTGACTGATTTGGCTTTAGTTTCTAATATGACAAATGGGAGCTGATAGGAATTAATAGTCTGGGAAATGGGATGGAGTATATGATGAAGGGCACAAGGAGGTGTGTTGGCAGGAACAGAGGGCTGGGTTTTCTCCCCTGTCTGTGTTTTCTTCCTCCTCTGAAAATAAGTAACATTTCTAAAAGCACCCTTAGAGGCTACTGCAATGTGAATGTCAGTATTTCAGAAAGGATTTTCTTGATTGAGATAGCTTATGTCTTGGCCACTCTTCTGAAATAACGACTTTTCTTGGTTAGGTTACCAGTAAAAATGTTTGTGCCTTCCTGGTTGCCACCTACACTGACGGTCAGCCGCCTGAGAGCGCCGAGTGGTTCTGCAAGTGGCTGGAGGAAGCAGCCAATGACTTTCGATTTGGCAAAACGTACCTGAAGGGGATGAGATACGCGGTGTTTGGCCTGGGAAATTCTGTGTACGTGAGCCACTTCAACAAGGTAGGTACATTTTCATCCAGACATCTTTTCAAGATGTGTGTTCTCCACCTGCCCCCGCCTCCATATTTTCAAAGGAATTAGGCCAAAGGTAAAATTCAGATACGTTAAATATTTTGTTTACTGCCTTGCCACTCAGGAAGCCTGTTGAGGTTTTGAACGCTTCACTGTGCTTCTTGATAACTCCCGTGCCTCAGCTGAAGTGCTTCATACTGTAATAAAACACATTTCTGGCTACGAAGTCATGAGTTTTGCCAGATGGGTTCCGTTCGTACCTTGCTGTTTCATGGTCTTTGGCCCCAGAGGTGTTATTACATTTTGGAAGAAACTGATCTCGCTACCGAGTGGTTTCATTCTGACCATTACTTAGAGGAGTCGTTTTCAAGTTCTTCTTTAGGTACTAGCTCCTAGTTTAAGAAAAGAGTTTGTCCACCCCTTTATTTAAAAAAAAAACAAACTTTTGCAGAATCTTATCTGAATATATCAACTGCACCCCTGGATGGATGGGGCTGGAGGGCACCTGGCCCCTTTTTTTTCCGCCTGTTCAACATTTTTTTAAATTGGAATATAATTGCTTTACAGTGTTGTTTTAGTGTCTGCCATGCCACAGTGTGAATCAGCTGTGTGTGTGTATATCCCCCCTCTTGCGCCTCACTCCCACCCTTCATCCTCGCGCTCCCGGTCATCACAGAGCTCCGAGCTGAGTTCCTTCTGCTACACAGCAGCTTCCCGCTGACTGTCTGTTTTACACATGGTAATGTGTATATGCCAGTGCTACTGTCCCAGTTCACCCCCTCTCCTTCCCCCACTGTGTCCGTATGTTTTCTACATCTGTACCCTGAAGCCCTTTTGACGGAGCGATTCCTTCTTCCCAGCAGCCACCGGGGACCGTCCCCCAGCGGAAGCCCCAGCTGTCGCAGCGCAGACTGGCATCTTCTGGTCGGAGGGCTGTTCTCGCTCACCCGTCCCTTTCTCCCGCAGGTGGGGAAGAACGTGGACAAGTGGCTCTGGATGCTCGGTGCTCGTCGCGTGATGACCCGAGGGGAGGGCGACGGCAACGTGGTGAAAAGCAAACACGGCAGCATTGAGGCCGACTTCACCGCTTGGAAGGCCAAGTTCATCTCCCGGCTGCTGGCGCTCCGCAAAGGAGAGGGCAAGCGCTGCAGGGGCAGCTGCAAGAAAGGCAAGTGCGAGTCCAGCCGGCGCGGCGCAGCGGCGGCGGAGCCAGGGCCCCACGCGCGGGAGGAATTGCATCACAGAGACGCCGAGGTATGGAGCCCACGGGTCCATGTCTCCCTGCTTTCCTCTTGCGTTTGGAGATGCTGAACTTTTCCTCTGTCCTGAGAAATGCTTTTCTTGGCTTTCGGTTGGAAGGAAGAGCTGAAACTCACATGGGGCGTGTTCTAGAGGGAGCGGGGTCTTGGGTTAGGCCATGTTGGGCTGGGTGCTGTCCTTAACGTGTTCTCTAGTTGGTGCCTTGCTGGAGTCCAGTAGGTTTCTACCCACGTGTGCAAGTGAGGAAACAGTCCTGGAGAAGTTAAATGTGCCCAGAGCTGAGCTCATTATCTTTTTACCCTTTAACCACATACTCCTCCCGTTGTCTCTTATTTAATGACTCCGATCATTCAAACTTGAAGGCTGTGAGTCATCCCAGATTCCTCTCTTTGATCCCTCACATTCTAAACTTGTCTCTTTCTTCTTCCTTTGGACATCCCAGTTCCTTTGAGGCGTGTGTTGTCAGGCTGTATCACTGCTGTTGCCTTTGGGCCATCTGGTCGCTTGTGTCTTTCGGGAACAACTTTGCATTCTCACTTCCTGTCTTTCTCTCCACCCTTGTTCCTCTTGTTCCATGTATGCAGTTGCCTCTTTAAAATCCCTCCTTGGATGTCTAAGGTAGCTCCTCTTTGACAAATTCAAAATGGAACTCTTCCTCTCTACTCTTCTGGTCTGTCTCTCTGCAAGTTTTTTTCATCTTAGGAAACACCACCACCATCTCTGTTTCTTAGGAAAAGGAATCAAAGAGTCATTCTTGATTCCTCCCTTTTCCTCATTTAATTCCTCACTGAAGTCTGGTTGCTTCTTTGTTTAAATCAAGGGTCAGGAAACATTTTTGGTAACAGGCCAGCTGGTAAATATTTCCGACTTTGTGGGCTTTGCTGTTCCTGTTGCAGCATCAGTTCTGCCATATTCTTAAAGTAACCCTTGATGATGTGTAAGTGATGGGCTTGTTTAGATTTGACTTGGAACTGGCTGGCCTCTAGCCTAAAATATCTCAAGTCCATCCAGTGAACTCACAATTTGGGAAGGATGGTTAGACACTTTGCTCCTTTTTACAGTTGATGTTCCAGGAGGAAGAGCCCTTTGAGAGCAGCAGTGAGGAAGAGTCTGATGCTGAGGACCGTCAGAGCCGAAATTCTGTCGTTGATGTTGAAGACCTCGGCAAAATTATGGATCATGTGAAGAAAGAAAAGGTACCGTAATTTTGGGAAATGGTGAGCTGGGATCCTACAGTTGGTTGACAGCTAGCATCATCTCTTGGTGCATAGTCCATCTGAGCTCATAATTGGACAGTTTTGTTTCTTTTCTTCCTATTTTGTGAGTTTTATACTTTTTTTTGCTGTTGTAACATGAGCTTTGTGAAAACCTTTTTTTTAAAAAATTGGAGTACTGTTGCTTCACCCTGCTGTGTCAGTTTCTACCGTATAGCAAGGTGAATTGGCCACACATGTACATATATCTCCTCCCTTTTGGATTTCCTCCCCACGTAGGTCACCGCAGAGCACCAAGTAGAGTTCTGTGTGTTGTCCAGCAGGTTCTCATTAGTCATCTATTTTATACATGTGCCGTTGTGCTAAGTCACTTCAGTCGGGTCTGACTCTGTGCAGCCCCGTGGACTGTAGCCCGCCAGGCTTCTCTGTCCATGGGATTCTCCAAGCAGGAATACTGGAGTGGGTTGCTATGCCCTCCTTCGGGGGATCTTCCCGACCTAGGGATCGAACCCACGTCTCTTAGTCTCCTGCATGGGCAGACGGGTTCTTTACCACTGGCGCGACATGGGAAGCCCCCCTGTTTTATACATAGCAGTGTATATACGTCAGTCCCAGACTTTGTGCTCTCTCCTCTTTGGAGGTTAGACTTGCCTCTTTTCCCAGGGGATGTGTTCAGCGTGCCTTTGGGGACATTGTCCTTGGCTGTCTCCCAGCCTGGACCCTTGCACTAAGCACCAAGTACCCTGGGAGATGTGCCTCTGATGGTCCGCGCTCTTTCCTCTGAGCCTCTGGTTTCCTCTCTTGAGGTCTTGCATCTGTTCTCCTCTGTGGTTGCCCAGTGGGTCAGGATCTGAGATCTGGCCCATCCCCTCTCCCCCGCCCAAGGGGGTGCTCCTGAGTTCCTTCTTCTGGGCGCACAGACCAGTTGCTCCCCAGCAGCAGTGCTCACTCACTAAGCCACCAGTCAGGCTCTCTGGATTTCCTGGGCAGGAGTGATTTGCCAGTCTGAGTGCAGGGGATGCATCGTAGCTTCTCTGAGGAACCCTCCGGGAGCCTCTTTCCTGGGGCTTGAGGTGAGAAGCATCCTCCGACACCCCCAACCATCTCTCCATTTGAGGCAGATGGAGCTCAAAATGCCTTACTGACGTTCTCTGAAGAATTCCTCAAGAATCTGCTCTCCTTATCTCCATACTCTCTACCTTTTCATATCCTTGACGTGAGGGAAGCACTCTTAAGGTTGTTAAACTGAGGACTTCCCTGGTGGTCCAGTGGTTAAGACCCCACGCTTCTATTGCAAAGGGGCGCAGGTGCAGTCCCTGGTGGAGGAACTTAGATCCTGCATGCTACGCAGTGTGGCCCCCCCAAAAAGTTGTTAAACTGGTTCTCAGATATTTCCTTTAAACATTTATAACTTGATCTGACCCTCTTTTTGGCGTTTCCTTTAATTTAATACTCTGTTTACATATGTTCAAAAAAATTCACAGAATACAACCGTCTGTCCTTTTTCTTTCTAAACCCACAGGTAACGCAGTTTACACTTTGGCACTATTCTTCTAGGTATTTATTTTACTGCCTTTACAAACACACCTGCATTTTGGTATAACTTCATGTTTCAGGCTATGCAGATGGAATCATTTTGTACTCCAAGTCTACAGACTGCTTTTTTCTGTTTAATGTGACAGCTTTCTTTCCAAAGCCTTGTGAGTGAAATCTGCCTAATTAATTTTAATGCCTCTGTAGCAGTCCACAGTTATGTCCGATTGTTAGTTGACCCTTGTTGATTAACATTTAGTTGCTTTCTAATTTCTATGATGAACACTTTTTTTTAAACATGTTTTTAATCCCTGAATGGTGCTTCCCCCTCCCCGCCACCCCGATTCTTTACCATCTGCACCCCCAGGGAAGCCCTTTTTTTTGGCCATGCCATGCAGCTCATGGGAGTTCCTCAACCAGGGATTGAACCTGGTCCACCGCAGTGTCTGCGCTGAATTCTAACCACTAGGCCACCAGGGAACTCCCTCTAATGAACCCTCTTGCTCTTATATTTTTTGTGGCTAATATAAATTTATCTTGAGTAAATTTACTCAATCTGTAAAATTAAATTTGTAAAAATTTATGGATCAAAGAGAATTTTATCATTTTGGTGATATTTCCAAATGGCCCTGTGAGAAGTTGAAAATGTTTTAATTTCTTCTCATAGTGTAAGAGAGACATGAGAATGCTTGTTTCTCTGAACCCTTGCCAACCCCCAGATATTCTCAGTCTTTTAAATCTTGGCACCTGAAAGGTGAAAAACCATAACCTTAAAAAAGTAGTAGTTTGTGTTTCTTTAATTTTGAGTTAAATCCAGCGTGTTTTTTTTTCTCCCGTGAAGCGTCTCTTTCTGTCTCCCTGGTGTTAGACAGCTTACAAAGTCTGAGGGCATAGTTCTCGAGACTGCTTTCACTTCTGACACCACTGCAACTTTGGTGGTGGGGGGCGGTTTTTAGGACCTGCCCTAAATTAGATTTGATCATTTGTTAGAAAGACTCACAGGACTCACTGAAAGCGCTCATCCTCACCATTGCAGTTCATGGCTGCAGAATAGTCATGGGCAGAATAGTCAGCTGAAGGAGGAGACACACAGTATTCTGGGAAGCATTCCGATGAGGGCTACTCTTGGTTGTGGTGCGTGTGCTTCTCATTGTGGGGGCTTCTCTTTTTGCAGAGCACAGGCTCTAGGCTGTGTGGGTTCAGTAGTCGTGGCTCAAGAGCTGTTGATGCTGGCTCAGTAGTTGTGGTTAATGGGCTTAGTTATACCATGGGATCTCCTATGAGCAGGGATTGAACACATGTCCCCTGCATTGGCAGGCAGATTCTTAACCACTGGACTACTGGGGAAGACCCTTTTTTTCTTTCTGATGTGGACCATTTAAAAAATCTTTATTGAATTTGTTACTGTATTGCTTCCGTTTTATGTTTTGGGTTTTCGGTTGCAAGGGATGTGAGATCTTTGCTCCCCAGCCAGGGATCAGACTGCATCCCCTGCGTTGGAAGGGGAAGTCTTAACCACTGGGCAGCCAAGCAGGTCCCAAGGCAAAATTCTTTACTAAACAGTATCCTCTGCCCATGCTTATATTGTCTTATTTGGCTTCTTTGGTAAAGTTCATAACCCCAAAATACTGTGTGTAAGACTCAAATTATTTTCCAGATTTAGAATTGCGATTGTTTCTGTTGCAGCATTTGTTCCTTTCTTCCTGATACTTCTGTGTGTTGGCATTGCTGCTGTCAGTTTTAGTAGCTTCTGTATTTTAGAAGCCCTGCATGTGTGCATGCTAAGTCACTTCAGTTGTGTCCAACTCTGTGTGACCCTATGGATTGTAGCCCTCCAGACTCTTCTGTCCATGGGATTCTCCAAGCAAGAATACTGGAATGGGTTGCCTTGCTATCCTCCAGGGGAATCTTCCTGACCCAGGTATGGAACCTGCATCGCAGGTGGATTCTTCACCGCTGAGCCACCCGGAAAGGCTTTAGAAGCCCTGCAGAGAAGTTATTAAGAATGACAAGTGTGTGAGATGTAGGTTCAGGTTCTGGGCCAGCTGGTTTGTAACTTGGTGCCTTAAGGGCAATGCTTAATCTTCTCTGGCCTTAATCCCCTTGTCTGAGAAGCGTGGACCTTCACCTCTGCCCTCCTCACAGCACTGAGTGAGGTGAGAACCTGTGTGTGCAAATGCATTATAATCTCCGAGAGCCTGACAGATTGAAATGAGAAGTAAATATGCTTAGACATTTTACATTTGCTTAGGCATTCTGCTGGAGTTGGTCATTTAGTCTGTTTTAGCTTTTCTGCTGTTGTAAATAGCACTGGTCTGAGACCTTTTTTACTTAGAATGAAGTATTGATATTTTCTTGGTTTACATTTTCCCTGAGTTGAGTTACTGGGTCAAAGCAAATGTATAATCTTATGACTTAATAAAAATCTGAGTAATTTTCACAGTGAAATTGTCTTAAGATAGGATAAATTTCAGTGTGTGAGATGCCTGATTTAGGTAGATTTCTGGATCTACCAAGTTAAGAGCAGATATTTATAGCTTTAGGGCTTCCCAGGTGGTTCTAGTGGTAAAGAATGTGCCTGCCAATGCAAGAGATGCAGGTTCGATTCCTGGGTCTGGAAGATCCCCTGGAGTAGGAAGTGGCAACCCCCACTCCAGTATTCTTGCCAGGAGAATCCCATGGACAGAGGAACCTGGTGGGCTACAGTCCATGGGGCTGCAAAGAGTTATATATGACTGGTAACTGAGCACATTTACAGCTTTCTTTGTAGTGGATGAAGATTTGTGGGATAATTTTTTCCAACTTCATTGAGATATGATTGACAAATAAAATTTTATATACTTAGGTTGTATAATGTGATTCTTTTTAGGTGTATAATGTGATGATTTAATATATGTATACATTGTGAAATGCTTTCCATGGTCAAGTTAAAACCTTCACCATTTCTTATAGTTAACACTGTATGTGTGTGTGTGTGTGTGTGTGTGTCTGGTGTGTGTGGAGAACACACGAGATGTACTTTAGCAGATTTCACATGGACTGTAAGGTTTTGGAATAGTTTGTGGGTGTATTTTTTCTTTGCCTTTTCATCTTATGTCCATTAGAGGGCACTGGAGAAAAAGCACTAAGGAAAAATTTGGACATCCATGTAAATTATTTTTTGAAATGAAATGGTTCTGGACTTTATGAACTTCAAGCAGCTGGCTTAAGATATTTCAGGTTTCTCATAGAAATCTCATAAAATCATCAGATTTAGGGGGAAAAATACATACATATATATATATATTTCCAGCTTAAGTGCAGCATGAAAATAAGCCACCAGTTTTTGATTTTCATTATTATGTGGTCGCAGCAGAGTTCCCATTTGTGTCCCATGTGTTCACTTTCTGTTGGGCACAGTATATTAAATTCAGTGATGGATTTCTTATCGCTTGGCTCTTCTTTTTTATATTTTTGGGGGATTTTCTTTGGGGGTTCATCCATACATATTCCCAGGCTGCTTTCTGCCTGATCATCATTCTGCTTCACACTAAATTGCCTTAGTTGTTACTGTAGAGGAAACAGGATGCTCTAGTCCTTAGGAGCATCAGCTGTAGAATTGGACCACAACACTCCTACCGGAAGACCTCTTTTTGAATAATTTTCACTAGTTTTCACGGAGTCACACAATCTCAGCTTGTCTGTCTGGGCACATTATTTCACTCTCTCTGTTTCAGTGGGAGGTAATAACATTAACTGCTGTATAAAGTTGTTATAAAGATGCAGTAAGTTAATCCATCGAAAGCCTTTATTTTACTGTCTGCCACATAGTATGTCCTTGATAACTAATAGCTGACTAGAATACCACGATGGTTTTCTGTCTCCCTCGCTCTGCAGCAGGATGTAAAGCCAAAGAGAATTTGAGTGGTGGGAGTGAAAACCAAGAACAAGAGAGCCAGAATTTGAAGCATTGCACATGTGGAGGGAGTGGGTGTTGGGGGAACCTGGCAAGTCTGGGGAGTCCTGTAAGCGTTTGGTATGTTGAGAGTGGAATTGGGTGGGAATGTATAGGGAGCTGAAATAGACAGGGAGGGTGGGGGCAGGGTCCTGGAGGCGCTTTCATGCTCCGCCATAGGGGTGTGGGCTCTGTGCTCATGGCAGTGAAAAGCAGTGTGGTTTGATTGAATAGGATGGGTGGGTTGGAGGTGTGGGGAGAGAGCTCCAGGGTAGGTTCAGCGGGTTAGGAGAAATCGTACGCATTGGATGATCTCATTCAGTCTTCACTCTGACCCTGATATCTATACTCTTGTCACCTCCACTTTACCATTTTACAGGGTAAGACACAAGCTTAGAGAAGTAAATCAGTTTGTCTATAGTTAGATGGCTGCCTAGTTAGTGGTGGGGCCAAGCCCAGTCTCTGTCTCTTTGTTTCACTCCCCTTTGCCGTCTCTCCGGAGGAGAAGCAATGACAAACCTAGGCAGTCTATTAAAAAGCAGAGACATCACTTTGTTGACCAAGTTCTGTATAGTCAAAGCTATGGTTTTTCCAGTAGTCATGTACGGATATGAGTTGAACCATATAGAAGGCTGAGCACCAAAGAATGGATGCTTTCGAATTGTGGTACTGGAGAAGACTCTTGAGAGTCCCTTGGGACTGCAAGGAGATCAAACTAGTCAATCCTGAAGGAAATCAACCCTGAATATTCATTGAAAGGATTGTTGCTGAAGCTGAAGCGCCAATACTTTGGCCCCCTGATGTGAAGAGCCAGCTTCTTGGAAAAGACCCTGATTCTGGGAAAGATTGAAGGCAAAAGGATAAGGGGGTGGTAGAGGATGAGATGGTTGGATGGCATCACTGACTCAATGGACTTGGATTTGGGCAAACTCCAGGAGATGGTGAAGGACAGAGGAGCCTGGCGTGCTGCAGTCCGTGGGGTCGGGAAGAGATACGACTTAGCGACTGAACAACAAAACAGAGAATTAGTAGTTTCCAGGAGGGAGGCTGATGAGTTTGACTGAAGAACAAGGAGTCAGGAAGAGCCGGACAGTGCTTAGGTTGTTTTCTTTTCTGTTTCTCTCATGTTGTGCTTGTAAATCTAAAGCAGATTGCTCCTTGTTTTTTTCCTGCAGTAAATAAATGTTGCTCAAGTGCTCCCCATGGTGTGTTTTGGTTAAGCAGACAAACAGTGGTATCAGTATCATTAGTTTGGAAATCAATGGCGGATGCTTGGTAATTACTCACCAGAGAAAGATTTCAATTTACAAAAAGAGCTCATTGTGCCCAGTTTTGATTAGAAGGTCTCTTAGTACTGCAGTGTAATCACGAGAAGCCAGTTCTCTTTTCATAATTAGTTTGAAGGCTTTATGTGTTAAATTCACCCTCAAATGTAAGGTGACATCTCTGCAACCCCAAGACCCTGTCTTTAAAACAGCCTGATTCAGCTGTGTGGGCTGAATACAGCCAGGAGGACTTACTGGTGAGTTCTGGGGTTATTATCCTAAGTCAGGTTATCCAAAATAGAATTATGAGGCCAGAGGAAAGCCATTTTAAAGCTCTTGACACACCTGGTCAAAATGCTTTTTGAAATGTTCCAAAAGCATCCTTAAAACCTAGTGTACACAAAAAGCTTTGAGTCTTGTTGGAAATCAGTCATTTAAAAACTCACCTATGACAGGTGAGTGGTGTATGGGTGATTCCTTTATTAGAGGATTAGGAACACTTAGAAGTGGGGTGGAATTGCAGAAGGTGGAGTTGTAGTTACACTCAAGGAAGGGTTTTTACTATTGAAAGTTGCCTGGTTTAGAATCCAGATCTGCTCTTGTAGAGCTGGAAATAGCTATCTGGTAGCTTGGAGGCATTTATTCATTTATTCAGCCAGCATTTCCTGAATATCAATGTTGGCTGTGCCGGCCTGGCCCCAGGCTGATTGCAGGGGAAAATGACCTTTGGATAACTGGGGATTCTATATCCAGTGTTTTCTGCATGAATTGGTATTGAAGGGAGTCACTGGATCATAAACAAAGATCAATAAAAATAACCAAACAGGGACTTCCCCGATGGTCCATTGGTTAAGACTGTCTTCCTTCGAAGCACATGTTGATTCGATCCCTGGTTGGTGAACTAAGACCCCACGAGTTTGTGGAGCAACTAAGTCCCTATGCAGCCAAATGAGTAAGTAAATGAAAATGAAAAAACCCAAACAGACAGACTTAAACAATTTAATCAATCAGAAAGATGACCTGCTTGCTGCAATACTTCTGTTTGGCATTTGACCAACTAGATGGAACTTTTATCTTAAAATCTTAAATTCCTGTTTGTCCTGTTTTTATCCTAGGCAGTATTGGGGTGGTGTTGTGGTTTCTGGGATGAAGAGATGTGAAGATGAATTAGGTAATATTGTATAGTATCTTTTTTTTTTTAAATAAAGCAAATTTGTACTACTTTTTGGCTCCCCTTAATTATGTCAGATTCATATATTGCTGCCTGTTTAGAAAGAACTTTTCACTTATTTATAGTCATTTTCCCAAGTGCCTAGGAGGTGAACTTATAATCGGCTTTTCATTTTGCATATCAGGAAATAGCAGCTTGGAGAGGGCATGCGTTGTTTTTTTTTTAATTAACTTGAAAAAAAAGTTATTTATTTTTGGTTGCACTGGGTCTTTGTTGGCTCTGCTTGGCTTTCTCTAGTTGCGGTGGGTGGGCTTCTCATTGCAGTGGCTCCTCTTGTTGCAGAGCACAGGCTCTAGGGCTCTGGAGCTTCAGTAGTTGCAGCATGTGGCACACAGGCTTAGTTGCCCCATGGCATGTGGGATCTTAGTTCCTGGACCAGGGATCAAACCCACATCCTCCACATTGGCAGGTGGATTCTTAACCACCTGACTACCAGGGAAGTCCCGGGCTATGCCTTTTCTTTCAAGACAAGCGTGACGGGTTTGACCGTTGGGAAGGTGTGAAAGGTTAGAGACAAGGAGACTGGAGTTCGGCCGTTGTAGTTGTTCCTTAGAGGAAACCATGGCCGTGGTCAGAAGCTGTGACATGTTGGATGGGGAGGACTCATAGGTTGGGAATTAAAAGTTTAGAATTTGGTCACTTGTTGTTCAGTGGGGTTGCAGGAGAGGGAGGAATCCAGATTGACCAGTTCTGGGATCTTCATTTATTTCTGCTCAGCCTATGAAAGGGCTATAAAAAAATAAATAAAAATATACAGGCCCTGTGTCAGTTCTTATAGTCTGGGCAAACAGGGAAAAATGTCTGCACCTAGGAGATTAGAATTAGAATTTGAAAGGGGCTCTGCACTTCCTTGGAGAGTGTTATGAACCATTGTGTATCTTTTCAGAAAGGAAATTACTGTTGCATAGGGAAGATAGAATTAACCTGCCGTAGAGGGAAGGAATGAAGAATGTTTGTCCTGGATGCTCAAGACCTTTAATCACAGCTGCTCATCTCTTTCCATATGAACTATGTGTTCAGATGATTGAATCTGGAGTAGCTGTGCTCATGATTTATAATAGATAATTTCTCCAGTGATGGGATGTGGATGGTGTCCCATGGCCATTCTTTAAAGAGTGTGTTCATTATATAGGGGTTAGAAGTTTACATTTAAAACCAGAAGGGTGGACTTCCGTGGTGGTACAGTGGATAGGAATCTGCCTGCAGGGGACATGAGTTCAATCCCTGGTCCAGGAAGATTCTGCATACGGCAGAGCAACTAACCCCGTGTGCACAACTACTGAAGCCCGCATGGTCCAAGGTCCATACTCTGCAGCAAGAGAAGCTACCCCAGTGAGAAATCCAGGCAACCCCCGCACATCACAATGAAGAATAGCCCCCACTCACTGCAACTAGAGAAAGCTTATGTGGAGCAATAAAGACCCAGTACAACCAAAAAAAATAGTTCATAAAACCATAAGGGGTTGTCTGTGGAGCTTTGAGCATGGTGGTCAGAGGCCAGTGTCATGCTGGGTCCAGCTTTGGATTTGTGTGGCCTTGAGGGTAAGAAGATAAGCTGGTGATGTTTTACAATGACAGGCTTTGGAGGCCAGCTATTGCCACCTACTGTCAATTCTGGCATGGAGGAGGGAATTACAGTAACTCTCTGTGGAATGACTTCAGAGACATTTAAATACTCTCAAGGTCAAGGTTAGTTCACTTTGCTCCACCATGAGACTTCCTTCTCAAGCTCACATCTTTGCTTTGGGGTCTGAAATAGACTTTAAAAAAAGCCAGAGAATTCTTTTATTTTTAAATATTTTAGCAAAATCATAGCTGTACGTTTTTTAAAGCAAATGCCCAGCATTAAAACTGATTACTTTCCTAATAGATAAGAACAAATGATTGATGTTTGTTTATAAATTTTTTTAGTTCCATCTGGAAAAGTGTCTTGGAGAGCTCTATTAGCAGCAGCAAAACTTTTCATTAACTTTGCTGTTTGATTATATTTAATGATCTGGAATGCTAACTTTTAGGACATGTATAAACTCACTGTGGGATTTGGGTGTCTCATTTAGTATATTTGACTACTCTAACGTGCTTTTTCACTGACTTCCTATTTTGGAAACGTCCCTGGAACAATAGAAGGTAGAGAGGTTAATTCTGAATTTCATTGGTGTACTTGCTGTTTCTTTAAAAAAAGAGTTTTATTTATTTTTGGCTGCGCTGGGTCTTCATTGCTGTGTGAGGGCTTTCTCTAGTTGTGGTGACCGGGGCGGGGCTACTCTCTGGTTGCAGTGTGTGGACATTTCATTGTTGTGGTTTCTCTTGTTGCAGAGCCCAGGCTCTTGGGCATGTGGGCTTCAGTGGTTGCAGCACATAGGCTCAGTAGTTGTGGGGCACCGGCTTAGATGCCCCATGGCATGTGGGATCTTCCTGGAGCAGGGATCAAACCTGTGTCCTGGAATTGGCAAACAGATTCTTAATCACTGGACCACCAGGTCCACCAGGGAAGTCCCTCTATTTCTTTTTTAACGTTTAATCTTGTTTTACATTTTATGAACAGAGAACTTTGAGCATTCACTAGAATAGACAGAACGAGACAGCGAATCCCTATTCCCTTCCTGCCCAGCTTCAAACATGGACCATCTTTCTCCTTTCTGTACTAGTTTGACATAGACCTGAGACAGTTTGTCATCTGTGAGCTGTTTTAACTTTTAGGTAGCAAGGGGCATTGCTGTGAGTGTCCTCACTGATTCACTGGGGGCTGGACATGGAAAATGGACAGGCCCTGAGGGTGGTTTAGGGCTTGGTGGTAGGGTTTCTGCCCAGGTGAGTTATTTCGGATTTCTGTAGCTCTTAGTGAGGTTTGATGAGTGTCTCCTTTAAAGTGTGACACAAGTCTTTGTGTGTTGTCTCAAAATTATTGATGAGCACTTAAACCGTCTTCCAGAAAGACACTGTATACACATGTATACATGTATACATATGTAATGAGATTTAAAAAGAGGAGAAGAAATCAAGAACTTCCCTGGTGATCCAGTGGTTAAGCATCTGCCGTGCAATGCAGGGAATGCAGGTTGGATCCCTAGTTGCGGAACAAAGATCCCATGTGCTGCAGAACAGCTTAAGCCTGTGTGCTGCAGGTACTGGGCCCTGGGGCCACAACGAGGAAGTCCATGCAGCACAAAGAAGGATGCCACGTGATGCAATGAAGATCTGTGTGCCACAACTAAGACCCAACAGCCAAATAAATAAACATTAAAACTAAGGAAAAAAAAGGAGTCTCTCATGTAGCTACTACCTTGCCTCTTTAAAAAAAACAAGAAGAGAGGAAGAAATCAATGGAAATAGTGAATGGGGGTCATTGTAATATGATGTCACAGACGGAGACTATAGGACAAGCACGATGCAAGGTCCGAGGCAGTGATCAGAGCTGGGCTGTGAATTTTCTAGTGGTCAGAGGCAAAAGGAAAGCCAGGTTTATATTATCCTTCAGATTTCTATCACCGAAGACAAATTTCCACCATGGGATCTTCTAAAAGAAGCCTTTGGGGCTACAGGTGGAGGTGGTGGACTAACTTGACTTGTGAGCAGATGGCCGTCTGGGCAGCTCAGAGTGATTTTTGAACTTGTTTTGGGGGTTTGCAGATAATTTAGTGAAGTCCTATGATGTATCAGGCATCATGCCAGGTCATTTCATTTCATTTAATCTTCAACACAATCCTGCTCCATGGATATTTTCTTCCTTTTCAGGTGAGAAAATTGGAATTCAGAGAAATAACTTGTGAAAGTTGGGCAGCTGTCTGTACTCAGATTGTGAACACTGTTTGACATCTAGATAAGTGGATTATCAATTTATGTTTTGCAAATATGTGTGTTTGACTATGTAGTCACCTTTTATAGGGGAAAGAAAAGGTGCTGGTGCTTCTTTAGCTTACCGTGGGACTGGAAATGTGATCACTTGGGAGAAAACAGGTTTGTGAGGAGCGCTTTTATCTGTGCCGCGTGTGGACAACTGTCGTGCTCTTATTTCCCCTGCTCATGACCAGTGCTGGGTTTCATTCATTTCTTTTTAATACAGAGAGAAAAGGAGCAGCAGGAAGGGGAAACGGGTGTGACCAGGAGCACGGTGAAGAGTGAAGCCAGTGAAAGAAGAGCTATGATCACTCCTGCTCTCCGAGAAGCCCTCACTAAACAAGGTGAAAGTCCTCAGGAACTGTTACAGTACTACACTCTTAAGCATCCTGAGTGCATGCATACTAAGTCTCTTCAGTTGTGTCTGACTCTCTGTGACCCTGTGAACTATGGCCTGCCAGGCTCCTCTGTCCATGGGATTCTTCAGGCAAGAATACGGGAGTGGGTTGCCATTTCCTCCTTCAGGGGATCTTCCCACCCCAGAGATTGAACCCACAGCTCCTGCGTTGCAGGCGGATCCTTTACCACTGAGCCACTGGGGAAGCCTTTAAGTGTTCTCATTTATCACTTAAAAAAGGAAACATAAAATAGGGGTTGCCAAGAGGAAGAAAGAAAAGTCCCGCTACAGTTGGCTCAGCTGTGTGTGGCCGTGGCAACTGTAGCTGTTTGGGAGCCACAGTCTTGTTTCTGTGGGTCACTTTTGTGTGGGCTGCTTGGACCAGCAAGCTTCCTCTTTGCATGGTTTGTTGTGTTGGTACTTGACCGTCAGTGAGGCTCAGGTATGCAGATGGAAGATGCAGTCACTGGCTTCTTTACATATCATTGTCTATTAAGAAATTATTAAATGCAAAAAAAGACCATATGATGTTAGGCTGGGTTAATTAGAAATGTTTTATGTAGAAGTATGTGTGGATTTCTGTGGTCCTACCTTATAAAGAAGGCTGCAGTTGAATGAATGAATAATCCTGGTTTGCTTGTAGAAGGAAGAATAATAAATTGGGGGTGAGTAGACCGACTTCCTTACCTCCCTCCCTCTTTCTATAATTATTGAGATCCTTTTGTGTGACCGATTTGGTTGTACAAAGGAACTTAAGATACTTTAAATTATCTCCTTTACGGAACTCTGGACCTATTAGAGGAGACAGACGAGAATATACAGATTTTGTACATAGAAATATATATGCTTTTGCTTTTTTTAATTTTTAAGTTTTTTTTTTTTTTAATGTGGACCATTTTAAAAGTCTTTATTGAATTTGTTACAATATTGTTTCTGTTTTATGTTTTGGTTTTGTTGGCCACAAGGCATGTGGGATCTTAGCTTCCTGGCCAGGGATCCAGCCCACACCCCTGCATGAGAAGGTGAAGTCTTAAGCCCTGGACCACCAGGGAAGTCCCTGTGTCTTTTAATTAGAGTAAATGAAAGTGATTTTATAATAGGTTTCAATCTGTCATCTTGCTGTTTGTTTTCTACTTGTCTCGTGGATTCTTTGATTTCCTTTCTCTTGTTTAACTATCTTCTTTTAGATTTTTTTTTTTAATGATCCTGCTTTGTTGGCTTATTAACTGTAGCTTTGTTTTGTTCCTTAGTGGTCTCTTGAGGTTTTATACTATCTGGTATCACAGTATATCATCACATGGTGTTACACAACTTTATGTAAAGTAGAAGAACCTTCAATACTTCTGTTTCTTCCCCACAAACCTCTATGCAGTTGTTTTCATATATTTTACTTTTACATATCTTTTCAGCCCTGTAGTACATTGTTATTCTTTTGATTCAAACAGCCATTTATCTATTACACATTTAAGTAATTAGGAAAAAAATCTTATATATTGACTCATGTAGTTTCCACTCTTGGTACTTTGCATTCCTCTGTGTAGATCCATATTCTGTCTGACGGCCTTTTCTTTCTGCCTGGAGGACCCCTTTTAGCATTTCTTGTAGTGTGGGCTTGCTGGTGATGAATTATTTCACCTTTTGTATATCAGAAAAATACTTTCTTTTGCCTTCATTTTTGAAGGATTTTTTTTTGTGTTATTTAATTTTTGAAGGATACTTATTGATGTGTGTAGAATTATGAAGTTTCACAGTTGTGTCCAATTCTTTGTGACTCCATGCACTGTAGCCTGCTGGGCTTCTGAGTGTCCACGGATTTCCCAGGCAAGAACACTGGAGTGGGTTGCCATGGCCTCCTCCAGGGGATCTTCCCAACCCTCAAAATTGTGGGTTGGCGGTTTTCTTCTTTTTTTGCACTTGACGGGTGTTGTTCCACTGTCCAGTGGCTCACATTGCTTCTCATGAGGCCTCTGTAGTCATCTTTTGCTTGTTCCTTTCAAATGTAATGTTTTTTACCCCCTGGCTAATTTTAAGATTTTCTTCTAACTATTGATTTTGAGTGATTTTAATTATGTCTCAATGTAGCTTTCTTCATGTTTCTTTATTTGAGATTTGTTGAGGTTCTTACTTCTGTGGATATATAGTTTTAATTGAATTTGGACAAATTATGACCATTGTTTTAAGTACTTTTCCGCTACCCTGTCTCTTTCTTCTTCCCTGGGGACTCCAATAAATAGGCCTCTTGAATTTGACCCACAGTTCACAAATGTGTTTTTCATATTTTAAAATTATTTTGTCTGTCCTGCTTTACATTATTGGATAGTTTCTATTGCTGTCTTCAAGTTTAACTCAGTAATCTTTTCTTCTCTAATGTTGAATCTTTCATTACTTCTATCCGGTGTATGTTCCAACTTAGAGGTAGTTTTCATCTCTAGAAGGTCAGTTTAGGTCTTTTTCTATCTTCCATGTCTCCACTTAACTTTTGAAGCCTATGGAGTACAATTTTAAACTGATTCAATGTCCTTATCTGCTTACATCTGTGTCATTTCTGGGTCAGTTTTTGTTACTGGAGTGTTTTCCTCATTACTGGTCATGTTTTCCTAGTTTTTTTGCATGCTTGGTAATCTTTGGATGTTATTGTTGTTTGCTTGCTAAGTCGTTTTTAACTCTGTGACCCCATGGACTACAATATGCCAGGCCTCTCTGTCCCTCACTATCTCCTGGAATTCACCCAAGTTCATGTCCATTGAATCAGTGATGCCATCCAACCATCACATCCACTGCTGCCCTCTTCTTCTTTTGCCTTCAGTCTTTCCCAGCATCAGGGTCTTTTCTAATGAGTCTGGTATCTGATTGGATATCAGATCTAATTTTACCTTTTGGAGTGCTGGATATTTTTGTATTCCTGAAAACATTTTTGAGATTTATTCTGGGACAAAGATAAATTATTTTGAAACAGCTTGAGCCCTTTAATCTTGCTTTTATGATTTGTTGGATGAGACCAGAGCTAATTTTTCCCCCCACCACTGAGGCAGAACCCGTCTATGTACTCTGTCCAGTGCCTTGGGAATCTTGAGGTTATCTGTCCGCCTGGTAGGAGCAGGCACAGTTCCCAGCTGGCTGTGAGTACCAGGCATGCTTTTACTCTTTTCAGATGGTTCTTTCCCATTGTTGGGTAGTTTTTCTCTTGCATATGCACTAAGCAGTATAGGAATCCCCTGCAGAGTTCAGTCTCTGTGTAGCCCTTGTCTCTGCTGAACTCAATCCTGCAAACTTTAGCCACAGGGGTTCCCAAGACTCTACTTCTGTGTTCTCAGCTCAGGGAGAATGCTGAGCTCTCCTTAGGTTCTCCCTCCTGCTGCATAGCCTGGAAACTTCCAAGACAATAAGCTTGGGTAATGCTAAGTCTCAACCTTGTTTGTTTCCCATCTCTGTTGGATCATCATCCTTTGTTGCCAGATGTTTCATGTCTTGAAAACTGTTGTTTCATCTATTTTGTCCAGTTTTGGTATTTCAAGTGGGGGGTAAACCCTCTGTTACTCCATCTTGGGAAGAAGAAAAATCCTGCACTTGGATTCTTAGCAACTGCATAGTGTGAACTGTGGTCAACTAAGGTTGTTTCATCCTGTGCTATACAGTCTTTACCTACCCAAATGCAGAGTTTTGTAGAACCCTGTGTATCTTGGGAGAGAAAGATGTAAAAAACTAGTAGAGTGTGATTTCTATGATAGTGCTGTGAGCAACATATAATGTAGGAGTCCAAAAAAGCTAGAATTTTCTCCAGGAATCTATAAAATGCTTATTCTGTATCTGAGATTAGCTATTCATTTGGACTTGGTTCCATCTTCAAGTAGATAAGCAGTTCTTTATTTATATGCAAGATGTTTACATAAATGTGGAAGAGGATAAAAGACAAAGCCTCATAATATTGCCACTAGAGACATGTAATCCAAATTGACTTTGTTCCATTAATCATCACACTGTGAACATGGGTGTTTAACCAGCCACTGATCCACTTATGCCATCATCCAGGCTGTATTTCTCCATTTACCTCATTTGTCTGCAAGTCAAGGGTCTTTTTGTGCAAGAGACTCATGGTAATTGTGGTTTATTACTTGAAGCCTCATGAGAAACTTTATTAAATGCTTTCTGAAATCAGTATGTTCTACTTGTTTGCTCCACCAGTGTGTTAAAATAAGGAAATGTGATTGCTTTGGCATAGCTTTTCCATGCTTTTCATGTCTCATGTGGCTCAAAAAATTTAAATGCTAGGTTGTGGAGGGTGCTGAGAATTCATGTCAGGTTCCTAGAATTTTATTTTCCCACTTTTGAGGACAATATTTCCTTCTTTTAATCTCCTCTTGCCCATCTGATTCTTTATTTATTTTTGAAGATTATTGGTGACAGTTCCCCAGTTGTTTTTTGTACAGAAATGTATGGTTCCTTGCTTTTGCTGTTTGTTGCAGTACCTGGTTCTTTTTTATCTGTATAAATGTTCCTTGGGAACTTGTAAAGCATGTGCATTGTGTAGTTGTTGAGTGCAGTCTCTCTCTCTGTGCCCTTGATCAAGTTTACTTTGTTGCTTCAGATCATAGGGTTCCACTGAGTTTTGACCTATGAGATCTGTTAGATACTGAGAGATCTTAAAATCACTTCCTGTGATTTTGGATTGGCTTATTGTTTCTTTATGTATTTTGAGCCTGTGTTATTAGAGGCATACATATTTTAAATTGTTGTACTGTCCTGGTCATTTAAACCTTAGTGGCCTTGGGGATTATTGTCTATTATTATTTAAATGAAGAAAAATGATTTTGCTACAGTTTTATAATCACTTTTATAATGTACATATATATAAAATCACTTTTTGATATAAGGCTTTGAATCATTTCAATTTTGTGTTCCCTGTTTTTTCATTTAGGTTATCAGTTGATTGGGAGCCACTCTGGGGTGAAGCTTTGCAGATGGACAAAGGTATTTGTTTTTGTTCAAATATTATTTCTGTTTTAGGCAATTTTTATATGGCTGTAATATGCAATGCATTTTACCATTTTAAAGGGTTAATTTACATTTAATAAAGTGTAATGATTTTGAATGAATTAGTTACATGAGTTAGCATATTTTGATGGATGTAAAAAATCCTTATCAAACACCTGAATTAAGCTGTAGACTATTTTCCTCACCGCTACAAGTTCACTTATGACTGTCTCTGGACGGTAGCCCTTGCCCTGACAGCCACACAACAGTTGTTCTCTTTGGTCTCACTGTAGTTTAGTTTTGCCTGTTGTAGAATTTCACATGAATAGGATCATATAATGTGTAGCTTTTTGCTAATGGCTTCTTAAACTCAACATCAGATTTCTCAGATTCATCCACATATAATGAGTATCAGTTCATTCCTTTTTATTGCTGAATGCTATGCAGTAGTATAGGCATAGTACTCAGGGAAGCCTCCGTGGCTTAGCGGTAAAGAATGTGCCTGCAGGCAGGAGATGAAGGAAGAGGTGAGTTTGATCCCTGGGTTGGGAAGATCCTCTGGCATAGGAAATGGCAGCCCACTTCAGTATTCTTGCAGGGAAAATCCCAGGGGCAGAGGAACCTGGACATGATTGAATGACTATACACACACATTCAGTGTTATGAACATACCACAGTTTTTAATCTGTTGATAGTTGTTTGGGTTGTTCTCAGATTTTAGCTATTAAGATTTTAGCTATTATCTAAAATCTTTTGGGGTGAACATACATTTTATTTCATCTGGGTATATACCTAGGAGTGGAATTGCTAAGTCATAGGGCAGGTATATATTTAACTTTATAAGAAACTCCCAGTCTCTTTGCAGTGTGGTTGTACTATTTTATACTTGCATCAGCAATTTAAGAAAGTCGCTGTATTCTCTCACCATCATGTGGGATTATAAATCTTTTTCTGATTGTGAAGTGGTACCATTTTGGTTTTAATTTACGTTTTGAAGATAACTACTGATGATGAGGAGCACCTTTTCACGTGCATATTGGCTTTTCATAGTTATGCCGCCTCTGTTGAGATATTTTACCCAAACTGAATTGTTTGACTTTGTATTATTGATTTGTAGGAGTTCTTTATATATTGTGGATATGAGAGTTTTGCCTGATGCACACTGCTGTTATTTTCTCTTAGTCTGTGGCTTCTTCTTTCATTTCCCTAATGGTATCCTTTGAAGTTTTTAATGTGAATAAAGTCTAATTTATCCTTTTTTCTCTTTTGGTTAGTACTTTTCATATGTTAAGAAGTCTTTGTCAACTTGAAGGTCACAAAGATAGTTTATGTTTTCTTCTGGAAGCTTCATATATAGTTTTAACCTTTATATTTAGGTCTTGAATTAATTTATATGAATGGTGTGAGGTAAGGATCAAGATTGTACCTTTCCACTACCTATCACCTACATGGATATTCTGATGTTTTAGAACCATTTGTTAAGAAGGCTTTTCCTTTCACCACTGAATTACTTTTAGGCCTTTGTAGAAAAGTCAGTCTGCTGTATATAGGAAGGCCTGTTTCTGGACTACTCTTATTCTGTTGCATTGATGTGTTTGTCCTTAAGCCAATACCACAATTGGCTTGATTACTGTGGTTTTGTAATCAGTTTGAAATCATGCAGTATAAGTTCTCTGTCTTGGTTTTTAATTTTCAAGATTGTTTCTTCTCTTCTGGGTCTTTTGTATTTCCGTATACATTTTAGGATCAATCTATGAATTTCTATTGTATGTATTTATTCTGTTTTCTTATGTTCTGTATTTGTCTATTTGTCATCTCTACCTCAGGGCCAAGTACATAACTATAAGTTCTTACTTTCTGTATTAAAAAAATATTTTATTTTTATTGTTTTTCATTTTTGGCTGCACTGGGTCTTTGTTGCCACGCATGGGCTTTCTCTAGTTGCGGCGAGCACGGGCTACTTACTCTCTCATTGTGGTGGACGGCTTCTCATTGCGTGGCTCCTCTTGTTGTGGAGCATGGGCTTTAGGGCACACTGCCTCAGTAGTTGTGGCGCATGGGCTTAGTTGCCCTGGGCCATGTGGAATCTTCCTGGACCAGGGATCAGATCCGTTTCCCCTGCATTGACAGGTGGATTCTCAACCACTGGACCACCAGGGAAGTCCTTATTTTCTGTATTCTTGATGCTCTGGCAGGCTCATAGAGACTGCCCCTCCCAGGGCTAATTCCTAAAGATTAACAGCAGCTTGCCTTGAACATACCTTTCATCTGTGATTCTAAATCTGTAGTCTTTAGCTACCTCCTTATCTGACTCTCTCACACACCAAGCCAATATCTTCCCTGCCGTAAATCATGCCAGGGCCTGATACAGAAAGCTAGAGATAGCCCTGTAGTCTAGAGCCCACTGGAATAATTCATTTCAGCCAGTCCGGCATCATTCACCCTCTCTGCCTTTCCTGTCCCAAGGAGACTCCAGTAAGGGCTGTGGCCCAGGCTTTCCCCTCACTTCTCTCTGCCTCCTGAACAGACGCTGTGGGGTATGGTGGGCACCTTTCTCCCGGAATATGTAAGTAATATCTTCCTTCAGTAGCACTGGCCTGTGTTGGCACTCAGTCACCCTTGTGAATTAAATTCCCATGGGTGCAAATAAGATATCATTAGAATTATTGTGTTTTCTAATGAAAATGCAGTGATGTGCAATATTATGTTAGTTTCAGGCATATGACATAGCTGACATTTGCCTACGTTATGAAAGGCTTACCACAATAAGTCTAGTAGCCATCTGTCCCCATACAAAGTTCTTACACTTTGTTGATGGTATTCCTTCTGTTGTATATTGTATCCCTGTGATTTGTTTATTATAAAACTGGAGGTTTGAACCTCTTAGTTCCTTCACCTATTTTGCCCACCCTCTCTCCCCTCCCTTCTCTCCCTTCTGACCATGACCGATTCCCTGTATCTGAGTCTGTTTTCATTTTATTTGTTTGTTTTGTTTTATAGATTGCACATATGAACTAAGTTCATGTGGTATTTGTCTTTGTTTCTCTGACTTACTTTACTTACCATGGTAGCCTCAAGGTCCATCCATGTTGCTGCAAATGTCAAGATTTCATTCTTTTTATGGCTGAGTAATATTACTGTGTGCGTGTGTGTATGTGTGTGTGTCTATATATATCTATCTATATCACAGTTTCTTTATTCATTCCTCTATCTGTAGACACTAAGTTTACATCTGTATCTTGGCTCTCGTAAATAAAGCTGCATTGAACACTGGAGTACATGTATCTTTTCTGATTACTGTTCTTGTTTTCTTTGGGTAAATATTCAGTAGTATAATTGCTGGGTCGTATAGAAGTTCTATTTTTGATTTTTTGAGGAACCTCCATAACTGTTTTCCATAGTGGCTGCACCCATTCACAGTCACACCAGCCGTGCACAAGGGTTCCCTTTTCTCCACATCCTCACCAGCGCTTATTTGTTGCCTTTTTAATGATAATGATTCTGAAATATGTTAGGTGGTGTCTCACTGTGGTTTTGATTTGCATTTCCTTGATAATTAGTGATATTGAGCATCTTTTCATGTGTCTGTTGGCTGTCTGCATTTCCTCTCTGGAAAAATGTCTGTTCAGGTCCCCTGCCCATTCTTTAATTGGGTTGTTTGTTTGTTGCTGCTACTAAGTTGTGTGTATTTTTATATATTTTGGATGTCAGCCCCTTATTGGATATATTGTTTGCAAATATCTTCTCCCATTTTAGTAGGCTGCTTTTTTGGTTGTTGAGAATTTCCTTCACTGTGTAAAAGCTTTTTGGTTCGATATAGTCCCATTTATTTATTTTAGCTTTTGTTTCCCTTGCCTTAGGAGACATATCCAAAAAATATTGCTAAAACTGATGTTGAAGAGTGTGGTGCTGAAGTTTTCCTCTAGGAGTTTTATAGTTTCGGGCCTTACATTTAAGTCTTTGATCCATTTTGAGTTTATTTTTGTATATGGTGTGAGGAAGTAGTTCATTTTGATTCTTTTGCAGGTAGCTGTCCAGTATTCCCAACATCGTTTGCTGAAGAGGCTGTCTTTTCCCTTTTGTGTATTCTTGCCTCCTTTGTCATAGATTCGTTGATCATATAAGTGTAGATTTATTTCTGAGTTCTCGTTTCTGTCCCTTTGATCTATGTGGGTGGATTGGAAACAGAAATGGTAGTAAGAGTGGTTAAAGGAAGTGAGATGGGCCTCTGGTGACACTTTCAGAGTAAGATTTAAAGATGACAGGCAGTCCTCAGATAAGTTTAATTTCAAATAATTATTGCAAGATAGATTTCTCATCATTGTGCTATAAAAATTAGCAGTACATAAAATGACCACAATAACTTCTTAAACAACTTTGATTTGTGAAAATCCTGTATTTCATGTCTTAATATTTCATATGTCAACTTAATATTTGGTTTCAAGTCTACCAAAAGCATCTCAAATCTCTTCTGTATTGTATTTATGTGACACCTACACATATAACATGGGATACATGTATTGTGTTAGTGACTTAAATATTAGAAGCAGCATTATTCTCCGTGGTGTGGGTTTTCAAAATGGTGAAATTTCTTACAAAAGCTTCGCATCAAAGAAAGTGTTTTCTGTCCTCATTTTCCATAGTAGCTACATTCCTGGAAAATTCAGTATATGGTAGAATGTTCAGAAAATACTTTATCTGTAAAATGAAGTTGGAATCTAAGCGTGGATGATTATAATCAGGTTTTCCACAAGTATGGAGATGTAGTGAGTCATTTGAAAGGAAGTGGCTTATAAGACCCTTTGTATGTGTGGGAGGGTGGGGGGTTGGGGGGCTATCTTAAACATTACAGGAGATGTGACAGTCTTGCCTCTCCCCTCACTTATTGCCAGAAGTGCCTCCCAACCATTTTGGTAACAACAGTATTTCAGTGAATTTCCAGAATACCCCCAGATAGTGTTGACCCCATTGAGAACCTCTGCCCCAATCCATTTTCATTGCCATCCTTGAAGTTCAGGTTGTCCTCCTGGACACTGCAGCTAGGTTTTTTCCTGTCTACTTCTGACTACCAGTGAATCCCCTCCTCCACCTGCTCAATTTATCCGCTATTAACCAGGTTAATCTCTGAAGTTCAGTTCTCATTTAGCCGTTTTCTCTGAAGCCTTATGGTAGCTCTTCATTCCTTCTTACTCAACATATCAGTTGGGATGTGTAATAGGCATCTTAAACTTAATATGTCAGAAGTAGAATTCCTGATTTCCTCTCCTAAATCTGTTCTCCTCAGTCTTCATTCCAGCGATTTATGACAACACTGTCCTTTCAGTTACTCAGGCCAGAAGCCTGGGAGTCATTTCTGTTCTTCTGTTGTTTTTCTGTTTTCCTTTTTACCCTCCACATCTATTCCGTGAGCACATCTTTTCAGACTATATCCAGAGTATAACTACTTTTCAGCATTTATACTGCTATGCCTCGATCCAAGTCACTGTCATATGTTCCTTTTATTGTCGTAAGTGATCTTCTAACTGCTGTTCCTGGTTCCACTCAGTCATCTCCACTGCTGTTCCCTGCACAGCAGTTGGATGCCTCAGATCATGTAACTCTTTTACTCAGAACTCCCAGGGGTTCTAATCTCTCTCAGAACCAAATCCTGAGTCCTTACAGAGGCCTCCAAGGATCTGATCTTCCGTGCTTCATCTCACCTTACTGGCCTTCTTGCTGTTACCCGAATACACTGAACTCAGACTCCTCCCTGGCTTTCTGGTCTTGTGTCTGCTCACTTAGATCTCTGCTCAGTGAGTCTCTATCAGAGAAACTCTCCCTTGACCACCTTTTAAAAATAACAGCCTTCCCCTGGTCCCCTAACACTGCTTGGAATTTCTCCATAGCACTTATTACCAACTAACAGATTAGGTCTTGCTTCTTAACTGTCTCTTCTTTCCCTTCTCATCTCCTCCCCAACCTAAGAGTCTTCATTTTTCTTTCCAATACTGAAAACAGAGCCTAGCAGGTAGTAATTGCTTAGTAAACATTTGTCAGATGAGAAAATTATATTAAACCCCAAACCTGAGGAAGACCCTCTCTAGTATAGTTCTGATCTACTTGTTCAGCTTTGTTTTCTGTTTTTTTTTTTTGTTTTTGTTTTCTGTTTTAACCTTCTTACATCCTGTGCTGCCTCTCTTCCCCACTCTGATCTCCACCTGGCTGAATCCTTCCCATCTGTCCCAGTCAGGAAAACAGAAACCACCCTGGGTATTTTTGCAAGAACAGATTTAATAAAGTAAATTAACTGAATGCTTACAAAGCCATTGAAAGGCCTGGGGTAATGAAGGTCAGAGAGAACTACTCCTTGCTTGGAGAAAGTCGAGAAGTGCTGGGCTCACAGGACACCGCTGGAAGTGACCTGAAACGCTGGCAACATTAAAGCAAATGTGTCCCAGGAGCTCACTTGAAGCCGCTTTGGACTTAGTGTTTGTTGTATGCCCTTGTGTCTGCCAGCTGCCGCCAGTGAAGAAGAACGATTTCTCCTTTCTTGCCATCTAAGTCTTGGCTCACTGGTGGAGTCTAATCAGAACCCCTCAGACAAGGGAATCTGAGAAATATGGTATAAGGGCTTCTTAGCCCCTACTTATAAGGGGAGGCACAGGACTCAGTATTAATAGCACTGTCTACCTCTTTAGATGCTCAGCATCTGTACACACCCTTTTACGTGTATTCACATTTTCAAACCATGATAAGAACAAAACATCTGCTTCTCCCTAAAGTGTTATAATTATTACTCATGCAAGGGAGGATGTATTCATTCTCTCCCTTCACTCTCTGTTGAGATCTTTTACCTAGGGATGACATTATGTTGACTACCACTTACCTGTCCTATATAAAATAGTTGGAGGGGAGGAAAGATAATTATGTATATCCAAGCAAAGAAGACAGTATGTATATTTGTAACTGCTCATATTTGTACTTGGTCACCTGGTCGTGGTTGGTATTTCTAACTTCCTTCCTCCACGAGGCAGGCCACATTTCCTTTGTGCTGTATCACCACCTCAATATGATGCTTCTTTGCAAAGATGAGTGATTCTGTCAGTGAGGAGTCTGAGCCACTAATGGCTCCTTCTGTAATCTTCTCTTAACTTCTGCGACTGTAAAGGAGAATACTAAGGGCTTCCCAGGTGGCTCAGGGGTAAAGAATCCACCTGCAATGCAGGAGACACGGGATACATGAGTTTGATCCCTGGGTTTGGAAGAAGTCCTGGAGGAGGGAATGGCAGCCTGTTCCAGTATTCTTGCCTGAAAAATCCCATAGACAGAGGAGCCTGGTGGGCTGCAATCCATGGGATCACAAAGAGTGAGACACTACTGAGAACACACACACACAGAGATGTCTCGGAGGTCCCCTTGGTTCCTGAGAAAATTTTTGTTTCTGTGACATGAGGCGCTCAAAGGAACCAGGGGCTAGTATTAACTGTCAGGAACTGTGGAGGGTCTCCTCTTTCAGCCTGCTTACAAGCCAACATATTCACCTGGTAGAGTTTCACAGATGCTGGTGGAGAACCCAGGACTCCTAGGTCAAAGACAAAGAACAACAGGCAGATTGAGATTAATGACCAGGTGAGACAGATTCCTGATGCTTCCTGTTCCTCTATCCTCCCTAAGCCCTCCTCCTGTTTGTACTTTTTTTTTTTTTTTAACAGTTTGCTTAACCAGTTTAGAATTTATTTTGTGTGTGTGTGTGTGTGTGTGTGTGTGTAGTCACTTAGTCATGTCCGACTCTTTGTGACCCCGTGGACTGTAGCCCACCAGGCTCCTCCGTCATGGGATTCTCCAGGCAAGAATACTGGAATGGGTTGCCATTTCCTTCTCCAGGGGATCTTTCCAACCCAGGGATCGAACTCAGGTCTCCCGCATTTCAGGCAGATGCTTTAACCTCTGAGCTACCAGGGACGCCATTTTGCTCTGTAGTATGGAATAAATCTCTAAATCAGGGATTAGCAAACCTTTTCTTAAAGGGCCAGATGGTGACTTTTTAAGGTTTGTGGTTCATATGATCTTGTTGCAGCTTTTCAACTATGCCATTTTAGCCCCAAAGCAACCATAGATATAAGTAAACAAATGTGGGCAGTAGTATTCCAACAAAACCTTACCTGCAGAGACAAGCTGCAGCCTGACTTTGGCCCATGGGCTGCAGTATATTGAACACTGTATTGAACTCTTCATCCCCTGTCAAAAATGGAAGACTGAAATTTTACCCAGACTCTGTGTTTACTAAGTCTTAATCAAGCAGCAGAAGCCCACTCGTTTAGGTTTGTTCCTCCCTTGTATGCAATGAGAGTCCCTCTAACAGATTCTGGTGAGCCCAGAACCACTCTCAAAGGGGATCAACTGGGAACCCCACCAATAATAAGCAGCTGGGACAAATGCTCTTCTTCCCTGTTGGACCATGAATTCCCCCCTCCTGCTAAGAGATATCAGACGGTCAAGTAAAAATGGAAAGAGAGAAACCTTCTCCTTACCACCTTACTCCTGCAGTAATCGACCTGGCCTGTGAAACATTCCCTGTGCCTGCTGGGCCCAAGACTCCTTTTCTTCACTGAGAGATAGCATGGTGGTTGGGTGGCCCGAGACTTCTTTCCTTCACTGAGAGATATCATGGTGGTTGGGTGGCACTCCATAAGAAGTGGCCTGTCTAGGGAAGCCAAGTCTTTTTATTCTTGTCCTGAGACTCCACTCTCCCATTCAGAGTTACTGGGGCTACCCAGGCCCATCGGCCAGAGCAACTCTGCCAAATAAGCCACCTGTATGGGAAGCCTGCTGGCCTGAGATTCCCCTCCTCCATGTGAAACCTCTTTCACCCCCTCTGACGGTACCAGCCAAGATCAGTGGGAGCCCAAGCAAAATTACATTGCAAAGCCTCTGAAAATTAAACTGCCATTGGAGCCACAGCATACAAAATAGTCCAGGACCTGCAAGCTCAACCTAAACTAAGTGCCTGCTGCTAAAATGAAAGAAGGAAATAGAATTTAGAGCCTCCTAACATAGTAGACAAAATGTCTAGGATGCAGTGAAAAAAATCACCTGTCATTCCAAGAACCATGAAAATCACAACTTGAGCAAAAAAAGATAATGAACTGACACCAACACCAGATGAATCAGATGGTGGAGTCATCTGACAAGGATTTTAAAGCAGCTGTCATAAAAATGCTTCAGCAATCACTTACAAAGTCTCTTGAAACAAATGAAAAAATAAAAAATCTCAGCAGAGAAATGGAAGTTATAAAAGGAACCAAGAAGGAATTATACAATTGAAAAAATACAGTAACAGAAATAAAAACTCACTGAATGAGTGCAGTAATAGAGTAGAGATGACAGAGGATAGAGCCGGGGACCTTACCAATTGACAGAATGATCTGTGACCAGGGCAAGTCAATAGAATTTACCCAACCTGAATAGCAGAGAGAATAAACTCCAAGTAGAACAGAACCAAGGAAATCCACATGAAAATACCTTACAGTTAATGATCTGAAAGCTAAAGAAGAAAAAGATCTTGAAAGATGCTAGAGAGAAACCGTGAACTAACATCAATTTGACATCAGATCTCTCATCTGAAATCATGGAGGCCAGAGAGAAGTGGCACATGTTCAAGTGTTGAAAGAAAATACCTGTCAATCATGATTTCTGTGTCTGGCAAAACTATCCTCCAAAATGAAGATTAACTAAACACATTATCGGATTAAAGAAAACTGAGTCTTTTTCTAGCAAGTCTGCCTTAAAGATAGTTAAAGGAAGCTATTCAAACCTAATGAAGTGATGAAAGAAAGATTCTTAAAGCATGAGAAAGGAAGGCAGAGTGATGAAAAGAGCAAAAATATGAGTACATATAGTAGCTGATCATTTTCCTCATAATGTTTATAATCATATTTGATGATTGAAGCAGAATACTTTTAAACATTTTTATTTATTTTTATTTGGCTACACTGGGTCTTAGTTGCGGCAGGTGGGATCTTCAGTCTTCGTTGCAGCATACAGAACCTTTAGTTGAGGCATGTAGACTCTTAGTTGCAGCATGTGGGATCTAGTTCCCTGACCAGGGATTGAACCTGGGCCCCCTGCACTGGGAGCTTGAAATCTTAGCCACTGGACCACCAGGGAAGTCCTGAAACAAAAATTTTAACACCATGTGATACTCAGGATAATGATATATAATTTAAAAGAGAAAATTAAAGGGATCTGAATGGAAGTGATGTTTCCACACTTCACTTGAAGCTGGTAAAATTTTTTTACCAGTAGACTTGATGGGTCATGTATGTATAGTTTTATACTCGGAACAACCACTACAAACACCATCTCAGTGAAAGTCACTCAGTTGTGTCCGACTCTTACGATCCCATGGACTGTAGCCCATCAGGCTCCTCTGTCCGTGGGATTCTCCAGGCAAGAATACTGGAGTGGGTTGCCATTTCCTTCTCCAGAGGATCTTCCCGACCCAGGAATTGAACCCGAGTCTCCTGCATTGCAGGCAGATTCTTTACAGACTGAGCGACGATGGAAGAGCTATGAGGAAAGCCCACAAACACTATACATAGAGATAAAATCAAAACAAAGAATAAAGATGGAATCCTGAAAATGTTTAAGTAACCTGCAGGAAATCAAAAGAATAACAGGAGTGAGAATCAGAGGGAATAAGCAGGAAACAAATAATAAAATGGTAGGCTATTTTAGTGCATAACTAATTACTTCAAATGTAAATATTCTAAATCTGTCAATCAAATGATAAAGACTGGAAGAGTGGATTTAAAAAATGACCCAAATATAGGATGTTTACAGAAAACTTACATCAAATTCAATGGCATAGATAGGTTGAGTAAAACGGTGAGTTAGTCAGTAGAAGCTGGTTGACATATAAGGAATATACCACCCAGCAATAGCAGAATATGCATTTCTTCCAAGTGCCTGTGGAACGCTCACCAAGATAGACCATGTTCTAGGCCATAGAACAAACCTCAGCAGATTTAAAAGTGTTAAAATCATACAGAGTGTGTTTTGTGATCATAATGGAGTCAAACTAGAAATCAATAATAAAAACAAAAGGAAAATCTCTATAAATATGTGGAAATTAAACAACACATTTCTAAATAAGCCTTGGGCCAAAGAGGAAGTCTCAAAGGAAATGAAAAAATATGTAGAACTGAATGATAGTAAAAAAAAAATGTAAATGATGCAGCTCAGGCAGTGCTCAGAGAGAAATTTCCAGCAATGTATACTTATGTTAGAAACGAGGAAAGATGTCAAATCAGAAACAATGAAAATCTAAGTAAGTGTAAGTAAAAATCTAAATGTAAATTTAAATAAATGTTTGTGGATTGGAAGACTCAATGGAGTAAAACATCAAATCGATGTATGGGTTTAATGCAATTCCTATTAAAGTCCCAGGAAGGTTTTTGTAGAAGTAGACAGTTTATTATAAAATTTATAAGGAAGGGCATGGGAATGTAAAAATAGCTTGAACAGTATTGTGGAAGAATAAAATGAGAGGAGTCATACATCCTGATATTATAGCTTACTGATTGCTACAGTAATCAAGAACATATGGTATTAGTAGAGGGATGGACATATAGGTCAACTGAACAGAATGGAGGTCCCAAAAATAAACTCACAAGTATGCTTAACTGATTTTTTACAGAGGTTCAAAAGCAATTCCTTGGAGAAAGGATAACCTTTCCAACTAATGGTGCTACGGCAACCAGGACCATCCATAGGCAAAAAACCATAGGCAAAGAAACCTCTGCCACCAAACCACGTGCACCAAAAGTACACACACACACATTTTGAGTTAAATAGATCAAGACCTAAAATCTAAAGTATGAAACTATAAAACTCGAAGAAAATAGTTTTAAAGAAAAATGTGCCGTCCTCCTCACTTGTGTCCATCCCTTTATCCTTTTTGCCCTTCAGTGTTCAGTTTGGACATCTCACCTCTGAGGCGTTCTCACGGGTCCTGGAAGCTGGGCTGATCACCTGTCCCAGGGGCTCCAGTAACAGCCCCTGGACATTTGTCTTTTCTCTGCTTGCCCAACATCTTAGTCTTTTCATGTTTGGGAAGTTTCTTATTAAATGGGCTCTGGTTGGTATGAGGGACCACTGCCTGCTATAGAAGCTAAGGATGACAGATACTGTTTCCTGGGACCGTGTCCTAGTGACTTGGGTATAAAAGTGTCATCTAGGATAGTCATTCTTTTCAGCCGGAGACTTTGAATATGGGGTGAGTGAAGGAAAGGAACTGGGACATGGAGAACTCATTCTTGTGCAGGTGGCAGCAGCCATGTGCAGTTTAGCGGTGGTGCTGCTGATGGTCTCGGGAGAGGGGGCATGGTGTCTGTAGTATATAATAACTTCTGGGGGATCCAGTGGTGGTCCTGCTGCTGGCTTTCCTTCATTATTGCCTGTTTAATGGATCATTGAGCTGTGAGATCCTTTCAATAAATTCCTTTTTTTCTTTAGCTAGACTCCATTTCTATTGCTTGCAGAAGAATCTTAACTGATTTAATCAGATTATCATAATAGTATTGCACATTTTTCTTGCTTACTTGCCATTTCCTCCAACTAGCCCCTCCATGGGTAGAGGCTCTGTCTTATTAATCATTGTACATTCAACACACAGTATGCTTGAAGTACATTAACTGATTGGTAAATAATGAATGAAACATGCAAGTCTTCAACTTTGTTTCTCCATTGCCATAATATGTAGTGGCAATTATTCTGTAACTTTTGCATATGGTGGACATTTTAGTTTTCAGTGCTGCTTTGGAAGATGTGAATATTTTGTTTGCCTTCTTGAATATTTTCTTGGGAACTTGGAAGAGCATTTGTAGAAACAGTTATCCTGAACAGCATTTTCCCTTCACTCCTTTTTTTTTTTTTATGTGAAAGGACTAAGTGAAACAGATAGGGTAACCTCTTTTATTAGGACAAAAAATAAGACACTTTGGTCAACTGACATGGTAACAAGCTGGTAGATTTTATGTGGGCAGCATTGTAATATCATTACACTAATACGTCATGTACACTGATCCATATGTATGAAGGCTTGCCAGCTGTGTTTCCTCGTTTGTTGTTCCTCTTGTTAATTCCGTAGCATTTCGGTCACTTAGCTCAAAATCTCAGTTATCTTGGACAACTTCCTCTGTTTGTCCCTCTGATTGGGACCATACCTCTTAAGTTCCCTTTGCCGTTCCTCCACCAATGTTAGAGCAAAGTCACCAGGTCCTTTCTTGCATGACCTCCTTACAGGTTTCACTTTTTACTGAACCAAGCCCATCTAACACACAGCTCCTGGGTGGATCTTTCTAATGGTCACCACAGGAAGCGCCATGGTATCTTGTGGTCCCAACCCTGAGTTGATCTGCAGTATTTCTTCAAGTTACCATTCTTACGGTGGCTGTACCAATCACATTGTGTTCTTTTCTGGAATAATCTATTTCTTGTATACATGCAGCTTGTCCCCTCAACAGTCTCAACTCCCGTCTATGTTCCACTTCTACCTTTGGGTTGACATAGAATGTGCTCCAGGTTTCATTCCCTTACTCACCCTCCTTTATTCAGTATGGGGATAACTCTTTCAGGTGAATGTACTTCCCCCTTTTCTGGGAGCCTTATTTCTCCTTTGGCATTATATATTATTGTACTAATATTTGAGGCAGGTGAATGGATTTGAAAATGAAAGTATCCATGGTCCTGTCTGTGGAGCTTTCACAATTAATGAATCATAGATTTATCTCATTAGGGTTTGGAAAACCCAGAGCACTATCAAAACCCAAACACCATCAAAACAATCTAATGTTATAATGTTGGTTTTCTGTCTCATGCAGATACTGGTAGGGGTATTTATACTCCTGAAACACTTGGTTTCTTCTTTAAAATGATGCCCTGGTATTTTGTTTCCTTGCTTTGAGGATCTTTTTCAAATTATTTGTTTTTGTGTTCACAGTCCATGCTCCGAGGGAGAGGAGGTTGCTATAAACATACATTCTATGGCATTGAGAGCCATCGTTGCATGGAAACTACCCCGAGCTTGGCATGTGCAAATAAATGTGTCTTCTGTTGGCGGTAAGTAAAAATGAATGGCCATGGTGATCAAATAGGTAATGTTGTGCTGAGGCTGAAAAATCCTAGGAGTTTAACCTGTTCTTTCCTATTCTGATAGTGGTGTCATTAGCTATTCAGTGGTGTAGATTGGTTTAGACTGAAAATCTCTACTTTCTCTAACTCACTATATCTGTTTATGTAGCTAATTCAATTGATTGTATTTTAGGTTCTCATTATTTCATCCTTTTTTTAAAAAAAAGTTCCACTGAATCATAAAAGTACTCTAGACTTACATAGAAAATTTTAAAAACCATTAAAAGTTATAAAGAAAAGCAACAATTCAAGCATCCAGGGAAAACACTTTTAATGCTTTGTAGTATTTGCTTTCTGGTTTTTTTTTCTCCCAGAGTCTTTTGTTTTTAAAAATACAGCTGAGAGCATTTTCTACTTTCTGTTTTATATCCTGCTTTTATTTTTTAAATATAAGACTCTTTCTCTGTCTTAGAATTTTATATACATAAGCTTTTTATTTTGAAACAATTTTAGCTTACTGAAGATTTCCAAAGAAATTTTCCAACTTCTGTTAATGTTCAGACCTTATGTAACCATGGAACAACTATCAAAATCAAGAAATTAACATTGATGCAGTATTATTAATGAGATTGGAAACTGAGTTTCATTGGTTTTCCCACAAGATTCAGTTCAGGATCCTACATCAAATTTAGGTCTTAGGTGTCATGTCTCTCTAGCTGTCTCCAGTTCTTTAGTCTTTCCTTGTCTATCGTGACTTTGACACTTTTGAAGAGTCTTAGTTAGGTATATTTGGATTTTGGGACAAAAACCCATAGAAGTGATGTAACCTCTCAGCATATCATATTAGGGAGTACTTCTGACTTTCATTATGGATATGTTTTGAACAAAAATAGAATAGTATAATGAATCTCTGTGTACGTTTGTTAACACATTTCCAGTCATGTTCCATTTACCTACCCTAGTTCTCACTATTTCGAAGCAAATCTCAGCTATTATTGTTTTATCTTACTACCTACTTTGATTGACAGATAATATTTTAAAAAAAGGCCTAAAAAAAAAGAATCTAGTATCATCATCCCATCATAAGTTCTTTTACATGGTTTCCCTTTTCTAGTTATCTAGGGATATAGTAAAAAAACAAAAACAAAAACTGAAAAATATCTTTTCAGACATTCTGTTAAATCATTGGTTCTGAACTGGGGCAGAATTTCTATTTTTTCATCCCAGGGGGAAACTTAGGGCATTTGACCGTGTCTGGAGACATTTTCGATTGTTGTAACGGAGGGAGGTGCTGCTGGTGTCTCGTGGGTAGGGGCCAGGGATGCTCTTACACACCCTGTAACACACAAGACAGCCCTCCACAGCAAAGAGTCATTGAGTTCAAAATGTCGGTTGTACTGAGGTTGAAAAGTTCTGTGTGCAGTGGTCCAGGGATGTGTAGCATAAGAGCTTCACAACAGTATATTTGCTATTTCTATTATATTTTTTGGCTGCTGTTGGCATAAATTTTACTTTTATATAAGCTGTAAACACAGTAGATCAGTACTCTGTTTTAGTTGTACTGTCAGTTGTTTTTAGAGTAATTAAAAGGAAAAATAAACTTTATTTTTTGACATTTTTTTCTTTTTTTCAGCACTCATCATTTCTTTGAGTAATCTAAGTTACTATCTGGTGTCTATTTCTTTTTCCTGAATGATTCCCTTTAATATATTCTGTAGTATAGGTTTGCCAACAAGGAAAATTTTCAGATTTTTATCTGCAAAAGTCTTTCTTACTCCATTTTTGGAAAGATATTTGCACTGGGTATAGAATTCTGAGTTGAGAAGTTTATTTCCTTTAAGCATTCTTTCAGGTGTCATTATAGTTTCATCTGGCTTACTTGTTTTCTGATGAGCTGTCAGAAGTAATATCAATCTGTGTCCTTAAGTAATGTGTCCTTTTTCTCTTGAAGATTTTCTGATTTTCTTTTGTTTTCTTTTTTTTTTTTTCTTATTCAAATACATTTCTGTTTAATTTATGAATCACAAATTCACTAATAATTTTATCAGCACAATTTTAAAAAAGATGATATATACAGAATTATTCTTACTTTAACACTTTAATACAAGAATATGATCTCTTTATATTCCTGAAGCCTCACGAAAGAAACAGTTTCTCATCAGAGGGAAAATAGTACTTATTTCTGTATCGTGGACCTCAGAGATCTAGCCATGTTTTCGTTTAGGACTCTTCCCGAAACGACCATCATCATTGGTCCTTCTTTTGTTTTCATTAGCTTAGATACTGTGTTTTTACACTGTCTTCAAATATTCTGGTTGTTCTGCAAGCTTCTTGGATCTGTGGTTAATTGTTTCTCATTAACTTTGGGAAATTGTTGGCCGTAATTTTTCTACATCTTTTTCTACTTTATTTTGTGTTTTCCTTCTGGGATTTTAATTATTGTACTTTGGCTCTGGGATTCCAATTATGTATATTTTGGACCTTTTGATAATTGTCCCACAGCTCTTGGATGCTGTGTTTTTTTTTCCCCACTTAAAATTTTATGTGTGTTTTAGTTGGCTTATTTGTCCTCTCCAAGTTTTTTTTTTTACTCTTTCCTTAGCTGTTGTAGTTTACTGTTGAGCCTGTCGAAGTCCTATTTTTTTCATATTTAGTATTTCTATTTGATTATAATTTTCATCTCTGTGCTGAATTTACCCATTTGGTCTTGCATGTTGTTTACCTCTTTCTATTAGGGCTTGTAACATATGGTAATCATAGTTCTAAAAATACAACCTGTCAGATTCTTTCACCCCTTGTGTCAGAAGAGTTTGGTTTTGTTGATTGCTTTGTCTGTTGGAAATGTGTTGTTTTCTTGCTTTTTTGTATGCCTCTTATTTTTTTTTGAAGTCCAACATTGTTAGAGACTGAGATGAATGTTTTTTGTGTATGGAAATTGGCACCCCTTTCCTTTCTGGTGTCCTTTAGAGATACCTTGCGTGTTGCCTGGGGTTTGCTGAAGGTTTTTCCCTCTATATCTGATCCATCCTAAGGTTTAGGTCTTCCATTGCCTCTCAGAGAGAGTCTTGAAACAATATTGTACTGGTGGTCATTGCTGGATGCTTGTTAGCCTGGTGGTGTGTGGCTGGGAGAGAGGGGTACATGTTTTGTATTATTCTGATTAAGCCTCAGTCTTGGCCAAGCATTTCCCTTGTCCATCTATCTGTCTCTCCTAGATGTCATGACTCAAAATAAGTTGTAAAATATAGCTATAGATAGCTCAGCTTTTAGGAGAAAACCAGCTTGGATTTTATAATTATAGGGACTCCCTCATAGGGGGTGACTAGCTGAGATTTAACAGAGTTCTAAAGAACTTTTGCCTCTTTTTTTTCTAGGCACCACACCAATCCAGTGGGTACTGAATGGCGGTGGAAGATGGACCAGCCTGAAATGATCTTGAAGGAAGCCATTGAAAACCATCAGAACATGATCAAGCAGTTTAAAGGTATTTATCTTCCCTCTGCAAAGGAATGCTAATAGCCTGAATTAAATTGGCAGAGGAATTGCCTCCTTTGGCAGAATGTTGTCTCTGCTGGCAAATTCTCCTATAGGAAATGGAAAACTTTGTAGAAATACTATATATACTTTGGCCTTTGTAGTTTTCACTGATAACTTTGTATATCGTATAATGGGAGAACTAAAAAATTAATTTGAAGCTTAGCTACTTTTAATACAGTGCACTCAGCTTGTAAATTTTGGCTGGGAATGTATCATCATTCCTTCTAAAAACTTTTGCTGTTGTTCTGTGTTGGATACAAAGCAACCGTGTGATTTGAGTGATAATTTTAGATCATTCAACTGATAAGTAATACCAGTTAGATAGTATCAGGAAAGCATTTTTTAATAAATGCCATACAAAAAAGGGGGGTTAATTTTAATCAGATTTCCTCCACATGATCCACAGTGATGGATAGAATTCTGCTACTCAGTTCCTAGAATTTCCTGATCTAGCTGTGTCTCATAGTTCAAGGTATTTGACTCTACTGGAGATGGCTGGTTCTTAAGCCTTAGTGTGCATCAGAATTGATCATTAAAATAGAGATTCTCAATCTCCTTCCCCACGGATTGATTCAGAAAGTCTGAGGGAGGGAGCGAGAATGTACATCACTTACACATTTTCTGGTAACCCTGTTGTTGAACTGGGAACTAGACTTTGAGACCCCTCCCTGTAGATAGATGTGGAGGACTTGTATTGGGTTGGCCAAAAAGTTCTTTGGGCTTTCCCATAGCAGCGTAAGGAAAAACCTGAACAAACTTTTTGGCCAACCCAATAAAAGAATGGCTTTTTAAAGACGGTTGCAGGTGATCGTCGGAAATGTGTTAGGTTCCCTGCTAAATGTGCATGCCTCTGTCTCCACCCACCACTTGTCAGTCCTGTCTCCTTTATTCTCCTTTCCTTTCATATACAACAAAAAAAGTAAATTCCAACCAAGGTGGGTTTGGCATCAGCACTCTTGCATCGTAAATGGGAGTCTTTATAAACCCCGGTAATTAGCATTTTGACGATCAGGTAGTTCTTTCATGCAGAGAAGTTGGTTCTGCCAGATCACTGCTTCTTGAGATCACAGTGTTTCTGATGTTTTTCTTCCACCAAGCAGTTCTCCAGGTCTCAGTAGACAGTGCCTGGGTGTCCGACAAATGTAATTCAGTCCTGGCACAGTCTGGAGATAACATCAGACATACAGGTTAGGGGTTCAGTCCTGTGTGCCCCACTTCAGATGCCAGTGGAAAGCCTGGGATGTTACCTGTGTTTCGGATCGACTGTCTGTAAATCAGAAGTTCCCACGACCTCCTCAGATTCTGTTAGTTTATTAGAGTGGCTTGCAGAACAGAGAAGCATCTACTTATGTTTACCAGTTTGCTATAAAGGATATTGTAGAGACCACAGGTGAACAGCCAGATGGAGAAGTATAGGGTCGGTCTGGGAGGGTCCTGAGGCCAGGAGCTTTTGTCCCCATGGAACTGGGGTGCACCACCTTCCTAGCACATGGATACATTCACCAACCCAGAAGCTCATCAAATCTTGTTCAAGAGTTTTTATAGAGCTTAATATATCAGTCCCCCTTCCCCTTCTCACCGGTCCATGGGTGTGATTAAAATTTCTAATCCTTTGAACACTTGGTCTTTATGGTGACCAGCCCCATCCTGAGGCTATTTAGGAGTCCTACCCTATGTCACCCCATTTGCATAAATGTACTTAGGTGTACTTAAAAGGGGCTCCTTGTTTATTTTTTGGCTGTGCTGCCTGACATTTGGGATCTTAGTTCCCTGGCCAGGTGTTGTGTCCCCTGCAGCTGAAGCATGGAGTCAACCCCAGACTGCTAGGGAAGTTCCGAAAGGGATCCTTAGGAATGGCAAAAGGTATTCCCACCACTCAGAAAATCCCAGGGTTTATAGGAGCTTTGTGCCAGGAAGCAGAGCAAAGACCAAATCTATTTCTAATTTTTTACCATGGTATTTCTTAGTACTATTCTGACTTCCTAGGAGAAATTGGGAAAGTAGTGCAAATAGTGATGCAAGAGCAATAATAATTTATAAAAGTAATTTATAAATTTATATTACTCTTTATGAGTTTTCTAAGGGAAATTGCCTTATACATATATGTGTACACATGTATGTGCCAACTTGTACATCTGCAGAGATGCTAATAAATATTTTAATATTTCATCTTGGTTTTTAGTTTCAAGAATTTTTTTTTGGAAACAAGTTATTTTCTCTTATTTGGAAAAAGCAGTGTCTCTTACCAGCCTTTTGGAAAATTAAATGAAACGGTGTAGTAAAAAACCAGTAAATCTCTACATCAGGAATTTACTAGCTTTTCTTAGACTCTTTGTTGATTTAGTTAATATTATCCATTGTTGATCTTCAAATAAACCTTTAAGCCTTTTAAGTTAATGTCAAGGCAAAGTCTTACTTTCTTTTGGATACTTAGTTACTAGTGAGAGTTCTTCAGAGAAACAGAGTCATCAGGATGCTGTGTGCGTGTGTTTAGAGGGAGAGAGAGAGAGATTGATAGAGGGAGATTGGCTTAAAGAATTGGATCATGGAGTTGTACAGACTTGGTCAATCAAAAAGATAAAAATAATCTGATGGGATAGACGAGCAGGCTGGAGATTTAAGGAAGCACTGCAGTTCAAATCCAGAGGCAGTCTGCTTGCAGAATTCCTTCTTGCTTGGGGGCTGTCAGCCTTTGTTCTTTAAGGCTTTCAGTTGATTTGATGAGGCTCATCTGCATTAGAAAGGGCAGTCTGCTTTACCCAAAGTCCACTGACCTAAATGTTAATATCATCCAGAAGACATCTTAACCATCTAACATCCAGAGTAACGTTTGACCAAACTGGGCACCATGGCCCAGCCAAGCTGACACTTAAAATTAGCCATCCTGGATAGTCATATCAGAAGCAGGCAAATACCAGTAATTTTACCTTTTTAGTGTAATCAGTATGTTTTTATTTGGTGCTTAAAGAAGCAGTTGAATCCTTAAATAATGGGGTGATGGCCGAGGATATGTGTTTCCTGGACATCTAGGAAGCTCCCTGAATAAATTGTGTGCCAGGCATTTTGTATGGGCGGAAGCAGCCCCGAGGAGTAGACATGCATTTTTCCATCCTGAGATGTCCCTGATACAGAGTGACAACCTGAGTTTTGATAGTGATTTTTCTGACAGGAGCATTTTTGTAAATGTACTTTAAATGGAAATAAGAGATGAATAAATCATGAGGCCGCCTTTCTTCACGTTAATAACATATGTTAGGTGAGCTTGGTGAGCACGTAGTCTTTGTTGTCTGCTTAGCTTGTTGGAGGGTTTGTCCTGTGCAGAAAGGTGTCCCTGGTTAGTAACCTTGTACTTGCTTTAATCTCAGACGGTTTGTCTTCAGGTACCTGTGGCATAAGAGACAAAAGCGTTTTAAAGTATATATATTGTCTTGCAGGGGAAGGACAGATACAGGATTGTAGGGAGAAAGAACAGAGCTTGTCTGTGAATAAGTGAATCCTGAGTGGGGGTGAGAATGCCTAAGAGGGTGGGGTGACCCCTGAAATACAGCAGCTGCCATTCATTCACCCTTAAAAACAGCTTTTATAGAGTATCTACCTTGCCCTTGTAATTCTCACAAAGGATGCTTTTTGCATACCTTAATTAATTGCCTTGACAAATGTTTCCATGTCAGCAAAACATCTCTTTATTTAATCAACAGTAAATTTTCTTGAAAGGTTTTCAAATTGGAACTGGTTGATGCTTGTACATTGACACTCTTCAGAATGCCGAAAACAGTTTTTCTTTACAGTAGTAGAAAACAAGTGTATTTTTGAAGGTGTGGTGGGCACATGGGCACAGGTCTGCACATGGGCACAGGTCTGCACATGGGCTTAAAGGAGCTCTGATTCATTATATTTTCATTAAGAATGAGAACTCCCTTAGTTTCCAATTTTTTAGATGATGGTGACTATTTGTTAATGCTTCTTACTTCGTTCTGGGCTTAATCAAGACATTACTTTTTTGAAAATCTGTCTCATTGTTTTAATAACTGCAGCAAATCCTACTGTGAGACTATAGTATTAGAAGATATGTTTTCTGTCTTTTGGGATCTTGGCAGAAAGTAACCTGAAATGTAAAAATTAATGGCTGTTTACTGTGGCCATTCAGCTAGGCAGTGAGATTTTCTAACTTCACTCAGTTTTCATCAATGGTTATAATCTAAAGTTTTCTTTTTTAATGAACCCGAATTCCTCCTGCAATCAGTGAAATCCCTGTGTTCTGTCTCTCATTCATCCCCAAGTTCAGTTCAGTTCAGTCACTCAGTTGTGTCCGATTCCTTGTGACCCCGTGGACTGTAGCACACCAGGCTTCCCTGTCCGTCACCAACTCCCGGAGCTTACTCAAACTCATGTCCATCAAGTCAGTGATGCCATCCAACCATCTCATCCTCTGTCGCCCCCTTCTCCTCCCACCTTCAATCTTTCCCAGCATCAGGGTCTTTTCAGATGAGTCAGTTCTTCGCATCAGGTGGCCAAAGTATTGGAGCTTCAGCTTCAGCATCAGTCCTTCCAATGAATATTCCAGACTGATTTCCTTTAGGATGGACGGGTTGGATCTCCTTGCAGCCCAAGGGCCTCTCAAGAGTCTTCTCCAACACCACAGTTCAAAAGCATCAATTCTTCGGCGCTCAGCTTTCTTTATAGTCCAACTCTCACAGCCATACGTGACTACTGGAAAAAACCATAGCTTTGACTAGACGGGGACCTTTGTTGGCAAAGTAATGTCCCTGTTTTTTAATATGCTGTCTAGGTTGGTCATAGCTTTTCTTCCAAGGAGCAAGCGTCTTTTAGTTTCATGGCTGCAGTCACCATCTGCAGTGATTTTGGAGCCCCCCAAAATTAAGTCTGTCACTGTTTCCAGTGTTTCCCCATCTATTTGCCATGAAGTGATGGGACCAGATGCAATGATCTTAGTTTTCTGAGTGTTGAGTTTTTTTTTTGTTTTTTTAAAAATTTATTTATTTATTTTTTTATTAGTTGGAGGCTAATTACTTCACAACATTTCAGTGGGTTTTGTCATACATTGATATGAATCAGCCATAGATTTACATGTATTCCCCGAGTGTTGAGTTTTAAGTCAACTTTTTCACTCTCCTCTTTCACTTTTATCAAGAGGCTCTTTAGTTCTTCTTTGCTTTCTGCCATAAGGGTGGTGTCATCTGCATTTCTGAGGTTATTGATATTTCTCCTGGCAATCTTGATTCCAGCTTATGCTTCATCCAGCCCAGCATTTCCCATGATATACTCTGCATATAAGTTAAATAAGCAGGATGACAATATATAGCCTGACGTACTCCTTTCCCAATTTGGAACCAGTGTGTTGTTCCATGTCCAGTTCTAACTGTTACTTCTTGACCTGCATACAGATTTCTTGGGAGGCAGGTAAGGTGGTCGGTATTCCCATCTCTTTCAGAATTTTCCACAGTTTGTTGTGATCCACACAGTCAAAGGCTTTGGCATGGTCAGTAAAGCAAAAGTAGATGTTTTTCTGGAACTCTCTTGCTTTTTTGATGATCCAGCGGATGTTGGCAATTGGATCTCTGGTTCCTCTGCCTTTTCTAAATCCAGCTTGAACATCTTGAAGTTCACAGTTCACGTACTGTTGAAGCCTGGCTTAGAGAATTTTGAGCTAGTGTGGGAGATGAGTGCAATTGTAGTTTGAACATTCTTTGGCATTTCCTTTCTTTGGGATTGAAATGAAAACTGACCTTTTCCAGTTCGGTGGCCACTGCTGAGTTTTCCAAATTTGCTGGCTTATTGAGTTCAGCAATTTCACAGCATCATCTTTTAGGGTTTGGAATAGCTCAACTGGAATTCCATCCCCTCCACTAGCTTTGTTCGTAGTGATGCTTCCTATGGCCCACTTTGCATTCCAGGATATCTGGCTGTAGGTGAGTGATCACACCTAGGTTATCTGGGTCATGAAGATCTTTTTTGTATAGTTCTTCAGTGTATTCTTGCTACTTCTTCTTAATATCTTCTGCTTCTGTTAGGTCCATACGATTTCTGTCCTTTATTGTGTGCATCTTTGCATGAAATGTTCCCTTGGAATCTCTAATTTTCTTGAAGAGATCTCTAAGGGTGTAAATATTAATGAAATAGGTGACTGTCCTTTCTGGATAGTCAGTTTCAGAGTGAGGATGGCGAGACTAATGAAGTCACTCTACCTCTTCTGAGCTGAGTTCCGTCCCTGGGTGATGCTCTGACACACGTTCCGGTTCTGGGTGCCAAAGATGCAGGAGTGTCGCTCTAGATTTCATTTCAGCCCCTGGTGAAGGGTCTAGTCTGTCTTCCCCAAACCAGAACTCCTTAGTAGAGACTGGCCTGGAGAAGTGGCTTAATCTCAAATTTAGAATTACTCACAGATGCCCTACAGGAAACTAGTTCTGCTTTCTCTTCTTCCACATCCGTTTTAGAATTTCCCTGTTAAAGCCCTGTTGTTATTACCCCGTGTCCCCTTGTGGCTTACAAAAAAGAAAAACAAAACAAAAAGCCAAAAGTAGAAGTGTGTTTCTGGTTTCTTCAGTTGGAACTTGGGATACATTTTCCTATAGGAAAAAAAGAATTGAATTTGATTAGGTGATACTGAAACGGCCTTGGTGGTGCTATAGTTTAGGTGTGTGCTGTGCTAAGCTGCTTCAGTCGGGTCTGACTTTTGGCGACTCCATGGACTGTAGCCACAGGATTTCTCCAGGCAGGAGTACCGGTGTGGGTTGCCATTGCCACTTTGGGGATCTTCCCGACCCAGGGATGGAACCTGAGTCTCTCACATCTCCTGTGTTGGCAGGTGGGTTCTTTACCACTAGTGCCACCTGGGAAGCTCATAGTTTAGGTATATTACAGATTAATTTGATGTTGGCGGGGCTGGTGGGGGTTTGAATGGTAACTTCATCTCCATTTTAATAGCATCTGGAGGAATATGAATTTCAGATTTGAACAGAAATTTAGGAAACAGGACTCATAATTGGAAGTTACAGGCAATTTTCAAAGGTTTGTAGCTGTTTTCTTCTTAGTTTATTATATTTTTCCACTCCCACCTCTCCTTAGACCTCACTCTTAACTCACTGATGTTTCCCCTCACTCTGCCGTGGAGTCCTTTGTTTCTTTGGGTGCTTTCCCACTGCATGTTGATCACCCACTCCCTCCCCTGGGTCTGGTCCAGTCATTCGATGATCTGATTTTTGTATGGGATGAGGTTGTTGTGGGTATTGTTTTTGCCTCTGAGTTTCCAGCTTTTGGGGCTTCCCTTGTAGCTCAGTCAGTAAAGAATCTGCCTGCAGTGCAGGAGACCTGGATTTGATCCCTGGGTCGGGAAGATCCCCTGGAGAAGGAAATGGCAACCCACTCCAGTATCCTTGCCTGGAAAATCTCATGGACACCGGAGCCTGGTGGGCTGCAGTCCATGGGGTCACAAAGAGTTGGGCACGACTGAGCGACTAACACTTACTAACACTTACTTCCAGCTTTTGGCTCAGTGGCCAGCCTTCAGCACATTTTGAAGACATTCTGATCTTTTCAACGTTTCTTTTTTGTGCTTCTGTTCTCAACCTCAAGGGTAATCATTGTCTGTTCAGTTATTTCATTGATCATTAAAGAGTCTTCTTCCCATGACCTTTGTTAGCTTTCCCCTTTATATGCACAATGTAAAATTAACTTCACACTGATTACAAGTGGGTCAGGATTAAAGTGCATCTCAGCATCTTTTCAAAATGCTCACTGCCCCCCTCTAAATACCACCATGGTAGGGAGACAGAGGCTTCAGAGAATGGGGTTGAGGTTTCTTTTTGTTTTTTTCCTTAGTTAAATTTATGTATTTGTCTATGCTGGGTCTTAGTTGCGGCACACAGGATCTTCGATTTTCATCGTGGCATGTGGATTCTAGTTCCCTGACCCGGGAATGAACCCATGCCCCCTGCCTTGGGAGCGTGGAGTCTTAGCCACTCGACCACCACGGAAGTCTCAGGTTCAGGTTTCTTTCACTCAGTTTCCCATCAGTTCAGCTGAGATCAAGTGAGTGAACACTCTTAGGGAGGAATGTGCTCAGGGCTGAAAGTGCAAAGATGAAGAAGACATCATTTGTTGCTCGGTGTTTTTATCTATCGTTTAATGCAAAAAATAAAGGGTCTCTAATAGGTGGGCCTCAGGAACAAGGTGTGCTAAAGTACACATCCAAAAGGAATGTGGAGGAAGCCAGGAAAAGAATACCACGAGCTAATTGTTTTCTGAAGCTTGTTTATGAAATAAATGTCACAATAGAAGTGGCTGGATCAACGATCTATTGTTTGTGACTTTCAGCCAGGAGGGGTTCTTAGGAAGATCTTTGGCCAGGAATGGTATCATTATTTGAGAAGAAAGAATGTTTATTTCTGATTGGTCCAATCTTTAGAAATAGGAGTACTCATATTTGTCAATTATACCTCAATTAAAAAAAAGACATAAAAAATTACTGAAAGAATAAAGGTTCATTATTAACCAATGCCCCCTCGCCTTCCCCAAAACCCCAAAGAAATAGGAATACTCGGTGTTGAACCTTATGTCATTTTTCTGGGTTATTCAGCTTATTGTACAACCTTAGGATAAAAATTCTGGAATCTTAAGTTTCTGCTTCAGCATCTTTCAGTGATAGAAAGTGCATGCGTGCACGCTCAGTCACTTCAGTCATGTCCAGTTCTTTACGACCCCATGGCCTGCAGCCAGCCAGTCTCCTCTGTCCATGGGGATTTTCTTTTTTTTTTTTTAGAGTTTTGGCATTTTATTTTTTTATTATTTTTTTATTTTTATTTTTTGACATCTCCATGACTTATTTATTTAATTAATTTATTTATTTCATTTATTTTTATTAGTTGGAGGCCAATTACTTTACAATATTGTAGTGGGTTTTGTCATACATTGACATGAATCAGCCATGGATTTACATGTATTCCCCATCCCGATCCCCCCTCCCACCTCCCTCTCTACCCAATCCCTCTGGGTCTTCCCGGTGCACCAGGCCTGAGCACTTGTCTCATGCATCCAACCTGGGCTGGTGATCTGTTTCACTATAGATAATATACATGTTTCGATGCTGTTCTCTCGAAACATCCCACCCTCGCCTTCTCCCACAGAGTCCAAAAGTCTGTTCTGTACATCTGTGTCTCTTTTTCTGTTTTGCATATAGGGTTATCATTACCATCTTTCTAAATTCCATATATATGTGTTAGTATGCTGTAATGTTCTTTATCTTTCTGGCTTACTTCACTCTGTATAATGGGCTCCAGTTTCATCCATCTCATTAGAACTGATTCAAATGAATTCTTTTTAATGGCTGAGTAATATTCCATGGTGTATATGTACTACAGCTTCCTTACCCATTCGTCTGCTGATGGGCATCTAGGTTGCTTCCATGTCCTGGCTATTATAAACAGTGCTGTGATGAACATTGGGGTGCATGTGTCTCTTTCAGATCTGATATCCTTGATGTGTATGCCCAGGAGTGGGATTGCTGGGTCATATGGCAGTTCTATTTCCAGTTTTTTAGGAAATCTCCACACTGTTCTCCATAGCGGCTGTCCTAGTTTGCATTCTCCATGGGGATTTTCTAAGCAAGAATACTGGAGTGGGTTGCCATGCCCTCCTCCAGGGGATCTTCCCGACCCAGGGATTGAACCTTCATCTCTTATGTTTCCTGCACTGGCCAGTGGTTCTTTACTGCTAGCACCACATGGAAGCCCAAGGTCTTTACCCCCAGTCTAGAGGCTGAATTAGAGATGTTGTGTTTGGGGGCAAGTAAACCATTTGGGTGCCTGTGGTGTTGAACTCATGGGGTCTGGATTGGCCATTGGCCTCCAATATGAGGCATTGTCTAATATCAGAAGAACTTTAAAAGACGGTCCCTTGCCAGCAAGGTACTTCCTGACTTCAGGGACAGAGCATCCATGAAACCAATCCAGAGAAAGTCTTCCCATTGTCCACACCTTCTTTTTGTACAACCAGAAGACTGGCAGCTGGTGTTTATCTTATCTGTTGAAGGCTCAGGGGTTAACAACTTTATTGAGAAGAGCAATCGTAATCATAAACCTGACTGCATTTGCCTAGCACCATGGCATTAGCCTGCTCATTCCTGCCTTAAATCCTGGTGCTGGCTTCTCTTCCTTACTAATAAAATGTCCTTTGAAGCTTTCTTTGCACCCCAGCATAGGGCACTTTTGACTACATTAAAAACCTGTTCTGGCAGGTATCCTTTCTTCTCAATGATTTTCTTTGCTGGGAATTCCTTTGCTGCCTCTTGGTTGGCAGAAGCTCTCCTCCTGTTATCTTGACATTTTAAAAGTCAGACCTCTTTTTAAAATCATCAAACCATCCTTTGCTGGCATTCCATTCTCCAGCTTTAGATCCTTCACCTTCCTTTTGCTCTAAGTTGTCATATAATGACTTCACCTTTTGAATCATATTCGTCTATAGGTATGTCTTTCTTATAACAATCCTGCCCCACACATAAAAGCTACATTTTCAATACGAGATAAAAAGGCATTTTACAAAAAGCTCAAGGTTTTCACACCTGCTGTAGCTGCAGCAACAGCTTCATGAATTTCCTTTCCTTTTTCTTTTTATACAATGGTCCTTCCACTGAACTCATTTGTCTTGAAGTGGCGGGCAACCGCAGCTGCAGACTTGACTCTCGGTGCATATCAAGCCATTTACGCTTTTGTCACTTTTCTCTGCTTCTTGGGAGCACTTCCAGCATCACATATCATATGGGTCCGTGCTGTTGTTCAAGGTTTATGGTATTGCACTAAACAAGATGAAAACTATGAGAGAACTTAAAACTCAATTTCGTACTGCAGTGAAATTGACTAGAGAGACAACTGCTCAAGTGACGATGAACCTCAGGTGGAGTTTCAGACAGATACTTGCAGCACTTGTGCTCAGTGCTGTAGCAATAGGAGGTGCTAGGAAATTTTTACAGTGTTACAGTCTATACTGCATCTTTACCTTTGTTTACATTTCTGTCAACTGGAAGTGGTGCTATACTGGTCTGTTTGTGTGAGTACATTTTGATACATTTTAACTTAAAAAAAATACATGTATATTTTATGATAGTAAATGATAGAGTTGTATCACATGTATTTTATGCATTCACCATACACCTAAGTTTTTTTAAATTTTTTTGGATATTACTATGTTATGGGGTGTATCTGTGAGACTTTTCAAATTGTCACAAATCTTCAAAAACTTTTATATAAATAGAAATTTCCAAAAATTTTATGTATATATATAAAAGAACTATATATATATATGTATATGTGTATGTAGAAAAAACTACATACACGTGGGCCTGCACTCTTCCAGACCTTGTTGTTCAAAGATCAACTGTATGTTGAATTGAATGGAATTACCATTTTATTTAAAATAGAAAATAATTGAATTTATATTACAATTCATGAAATAATTATCATAATAAAATATTTGCAGCTAAGATTTTTTGAAAATGCTTATGGGCTGGGCTTGGTACCAAACTAGTTATTTCATGTGGCTTATTTCATTGAATTCTCACAACTGTGTGCCTGTGTGTGTGTGTGTGTGAATTCCCCACGTCATACATCAGGGAATAGGTGTCGAGGGGGTGAGTGACTTGCCTCAGGACACAACCCTAGTGGTAGAGCCAGAGTTTGAACCTGGTGCATCTGACTTCCAGTGCATCTGACTGCCTTGCCAGGGCTCAGTCATTCTTCTTTCTGAGTTTTAGGTTAATTTTGCCACTTCAGATGAAATCTGCCCTTCAACTCTTCTCCTAATGGGGAGATTAATGATGTTTCTTTCTTTTTTTTACAAAAAGAAAATTTTATACTTCATGCTGAGTTGTCTTGGCAACACAGAGTGAGTTAAGTATCAAATTTTATTTAAAACCTTGATTCACTTAAGATTTTAGGTTTCAGTAACTTAAAAAATTATCCATCTCCAATACTGACATGAAATACATTCTTAGAATTGCAGTTAGATAGTCATAAAAGAAGATAAACCTGCCACTTTTAGATTGTTCTGATTTTAGCCTGTATTATGTTGATTTTGATGGCTTGGGTGTTTACTTGCATTTGCTTATTTCCAAGTAGATATTGTGTGTGTGTGTGTGTGTGTGTGTGTGTGTAAAATAAAGTCACCTCCTGGAAACTAAAGCACAAGCAAGCAGTGAAAGCTAACTTTATTTTCTCCAGATTTGTTCTTCCTTAAGGTGATAGTGACTGGGATTTAATTATTTTAAGAAACCAGGATAAAGGTGATGATAAAAACACATCCTTAATGAATTTTTTTGTGTGTGTGTGTGTGGTAGGCCGTCTGCTAAAGCCTTTCCATGCATTATCTCATTTAATTCTAAGAAACATTCTTTGGGGTAAATACTTCTTATAGTGAAGAAAACTGCATTTCAGAGATGACTAAGAAATGACTGAGAAGGTGTATGAATATGCTTCTCCCCACTTCCAATCTTGGTGAGGAATATTATACTCTTTAGAAAGAATATATTTTTCAAAAAGTACCTGGAGAAAGTAGTATGGATGCATATACACTAACATATGTAAAGAGATAGCCAATGGGAATTTGTTGTATGACTCAGGGAACTCAAACTGGGGCTCTGTAATAACCTAGAGGCGTGGGAATGGACTGGAGCTGGGAGCGAGATTCAAGAGGGAGGGGACATATGTATATCTTAGTCAGTCCTAAAGGAAATCCGTTCTGAATATTCACTGGAAGGACTGATGCTGAAGCTGAAGCTCCAATACTTTGGCCACCTGATGCAAAGAACCGATTTATTAGAGAAGACTGTGGTGCTGGGAAAGATTGAAGGCAGGAGGAGAAGGGACAACAGAGGATGAGATGGATGGCATCACTGACTCAATGGACATGAGTTTAAGCAAGTTCTGGGAGAAGGGAATCCTGGCGTGCTGCAGTCCATGAGGTCGCAAAGAGTCAGACGTGATTGAGTGGTTAATTCATGATGTATGTCAGAAATGAAACCAGTATTGTAAACCAATCGTCAATCAATTAAAAATAAATAAATCTTAAAAAATAAAGAACCTAGAGAGAGCACCAAATCCTAACCATTAGACCACTAAGGAGACATTACCATATGTAAAACAGATATCCAGTGGGAATTTGCTATGTGATGCAGGGAGCTCAAATCCAGTGTTCTGTGACAACCTGGAGGGCTGGGGTGGGTGGGGTGGGAGGTGAGAGGGAAGTTCAGGAAGGAGGAGGGCATATTTATACCTGTGGCTGATTCATGTTGCTGTATGGCAGAAACCAACACAGTATTGTAATTATCCTCCAATGAAAAATAAATAATAATAATTAAAAAGAACCGAGAGATAATGGACAGAAATGTCTGAAGGTTTATTTTTATTGGCCTTCTTATGCTCTTTCCAAGCCTTTCCAACTCAGGTTAGATTGAGGGATGCTAATGAATGCTTTCTATTTATTAAAAATAATTTTTTTTCTTTTTTTTTTTTTCCCATGAATGCTTTCTGCGTTTAGTCAAAAGCAGTACGACTTGACCTATGCAGTCCACTCGAGTCACATGGGGGGCATTTAATAAATACCAATGTCTCAAGCTCATCCCCAAAGATCAAGATTTAATTGGCTTGGGATACTGCCTGGATGCTGAGATTTTAAAAAATTCTTTAGGTTATTTCTCAACATCTAACTACAGTGGAAATCCATGGTGTGTGCCAGTGGATCCCTAAGCTTGACTGCACATTGGAATCACCTGGGGAACTTCAAAAACTCCTGATGCCCAGGCCCCTCCCCCAGAGATGGTGATCTTATTGGCCTGGGCTGTGGCCTGGAGTTTGGAACTTTGAAGATAGTCCCAGGTGATTCCAGTGTATTTCTAAGTATGGGGACTGCTGGTTTAATGCAGTGGTTTTCTTTTTTTAAAAAATGGTTTTAAACTGATAGAAATTTAAAAAGAAAAGTTATTTATTTGTTTGCCTGCACTGGGTTTGAGTTGTGGCATGTGGGATCTAGTTCCCGGACCAGGGATGGAACCTGGGCCTCCTGCATTAGGAACGCAGAGTCTTAGCTGCTGGACCAGCAGGGAACTCTCTGTGCAGTGGTTTTTTTACCTTGGCTGCACATTAGAATCACCTGAGAAACTGTTAAAGCTCCCATGACCCTGGCTTGCACCCACTCCAGTTAAATAGAACCTTTGGTGTTGGATCTTGGCGGCTCTAGTTTTCCACACTCTTAATTCAGAATACTTGAGGGATGAAAGGAGGCAGTGATTAGTATAGGAGAGGCTATTCTTGGGCTTCCCTTGTGGTTCTCCCAGTAAAGAATCTGCCTGCAGTGTGGGAGACCTGGGTTGGGAAGATCCCCCGGAGAAGGGAAAGGTTACCCACTCCAATATTCTGGCCTAGAGAATTCCATGGACTATATACAGTCCATGGGGTCGCAAAGAGTTGGACACGACTGAGCCATTTTCACTTCACTTGCCTTATGTAGCTATACTGAGTTCATTTTCTTAGACCAACATGATGGAATGCAGAGCTAAGCAAATTATGGAAAGTAATGTATTCTGTGTTCCAAATAATTAGCTAATAATACAATATATTTTGCCTGCTTTATTGATGTAGTTTAAATAGTATTAAAACCAAGGATGAGATTGCTGGTTTAATAATTCGAGGTTTTTCCTTTTTTTTTTCTGACTTAATGTGGCTCAGCTGGTAAAGAATCCGTCTGCAATCCGGGAGACCTGGGTTTCATCCCTGGGTTGTGAAGATCCCCTGGAGAAGGGAACTTTTATGTCTGCCTTCTTAGTGCAATAGGCAGTGCATCAGTCTCATAATCTGAAGGTCCTGAGTTTGAACCTCAGAGAGGGCAGATCATTCTTTTCAGGATTCCCTGATGGCTCAGACAGTAAAGAGTCTGCCTGCAATGCGGGAGACCTGGGTTTGATCCCTGGGTCAGGAAGATCCCTCAGAGAAGGAAATGGCAATGCACTCCAGTATTCTTGCCTGGAAAATCCCATGGGTGGAGGAGTCTGGCAGGCTGCGGTCCACGGGGTCACAAAGAGTCGGACGTGACTGAGTGATTTCACTTTCAATGATTTTTAAGGGCCCTCCCCCCCAGCCCTTGTTTTGTATTATTTGGCTGGTATCAAAAATGACTTTTCCCTCTAAAATTAAAGAACCATTAAGAAAAATAAAGATTTTTTAATTATGGAAAATAAAAGTGACATGCTGTATTTGTACCTTATTGAACATGATCCTTTCCACTGTCTTCCAGGAGTGCCAGGCGTCAAAGAAGAACGCTTTGAGGAGGGAATGACAGTAAAGCACTGTGCGTTGTCCCTCGTGGGAGAGCCCATCATGTACCCAGAAATCAACAAGTTTCTGAAGCTGCTTCACGAGTGTAAAATCTCCAGTTTCCTGGTCACAAATGCACAGTTCCCTGCGGAAATCAGGTGAGTGATCTCGCCTCTCAAGATGATGCCTCTTGAATCTGTATTTAACTAAGAAGTAAAACTAACAGGTATTGATTCAGAAAGGATTTACTCATTTCTAACTATGTATAAATGTTGGCTTTGAGGGGTCAGAGCACCTGCTCCTAAACATCGATTCTACTGGGAAAGATGACATTTGTTTAAAGAACAGAGGTAAAAAAAATTGCTGGGGGAGTTCAACAGAGAAGTTTTTCTTTTTTTGTTAGATAGAAGCGGGATAAAAACTTCTCTGAGAAGGCTTATTAAATTTGGGTCTCAAAATATGGCGGTGACAACCTAGAAGGCTGGGAGGGAGGTTCTAGAGGGAGGGGACATGTGGATACCTATGACTGATTCATGTTGATGTATGGCAGAACCCGACACGATATTGTAAGGTAATTGTAGGGAGAGAGCAGTTGGCCAGTGGCGGTGGTCAGGCTGTCTTGCCCCTCCCCTCACGTCCTGCTAGCTGGGCTCATCTGGGGCACTGTGCATGTGCGTGGTGGTGTGGTCCTGTGTGCACACCACCTGAAAAGCTCTCAGAGGCAGAGTAGAGTTGTGCTGAGTTGAGTTGCGGCTGCATCAGCCATGAGCCAGTGAAGCATGTCTGCAGTTTATATGGCTCCTTGCATCTTCTTCCAGCTTCGCTGCTCATACCTTGCCTGCACCGGGTTCAGCAGACAGTGAGATACAGCGAGATAGTAATTATCCTCCAATTTAAAAAGTAAATTTTAACAGTATGGCTGGGATTGGTACTTGGGGAGATAGGAAACTGTAGGTTTTTAATAGCCTTTCCTTTCTCCAGGGGATCTTCCCAACCTAGGGATTGAAGCCAGGTCTCCTGCATTGCAGGCAGATTCTTTACCAGCTGAGCCACCAGGGAAGCCCAGGAATACTGGAGTGGGGAACCTATCCCTTTTCCAGCAGATCTTCCTGACCCAGGAATTAAACCTGGGTCTCCTGCATTGCAGGCGGATTCTTTACCAACTGAGCTACCAGGGAAACCTAATTTAAAAAAACATAATAAAATTTAAAAATATGGCTGGGATTGGTACTTGAGGAGATAGGAAACTGTTGGGTTTTAATAAGAACTACCTGAGAAAGATACAGAATTGGGGTCTTTGGGATACCGCTATGTAAATATAGTTGATTTGGACCACAGAGGGTGCAAAAGAGCCTGGCAACTGGAAACCAACTTGAATAGGTTGGGGTGACGACTTCAAATGCTGTTCTTTAGGAAGATCTTGCTTTCTGCAGAGTAATCTGCCAGCATGTTTGTATAAAGTGGGAGGGCCAGGAAACAGGAAACTGGATAGGAGATGGTAAGGTTTGTTTAAGAGTTGTAAGGATGAAAGGAAGACAGAATGAGCAGTCTTCAAAAAGGTGTCATTGACATTGCACTTGAAAATATGTGGATTATTTTCAGATATCTTTTGATATTGATTTCTAACATAATTCCACAGTGGTAAGAGAACAGAGACTGTGATTTCAATACCTTTAGACCATGAAATTTTTCACCTTGTTTTATGTCCTTGGATATAGTCCAGTGTCTCCTAGTTTATAGTTTATGGGAACTTGAATTTGTATCCTACTGTCATGTGAAAATTGTATAAATCTTAATTATGTTGAGTTGGTTCATGGTGCTTTTTGGATCTACTACATCCTTCTACTTTTCTGTCTATTCATTCTGTTAATTTTTGAGAGTTTGATATTGAAACTCCAGCTAAAAATCTTAATTTTTCTACTTAAAAAAATAATTGTAATATATAGTGGAACTATATGTAACTTTATTCTGTGTTTTCCAAGTCTGCTGTATATGTGTTGTCATACTTTCATAATTTAAAAAATAAAAAAGGAAGAGAAAAAAAATGGTGTCATTGAGGCATGATAGATCGATAAGCTTGGCAAACTGGATGGTTCTGTGAGCCCTGCATAGAAGAGGACTTAGCTGATGACTGGGAAAGTTCCAGCCAGGTTGATTGATAGGATTGTGGGGCCCTGTAACAGCAGAGGGGTCACCCATACTCTGATATCTTTCAAAGAAACTCTTGACTTTGTTAGTTGGTCTTCCCTTGACCTACATACAAGCGTTACATTCAGGCTAGTGGCCTTTTCGGGATACTTAACTTTTCTTTAAGAGGATCTCAGTTTCTCCTCCAGCTCCAATGCATAGGGTTCCTTGCTGAGAGTTCTCCCACAGAAGGGAGTTTTCACAGTGAGTGGTCCTTGAGGATTTATGGAAGATAGGAAAAAAACACCTTAGGCAGATGAGAAAGCTTTATGTTTTTATTTGTCAACATGGTGGCTGATAAAAGTGACCAGAATGTGACACTTAACTTTAGAGCTGTTGGTGATTAATCGACAACAAAAAACCCTTCTCTTGAGAAAAAGTCCTCTTAGTTCCACAAAAGCAAGTGTTTTTATAATAGTATTTTTGATAGGCATTAACTGAGGTACCAGAGCATGTATCAGTTATCTTTTGCTGTAGTCATTTCCCTTGGAACTGAGTCACTCAAACTCGCCACCATTTGTTTGGTTTCCAGGTCAGCGAACACTTTAGGTGGTGGAAAGCTGATGCATCTAGAGAGAGTAGAGACGCCAAGTGCCGTTTCCCCCTCATCTTTTTATCTGGCAGTTTTCTGAGTTGTAATCTTGAAAATAAACTAGTAATAGAAAGTAAACTGTTTTCCCTGAGCTCTGAGAGCTGTTCTAGCAGATTATCGAACCCGAGGAGGGGGTCATGGGGTGCCCAGATCCACAGGCAGTTGATCAGAAGCACAGGTGGCAACCTGGGACTGTGACTGGTGTCAGAAGTAGGGGCAGCTTGGGACTGAGCCCTGCCCTGGGAGGTCTGTGCTGACTCCAGGGATTTACTGTCAGAATAGAATTGAACACAGGACACCTAGCTGGTGTCTGCAGAGAACTACAGGACTCCTTGGTGTGGAGAGGAACCACACATCTGGTGTCAGAAGTGTTGTGAGTCAAAAACCAGATAAGAGTGTTCTGAAGTGATCTAATGTCGTAAAAACAGCACTTCATACTTGGTTCTTAGCAATTTTTGCCAGGTTGTCTTTCTTTCCAAAGATTTCCAAAAGAAATTTCTTTTATGCAAAATCTCAGGATTTTAAATGTTGGCTCAAAAAAAGAAAAATGTTTCTAAACATGGTGCAGGACAAATAAAACCTACTCCTTATCAATTGCCAGTTTGAGATTTCCAGTCTTAAGAACCCTCCCAGTAGGTTCAAGACCATCCTCCTTGTACAGGGTACAAAGTACAATCTGATTTGCCCTACAGTAGACTACAAACAGTGGCCATAAATTCTCCCTCTCCTTGTATCCATGATCCTTTGTGCTGTAGCTCTGAGTGTCCCCCCATTGACTCCAGGCTCGGCCACGTGACTGGCTTTGGTCAAGGGGAAGTGAGCGAAGGTGACAGAAGCAGAGGCTTGAATGATGTCTGTGCATCGAGGCTTGCCCTTTCTTGCTGCTCTCTGAAACCCTGCCCCCATGTGGCCAACTTCAGACTTGCTGGGGGATAAGAGGCTGCACACACAGAGGCCCCAGCTGTCCCAGCTGAGGCCGTCATAAACCAGCCAGTCCAGCAGCCGTGCCAGCTGAGACTAGCAGAGGCAGCCAAGACGACAGGACCTCGCAGCCCACCCACAGAATTTCAAGCCACGTCTCTTGGGTCTCCTGCATTGGCAGGCAGGTTCTTTACCACTCGGGCCAGCTGGGAAACAGGATCGATTGAAATCACTGTGATCAATCATTGGTGATGAACTCAGTCTCTCATCTAGCTCGTCTCCCTTTCTTAGAGGTTGTGGGTGGGGCTGAAAGTGCCAACCCTCTAATCATCGGGTTGATTCTTTTGGCACCAGCACCTGTCCTGAAGCTGTCCAGGGGCCCACCAAGAGTCACCGCATTAATATAAATTCTTGTTGGGTGGAGAGGGGCTCATTAGAGATAACAAAAGACAATTCTCTCACCTCTGTCACTCAAGAAATACCAAGATTTAGGAGCTCTGTGCCAGGAATTAGGGACAAAGACCAAGTGTCTGTTTCCTACTATCTGACAGTATCACATCAGGGATGGTTATCCGTTCAGTGAAGCCCGTACTTTTCAGTCTGCCGTGCTCTCCACCGCTTGGCTGTCTCTTCAGCCCTGAGGCTGAGCGTCATCTGCTACTTGTCAGAGGAATTGCACTGTTGAATCCCTTACAGCAGAGAAATTTCCGTCAGCATTTCTAACAGGCCTGAAACAACGGAAGGTAGACAGAACACCGCATACCAGAAAAATGGAAGCCTATTGCTTGGGGTAAGGCAAGAATATTCTTGAGTGTTTCACACACAGTCTGAGGTTCGGTGTCCAGAGAACCTCTTTTTCGTTTAGAAGTGGCTTGTTTGACTCGCAACGTATCCTTGGTTCCTGCAGACATGTGAGTTTAGGACTCTTAATTCTGGAGACTGTGTGGTCTATGCTGACATTCAGCCCTGCAGTCAGAAAGGCCCATGGCACCTGGATAATGCTGTCCCACTAGATCACTGCATATCGTTCCTTCTTTTTTTTTTTTTTTTTTTCGTTCCTTCTTGTAAACTGTTCTGTGCTAAAGTGTCAAAGACTTCCTTGAGACATCTTGCTCAAAGCAGACCAGTGGTAGAGTAAGGAAGGTGTTGAGGGTGATGTTCCACAACACTGAACCCAGTTTTTTTTTTTTTCCCTTCTGTTTATTTATTTGGCTGCATGGGTCTTACTTGCGGCATGTGGGTTCACAGACTCTCTACTTGCGGTGTGCAGGCTAATTGTGGCACGCAGGCTCCAGAGCACACGGGCTCAGTAGTTGCTTTGTGTGGGCTTCATTGCCCACAGCATGTGGGTTCTTAGTTCCCTGACCAGGAATCAAACCCATGTCCTCTTCATCTCAAGGCAGATTTTTAGCCACTGCACCACAAGGGAAGTCCCCTGAACCTAGTGGGTCCTTTCCTTTGTGGGTGTTTGAGTCCTAAAACTGTCTCCCTCTTTATGAGTGTATTAGAGGGTGTAGAGTCAAGTATACAGCCCTATGTAGACTCCTCGCTCTTAGCTTCATCTTTAGCTCACCTCTACACAATTTTCTTGTCCATTGTTTTTAAGTTTACGTTCAAAATCTTATATTTTTTCTTTTTCGAATTCAAAGCTTACTCACTGCCAGCAGGCTTATTGTAAGAAGACAGAGCTCTGTTCCATTTTTAACTATGACACAATTAACATTTAACTTCCCACACCTCCTCCACCACCACGGAATTTGTCCCTGTGTTTACTTTTGAGCATCTTCATCAAAACTGTGTGTGAGCTTCATTCTGTTTCTTCTGCTTCTTCCACTTGTGCTTCTGTTACTTTGCTTGCTTCGTGTTTTTGCTATTAATAAGAGAGTCACTGTATGTGTTAGAGAAACTCTGTAAATTGGACATCTCTTCACATATTACTTAGTAAACGTTTGAAGAAATGCATGAATTTTAATAAAGTTTTCTTGTGTTTATCAGCTCAAAGTGGCTACAGATAACAGCTGCAATGAAATGAAGATTGGTTATAAATACTACTTGCTCCTTTCCATAGAAGTTTTTTATTTCCTCCTAGCCTGTTTTGTTTGGTTTTTTGTTGTTCAGTCACTAAGTCACGTCTGACTCTTTGTGACCCCATGGACTGAGCCTGCCAGGCTTCCCTGTCTTTCATGATCTTCTGGAGTTTGCTCAAACTCATGTCCAGTGAGTCAGTGATGCCATCCAGCCATCTCATCCTCTGTTGCCCCCTTCTCCTCCTGCCTGCAATCTTTCCCAGCATCAGAGTCTTTTCCAGTGAATCGGCTCTTCCCATCAGGTGGCCAAAGTATTGGAGCTTCAGCTTCAGCACCAGTCCTTCCAATGAAATTCACAGTTGATTTCCTTTAGGATGGACTGGTTTGATCTCCTTACAGTCCAGGAGACTCTCAAGAGTCTTCTCCAGCACCACAGTTCAAAAGCATCAATTTTTCGGTGCTCAGCTTTCTTTATGGTCCAACTCTCACATCCGTACACAACTACTGGAAAAGCCTTAGCTTTGACTATATGGACCTTTGTTGGCAAAGTAATGTTTCTGCCTTTTAATACGCTGTCTAGGTTTGTCATAGCTTTTCTTCTGAGGTGCATCTATTAATGTTGTGGCTTTAGTCACCGTCAGCAGCGATTCTGAAGCCCAAGAAAATAAAATCTGCCACTGTTTTGTTTGTATTAAGTTTAAAATATAGTCGTCGTCTTTGTCTATGAATTGATGGAATACTTTTCAGAACTATGCTTTTCTGGATGAGCTAAAAAGAGAGAGAGAGGCAGCACAGTGAAATGATGAAGAGCTTGGTTGGGCTCTGTCTAGAAGAGATCTGAATTTGAATCTTGACTTGCTTTTTTATTGTCTTTCTGACATGAGGAAGATAACTTCTCCATGTCTAGTTTACTCATCTGTAAAATGATCACAGTAATAACGACCACCTTGTAGTGACATTGTTAGTGCATGATATAATACATGAAAAACACCATTGGAAAGGTAGGCTATGTAGTATCAGTGAGGTGTACTTTAAGGCAAGAACCATTACTTGAGATGAGATGGGGCATTCTTAATAATAAAATATTAAACCCACTAGGAACATAAAGCAATATGTTTGTATATATGTCAGAATCTGTGAACACTCAGTAACATAATCTCAAAATGGACAGAACCCTAAGGAGAAATAGCAAGTTTTTAACATGCTTCTCTCAGATGGATAAAACAAGCAAATCAAAATCAGTAGAAGTAGTGAAGATTTGAACAACTAAATTAACAAATTTAGCCTATATGGCAGAAATAGAGTATTGAAGCTTGAACCTTTGGAATATAAATTCCTCTTAAGAGCACAGAACTTGCTCTCAGAACAGTTAACAAATGGCCATGTGCTGGGCATTACAGCAGGTTTCAAGAAAGTATTGAAATAATTTAGAGCACAGTATCTGAACACAAGGCCATTAAACTATGAATCAGTACTTAAAGATAACTAGAATATTCTAATATGTGTATAACTTAGTACACTTCTCACTTGCTTATGGTCACTTTGGTTTTTTTTTTTTATTAATAGGAGCATCAAAGTTACTACTGAATTCCCTTGATTTCTTGTTGTTCAGTTGCTAAGTCATTTTCAACTCCCTGCAACCCCATGAACTGCTGTACAGGCTTCCCTGTCCTTCACTATTTCCCCAAATTTGCTTAAACTTGGGTCTGTTGAGATGGTGATGCTATCCAATCATCTTATCCTCTGTCACCCTCTTCTCCTCCTGCCTTCAACCTTTCCTAGCATCAGGAAAGGTTCCAATGAATCATCTCTTCACATCAAGTGGCCAAAGTTATTTGAGCTTCAGCATCAGTCTTTCCAGTGAATATTCAGGGTTGATTTCCTTTAGGATTGACTGGTTTGATCCCCTTGATTTCTTACAAATATGAATTTTTCTCCCTTTTTTCCTTTCTGTAGAGATGAATAGGTTCATTTTAGGTAGGACCTTGATATGATTATTGAGATTATTCTGGGTAGAATGAGGCCTGATCTCTAAAGAGAGGAAGAAAGAGAGGATTTTTATTTTCAGTGACTGTGTGTTTCTATATACGATCATTCATAACTCAGGTTTAAAATTAGCAGGATGAAAGATCATAACAATAATCATATCAAGATTCACAGGATATTTTCACTGGGGATTGGGCTCCCGCTTTATATCCTTTTCATTGTATAGTTTTTAATTATTCTCAACAGCATTGTGAGATTCTGAGCCTCAGGAATTATTATGATAGTTTTAAGGATGTGACGGGCTTCCCTGGTGGCTCAGATGGTAAAGCGTCTGTCTGCAATGCTAGAGACCCGGGTTTGATCCCTCAGTCGGGAAGATCCCCTGGAGAAGGAAATGGCAACCCACTCCAGTATTCTTGCCTGGAAAATCCCATGGACAGAGAAGCCTGGTAGGCTACAGTCCATGGGGTCGCAAAGAGTCAGACACGACTGAGCAACTTTACTTACTTACTTACTTAAGGATGTGACTAAAACCATCCTATCTCTGTATAGAATGGAGGCAGACAAATGACTGAGCTTGGAGCCTCATTGCCTGTTTTTTCAGGGAACAGAGGCCAATAGCAGGCAGACATAAGACCCCTGAGACTCAGAACATTTCTCCAAGGTCCTTTTACTGCTTTTGAGCCACTCAGGAATGCACTCCACAGCTCCTTAGGACTTTTCCTCTTCTCCATTCTTCCTCTGCTCCTTGGAAAAAAATCTATAAAACTCCTTGATTATAGCATTTCAGACAGTATTGACAAAATTCCTTATTGCTAGTGTCAATGTCCAGGCCTTTTTTTTTTTTTTGGTGAAATGATGGAGGCTTGTAAAACAACTAAGGCCTTTGGAATTTACTGTTCATAATCTAAAAGCAGGTATGGAGGTGTAGTGAAAAGGTCAGGCTGGTTCCCATTTTGCATCAGGTAGCTTTATGACACAAAGTCCTGAGAGTTATTAGATGATGATAGCCTGCAGTATCCATTAAGACGATCTTTTTTAGTTTTGTAAAACACAAAGTCCAGTTAGAGTAGCTTATCTTATTAAAGAGGGCCCCAGCAAAAGGGGTGGTGAGACAAGTTGCTGCCATTATAGTTTGCAGTCGTTTTGCGTTTCCAGTAATTGATGTCCTTTGCTCAGTAGTGACACATTGAACTTTTAAGGATTCCTTTTAGATATCATATCAGCACTGGAGAGGGATTAAAGCAATGAGAGTCTGTCGTGTTTTAATCATTCTTTCCTAGCTTTGATCAAAGCTTCCCCACCTTTAACAACTTTGACTTTAGCCCCTTCTGGTTTTTCCATATGCCACTAAGCCAGATCATTACAAGCATTCGTTTGGCCTCCATTCCTTTAAAAGTTCTGTCAGTTGAAGTCAACAATATCCACTGAAAAGTAGCTTTCAGTGTCTACTGATATGACTGGGTAAAAAGAAAAATAGAGTTCCTGTCCGTCAAGGAAAGTTGTAAGGCCAACCCTGATAGATATAAAAAGCACATAAACCCCTTTGATGGTGAATTTTACGGCATGTGAATTATGTGTCAGTTTTTAAAAGGGCATAGGCTTTGAAACCAGAAAAACGCATAAATAACATTCTCGAGGTAAATATAAGTTATGGAATAGTTATAGGAAATTAATAATAGGAGAATTTAGTCAGGATTATTAAGGGGCAATTTCTTTCTCGAAATTCACTGAAGAGAGTGAATTATGAGACCCATTGGCAGGGAGAACAGAGAGGCTTTGGAAAAAGTACAATCTGAGCTTTGAACATAACTGGCAGAAACATGGTAGATGATTACTTTGTGAAATGAGCCAGTGAGTTTGAGAAAAGTGGGGAATGAGTGGTACTGACGAATGCAGATTAAGAAGGCAAAGACAGATAAAAATCTGCAACATGTGTTTTTCTTCTGGGTTTTGCTCTTTTGTGAATATGTGGCTGCCCTTCTGCTAGCTCTGTTTTGCTGATGGCCCTCAGAGTAGATCATTGTCCACGCAAGGCTTGACTGTCAACCCACTCCTGCTCTCAGAGGCCTAGGTGAGGCCTTGGTGTGGCCCTGTGCTTCAGAGAAGATTTGTTCTTGTTCCTTAGAAAACCCCATTAGCAAATTGATGATGGGAGTTGGCCCATCAGCACAGACCCGTGGAGAAGTCTTAGCGGCAGAGTTTTTGGAGAAGCTTTGGTCTGAGAGCCCCTTGTAATTGAGCTGAAAGTGCTGGACCTAAAGCTTGATCTTGTTTTATTTTCCACTGAAACACGTGTTTGATGAGAGGCCAGTTTTAAGTAATCAAATGTTTTCAGTTCATAAGGGATGGTGTCCAGTCATTTTAAAAAATAAACAATTGATATTTTATTTTGTTACAATGTCACACACGCTCAGTCCTATCTTGACTGTTTATCACCCTATGGACTTAACTCACCAGGCTTCTCTGTCCATGGGATTTCCCAGGCAAGAAGACTGGAGTAGGTTGCCATTTCCTTCTCCAAGGGATCTTCCCGACCCAGGCATTGAACTTGCATCTCTTGCATCTTCTGCATTGAAAGTGAAAATGAAAGTCCTCAGTTGTGTCTGCCTCTTTGCAACCCTATGGACCATACAGTCCATGGAATTCTCCAGGCCAGAATACTGGAGTGGGTAGCCTTTCCCTACTCCAAGGAATTTTCCCAACCCAGGGATCGAACCCAGGTCTCCCTCAACACATGCGGATTCTTTACCAACTGAGCCACAAGGGAAGCCCAAGAATACTGGCTTGGGTAGCCTGTCCCGTCTCCAGAGGATTTTCCCGACCCAGGAATTGAGCCAGGGTCTCCTGCATTGAGGCAGATTCTTTACCAACTGAGCTATGAGGGAAGCCCACCAGCTGAGCCACCAGTGAAACAAATCATACCTTCAATTTCTGGGAGAAGTAGAAGCCTCTAGACCCAGTGACATATTTAAGCACCGCATCTATTACAGATTGTAAGTTTAGCATTGTGAGGAGCCTGACTTATGTGTAATTTTCTTCTGTTGTTGTGTTTGTGTTTTTTTTTTAATTTTTAATTACCAAGGGACCTCAAACCAGTTACCCAGCTCTACGTAAGTGTGGACGCTAGCACCAAACACAGCCTGAAGAAAATTGACCGCCCACTCTTCAAGGATTTCTGGCAAAGATTCCTCGATAGTTTAAAAGCCTTGGCTGCAAAGGTAAGAGTTATGACATCTTTAAAAAAAAAAATGGAGAGGTTTTTCTTTTCTTTCTAAAAAAGACTAAAATCTACAACTTTTTTTTAGACTGCCACTTTTATTATTCAGTAAATATTTATCGACTTCCTCGTAAGTTTCTAGCACTGTGCCTTATATATGTGTCTTTCACGTATTTAGAGAGAGGGATGCATACCCCCAAAGCTAATTAAACACAGTTAAGCCGCAGTACATAGCAACCCTAGAATATGTTTAAATATGAAATTAGTTTTCCTGAATTTCTAGAACAAAATTACCTACCCGGTAAGGAACTCAGCCCCAAAGCGTCCAAGTCTGATGTCTTTTCCTGCAAACCTTTGCTCCTTCTTAAGTCTCCGTATTCTTTTAGACCTAAAGTACTGGTTCTTCTCCATTGGCCCACTGTCAGTATTTGATATTTTCTGTTAGTTCTACCTTTAAAAAAAATTAATTAAAAAAAAATTTGGGTGTGCTGGGTCTTCGTGTGTGCATGGACTCTCTTAATTGCCGTGTGTGGACTCAGTTGCCCTGAGGCATATGGGATCTTAGTTCCCCTTCCTGGGATCAAACCTGTGTCTTCTTCATTGGAATGCGGATTCTTAACCACTGGACCACCAGGGAAGTCCCTCGCTCTGCCTCTTACTCTCTTGTAGCCGTTTTCCCCTTTCTTGTTTTCTTTGCTTCTGCCCAGCAGTCCCTCATGCTCTACCCAGATCTGATATTGATACCCACTGTAGGAGCTTAAAAAATGAGTTTCCTATTCCTAGTGGGATTCGAGAATCTGCATTTTAAACATCTCGGGGGACTTTTGATGTGTAGCCGAAGATGGGAGTTAGTGTCCCAGAAAACCTGCCCTGCCCTCCTTTGCCCTTCCTGCCCCATGGCTGTCTGACTGCAGTGGACATTTCCAGGCTAATCGTTTACCATATTCCCCAGGAATGCTTCACATCTCTACTCACCTTACCATTTCCGCAGGTGTGCCCAGCACTTTTTTTGAGAGCCCAGACTGTCCTTTCTTTCCAGTTCTTTGACTTGCAGAAATTCTATGCAACCTTCAGGTCTCAGCTTCCTCACTACCTCTGCTGTGAAGCCTTCTCCAGTTGCAGATAGCTGCCCCGTCTTCCTTCCTGAGTTTCATATCTGTAAATACACTTCATTTCCTCTGTTTTATCCTAGCTTCCCTCCCCCGAACTGGATTCCTTACTCATATCTGAATTTTGTCTAACATAGTACACTTTATGGTATCTGTGTGCTATGCTTAGTCATTCAGTCATGTCTGATTCTTTGTGACCCCATGGACTATAGCCTGTCAGGCTCCTCTGTCCGTGGGGATTCCCCAGGCAAGAATACTGGAGTGGGTTGCCATCCCCTCCTTCAGGGGATCTTCCCAACCCAGGGATTGAACCCAGGTCGCCTGCATTGCAGGCGGATTCTTTATTATCTGAGCCACCAGGATATTTGACAAATGTTTGTTAAAAGAATGAATGAGACTCGCCAGAGCTTTGTAGTGATAAAAGGTACTGTATATAGTTTCTTTTCAGCTGATCACATTCCATACTCGCTCCTATCCGCCCCCACCCAATTCTATGCTTGAGAAATTAAATCAGTGCCTTTTTTGGTGATTAACACTGACATTATGTAAGACATGAAAAATAGGCATTAGTTTCTGATCCATCTTGGATTATTTATAAAACTAGCAAGTCAACATCTGGCTTGGTTGCTAAGTTCTCTTTGGCTGTGGACTTTACTGTCAGGTGTATCCTCTTCGTTTGTTGCTGAGACAGGAGATACAGCACATAAAAATCAGGATGGGTTTAAATGGAAGTAAACAGCAGGGCCTACTGTATAGTGTGAGAAACTACTCAGTATTCTGTAATGGCCTAAATGCAAAAAGAATCTGAAAAAGAGTGGAATATTTATATGCATAACTACCTGAACTACTTTGCTGTACTAACCTGAAACTAACACAGCATTGTAAGTCAACTGTACTCCAATAAAAATGAAAAAAATATCAAACACATATGAGATTGTTATACAGGCCTGTCTGAGTCAGAGTGTGGAAGATGACAAGTAGGCATTAGCAGACTGGCTCTATAGTCTTACTTTTTTCCTTTTGGCCAAAAGTTTCCACAAATGCCTTCTTTAATTATTTATTGATGTATCCTGATTTACAGTGTTGTGCTCACTTCTGCAGTGCAGTGAAGTGACTCAGTTATATATCTATATACTTAATATTCTTTTCCATTATGATTTATCCTGGGAGATTGGGTATAGTTCCCTGTGCTATACAGTAGGCCCTGTTGTTTATCCACTCTAAATGTCATAGTTTGCATCTGCTAACCCCAAACTCCCCATCCATCCCTCTCTACCTTACCTCCTTGGCAACCACATGTCTGTTCTCCATGAGTCTTGTTTCTGTTTTGTAGAAAGGTTCATTTGTGTCCTGTTTTAGATTCCACATGTCAGTGATATCATAAGGTATTTGTCTGTTGCTGACTGACTTCACTTAGTAAGACAGTTGTATCTACATTGCTGCAAATAGCACTGTTTTGTTCTTTTTAATGACTGAGTGGTATTCCATGGTATATACGTTCTACATCTTCTGGAAGAACGTGAGGATGTCTTTGGCCCACTATGGAAATTTAGCAAAAATACAGAAGGCTTCAAAGCAACACAAAATGACTTCTTATCTTGAAGTTACAAGTCTTTGAATGTCCAATTCAATTGTAAGTAGTCTGGATTGACTCATTGTTAGCCGTGTAGTAACTTTAAGTTCTACAGTATTTTCTAACCCATGAGCTTCTTACGTTTAACATCGTATTTGTGTCCATGTAACTGTAGTTGGAAAAGTTTTCTTGGGCTGTTTAAACTAGCTGCCTGCAGTTTAGGATAATTGCTTTCTAAGCATTTTGTAGTGTTTAGTTTGTTTCTCATTCTTCCATTGTTTATATTGTCATTTAGGAAAGATCTGTGGCAGGAAGCTGCTGTCAAAATAAAAAGTTTTCTTTAACTCAAGCTATGTTATTTCCTTTTGAATATCTGATATGATTGGCATATTAGATAATTATCAAGAAAAGTCAGCTTTACTGCTGATTAATACTAGAAAATAAGACATTTATGTTGTGGCTATACTTTTTCACTAGGGCCAAATATAGGATTACTATAAGCTCATGTATCATTTGAGTTTTTAAATGAAAACTTTATAATAAAAGTGATACTTCAATTAGAACACCCATAATATTATCTCCTGTTACTTGTTTGAGCATTTAATATACCTGTGCAAGGAAAAGCATTTGAAGAATTTCTTAAACTTTATAAACAAAAATCTGATTTTTCCCAAGTTTTTCAGCCAAATGTGAGCTTGTACCACCCAAAGTAGAAGGTAGCATATTTTGTTTTATTACTCTCGGCAAGTATAATGTTTACATTTCAAGATTTTTATCCTTTGTCAAAATGTTCCTTTTCAAATATGAGGGGAGAAATATATTGGTATTTGAGTATGTAGGGCTAAAAAGCAATTTCGTCAAGATAACACAGCATAAAATGTATTAGCTTCAGTTTCTGGACATGGCAGCTACTTGTCAAAGTCTTTTTTTTTTTTTTTAAAAAGAGAAATTCATTTTGTGCAAGACAACACTGCCTACCTTTGGCAGTAGACTTTTCATCAGCAGTGTGACCAGATGTTTTTCTGCTGGTCCATTATTATGCCAAGTTGAAGATCCAGTAGGAAATGAAAGTAATTAATCTTTCCCCATGTTTGAGCAATAATATTGATATTCTTGAAACCTCATGTTTGAAAGACAGAATTAATTCCCTGCATTACACATTCCTGGATGTCCAAAATGAACATTAGTTCCATGGATATGAGTGTGCATTGAGCCGAGGTTCTTGGAGCAGTGTCTTACTCTTAAGAAGGGCTTGCGTGCGTGCTTGCTTAGTGACTCAGTCATGTCGGACTCTTTGTGACCCCAATGGACTGAGCCAGGCTCCTCTACCCATGTGGATTGTCCAGGCAAGAAAACTGGAGTGGGTTGTCATGCCCTTCTCCAGGGGATCTTCCCAACCCAGGGATCAAATCCATGTCTCCCGCATTGCCGGTGGATTTTTTACGTCTGAGCTAGCAGGGAAACGGTACATTAATGAGAAGGCTCTGTATCTAATATTTAAATAAACCGAAGTATCCATTTGGCCTACGACTGGCAGATTTTAAAAAACAAACATTTAATATTTGTCCTTATCTGATTATAGAAATATTACATGTTGATTGTAGAAAGGTGGGAGAAGTAAAAAGAAAAGAAGTTACCCATAATTCCAGGATTTTGAGACAACTGCTACTGAGACTGTGAAGTAGTTCTGTTCATCCTTTAGGGGAGGGTGTTTTGTTTTGCATTTATGATTCAGTTTTGTATGTTTCTCTTTGTTGTTAACACTGGATCATGAGCATTTTTCCATGCTAATAAAAATTCTCTTTGACCTTCAGGTTAAAGCCAGTATCGTTTTTCATCAGTAACAGTGTGAAATAGTAGAAAATATATATATTGGTCTTTGTCCCTAGTTCCTGGCACAGAGCTCCTAAAGCCCTTGTAGTTTTCTAAGTGATAAGAGCACTAGAAGCATCTTTTGTTCCCATAAGGCAGTTTTGGATGGGCTCCTGGATGGATCCTGCTTGAGGGCTGGTCAGCAGGGTGACTAAACCATAAATAGAAGCTTGGAATTATCAGCACTCCCCACCACACACACACACGGAGAAGGGCTAGAAGTAAAGTTAATGATTGATTGTGCCTACAAGAGAAAGCCTCTATAGAAATCCCACTCGGGGGTTTGGGAAGCTTCCAGGTTTGTGAACACAACCACACATCGGGAGGGCGATGTGACCCCATCTCCATGGGGACAGAAGTGCCTGTACTCAGGACCCTCCCAAGACCATGCATTATGCGTCTGTTCATCTGTACCATTTAATAAACTTGTGGTGTAGGTCAGTGTTGCCCTGAGTTCTCTGAGCTGCTCTAGCAGATTAGTCAAACCAGAGGAGGGGGCCCTGGGAACCTCTGATTTAGAGCCCATCAACCAGGAGCACAGGTGATAGCCTAGACTTGGGACTGGCCTCTGAAGTAGGTGTAATGTCAGAAGTGAGTTAATTGGTGGGACACCCAGCTCATGTTGCAGAGAATAATTTGGTGGGGGAAAATCCCTCACACATGTGACCAGAAGTGTCAGAAGTGATGTGTTGGGTGTGAATGGTAATGTAAAATGGTAAAAAACCCAGGGGAGGCAAACCTGGGTTTTCCCCTCCTCATTTAGCTTCCTGCTTGTTGGCCAGTATCAAGGTCTCACCAGAGTGCATTCCAGCCTGCTTCTTGATATCGTGGGGGCCTAGGTGTAGATCAGGTTCTTGTCCCAAGCACACTTGGGAGGGAGCCTTGTGTCTCTGCTGCTCTCCAGTTGCAACAGGAACATTTTGTTACTTTCTAACATTTCTAAAGTCAGATGCAGCTAGAGATGGCATGTCATATTCAGTTGGTAGCTTTGTTATTTTCATAGAGGAGAGACATAAAATAATGGTACATAAAATAATTGTGTGTCTTACAATGTAGAAAATCTTGTGTGTGTGAGTTGCTCAGTTGTATCTGATTGTTTATGGCCCCCTGGACTGTTGTAACCTGCCTGTCTCTTCTGTCCGTGGGATTCTTCAGGCAAGAATACTGGAGTGGGTTTCCATTTCCTCCTCCAGGGGATCTTCCCGACCCAGGGATCGAACCTGGGTCTCCTGCATTGCAGGCAGATTCTTTACCATCTGAGCCACCAGTTAAATAGCATTCTTCTTCCCCCCTTCCTTTTTAGAATAAACTAATCTCTTCTCTATCATTCTGACTAATTGCCCTGCTTATTGACCTCTTTGGTTTATTTCTGCTTCCCATCATTGATGCCAAAGTCTTCCCTTGAGCCTTAGTCCATCTGGCTATAGTCTGGATATCTGTTTCTTATTATTATCTTTTCTTAGACTTTATCTTGCCCTTTATGTTTATCTAACCTGCGTGTATCCTCTCTGTGGGCAAAGATCTCCCAGGGTGTTGATCCCATCCAGCCTTGATTTAGTGCCATTTCGCCCTCTTCTGCTTGGCTAAGAGGGTATTCTGGTTTTAGCCACTCTAGAAATCAGACCAGGACTGATTTGATTTCAGACCAAGAGATTTGATTTGATCTCTCCAGTTGTTTTTGTTGTTGTCTAGTGGCTAAGTCATGTCCGACTCTTTTATGACTCCATGGACTGTAGCTGCCAGGCTCCTCTGTCCATGGGATTTCCCAGGCAACAATACTAGAGTGGGCTGCCATTTCCTCCTCCAGGGGATCTTCCCCACCCAGGCGTTGAACTCGAGGCTCCTACCGTGTCTCCTGGATTGCAGACAGATTCTTTACCACTGAACATAAAAGTGAACGTGAAGGTGCCTCAGTCGTGTCCGACTCTTTGCGACCCCATGGACTGTACAGTCCATGGAATTCTCCAGGCCAGAATACTAGAGTGGGTAGCCTTTCCCTTCTCCAGGGGATCTTCCCAACCCAGGGATCGAACCCAGGCCTCCCGCATTGCAGGCAGATTCTCTACCAGCTGAGCCACAAGGGGAAATCTTTACCACTGAGCCAGTGGGGAAATCTGCAAACTGGTTGACTCTCCTCAGTCCTAGAAAATTCCCTAGTGAATAGAGAATAGATTTTCTCCAGACCTGACTTCTGCATAAGCTTATTATGGAAGGATGAGCATGTTGCATCTTAGGTTCATGTTGAGGCATCAAGTGATGTCTTGTAGCTAAGTAGATAGTTGCTTAGATGACTTGGAGACTCAGAGGAATGTTGGAGTGTGAATATGTAGGTTTCTTAGAAGTCATTTCTGTAGCAGTAGATTGCAGATGAAGGCAAGAAGGTGGATGGAATTATCTAAGAAATGTCTAAAGAGGGCCAAAGAAGGAGCCTTAGGGCAGACAAATTTTGAAGCTTTCAAGATGAGGCACGTATGTAGAGAGTGAGTCTGATGTGGTATGTAGTGAGTTTGGTAACTGTTTTTACAATCCCATGCAAGTATGGTGTATTACATACAATTCAAAGAAATTGAGTTTTCATGAAGTTACTGACGGACGGTTAAGGGGTAATGAAAAAGAACCTTGGTTTACCAGTTGACCTCTTAACAACTGTGTCAAATAGTGGAATATAGTGTTTTGCATAGAAGCCATTGTGTAGTGGGTCAAGTGGAAGAATGGAAGTCGGAAGAGTGAACAATAGATATTAATGTAGTGAATAGTAACTTTTTGAACCCAGAGCAATAATACTGTTTAATGAAGAAAATAAAGGCATTTGCTTTTATTAGGTTAAAATTAGATAAGCATATGTACTAAAAACAAATTAGAAAATAAATATCCCCATAATTAAAATAAGATAACTTGTATGCCACCAGAATTCAAAGACAAAAACACTATTACTATGATGCTGTTTTTCTTCCAGAGTTTTAATTCATGTGTATGTGTATGTCTTACTTATAAAATGTGATTGTTACATATTTTTGCAACTGTACTTTTTATTTAACATTATCTTGAAAACTCTGTCATCTTCCATCACCATAGATTAATTTTGCCTGTTGAACTTTTGTTTCTTATTTGACTATTTTTTTTTAACTTCATACAAATAGAACCATTTTTATGTTTTATTGTGTGTCTTTTTCTCTCCTTGGTATCATGTTTGAGATATCTCTATGATGTTTTGGTAATGGTTCATTCATTTTTACTGCCCTACAGAATATGACTATACAACAGATGTTTTAGAGTTTCTACCTTTGGTGGACAGTTGAGTTATTTTATGGTTTTGACTATTATGGATAATTTTTTTGGACATTCTTGTGTATATGTAAATATACATACATTTCTGTTGGGTAGATATGTACACCAGATTTGTTAGATTACAGGATAAGTGTATGTCCCACTTTGGTAGGTATTGCCAGTTTTCCAAATTAACTATGCCAGTTTGTACTTCCCCCAACATTATATGAGAGGGTCAGTTATTCTGTGCTCTCTGACCTCCTCCCCACTTTAAAAAATTTAGCCATTCTTGTTGATATCTTTTGATAAGCAGAAGTTCTTCATTTTAACAAAGCTCAAATATTGATTTGTTGAAGTTTCATGGTTAGTGATTTTCATGTCCTGTTCATGAAATCTTTGCCTACCCCAAGGTCATGAAGATATTTGCTAATTTTTTTAGTAAGAGCTTTATTAGTTTTTCTTTCACTTTTGGAACTATGAATCATCTCAAATTAATTTTTTTTAGGATAATTTGAGGAGGGTTTATTTACTAAGGGCTTAATTATGCAAGTGTGTGGGAGGAATAGGGGGACCAGGGGGAGAGTGCCAAGAATCCTGGGGCCAGCAGCACTAGAACATTACCATCCCAGGAGTCAAAGGGAGAAGGGGGAGGAGAGGTTACTGCAACCTGGGAGGAGGGGAGAGTACCGTAGAGCAGGTCATCTGGAGAAAGTAGTAATGTTCTGTGATGTTTTGTCCTGGGCCACAGCCACAGCCTTGCAAGGAGAGAAGAGGTCCTTTCTCTTCCCTTCTCAACTGATGCTCCCACTGGCCAGAGCCCAAAGGAAGGACTAGGTAGGCTGGGCACTGGTCCCTCTTGACGGGGATTACCTGACCTGGGGAGGCCTCTCTAGACCGAAGTACAGCCCAGAGGAAGGAGTAAGTAGTTTTGTAGTAGAGCGCAGCCCTGTGCAGCCCTTAGCATGCAACTGTTGCTGTGCGCCATCACCCTGCATCCCGTTACTAGGCAGTGGTTACCACGGAACGATTAGTGGTCCTGCTTAGCCATTGGTCAGCGCCACAATGGGCCGTGCCCCCAAGCAACCAGCTATCAAGGAGCCACTGTTAGTGGGCTATTCAGCCAGAGGTCAGAGGAGTGGTGGTCCTCAGGCAGAGAGTGAGATAAGAGGCGAATCCCAGCCTTCTCCCTGGGGTCCTCCAGCTCACCCAGCCTTGGGTCAGGCTGGGAGCTGTGTCCTGCAGGGCTCCAGAGCCCTGACCAAGGCCACCCAACTGGTCAGGCCCAGGCCTTGAGGTGGCGGTGACTCTCTCCCCCATCCCCGTCTCTGTGACCTCATGGCAGCGGCTGTCTGCGTAGGATGCAGTGTGTGTGACTTGGCCCCCGCTGTTCGGGCGACCTGAGGAACCTGGGGGCCAGTTGGGTCCTGGGTACCTGGATCCCTCAGTGTTGACAGCTGGACCTCAGAGGGTGAACGTTGTGCCTTGGGACCTGGTGCTTTCTTGTCAAAACAGAGAATAACATTCCTTTGGTGGCGTATACAGGAACATCGTTAGCTGACCATGAACTGCCTGACCTCAAGAACAAAGGATCTGATGCCAAGACTTAGAACAGCTAAACACGCCCGTCTCCCACCTTTGCTAGAAATGGGCTTTGCTGAGAGCTTTGGGGCAGTTTGGACTTTTTAAGGCATAAACCCACCTCTCCTTGCAAGGCCCTCCGTAAACCTTTGTCTGCTCCAAACTCTGACATTTTGATATTGTTTGGCCCCTCTGTGTGATGGGCACACGGACTTGCCTTTTGGTAACCGTTGGGGTCACTGCTTGGACACTGCAGGTATGAACTCCGTCTCCCAAGGCCCACGCACTGGTTGTTGCAGGCCCCTCCCCACTGAAGAGCAGTCACCACTGAAGAGTCTCCTCCTGTCCCCATGGTGCAAGGTCAGGGTGGGGGCTCCCACGAAACCACCCACGATGCTGGGGGCAGGGAGGGCGCTGGGTTCTCTTTTCCCGTTGGAGCAACCAGAGACTCGGGAAGTGGCGCTGCCCTGGCCTGGAGGAGGGGCGGTGTGGTCAGCGCGCTGCTGTTTCTCCGGCCTTCCATTGCCGTCTCGTGGTCTCCATGGTGCTGGATGTGCTTCAGCCTCACGTTCCCCATTCCAGAATTCTCTCCGTGGTGTCTTGTTTTGGAAGAGTTGCTAGTCAGTCTTCTTCTGAAAGGGACAGAAGTCAGGAACAGCCTGTGTGATGTCACTCTCAAATAAATTTTTATATATGGTATGAGATAGCAGGGTGGGGTTAATTTAAAACTTTGAAATTGGTTCTCTATGTCCATCTTCTAGCTTTTTCCTTAAAGATCTAGTCCTCTTGCTCTTTGTGAGTTTTGCCCTTAGTGATGTGCTTAAAAAGTCCTCCCCAACCCGTCCTGGCTTATAAAAATATTTATGTGTATTTTCCTGCTCTTTCATGGCCTGATTTTAAAAATCTTGACTCTTTAATCCAATTGGGATACAATTTTGTATTTACTTTTATCTAGTCACCCGGTATCATTTATTGAATTATCTGTTTCTCATGCACTGATTTGATAAGCTTATTGTATCTTGAAACATATCGGTGCCAGTTCATTCCAAGGAGATGCTGTATGTGTTGATTTTGACCTTTCTTTCCCCATTAGCAGTGTGTCGCAGACATTTTTCCACAGTAGTACATATAACACTTCAGCACCATTCTTACTGTCTGGCTGATATCTCATTCTGCGCATCTCATAATTTAGTTTGCAGGTCTTGTCTTTGGCTTCTTTCCCTGTCTCCTTCCTCCTCCCGTCCCCAGTCTGTATTCAGCACGTATATGCCAGCCGTGCCTTGTGCGATCTTGTAACAGGCCATCATCATGCTTGCGTGGTAGGTTGTGACTGCTTAGTTAATTGTCTTTCTTCTTGCAAACTGAAAGGTCCCTCAGACACGGCACCGTGTATGTCATGTCGTTTTTGCTCATTGTCATTTTCCCAGCTCTTATTTTTGACACACAATTGCCACATGATGAATGTTTGGTAAATGAGCAAATTAGATTTATCCCTCTTCCTCTTGGTGTATATTTCATTGTTAACTGTCTGTCTTGTGTAGCAGTTAAGAGCTTGGGATTCTTAAATGAGACTGCTCATGCTGGAATCCTGTCTCTACCACTTCCTGGCTAATATTGGTCAAGGGACTCAGTTTTCTCATCTGTGAAATGGGATTAATAGCAGTGCTGACCTCCTAGGTCTAGAAAGAAACATGTAAAAACATGGGGTGCTTGGGTTTATATTTTAAAATATACGCTCTCTCACCAATGTTGTATGTGTGATTAAATATTTTGGAGATATAAAAGATAGTAAATAAGGTGATAAATCCCAATATACCTACCATCTAGCTAAAGAAATAAAAATATAAATATGCTTTTTTAAGTTTTGCCAGTCCGATGCATATGACTTGATGTTTACCAAGACCTGTGGTTTTATTTTCCATTCCTCTCATTAGTGGCTGAGTATCTGGGGTGCCCTCTACCCCATGCAGACTTGGCCCTAACCCCGGTCTCCTTGCACCTGGCAGAGTCCTCACGAGCGGGCCGGCGCTGAAGCACGTGCTTCAGGTGCTGAAGGGCGGGAGAGGTTGTTAACTGGGTAGCTGGATGCTCTTGCAGTAGTGAACTCCTTCACTGTTCACAGTCCATCCTGATATTCAGCATCGATAGTACAATCTAGATAATACATGCATGGCCTGCCAGGCTCTGGGGCCACAGTGCTCGCGTTTGAAAAGTGGGTCCACTCCTTAGAGTTCTGTGATCTCCTTAGAGCTCTGTGAGCGCTGAATTTCAATTCCTTTATCTGTAAAATGGGGATAAAGGAGCACTTGCCCACATAGGCTTGTTTTGAGGATTAAGTGAATTACCGTGGAATGTGCTTACTGGAATGACCTGTAAGACCGAATAAGACTTAATAAATGAAAACATATTTATATGCCTCCAAAGTGGGTAGTGAGAATTTATAACCTATATGTCATGCTGAGGAATTTATGTCCTCAGTTTTAAAATATATATATTCTTTGAAATACAAATTATTCAGCTACTTAAATTTATATCTATTTTGGGTATGAACATTTCAAAGTATTCTGAGTTTATCTGGTGTCTGCTTTGAATGTGTATTCTCAAGACCAGAAATTGTGTTTGTTTGAACTCTGAAACTCTAAGCAGAACTTCATTGCAAGAGGGGGTTCTGAAAAGAATTTTGATACAAATACCTGTAGTCCATAATCTTCCCTGTTGCCTTACTTCATGTGTATTTATCTGCAGATCATTTTTATCTTGAATTTTAAAATGGAACAGATGTTTGTAATACTTGAAGCAAGTATATATGGACACATGCATACAGTGTATGTTTATATACATGTGTGTGCGTATATATTTTTTGTGGTATCTCCCTATTTACTTACACACACACATACATATATATATAGTATATATAAAATACACATTTTTATATTGTATCAAATATACCTATATATTTTATACAGTATCTCCAAATAAAAAATGTAAATCCCCAAACACTAGAAACTGTAATGATCACCTTATGAAAAAAATTCTGTTCCCTCTTAGAACTATCTTCATGAATCATCATTTTGCTTCATGATCTGTTACTGTTAGAGGGATAAGATACCTTATATTTGCTTTTAGACCTCATAAAAATACTGATCAAGCATCTTGTTTCTTTCGTTGAATTTTTCTCAGGTTTATAATGGTGCATCTTAAGATAAGCATAGTTCTGAAAAAAAAAAAAAAGATTTTTAGGTTAAGTTTTAAAATAAACTTAATAAAGTGAACAGGCTTCCCTAGTGGTCAGCGGTAAAGAATCTGTCTGCTAATACAGGAGACTTGGGTTCGATCCCTGGGTCAGGAAGATCCCCTTGGAGAAGGAAACAGCAACCCACTCCCGTATTCTTGGCTGGGAAATCCCATGGACAGTGGGGCCTGGAGGGCTACAGTCCCTGGGGTTGCAAAAGAGCTGGACATGACTGAGTGACTAAACAACACCAGCAATAAAGTGAATAGTTAGTAAAGTTTAAAAAGTACTGAATTTAATGAAAATGCTACTACACAATCATTAAGAAAAAGCCCAATAAAATAATAGGAACATAAGCCAAAGATTGATGTTGTTGTTCAGTTGCTAACTCGTGTCCCCATGGACTGCAGCACACCAGGCTTCCCTGTCCTTCACTGCCTCCTGGAGTTTGCTTAGCCTCATGTCCATTGAGTCCAAAGATTAAAAACCCATAATAGAACATGAACTACAAATGCTTTTTAATGCAAATGAAAATAACAGGAGACAAGGACTGTCATATATCTCTGGTGAGAATGTAAATTGGTACAACCTCATTTTTGAAGGACACTTTTATGCTTTCTATTAAAATAGAAAGTACATATGCCTTTTGAGTGAGCAGTTCGTATCGAGTAGTTTACCCTGAGACGTACTTCCATCCACACGAAGTAAACCAAGTGAGATATATACAAGATTATTCACTGTGACATTGTTTATAGTCACAAATGATTGGAAGCAAACTAAATATCCATCAGTAGAGAGCCGATGAAATGAATTGTGGTACATCTATACATTTGACTTCTTTTTAGCTTGAGTGTTGGTAGAGGGATCTCTTTGGCTGTTTTCCTCTTTGTACCTTTTCAGAGTGTTGTCTGTTGTGAGTTCTCAGTCATGTCTGACTTGTTGCAACCCTATGGACTGTAGCCCCCCAGGTTTCTCTGCCCATGGGATTCTTCAGGCTAGAATAGTGGAGTGAGTTGCTGTTTCCTTCTCCAGGGGATTTTCCCAATACAGGGATTGAACCCGTGTCTCTTACATCTCCTGCCTTGGAAGGCAAATTCTTAACTACTGCACCACCTGGGAAGCCCTTTCAGAGTGTTCTTAATTTTAAAAAGGATAACTATCAGAAGCTGCCCCAAGCAGATACTTTTTTCTAGGGAAAAGAACTGTAAAAATTGTTTTATATTCTTCTTTCTAGTAAGTAGTAACAGTCATTATTGAAGCTTGAGTAAAGCAGAGAAAGTGGTAGAGAAGCTAAAAAGTCCCTAGCAGAGAACAAAAATTTGATTGAAGTCAGATCATAGTGAGTTACAGAAAGTGGGTATGTTAATTGTCTCATGTACAAACATTTTCACTTTGAGCTCTTATTTCATCAACATTACACACATTTGTTTTTCCTAAATATTCTAACCAGCACATAATTTCCCAAGACTTAACACTAGTAATTAGTCATCTTAAACATATTATTTGATCATCATTTGATACAATGTTTACTAAAAAACATTGAATTTGCTTTCATGCTCCATCTCCTCTTATTTTTGTGTGTGTATTTTCACCCTTTAGAAGCTTTCAGGCAGTGATTGTAGTTAGTGTTTTGTTAAAGTGTTTGATTAGAACTTCATGGGGGATGTTTCTAGTTCTTGGAAAGTAAGCATAGTGGACATATGTGACTCCACTGTGGTTCTGTACCAACTCCATGACCTCGGTGAAGCCACTCAACCTCTGTAAGGCCTTTGCTTCCTCACCAGTTCAGCAGCATTAAAACAGTTCCTAACTCACCAGATTGAGTTGAGGGGTTAAATGATGTAACACAAGTAAAACTTACATTGCTTGGCACATGGCCTCAGTAATGTTAGTGGTATAGATGATTAATAAAATTAGTTCTAATCTAAGGAGTGATCCTTTGCCTCTTGGAATAATTTTTGGTTACAAATTGATTCTTAACACTTGGAAGAGTTTGTTTTTACTGCATTCATTTCAGCCAGCTCTCACTTGGAGCTTATTATGTTTCAAGTCCTGTGCAAGGCCCCGGGTATAATTATATCTAGGATGTGGTCCAAGCCCTAGGGGGATCACAGTCTTCTGGGGACAAATACAGGCATACCTTGCTTCACTGCACTGCACTTTGTTGTGCTTTGCAGATATTGTTTTTTTTTACAAATTGAAGGTTTGTGGCAACCATGTGTCAAGCAAGTCTGTCAGCATCCTTTTTCCAACAGCATTTGCTCACTTCATGTTTCTTTGTCACATTTTGGTAACTCTGACAATTTTTTCATCACTAGTGTGGTTGTTATGGTGATCTGTGATCAGTAATCTTTGATGTTACTACTACAGCTACCTGAAAACTCACATGATAGCATTTTTTAACAATGAACTACTTTTTTGATAAAGATATGTACATTTTTTAAACCATGATACTGTGCACAATTAATAGACCATAGGATTGTGTAAACATTACTCTTCTGTGCACTGAGAAACCGAAGAATTCATGAGACTCGCTTTTTTGTGATATTAGCTTTATGGCAGTGGTCTGGAGCTAAGCCTGCGGCGCCTCTGAGGTCTGCCTTTAGACACATAGACAATTGTAGCATGTGGGGACAAGTACTGGGAAGGAGTGTGTACAGGCTCAGGAGAGACGCTGGGATCAGAGTTGGGAAGGATCTGTATTACTCAAAAAACAAGAAGTGGTCAGGGGGCTTCCCTGGTGGCTCAGTGGTACAGAATCTGCCAATTCGGGAGACATGGGCTCGATCCCTGGTCTGGGATGATCCCGCCTGCCTCGGAGCAGCTAAGCCTGTGCACCACAGCTGTTGAGGCTGTGCTCTAGGCCAGGAACTGCCTCTGTTCAGCCCACGAGCTAAAACTGCTGAAATCTTCAAGCCCTAGAGCCTGTGCTCCACGACAAGAGAAGTCATTGCAATGAGACTGCCCCAATATGCGCGCTGTGCCCCATAAGCCACAGCTAGAGAAAAGCCTTTGCAGCAGCGAAGACCCAGCACAGCCAAAAATAAGTAAAATTACTAAAAAAAAATTAGCCTTAAAGATCTAGTCCTCCACAGGTTAATAATGCCTAGCACATCAACAGAGTTTTAAAAAATCTGTTAAAGTAATTCTCTGGTTCTAAAAACACTCGATATGTCATTTAACTGAAGCTGGAAAAATATATACTAATGAGATCTTTTTTTGACTTACATTGAACAAAAACATTATTAAGAGTTGTATAATTATGCAGGCATGGGTGATAAAAATTTGCTATAATTTTATATGTCATGAATGTAACAGTGGATAATTTATCTAGTAGAAGTTTCGAGATCTTGATGGCCTAAACAACCAGGTCCATCCGCAGAGTAGTATCAGTTTTGGGTGGATGACCTTCATGGCAAAAGTTTTTTTTCCCATTTGAGGAACTATCTTTTACATGAAGCTCACTTGTGTATTAAGGTCAGCCCCAGGTAGGTTGTGGCTTGAATAATAGTGAATAATACTGACATGCTATAGCTCAAAAAATGAGAAATGATTTTAAAGATCTAGTTATCCACAAGTTAAGAGGGTTTTACCCACCCTTTGACCTTCAGTTCATATTATCGGATCCACTGAAGGATATAAGAAGAGACATCTCTTCTAAATGCAGGCACACCCTGCACACCATCCCCCTGTCAGTTGTTGATTTCCACCTTTTTGTTTCTAATACCCAAACACTTACAGTGTAGATGATTTTCAGTACAGTGTTTTAAATTGACATTTACAAGGGCAACGATGGCAGCGTGCTCAGTCGTGTCTGGCTCTTTTCTGACTCCATGGACGGTAGCCCACCAGACTTCTCTGTCTGTGGGATTTTCCAGGCAAGAATACTGGAGTGGGTTGCCATTTCCTCCTCCAGGGGATTGTCCCAATACAAGGATGGAACCTGCATTTTCTCCGTTGCCAGTGGATTCTTTACTGCTGAGCCACTGGGGAAGCCCTTACAAGAGCAAAATTTATACTTATTTTCCAAAATTTAATACAGCATTTAAAGCAAAATGATATGCAAGGAAAGTCTTGAATGACGTCCCAAGTACAATTGGTAAATCATCAGAGTCAGGTGTAGATGATGTGAAAGCTCATCATGTGAGCCAAGGGGTGCCAGCCTGGAGGGAGGCCACTTGCCTCTACTGAGCAATTGCTGTTTACCTTGTTTGTCTTCCATTGTTAAATTGGAAAGTAGTGTTTTACACATTTTACAGGCTAACATAATAGTTGTTACATTTGTGGGCATTTTACCCTGTTTTGGTTTCATTTTAAGAAAGTCTTTGGAGGCTCTGAACTGATCTGTAATACATTTTAATTTTTCCCATTTAAAATAATGGGAAATATGCTTCATTTAGCATTCTTATGCATGCTATTAGATTCCAGGAACAGATTACTGCTCTTAGCTAGGAGATGCCTGTGTTACTGTAGTTCCATCCTTTTTAATTAATTAGTGATTATGAGTCTTGAAATATATTGGGTGTGTGTTTCCTGTGGCCATTTTTTTTCTCCGAATGTCTTTCTGCTTCCCAATATATTTTAAATTGTACTTTCAAATTTACAGTTTTCAGGGAAGCATGGTTTATGTTCTTTTTTTGTTATCCTTATAGTTCTTATTTAGACATAAGTTTGAGTTTTTGGTAGCATAGCATAATCATACTCTATGTATAACTTTATCTCCTTTGCAGCTTAAATATTTTTCTGTGCTATGATATAATCTTTTTCTACTATTCACTGATAATGATGGATCATCTTCCTCTAATATTTATCAGTTTTCCCTTGTATTTTTATTTTTATGATGGTTCCTTATGTGTGCATAAAATTTAATATACTGGATCATAAACAAATGTTTAAAAGATATAAACTATACAAACTGCATTCAGTCATTCATTCAGCAAGTATATATTTTGCTAAATATTTTAAGAACTCTTCTAGACACTGGGGATCAGTGAATAAGACACACAAGGCTCCTGTTCTCTGTTAGGAGAGAAGGAGAGACAGAAAACAAATGGATTAAAAAATTTGCCATTTATAGCACACCAAACATAATGTGGTAAGAGCAAAAGTTTAAATGAACAAGGCTCAATAACTTGATAATTCATGGAGTAACTTGTAATTTTCATTAGATGAAAGGAAATCAAGACTATAATTTCAGATATGTGTAGACTAGAGGAAGTCAGAATACTGCATGACAATATCCAGAATTAAACCAAAGATGAATTCTATCACTTGGGATTCAGATTAACTATGTATAACAGACACCCCCAAACAGTGAGTGGGATAATTAAGTTAGAAATCCTTTTTCTTCTCATGTCACAGAAACTCAAGTAAAGGTGAACCAAGAACTGTTATGGCTTCCCTGGTGACTCAGATAGTAAAGAATCTGCCTGCAATGCAGGAGACATGGGTTCGATCCCTGGATTGGGAAGATTCCCTGGAGAAGGAAATGGCAACCCACTCCAGTGTTCTTGCCTGGGAAATTCCGTGGACAGAGGAGTCTGGCAGGCTACAGTCCATGGGGTCATAGGAGTCGGACATGACTTACTGACTAAACCACCATCACCAAGAACTGATGCAGTGGCTGTGAGATACTGGAAAAGAATATAGATTTTGGTTTTTTGTCTTCAGTTCCTGAAGATCATTGGCATTGATCTCCTGAAACTCTTGTAATTTCCTAAGTGATAAGAGCATCTTTTATTCTAATATTGGTTTTTGACCCTGGTTCTTGACACAGAATCCCTAAATCCCTTGGAATTTCATGGATGTATTTTGTTCTCATGAGGTGGCTTTTGGTGGGCTTGTGGATGGAAACTGATCACTAGAAAGACCAAGTCAAACTTAGACGCTTGGAACTTTCACCCTATACCCATATCTTGTAGGGAGGAGAGAGGGGCTACAAATTAATCATCAATCATGCCTACATGATGAAGCCTTTATAAACATCCCAAAGGCACAGGGTTCAGGGAGCTTCTGGGTTACTGAAGACATGGAGGTGCTGAGACAGTAGTTCCTGGTAAGCACGCAGACTCCTCACCCCTTCCCACTTACCTTGCCCTACTCACCTGTCCATCTGCAGGGTCATCTGTATTCTCTATCATATCCTTTTATAATAAACTGGCATATAGTAAGTAAATTGCTTTCCTTAGTTCTGTGAATTGTTCTAGAAAATTAATTGAACCTGAAGAGGTTGTGGGAATCACCAGTTTATAACTGATCGGTGAGAAGTACAGGTAACAACCCTAATTTGCACTTAGAATCTGAAGTATGGTTGGGGCAGTCTGGAGGGCATGAGCCCTTAACCCTGGGGACCTGATGCTGTCTCCAGGTAGATAGTGTCAGAATTGAGTTGAATTGGAGGATCCTCAGATGGTGTCACACTCTTGCTTGATAATGGGAGAAAAACCCACACCTCTGGTGCCAGAAGTGTTGTGAATATGGTAGTAGTGTGAAAGTAAAGGAGAAACACAGGAGAGAGAGTGAGTTTTTCATTTTCAGTTTTTTCACGGTGTTTTCAGAGACACAGTTTCCTGTCTGACATTCAGCATATGACTCTCATTCTGAAGTTTACTTCATGGTCCAAAATGCTTGCTAGAGCTCCAACCATCATGTTGCCCTTCCAGCCTTCATTTTGAGCAGGCAGGACAAGGATGGGTATTAGAAGAGCACATCTTCTTCTTTTTAAGATAATTTATGTAACTCTTTCTTTTACATCTTTTTGGCCTGAAATTAGTCCCTTGACTACATCCTCCTAAGGGAGGCTGGGAAATGTAATCTTTTAGCTGAGAATACTGTTGTCTCCAAGTAGTTCAGACATTATGTTTATAAGGAAGAAAGGTGAATGAGTTTTGGTAGGAGACTAGCAAACTACATCAATGAACTAAGCATTAAGTTCGAATGTTAGGCAAGTAGCAATAAAATAAGGCTATTAGGAAGAAGGAAATAATCAAGGTAAAAAAAGATCAATTAATTTGAGGTAAACCCCCCCAAATATTGGGCATATGGAATCATCAAAGTAATCTTAATGATTTGCTGGAGATGGAAGGCAGATTGTATAGCATTTCTAAAGACAGAAAACAGGTGACTTCTTGAAAAGGAGACAAGAAGGATTTAGGGTTTGTTTCGGGGTGTTGCTTGTTGTTTGAAGTGAGGAAGCCTGAACATGAACGTGTAGGTAGAAAGGAAGATGTGTGAGAGAGGGTTGATCTTTATATACCTCTCAGGAAGAGGTATGTTTTATTTCTAATTTCTAGACTAATACTTGTATCAGTGTCTCCAGACTCTACTACAAAGCCACAGTCATCAAGACAGTATGGTACTGGCACAAAGACAGAAATATAGATCAATGGAACAGAATAGAAAGCCCAGAGATAAATCCACGAACCTATGGACACCTTATCTTTGACAAAGGAGGCAAGGATATACAATGGAAAAAAGACAACCTCTTTAACAAGTGGTGCTGGGAAAACTGGTCAACCACTTGTAAAAGAATGAAACTAGAACACTTTCTAACACCATACACAAAAATAAACTCAAAATGGATTAAAGATCTAAATGTAAGACCAGTGTCTCAAGAACACATATATTCTTGTGATATATGTGTTACATTCACTCAACACAGTGTTTTAAAAAAGATTTTAAAAAAAGTTAGTCCTAGACAAGTTAGAACTGAGGTCACTTACCAGGGTTCATTTGCAAGGTACGTATATTTGTCCTAATGTACATAGATAATGGATTTTCTTCTGACAAAGGGCTAGAGAGGGACACCCAGGTGGTTTGAACAGACATTTTCAAAAAGAACCACCCCTTTCAATTTGGTTTTAGTGATATTTGCTTTGACATTTCAAACAGCATTAAAGGAAAATGTTCATGTTTATCAAAAGTGCTTTGGGGTTAAATGTGATTGAGATCCACTGCCACAAATGAAGGAAATCACCAGTTCCCCCCTTCCCCTCACCCATCACTAAGAGACCAGTAAGCATTTTTTCCTGCAGCTGCACAGATTTCATCCTCTTTAATATGTTCCAAATGGAATCATTTAAGGCCATTCATCTCAAAGCTTATTTTAAAATTTTAGCTTAGCTATTGTTATTTTGGACATTAGAATTGGACCTTTTCATGAGAATCGTATTTGATTTGTGAAAAGAGTGTGGAGAAAAGGGATGTTAAAAAAATGGGCAGTAGCTAATTTCTTTTGCTTATTGAAACCAGAAAGAAGGAAGCACGTTGGACATTTGAAGACCCTTATTAGTGTATTTGCGAAGTGAAGATAGTGGAACCTGAGTTCTGTTTGACTTATGGCAACATGAAGATAATTTGCTTCTTTGATGTGGCCCAGAAACTAGTATGTATGGCAGAAACTCATTTGCCAGATCATAGGAGTAAAAAATTATGCCATTAGTTCCTTCATAGTCTGAGATATTGGATTGAAATAAATACCATTTATATGTAGCCATTTGCACCTTCACGTCGTCCAGCCACACAGTGGGGAAAGAAAAAAACGATGTTTTGCCAATGACAAGTTAGAAATATTAAAAATCATGTAAATAGAATTTGAGTAACCTTTGGAATTTATTAGCTTTATTTCCACGAGGTTTAGAATCTTTCTGATGGTATATCGCCTAGCTTTGGGGTTTGTGAAACAGACAAAAAACCCCAAATCAAAAAGGAGATATGTCATTCATCTTCCTGCTGATTCATGAACTGCATGTATCTCAGGATGTCGGGAGACCCTGACCTGGTCCAGTGATTGAAGAGAGCTTCCATTTTATATTACCATAAAGAACATTTCTGTTTTTTTTGTTTTTCTCTTCCTGGTTCATGCTGGAAAATTGTCATCTTTTGACTGTTTGTACTTTGAAAATATCTGGTAGATGCTGGAAAATCCTTTAGTTGTAGTTCTATTTGTATAATTATAACCGGTTACAATTCAAGTACATCTTCCCCAGGGGAAAAGCAGTGATTATTTTTTGGACTTCTGGTCACCAGTTTCTAGGAGTGGTAGGAGGTAGAGACTGAAGACAAGGATAGGAGAAAGGATGGAGACCATCTTATTTTCCAGAACTTACTCCTTATCATCTCTAAGAGGGCGTTAGGGTACACAGACCACCTCCTGCCCATTTTTTTAAGATGGTTCCATTTAATGGAGCTCTGTTTTGAATATGGTGGTTTCTTGACCAAAAGTCAATTTTATGTCCTAAAAAAATTCATGGAGTAGGAAAAGGCACGTTTGAAGAATTTAGCACTTAAAAGGAAATTTTAGATTGAAGCTGGGAATTAGAGCGAATCATTGAAATCCCTTCTAAGTACTGTGTTCATTAAATAGAAGGACAAAGGAAATCATATTGAGTACAGTGAATGTTAATAATGTTTTACAAATCTTTAATTAGTATTGGGTACTGTTCAGCTAATTTTTACTTCTCTGTTCCTTGTCTGCAAAAACATCTCAGACTCCTCTACAGCAACCACATGGTAATTGCAGATTTGCTTGTGTGTAGTACATGAAGGATTTGTCTTTTTCTTTCCTGTCTCACCCATGACTAAACTGACTTTTAACTTCCACTGTAGGTCAAAAACCCAGAGAATTTGATGCTTGAAATGAAAAGCCTGGGGATAAATTTTATTTAACCTGTTTAGTTTACCATGTTTTAAAATGTCTTCCTCAACACACACAGTTAACTACCTGTGTGCCACCCACAGTAACTTTACACCAGACCTCACCAGAATTTAGTGAAATTGGAGGCAGAAGGGGAAGGGGACAACAAGAGGATGAGATGGTTGGATGGCATCACCGACTTGATGGCCATGAGGTTGAGCAAGCTCTGGGAGTTGGTGATGGACAGGGAAGCCCAGCCTGCTGCAGTCCATGTGGTCACAGAGAGCTGGACACAACTGAGCGACTGAACTGAACTGAACTGAATTGATGGGTGCCAAGATGCAGGTTTATGGCCTGTGTTTGTCTTTTTAATTATTACTCATGACTATAACCCAAAAACCTTCACTGCTCTACTTTTTATTTTCTATCCTTTTTTTGTCTTTCACTAATATCTAGATCCTTTTTTCCCTAACATATCCAGTAGTCATGATTCAAAATCCCTGTTCAAGGTCATTCAAATGTTCACAGCAAAGGAAAATATATACAGGAATAAATCTACAAGTGGTAGGATTTTACAAACAAGGAACCCGTGACTGACTTACAGACATCATGAAATGATCACCATTGGAAGTCTAATGAACATTCATTGTCTCATATGGATACAAAAATGAAAGAAATAGAAAAATTATATTTTCCTTGTGACGAGAACTCTTCAGATTTACTCACATAACAACTTTCATGTGTTACATTCAGCAGTGTTAATTGTATTTATCATTAGCATCATATCCCTAGTACTTAATTATAGCTGAAAGTTTGTACTGTTTTGATTTGTTACTGTTTTTGCTTTTGAGATGTTTGTGATTTTCATTGACTCCAAATACTTTTAATTAAAGACTTAATGATCTCTTTCTATATGTATACAGATACACACATAACGTGTATATGTATGTACATATCTATATTTATTTTAAGTGTGTTACAAGACAGGGCTTCTTTTTCTCCTTTATGGATTATTGATTGGAGCTGCATCATTGTTGAATAATTTATCTTTTACCCCATGATTTGTAATGGCTGCTTGTCTTAATCAAGTTTTCATGTATTCATGGATGTTTCTCAACTTTCTACTCTGTTATATTGTTTTTTTTTTTAAATCTTGCTCCATTAGCACACTGAGTTACTATAAGATTGATATTTAGTGCAAAAGACCCCTCTTCTTCAAAATTGTTCTTGCTTATTCTTAGCCCCTTAATACATTATCATATTTATTTTAGAATCATTTTGTCAGTTTTCACACCCCACACGCACATCCACATACACACATAACTTTCAGATATTGATTGGAATTGCATTGAATTTATAGTTTAATTTGGGAAAATTGCCATCTTTATGAAGTCATGTCTTTGGTTTAAAGTCACTTGTTCTGTCACTTTAATATTTTTTTTTTTGACTGAAATTTATCTTCTAATTGTAGATTCTGTTGGCTGTCTTTGTGAAATGTTACATTTCCACACATCTCTTGGAATTGTTTGCAGGCTCTTCTTGAGTAGGTGGTTGTTTTTGCTCACATGTGCGCTCTAACAGGCGGCTAGGTCCAATTCCTGGTCACGAGGCTGTTTCATTATATATTTTTAGCCAGCTTTATCTATTGGATTTTCAGTTTTCATTTCTTCTGTGTATCCCTGCAGCAGGGGCTGGCTCAAGAGGTGAGCTTAAGGTACCCCTTTGTACATTCATTTATTGGTAAATTATGCACATTAGATAAGTAAGGGGGTTTTGGATGAAAGGCTTAACTTTTGGTATTTTTGTGTCTGTATAGCAAGCACCAGATACCCTTCTTCCAGGCTCTTCTTGCCATCCATCATTCCAGATTCACTTTCTTGTGAGTCACACATGAGGTAAAGTGCTGTACACTCAGTCTCATCTTGTCACTAACGAGCTTTCCAGGGAGGAAGCTTTATAGGCTTACTTCAAGGACTGAGTCACCTTCTAATGAGTCTGGTTTTGCTTTTTGGTTTTTGTGTGGGTTTTTTTTTTTTTTTTTTTTTTGCAGAGCCAAGCTTAGGTACAGGGAGATTGTTAATGGTAGATTAAAGACAGTCTGAACATCCCTCGACTATAAAAGCATATGCATTTGGACGGTTAATTCCCCAGGAAGGGAACCTTTACCATTTAACATCTGGGGCTTGATCTTGTGAATTGTCACAAGTAATATTTCTGGAGAAATAGATCTATAGGACTTATTGATTTTAGAGTTGTGTGGTTTCTGGCTGCCCTGTTATTCCTTTCACATTTGCTTTGTCTCAGTGGTTTTGTATTAATAAGATAGGCTTTGGGTATGTCCAGATGTCCTTCTCGTTCCGTCCTCTGCACACTCCCAGTGTTTCTGTCTGTGTCTGCTGCAGGATGATGGAGAGATGGTTGCCTGAGGGAACTTTGTCAGAGATTTTACTTCCCTGTCAATATCCTCAGACTTTGAAGTCGATGGGCTGCTTAGGTGACTGCATGTGTGTATGCCACCCTGGTGTAGGCCTGCACAAAATCTTCTGCTTATCGATTTGCATAACATTGTTTCTCTGACTTCCGCTTATTCTTATGTAGATAAGCTGCCTCTCTCATTCACCTTGTGATAGTGGCCCCATAATTTTGTACTCACACCTTTCTTCTGTAGAAATCTTTAGTTAAGTTCAGTTCAGTCACTAGTCGTGTCTGACTCTGCAACCCCATGGACCGCAGCACGCCAGGCCTCCCTGTCCATCACCAATTGCTGGAGTTTACTCAAACTCATGTCCATTGAGTTGGTGATGCCATCCAAACATCTCATCCTCTGTCATCCCCTTCTCCTCTTGCCTTCAGTCTTTCCAGCATCAGGGTGTTTTCCAATGAGTTGGTTCTTCGCATCAGGTGGCCAAAGTATTGGAGTTTCAGCTTCAGCATCAGTCCTTCCAGTGAATATTCAAGACTGATTTCCTTTAGGATGCACTGGTTGGATCTCCTTGCAATCCAAGGGACTCTGAAGAGTCTTCTCCAACACCACAGTTCAAAAGCATCAATTCTTCAGCACTCAGCTTTCTTTATAGAAATCTTAGCATTTTGTTTATTCTCTTTCATTTTTTTGGTTTCGTCTTGAGCTCTTTACATTCTGTCTTATTAATCATCTTTTTTTCCCCCCTCCTTTTTTCTTGTTTCTTTCCTTTTCCTTGTATTCCCATGTTTTATTGATAAATTTTTGTAAATGAGGACTGCAGCTTGGGAGACAGCATTTCACATAGCTCTGAGAAACTGATCCAAAGAGATGGGGGGAAGGTAAGTGTATATGTGATTTTGGTGAAGGGGGAGTACATGCAATCAAGCATGTATTTTTTTGTAGAAGGTTTCTGCTAGTCATGAGAAGCAGCCATCACCATGAAGGATTTTAATGCTTTTCTAGATATGAGGAAGTGCAAGAATTGGGTGCATAAAATCAGCTCCTGAAAATAATCGAACTGTCTGAAGACCTGTCATGCCAATTGTTCCCCTAGCACAGAGTGCCTCATTTCTGCTTTCCGCTCTGAACTCCTTTCATAGGGTATTGAAAATCAGCTGCTGCAGTAGCACATGATTTAATCCTTGTAGAGGTAGATGGCAAGTGCCAATGGCAAGTGTCAGTTTGTAGTTGACACAGGGCAGTAGTCATTTTTACACTGTGAGAACAGTTCTGTTCAAAATGCCAATAGAGCTTTATCTCTTCCATTCTATCCTAACCTCCAAAAGATGGAAAAACACTGCTCCATATTACTCATTTGCTTTTCCGATGTGTAAATACTACTGCCTTTTTAAAACATCCTCTCGTGGGGTTTGTTTTTCCTGCTCTTATTTATGTACAGTTTCTCTTTATACAGCTACCGCTGCTCTTAGTCTCTTCTGTGTTTGCATTTTGCACTCCTCAGCTTCCTCCTCTTGTTGTTTTTCAAGAGATGAACTTACAGTTCCCCTTTGACCGTACATCCACCATGCAGTACGCTCCATGTCTGCCAGTTCCTCATCCTCAGATTCAACCAACTGCAGAGCAAAAACGTTTGGGGAAAACAAAAAACTCCAGAGAGTTTCAAAAAGGAAAACTTAAATTTGCCTTGCAACAGTTTACATTGTATGTACATGGTATTTCCAACTATTTACATAATATACATTGTATTAGGTATTATAAGTACTCTAGAGATGATTTAAAATGTACAGGAGGAAGTGCATGCGTTATATGCAAATGCTGTGCCATTTTATATTAGAGATTTGAGCATCTGAAGATTTTGGTATCTGCAGTTGTCTTAGAACCAACCCATGAATATTTAATGTTGACTATATGCATACATTATAATGTGATTGTGTGTGTGTGTGTGTGTACATGTATGTGTATATATATAAAATTTTTTAAATTATATGTGATTCCACCTTCCTTCTACTCCTTCACACAAGCAACATCTTCCTTCATATTAACCATGTTACTAGGAGGATGTCAAACCATTTTTTTTTTTTCCTCTTTGCTATTATAAGTAACACAGAGGTCCATGACTCTTCAAATTCAGGCCACACTGTCTCATATTCAAGTTGATTTGAATGGTCTTCTGAGGCTCAGCTGAACCTAAGGCAAATCTTTTTCTACCTCCTTTACCAGATTTCTGGTTTTTGAGCAGAGAATTTTATTTGAGGGATCTGTTTTAAGGATAATTAAGATTAGGCATATCAAGAAACTTTTAAACTGATCCATTCTCATCTAAAGAGTCAATACTATTAATATTAAAAAATATATGTGTGTGTGTGTGTGTGTGTGCACGCACAGGTTTTCTGACCCCACAACTTTTCTTGTGTTTCCTTCTCAAATTTTTGTGTTTCTACCGTGTCTATGTATTTATGTCATTAATGCTGTAGTACGTGTACAGTTTTGTTTTTAAGTTTTAAAAATTTTGATGCTGTTACATAAAAATTACCCCTTATTATTAAACTTTCTTTTAAAACAGTTATTCTCAATAGGAGCAAAGGTTCAAAAGAAAAACAGGTCTCCCACCTCCTTCGTTCCTTTTTTCTGAGACTCACATCCGTATGGAACTCTCACAGTTAGGAGTATGTTTCTCTGCCATGTTCAGATTCATGACCGCTGTCCTGAAATAATCATCTTTAGTGTTAAATAGCTGTATCATAAATCATCTAGCTATTTCTTGGGATTGAGATATTTATAGTATCTCATTATTACAAATAAAGCTGAAATGAACCTTCTTATTCATCAGTATTTGTCCACAAATTTTATCATTTCCAAAGGCTTACATCTTTAGAAATGTAGTTATTGGATCAACAGATTTGAGTATTTTTCAGAGACTTTAATCATGTTGCCATGCTACTTCCCAAAATGTTTGTAGTGAATTATGCTTTTACCATCAGTGAATGAATTTCTCTGTCTTGCTGTACTCTAGGCAGCAGTGAATATTGCTATTTAAAAAAAAATCTTTGCCAATCTGATAAGCCAAAATGGTACCTCATTACTGCTTCAATTTGCATTTCTTTGATTACTGGTAACTCAGAGCCATGTTTTAGGAGACCATTTTATCTTGTTTTGACACAGCCTCAGCTCAAATTTGTCTTGAATTGCATCTGTCAAGATAAATTGTTGAACCTTTTTAATATGGTTTTTTAAAACATTCAAGAGAAGAGAGAATAATACAGGGAATTCCTATGTAACCATGATCTTAGCTGTCATTTTCACCTCTCCTTCTGAGACTCATAATGTGTATGTTAAACACTTTAATCCTTTCTGGTATTCTTCCCTGGAGAATTCCATGGACAGAGGAGCCTGGCAGGCTCCAGTCCATGGGGTCACACAGAGTTGGACATGACTGAACAACTAACACTTTCACAGGTGTTTAAAGAGGAATGTAAATAAACCTACAACCCTTCTGATCCTTATAAGTAAGCACTATTAATGGCTTGATGTGTTTCCTTTATGATTTCTTTTCCTGTTGGATTTTCTTCACTGAGTCTTATAAAACTGTCCTTGCCATCTTTCCTTGATCTACATTTTCCATTACTCATAAAAGTTTAAATTAGGTGGTTGCTTAGTTAATTTATTTTGGGAATAATTCTGTAATAGTTTTCCTTCCTGTCTTTGAATATAAAGAATACTTCACTTAGCTGCATCATGACTTATATCTTTGAATTTATTTTCTACTTTTTTGCATTACTTGACCTATCAGATTGACACATTTTGTTTTGTCTCCCATGAACAGCATCAGACTTAATTAAGGGACTTCCCTGGTGGTCCAGTGGTTAAGTTTCTGTGCTTCCAATGCAGGAGGCCTGGGTTCAATTCTTGGTCAGGGGACTAGCTCCCGCATGCCACAACTAAGAGCTCACACACCACTACTAAAGATCCTGCATGCTGCAGCTAAGACCTGGCATAGCCACACAAAACCAAACCAAAACAAAAAGCAAAATAACTCTTGGCTAATTAAAGCCATTTTAAGAACAGGTATGCTTTCTAAGGTCTTTAAAAGAATCATCGCCCAGTTTCTAGTATTGGCGAACACATATTCCTTTGATTTTAGAAACAATGGTTGTCAGTGAGGGGGTGTTTCAATTTTAAGTTGTTTTTTTGTTTTAAGCAGTTCAGAATCATTTTTTTGACAAGCATGATATGATCTGGTCAATATTCTATCTGGTTTTCATGGCTTGTGGAGCCAGGCAGGAGTGTTGAAGTCTTGCCTTGATGGTTTCCTGGCTCCTCTCCTCTTTTGGTATTAACCATTGTTGCTAATGTCTTTTCTGACTTGAGTTTGTTCATTTACTAGAATAGAATGTAGATTATACAACAGTTGACATGGTGGTTGCTTCGTTCACTGCTATATCTTCAGCACCTAGTGTTAACACCTGGTGACTGTTGGTTGAGTTGATATCTGTGTGATCAAATGAATGGTCTGTGTAACTGCTGGTGGTGGTGGTAGCTGAAATTTCTTCATAGTTTTCTCTCTGCGGGGACTGTGTTCTAGGTTCTTTGTCTTAGTTCTTCTAATTTAACAACAATACTATGAGATACAGATACTGTTTCTCTTCCTATTTTACAGAGGGGCAAAGAGCGCACCTAAGCTTGCACAGTTGACTCAGGGGTCCAGTAGCTTCATTGCTACTGTGGACTCTTTTCCTCATTTTATACTTTTTTCCTCTTTTCTTCACTCAGGCCTTTTCTACTTTGTACTTGATTCTTTATACTGCCTGCCTCCCCGCCTCCCCATGCAGTTCCCTTTGATAAGCATTTAACATTTACCTTTGGAATTTCGACCTCAATTTTCACTTCATGTATTTTCAGTCCATGTATTGCTTCCCTCTAAGAAACATAATAAGTTGAAACTCAAATTTAAAATCTGTCACAAAGATCTGATCTAAAGTCTAGAGGTGAAGGTCTAGGTCTCTCGCTGCACAGCCCAGCTGTGCATTTGTTGTGATGTAACTTTCAGATCACCCCGCCTCCCATTTATTGTGTCTGTTCTCACCACTAGGGGAAAAGTATATTAGACTCTTAAATTAAACAAATACATGTCATGTTGAGGTTCGGCAGAAACCAACACAATATTGTAGAGCAATTATCCTTCAATTAAAAATGAATAAATTTAATGATTGAAAAACCCCAATAATACATGAAATTATAACATGCCAAATAGTTGATTTTTTTTTTTTTTAACAACTCACATTGTGACATTTCACAAATCACATTGTAGCTTGAACAGAAAGTAGCTAAGCTTTTTGCCTAACTGGATATTTTTCATCTTCGTTTTTATATTCCATAGTATTCAGTTCAGTTTAGTCACTCAGTCGTGTCTGACTCTTTGCGACCCCATGGACTGTAGCACACCAGGCTTCCCTGTCCATCACCAACTCCCGGAGCTTGCTCAAACTCGTGTTCATCGAGTTGATGATGCCATCCAGGCATCTTATCTTCTATCATCCCCTTCTCCTGCCTTCAGTCTTTCCCAGCATCAGGATCTATGAGTCAGTTCTTTGCATCAGGTGGCCAAAGTATTGGAGTTTCAGCTTCAGCATCCATGGTGTTGGATTGGCCAAAAAGTTCATTTGGGTTTTTCCATAAGATGTAACAAAAAACCCCGAATGTACCTTTTGACTGACCCAGTATCACACCATCTGTGTCCCCTACTAGACAATATGACACATTCAGAAAACCCTGCAGTAATAACCAATCCAGAACCTACACAAATGACATTTACTAATTACGTCCCCAAATGGGGGAAAGATATTTTTTGTTTGAATTAAATTACTACAAATCCAGTTTGTACTCCAGTTTTCCCTCTCTCTTTCTCATTCTCTTTTTTTTTTTATCTAAAAGGATAATATAAAGTGTTAAGTATGTCCTTTGCAAAGGCAATTCCAGCTCTCACCTCTCAAGCATCATCTATGCTCAGTTTTTGTTTTAATTTGATCTAACTGGAGTATAACTCCACTTTCTTCTATATAGACTTTAGGAATTGCTTTAACTAATTTTACATAGACTTTAAAGTCTCCAAAACTGTCCCATTGAGCAGGCTCCCTACAGATACAGTGAAACCCAGAATGTGAATCTGATCATTTGAAATAAAATCTAATGACATTCCTTTTTTTGTAATCCCATAGTAGTGCTTTTCTTTGTCTTTAATCATCTGAACATTAGTATGCTATAGATAAAAGGTAAATGTACTACAATCAGTTACTTCTGTTGATCAAAATATATGCAGAAAGTAAAAAGGAACGCCTTAAAGCAGATGAAAATATTTCTGATACAGTTATAACTGAGTTCTTCTAGCCAGGATATATAAAGAATTTGAAAAACACGGTAGTAAAAAAACCATTATCCCCATAGAGAAATATTCAACACACTCAAATACTTCACAAAAGTAGAGATCAGAATGGCCAAAAACATACTCAACTTCATCAGTAAACAGACAGATACAAAATAGAACAGCATGAAAATGGCTCAAGTTTTAAAAGACTACCAACAAGAGTTGTTGAAGATGAGAAGCAGCTGGAACTCTGATCCACTGCAAGTGGATGTGTGGTGAAATGACCTTGAAAACCAGTCTGGCAAAATACCTGCACTTCCTCTGATCCAGCATTTCCACTCTTAGGAACATCAAAGAAACATGTCTATCAGGAGTCAGGTGCAGTAACACTCTTTACAGTGGTGTTTTGTAAGAGTCCATGCTGGGAAAACAACCAACCAACCAACAACTTTCACTAGTAGTTAATATTTTCATATACTGGAGTACTAAACAGCAGTAAAAATGTATCTAAAGCCAGAGTCACCATCAAATTCAGTGAATTAAATTCAGTAAAAGAAGCAGACATAGAAGAACACATGTCATAAGAGCATTTCATAAAATTCCCTAAAGTAGAAAAAGCTAAACTCTAGTGTTATGAGAGATAACAGTATTGTTTTTCTTTTAATTTTTATTGGAGTATAGTTAATTTACAATGTTGGGTTATTTTCAAGTGTACAGCAAGGTGAATCAGTTTTATATATATTATATTTAAAATATATTTATATATAAATATATAGAAAATATATAAAATATATTTAATTTATATATTTATTTTATATTTATATTTATATAAAATATAAATATATAAAATTTATATTGTATATATATTTATATACTTCTTTTCCCACATAGGCCTTTATAGAGTATTGAGAGATCTCTATGCTATACAGTAGGTCCTTATTAGTTACTATTTTATATATAGTGTTGTGTATACATCAATCCCAATCTTCCAACTTATCCTCCCCCTCCCCACCCCTAGGAACCATAAATTTGCAGCATTGTTTTACAACAGCTAAAAGATAGAAATAATCTAGATGTCTATCAGTGGGGATATGGCTGAGTGAATTATTGTATACTCATGTAATGGAATGTTAGATAACAAAATGAGCAGATCCTAACATACAGCAACATGGATGAACTGTATAAACACCATGTTGTGTGAGAAAAGCAAGACACAAAAGAATATATGGTTCTCTGTATATACATTTCAAACATAGGCACAAGTCTAAAATTTAATGTTGAAGTCAGAATATCAGATAGCTTTTGGGTGAAGGGAATAGATGGTGCTGGGTGGGCGATGGATATTTCTTTGTGTTAATCTGTTGGGCGATAACATTTGTGTTTTATGTACATTTCTCTTCGCATGATTTATTTCACAATTTGAGAAGGTTTAGCAATGAGAGATAGAGTCTGCCTTGGATTCATTCTGCTTGGGTTCATATCTGAGCTCTGCTGCTTTCCAACTGTGTAGCTTTGGGAAATTTATTTAGCAGCACTGGGCCTCAATTTCATATCTATAATGTGAAGATAATAAACCTATTTTATAAGATTTGTTGCAAAGAAGAGACAAATATTGGAGTCTTCACTAAGATACTAAACACAACAGCTGGCACATAGTAAGGGCTGACTCGTTGCCAACTCCTGCTGTTGTTTTTGTTGGTATCACTGCTAGTTTATTTGTTGAAAAGAATTTTTAACTCCTATTGGAATTACATTATATTTAGAAATCTATCATGGCTCTCCACGTAGGCTAGTTTTTTGTTATGATCTCAGAAATGTTTCCTCTTTTCACTGTCCATGTTATTTCATAAATAATCATCAAGTATTTTATAGTTGTATTTTGTAAAGTAGAATTTGTGCTTTGTAATATATGTGTATATGCTACATAGATATATGTATATATAGTATATATGTAGCATATATGTGGCATATAATAGCTAATACATATTATGACTTCCTGCTGCCAGCATGGATCTAAGTATTATGTAGTAGTGAAAGTCGTTCAGTCATGTTTGACTCTTTGCGACCCCATGGACTATAGAGTCCATGGAATTCTTTGGGCCAATATACTGGAGTGGGTAGCCATTCCCTTCTCCAGGGCATCTTCTCAACCCAGGGATCAAACATTGATCCTCCTGCATTGCAGGCGGATTCTTTACCAGCTGAGCCACCAGGGAAGCCGGAGCATTATGTAGATGGACACTTGCAGTCCTGTGCGAAACCTGCATTTTACACAGGGAGGAACTGAGTCAGAGAGTTAAAGATGGCTAGTATGTGGTCTGAGATTCAGTCTGGCCTGGCTTCCCTGATAGCTCAGTTGGTAAAGAATCTGCCTGCAATTCAGGAGACCCCGGTTTGATTCCTGGGTCAGGAAGATCCCCTGGAGAAGGGATAGGCTACCCACTCCAGTATTGTTGGACTTCCCTTGTGGCTCAGCTGGTCAAGAATCCACCTGCAATGTGGGAGACCTGGGCTCGATCCCTGGGTGGGAAGATCCCTGGAGAAGGGAAAGGCTACCCACTCCAGTATTCTGGCCTGGAGAATTCTATGAACTGTATAGTCCATGGAGTTGCAAAGAGCTGGACCGACTTTCACTTTCAGAGTCCACATCTATCCTACCACTCTATGCTAGGAAAGCTGCTTATTTTTCTATTTTTATTTGGTCACTGGCCAATTTGACTTGATGTGATTTTTAGTTGATTTTCTTAGGTTTCCAGGAAGCCAATTATATCATTTGCAAGTGATATACTATCACTTTTTTAAAGTAATATACCAGCACTTTTTTGTTTTTTTAGTGATATACTATACTTTTTTTTTTTTGGGTATACTATTCAATTAGTCTTGTTCTTGCCTTATTGCTTTGATTTTAACTTTCAGAAAAGTGTTTATAAAGATAATAGAGTGGACATTCTGCTGTTAGTCTGATTAAAAAGAAATACCTCTGTTTTTTACATCTATAAGAATGACATGGACTATTGACTCGAGGGTGTTTTCTTTATATTAATGGTAAGTTTTTTAATTTTTGAGTTTACCAAATGGTTTTTCAGTTCATTCTATTTTGTTTTAAAATCAGGGATGGACTTTATATCTATAAGATGACTGATTGATTTTTGTGTCACAATATTAATGTGATGAATTATATTAATATTAATACATAACCTAATATTGAATGGGCTTCCCTGGTGGCTCAGATGGTAAAGAATCCACCTGCCATACAGGAGACCCAGGTTCAATCCCTGGGTCGGAAAGATTCCCTGGAGAAGGAAAAGGCAACCCACTCCAGTGTCCATGGAGAATTCCATGGACAGAGGATCCTGGTGGGCTACAGTCCATGGGTTGCAAAGAGTTAGGCATGACTAAGTGACTTCACTAATATTGAATCATCTCTCCTTTTCTAGAATTTTTAACATAATGCTGAATTTATTTTGCTAAAATTTTGGTAAGACTTTTGCATGTATGAATACAAGTGAGATTGGCCTGCAGTTCTCTACCATTTTTGTTAGGTTTTGGCATTGGGTGAATTCTAGCTATGTAAAGGGAATCTGGAAGAAGTGTGTCTTTTCATGCTTTATATGCTACATTTTGGGGCTTCCCTGGTGGCTCAGAGGTTAAAGCATCTGCCTGGAATGCGGGAGACCCGGTTTCGATCCCTGAGTTTGCAAGATCCCCTGGAGAAGGAAATGGCAACCCACTCTAGTACTCTTGTGTGGAGAATCCCATGGAGGGAGGAGCCTGGTAGGCTACAGTCCACGGGGTCGCAAAGAATCGGACACGACTGAGCAACTTCACTTTCTTTTCTTTATGTTGCATTTTAAAAATAAGTTTTGAGTGCATTTTCTAAAATGGCCACCTAATGATATTCATCTCTTCATCTCTTGGTTATCTTCAGATATAATTAAAAGTAGAGAGATTGGTATTCTTTTAATTGAAGTATAGTTGATGTGCAATATTATGTAAGTTTCAGGAGTACAATATAGCAATTTGCAAAAAGATTATACTCCATTTATAGTTATTATAAAATATTGGCTATATTCCCCTATGCTGTACAATATATCCTTGTGGATTATTTTATACATAATGGTTTATATCTTTTAGTCCCCTACCCCTATCTCCCTCCTCCCTCCTTTCCTCTCGCCCCTGGTAACCACTAATTTATTCTCTATATCTGTTTCTGTTTTGTTATATTCACTGGTTTGTTGTGTTTTTTTTAGATTGCACATAAAAGTGATATCATTCAGTGTTTGTTTTTCGCTGACCGCCTTATTTCACTTGGCATAATCTCCTCCAAGTTCAACCATGGTGTTCCAAATGGCAAAATTTCATTATTTTGTATGGCTGAGTAATATTCTGTTGTTTATATATACCACATCTTTATCCACTCATCTTTCGGTGGACATTTAAGTTGCTTCCATATCTTGGGAATTGTAAATAAATGCTGCTGTGGACATTGGGGGGCATATAGAGATTGGTATCATTCTTTTCAACTCTCATCTCACTTTGTCTTTCTCTTGAGTATAATGAGCCTTGCTACTTAAAGCATGGTTTGAGGTTTAGCAGCATGGATACTGCCCAGGAACTTGCTCCAAATGGATGCAATCATTCGCACATAACCACAGGCACCAATCACCTTTGCCGTATTCTACTGGTTATAGGCAAGTCATAGGTTCTGCCCCCACTCTTGTAGATTTTAAACTACCATTAATCATGTTTTGAGATGTTTGAGTTAGTCCTTGAACTTTTAACAGTTTGTCTAGGGTCCTGGAAAGGAAAGTCAAAGTGTATAAAGGTTTTAAAGGCTTGTATGACTGTCGTCAAGTTGCTTTTCAGAAAATCAGTACCTTTTTTTTACATGATAGACAAACAAGTGGCAACATTGACAGTTCATCACTGTGCCTTTTCTGCCAACTAGGGATCATTAAATAGTAAGAAAGCAGGAAAGAGGAAAAGTGTAAGTTAAAAATCCTTATCATAAATAGTTTGAGAACGGAGAGCCTGAAGGTTATTTGAATTCATTTTTGACAGTCTAAAACTATTTAGTCAATTTACTATTTCTGACCAAATGGAATCAGTGTATTTGTTAAGAAACTTTTGGGTGTCTTATCTAGTGTTAATGACTCAGACAGTAAAGAATTTGCCTGCAATGCAGGAGACCCAGGTTCCATCCCTGAGTCAGGAAATCCCCTGGAGAAGAGAATAATGGCTAACCACTACAGTAGTCTTGTCTGGAGAATCCCATGGACAGAGAGCCTGGCGGGCTACAGTCCATGGGGTTGCAAAGAGTCAGATATGACTGAGCAACTAGCACTTATCTAGTATTAGATACTATTAGTGAGAGAAGAGAAATATGCCAATATTTGTGCCTATAAGGCTTCTGGGAGTCTTATGATATTGTTTTCTTTTTTTCATCTTTTTCTACAAAGTGTAAACTTCAGTTTTTAAAAGTTCATACCGGATTTCACATTGTCTGGGTTTTCTGTGGGTTGAAGAAATTTGAAAATCTTCCAAGGTGATTAAAAACAGAGTTGTCTTTTCCTGTCTTTTAGCAACAACGTACTGTCTACAGACTGACTCTAGTGAAGGCATGGAACGTGGATGAGCTCCAGGCCTATGCCGAGCTGGTGTCCCTGGGGAACCCTGACTTCATCGAGGTGAAGGTAAGCCCCTGCTGACCAGTACTGGGCACACTTCCCCTGGCGCTTTGCTGGCTACGGTGGAGTTGAAGTGAAGTGAAGTGAAGTCGCTCCGTTGTGTCCGACTCTTTGCGACCCCATGGACTGTAGCCTACCAGGATCCTCAGTCCATGGGATTTTCCAGGCAAGAATACTGGAGTGGGTTGCCATTTCCTTCTCCAGGGGATCTTTCCGACCCAGGGATCGAACCCGGGTCTCCTGCATTGTAGGCAGACGCTTTACCGTCTGAGCTACCAGGGAAGCCCTTCTAAAACCCTACATGAGGTCCTGGATGTTTGATTTATTCATGCAAAAATATTAATCAAGATCCTGGCACTGTTCTAGCCACTGGGGATAAGAACAGTAAAGACCAAGCATTTGCTCTCACATATAAAAAGCTTATATTTTAGCGAGCCATAGACTGTCAAGAGAAAATAAATGTACTGTCCACTGCATAGTAACTTTAATATGCGGAGAAGTAGAACACTGTTATAGTGAGTAATTGACTTTTAAATAAACCTTTGCTATGGAAAACTTCAAATATATACAAAAGTAGAGAGACTGATGTAATGAACCCCCATCCATCCATTACCCGGCTTCAAAAATTACCAGCTCATGTTTCAACTGTACTCCAACCCATTTTCCTGCCCTTACCTATTATTTTCAAGCAAATCCTCACATTATACCATTACCTATAGCTGTTTCTGTGTGTATTTTTGAAAGATATGCACTCACTTTAAGCACTTATTCAGAGTACTGTTCTTACAACTAAACAGTTTTAATAGTAATTTCTTAAGTTTTGGGGCATATAAGGTTTCAAACTCAACCGATTAACAGTATTTTTTTAGTTGAAATAGAGTTGATTTACAATATTGTATTAGTAATTCAGTTATATATATTTTCTCAGGTTTTTTATTATATCTTATTATAAGATATTGAATATAGTTCCCTGTGTTATATAGTAAATCCTTGTTGCTTGTCTATTTTATGTATAGTAGTGTTTGTTTATTAATCCCATATTCCTAATTTACTCTTCCCTTTCCCCTTTGGTAATAACTAAGTTTGTTTTCTATGTCTGTGAGTCTGTTTCTATTTTGTATGTAGATTCATTTGTATTTTTTTCAAGATTCTTCACATAAATGATCCCCTGTAACATTTGTCTTTTTTTGACTTACTTCACTTAGTATGATATTCTCTAGATGATCTTTGTTGCTGCAAATGGTAATATTTCATTCTTTTTAATGCCTGAGTAATATTTGATTGTGTGTATATACATCATATCCTCTTAAACTAACTGTCTTGGTTATTTGAAAATCTAGATCCAAGTAAGGGTTAGAATTGGATTATTTCTGTCTTTAATTTTTTTAGTCTATTAGTTCTGCTTCCATGGGTTTTTTGTTCCCCTAGTAATTTATGTTGTTAGAAAAAATGGGTCATTTATCCTGGTTAGTTCCCTTTTTTTAAAATTTTAAAACAAAAATTTATTTTTTGACCTATTACATATTCTTCTGCCCCATACATTTTCTGTGGGTTGGTAGTTAGATCAAAAGAAGATTGATCATGTGTGTGTGTGTGTGTGTGTGTGTGTGTGTGTGTGTGTGTGTTTGCATTTCAAGACTATTTCATTGGTGGTGATTTCCAGCAGGCGGCATTTAATGTCATGTTTTTGCCAGTGTTTCTTTGGGATAGATACCTGTAAGTGGATTGATGTGTGAGAGGATCCATGGATATGCTGTTTTGCTAGATATTGTGGTTGACTGTTTTAGATTTCGTAAGCAGGAAGGTTTTTTGAGGAGATGACTCTTAAAAATTGATACTTGAATAAGAAGAAGCAACACAATATTCAAAGGCTTGGGGTCAGAGAATTCTGGGCAGATGACACAGCTAGTCTGCAAGAGGGCCTTTGTGACCTCTGGGGCGGTTGGAGTTGGCTGTGGTACAAGATGAATCAGAGAAGGGGGCTGGGGCCAGATTTTGTTAGGCCTTTCACACAAGGATGAGAGAATCAGATTTTATACTAAGTTTAATGATAAAACTTTTTTTTATACCTGGTGTACTTGGAAAGGATTTTAAAAGCTAGAGAGTGATGAGATCTGATTTATGATTTTAAAAGATCACCCTGCTGTTGCCGTGAGTTGGTTACAAGGGCAGTAGTAGAAGTAGGTAGACCAGTAACAAAACTTTTGCCAAGGAAAAGGTGTGATGGCTTGGGGAAGGTCTTTGGTGATATAGTTGGAGAGGAGTGGGTGCTTTCATGATGAATTTTGAAAGTAGATCCAACTGAACTTGTTAGATGATATAGGGAATGACAGAATAAAAGGAATCAAGATAGTACCTAGGTTTTTGGCTTAAGCAACCATGTGGATGTGGCACAGTTTGCTGATGTGGAAAAGACCAGTGGAGAAGGGAGACAGATTTGGGGAGCGATTTCATGAGTTTTTGTGTCAGCCTGAGTACTTTGAGATAGCTTTTAAATATCTAAGGGTATGTTCAAATAAGCCATAGGTTATATATAAGGCTGGAGTCCTGGAGATGAGGCAAGCCTGGCAATAATGACTTGGAAGTCGTCAGCGTGAGATAGTAAGTAGTTAAAGTTGTAGAATATTAAGAGGCAGATAATATGCTAGGCTTTCATGGACAACTAAGAATATGCAAAAATGAGAAAAAGTGACCAGAAAATTCACCTAGTCTGTCAAAGCTCCACTCTTCAGTTCATGTTTATGAAGCTGGGTGCACTCTGTCATATCAAAGGATATTTCAGTTTTAGAGCTGTCTTTTAGTAAGTTCAGCATTCTGTATGACTGTCTTCTGGAGGGATGGGGAGGTTGGAGCAGATGAAATATTGCTGTCTGAGTGTGTAGCAATCTCTAGTCAGGTCAAAGACACTTTTAAAGTTGTTCTTAATTTCAAAAGGCTCCTCTTGGCAAGAACTCTAATGATGCAAAGATACAAACTACATCTTAAATATATGCCTTGGCTTAACAAAACTTTGCCAATGTCAATGATTAGTGGGTGGTTTAATTTATGACTTAGCTATTAAAGAATGTTGCTTCAAATTATATTGCAGTAAAACATCTATTATTAAGCAACTTGGCTGGATCACACCATCACCTTTTTTTCTCCTTCCTTCTTTCTTTGCAGTCATGTTTTCTTTAATGAACAAGATATTTTATAATCTGAAAAGAATCAACCAGAATTATTTTTTAATGAAAGATGACCACTTTGTAAACAGTGTAATTCTCTGATGGGCATTTTGTATTTGGATAAACTATTACTATGACTTGGAAATAGATGAAGCCTTCTTGCCTGTAGCTGAGATGTTATAATGACATAGTTTCTTTCAAACAAGATTTCCATTTTACTGTTTTATCCCTGCGTTTAACAAATATTTCTGTGCTCTCTCCACGTGCCAGGCCTCGTCAAAGCACCATAGGTACAGAGTTTGTGCCTAAATTTGGATATGCTGTTTGGGAAATGGATGTCTTGCTGAGCAAGGCCACATCTACAGAAGTAAAATGAGCTACTTGGAGAGACTTTTTCTTTTTAATTGAAAAATTCTTGGAGAAGTGTGTAATCTAATCATGATGTAAAATGCCATATTTAAATTTTTAAAATATAGGGTAATAGAAAACAGTTTGTGTTGTACCAGGAGAAAGTATGTGATGGTCACTTGACTCTGTAATATCAAGTACCTGGGCATTTTTTTTTAATTATATTGATTGATTGATTTTTGGCTGTGCTGGGTCTTCGCTGCTGTGCGTGGGCGGTCTCGTTCTGGTGAGTGGGTGCTGCTCTGGTTAAAGTGCTTGGGCTTCTCGTTGTGGTGGCATCTCTTGTTGTGGAGCCCGGGCTCTGGGCCCAAGGACATCAGTAGCTATGACATGTGGGCTCAGTTGCCCCATGGCATGTGGGATCTTCCCAGACTAGGGGTTGAACCAGTGTCCCTTGCATTGCAGGGCGAATTCTCAACCACTGGACCACCACCAGGGAAGCCCCTCAAGTACCTGGGCCTTTGAGGATTAGATCACATGGTTTACTAAATTCATCTCTCATTTGTCCAGCAAGGCAGTGAAGAATGTTTTTTTTTAACTGAAGTAGGAAAAGGAATGTTTACAGAAGATAGTATATTATTAAGAAGCAAAGCAAGTTATAGAATAATTATTGTTTGAGTAAATTTTCACAGTATATGTTTACATACATTTATATAAGGAAAGTATGGAAGGATACATATCAGACTGTTAACTGTTCTGTTTGGGAGAAGGGGAAGGAAAGGCTTGTTTTACTTTTCATATTTCTGTGTTATGTGAATTGTTGCAGTGAGCATGCATTACTTTTTATAATTCACATGACTGAAGCGAAATCAGTAAATGGAGAAGGCCTGCTTTCCTGTTAAGTAGGGTTCAACTATTCCATGTCTGAAAACGGAACTTTTTGTTGTTTTTTCTTATTAAAGTTAAATTTTTCTAAAATGGAAGAGTTTTAAAAATAATAACAATAAACTCACTCCAAAAAACAACTGATAAGAGCCAGCAGTATGGCAGCTTAAGATAACGTCAGCTTCCTCCAAAAACAAACTTTTAGAAGTAAGCGTTATGGTAAACATACTTTTGAGAGAGCTGTTAATCTGTCAGGCCTGTAAGGGGATTCCTTAGGGGCTGGAAGAAGGGAGACTGCCGGGTGGTACTCACTCCACAGCTCCCGTAGAGACAGGATATGGGTGTGAAGGCAAAAGACTAGGCCCTTTGACCTTTAGCAAATGGACGAATTAGGAAAAAATTCGCTCGTTGACACCAAGTGGCACCTGGAGGTTTCTTTCTTACCTGTGAAGTGAAGTGTTAGTCGCAGAGTTGTGTCCAACTTTTTGTGACCCTGCGGATTGTAGCCCACCAGCCTCCTCTGTCCATGGGATTTTCCAGGCAAGAATACTGGAGTGGGTAACCATTCCTTCTCCAAAGTATCTTCCTGACACAGGGATGAACCCGCATCTCCTGCATGGGCAGGCAGATTCTTTACCATCTGAGCCAGCAGAGAAGCCCATCCCTTACCTATCTCTTGGTAAAAAAAGAAAAAATGTCTCCCAGGGTCTAACCTTCAAAAGGAGTTAGTGTTAAAGCTTAATAGTACCTCAAGGTCACATGAATGCCCCAAAGATGTGAAATTGATAATATAGGATGACCCTGGGATAGTGATATACCTGGGGCTCTCAGATACCATTCATATCCTTTCCCTGGATTTCCTGGATGTGTGTGTGAACGTGGAGGGTGTAGCAGTGTCTCTCATAGTCTCCAGTGGGGAAGATGTGTGAACTTTGCTGTATTCTTAAAAGGTACTGATTTCACCTGGGACAGATTGCTTACCTTCATTGAGCCTAAATTTCCTCAGTATTAAAATTAGACTAATAATTTCAATTTAATAGCTTTGGTTGAGAATTCAAGGGGGTAACATATGCCTGGGTTCAATAACTGCTTAGATCACTTTCCATCAAGCATATTATTAAAAATGAATCAATAGAAGCTGCTTATTATATCGATTTTCTCTTTACTTTCAGTTTTAGTGTCATAAAACATCTCTCTGTTCCATTCCCTGTAAATTATCATGTATTTTGGGTTCATTAGGCTTAAATGGGCCTCTATTTGCTAGCCTGAGAAAGTTAACCATCGTTATTTGCTTACTTGTTTAAGAAAATGTGTTCGGCGTTGTAAACATCTGCCTTATTGAGAAGCTTTCATAGCACAATCCATTTTGTAAATGAAATACTGTCTTTGTATTCTGTGCCTAGCACTGCACCTTGAGATGAGTAAGTGCAGTAATTATTTGTTGTCAAATGATTTAAAACCTTCTTCCCGTTAGCACTGTGACTCTCGACAGAGCTCAGTCCTTGCAGAATGCACCTTGCAAAATAAATGGCTTAGCATACCTCGCCCTCTTTCTGCACACAAATGTAAGGAATATTGGTCATATTGGTCAGATTCCTTACAATTGTTAGTTGTTCAAGTATGCAGCAGTACCTGAGCAGTGGTTTCAGTTGGTTCATAACCATTAAAGAGCAGAAAAGTCATGAAACATATGAAGGAAATTTTGTATTAGAAAAGAGTTATGAAGTCTAATGTCATGGAAGAAATCTGTGACTTGATCTTAGAACAGATTGGTTGAGGGTACAGAGAAGAACAAGGTACAGTTTCTGCCCTTTGAGAGCTCAGGATTTATGCCCATTATGTGATAAGAGATATGCACAAGACATGATGAATTTGGGATTAGATGGGATGGGGGTTCCTGGCCAAAGATCAAAGAAATGTAGAGAATTTAGCTGGGGAAAGACTAGATGCTGAGTCTAGTAAGAAGGCCTCAGGTGCTATGCTGAGAAATTTGGGCTGGTGTTGGGGGGGGTGGTGGGCAGTGATTGAAACATTTTTAAAAGAGTGACATGTATCGCTGCAAAAAGTCACAAAGACATTTCTTCTGTTCTCAGACGATCAAGGACAAAGGAATAATATCAGGAGCCTTTTGATACCCAGTCAGTATAATTAGAATTTCAAGAGCCAAAATACTGCTCTTCCCATAGACTTTGAATCCCCAGGTGAACTTTCTAAGCAGCCTATACAAAAGACCTGCTGGCCCCCATCTCCTTGAGCAGAGTGGTCCCTGCAGAAGACACCAGTATAATGTAATGGTGTGTGTGTGTGTGTGTGTGTGAATCACTTAGTTGTGTCCAACTCTCTGCGACCCCATGAACTGTAGCCCACCAGGCCTCTCTGTCCTTGGGATTCTCCCGGCCAGAATACTAGAGTGGGTCGCCATTTCCTTCTCCAAATGGAGTGGTGTGGGTGGTGCTTTTCACCACAAATATGAAGACACGTAAGTGGTCCTGCTCCTCGGGAACTTCTCTGGGTCTGCCTGTCACTGCTCAGCCTGCAGATATCTGGAGTGAGTGCTTTCAGCCGCCACATCATTCCAATTTGTTTCCTTAAGGATGTTGTTTTTTCAGAGTTGTGAGGAAAGAACACGGTGCTGGTGATAAATGGGGTGGGGGTCGTGCTGGTAGGAGAAGGTGGCAGAGAGCTGTGGTATGAGGGAAAATGAAACATCTTGAGACAGTTCAGGGGCAAGTGCGACCAGGAATCAGGTCCAGGGGGGTCGCCGGTGGACAGGAGTGTGGCGTGATGTGAAGTAGCCCATGCAGAGTGGGAGCCCCCGAGGGGCAGCTGCTGGAGACCAGCCCACTGCTGGGTACGTGCTTTGTCGCTCAGTCGTGTCCGACTCTTTGCAACCCCATGTGTTGTAGCCCAACAGGCTCCTCTGTCCATGGGGACTCTCCAGGCAAGAATACTGGAGTGGGTTGCCATGCCCTCCTCCAGGGGATCTTCCCAACCCAGGGATCGAACCCAGGTCTCCCTCATTGCAGGTGGATTCTTTACCCTCTGAGCCACCAGGGAAGGCCCCGGTTCACGGGGGCCGGTTTCTACCTGTTGCAGCCGTGTCACGATGAAGGCTTGGGCTCTGTAGTTGGCTCAGAAAGTAACCCATACTGCCCACTCTGAGGATTTTGTTTGGCTAAGAAGAGAATTTTTACAAGAAAATACTTTGTTAATTAAAAGCTGTAATGTGAACATACAGAGAAAGTATTAGTGAAGGCCGAGTGATGACCTGTGACAGTCACGCTTTCATTTCCTTTCCAGACCAAATCCCTCCTTAGCATATTGTGCTTTATTATTGCTGAATAATCAATGTTAAGTGAAAATGGCTCAGTCATGTCTGACTCTTTGCGACCCCATAGGGTATACAGTCTATGAAATTCTCCAGGCCAGAATACTGGAGTGGGTAGCCTTTCCCTTCTCTAGGGGATCTTCCTAACCCAGGGATCGAACCGAGGTTTCCTGCACTGCAGGCAGAATCTTTACCAGCTGAGCTATGAGGGAAGCCCAAGAATACTGGAGTGGGTAACCTATCCCTTCTGCAGGGGATCTTCCCGATCCAGGAATCAAACCAAGGTCTCCTGCATTGCAGGTAATTCCTTTCCAGCTGAATCTCAAGGGAAGCCCAAGTACAAAGCATAATCTGCGCCACCCAGGAATCTTGTGTGATAACTACTACACTAGCGGCATGGCTAAATCAATTAAACTATTTTCCAAAGCCATTGTCATGAATATAAGATCTTACCTAAAACCCCTGCTTCAGTGAATTAAGGTAAATATTAAAAATAAATTCCTCTGAATTAGCCACTATCTTGGTTATTCATATAATTCGTCCATCATAAACAGTATTTAAAGTGAAGTAAAGTTCATATTTATGGCTAATTTGACTTATGAATAAATCATTTTTGTGTGTTTTTAATACATTTGGGCAAGTTCAGTACAGTTTTCCAACTATGCTTTCTTAAAGATTTTTTAAACTACTGTTTGCTTTTTTTTTATTCAGCTAAAACCCGAACTCAGTTTATATGAATTCTGTAAATCATTGGGCTAATAGAGAAGATTCTTTAGTTTATTGAAATTAAGCTGGGTTGCCTCTAGTTTATGTTCAGCTAAGGTCATCTCAGTGTAGTGTACAGTAGTCTTTGAACAGCCATCTGGAGTGGAGGGTTTTGCAGAACTCATCTGCATTTTTGGCCCCCTCTCAGCTCTGCCATCTGTAGGGTCATGATCACTCTGCTTTGCCCATTGTGAGCTTTTCGTTTAAAGTCTTTCTATCCCCTCCAGTCTGTGTATGTGTGTGTCTCAGAGAGAGCATCTTTTAAAATTTTAGTTATTCTCTACTTAGTAGCAGCATATCTAGACTATTCAAATCTTTTTTTCAAGTAAGTTTGATTTCTTAGGTATTTAGAGAGCCTACAAAGTTAAGATATTCCTTATTATTGAAAATGAGTCATTACTCGCTTATCACTATGTAACTTACCAGTCAAAGAAATTAATTATGGAACTTTTGGGTCTTAGATGCTTGGGCTGTCAGGTAGAATTCAAAAGAGTTAAAAATCAATTTATCTTAATGTGTTTGTACTGAATGAGAAAATCTCTGTAGGGGTAGATACATGTATATATCTACATGTATATATGTGTGTGTGTATATATATATGTATTTCTACAAATGTATTTTCATTTTGGCATGATTCTGTGTTTATATTGGGTTGGCCAAGAAGTTTGTTTGAGTTTTCCCATAACATGTGAAAAACTTGAACGAACTTTTTGGCCAACCCAATACACATCCACATACAAAATATATTACAAAGTGATCTCTTTAGAGAATAATTTGAAAGGATTCCCTATCTGACCCTTTACAGAAAGTTTACCAGCCTCAGGTTTCCCTGATAGCTCAGTTGATAAAGAATCTGCCTGCAATGCAGGAGACCCCAGTTCCATTCCTGGGTCAGAAAGATCCACTGGAGAAGGCATAGGCTACCCACTCCAGTATTCTTGGGCTTCTCTTGTGGCTCAGCTGGTAAAGAATCCGCCTGCAGTGTGGGAGACCTGGGTTCAATCCCTGGGTTGGGAAGATCCCTTGGAGAAGGGAAAGGCTACCTACTCCAGTATTCTGGCCTGGAGAATTCCATGAAATGTATCGTCCATGGGGTTGCAAAGAGTTGGACACGACTGAGCAACTTTCACTTTCTTACCAATCTCAAATCTAAACTATACTAGAAGTGGGAGCTCATTTTATTTCCCCAGTCAGTAAATTATTCATTGAATTTTTGTGGGTGTCAGCTATGCCCTCATTATTATAATCCCATGACAGTCAGTCTCTTATACTGCATGAGTGAATCTGATTGGAAAGGCACACTATCAGGTGAAAAGTATCATCGTGAGTAGACTGTGCAGATGGCGATGTAGCAGAAAGCACAGGTACCCACGCCCCCAGCTTTGTCAGAGTGCAGAGAGCCGTGGCCTGGGAATCCCCGTGCTATTTTTGTCACTTGCTACTTGTATGAGCTTCTAAGCCAATTTTATCATCTTTGTATTACTTTTTCTTCACTTTAAAATATAGATTGGATTGGCTTGGATTGGTTTGAAAGTGTGTTAGTTTGCTCAGTCATGTACGGTTTCTTTATGACCCCATGAACTGTAGCCCGCCAGGTTCCTCTGTCCATGGAATTCTCCATGCAAGAATGCTGGAGTGGGTAGACATTCCCTTCTCCAAGGGATCTCCCCAACCCAGGGATTGAACCTGGGTCTCCTGCATTGCAGGCAGATTCTTTACCGTTTGAGCCACCAGGGAAGCCCTGGATTGGTTTGTTGGGTGACCTCTAGAAGCGTGTCTGGGTCTGAAGCTCTTAATCTGTGACATCTGAATAGGCCCATAACTGTCTCTGTTTCCACAGGGTGTTACCTACTGTGGAGAGAGTTCGGCGAGCAGTCTTACCATGGCCAACGTGCCCTGGCATGAGGAGGTGGTGCGCTTTGTCTGTGAGTTGGTGGATCTGATCCCTGACTATGAAATCGCTTGTGAACACGAGCATTCCAACTGTCTTCTAATAGCTCACAAGAAGGTAAGAACAGCTCAGGTATGCGTTCTTCCATCACCCTTGTCCTTCTTGCTCCCTTCTCTTTTCTCTTTATTTTTCCCCTCGCCTTATTATAGTGAAAGTCTACTTGTTGGCTACCTTTCCTATAATGAACTTTAAGAAAACCCCGAATTCTGTCTGTTGGACTCATAAACCCTCTTTTCTGTGTGAGATTGCTTCATTTTCAGCCCTCACTCAGGCACTTGAAGTGCCTTCTGGCTTGTAACTGGTGCATCCTGAGATACAAAACAAAACACCCTTGTAATAACCTCTAGTCCTTTACCCAGAATGACAAGGGAAAGCTAAAATAGTAAACAACCCTCATATGACGGTTTTTGACTGTCAAAAGAAATATTGAGGTGTTTATCAAATTTTAGATCACTTTGAATCCCGGCCTCTGCAGAAATGTTTCTGGGACTTTGGTTTTCCTTTTTCCTCTTTAGTGTTTTTAGTACACAGAAAAAGTACCTAAATTTAATGTATTTTTTAAAGTAAATAATGCCTAGCAAAGGAAAAATTCAGTTTTTGCTAGAGGTAGGCTCTTAAAAAGAAAAAAAATACCCAATCAGAAGTCCAGTGTTAGAGTAGCGTAGCAATCATACTGATATGCCCTTACTGAAATATTTATACAGAAATAATATAGTGTCTTGGGTTTGATTCACAATGGTATTAGGTGAGAAGTATGTGGGTGTGTTGATGGGCTGAGGGCTTTTGAGGCTAACTGATGGATACATAGAGGCTCATTTTACTTCTCTGCTTAGTTTTCTGTTCATACTCTCCTTTTTTTAAAAAAAGTGGACATTGTTAAACCTTGAAAACATTATTCTAGATGCAAAATGGACACAAAAGGCCACATGATATATGATTCTGTTTATATGAAATGTCCAGACAGATCAATCCTTAGAGTCAGAACGTGGTTTAGTGGTTGATGGGGGCTGGGGGAAGAGCAGGTCGGAAAGTAACTGCTAATAGGTATGGGATTTATTTTTGGGTTATGAAAATATTCTGGAATTACATAGTAGTGTTGCTTGCACAACTTTGTGGCTGTATGAAAACCCACTGAATTGTATACTTTAAAAGTTGAATTTTATGGTTTGTGAATTATATCACAATAAGGATAAATTAATACCAAAAAGATTAAAGAATGGGCTTACCTTTTCTTATAAAAATGTTTTTTATGCAAGTCAAGTCAGGCTTCATTAATTCCAACATGAGTCTCACTTTTTCCTCCCTACAACCTAAGTGGCTTCCAGAACAGCTTCATAGGTTAATGATATTTAATAATATTAGAAGTGCTCAATTAAAATGTCACTTGATCTAGGCTCAAACAAACAGGAGGTTAAAAGGCCCTCATGTCTTAGTTGCAGTGAGATTATCTATATCTGACCTAATGATCTGTCAAACTTAAATATTTAGACAGAAGAATGTGTTCTGGGAGTATCAGGGAACAAAGAAATAAAAGCCGCCTAGTATTTGAAATGTTCATTAAAGTAGCTGCAAAGACAGTTAACTTACAAAGTAAATCTTAAAAAATTAAAGCCAAAAACCAGAATTTTATTTTCTAGCTTTTTAATCACTGTTTCTTTTTCAGGTAAGATAGTACCTTTAAAAAAATTACTTGATTGGAGGGGCAGTGCCCTGGAAATAGTTCTGACAATGGTGGCAAAGTTCTCTCTTCCTCCCTTAAGTCTGGTCTTCACACCATAGCCAAAGAAGTCTTTGTAGAGCGTAGATCTCTTACTGCCTTTGATTGACCTCCCATTGCTTTTAGTATGAAAATTAAAATCGTGTAATGTGGCCCCCAGCATCCTGAGCGATCAGTCTCTGTCTGCCTCTCCAGCTTCTTCTGGAACCCCTCTTCCTTCCCTTTCTGCACTTTTTTCCTTTTCTCAGCCATAGTAAGTCTTAGTTTTGCTCCAGGTAGGCTGGGAATTGTATACTTTTTCTATTCTTTTAGTGGATGTACTAAAGATTACTATTAACATGCATTCTGTACATAATTATTTTGAACTGCTGTCCTGTATTGCCTGATTGTTTTCTTCTCTCCTCCATTCAATTAAGCCTCTCTAAACTTCATCTCGAAACTGACACTAATAATACTGACTTTAGATGTTATTGTTAAGATTAAAGCTAATATATTTGAAGTACTCAGAAGGGAATCTAAAATAAAATCAGCAGTTCGTAAATAATAGTTGTTACTGATGCTTTTATTGGCCTGCGCCTATCCACAGGGAGCCCTCAGAAGATGGCCAAGCAAATTACTGAAATCTAGTGTGATAAATGCAACAACAGACATAGGTAGAAAGTACAGGCCAGACAGAAGAGAGAGTCTGAGATTGACCTTCATTGTTTTCTTTAATGTGTGTTGAATATCCAGACGTGTCAGGCACTGTGTTGACATAAAGATGAGTTTAAAGAAAAGATCCCTGCCTTAGAGAATGGTCTACCAAAAAAGACAAACGTCTAAACAAATAAATGCCCACAAATTATTTTAGATCAATGATGAAAGATTAGAATGGAGCCCAAAGGAGAGCATACTTGGGACTATGGTACTATCAGGAGAGATTTCACAGAGGAGTTGCTGTTTGATTGGGTCTTAAATGATGGCCAAGATGTGGTCCATGAGGAAGTGTGGAGCCCTGGCACATTGGAACAACTCCAAAGTAGTTTGGTGGGGCAGGAGATGAAGAGAAGGGCTAAAAGGAGCAGGGGTGATTTGGCAGGGGCAAGATCACTGATGGCATTGAATGATATCCTAAATGTGCTTTTTTCCATATGGTGTGGGCAGGCACCAAAGAGTTTTAAGTAGGGGAGTGACACAATCAGGTTGGAATTGCAGAAAAATTTCTCTAGCAACATTATAAAGGATGAATAGCAAGACAGAGAAACCAGTTAAAACGGGTTGTGAAAGTCCAGCAGTCTGAGGGCTAAATGCTGAGGGTCTGAAACAAATTGGTGTGAAGGGGAAGAGTGGGGAGGAGGTGGTCTTGGGGAAGTACTGAGTGAGGGCTATTACATTAAAGAGTCTGCAGAGTCAAGCGTGACTCCCTGGTTTCTGACTTCGGTATGTGGGTGATAGTGACTGTGAACTCCACTGAGGTCGTACTGTTTGCATATTGCTTTTTATTGGTTTGTTCGCGGACCTAGGGTAGGGAGTGGATAAGTTCACTGCAGTATCAGCAAGCAATTCCAGTAGAATATAGATATCAGATGATGTAGTCAACAAGTTGTGCTTAGAAAGCACGTCAGTGAGAGAGGTGGTCAAGGTGAGAACTCCAGTGTGCTCACCCTGAGGTGTCTGTACCCCAGCACAGAGCGCTCTCACTTTCTCTCTTTTTTTTTTCCCCATTTATTTTTTTTTTTTTTATTTACACTTATTCCCCATCCCGATCCCCCCTCCCACCTCCCTCTCCACCCGATTCCTCTGGGTCTTCCCAGTGCACCAGGCCGGAGCACTTGTCTCATGCATCCCACCTGGGCTGGTGATCTGTTTCACCATAGATAGTATACATGCTGTTCTTTTGAAACATCCCACCCTCACCTTCTCCCTCAGAGTTCAAAAGTCTGTTCTGTATTTCTGTGTCTCTTTTTCTGTTTTGCATATAGGGTTATCGTTACCATCTTTCTAAATTCCATATATATGTGTTAGTATGCTGTAACGTTCTTTATCTTTCTGGCTTACTTCACTCTGTATAAGGGGCTCCAGTTTCATCCATCTCATTAGGACTGGTTCAAATGAATTCTTTTTGACGGCTGAGTAAAATTCCATGGTGTATATGTACCACAGCTTCCTTATCCATTCATCTGCTGATGGGCATCTAGGTTGCTTCCATGTCCTGGCTATTATAAACAGTGCTGCTATGAACATTGGGGTGCACGTGTCTCTTTCAGATCTGGTTTCCTCAGTGTGTATGCCCAGAAGTGGTATTGCTGGGTCATATGGCAGTTCTATTTCCAGTTTTTTAAGGAATCTCCACACTGTTTTCCATAGTGGCTGTACTAGTTTGCATTCCCACCAACAGTGTAAGAGGGTTCCCTTTTCTCCACAGCCTCTCCAGCATTTATTGCTTGTAGACTTTTGGATAGCAGCCATCCTCACTGGTGTGTAATGGTACCTCATTGTGGTTTTGATTTGCATTTCTCTAATAATGAGTGATGTTGAGCACCTTTTCATGTGTTTGTTAGCCATCTGTATGTCTTCTTTGGAGAAATGTCTGTTTAGTTCTCTGGCCCATTTTTTGATTGGGTCATTTATTTTTCTGGAATTGAGCTGCAGGAGTTGCTTGTATATTTTTGAGATTAATCCTTTGTCTGTTTCTTCATTTGCTATTATTTTCTCCCAATCTGACGGCTGTCTTTTCACCTTACTTATAGTTTCTTTTGTAGTGCAAAAGCTTTTAAGTTTCATTAGATCCCATTTGTTTAGTTTTGCTTTTATTTCCAATATTCTGGGAGGTGGGTCATAGAGGATCTTGCTGTGATTTATGTCGGAGAGTGTTTTGCCTATGTTCTCCTCTAGGAGTTTTATAGTTTCTGGTCTTACATTTAGATCTTTAATCCATTTTGAGTTTATTTTTGTGTATGGTGTTAGAAAGTGTTCTAGTTTCATTCTTTTGCAAGTGGTTGACCAGTTTTCCCAGCACCACTTGTTAAAGAGGTTGTCTTTTTTCCATTGTATATCCTTGCCTCCTTTGTCAAAGATAAGGTGTCCATAGGTCCGTGGATTTATCTCTGGGCTTTCTATTCTGTTCCATTGGTCTATATTTCTGTCTTTGTGCCAGTACCACACTGTCTTGATGACTGTGGCTTTGTAGTAGAGTCTGAAGTCAGGCAGGTTGATTCCTCCGGTTCCATTCTTCTTTCTCAAGATGACTTTGGCTATTCGAGGTTTTTTGTATTTCCATACAAATTGTAAAATTCTTTGGTCTAGTTCTGTGAAAAATACCGTTGGTAGCTTGATAGGGATTGCATTGAATCTATAGATTGCTTTGGGTAGAATAGCCATTTTGACAATATTGATTCTTCCAATCCATGAACACGGTATGTTTCTCCATCTGTTTGTGTCCTCTTTGATTTCTTTCATCAGTGTTTTATAGTTTTCTATGTATAGGTCTTTTGTTTCTTTAGGTAGATATACTCCTAAGTATTTTATTCTTTTTGTTGCAATGGTGAATGGTATTGTTTCCTTAATTTCTCTTTCTGTTTTTTCATTGTTAGTATATAGGAATGCAAGGGATTTCTGTGTGTTAATTTTATATCCTGCAACTTTACTATATTCATTGATTAGTTCTAGTAATTTTCTGGTAGAGTCTTTAGGGTTTTCTATATAGAGGATCATGTCATCTGCAAACAGTGAGAGTTTCACTTCTTCTTTTCCTATCTGGATTCCTTTTACTTCTTTTTCTGCTCTGATTGCTGTGGCCAAAACTTCCAACACTATGTTGAACAGTAGTGGTGAGAGTGGGCACCCTTGTCTTGTTCCTGATTTCAGGGGAAATGCTTTCAATTTTTCACCATTGAGGGTGATGCTTGCTGTGGGTTTGTCATATATAGCTTTTATTATGTTGAGGTATGTTCCTTCTATTCCTGCTTTTTGGAGAGTTTTAATCATAAATGAGTGTTGAATTTTGTCAAAGGCTTTCTCTGCATCTATTGAGATAATCATATGGTTTTTATCTTTCAATTTGTTAATGTGGTGTATTACATTGATTGATTTGCGGATATTGAAGAATCCTTGCATTCCTGGGATAAAGCCCACTTGGTCGTGGTGTATGATTTTTTTAATATGTTGTTGGATTCTGTTTGCTAGAATTTTGTTAAGGATTTTTGCATCTATGTTCATCAGTGATATTGGCCTGTAGTTTTCTTTTTTTGTGGCATCTTTGTCGGGTTTTGGAATTAGGGTGATGGTGGCCTCATAGAATGAGTTTGGAAGTTTACCTTCTTCTGCAATTTTCTGGAAGAGTTTGAGTAAGGTAGGTGTTAGCTCTTCTCTAAATTTTTGGTAGAATTCAGCTGTGAAGCCATCTGGTCCTGGGCTTTTGTTTGCTGGAAGATTTTTGATTACAGTTTCGATTTCCTTGCCTGTGATGGGTCTGTTAAGATCTTCTATTTCTTCCTGGTTCAGTTTTGGAAAGTTATACTTTTCTAAGAATTTGTCCATTTCATCCAAGTTGTCCATTTTATTGGCATAGAGCTGCTGGTAGTAGTCTCTTATGATCCTTTGTATTTCAGTGTTGTCTGTTGTGATCTCTCCATTTTCATTTCTAATTTTGTTAATTTGGTTCTTCTCTCTTTGTTTCTTAATGAGTCTTGCTAATGGTTTGTCAATTTTGTTTATTTTTTCAAAAAACCAGCTTTTAGCTTTGTTGATTTTTGCTATGGTCTCTTTAGTTTCTATTGCATTTATTTCTGCCTTAATTTTTAAGATTTCTTTCCTTCTGCTAACCCTGGGGTTCTTCATTTCTTCCTTCTCTAATTGCTTTAGGTGTAGAGTTAGGTTATTTATTTGGCTTTTTTCTTGTTTCTTGATGTAAGCCTGTAATGCTATGAACAAAACCTATGGGACACTGTAAAAGCAGTCCCCATTTATTTTTATTAGTTGGAGGCTAATTATTTTACAATATTGTAGTGGTTTTTGCCATACATTGACATGAATCAGCCATGGATTTACATGTGTTCCCCTTCCCAATCCCCCCTCCCGCCTCCCTCTCCATCCCATCCCTCCGGGTCTTCCCAGTGCACCAGCCCTGAGCACTTGTCTCATGCATCCAACCTGGGCTGGTGATCTGTTTTATCCTTGATAGTATACTTGTTTCAATGCTATTCTCTCAGAACATCCCACCCTTGCCTTCTCCCACAGAGTCCAAAAGTCTGTTCTGTACATCTGTGTCTCTTTTCCTGTTTTGCATATAGGGTTATTATCATTTTTTTAAAATTCCATATGTATGCATTAGTATACTGTATTGGTCTTTATCTTTCTGGCTTACTTCACTCTGTATAATGGGCTCCAGTTTCATCCATCTCATTAGAACTGATTCAAATGAATTCTTTTTAATGGCTGAGTAATATTCCATGGTGTATATGTACCACAGCTTCCTTACCAATTCGTCTGCTGATGGGCATCTAGGTTGCTTCCATGTCCTGGCTATTATAAACAGTGCTGTGATGAACATTTGGGTACATGTGTCTCTTTCAGATCTGATTTCCTTGGTGTGTATGCCCAGGAGTGGGATTGCTGGGTCATATGGCAGTTCTGTTTCCAGTTTTTTAAGGAATCTCCACACTCTTGTCCATAGTGGCTGTACTAGTTTGCATTCCCACCAACAGTGTAAGAGGGTTCCCCTTTCTCCACACCCTCTCCAGCATTTATTGCTTGTAGACTTTTGGATAGCAGCCACTCTGACTGGCGTGTAATGATACCTCATTGAGGTTTTGATTTGCATTTCTCTGACAATGAGTGATGTTGAGCATCTTTTCATGTGTTTGTTAGCCATCTGTATGTCTTCTTTGGAGAAATGTCTGTTTAGTTCTTTGGCCCATTTTTTGATTGGGTCATTTATTTTTCTGGAATTGAGCTGCAGGAGTTGCTTATATATTTTTGAGATTAATCCTTTGTCTGTTTCTTCATTTGCTATTATTTTCTCCCATTCTGAAGGCTTTCTTTTCACCTTGCTTATAGTTTCCTTTGTTGTGCAAAAGCTTTTAAGTTTCATTAGGTCCCATTTGTTTATTTTTGCTTTTATTTCCAATATTCTGGGAGGTGGGTCATAGAGGATCTTGCTGTGATTCATGTCGGAGAGTGTTTTGCCTATGTTCTCCTCTAGGAGTTTTATAGTTTCTGGTCTTACATTTAGATCTTTAATCCATTTTGAGTTTATTTTTGTGTATGGTGTTAGAAGGTGTTCTAGTTTCATTCTTTTACAAGTGGTTGACCAGTTTTCCCAGCACCACTTGTTAAAGAGGTTGTCTTTTTTCCATTGTATATCCTTGCCTCCTTTGTCGAAGATAAGGTGTCCATAGGTTCGTGGATTTATCTCTGGGCTTTCTATTTTGTTCAATTGATCTATATTTCTGTCTTTGTGCCAGTACCATACTGTCTTGATGACTGTGGCTTTGTAGTAGAGCCTGAAGTCAGGCAGGTTGATTCCTCCGGTTCCATTCTTCTTTCTCAAGATGACTTTGGCTATTCGAGGTTTTTTGTATTTCCATACAAATTGTGAAATTATTTGTTCTAGTTCTGTGAAGAATACCGTTGGTAGCTTGATAGGGATTGCATTGAATCTATAGATTGCTTTGGGTAGAATAGCCATTTTGACAATATTGATTCTTCCAATCCATGAACACGGTATGTTTCTCCATCTGTTTGTGTCCTCTTTGATTTCTTTCATCAGTGTTTCCTAGTTTTCTATGTATAGGTCTTTTGTTTCTTTAGGTAGATATACTCCTAAGTATTTTATTCTTTTTGTTGCAATGGTGAATTGTATTGTTTCCTTAATTTCTCTTTCTGTTTTCTCATTGTTAGTGTATAGGAATGCAAGGGATTTCTGTGTGTTAATTTTATATCCTGCAACTTTACTATATTCATTGATTAGCTCTAGTAATTTTCTGGTCACTTTCTCGTTCATAGTTCCCTAGTGCCTCAGTAACTTCTCCACAAGAACCATAGGTTGAAAGAAAGAACCAACAGTTCCATCTATTAGGACATAATTGAAAGAAACGTAGCATAACCTAATGTTGAAACTGTGAACTCTCTCATGCTACTGGTTGACGTGGTACCCAGCAGATATCCAGTATCACTGCCCTTCCCTCCAGAGTTTAAAATATTCTGGTGAGTATTCTGCACTCATGTTTTGCAAGACACCACTCTAAGGAAACAACACAGACACCCATCCAAAGGGAAATAGAAATCTCATTTGGATTGTTCCCCATTATGTATTTATTTTTTGGTGCTTCTTTTCTTTTACATTGTTGGTATTGAAGTGTGCAGACCTCATAATTTTCCAGTTACTTCCTATTCTCTGTTCTTAGGGTAGTGCCTAGTGTAAGAGATGAAAATATAACTTCTTATGAAGTAGCCACTTCTCACACTTGTTGGAGTGGCTCTTTCTTTTGACTTACAAGCTAGGAAGGGTCACTTGAAACCAGAAAGGTCAGAATCATCAACAGCTGTTTATCATTCCCTATTTTCTCAGGAGAGTGCTCCGTTTCTGTTTGTAATCCTAGGGCTTCAGAACAGGAGGATAAGCTGCAGTTGCATTGCTGTTGTTTTACTGTAATACCAGAAGACAGCCAGAGAAGAGATTGGAATATCATGTCCTTTTATTTTGAAATGATTACAGATTCATGGAAAACTGCAAAAATAGTCCAGAAACACTCATGTACCTGTTACCTGCTTTACCCCGGCGATATAAATATCTCTCATGAGTAAAGGACATTGTCACAACCAGGAAACAGACAACAGCCAACCAGGAAATAGACATGAATGCAATCAGCAAACCTTATTCTGATTTCACCAGTTTTCAACACCTTCATTTGTGTTGTTTTCAAGACAAATTCATTTGCCATTTTATCACATGTAGATTCACCTAATCACCACCACCATCAAGTTACAAAACTAGTCTGTTGCCACAAAGATCCTTATACCCCTTTTGGGTCCAACCTACCCTCCATCCCCAACTACCTATAAGCCCTGTCAACCACTAACCCATTTTCTATCTTTATAATTTTATGATCTTGGGAATCACATATAAATAAAATCATGAAAATGTGACTTTTTGAGATCAACATTTTCACTCATCATAATACCCTTGAGTTCCATGTGACTCACTGCACATGTTAGTAGTTTATTCCTTTTTTATTGCTGAGTAACATTCCATGGTAAGGATGATGTACCATGGTTTGTTTAACCATTTAACTGTTAAAGGTTTTTCCCTGTTTTGGGCTGTTACCATTTCAGCTGCTTTGAACATTCTTGTACAGGTTTTTGTGTAGACATAAGTTTTTGTTTCTCAGGGCTAAATGCACAGGAATGTAATTTCTAGGTCATATAGTTAGTGTATGTTGTAGGTTTTCTTAAAAAAAAAAAAAAAAGTCAAACTATTTTATAGACTGGCTGTATGTTATTTTACAGGTTTCCCAAGTGGCTCAGTGGTAAAGAACCTGTCTGCTAAGCAGGAGATGCAGGTTTGATCCCTGGGTTGGCAATATGCCCTGGAGGAGGAAATGACAACCCACTCCAGTACTCTTGCCTGGGAAATCCTGTGGGCAGAGGAGCCTGGTGGGCTACAGTCCATGAAGTCATAAGATTCGGACACAATTTAGTAACTAAACAACAACAAAATGCTGTTTTCCATTTCTGCCAGCTGTGCATGAAAAATCCAGATTTTTTGCATTCTACCCAGCATCTAGTATTGTCATTTTTTAGGTTAGCTGTTCTAACAGGTTTGTCATGATCTCACTGGATCTTAATTATTGACATCATGAACATGATATGTCTCTAAATATAGACCTTTGATTTTGTTAAAAATCATTTTATAGTTTTTAGCATGTAAGTCCTGTACTTTGTTAGATTTATGTAAAGAAAGTGAAAGTTGCTCAGTCCTGTCCGACTCTTTGCAACCCCATGGACTATACAGTCCATGGAATTCTCCAGGCCAGAATACTGGAGTGGGTAGCCTTTTCCTTCTCCAGGGGATCTTCCCAACCCAGGGATCGAACCCAGGTTCTCCACATTGCAGGCAGATTCTTTACCAGCTGAACCACAAGGGAAGCCCAAGAATACTGGAGTGGGTAGTATATTCCTTCTCCAGCAGATCTTCCTGACCCAGGAATCAAACTGGAGTCTGCTGCACTGCAGGTGAATTCTTTGCCAAATGAGCTATCAGGGAAGCCCTAGATTTATACCTAAGTATTTTTCTGTTTTAGCAATTATAAATGGTATTATGTTTTTAATTTCAGTTGCACATGTTGATTGAATTCTGTAAAAATAGGATTAATTTTATAACCCTAGCCAATCTGCCTTCTTATCTCCACCTTTCAGCGTCTTCTTATATTTGTTTTATATATAATATCTAGGGGTTCTAGCTACAGAAATACAGTTCTCATCTGGAACCAGAAGTCTTATGACTACACAGTTTTGACATTTATACTTTTTATTTTACTATCTCCCCAGTGAATCGTAATACCACCTGGCACTATTTGTTATTAGATTATTTCCATGTAAACTCACTTTCTTTTCTTATCTTTAAAGTGTCACCCAGTGTGGTTGCACAGCTGTGTCTGTTGTGTTACTGGAAGATTTTTTTCTGAAACTTGTATAAAAAGATCTTTTTCTAATCTTAATCAGATCCCATCAAATCCCATTTAATAACTAGGCTAGCAATTTACAGATGAATGCCTTTTTAAGGGTACTAAAAGCAGAGTTATAACCAAAAGACAAACAAAGGAAAGAAATGGAAAAAAGGACAAAAACAAAATCCACAAAACAAATCATTTAGTCTACAAATAATTTAGAGTGGGCACTGACAATTCAACATCCTCATTGTTTATGTTGCCAGCTCCCAGTTTATTATTTCTCTGCTGTAGTTTTGAAACACGTGACATCTTATAGAGTGTGTAGGAGAAAAGCCGAAACATTTATTTGATTTTAATGGCCTTTACAATCAAGTCCTTTCAGCTTCATATCATGCCTACTCCTGGGGCCTTGACAAGGCACTGCCATATTATTTCCTTCCTCTTAACCTGTTTGCCCAACTAAGGTTTCTCTACTGCTAGACCTCCTCTCCTTATCTCACTTCACCTGGTGAACTTCTGCTCTTTAAAACTATAAAACAAACCACCTTGGGGACCACTTCTTTCAGAGCTGTGTGCCCATCTATAATGCTGTTTTCTCTAAGAAGCCAAGGTTCCTGAACGCAAGGACTGTCATTCCCAGCACTTCCTAGAGTACTTAGGTTCTTAGTGTTTGTTTAGTGAATTAGCAAACTCTTTACCTTCATTTTCTCTCCTTATTCATCATCTTGCCTTCTGAAAATCAGAGATACTGTCCCATCTTCCTTGCTAATTTTGGTACCTATTTCCCTTCTTCCTTATCATTTATATACTGACTCAGTCATTCAATGAGTATTTATTCTACCGAGTTTGCTATTTTATAGGTCATCAGTAACCTGCTAGTTGTTAAATCCAGTTGTTTTCCGTTTACCATTATTTTTTTTCCTGCAGCAGGAAATTGATGCCCTCTTGTATTTTTGAAAGTCTCTCCTGCCTACTTGACTGTACTTTTCTGATTCTAGTAAAGTTGGCTAGTAAAAATATGAACATTGCCAGAAAGTGCAGCATTTCTTTCTTTACCAATTTCAAAAATTTGAAATTCTCTCTGAGCCAGGAAAGCTCAAAATATAAGGTGAATCTTTAAAAAAAAAAGAAGAAAAAAATCTAGAGTGATCCCAAGCACTGGTTGACTGTAAATAGATGACCTTTCAAGATCCTGCATTAAATTTGTAAGATTTTCACAACATGAAATAGCCTCTAGAGAGTCTGTTATAATTTGTACCCTGCCCATTCCCAGAATACTCAGTGGTCATTTGCAGTGCAGTGATCTTGTCACTGCCATATGTTCCACTACATGCAAAGAATTTTTTTTTTAATTCTACTAGTGGAATTTTTTTAAATGGATGATTGTTTTTTAATATCTTTATAGAACAGTTTTATCATTTAGAAGCAATGTTTAGGCTAAACATAAAGGAGTTTCTGCTATTGATAAGAAGTTGCTTCTTAAACTAGGTGGAAGAATAGGTGGGTACTTCATAAAGTTGAGTGAATGTCTCTGACTTTGAACAAAGGAAAGATAAAAAAGACTCACATTAAGATCAGTACGTCAGCATATGCTGGTTCCAGGGTTGAGCTGGAGAGACACAGAGAGGACTATAATTTCCCACAGGAGATCATTGGCAGGAGGAGGGTCAACCTGGCTGTGTGCTTTGGAAGGGTCAGGAGGGCTCAGCTGGAATAAGGAGGCACAGTCAGCCCTATGTTTCTGGGTTTCCAGCCTCACAACTTATATAAATGTACCCATGATCCTGTCAGTCTGCAAACTAGTAAGACCATAATGAGTCCAATACACTTTGATCATTTTAGTTCACAAACTGTGAAGTTCTTTCAGCATATTGGCAATACCCCATTAGAGTGGATCACTGCCTATGAAAACCAAGTTGTGGGTTGTATGCACAGCTTGCAGAATCTACATAGCATTGCTTTAAAACTAATTCTTAATTGTTTTAAAGAACAGGCTTTATATTTTAGTAGTTCAAAATTTGCAGAAAAATTGAGAAGATAGCACAGAGAGCTATTATATACCCTGAATTTGCCTATTATTAACATCTTATATTGGTATAGAACACATGTATTACAATCAGTGAACTAATACTGACACATCGTTATTAACTGAAGTCCATAGTTTAGATTTTCTTAGGTTTTACTTAATGTCCTTCTGTCCTAGGATCCCATCCAGGATAACACATTACATTTAGTTGTCATGTTTCTTTATATACCCCTTGGCTATGGCAGTTTCTCAGACTTTCTTTAATTTGATGACTTTGGCAACTTTGAGGAGTACTCATGAGTATTTTGCAGGATGCACCACTACTGAAATGTGTCCAGTGTTTTTCTTATAAGACTTGCATTGTAGGTTTTTAGGAGGAAGATCACAGAAGTAAAGTGCCATTTTTATCACATCATGTCAAGCTCCCTTGATTTTGACCTTGATCCGCAAGCTGTGGTAGTGTTTGTGAGGTTTCTCCACTGTAAAATTACTCTTCCCTCTCCTTTTCTATAGGAAAACTATTCTTTCCCCTCTTTCCTTTGGAAGGAAGCCTATGTTCAGCCCGTATCAAAGGAGTGAAAGTTAAATATATGCACAAATTATTTGGAATTCTTCTACATAGGTTTGTCTTTTCTTCCTATTTATTAATTTATTCAATCAGTGATTTTTATATCACTGTAGACTCGTGGGTACTTATTTTATAACTTTGGGTTGTTATCCAATTCAGCTTAATTACTTTTGCCCACCTTGTTCTAGCTTTGGCCACTAGTAGTTCTTTTAGTTGGTTCCAGTGTTTCTTTTATCCCCGTTAATGTGTGTGTTTGGGGGTGTGTGTGGGGCGTGAGGGGTGGTGGGGTGGGGAAGGAGTTTTTGTTCATTTTGATCACTTTCCTTTCTGGTGATTCAGGAAACTCCAGGCTCATCTTGTATATTTCCTGCCTCAGTCCCAGAGTCAGCCATTTTTCTCAGGAGCTGTGGCTTCTTTTCTTGGAGAATGGTGCTAGAAATCAGAAGGTGAAGGTGTGCCATTGTTGGGGATGTTGTTTGTTTTAGGCCCTCTTAGATGACAGAGCAAGGAAATAATATATGTGTATATATGTATACACTAACTTTTGTATATACACATGTAGGAAACTATTTCTATATGTACCTTTTGTGTCTGTATTCAGCTGAATGTACTGTTGTCTCAAACTCTTATTACCATATAACTCATTCTGGTGTCCTCTCCCTGCATATTTGTAAATTCACACCTCCAAGAGCGAGAATCTAATGCTAGCTCCTATTATCAGTCAGCTATTTACTTAATTGTTCAATTTCAGCAGACATATATGGCAGTAACAAAATTTTTAACCCTAGCATACAATGTTTGTATGTAGTTTCTTTTGCCTTTAGTCTTACAGGCTCCACTTATTTTCAAAATTACTTAGGTCAGTACCCTTTCCACTCCCTTCCCTTCACTGAAGTTGTTTCACTAATTTGTAATTTAGTTAGATGCTCTTGTCACAGTCTGTACCTCTTCCTGGTTTCCCCTGACCTCCTAAATGATTTTTTAAACTTAAACCACATACTTTAAGATTCAGTATTTATGCTATAAAGTCCTATAGGTTTTGAAAAGCACATATTATCATGAAAACGTGATTGAACATCTTTCCTTATGCTTGTTTGTCATCTGTATATCTTTGGATAGGTGGTCAGATCTTTTGCCCATTTTTAAGTTTGGCTAGTTGTTTTGTTATTGTTGAATTTTAAGAGTTTTAAAATGTATTTTGAATATAAGTCATTTATCAGATATGTTTTGCAAATATTTTCTCCCAGTCTACATAACTTGACTCTTCATTCTCATAACTGTACCTTTCTCAGAACAAAATGTTTCTCATTTTAATAAAGTCCAGCTTATCAGTTTTTCTTTTATGGTTCACGTGATCAGCAAATAGAGACAATTTTACTTCCTCCTTTCCAATTTTGACACCTTTTATTTTTTTCTTGCCTGATTGCTCTGCCTAGGACTTCTGGTTCTGTACTGAGTAGAGTGGTGAGAATAAGCATCCTTGTTTTGTTCCTGATCTTAGCAGAGGCGCTTTCTGCCTTTTGCCATTGATTATAGGCTTGCCTGGTATGGCCTTTATTATGTTGAAATATATTTCTTCTCTTCCTAATTTGCTAAGAGTTTTTTTCATGAATGAATGTTGAATTTTATCAGATGCTTTTTTTCTGTGTCTTTTGAGATGGTCTTACAACTTTCAAACATACCTTAGACCTAAACATAAAATATAACACTGTGAAATTTCTAGAAGATAACAAAGGGCATTATTCCCTTCTTCCCTCCCTCTCTCTTCTTTTGCGTCTTTATTTTCAAAACCACTTGTTATGGCTACTGTAGCCCCCATTTAGCTCAAGCTAACTTGATTGAATCAAGCCAACGCGACTTGATTCAATCTCAAGTGCCAAATTCTCAAGAGAGGTCTTGCCTATGTATAAAATTGTATCATCTCTGAAGAGATAATTTTACTTCTTCATTTCTTGTTTGGATACATTTTTTCCTTTTTCTTGCCTAATTGCTCTGTCTAGTACTTTTACATATGTCTGCCTATTGATCTAATTGATTTATTGTGTTGATCAAATTCTTTTTTAAAAAAATTAATTGTATTTATTTTTAGCTGTGCTGGGTCTTTGTTGTGGCATGTGGGCTTTCTCTAGTTGTGGCGAGCAGTGGCTACTCTCTGGTTGCAGTGCACAGGCTTCTCGTTGCGGTGGCTTCTCTTGGGTAGCATGGGCTCTAGGACATGGGCTCAGTAGTTGTGCACAGACTTGGTTGCCTTGCAGCAACTTGTGGAATCTTCCTAGACCAGGGATTGAACCTACGTCCCCTGCATTGGCAGGTGGATTCTTAATCGTTGTATTACCAGGGAAGTCCAAGTCCTTTGTTTCTGTAGTTATCGTTTGTTTGGTTGTTCTGTACACTATTGAGTATGAGATATTAAAGTCCCCAACTATTACTGTAGAACGGTCTATTCCTCCCTTCAATTCTGTCAATATCTGCTTCATATATTTTGATGATCTGTGATTAGGTACATAAATGTTTGTAATTGTTACACTGTCTTGCTATATTGAACCTTTTACTGATATATAATGTCTTTGTCTCCTGTAACCTTTTTGATTTGATCTATTTTGTGTGATATTAGTGTAGCCACCTCTACTTCCTTTTGGTTACTGTTGGCATGGAATAGCATCTTTCATCCTTTGCCTTCCAACCTACTTGTGTCATTGGATATAAAGTAAAGCTCTTGTAAACAGCATATAGTTGGGTTATGGGTTTTTTTAATCCATTTCTCCAATCTCTTGTTTTTTGATTGGAGAGTTTAATCCATTTACACCTCTGATCAGAAGCAGCAGTTAATGGTCAGAAGACTGATATCCAGTGTTTGAAGGACAGAGTCCTCAATGCCCATTCTGTCTCCCACAGGTTGCATGCAGGCTGCTCCACAGCTGCCTGCTATGGGTGGGGGGGCCTGTCTAAACTGAAATTGACTGAAATTAGCTGCAATTTACAGTTCAAACTTTCCCCTCAGACTTACAAACTTTCAATAGACTTCAGAGTTCCTAAATAGTCATGTCAGACAAGATTCTGCCAGTATAATTTTTGTCTGGGTTGAGAGAAGTATTCTTAATGGTTCCTACGCCACCATCTTCCCTGAATCCTGTACTGTTAGGTTTTAAAAGTTTATACTTAGTTTAATTCTGAAATTAATTGACATTGCTGCACCCCTTCAACGTAATACAAGGAGTTACTAGTACTCTTCCCTGCAGTTAATGCATATATTGATGAATCTATGTAAATCTTATTTGCAGCCTAATTTTTACTCCTGGGTGTGGTTTCCTTCTTGATGACATAAGTGGTAAACTTAGTCTTTTTTCCCTCTGAAACATCTTTATTTCATTTTGCCCTTGCATGAGGTATTTCCTTTCAGCACTTTAAAAGTGTCATTTTGTTGTCTTCCAGCATAATCTTTCCATTATCTTGTAGCATCTTTCACCATCAGTGAGCTGTCTGGTGTCATTCCTTAGTATCTGCTGATAAACTCAACAACCAGTAACATTTATTAAGGTCACTTTGATTACACTATGCATGCATTAATTCATTGAATCCTTACAAAAATCTTATGAGTCATGCTATTTTTCCTCATATTCCAAAGGAAGAATCTCAGGCTAAGAAAGTACAAATCTTGGCCAAGCACAAATAGGGCGCAGTTAGAATTCAATTCCATATCTTTCAAAATACAAAGCCTACTTTTTAAAAAAATTATTTATTTTTGGCTGTGTCAGGTCCTGGTTGCATCAGGAGTGATCTTCATTGTGGCACACAGGCTCCCCAGTTATGGCGCGTGGGCTCAGAATTGTATCATGCAGGCTTAGTTGACCCATGGCATGTGAGATCTTAGTTCCACGATCAGGGATTGAACCCCCATCCCCTGCACTCGAAGGTGGATTCTTAACCACTGGACCATCTGAGAAGTCCCACAAAGCCTACTTTGGACCACTATATTATGCTGTCTCTCAAATGCCACAGAGCAGTCAGAACAAGGGTGGGGAAACGGAAGGGTCCCTGGGAAACAAGGTGTGGATTCCCATCCCCCACTCATCAGGCACCATCTCCTCCAAGATCATCATCACTGAAAAAGATTTTGCCGAATCTGAGGCCCTGTAAGTAATTAAGCACTGATCACAGAGGCCTCCCTCTTGGATGTATTATAAGCTCGCAGTCTGTAAAGGGACGGGATGAAGAGCTGTCACCTCCCACACCTTCCCCTCTTGGAATAAGAAGGGAACTGTATGTCTCCATTAGGGTTTAGTGCAGTGTTTTCCTAACAAAACCTACTGACTGAATATTTCCTCCTCTGTGTTACATGTGGAACTCATTCTTATCTGAGGCCCTGAGTGTTCCGGGTAATTACTTCAGAAGAATGTCAGAGAAAATTGGCAATTTGGTGACACTACCTAGAGGACTTAGTGCTACTCCAGCAGAATGGGGGATTAAGATGAAAACTCCAGAAACTGAGTTTCCAGATAAAAATGTTTTAATTGCCCTTGGATAGATCTAGAAATCAGTTACATTGTAGTTTTACCTCCCCAAACTGTTTCCCAGGCAGCTGTGCCATGGAAGTGCTGCTTATCACCGGTAAGCTCTGAGGAAGATGGCCCAGCATCTCACTGTGGCAGGCAAGTCAGGTCACTTTGAAGCCTGTCTTTGGGATCTTGTCTTCCTCTTACCCAGAGAACAGACAATGCATTTGTATTTACAAATGCTACAACAGGTGAAAACAGAACTCGTAACTCTGGGAAATTCAGAAAGCGTTGATGTAGCACCCTTTGGTGTGTGTTGCAAAATCACTTCTCCCTCTAACTAACTACGCCTGGATTCCCTCTGCTCCTCTGGCAGAGCCCCCTTCCATCCTTCAAGCAGTGCTTTTCTAGTTGTTCCTGAGTATTACTGTATGTTTGGAGGAGCCAACTAGAAAATAATTGATACTGAAATCACATAAAAGCCCTTCTGAAGAAGTGTGAAAATGAAAGTGGTATGTGTGATTCTTATTTTTGTATCATTGTACTTTGTTCTCTGTATGTGAACTTTGAGGTGAGTTTATTTGTAATTCTGCATAGATTTGCCTCTTCCCTTACTGTTGGATTTGAAGAACTCTTGAAACTGGGTGATCTCATGTCCCTGCATACTTAACCTTAAATTTTGTGATTTGAGGTTTCATTCCTCTATTTAGGCAGCTCTGTCTTTCGGCTTTATTTGTGTGCCAGTCATACTAAAATTTGCCCTTTTAGCTTCTGCCTTTTGCGTGGAACACTTTGACTTTGTCTGAGCTGTTATTCAATGTGATTATTCTCAGATTGTTTTGAGAAGGGGTATGTGTCATGAAGTTTTGTCTTAGGACTCTTATGGCTCAATGTTAATTTAAGAGTGACCTGCGGTTATAGACTGAAGGTTTATGTCCCTTGAAAATTCCTGTGTTGAAGTCCTAAGTGTGGCCTTATTTGAGATGGAGTCTCTAAGGAAGCAGTGAAGGTTAAATGAGGTCATAAGGGTGAGTCCCTGATCTGGTGGGTTGGTGTCTTTATTAGTGGAGACACCAGAGCACCCCCACCCCAACCCCCTCCCATGGAACCTTAGTGGAGTAGATGGCATGTGGAACCTTAGTGAGAAGGGGGCTATCGGCTGGAACTTTCACCTTAGAATTCTAGCATCCAGAACTATGAGGAAATAAATTTTTATGATTTAGGACACCCAATCTGTGTTATTTTGTTACACAGCCAGGCAAACTAATACACTCAACCTTTTGTTACATTTACTTGATCTTCTAGTTTGTTTTCTTAGACATTGGCAATGTAAGAAGAGTTGTCAGTTGTCAGATGTTAGGTTATAATTGTCATATCCTTGCAACTCATTTCTTCCTTTTTGAGACCTGGTAAAGTTTTATAGTTAGAAGAGACCATATCTTCAAACTGTAATAGGAGTTAGGAAATCAGTGCAGTAGGTTGCAGCTGGCAGTTTTTTAAATGAAATACATTGCCTATGGTTTTATGAAAGTTGTATTTCCAGAGTATGTGTGTGTGACTGTGTGTACTAGATCAATATATAAAATGTGTTTCTTACTGTAGGTTGTGGCAAAAGATTTTAAATCTGTTGCTCTAATCTAAGATAATCTTTTAGATGCTCTTAAAATATCCGTGGCAGGTGATTATTGCTAGAATTTGAAGGAAAAGGAGGACCAGGATTGTGGACTCTGAGGGTTCAGAATTCTGACCTAGAGATCTGAACCCCAAAAGGGAAAGATACAGGGCAGAGGAGAATAAGTTCGGTATATTCATGAAACCAGTAGTCTTGGGAGGGTGAGGATGGGTGGGGTGACTATAAAGGCCAGCATAATGTGCTCTTGTTGGACGAGTTCAGGGTACAGTGAGGTTCTGTGGCAGAGGACTGTCATGGTCATCCAAAGGGATTCAGGAGGACTTCGTAGAGCAAAGGACATTTATGAAGAGACTTGGTTGTTTAGTCACTAAGTCATGTCTAACTTGTGAGACTCCATGGACTGTAGCCCACCAGGCTCCTCTGTCCATGGGATTTCCCAGGCAGGGTTACTGGAGTGGGTTGCCATTTCCTCCTACAGGGGATCTTCCCAACCCAGGGATTGAACCCAAATCTCCTGCATTACAGGCAGATTCTTTACTGCTGAGCCACCAGGGAAGCCAGCTTGAGTCTTAAGTCGGCGTTAATTAGACAGACAGAACAGCATGGGGGTCACATGAAGGGGTAGGTAGTTCATTGAACAGCTTCCAGTGGAGATTAGATATTTAGACCGTATGTCCTAGGTAGCAGGGCTCCATTCTGCTGTAAACATAGTCATCTCAGGCAGTCTGCAGAAGCTGGCAGCAGCCAAAACTGGACTCAGACAATCAATCAGCTGGCAGACTGTTGCCGAGTCCTAGAAGCGAGGACCTGCCTTAGGGCAGTGCCAGGATGTGGCTGTGCAAATGCAGCGAAGGAAGAATCAATGAGGCCTGACCATGTTTGGGGTGTAAGAGGCCAGGGAAGGGAGGGGCACCTTTGGCTCATTTTGGGTTTCAGCACCCAGGGAAAACAGTCATTACTTTCCTAGCAGTAGAGAACATTCAAGAGCAGTCAGCCTTGGGAGGGAAAGTGATGGGGAGATATGGATCTTACATCTTGAGTTGTAGAATTCATAGAGCTCTTAGGGCAGCTTTTCAAGGAATGGCCTTATTAGAAGAGCATTTCTCATGGTTCATAGGTAAAGTTTTCCATTTGTTTGGCTTTTTTTGTTTTCTTTAGAAAGCCCCCAACTGTTGGGTAAAATATTAGATGTTATTTAAATTCAGCAGGTTTTATTATTCTAAATCCAGGAAGCTATATATTTTCAATATTTTTCTCAACTAGAACATGAAATTGTTACTTACCTTGACTCATAATCAGGTTTTTAAAAGAGAAGGTGGCAAAACAAGGATTTGTCTGTTTATAAATCAGGTATCAATGTATTATACATTTACATGATGAAATGCCAGGTGGTTGCTTTGAATTAAAAGCCTTCGCAATTCAATTTTTACTTCCTTCAGAGCCTCCTCAACACACTCTGTTTTCTTTATTCGTGGTCATTATTCTACAGTGACTTTTGAGAAGCAGTTTCTTAAAAAGAGTACAAATTGGATTATTCCTCTTTATTGAATTGAAATTCTTAACTAGGCTTTCCATTAATGAACTATGGTATCCATGTTAGGCGAAAAAGGCTAGTTGGATTCATTAAAGTAGTGTTTCGGAATTGGAGTCATCAATGAAAGTTTCCCTAACAACTCAAGCAAAATTTAGTAACAACCATGAAAATTCATACGAGGGAAAAAGTGGCAACAAGAGGAATTTGAATTACACATGATAATGCCAAAAAATTTCATTAATCTTCTTTCAGTGATACTGCTCAAGATAAACTTGACTTTCAGTTTGGGGATGTATTCTTTATTTAGTGATTGGGTCTTCCAGGCCCAGCATGGCAGTGGTCCTAAGGAAAAAGAAACTCCCCTTTGACGGTTTATAGAACATTCTGCTTTGATATGGAACCGTGTCTGGAGCGTGAAAGAATTTTCTTTAACATGATAAGGAGAAAAGATCAGGCTCGTTTTTGATGTTCCGATACTTACTTGACAGTCTTTACAGCTATTTTCAGTTCTGACCTGACTCCTTTTTTTCTTGCTAGTTTAAGATTGGCAGAGAATGGTGGACGTGGATCGATTACAGCCGCTTCCAGGAGCTTATTCAGGAATATGAAGATAGTGGCGGATCAAAAACTTTCAGCGCAAAGGATTATATGGCCAAAACGCCTCACTGGGCCTTATTTGGTGCCAACGAAAGAGGCTTTGATCCCAAGGATACCAGATATCAGAGAAAGAACAAATCAAAGGATATTTCTGGATGTTGAGATCGTCTGAATTTAGGATACCGAAGGACACGAACCGATGGCAACAGAAGGTTCTCAGACTCCACTGTGATTTTTTTTCCAAGGACAGGTTACGCAAATAATATTTCACATAGAGAAGGGTGTGAGGCAGAACACGGGGATGCAAGTCTTGTCCCAAGGCTCAGGAGAGAGCAGCCACACTGGAGTGCCTGGGAGTTGGCCTCACTGTCTCTTTCCAGAATTCAGTCCCTTTTCTGAATTTACTTCTGAAAGAAAACCATCTTGATGGGCAAGTCCATGAGCATGATTAGTTTTGAATTACAACTAGGAGGACTCGCTGGGATGCCATCCATGGGAGTGTTGTACAGTGTGAATTTCTGTTTCTCTTCCCTCATCGTGGGCTGTTGGTCTTCTGTTGATTGTACTACCTTGAGGTCCACGTGTCTGCTCTCTGTGAGATCTCCATCCCTTTCTTACGTCTGATGATAACACCTCCTGAAAGTAATTTAAATTGTCATCATTCTCAATTACTTTAAATACCACATAGATTTCTTTGAAGTTTTGCTTAGTTCCAAGCCTTTAGAAATTGAATCAGATCTAAAACTGTACTAGATTTCATTGTTCCCGTAGAGATTGCCAGAGAAGGTAGCATGTGAGCTGGAGTAGAGTAAAATCTTCTGTAAGGGGAATTGTCACGTGATGTCACTGGATAGTTAGTCTCACACACTGTGAAACTAGTACAGTTTGCTTTTGCTTTGAAAAGTCAGCGTGTAAACTCATCACTACCCTTCTCGAAGGTTTCCGTCTTCTTTCACTCTTGTGCCCTCGCTACTTCCTGCCATGTGTTTTTTTAAGGCTCAATTTTTTTTTCTAGTTGAAAACATCACTAAATACTCAGTGATTTTTTACAGTATTAGTTTTTTAAAAGTTCCTTTATCCTAAAAATCTAATAAATATCTTTTGTAAAGACTTGGACCACACATTTTCTCTTGAGAGCTTATTTTAAAGATGCTTCTAGTCCTGTGTCTCTAAGCCCCATCAGACCCACCCCCCACCCCCCGCACCCATATATTCTCCCTGTATCCTCTGCTGAACTTCATTATGATATAATCTACCTACTCATTTAGTTGAAAACCGGGCACTGTATTTATATCTGAGTGATAGAGTCAAAACATGTCTCTCTGTTGTGCCATACGGTGAAATCTGATGTTCTTTGTCAGCCCACCACATCCTCACATCCCATGTTCCGTTAACTCCTGAGACAGACAAGGGACGGGAGTGATCCAGGCCAGTGAGGCAAGATCTCAGTGAAGCTCGGATGTGTTAGTGGTCATTGAGCAGAGATGGAAAATCACTGTGAAGTAGAGCAGTGCTATGTGGTCAGCGCTCATGCTGTGGGGCACACAGATTGGCTGTTGTCTGTGACAGTCAGCTGAGCACACAGCTCTTGGAAACACTTCAGGGGCTACTGTGAGGAGCAGGGCAGGTGGCAGGGCCTGTTTGACTTTGGACTGTCCCTCAGCCTCCTTTTCAGCCGGGCACCTCTGCTTTTATTTTTTCATGCATTGAGGTTCTGCTCACAATTTAATTTGAACGAAAATATTGTTGCTGCAAAGGGAAAACATACAACAAACCTCTCACCTCCTGAATGAACCCTCCTGATGCCATTAGCTTTAAGTACATAAATGAGCAGTTTTTCTCCCTCTGCCATCCAGGAAGTGTTTGCTTTATATTTTTAAAAGATAGCATGGCATATTAATCCTGGTTCACAGACACAGCAGAGAAATTTAAATGCCTAGGGGAAAAAATACAGTAGAATCCGTGTGAAAAAAATTCAGTGTTTGCTGAGCAGTATTCGAGTAGAAAAGATGGGAAGTTTGAATGTTCTTAGAAGGTAAGCTGCTTAGAAAATAGCATTCTAGATGTCCAGTGGAAGTTCTTGTTGGAGTTTGAGCCAATGATTCCTACATTCTGCTGAAAAAAACAGCCAATAAAAATAGTTACAAAATTCTAGAAAAATCATTATTCAAGGAAAATCCCTTTGCAAGATATTAAATCATGTTGTCTAAAATAATTAAAACAACATGAAACAAGAAATCAACTTCCAAAATGACAAGAGTAAGAACCTCAGTGAACTCACTCTCCGTCTAAAACAGTGAAAATACGGGCCAAAAAACTAAAACCAGTGTACTGTAGCGGGTGTGCTTACTCAGTCATTTCCAACTCTTTGTGACCCCAGGACTGTAGCCCACCAGGCTCCTCTGTCCATGGGATTTTCCAGGCAAGAATACTGGAGTGGGTTGCCATTTCCTCCTCCAGGGAATCTTTTGGACCCAGGGATCAAACCTGTGTTTCCTGCATTGGCAGGTGGATTCTTTACCACTGCACTACCTGGGAAGCCCATGAACTGTAGAATTCTTGACAGTTTAACCAAAGCTTCACCATGAGCTGAAAATCATCTGTTAAGAGAAACTACTGAACCTCAATGAAAATTAACAGTTTACTTCTCATCAGAAAGCATAGAGGCCAGAAGACAGTGGGATGATGTCTTTAAAAAGCTGGAAGAAAAGACTTCCTACCAGAAATTCTATATCTAGCTAGATTTTCCTTCAAAATTAAAGAAGAAATTAAGACATTTCCAGATAAGCATGAAGTAAGAATTCATCACCAGCAGACCTGCCTACAAGGAGGAGTCCTCAGGCCTTAACAAATGTATGTTAGCCACTAACTTGAAACCATGCGAAGAAAGAGCATTGGTGAAAGTACCTATGTAAGTTTTATAAAAGACAATATAAGTGTATTTTTGTTTGTAACTCTCCTGTCTGTTTTATAAGACAACTGTGTAAAGCAATATTTATAAAAACTGGGTTAATGGACTTAGAATGTATAAAGATGTAATTTGTATGATAGTCATAGCACAAGAGGAGTGTGGGGGGGAACCAAGGTATACTGGAGCAAGTCTTGATTACGCACTGTTGAAATTGAGTATGTTTCCAAAATGAATTGTTTTAAGATGCTAATTGTAATCTCTAGAATGGCCATAAGAATAAATTTTAAAAATTACAGAAAAAAATTTTTTTTTGCTTCCAGTTTCAATGTGTGGATTTTTAACCCTCACACCAAACAATTTTCCAGTACCAGCTTCAGCTTAATTCTGACATTGTCTGCCTGGAGGTAGCATCAGATCCCACAGATTAAGTGCCCAGCCCCCCAGCTTCAGATGCCAATCACAAGTCCACTTTGTCACCTGTGCTTCTGATCAGCTGGAAGCACAAGTATAAACTGGAGGTTCCCTTGGGTTTGATTAATGTGCTAGAGCAGCTCACAGAATTCAGAGCAACATTTTACTTACTAGATTACTGATTTATTAAAAAAGGATATAGCTCAGAAACAGCCAGATGGAAGAGATACACAGGGCAAGGTATGTGGGAAGGAAGACAGGGCTTCCATGCCTTCTGCAGGCACACCACTCTCCCCAAATCTCCATTTGAACACCAATCTGGAAGCTCTCCAAACCCAGTTATTTTAGGGTTTTATATAGAGGTTTTATTACCTTATCATGGTTGGTTACATCATTGGCCATTGGTGATTGACCTTGATCTCCAGCCCTTCTCCCCTCTCTGGAGGTCCAGGCATGGGTCTGAAAGTCCCCAACCCTCTAATCACTTGGTGGGTGCCCTAGCAATGAGCCCCCTTCTTTAGCTACCTAGGGGCTTTCCAAAAGTCACCTCATTAGCAGTGAATGACTCCTTTTGTTGTTATTGCTCTCATCACGTAGAACATTCCAGGTGTTTTAGGAGCTCAATGCTAGGAACTAGGATGAAGACCAAATATATATTTCTTATTATAAATCACAGTATCACAAGAGAATTTAAAAGGTATACTAGAAAATACCTGTTTAGCACAAAAGAAGACAGCAATAGGAATAAAACAACAAGGATCTAAGACATTCAAAAAAAGCAAAAATGCCAGGCATGAATCTTACCTTATTGGTAAGTATATTATGTAAGTAGATTAAATACCCTAATCAAAAGAGGCAGAATGTATTTTTCTTCTAAATCCAATTATATGCTGTCTACAATAGACACATTTTAGATTCAAAGACTAAAGGAATTGAGACAGATATAGCATGGAAGCAGTGACCAAAAGAGAGCTGGAGTGACTGTACTAATATAAAAAACATAGGCTTTATTTATTTTTTATTTAAAAAATTTATTAATTTAATTGGAGGCTAATTACTTTACAATATTGTAATGGTTTTTGCCATACATTGACATGAAACAGCCATGGGTGTCCATGTGTTCCCCATCCTGATCCCCCCTCCCATCTCCCTCCTCATCCCATCCCTCAGGGTCATCCCAGCGCACCAGCCCTGAGCACCCTGTCTCATGCATTGAACCTAGACTGGCGATCTATTTCACATATAATATACATATTTCAACGCTCTTCTCTCAAATCATCCCACCCTCACCTTCTCCCACAGAGTCCAAAAGACTGTTCTTTACATTTGTGTCTCTTTTGCTGTCTCACATATAAGGTCATCATTACCATCTTTCTAAATTCCATATATATGCGTTAATATACTGTACTGGTCAAAAACATAGACTTTAATACAAAAAATTATTACTAGGGACCAAAGGGATGTTTTATAGTGATAAATTTTAATTATTATTTTTAATACAATAATTTTAATAATTTTAATCAATAATTTAATAATTTATTTTTAATAATTTAATAATTGTTTAATTATTATTTATAATTGCATCTTATTGGAAAGATGTAATGATTGTAAGCATGAATGGACCTAACAATAGCGCCTCAAAATATGTGAAACAAAACCTGACTGAATTTTCGGGAGATGATTCAGTAGTAATTGGAGGCTTACATAACCCACTTACAATAATGGATCGAGCAACTCGGCCAAAGACCGACAAGCAAATGAGATTTGAGCAACACTATGAAGCAAGCACACCTAACAGACCTCTTAGAATACTCCACCGAAAACATCTCCTTCTCAAGTGCCCATGGAACATTCCCCAGTAATAGACCATATGTTAGGTCATAAGACAAGTCTCAATACATTTAAAAGGACTGAAATTATACAAAGTATATTCTCTGACTAATGGAATGAAGTTAGAAAGCAATAGCAGAAGAAAATTTGGAAAATTCATACATCAAAAAAATATATACATCGAAATTACTCAGCATCCTAAACAGTGGGTCAAAGAGAAAGTCACAGGGAAATTAGGAAAGACTCTGGAATGAATGAAAATGAATATACGACATACCAGAACTTAATGGGATGCTGCTAGTGTTGTGCTTAGAGGAAAATTTATAGCTGTAAATGCCTACATTAAAAAGAAGATGCATCTCAAATTAATAACCAGACCTTCCATCTTAAGGAACTAGAAAAAGGAACAACTAAACCCAAAGTGAACTAAAGTGAAGTCGCTCAGTCGTGTCCGACTCTTTGCGACCCCATGGACTGTAGCTTACCGGGCTTCTCGGTCCATGGGATTTTCTAGGCAAGGGTACTGCAGTGGGTTGCCATTTCCTTCTCCAGGGGATCTTCCTGACCCAGGAATCGAATCCAGGTCTCCCCCACTGCAGGCAGATGCTTTTACCCTCTGAGCCACCAGGGAAGCCCAAGTGAACTAAAGGAAGAAAATAATAAACACCAGGGCAAATATCAATGAAAGCAAGAAAAGCAAAAGAAAAAATCAGTGAAGCCAAAAGTTGGTTCTTTGAAAAGATCAACAAAATTGGCAGACCTTTAGCTAGGCTCACCGAGAAAACAGGAAAATGCAAATAGTTAAAATCAGCTGTGAATGCAGTTTTGTAAATATACTAAAAGAGATGCTTTGTGATTATACTAAAAGCTATACTGTACAATTTAAGTGGGTAGATTTTTAGGTATATGAGATATATCTCAATACAAGTGTTTTAAACACACAGAGGTGAACTTTAATGTTTATGAAACCAATATAGGATAAAATCAATGGAAATTTTGGAGAAAAATTATGTATTTTTATGTTTATACTAAATACCAAAAAGTCAAATGAAACAAAAATCTCAGAAGAAACCTTGAGTGATGGCCTTTCTTGACCAATGGCTTCCAACTTTCTCATGCATTAGAATCATCTGGGGGGTGTGTCTGTGTACTCGGTAGTGTCCGACTCTTTGCAACCCCATGGATTGCCCACCAGGCTTCTCTATCCATGGGATTTTCCAGGCAAGAATACCGGAATGGGTTGCTACTTCCTACTCGAGTGGCTCTTCCTGACCCAGGGATTGAACCCACGTCTCGTATGTCCTGTGTTGGCAGGCGGGTTCTTTACCACTAGTGCCACCTGGGAAGTCCCAGAATCATCTGGAGGGCTTGTTAAAAAAGATTTCTGGACCTCTAGAGTTTCTGATATTGCAGGTGTGCAATGCAGAAGAATTTGCCTTTCTAACAGTCTCCTGCGTTTTACAAATGCTGCTAAGAGACCACACTTTCAGAACCTCTCATAGATACAAAAGTGGTATAAGAGTTACAGAAGTCGGGGGAGGAAGAACATTGCATATAGAGGACTGAGGATGCCCAAAGACCAGGTAGGGAAATCGTGGCACCTTTGAGTAGCCGTAGGCAGGCCACAGGGGCTGGAGGATACTGCGGAAGCTGTAGGAAAGAGCCCGGCCACTCAGGGGAACCAGGAAAACAGAATGGTGACGACTCAGGGGGATGTAGGCCAGCCCAAGCCCTAAGAGCAATTATGCAAAGGAACAGCGTGATTAGATTTGCATCTTAATAAGATCACTCTAGCTTCAGGTTGGAAAACGGCCTGGAAAGACCAAAAAGGGAAGGCCATGAGTTGATAGGTGTTCCTGTAGGACAGGCCAGAGGTGATGGCCCGGGAGGCAGCCTTTCAGCAGTGCACGTCCTTGTGTGCTGCCCTGGTGGTTGGAATGGAGGAGAGTGGGTGGATTGGAAAGAGACCTTAGGAGGAAACAGGGATGGATTTGGCCACTGATGGGTGGGGGAGGGTGGAGAGCAGGGAGGCAGGAAGGATGAGTCGTCAAGGATGACTCCCGAGTTTCTGGCTTGAGAGCAGGAGAGATGACGGTGCTGCTCTGCAGGCTGGCTGAGACTGGAAGGGGGCCAGGCCTGGGGGAGATCCTGAGTTGGTCTGTGGACGTGTGGGCTTGCAGCCACCCAAGGCTTCCAAGGGGAAGGTCGAGCCCGCAGTCAGGCTTACACGTCTGGGGTGGAAGAAAGATATGGACGGTCATTGGTGTAGGTTATTCTTGGAGAAGAGCCAAGTATACTTCTTATACGTAAGAAGGGCCAAAGTTACCTTAGAAGAGAATGTAAAGTGAGGAGAGGAGAGGTCACACCTCTAGGACTTCTAGCAGGTAGGGGTGGGACAGGAAAGAAAGTCCCCTGACATCTTCAACAGAGGAGACAGGAGAATAACCCGACCTGTGGAACCACAGAAACCTGTGGTGAGGGGTGGGGATAGATCAAGAAAAGACTGGAGAACAATTTCAGAGGCAGTGAGAAGTGAGTCACCGAGGAACATCCCTTGGATGGGGGTTCTAATCAATACTTACAGGGCAGTGTGCCCACCAGTGAAAGCATTTGAAGGCCTTTTTAAAAAATTACTTTTTATTGGAGTATAATTACTTTACAACATTGTGTTAGTTTACTATACAGCAAACTGAATCAGATATATTTAGCCATGTTAAAAGTGCACGTCACTCAGTTGTGTCTGACTCTTTGAGGCCTCATGGGCTGTCCATGGGTTTCTCCAGGCAAGAATACTGGAGTGGGTAGCCATTCCCTTCTCCAGGGGAGCTTCCTGACCCTGGGATTGAACCTGGGTCTCCTGCATTGCAGGCAGAATCTACTGTTTGAGCCCGGGGAAGCCCATATGTATACATATAGCCCCTCTTTTTTTGGATTTCCTTCCCATTTAGGTCACTGCAGAGCACTGCGTAGGGTTTCATGAGCTATAAACATTAAGTTCTCATTATATATCTATTTTATACTCAGTATCAATCTGTAGAATGTAGAAAAATGGTTTAGATGATCTTATTTGCAAAATAGAGACACAGACATAGAGAACAAACAACTGAAGACTTTTTACTGGCAGAAGATGTTTATGATATAATGCTGAGTTTAAAACTCAGAATACAAAGTCAGTTATCATCATAGTTATATAAAAATCCTATGTCTGAAACAACCAATAAGTGAACATCTATTATTTTAATTAGTCTAGCACTGTAAAAGGTATGAGGAAATGTGTTTTCTACCTTGTGGAGTCAGCCTTTAAACTTTTTCCTTAAATAAGATCCTGAAGTTGGAATTCAGCCTCTGCTGCTGCTGCTAAGTCGCTTCAGTCGTGTCCAACTCTTCACGACCCCATAGACGGCAGCCCACCAGGCTCCCGTCCCTGGGATTCTCCAGGCAAGAACACTGGAGTGGGCTGCCATTTCCTTCTCCAATGCAGGAAAGTGAAAAGTGAAAGTGAAGTTGCTCAGTCGTGTCTGACTCTTAGCAACCCCATGGACTGCAGCCCACCAGGCCCCTCTGTCCACGGGATTTTCCAGGCAAGAGTACTGGAGTGGGGTGCCATTGCCTTCTCCGGGAATTCAGCCTATCGTTGGAGTTAAATCTATTCAAAACAGCATATTTTGTCAGCTGGAAGATTATTTACTCTTTTTTGTTTTTCTTTCAGTGTGTTGGGTTGCTTTTTTTCACCTTTTATTTAAATACAAATTGATGAACCCTTCCCGGGGCACTGTTGATTTAATGCAAGTTGGCAGTGACTAATCTCATTGGCTATTAGCCTGCGTGATGTTCTTGTCCTTTACTGATTTCCTTTCATTCAATATAATAAAGTATGTTACTCTCATGACTAGGTTTTCAAGCTGTTTGGTACAGAGTTGTAAATTTCCTTGCCTTTTCTGGAGGAAAAAGACCCTCTTATTTGGAAGGAGCTTTTGCGTGGTTAGATTTCTCCTCATTGATTTCAGGAATTCCAGCCTCGAAGTTAGAGACCTTATAGTGGCCACAGTCCTCAATCTAAGGCAAGTCAGTTTGCAGCGGACTGTGAGGGCAGCTACCCACTTCTGGGTGAGAAAGGAGCGTGTATTTGCAGAAAATCGGACCAGGCAGACATTTTGTGATTTCTTCTCTGGTCTGGTCTGAAGTCGCTCAGTCGTGTCTGACTCTTTGTCAGCCCTTGGACTGGAGCCTGCCAGGCTCCTCGGTCCATGGGATTCTTCAGGCAAGAATACTAGAGTGGGTTGCCATTCCCTTCTTCAGGGGATCTTCCCAGTTCTGATCAAGCGCTGTGAAACTCCAGCTAATGCTTTCACCTTCCTCCTTATTGAGGAAGCAGATTAATTGTGTAGCTAATTAACTGGCTCTCACTGAGGACTACTAGACATTTGCACTCTGATTGCTGGCTAAGGAGAAGTGGGATAAAATCACTTGGACTGTGGAAAAATTGAAGTTTATTTTTTTTTAAAGCTCCTTGTCTCTCCCCTCCACGCTCCTGCCAGGAGGAGCCTGCAGTTCCCTGATCTGCCCATCACTCGGGCAGGAAAGAGGGCCTGGACTGTCCCCCAACACAGGACCCCAGCTCCGGGAGGGATTAGCAAATGCCAGTTTCACCGTGTTCACACCCTCCCACCTGCCTCCAGAGGAGGGGGAGGAGAGGCCATAGAAGGAGGGCTCAGGAGCCTAACTCCGGGGCAGCGAGGCAGAAGGGGCTTTGTGAGATTATGCCGAGAGGGTTAAGCCCACCCGAGCACTGCTTTGGGGGTATTGGGCACATCTGGGTTGAGCAGGGGAGCCCTGTGGTCAGGTTATGGTGTCTGCGGGGTGCCGGCTGGGCTCGGAACTCTTGCCACTCACCTGCTGTGCACAGCAATAGGGATTCTTGGGGCAAGGCCTTACGAAAGACCTTAATCCTGGAGAAGGAAATGGCAACCCAGCCCAGTATTCTTGCCTGGAGAATTCCATGGACAGAGGAGCCTGGCCGGCTACAGTCCATGGGTTGCAAAGAGTCAGACACTATTGAGTGACTAACATTACTACTAAGGCCTTAATAGCCAGGAATTTGGGCTCTTCTGACTTGTCTCCGACCTGGCCCCTTCCCAGGGGACCAGGACTCTGCACTTCCGAGGTAGCACAGTCAGCTCCTGAGCTGCAGTGTGGGAGCTGGGGACAGGGTTCAGTCTGAAAAGCAATGCCTCGTGAAGGTGAAGATGTCCCTGGAGGGGAGGGTGCAGCTCAGAGCACATGGATGCAGATTGTTGGCAAGTGTGTGCCATGTGGTTGGGGTTGGATTGTTTTTCCTGGCAGATAGAACCCAGCAGTGTTCATCTGGTGGATGTGCTCTCTTTAGGCATCAGTCTGCACATGGTGCTGGAGGGACACAAAATCAGAGAAGTAATTCCTGGCCATTTATTGAGAACCCTGGCTTCCCTGGTGGCTCAGATAGTAAAGAATCTGCCTGCAATGCTGAAGACCTGGGTTTGATCCCTGGGTTCGGAAGATCCCCTGGAGAAAGGAATGGCCACACCACTCCAGTATTCTTGCCTGGAGAATTCCATGAACAAAGGGAGCCTTGCCTGGCTACAGTCCATGTGGTCACAAAGAGTCAGACACAACTGAACAACTTACACTTTCCTATTTTCCAGAAAACATTTATCGACAGTCCAGACTCTTGTTCAGCGCATTCAAAAGAATGTAGGCAAGGAATAAAAAACTCAAAGAAACTCACACACTGATGCTGAGGAGCAAAAAGAACAAAGAAAGCAGTTTATTGAGGCAAAAGCGAAGGATACACTTTTCGAGTGCAGGCATCCTCGAAAGTGGGGGGGTACACTACAGAGTTGTTGATTCCCCCTTTTTACCTTATTTTAGGCCCTTGAATGGCAGGAGGTCATTTGATTAGGAGGTGGAATATTCATTGAGGGGAGAGTCGAGGTGAGGCCTGGATGGCCGTAGGTTGCACCTGTGCATTTGTCTCCTGAAGTCACCATTATATGCACTGTTAAGAGCTGCTTGAAAAGCTATGATAAACCTAGACAGCATATTTAAAAGCAGAGACATTACTTTGCCAACAAAGGTCCATCTAGTCAAAGCTATGGCTTTTCCATTAGTCACATAGAGACTGAATGTGAGAGTTGGACTATAAAGAAAACTGAGCACCGAAGAATTGATGCTTTTGAACTGTGGTCATGGAGAAGACTCTTGAGAGTCCCTTGGACCGCAAGGAGATCCAGCCAGTCCATCTTAAAGGAAGTCAGTCCTGAGTATTCATTGGAAGGACTGATGCTGAAGCTGAAACTCCAATACTTTGGCCATGTGATGTGAAGAGCTGACTCATTGGAAAAGACCCTGATGCTGGGAAAGATTGAAGGCAGGAGGAGAAGGGGACGACAGAGGATGAGATGGTTGGATGGCATCACCGACTCAATGGACATGAATTTGAGTAAGCTCTGGGAGTTGGTGATGGACAGGGAAGCCTGGCATGCTGCAGTCCATTGGGTTGCAAAGAGTCAGACATGACTGAGCGACTGAACTGAACTGAACTGAAGAGCTGTTTTTCCTTAAATTGTCTCTCACTAGTCGAGCAGCCACAGGTGGAAGGTTGTTCAGGGTCATCAACAACCTGTACAGTTTTATTGCACATGCTCCATGGTTTTCATGGTCAGAGTTTCTTGTTCAGATGCTGTAAAGGTTCTGCCTTAGATGCCATTCCTCCATGTGTCATGGCCTCAGGAAATGCGAAGCAAGGAGGTGGCTTTGCCTTCTGCCTAATTTTTATGCATGAGGAGGCTGTCCGTGGGCCTGGCCCTGTCTTTCCTGCGTCATTATACGCCAGGCTGTGAGCATGACCTCTGCCTCCAGGTTTGGGGGTTAAATGGCAGGCCCTGGTCAGAGCTGTAACTTTCTGCCTCACCTCAAACTCTGTCCAACTCTCTCAGGCAGGCTGCCAGAGTGAAGGTTCTTGAATGCACATCTGACTGTCCCTTCCACCTAAACCTTCTCATGCCTCCTCCAAGCCCACTGTCAACTCCTCAGCCTGACTCACCTCACCACCTGGTCCTGGAGAACAGTTTATGCCACTGCTTCATCCGTAATATCCAGCCCCCTAACCAGCTCCTGCTCAGCTTCTACACTCAGACTTCTGTGTTTGTGATTTGTGATTAACCTCATTCAGATTATTTTATTGGTTAGCTGGTTCAAGTACTCATTGTCCTTGAGTTTTTTCACCCAGAGCATTTCAACACATTTGCAGAACTCATAGCCTTTGGCAGAGCATCCTTATTCATATTGCCCTGTCTTTAGGGTTGGAATCTTGGGGTGGACTGTAATGGTCCCCCAAGGACATGAGCCACACTGAGCAGTTTCGCTTAGATGCACATGCTCAAGAGTTCTGACCTCTGGATTTATGCTTAAGCCACAGTACATTATTGATCACTTTGTACTCGAAATGGTTGGTAGTTGGGGATAAAAATTTTCATGATGCTTTATTTTTAGGTGGTTTTGTCCTCTAATTATTCTAAATTGCTATTAGATGGAAAAAGATGTTTATACTGTAGAGTCCCTAACTGCTGTCATGTCATGAAAGCATGTAGCACTCAGCATGCTCTCTGCTACCAGTAACAGAATTAATGGTTCTGAACTAGTGGTTTTGAAAAATAGGGATTTTTATTGTTTCATGTAAGCAATCTGAAAGTAGGTGGTTCCAGGTTGAATCTAGGGATGAATAATCAAAGACTCAGGCAGTTTCCAAGCTTTACACCACACCCTGTAGATATGCTGACTTTTATTTTCAGACTGTTGCCCCATGGTCTCAAAATGGCTGCCACAGCTCCAGGCATCACATTCTCTCACTGTTGTATTCAGAGCCTGGTAGGAAAAGGATGAGGAAGAGAGCTCTCTTCTGTTGAGTTGCTCTATTAATCAAAAAGGGAAGAACACCTTATAGACTTCTCTTTAAGTTTTATTAACCATAATGGGTCATTTGACAACCTCCAGTTGCAAGGGAGGCTGAGAACACAAGTGTCTGACATTTTTAGCCTCTAGTGTGAGAGATGAGTTCTATTAGGAGGGAAAAAACTGGACAACAACTCCATTTGCGACAGAGAATTTATATCTTGCATCATCCACCAAACAAGTACAGAGCACCTGCTAAGAGCCAGATTCTTGCTGTGGGTGCTAGAAGCGAAGCTTCACATCATCTGATTCAGTCCCTGCCCTGTCCTGGAGAGAAGCTGTATTCGTGAGCCAGAGGTTAAAAATTAGCAAATTAAATGCAAAACACTCTCAGAACTCCTAGGAGCAGAACTGAGAAGCAATCTTGGTTTTGGAGAATGGAGAGCTTCATGGAAGAGGTGACAGTTGAGCTGTGTCTTGAAGGATGAATAGGAGTTTACCAGGGGGAAGAAACAAGAAAAGGCCAATTCTGACCAGGGGGCAATGAGGGCAGATTCAGAGCTTTGCAAAAACCTGCTTTGGTTTTATTGACCACCACCTCCTCCATCACCACGCTGGCTCTGAAGGAGTGCCACCCTTAACCAGAGCTGAGCCTCAGGACCCATTTGGCTGATCTGAGAGTGACAGTGATGTGTGCTCATTCCACCTGGAGAGTCTTCATTCAGAAGGACATGTAGTCCTTCAGGCTTGCCGTGGGTGGTGTGGGCTGCTCTGTGGGGGCATTTGTTCTTCATTCAACCCACAGTGACACCCCTACTATTGGAGGAGGCCCTGACCCTCACCCCTGTATGGGGGGGGATGTCTTGCAGAGGCTGTGCTTAGTCTCTCTCTGCACCCCCGCCCCTGCTGGCCTTGATGTTGGCCATACGACCTGAACCAGGCAGTGGCTATGCCCGCCCGCTGGGTATGGTGATGAGTCCAGATGTGAGCAGGACCGATTGAAGGCCTTCCCTGGACTTCTTGAAGTCCAGCCTGCAGAGGCTGATTTGAGAGCTGGAGCCCGTGTCCTGCCAGGGCTCCAAGCCCATATCCAGGCATCTCTGCACAGCTTCCCTACGCATCCTGTTATGAGAGCGACAAATCACCTTTCCCACTTGGGTTCATTGGAGCTGGTTTTATCACTTGCAATAAAGTCTTGGCTAATCTACTAGCACACATCATTAGCGAAAGCACACTGTCTGCCGCCTGGCTGCCACCTCTCCTGGTAATGTCCCTGTCCCCGGTGAGGCCTGCTCTTCTGTCTTACTGAGTCTGGTTGGAGGACGAACTCCTGGGAGGGCTGGCTTGGCGTCTCTTCTGTTTCTCCAAGACCTTCCCTCTGTGGCTTCTTTCGCTCCAAGCCAGCCAGTGACTCCGGTGGCCCCATTGGCCCAGGGGTGCAGGTCCTTGTCATCCCACTGCTACCCGGGGTCCATGCCATCCAGGAAGTTCCCCCATGCACAGCTGGAGCCCATACAGGTGTTAAAACTCCCTCTGCCTTTCACTGTCACTCCTTTGGGACGTTCACATGTTTCCCAGGGCCTGTGGTCCACTCGCCAGGGGAGCCCATCACCTTGCTGACATATGAGCCAGAGCACAGAGGCCCAGAGAAAATCAACAACACTTGATGACCTCGTCTGGCCCAGGAGCTCCCTTCTCTGGGCAGCCCGTCTCAGCTGGAGTCTCTCCAAGCTTCATCAACAAGATTACTCTATACTCAGATGAATGACTTCTCAACTCCTCATTTTCTTCTCCTGAACAGAACACCCTCCTATGGAGACTTCCCTGCTCTAGTGGTTAAGAATCCGCCTTCCAATGCAGGGAACGCAGGTTTGACCCCTGGTTGGAATACTAAGATCCCACATGCTGCAGGGCAACTATGCCCGCCCACCACAACTACTGAGTGTATAGGCCACAACCAAGACCCGACAGAACCAAAAATAAATAAATTAAAAATAAATCTGATTCAAGCTGAATTCCTTTAAAAAAAAAAACAACAAAAAATGTCCTATCAAAGGGATTGGCGAACCAGGCCCCATGAGCCACATCTAGCTTGAGTCCTATTTTTGTACAGCTGCAAGGCAAGAATGGGTTTTACACTTTCAAATGGTTGAAAAAAATCAGAAGGGTGATCCAGGTGGCGCTAGTGATAAAGAACCTGCCTGCCAATGCAGGAGATATGACACTCGGGTTCGATCCCTGGGTCAGGAAGATCCCCTGGAGGAGGGCGTGGCAACCCACCCCACTGTTCTTGCTTGGAGAATCCCATGGACAGAGGAGCCTGGCAGGCTACAGTCCATAGGGTCACAGAGTTGGACATGACTGAAGCGACTTAGCACCCAGTATGATATTTTGTGGCATGTGAGAATCCTATGAAGTTCACATCTCTGTGTCTGTAAGTAAAGACTGGTTGCAACACAGCCACGCCCATATATTTGCATATTGTCTGTGGCTGCTTTCACACTGCAGTAGCCGAGGATGAACTGCTGTGACAGAGGCCACAGGACTTCTCGGTGCCTAAATGATTGACTGTTTACAGAAGATGTTTGCAGACCCGGCTGTGTCCCTTCCCCTTTGGTTTCTGGTGACTTCCGTTCCACCCGAATCTCCCAGAGAAAGGCATACCCCTTGTGCTGCTCCAGCGTGGGGACTTCGGATTTTCAGGGGACAGGAAGGAGAGCACAGCCTAATCCCAAAGACTTTATGGTCAGTGTTGATATTTCAGACTTCCGAGGGGACTTCTTGGGGGAGAGTGGGCTTCTCACGCCCTTCAAATGACAACACGCGACAGTGGAAGCTTCAGACCCAGAGGCCAGTCCCAGGCCAGTCCTGGGGCGGCTGCTACTTCTACGACCTTCCAAGACAGCTTTGGAGGCTGTCCCACTAGATCTCCCTATGCTGTCCCACTGGCTCCATAAAGAAAGGCCTAGATCCTGCCCCTTCCTAGGCCAACTGTCACTTCTGCTTTGCTATAAGGATTCAGGAAACTAATGAGGACTTTGGCCCAGTATGTCTTTGGGACGTGATGGCAACCTCCCACTAGTTTTCTCTTTGGAACCCCAAGTCTTCGGACTCCCACAGTCTCAGCTGGCCTGGCCATGAGCCAGGGTTACCCCAGGTTCCATTCTGAGTCCTAAGGTTTGCCACCACTTGCTCTTAATGGCCGGCTGACCCAGGAGGCACAGGTGAAACTCTCAAGCTGGGTACCCGGGGAGCATCTGAACTAGAGATGGGCAAGCGTAAGCATCAGTGATGGGCTGATCGGAAGAGGAGACCACACAGGTCCATCAGGGTGCGTTTGGCTGCAGGTAACAATCCTGTGTCAGTGGTCATTAAGCACAGCAGGCACTTAATCGTCTCACATAGTACGGCATCTGGAGGTGTCCTCTGCATTTTCTTTGGTGGCTCAACGATACCAACAGGACTCCAATTCTTTCTCTTTCCGTTTTACTGTCCACATGATAGAGTCACCATAGCTCCAGGCGTGACAGCCACATTCAAAGGCAGGGAAGCCAGGGCAGCAAAAAACTTTACACTTGCTTGGCTCTTGCCCTTCAGAGGGTGAATGCCTTTCCCAGAAGCCTCCAGCAGACTTCTCTGTACATCTCTGTGGCCAGAACCATCTCCACCTGGTACTTGAGCAAAATTGGGATTGTATGAGCAGGAAGAGGGGGAGATGTAGCCTTGGCAGCTCCCACCCTTCATGGCCACTGGACTTTCTGGACCAATGAGAAGTCAGCCCCTTCTATTCATCTCCTGCCAAGTCCTGCCTTTGGAAGGTACGTTGGAGGAGTGAGATGTGTCTGTGTCGGGGGGTGGGCAGGATGCAACTCAATGTTGGGTCTGACGCACCTCTCAGCACCCTGCAAGGAGGAGGGGAGTCAGAAAGCTGGGTACCCAAAGTAACCTTTTCAAAATCTTCGTCCACAAGGGCTATAAAAAATGCTGGAATTGTTGGGACTTCCCTGGTGGTTCAGTGGCTAAGACTCCGTACTCCCAATGCAGGCGGCCCAGGTTCAATCCCTGGTCAGGGAAGTAGATCCCACATGCCGCACTCAACTAAGAATTCCCATGCAGCATCTAAAGATCCCATGTGCTGCATCTAAGACCTGGCACAGCCAAATAAATAAATATTAAAAAAACAAATTTCCTGGGGTTGATGGGTAGAGACCTAAAAGGCAGGAAGGTTGGGCTTCCCAACCCAGCCTTCCCTTCTGCCCCCTTCTCAGGTCACCTAAGTATGAAATGGTGGTTTTGTTGTGAGCGGGGCCAGGCCAGGCTCTTGCTGATGGAGAATGCTGGTGATGCGGGGCTGTCACCATGTCGGGCCATCTGGTTCACAGAGCAGGCAATTTCCCTTCCCCCAGCCAGCCTCCCCTCTTCCCAGGCCTACCCTACTCCCACCAGTCATCTCAGCAGGACCCTGCTCTCCTAAGAGGGTGGTCAAGAGTTGGGTGTTTGTCCTTGAGCAGTTGGGTTTGTGATCACAAAGTTATCCTTCCCCAGGAGGTCATCCCAGTTCCCAAACCCTTCCTGACAGGGACTCATCCCTGGTTTGTTCCCAGGAGTAAGGAGGGTTCTCTCATTTGGGGTTTTTTCTTGTTCCTTTTCCTGGGACAGAGGGGGAGGTTCCCGGAGGTGACATTTCAATCTATCTTCTCCAGGACCAGTCGGCCAGAGGTCTGTCTGGGTCTGTCTGCTGCTAACGGGCCGTGTGCAGGCCATTAGGTAGAGCCCTAGCTGGCTGTTGTTTTTTTTTTAAGCCTATTATTTTAATTCCCGAAGCTTTTACAAGGAACAGGCAGCAAATACAGCGACAGCAGCACACTCTGTCTGCCTCCTAATTACGACAGTTCATGACTCAGAATCTCAAATTGGTCATTTCTTTGGCCCCAGCATCCTACCCCACTCTTCCCCACATCCCCTCCGAAAGAGTCAGCCCATCTTGCAGGAGGAGAGGGTGCTGATGTAATTCATCATGTTACAGATATTACGCGTGGGGTGGAATAGCGATGCTGTCTGCTGCAGGGCAGGGGGTGAAGAGAGGACTAAAACTTATTTCATTAAAAACCAAGAGAAAGTCACATCAAGCCCTCATCCCCGCATGCTCCTTTTACTGTGCTGTTTACCAAAGATCCTGTGTGTTTAATTTTATTGGAAAATAAGAAATACGCTGCCCTCCCCCGCATCATTGCCTCACACAAACATGACTAGAAATAAAGTGTGTTTATAATGCTTTTAGATTTTCTCTCATTAATCCACCACTTCTCTGACCTGGTAGGGTGTGGACATTGTGGGGGTGGGGAGGCAGGCATCGGGGTGCTTCTTCAGGTGCGGGGTGGGCTCCCTTCTCCCGGCGTGCCAAAGCCCCCGCCACCCTCCTTCTGTGGTTAAAAAGCTTTCCAGCACATTCTCTATCTCATGAGCATGTCCCTAGTCATTTCAGGTTTCCCCCAAGCAACAATCGGAAATTTTCCCCTGAAATCAAGCTTTGTTTTTCCCATCCTGATGAATAAAAAGTCAGGCAAGGTGAAGAAATCCCCTTTCTCACCTCCAGTTAGTTCTCTGCCTCGTCTGTTCTGCTCATGCCACTGAATCCAGTTCAGCATAGTCCCCGGGGATGCCTCAACCTCAAGTTCAACTGATGCTTCCCTGCATCCCATTTGACTCTCCAGCTTCCGGTCCCAGAACTGCTTTGCTGTCTCCTCCCCCTCCACTGGCACCTCCTGACAGCCCAGGTGATTCTCACCCAGGCTTTCCATCTCCCCTTTCTCTCGACCCCACACTGTGACCTCAGCCTTCCTCGCCCCCTTGGGTCTTGATCACTTCCATGTGGATGGCTCCAACCCTGGGTTCTCCCCTGAACCATGAGCTTGTTTAGCCAACTGTCTTCGAGGTACCCTCACCTTTTTTTTTTTTTTGGCTGCACCGTGCAACATGTGGGATCTTAGTTCCCTGACCAGGGATTGAACTCAAGTCACCTGCATTAGAAGCAAGGACAATTGGACCACCAGGGAAGTCCCAAGGTTCCCTCACCTGAAGTCCCCTCCCACCCTCCCTTATAGAAGGATTAACTGTTCACCCTTCAACCCATGTCCAAGATAGTAGGGCCCCTCGAGGGCCCTCCGTGCCCGCCACCCCAGGGAGCTGCCCCTTTGTATACAAGTGTCATATGGTCCATTGCATGTGGAGTTGTCCTTTATTGGTCTAAATGTTTGCCTCACCTCCCCCCACAGAGAGACACTGTGTCCCTGTCACCTTCCCTGGCAGTGCCCAGCTCTGGGCAGACCTCTTGCAAAGTCATTATCACCGGTGTGAAGAGTAATCATAGGAATGATTTCCTTTGGCAGAGTCACCAAATAATAGATTTCTGACCTTCCTCATTACTTCCCCTCCCTCCTATTTAACCAGTTCTTGGGGCCCTAATATCTCACAAGTCCTTCCTAATGGGCTCATTTCTAAAATCATTCTCTTTTTTAATAAGTCAGGGGTAACTTGCCACATCTATCACTAATGGCCTCTTTCAAAATGCCTGAGCACCTCTCCTGGTTTTTGAAAGGCCCTAAATGGTTTTCTGAGTTTGAGCGGGACCGATTTTTCCTTTTACCGATCTGCAGTGAGAACATTTCTGAATGACTCATAATATCTGTATTGCAGTTCTCTTCCAGTGGATTAAAAAAAATTTTGTACCTTTGATATTTTTTGCCCTGATATGTGGTGTGTGCAGACCAGGACCCTCTTTCAAGGGACCGTGTCTTCCTTGAGGGCCGCGGTAGTTTACATGATTTGTCCACATACTCACGGCCCTTCTCTGGGCCCATCTCTTGAGCATCCTCCCCATTGTCTCCTCCATGGGAGGGATAGATACCCTTCCTGTCCCGCTGGCTTCTGGCTTGGCTGTTGGACTTACTTTGGCCAGTGGTATATGAACAGATACGACATACTTTGGGCTTCCCCAGGTGGCTCAGTGGTAAAAGGTCCACCTGCAGTGCAGAAGCCACAGGCGACGCAGGTTTGATCCCTGGGTTGGGAAGATCCCCTGGAGGAGGAAATGGCAACCCACTCCAGTATTCTTGCCTGGAGAATCCCATGGGCAGAGGAGCCTGCTGGGCTACAGTCCATGGCGTCGCACAGAGTCAGACACGACTGAAACAAGTGCACACCAGAAAATTGCTATGGCGCAGCACCGCATGGCAAAATCAGACCGGTACAGATGCTGCTGGTCATGCAGAGAAGACGGAGATTTATATGTTGAAAACTCTAAGGAGGTTTTCTTACTTGCCCATTGGATCATGGGATGCCTGCTAGGTTGTTAAAAGGGGTGCATTTTGGAGAAGACTCATTAAACCTTCAAAACCCTATTTCCCATCGCAACTTGTCACCATCTCCCACTCTTGGCAGCCGTTCCTCCCATCACCATAGCAACACACGTTTGGGAACAGAAACTAGAAAATCCTCGAAAGGGATGAGGGAAGCAATTTTTACTTCCTCCTCGGACCTCAGAAACCTCATCTTATCTTCTGTAGCTTTGTTACCTAAGGTAAAGATGAAGGCAAAATGTTTTAAGACTAAAGGGTCTGTAGACCAAGGAGTCTGTTTAAGTACAAGGAGATGTTTCTATACCTGCTGCCAGAGGAGAAGGGGAGGAAGGATTCCTCAGAGCGTGTCCCACTGCAAGGGGATTGCATGTATATGGGAAGAGCTCCCCCCAGTCCAACTGAGCCCCACTCCACACACTGCAGCAACCTCTAGGTGGTACTTTGTTGAGAACGTGTCTTAATCGGGGGTCCGCCCTGTGTGTCACTTGGATCAGCTATGTCTTGGAACCAGCAACCCCAGATACTCTGATGAATCATGTGTATTTTGAGGTCATTGAATTGAAATTAGTGCAAACAGCTCTGTCAAGACTGGCAAGTGCATCTTCTCTTTCTTACGCAGAAGTCTAGGCTTGGGTTGTTGATTTGTTTCACCAAAGAGCTACATCAGAATTTTTTTTTTCACCTGCATTTTTTTTTTTTTCTAAGAGAAGATTCGACAGTGGGCTTTGGAAATAAATGTCCTGGTAACTTTATATGCTCACACCTGACTCAGCACCAAACCAGGGCAGAGGGGAGCAATGACCCATACCTGTCCCACGTGTGGGCATCCTGGGCTGGAGAACTTGAGTTTGAGATGGAACAAGAGGGTCTCAGCAACATGGACCTGCCAGGTAGGGAGGTGGGTGGACTGTCAGGGTTCTCAAGAGAAAGAGAACCAATAGGAAGTTGGGAATATTGATTAAAAGAAGTTAGCTTAGGGCCTTCTCTGGTGGTCCAGTGGCTAAGTACCCACACTCCCAGTGCAGGGGGCCTGGGTTTGATCCTTGGTCAGGGAACTAGATCCCATGGGCTACAACTAAAGACCTTCCATGCCAAAACAAAGATTGAAGATCCTGTGTGCTATAACTAAGACATGGTCCAGCCAAATAAAATAAATATATATTAAACAAAAAAAGAAGTTAGCTCAAGCAATTATGTGGCCAGAGAAGCCCCACGATCTACTGTCTGCAAGCTGGAGACCCGGAAGAGCAGTGGTGTAATTCAGTCTGAGTCTGAAGGCCTAGGAACCAGGGGAGCTAGTGGGATAAGTCCCAGGCCAGGGACAGGAGAAGATGAGATATGCCTGCTGAAGCTGTGAGGCAGAGAAACAAAAAGGGGCGAATTCCTGCTTCCTCAGCCTTTTATTCTATTTAGAGCCTCAGTGGCTTAGATGTTGCCTAGCCACACTGGGGAGGGCAGATCAACTTATACTGAGTCCCCTGATGCAGATGCTGATCTCATTGGAAACAACTTCATGTGGGGAGTTCCCTGCTGGTCCAGTGGTTGGGACTCAGTGCTCCCACTCCCAGGGGCACGGGTTTGGTCCTTGGTTGGGGAACTAAGATCCTGCAAGCTTTGTGGCTCAGCAAAAAAAAAAAAAAAAAAAAAAAAAACCACCTAATAGACAACCTGGAAATAATGTTTCATCTGGGCATCCTGTGGCCAGTTGGGTAGACACATAACATTAACCATCTGAAGAAGAAGGCCAGATGCAGCCCCAAGGCCTGCCCCCAAGGAATGGGCTGATGAAGAAATGCCAGCAGCCTGAGAAGATGTGGGGAGCAAAAATCACTTCTGGGGAGGCTCAGTTGAGGTGGGGGTACACAGCCTGGAACAGGGGTACCAAGGCCTCCACAGCATGATCTCGGAGTTATCCATTGTTAGTCGGACTCTCATCAGCACCTGGAATAAGGAAGGAAGGTTGGAAGAAGAATCCAGAAGAAGGTGGATGGCAGGAGTGGGCAGGGGTGAGTGCCTTATTGGAGCAGGGCTGGGTTGGACCTGCCAGGGGAAACCAAGACAGACTTCTTGCAGCCAGATGTGTGTTGGACCAAGGAACTGGAGAGGGTTGGAGGTGGGGCTGCGATTTGAGAGCTTCAGGGCCCCCAAGGCTGCCCCGCACCAAAGTCTGAGACACAGAAGGTCTGGTGGAGCGACCCCTTCCAGCCTCCCTGTGAGGAGCCCACCTCTCTGGCTGTCACAGGTCTTTGCAGATTTCATGGGACGGAGGCCCTCCCACCCCCCACCCCCGACCAACTCAGAAAGCTTCTTGTTTCTCTCTCTCCCATTCTGGCAACAGCATCTGACAGTTTTCACTCTCTCAGGCTGTTAAGATGTTCATTTCCTCTCAGGTACAAATGGAAATTAGAGGAAAGAAAATGCCCTAGAATTATTTGATGTTTCTCAGTTTGATTGCCGGCAGCCCTCTGAACCCGATCATCTCATTATTGCCACAGAAGGAAATGTGAGAGCACTGCAGGGGGCGGGAAGGGGCGGGGTGGGTTAGTCTCTGTCCTCTCCTTGGACCTCAGAAACCAAGGCGCCCCCTCGAGAGAGAGCCTGTCCTATTTTGTCACGAATAGATGGATTCCCAAAATGAACCGAAAGGCCGTGAGTAATTTTGAAGGAATATTAAGAGAATTGTGTTCGCGTTTATGATCAGTTTCTGTCAGTCTCTTCCCGTCTGCTTTCCTGGGAGGAGCCCTCCGCAGGCAGCTTCTTTCAAGAGTCTTAGCTGTCGTGGTGCCTTGAGCATCCTGAGATGGGCAGTGGTTCCATTTTATGCGTCCCCATGAATGTTCCTCTCCTTTCGTGTGGAGCAGAGTGCTGGACTGGGCATCGGAATGCTGGCTCACTGGACTCTGTTACAGCTTTGAAAAGAGCCCCCTACTGTACTTTTTCCTGGTATAAGGGTAGCAACTCCTGTCATCTGCTCCCCAGCCTCCGAGCTCCAGTTTAGAGGCAGGCACATCTCTTCCAGGATCACTTTCCAGACTTCTAGCGGAAGGCAGTGTGATGAGGGCTAATAACATTCAGCAAATTGAGTTTTTGAAGTTGAGGCTTTTAATAACCGTGTGTGTGTGTTTCTTTCAAGTCTTTCTTATGGAATTGTCCTAATGTCAAGGTAATAATAACCTTTTAGTCAGTACATCATACAGAGCACATGTGGATCTTAGAAAATCAAAGATTTAGAGGCCTGGCAGGGACCGTCAAAGTCATGAAGCCCAACTTCCCCAGTGTTTCTGTTATTTCTACAGAATCCTAACATGGTGTTGTCCAGCGCAGAATAGAATGCCTCTGGTGATGGAGACCTTACCACCGCCCTGAGGGATGAAACCATTAGTGAGAGATCCCTCTGGTTGAGTTGAGATAACTCTTTGCCAGTAGCTCTCAGGTCTGGGCCTGGTTCTCAGAATTGGGAAGTTCAGAGGCGGATGAAGCTGCTCCCTGAGGTTTTCTTCTCTGGACTAATAACCAGTTGCTCCCACCATTGCCCACGTGAAAAGGGCTCAGGTCTTCTTGGATTTCTGGCACATTCTGCTCATCTGTCTCTAAGGAAAACCAGGAGCTCCAGTTTCCTGAGCAGGGCGGCCCCTCCCTCCACTTTGAGAATTTGAAGGCCAGTCAGCTTGGAAACCACGGCCTCTGCATTCCCTCAGGTGACAGCCTCCTCTCGCTCTCGGTACAGGCAGGTGTGCAAACAAGGATGGAGGGCCGTGAGGCCCACACACTGGGCCTGCTGAGGACTTCAGACTCCAGCGGTGGGACCCCAGTCCTTGACCCGAGGACCTTTTAAAAATTGTTGATGCATTTATTAAGGTATAATTGACCCACAGCAAACTACACATATTTGAAGTGGACAGTTTGATCAATATGGCTTATGTGTATATATTGGGTTGGCTAAAAAGTTAATTCAAATTTTCCCATAAAGTGTTATAGGAAAACCTGAATGAACTTTCTGGTCAACCTAATACATCCATGAAACTATCACCTCAATTAAGACAGTGGACAGTCCATCACCCCCTAAAATCTCTTTGTACCCTTTATAAACTCTTCTCTCTTCCCTGCCAGGCACCAGCTGGTCTGCTTTCTGTCACTAAAGATTCGTTTGCATTTTATGGAGCTTTATATAAGTGGAATTGTATGGTATGTACTCTTTATTTTCTGGCTTTTAAAAATTTTACTCAGTGTATTTACTTTGAGATCCATCCACGTTCTTGTTTACATTCCCACCAGCAGTGCACCAGTGCTCCTGTGTCTCCACATCCTCACCAACACTTCTTATCATGTCTTTTTGACAACTGTTGTGAGATAGTATCACTTTGTGGTTTTGATTTGCATTTCCCTGATGATCAGTGATGCTGAGCACCTTTTCATGTACCTAATGGCCATCTGCGTGTCTTCTTTGAGAGAAATGTCCTTTCATGTTCTAAGCCTATTTGAAAATCAGATTGTTTGTTCCGTTCATATTTTATTGATGCTATGTGTATGGCATTTATTTCATTTATTTTGGTTTCCAGTTTTTCATTGCTAGTATGTAGAAACACAGTTGGTTTTTTTTTTTTTTGATCTTGTATTCTGCAAACTCACAAAACTCATTTATTAGTTCTCCTAGCTTTTTTTGTAGATTCTATTAATCATGTCATCTGTGAATGAAGAGAGTTTTACTTATTCCTTTCTAATCTGGGTGACTTTCATTTCTTTTTCTTGTTTTATTCCACTGGTTAGAGTACACTGTTGAATTGAAGTGGTAAGAGCAGAAATGTCATCTCCCTGATCTTAGAGGAAAACTGTTCAATCACAATTAAGTATGATTTAGCTATAGTATTTTGTAGATACCTCTTTTCAGGGCTGAAGAAATTCCCTTCTATTTCTAGTTTGATGTGAGTTTTAATTAGGAATGGGTACTGGATTTGATAAAATACTTTTCTGCATCTTCTGGCATATTTGTACAGTTTTCCTTTTTCATTTACTCTGTTAATATGATGAATTACACTGATTGGTTTTTGAATGATAAACCAACTATATATTCCTGGGTTAAACCTCACTTGGTCATGATGTATTCTTTTTTATATATCATTGAATTGAATTTTCTAAAGTTTTGTTAATTTTTTGCAACTATATTTATAATGGATATTAGGCTGTATAGTTTATTTTCTTGTAATGTCCTTGTCTAGTTTTGGTATTAGAATAATTTTGGACTCATAGGTTGGGTTGAGAAGTATTTGTCATTCAGTTTTCTGGTAGAGATTGAGCAGAATTGGTCTTATTTTTTTGATAGGTGGTAGACTTCAACAGTGAACTCATCTCAGCCAAGTGATTTCTTTGTGTGAAGTTTTAAAACTACAGATTCAATTTTCTTTGATATGAACTTTTCAGGTTACCTGTTTCTTCTTCAATGAACTTTGTGACTTTCAAAAAGTTTGTGCATTTCATCTAAGTGGTTGAATCAATAAGCATAAAGTTGTTCATAATATTTCCTTTTAATCCTTATCATATCTGTTCAATCTGTAGTGACATTATCTGTCTCATTCTGAATGTCTTCTTATTTATGTATGACTTGATTCCTTCTAAATTTATTGTGATGTGCTTTATGGCCTAGACTATGGTCTGTCTCAATAAATGTTCTCTGTACACCTGAAAATAATACACGGTCTGCTGCAGTTGGGGTGAAGTGCTCTCAAATGTCAATCAAATCAAATTAATATTGTTCAAATCTACTGTATCCTTGCTGATTCTATTTCTGTCAGTTACTGAGAGAATGGACATTGAAATATATGCCTGTGATTTTTCTACTTCTTCTTGCAATCTCCAAGGTTTTGCTTCATTTATTTTAAAACATTTATTATTCACATTTAGAATTGTCATGCCCTCTGATTAATTGACCCCTGAAATCATTATGAAATGACCTTCTTGGTAATATTCAATTGTGCTGAGATCTACTTTGCCTGATATTAACATAGCTGTTCCAGCTTTCTTTTGACTGCTTGTACATGGTATATCTTTTAAAATGCATTTGCTTTTTTGTTCATATTTATTTCATTTGTCTATATTTGAGTGCAAGTTAAGGGCAGCATATAATTAGGTCTTGCTTTTTTACCTGATGTGACTATCTCTGATTTTTTGGGGGCATGTTTACAGCAATTTAGATTTAATGGGTTATTAATTTTTTAGGCTTAAATCTATCCATTCACTATTTATTGTCTAAGTGTCCTGTCTATTCTTGGTTTCTTTTTCCTCTTTTTCTGCCTTCTTTTGGTTTAGTGAGTATTTTTTGTGATCTCATTTTATCTCCTTTGTTGGCTCATTAAGTCTTAACACTTTTTAAAGATTTTAGTGGCTGCTTCAGGATTTATCGAATACATTAAGTGATATTATACGACTTCACATACAGGATAAGAACCTTTTAAGAACAGACTTCCATTTCTCCCCCATAACCTTTATGCTACTGCTGCCCTATGATTTATTTTTACATATGCTATAAACTCCAGAATACCTTGCTTTTATTTTGTATGTTCTGTCAGTTATCTTTCAAATATATCTGTACAACAACAACATGATATATTTATTGTCTCTGGTGTTCTTTCTTTCTTTGTGTAGATCCATACTTGCATTTGGTATATACTTCCTTCTGCCTGAAAAATTCTTTTAACAACAATTATTAGCTCAGTTAATAATTAGTTTTTTTTTAGCCTTTCTATGTCTGAAAACCTTCATTTTTTGAAAACCATTCTTGCTGGGTATGGAATTCTAGGTTCTCTTTTTTCTTTCATTATGATAAAGATGTTGCTTTATTGTCATCTTGTTAATTTCTGACAAGAAATCTGCTGTAATTTTATCCTTGTCCTTGTATGTGTGACATGTCCTTTTTTCTCTGCTGCTCTTTTAAGGCTTTCTTTTTTATCCCTGGTTTTCAGCAACTGATAATGATATGCTTTGGTTTATAGTTTTCATCAGAGTAGTAAATTTTTCAGTTATTTCTTCAAGTATTTTTTCTGTCCTTTCCCCTGCTTTGGGGATTATAATTACATGTATATTGACCACTTGAAGTGTTCCAACACCTCACTGATGCTCTTTTCATTTTTTAAAAATCATTTTTCTCTGTGTATTTCATTTTGGGTAATTTCTCTTACTAATCACTAAGCTTTCTTTTCTTCTGCTATGTCTAATCTATCATTAATCCCATCCACTGAAATTTTCATCTTAGATACTGCAGTTTTCATCTTTTTAAAAATATCTCCCATGTCCCTACTTAACTTTTTGAACTTACATAATATAATTATAAGACTGTTCTAATATTCCTGTCTGATAATTCTAGTATCTTTGTCAGTTCTGGGCATTTTCAGTTGATTGCCTTTTCTTCTCCCAGTGGGTCCTGTTTTCTGCCTTCTTTCTGCATGCTTTGTCAAAATATTTGATTGGATGTAAGACATTGTAAATTTTACCTTATTGGATGCTGGAGTTTTTTTTTTTTTTTATTCCTATATTCTTGACTTTTGTTCTGGATTGCAGTGAAGCAACTTGGAAACAGTTTGATCCTTTAACGATCTTGCTTTTAAGATTTCTTAGGTGGAATCAGCAGTGTTCAGTTGAGGGTAATGATTCCTCATTATTGAGGCAAGACCTTCCTGAACACTCTACTCTAGGCTCCATGAGTTATAGGAGCTTTTTTCCCACCTGACTAGTGGGAACAGGCATTATCCCTGTGTCTGTGTGAGCACCAGGCACCACTCACTCTAATCTTTTTGGATGATTCTTTCCCCAGCTTCAGGCAATTTTCCCTACACTAATGTGCCAACCAATTTGGATGAATTCTCCAGGGGAACTTTCTACAGATCCCTGAGGTTATCCTTCTGTATCACTCTCTCCTTTCTTTTACTTGGTTCTGCAAACTCTAACTGCCTTCAACTCCCCACACTCTCAAGATGAGAGATTTTTAAGCTACATAATTAGAAAAGCAGCAGGCAAAACATACACTTCACTATGGCTAGGATAAACAGTATGATATAACAGAATCTTAGGTTTAGCCCTATCCTACCAGCTAAAGATGTGTGTTTGGGGGAATGGGCATCATCTCCTATCCTGGCGTGATCTGGAGGCTAGGGATTATTCCTGCAGTTGCCACTGGTGGGGTTTATCATAGAACACAGAGTTGAGGCAGCACCTTCTCCTGTGATGCATGTTGGGGAGATTGAGGTCCAAGCCTTGTGGTTGAATGGGACTGATTGCTATAAACACTGGGCTGTAGTTAGTTTCTGTGCTTTTCAGGAGCTCCTTTTTCTGTGAGGCTATCCTGCAGGGGATCAGTCTTGGAAAAGTTAATTTTCAATTTTTTAATTAAATTAAAAAATTTAAATAAAAAACAGCACAGCAAAACAAAACCAAATTTGTGAAAAATACATGCCAGAGTAAGCGGTTTAGAAGCAGCACATATTAAAAAACTAAGACTAGTAGTTGACATCACGTGAGTCAGACTGGATGCGGCTGCCAAAAAAAAAAAAAAAAAAGTTAATGTGACCTCAGGTTAAATTAAAAGAAATATTTCATCTAAGGCAAAGGAGGTGGCATTTTCTCCACTCTGGCAGCCGGCTAAGGGGGCAAGAACTGTGATGATGCTGTTGACCTCCTCATCAAGTCCAGAATCCTTACCCTCTGCACCTTTTGATTTTATAGATAATTAAATGTCTGTAATTTAAAGCTGCTTTTGGCTATAACTTGCACTGAATATTTGTCACTAATGCAATCTTCCCAACGAAAATTAATTGTTCCCCATTATAAGCATACATGTCCTTTCCTCCTAGACTGTGATCTGATGGAACTTGACTCATTGCCTGACACATAGTAGGAAATACAGACATATATTGGATGTTGTATGGAAATACAGATATATATTGGATATTGTATGGATATTGTATATATTGGCTATATTGGATATTGTATGGAAAAAATGAAATTCTCTACACATCTGACTAGCCTTGGCCACTTGTCTGCACTGATGGATAATAGAAGAATATGGAAAAATGTTTCTCAGAGTGTAAATGTTTATCAGTCTTCTTGGTATGTAAAATTCAGATTCCCAAGCTCCACGGCCCAGAGATTCACCTTTGGTAGGTCTGGAGGTGATCCTGGAGTCAACATTTTGAATTAGCCATGATGATTCTAATGTTTAGTGTCTTCAGACTACTTTGAGAAATACTGATAAAGAAAATCAAGGACTGCTCAAATATGTACATGGAGATTCTCCAAGTCTAGAGGGTAAATTTTGCAGTCACTGCCTAAATTAACTTTAAAGTCTCTTTATATGTCTTTAAACCTCCTGATGTGTTTTTTTTTTTTTTCTAAATGGGGTATAGTTGTTTTACAATGTTGTGCTAGTTTCTGCTGCACAATAAAGTGAATCAGCTGTATGTATACATTTATCCCCTCCCTCTTGAACCTCCCTTCCACCCCTCCCTCATCCCACCCCTCTAGACCTCCACAGAACATGGACCTGAGCCCCCTGTGCTATATAGTAGCTTCCCACTAGCTGGGTATTTCACACATAGTGGTGTATGTGTGTGCATGCTGAGTGGCTTCAGTTGTGTCTGACTCTGTGACCCTATGGACTGTAGCCTGCCAGGCTTCTCTGTCCATGGAATTCTCCTTCATTGGGAGACAGGTTCTTTACCACTAGTGCCACCTGGGAATCCCAGTAGTATGTTTACATCAGTCCTAATCTCCCATTTCATCCCAACCCTCCTTTTCCCTGCCCCATATCTGCATGTCTGTTCTCTACATCTGCATACCTATTCCTGCCCTGCAAATATGTTCATCTGTATCATTTTTCTAGATCCCACATATGTGTGTTAACATACAGTATGATATTTATTTTTCTCTGACTTACTTTACCCCTGTATGACAGACTCTAAGTCCATCCACATCTCTATAAATGGCCCAGCATCATTCCTTTTCATGGCTGAGTAATGTTCCATTGTATGTACCCTTGATGTGTTTTTAATTGATGTGGACCAAAATCTCTTTTCCAGGATATCATAAAGATCTAGTCCAACCCAAACTCATTCCTGGGATGTCTGCAGGACAGTTGTCCTTCCATCTGTCCTCAGATGGCCCTCTGGAGTCTTCCTCATGTCTCCTTAGGTCTCCTTGTGTGCGTGCTAAGTTGCTTTAGTCATGTCTGACTCTTTGCAACCCTGTAGACCATAGCCCGTCAGGCTCCTCTGCTCATGGGATTCTCCAGTCAAGAATACTGGAGTGGGTTGCCATGCCCTCCTCCAGGGGATCTTCTTGACCCGAGAATTAAACCTGTGTCCTTTATATCTCCTGTGTTGGCAGACTGGTGGGTTCTTTACCACTAGCACCACCTGGGAAGCTCATTGTCTTTCCCTCCAAACCAGTTAGTCTGCTAGACTTGGCCTCAGGGTTTGTTCCAAGTCTTGAACACAGGAGAGAAAGAGGAGGAAAATAGCAGGAGGGGGAAGGGGGAAGGGAGGGAGGAGGAAAGACAAGGAAAAAAGAGAGAAAAGCAGCAAACACAGATAGTGCACTGTCTCTTTTTTCTTTAGGGAATTTATTCATTTCTTCTGGATGGGTCTCCTAAGAACTTTTGAAAACATTGCCTTTTTGTTCAAAAGAAAAATCTATGCACTTAATCACTTGCACAGAAGGAGGGCTCCTGACAGGTAGGAACATTGGGACCAAAAAGGTGATATTGGAATAAGAAACATATTGTCAGTCCCATAAGCCACATGCAAGTCATGTAGAAATTAAAAGGAAATAATCAGTCTTATTTTTGATCATATTTATTGTACAGTATTTAGATAGTATGAAAAAACACAAAGATGACAGTAAATATCATGATCTATATATAACTCAATAGCCCCAATAAAACCATGGTTAGAGTTTCTTTGCTTGCATAAACATATACTTTTCAACTTTTGAAAAATGAGAATGAGGGACTTCCCTGGTGGCCCAGTGACTAAGACTTTGTGCTCCCAATACAGGGGGCCTGGGTTTGATTCCTGCCCAGGGAGCTAGATCCCACATGTCGCAACTAAGAGTTTGCTTGCTGCAGCTAAAAAGACATCCTGCATGCTGAAACAAAGATCCCGGATGCTGCAGCTAAACCCTGGCACAGCCAAATAAATAAATGTCTAAAAATCATTAGAAAAATGAGAATGATAGTTTTTAGCCTATATTTTCCACTTAAATTTATAATGAACATTTTCTCCTTGCAATCAAATATTCTATAAAAACCTATTTTTAATGACTGATTTACATATATATATATATATATTCTAAATCTGCCTATTGCTGGATATCTAGATTATTTCTCTTTTGTCCATTAAATAGAAATACTGTTCTTCCTTTCCCTTTTTCTCTTTCCTTCTCATATTCTCTTTCCTTCCTCTTTTCCTGTCCCTTCTCTTCCCCATCTTGCTTCTTATCCTAGAGTGAGGATGGCCTTACCCAGAATTTGGGGAAGCAGGCTGGCAAGGGAAAGAGGGGCCACATGGAGGACTTGGTGGCAGTGTACCCAGTGAGTTTTGCCCCCATTTCTGATTAATTCCTTCGTATGAACTTAGTGGGCTTGTGCTCAGTTGATTCAGTCATGTCTGATTGTTTGCAGCCCTGTGGACTGTAGCCGCCAGGCTCCTCTGTCCATGGGATTCTCTAGGTAAGAGTACTGGAGTGGGTTGCCATGCCCTCCTCCAGGGGATCTTCCTGACCCAGGGATTGAACCTGAGTCTCCTGCATTGCAGGTGGATTCTTTACTGCTGAACCACTGGGGAAGCGAATGCGTCCAAGGGGCTTCATTTTTAAGACTTTTCAGATCAGTTGTAAGACATCATACTCTCACTATCTGTGTATGGAGGACCTGTCTAATGATACTGACTAGTGTTATTCCTTAAGTCCTTGCCAGTATGGTTGGTTAAAAAAAAATCTTTGATTACCAGTCAAGTTTAAAATTCCTTATGTTTGTTAGCCAATAAATAGTATTTCTTCTTTTTTGAATTGTTGGTGCATGTCCTTTGAACATTTTTTTTTTTTTTTGGTGGGTTAGTATTTTGCATACTGGTTAAGAAGTAATTGATTTTAAAAGCTGTTGCTCTTTTGTTTCCTTTGAAATCTTTTCCTCAATTTTTCAGTTTCTCAGTTTGTTTTTGCATTTTTGAAGAAATAAATAATTTTTACGTAGTCAAAATATAAGTATTTTAAAAGTAACATTTCTTAAATTAAATATATCAAATCCTGAACAAGGAGAAAAATGACCTTAGTAGAAAAATTGATGAAATCAGAATACGGTCTAGACGAGTTTAGTTTAACAGAAATGTTGGCTTCTCAGTTTGACAAAAACTACTGTGATAATGTATGATGACATTAGGGGGAAATGGGTGAAGAATATATGGAAACTCTCTATTTTGTCTTTGTAATTTTTCTGCAGATTTAAAATTATTTCAAAATAAAATTTGTATGTGTCTGACTTTTTGTTATTGGCCAAAAGGAAGTAATAGATATTGGATTTACCCACTTGCCTGAAACAACCAAAAATTGGGCAAAATATCCAAAGTATATTTTTATATAAAATATAAAACCAGACAAAATATACAAATTAATGAAGACAGATGACACCAGGCTGAAATGAAGAATAGTAATCCCTGAAAGACAAGAACCATGAAATGAGTCCCAGGGTTGCTATAACCTGTAGCCTGAGGAGAGACTTCCAGGCTGTGGTGCCTGGAGGGGAAACCAGGCAGAGCCCAAGAGTCTTCTTGCCTTGAGGACATGGGGCTGGGAGTCCAGGGGGACCAAGATGTATAGAGTTTTCAGGGCAGGGTATTGGAGAGAAGATAGCTACATAGAGAGAGAACGCCAGAGATTTAACAAAGGGACTTAGGCTTTAGCTGAATTCCAAAGAATATGAGGAACTACTTGGTGATGGGAAATAATCCTTTGAAAATATTGACAGGAACAATCTACAGGGGTCCAACAGGAACATGAAGAGTTTCTGTTCCCACCAGCCATACTAGCACCGGATAGAGTACTAAGAAGAGTTTTACCATAGTGGTGAGAAAAATAGAACAAAGAATATATGGGGTAAAGTGAAAACAAGTAACAAAATGGTAGAATGAAATTCTACCATATCACTAATCACTATCACATTTAGTATAAACAGTATTAACACCTTTTAAATTAAAAAGCATACATAGACATCCTTTTAGTTAAAAGGCAGAGATGGTCAAATTGGACAAAAAATTATTGCCTCACTGTATCCTGTCTTCAAGAAAGCCACTTTAAATATAAAGACACACAAATAAGTTAAAAGTAAAAAGAAGGAAATAAATATACCATGCCAAATCCAACTACTAGAAAAGCTGAGTAGTTATATTAATATCAAACAAAATAGATATCAGAGCAAAGATTATTACCAGAGATAAAAAGGTCATTTCATAATGATTAAGAACTCAATGCATTAGGAAGACAAAATGATCCTAAACACTTATGAATCTAAAAAAAAGAGCTTTGAAATAAATACATGAAGCAAAACCCAATAGCAATGCAGGCAGAAATGGCTGTAACCACCATTATAGTTGGATGTATCAACAATCTTCGCCATAACTGATAAAACAAGAAGACAGAAAATCAGTAAGGATGTAAGAGAACTTAAGCAACATTATCAATCAGCTTGACTTTATTTATAAAACACTCCATTCAGCAACAGTATAGGGGAAAAAACATCCCTTTGACTCTGAGTTTCTGTGGCTGGCCTAAGAATTAAACTGACATAGGAAGATCTTTTTAAATTTGTTTTTTCGTTGGAGGATAATTACTTCACAACACTGTGTTGGTTTCTGCTATACAACATCATGAATCAGCTGTAAGTACATAGTACCCTCTTCAACCTCCATCCCCCACCCATTCCGCCCCTCTATGTCGTCACAGGACCAGGCTGAGCTCCTTGTGTTATCCAGCAGCTTGCTACTAGTTACCTAGTTTACACATGGTCGTGTGTCTATGGCAATGCTACTCTCTGTTCATCCCACCCTCTCCTTTCCCCGCTGTGTCTCCAAGTCTGTTCTCTACGTCTCTATTCCTGCCCTGCAAATAGGTTCATGAGTACCATTTTTCTGGATTCCATAAATATGCATTAATACAGGAGAAAAGGTGTACAGATTTATTTAACACTTTAAGATGCAGATAGGAGTCTCCAGAAAGGAAAAGATCTGAAGAGGCTGTTAGGCCCAAAGGCTTATTATCTTTTTACACAAAGGACAGTAACTTGTGTGAATAGGGCAAAGTAAAGGGACCTGGGCTCAGGGCAGTAAATTGTAAAACAGGGACCAGAAAATATATGAGGAAGCTAATGGAAGATGAGGGTTATTTTAGTAAGTTTGTTTGAACAGGTGCATTTTGGCATTGACTCCCAATCTCCTATCATAAGAATAGTCTTCTCTTCCTGGTACAGGGAGGGTGGCTTTCTCATGGGAAACTTTATGCCTGCTTTTATGTAAAAGGGAGAAGGTCAGAGCGCCCTTCTCATCTGCTGTGTCTCAACTCCCTTCAGCTCAAAATAATCAATATTCCAAAGCAGCATATTTTGGGATGGCAGTTCTGAACACTTAACAGCAGCAAAATATACATTCTGTTCAGAATAGACCATATTCTAGGCCAGAAGTTTGATACGTACAAAAAGATGCAATTAATACAAAGTATAGCCTCTGATTACAGTGTTGTTAGATTAGAAATTTATTACAGAAAGATATCTGGAAAACCTCACATATTTGGAAACCATCACATTTCTAAATAATACCTGGGTCAAAGAATAAATCAGAAGAGAAATCAGAAACTATTTTTGAACTGAATTAAAATGAAAATAACATATATCAGCATTTGACTTTCTAAGCAGGGCTTAGAAGGGTATTTATAATAATGAATGTTCATAATGGAAAAAAGAAAAAATGCCTTAAAGCAATAATTGAAAGTTCCACATCAAGAATTAGAGAAAGAAGATCAAAATAAACCCAAATCAAGCAGAAAGAGGGAAACAGTAGGGAAAAAAATCAATGAGACAAAAAATTCATCCTCTGGAAAGACTGTTAAAATTAATAAATTTCTCTCAAAGAAATTTGGCAAAGATAAAAAGAGAGAGGACACAAATGACTAATATCAGAAATGAAAGGGGAGACATTACTATACAACTCATAAATAAATAAATTTAAGAAATAAGGAAATAAATCTTTGCATCATAAACTTGATAATCTAGAAAATGGACTAGTTCCTTCAAAAACTACAAACGACTAAAGCTAAGTCAAGCTGAAATAGGTACTTTTGGTTGAAAAATACTTATTTATTTTATTTTAATATTGTATATAATTTTAATGAAAAACCTAGTAAAAACTGTGTGAGATATAAAATAAATTTAAAAATATGAACCCTGAGATTAAGTGGCTTAAGTGTGAATCCCTACTTTCCCATCTACTTGGTCTGTAATTTAGGAATGATTAGTTTCATTTTTTGTACCTTAGCTTCCTAATCTGAGACATAACTCCTGAAAGAGATACTCTTAATATTTCTATAACTATTAAAGACATTGCAGTTGTAGTTCAAAACCTTCCAAAAGCTAAATTCCCAGTGTATTAGTTTTCTAGGCTGCCTGGTTGGCATTTGGGGATGTGTATTGTCACACATCCTGGCTCAGAAGATATGACATTGTCCATGACTCCACAGGGAAAAATGACTTATCAGACCCTGCCCTGTGTGTTTCTTCTTTTGGCTGGTTCTAATTTGATCACTGTACTACGATTCCGCTGGGGGAAGCTGAGTGAAGCATGTACAGAACTCTCTACACTGTTTTAGTAACTTTGATGTAAGTCTAAAATTATTTCAAAGTGGAAAGAAAAAGAAAAAAAGCAGTCAGATCTTTGATCCCCACTCCCACCCTGCTGTACAGCCCATAAGGTTCTCCCTCCATCTGGCAAAGACCAGAGGTTTATTATCTGAGAAGTATGTATGGGCTGTGGTGGATGGGGACCATTAGCCCAGCTGAAGGCAGGTGAATTGCATACTGATAAAAATGATTATTTAGATTCTGAATACAGAGACTGATCGCTAGTCCTCTCCTGTTACTAAGCCCCCATATTTAGGCAGCTTCCTGCTGACAGTACTGATCAACTCAAGAAAAAGACAGACCTGACACTTGGGTATTTCCAATGAAATGGCCCAGTCAGATCACCTTCCATGCAAGACAATACTCTGTGGGTTCATGCATTCCAACAGCTTCTTTGTCCTCAATTTCTAAACATGAGTAGAATACCAAAAACATCAGGCTAAGGAAATGCTCTAATGTGAAATTTTATTACGCAAACAACTAGCAAGCACCTAGGAGGAAACAGAAACAATTCAGGAAAAAAGAAGTTTTAAAAAGAACAATCATTAATAACCTCAGAGAAGTAAGAGAGCATAATACATTCATTAAGCAAGAACAGAACAGGATGCTACTTTAAGGGAAAGAGGGGGACACAGAACAAAAAGGAACATGTTGAAATTAAAAGCATAATAGAAAACATGACAAACTTGATAGAATGAAAGATAAAATTAGGAAACCTCCCATAATGTAGAGCAATAGGAGAGGGAAAATAGGAGAGGAAAAGATGAGAAAATTCAAGGACTATTGGAAGCAGTCCAGCATCCAAATAATGGGAGTTCTAGTGACAGAGAAAAAGGAAGATGTGTATAAGAGAAGAACAGATAGAGAATTTTCTCCAGAACCAAAGCTACAAATGAAATAGACCCACACCAGGAGAAACTAAGAAGAAATGAAGACCCCTTGTAGTTATATCTTTTTAATTTCTTAAAATTTTATAGGTAATTATAGAACAAATCTATTATTCACTATTTTTTTCCTTAGAAAAAAAGGATTGATGGTGGAGATGGCAGGACTGGTATATTGTAGTTACATAGCTGCTTTCCAGTTCATTGTTTTAACGACCAGAGCTCCCTTCCATGCTTTATAATGCTAAAACAAAAGAACAATAACAAAAATGCTTCGAGAAAAAAAAAACCCTAAGTTTATTGATTTTTATACTTCCAAAGGAGTTGCCTGAGCTAGAAATGAATCCAGAATCTCTTAATCAGTCAAGAGACTCAAGAGGTCAAACAAAAAAAATTGGGACATTTTGAGAATTTTAATCCCTAATAAATTATACTCCCATAAAAGGGAGACATACATAGAACTATTCCTTTGCCCATTTTCCTAAAGATTTTAGAGAGAAAATAATTAAGGTTATATAGAAAATTATATCTCTGTGTGTTTATATATGTAGGTGTATGTATTGATATGTGTGTGTATATATATGTGTATATATATGTAGGTGTATGTATTCATATGTGTGTGTGTGTATGTATGTATATATATGTGTGTGTGTGTGAGTTGCTCAGTTGTGTTTGACTCTTTGTGACCCCATGGACTGTAGCTCGCCAGACTCCTCTGTCTATGGAATTATCCAGGCAAGAATACTGGAGCAGGTAGCCATTCCCTTCTCCAGGGGATCTTCCCAACCCAATTATCAAACTGGAGTCTGCTGCATTGGCAGGCTGATTCTTTACCACTCTGCTACCTGGGAAGGCCCATCTTTGTCTTATACCTACATGAAAAGAAAAATATAAGTGAAATGACTGATAAGGCATGGGTTCTCAAACTGGAGCATCCGTATCACCTGGAGTATTTGTTAAGACACAGGTTGCTGAGCTGCACTCCCAGCGTTTCTGACTTGGGAGGCCTGATTCAGTGGAGCCCCAGATTTGTACTCTTACAGGGAAAGCTGATGCTGCTGGTCCAGGAACCACACTTTGAGCACCATTGGATTAATGACTACTTCTTCACATTCAGAGTTCACTTTCTGAGTCACGTTTTAACTCAGTGTCATTAATGTGCATGATTTTCCCACAGTTTTATGAACCATTAAGAGCGTAGGTGAGGCAATATTTTTAACAAGAATCCATTAAAGGGCAACAGCCATTGGTGCTGGGCTCTTTGGCTGGTTTTGCAATTATGCAGAGCCTGTCCACTTTTAATGTAATGTAACCCCCCCCCCCCCAATGTAATTTACATAATATAAAATCCATCCATTTAAAAGGTACAGTTAAATGATTGCTAGTGTATTTACAGAACTATGCAAACACTGTCACAGTCTAATTTGAGACCATTCCCATCACTCCAAAAGAATCCTCTAGCCAGTTTACACTGATTCCCCATTCTCACCTTGCATTGTAGGCAAATGCTAGTTTACTTTTTGACTGTGTAGATTTGCCATTTCTTTGGACAGAGAGAGATTATTTGCTTATTTTAAAATTATTTAACTTTTTATTATTGAGTTGTAAGAGTTCTTCAAATATTCTGGATACAAATGCCTTATCAGATATATGATTTGCAAAATTTTTCTCCCATTCTATAAGCTGTCTTTTTACTTTATTAATGGTACTGTTTGCAGCATAAATGCTTTAAATTTTGATGAAAGCCAGCTTATCAATTTTTTCCTTAAGTGCTTGTGCTTTTAGTGTCATAGCTAAGAAACCACTGCCTAACTCAAGATTATGAAGGTCTTCTCCTCTGTCTTCTGAGGATTTTAGGGTTTTAGCTCTTACATTTGAATTTTTGATGCATTTGAGTTAGTTTTGTGTATAGTGTCAGGAAGGAGTCCAAATTCATCTTTTTTTTTTCACGTGACACACAATTTTCCCAGCACCATTTGTTAAAAGGGTTATTCTTTTATCTTTGAATTTTCTTGGAATCTTTGTTGAAAATCAATTGACTGTAACTGTAGAGATTTATTTTGGAGGAATATCTCAATTCTTTTCTATCTATCTATTTATCTACCTATCTCTATACTAATACCACTTACTGGAAAAACTTACTGCACTAATATTATAATAAGTTTTGAAATCAGGAGTTGTAAATGCTCCAACTCCTGGGTCTTTCTGGATTTTCATGTGACTTTCAGACCAGGGTCTCAATTTCTGCAAAAGAGCCAGATGAGCCAACTCACTGGCTTTCTCTAGTTGCAGCAATCAGGGGCTACTCTCTAGTTGCAGTATGCAGGCTTCCTATGGCAGTGACTTTTCTTGTTGAGGAGCGTGGGCTCAGTAGTTATGGCACCTGAACTTAGTTGCCCCACAGAATCTGGGATGTTAGTTCCTGGACCAGGTTTTGAACCCATGTCCCCTGCATTGGCAGGCAGATTCCTAACCACTGGACCACTATGGAAGTCCCACACGCTTTTTATTCTTGCTTGGGACTATTGTTAAACATCTCTTTCATCTCATCCACTCTCCTTGTCCTCAGCTAACTGTTTTCTATAGCTTGTGTTGACATGTTTTTCTTGTAAGCTGAGGACACTTGTTTTGGAAGTGCTGATGCAGGCACTTTTAATATCTGGGTGTGTTAGGGGCAAGACCAGTTTGCCTCCCCTGATAAAAAGACTCGAGAAAAATCCTCTTGTGGCCATACTGGTTCGAGGTGTCTGTCACTTTTATCATACATTAAAATTCCACATGTAGTTGCACTTATTTTTGGATATTCTGTTCTTTTCCATTAGTCTGTTGATCTATTCATGTACTAACACTGAAAAGAAAAGTGAAAGCATTAGTTGCTAAGTCGTGTCCGACTCTTTGTGACTCTATGGACTGTAGCCCACCAGGCTCCTCTGTCCATGGGATTGTCCAGGCAAGAATACTGGGTTGCTGCGCCCTCCTTCCGGGGATCTTTCTGACCCAGGGATAAAACCTGTATCTCTTATTTCTCCTGCATTGGCAGGTGGGTTCTTTACCACTAGCATCACCTAGGAAGTTCACTCAGCAGTCAGTAGAGACTGGCAACTGGTAATAAAGACTGACATTTCTTATAGAGACACAGATGTAGAGAAGAAACGTATGGACACCATGTGGGGAAAGGGAAGATGTGGGATGAATTGGGACTGGAATTGACGTACTTACGCTACTATGTTTAAAATAGATAACTCCTGAGAACTGACCGTATAGCACAGGGAACTCTACTCAGGGCTCTGTGGTAACCTACACGGGAAGGAAATCCAAAAAAGAGGTGATATATATATACATATGGCTTGATTCACTTTGCTGAACAGCAGAAAATAACACAACATTATAAGTCAGCTATATTCCAATACAAATAATAATAAAAAAGACTGAGATTTCTTGATACCACAGAAGACCAAAGATCTGGGGCACTGGCCTTCTCTATTCTCAGCTCCCAACTGCCACCCCTTTGCAACCTCTTTTCTCCTAAAGGGTGCCTTTTGTGAACTTCTTCCCTGAATTTCCATGTAGAGGTGGTCTGGAGTGACTGGGGTCGCCTCTGGCTTTCCTTCCATGACCTTAGAGCTATGGGGTGAGACCCTGCCCACACCACGTGTGTGGGAAGAGGGAGAGAGAGACTGGAGGACCGTGGGCTCTTCTGGGAGGGAGTAGGAAACTCATTTGCAGACAGAGGCAAAGTAACCCGAAGGACCAAGTGAAGACCTGTGTGATGAAAGAAAATTAGGCTGCCAACCTTGAAACAGTGACCTTGGATGACATCCATTTTGACAAAGCCCGTGTTTCCATCTACTTCAAAGGACTCATTGAAGTTAGTCTTGTAAGTTTCCCAATCCATCAGCCAGCTGGGCTTGGGGAGTAATATTTCATCATGAAAACAGGTTCATCAGAGAGAAAGTAGGAAGAATCAGTAGGCAGTTTATGACACAACCCCCCGACCCCCCACCCCAAATCCAGGTTAAGCAGAGCAGTCAGTTTGCTGTCATCACCTTAAACTTTATATTGCGGGCATCTCAGCCTGAACCTCAATCCTGGTTGCCATAGGCATTTACCCTGATATGGGGGTCTCCCCACTTGGGACATCAACATGTGCATGAGGGAAGGGGATACCCTAATGGGGAGTCAGGACACAGCAGAACATCAGTCTGTTTGCCTTGTGTTCTCCTCTTTTCCCCATTTCCCCGTTTTCAGCCCCATTTTCTCTCCCTTCTCTTCTCTCTCCATCCCCTCTATGGGTGACTCAGCTTGTTTCCAGAACTCTGGGATATAGAAGCAATATCCAAAAATATGAATGAAAGTCTTTGTGCAGTCTCTCAGGGAGTCATTGAGAAACCAAGACATTTCCACCTTGACCATTAGCAAAGCATCAGTCCAGCGTTAGCATTTCTGGCATGTCCTCAGCTCTGGCCATCAACCCTCAGAGATGTTCAGAGCCCGTGGGAGGATGTTGGGATGATGCATGTGAACCCAGGATGCCCCAGGATTCAGGTCCAGGAGAAGAGCATGACTGTTTCATTTCATCAATGGGGAGGCAGACTCAGAGACCTTTACTGGTACTAGATGGATGGATTTTCAGAAGTCATGATAGAAACAAAATATGGGATGGTGGAAATAAGAACAAATGGAAAGGAACTTAGGAAACCAGAGAGAGCAGAGACTCAAGCTTGCAGAGGAGAAAGACTGAGAATAACATGGGAGTGCCTGTCTGAACTCCAGAGGCCACAGGTCTCTCTCAAAGTGGGGATACAGCTTGGGTTCAAGACAGGAGGGTTGGTGGAAAGTCTGTAGAGAGAAGTTGTCTCTCTATGTCCTCCGCCACACCCGGGCCTGTGGTGACCCTGTCCCCCTTAGTGGAAACTTGCAGGGCTCCTCCTTGTGTAGTGGTGAACTTTCCAGCCCCAAGCCAAGGCGTGATGGGATCTCCCCTCCTCCTTCCCTGATGCCAGCCCCTGTGCTCCGTTGAGGCAGGGGCCACTCCACTGCACCTCTCTGTGTGTGGCCCAGCCTCGCCCACCAGGCTGACCTGCTCCTGCTGCCCGCCCACTGCGCAAGTGGGCAGCTGGGAGTTCTGCTCCGAGGGCATCAGCTCCAGGGCCATCTCGGCAGTCATGGGCTGGCTGGTGGGGCCGGGGTGGGCTGAGCCCATGGCGGCGCCCGCTGCCTCAGACAGTGATCACTGAAAGTCAACCGCCTCTATGTGGCCACTGTGGACTCTGCTTCCTGAATGCCTCCATCCACCTAGAGCTGGAAGATGACATTGCTGGAGGGGTTGGGTACTTCTTCAAACCGGGCCACTTTCTGGAGTCGCACCTTTCTGCTCCTGGTGCCGTGGCGGCGAGGCAGGCACCAGCTACAAGCAGCCGCTCAGCCATTGGCTGACGCCACAGAGGGCTCCTCCCCCAAGCCAGCGACTTCGTGAGCAACTGTCAACCAGCGACCGTTGGTTGTCCTGCTCAGCCATTGGTCAGTGCCACAGAGGGCCCCTCCCCCTGCTCTTGTGTTTAAAAGGAACCTGACTTTGGTCTGAGGGAAGACCATTTTTTGAGAAGCGAGTCTGCGATCTTCTCAGTTTGCTACTTTTCCTAGTAAAGTCGTTATTTTGTGTTTGAACAACTCGTCTGCCGTTTTGTTGGCCTCTCCTGTGATGAGCAAAATGAACTTGGGCTCGGTAACATGTGGAGACCTTGATGTAAGTGAAATCTGGACTCTGGGGCACTGGGCCAGGTACTACAGTGAACACAGGGGGATTACGTACAAATCGACACCCCGAATGGTATAGTATAACGATCCTTGTCTTCCATCTGCCACTTAGAATAACTCAGAATTATACATTTATATACAATTACTGATAGGTGTAGAAAATGAGAGATAAAATAATGAGACAATCATGACTGACTTCAAGGTGATGTTGCCTAAAGGAGAAATTCTTTCCAAGTACACCACTCAGCCTTGAGTCATATTTGCATCGGTACTGAATATTGATTTCACCTGAAATTGTAAGGACATGAGGAAAGTTTTGTAAGAAAGTTAAATCTTCAAGTAGTTGATACTTAAGACTCAGTAGTTAATACTTAAGGTCAGTAGTTTTAACTACTCACTACGAAGTCAGTAGTTAATAGTTAAAACTCAAGAAAGAAACAGGATAAATGTGCCATTCTATAATGTAAAAATGGTGCCAAATGGTGAAAGTATTTGCTCTGTGGAGTGATAATGGGGGAATTTAAAGTTTTGAATGTGTATAATAGTCATTGATAAGACATAATAAGGTATCTGAATTATAATTATATATAATATGTATTATATACAATAGGTGTGTATATCTGCACATACATAAAATGGAGAGGCTTTCACAGTTTGAAAAATATGTTAAAGTGCTCAGATGTTTAAGAAATTATACCTTATATTTTCAGACCTTAATCATAAAATTCTCTGAAGGTTCCAGAGCCAAACATCTACCATCACTGTATTTAAATCAAATTCAGCAAGGAGAATGTAGTATTCTGACCACCCCTTCCCAAGGTTATAAAGATTTTCCCAACAGTACGGCAGGAAGATACATTTCAGTCATTGATAAGCATGGAACTCAAATGAATCTTGACACCCTAGGTTCAATAAGGAAACCATAGTCAGCAATTAAAAAGATTTTAATTCCAGTGTTTACTTATTTAAAGAATGTTATAATGGGTCTTCTGTTCTTAGAGTTCCTGTTTCTCTCCACTGAGGTTCCCTCTTACTGCTAATCACTTGAGTCACCTAAACTTGAAACCTTCAGTTATTCACCCTTTACCCCAACTTCCCTCAGCATTTTACCTCTCCAATTCTGATGTCTTTCTACCCACTCTCCTGATTTCGTCTCACCAAGGTTCTTCTTGGAGGGTGTGGGCAGAGAGGAAAGACAAAATTGTCTTCAGTAGGTAAAAAAGTAGAGAGAAGTCCTGAGACTATTTATTAGTCAATGAATTTCATTCTCATCCAAATGCAAACACTTACTATGAGCAGATTCCTCATTATGGTAAATAAGTAATGTGGTAACTTAGGTATTGTTCTTTTGAATGTTTTCATATAAATACTTTATGGAATCACGCATGTAAATTATTACTATTTTGAGAAAAAAAATGACTTAAGAGAAATTGATCCATACATAGTGATTCTGAAATGGAAATCACTGGAAATTTTTAATAAGAAGTCTTTAAAGTAGAAATGCACGGGGAATAAATAATAACACCAGTGCTTTATCACCGAGAATTAATCTATGCTACCAGGTTTTCATGTTTGCTTTACGTATTTCTTTTTTTTTTTTAATTTTAAGAAACAAGATGTCATCCATTAAAGTAATAAGGGCTGGGTTCAAAGGATTTAGAGAGGTTATATAAGCAGAGGAGGGTATTGGTAGGGAAAGGGAGGTCAGAAGGAGCAGAAATGATCTGAAAGTAAGTCTATGAGGCCCACAAAAGAGGCACAGGAACTTAGAGCTGGAAACTTACAGCAAAAATCATAACTGATGGTGGCTTTAATGTTAGATGACTAAAATTAGTCGTAACTAATTTTCAAATGAATGAACAGCATTATTTACATAAACTGATTTGGAAAGAGAGGTAGTTGAGCTGGAAAATCATATACTTAGTTTCTGTATGAAAACAAATTTTTCCCTCACATACTCAAGTTGTTTTGATTAAAAAATGCAACTCTGGAGGGCAGGCTTTATTATATGAAACTGTATCTTCTTGGATGATCTGTTCATTGCTTGATTAAAGCCATATCTAGGAGAAAAAGGCTCATTCCTTTTAGAAACAATTGTTCTTGTATATTTGCCCACATATTAACCATTTCCAGTACTCCTCATGCCTTTTTATAGGTTCAAATTTTCAATAGTGTCATTTCCTTCAGCTTAAAGAACTTCCCCTAGCACTTTTCCCAGGGCAGATCTGCTGGCAACAAATTATCTAAACTTTGATGTATCTAAAATATCTTTGTTTTCAGTTTTGAAGAATGGTTTTACTGGGTATAGACTTCTGAGTTAACAGTTTTCTCTTCCCACACATTAAAGATATTGTTTCTTTGTCTTCTGTACTCCATTTATGGGATGAGAAGTTGGCTGTCGGTCATTCCCCATATGGGCTTCCCTGATAACTCAGTAAAGAATCCACCTGCAATGCAGGAGACCCTGGTTTGATTCCTGGTTCAGGAATATCTGCTGGAGAAGAGATAGGCTACCCACTCCAGTATTCTTGGGCTTCTCTTGTGGCTTAGCTGGTAAAGAATCTGACTGCAATGCGGGAGACTTGGGTTCGATCCCTGAGTTGGGAAGATCGCTTGGAGAAGGAAAAGGCTACCCACTCCAGTATTCTGGCCTGGAGAATTCCATAGTCTGTATAGTCCATGGGGTTGCAAAGACTTGGACACACTGAGTGACTTTCACTTCACTTCACTTCTTCCCCTATATATGATATGTCCTTTCTGCCTGCTTGCTTGTAAGATTTTCTATTTCACTTTGATTTTTATCTGTGATGTGGCTAGGTGCAGGTTGTTTTTTTTGCTTTGTTTTGGTTTGGTTTAAACCAAACAAAACAACCTTTTTAGAGGTTTTTTAAGCTTCTTACATACAATGTCTGATGTTTATAATTAAGTTTGGAAACTTTTTGGCAAATAGTCCTCCAAATATTTCTTATTCTCTATCCTCTCCCTATCTTCTGAAACTCCAATTAAGCATATATAAAAATGTTTGATACCATGGCTCTATTTGGTATTTGATATGGAAGTTCTGTACATCTCTTTTCTAAATATGTTACTTTTACTGATTCATTTTGGATAATTTCTATGTATTTGTCTTTAAATCAGTAATAATCTTTCTACTACCCCCCATTCAATCATCTCTTAATTTCATGTTATGGTATTTAAAAAAATTTCATATACTGTATTTTTCAGTTCTAAAGATTCTACTTGATACCTTTTTAAGAGTTTCCATATCTTTTTTGAGATTCTTTCTCTTCCTCTAGTGTATCCATTCTACTCATGAAACCCTGTAACATATTTATCACTTAGTTTAAATCATATCATTCCATATTATACTGGAGGTCCTAACAAGTGGAATAAAATAAGAAAGAAAGAAATGGTATCTGAATTGGAAAGGAAGAAATAGAATTGGAGTTATTTGAAGATAATATGAAAATGCAAAATCATCTATAGAAAAAAAAACTTTAATTGTAGTAAAAGTTAAGGAAGGATGCTAGGTATTAGAGCAATGTTTTAAAAATCTGTTGCTTTCCCTACATCAACTTCAGGTCTCTTAAACTATGCTTTAAGAACATCAGAGATTTGTTTCAGATTTGGAACAACTTTACCATCCTAATTCTTTTTATCTGGTTTCTTGAAGCAATCTTAATTTTGTTCTCTGTTATTTGCTATCAGAAGAGCTTTAGCAAAAGAGTTTCTCTGAGATCAGATATAGAGAAGGTGGACAAGGGGTCCCTTGCTCATGGGGTATGGCGTGGGCCTCCTAGAGTAGAGTGAGGAAGCTAAACCGAAATGAGCTATTGGAAGGCAAAAACTGTATTCTGTTCACTGCTGTATCCCCAGTAGCTGTCACACTGGCTCTGATGCTGAGTAAGTATAAATCAGTGTCTGTTGGCAGAACATGGTTGCTCTTGATAAGCATTTGAAGGTCTCACACAGAGGAAGAACTGACTCAACATGCAGAGGATGTTAGGGCCATCTGAGGACAGAGCAGTCAGAGCTGGAGGACCTTGAACTCCTGCCCAGAAGGATTCAGTCAGTGACTGAGTGAATACCTGGAATCTCATTCCAATTCTCTTTAGCTCTAAGGATCTATGGTGTTTTTACATTTTATCATCTTCCTCTGGATTGCTTTTGACGTAGCACCAGAGACAAATGTTCTGGGCAGCAACCTGGTCCAACAAATTCCTGAAGCTAGGAATTTGGACTTTGACCTTCAGGGTGGAAAATGAAAAAAAAGAAAAAAACCCCAAAACTGAATAGTAATGTGGTAGCCGGTCTGAGATGGCCCTCAATGACTCTTGCCTCCTGTTTTTCATGTCCTTGTGTAGGTCCTTCCCACACTGAATTGGGTCTGGCTGCGTGACCCGTAGAATATGGTGGCAGTCATGGTAGGTGACTAAAACCAGGTCTTAGGAAGCATTGCAGCTTTTAGCTTGGTCTCTTACATTACTCAGTTTGGGGGAAGCCAGCCCTCATGTGCTAAAGACCCTCAAAGAGTCCAGTGGGAGGACCACGTGGAGAGGAACAATCTCGACAATATCAGCTTACTAACTATGGGAGTGGGCCACCCAGGAAGCAAACCCTTCTGCTCCAGTCAGACTTTCGGATGATTCTAGCCCCAGCTGACATCTGACTATAATCCTCACAAGAGACCCTGAACCAGAATGACCCACTGAGTTGCTCCTGAGTTCCTGACCATGGAAACTTTGAGAGATAATTAATTACTATTATTGTTTTAAGTCACTTGTTTTTTAGGGTGATTTGTTACACATAACCTTTGAGATGGAGATTCTCAGGTGGCTCAGTGGAAAAGAATCTGCCTGCTAATGCAGGAGACGGGGATTTGGAACTATGGAATCTCATTCCAGTTCTCGTTAGCTCTAAGGATCTATGATGTTTTTACATTTTATCATCTTCCTCTGGCTTGCTTTTGACATAAAACCAGAGACAAATGTTCTGGGCAGCATTCAGGTCTGGTGAATTGCTAAAGTTGAGGAGGTTGTGTTGGACAAGAGTTCCAGCATGTGACAGAGAGAACTCCTCAAGGTCAAGGATTTCCTGGAGGACAAAAATTACTGCCACATGTTTGTACCAGCTCAGTACCTGACACAGTGTAGATGCTCTTTAAAATGGTTTTTGAATAATGAACAAATAAAAGTATTTGTCAGAAACAGGTCCTCTGACTTGGGTGTCTTTTCATATTCTTTTGGTTTTTAGTCTTCCTGACGTACTACTCAGCAGAGGGCAGTATAGTGCATCCCTGAGATGCATGAAGAGTCCTCTTTTGAAATAGGGAGATTTCCCAAGTTCCATGGCTCTGTTATTTTGGTGGTAATTTTTATCGTGCAATAAGTCCTAGATTGATATATGACCAGAAAACTATACCCATAAAACACAGCTAAACATTTCTGAAGCTGAGGTATCTAGTGACTGCTGCTACAGATATACAAATCGATTTACTTCACCTTAGAAATAATACAATGCCACTCCATCAACGGGGCTTCCCCAGTGGTTCAGCAGTAAAGAATCTGCCTGCAATGCAAGAGGCACAGAAGATGTGGCTTTGATTCCTGGGTCAGGTAGATCGTCTGGAGGAGGGCATGGCAACCCATTCCTGTATTCTTGCCTGGAGAATCCCATGGACAGAGCAGTTTAGTGGGCTACAGTCCATGGGATCACAGAGTTGGACATGACTGAAGCGACTTAGCACTCATGCACTTCCATTAGCACACAAAAAGTTTAGATAAGTAGAATTTATTTTCATTCTGATTTCCAGTAGTAACCAAAATGTTTGAAGATGGCCTAGAAAGTCTTGCAAGATCCAGAAAAGATGCTGTAAGAGCTGTGTAAAGAATTAATACAGAGCATAAATGAACCTTGAAAACATTACGCTAAAAGAAAAAGGCCAATTACGAAGGACCACATACTGTGACTCCGTTTCTATGGAATGTCTAAGATAGGCAAACCTGTAGAGAGAGAAAGTAGATTAGTGGGGCCCAGGACAGGAGAAGATTGGGGAGGGTAGGGGATGAAGAGTTTCTTTGGGGGGTGATAAAAATGCTCTAAGATTAGGTTGGGATAGTGGTTGTAAAATTAGGTGAATCCATTAAAAACCATTGAATTGTATACTTTTAATGGATGAATAGCATGGTTTGTGAATTATATCTCAAAGCTTTAAAAAATAGTTAATGATGTTCAGCTAAATATTTATGTTCATCTTGTCTATCCCCCTGGTTTAGTTAGGGGATAACATCTGAAAATATGTTAGACGTCAGTGATGGAGATGATGACTTTTTAAGGACTGAATGTATCATTGTCCAGACATTATGGATAGCACCCGTGTAGAGACATCTGTTCCAGCATTTGGCAGTCAGTCTGTTTTCTGATCATTGTCATGGTGTTGTGAAGGCCTCATCCATTGTTCCCACTGACAGATAATGACCAGGCTGGGAGAGAAGTCAGTGTTTTCATTCTAGCTACCTGTCCCGCTGCGGGGTAAGAAGGTACCTGTAATGCAGGAGCCACAGGAGATGTGAGTTTAATCCTCAGGTGGGGAAGATCCCCTGGGGAGGAAATGGGAACCCACTTCAGTATTCTTGCCTCGAGAATTCCCTGGACAGAGGACCATGGTGGGCGATAGTACATGGGTTCACAAAGAGTTGGACATGACTGAGCAACAGACACTCACTCAATATCCATCTTTGCAGGAAGCATCCCTGCCTAGGGATTAGGAGGCTTGGCTTCTGGTCCTGGCTTTACTGTTTGAATTGACCAAGATCACTCCCTGAGTTCTCACTGACCTTGGGCATGTCAGTAAATCAAATTTCATATGGGAATCAAGGCTTGGAACTGCAAGGTCATCCTCAGTTCTAACTTCTATGAGCTGTTGATTTACACCCTTGGGAATAAACGTAGTTCTACTGTTGGAGGCCAACAGAAAAGGCAGTGAATCTCCACTTGTCTCTTTCCTGTTTGCTGTCTCTGCTGTTTGCAATTACTGTAGTTTGAAAAGCTTTGGCAACTTTGCCTACTGCCCAGGTGCCTGAAGTGCCCCGAGCCTTTGTGCCTGACAGGAAGGGCGAGGCTGGGGGAGTGGCGGGGCTTGGAAAAACTGCCTTTTTAAAAAAAAAAAAAAAAAAAAAAGATTGAAATTAAAATTTTATTTTTCACTGGAAGTATGATTGCTTTACAATATTGTGTTAATTTCTGCTATACAACAAAGTGAATCAGCTATTTGTATACGTATATCCCCTCTTGAGCCTCCATCATACCCCTCATCACAGAGCTGAGGTCTCTGTGCTATGCAGCAGCTTCCCATTAGCCATCTGTTTTACACATGGAAGTGTGTATATGTCAATGCTACTCTCTCAATTTGCTCCACCCTCTCCTTTCCCATGCTGTGTCCACCAGTCTGTAGAACCTGCATTTGACTGCTTGAGTCTCTTGTTTGGCCTCCCAGAGTTTGCCCCATATCTCAGGCTAGAGGGAAATTGTGCCCATTATGTGACATTGGCAGGAAAGGAACGTAGCTCAGAGCATCTTGGAGAGGAGAGCATAGTGCTTGAAAGAGCACCTCAGTGTTTTCTTGCTACTTGCATATAGAGATGCTGGGTGTTCTTTCAGGATCATTGGTTACTTAAGCGAGAGGAAAACAATGCAGTTGTCTTCAGAGACCCTCCTTTCTGGTCCTCTGGGTCCCATTATCCACTGGTCCCCATGCAGAGGTTCTTCCAGCAGAAGCATGGTTTGCACTCAGCAGGCCTGAAGACCCTTTTGATGAGCCTCACTGAATAAACCCTAGATAGAAAGAAACTTTCTTGACTGCCGAGCTGTGATTCAGCATATATAATACATGTTTATCATATAAAATGTGGTTGATACAAGCAAAGAAAAGAACAAGTTACCCATAGTCTTACTGCTTAGAAGCCACAATAATCAATCGTTTCCAATTTTTGAGCATTATTTTAAGGACTAGGCACTCTGCTGGGTAATTGCAAACATTACGTAGTGTAATTTTCACAACAACTCTCAGAAGTGTATGCTATTATTTCCCTCTGCAGAGACAAAAACTGAGGTTTAGAGAAGTTAGACAACATGCCCAAGGCAGCACAGCCGGTAAGTGGCAGAGCCGAGATGAGCATCCAAGGCTGGATGACTCCAGGGTCGTTGCCATGTGTAATCTAATTCCCTAACATTTTGCAGTGCTCTCTCTGCCAGTCTGTTTGCCTGCATGGTTCTTTGTTTCTTTTTATCCTTGCATAATTGTGGCCCTACTGTGTTTTCTGAGGGGTATCCAACCTGCCAGACGCCCAAGCCCTCAGGTGTTCTTGGCTGCTGGATCTCTGCAGGAATCCATCCAATAGAAACCATTTCTAGGGAGCGCTCACGCATTCTACCAAGGTGGCAAGCCTTTTTCTATGTGGCAGGGAGAAGACAGGGTGGGTCTCTTTTTTCAATCTTTCTTCAGTCCCTAATCTCTTGAAGCTTTACTTGCAATTCCTTTGTCTAAAAAGCAAAGGCTTAAGAGAGTTATCTGTATCTGAGATGATCACCATGGGGCTGTCCAGAGAGCCATGGCCAGGAGCCAGGAGGCTTGGCCATGTATGCAGGCTCAGGCGTGTATGGGCTCCATGATATCTGGGGCACACAATAAAGACACTGGGGGACTTCCCCAGTGGTCCAGTTTTTGGGAATCCGCCTGCCAATGTAGGGGACACGGGTTTGACCCCTTGTCTGAGAGGATTCCACAATGCCATGGGGCAATTAAGTCCGTGTGGCACAACTGCTGAAACCTGTATGCCCTAGAGCCCATGCTCTGCAACAGGAGAAGCCGCCGAAATGAGAAGCACACGCACCGCAACTAGAGAGTAGCTCCCGCTCGTTGCAACTAGAGAAAGCCTGCTCACACAGCAACGAACACCAAGCACAGCCAAAAATTAAAAAAAATGACATTGAGGTACATGTCCCAGCAGCCTTGAAATGGGGGAGTACTGAGGAAGGGTCTGTGTGAGGCCCCTGTAGGGAATGCAGCCAGACTCCACCTCATGAGTCTGCAAGCATCCCTGCCCAGACAGGGGACTGCAGTCTGGGACTGCAGGATGGGCCCACCCACCCTGTACAGGGTGCCACCCCACCGGGCCTTCCTTCTCATCCTCACTGACTCCTGGAGCTTGCTCTATTGCCACTCCCTGCCCCCAGCTTTCCAGTTTTCAGGAACATCAAATAAAGGCTGTTTCAAGAGGATCTCTTGAGGCCAACAGCCAAGAAGTCACATTTCATTCTGCCGATCCAGCAACCAGCCAGACTGATGGGATTCAGCCCCTTTAATAGAGAGAAGCTCTGCCGTGAGATTAGACCATCCTGGGCCTGATCCCTCAACTTCCTAGCACATCAGGCTTAAGCTGTGAGAAAAATGTATAAGGAAAATGTGACTTAAAAAGTAAAAAGCTCTGAACTCTGCTTTCTGACTTCTGCTAAGACTATTTACAGATAAGATTGTGTCCAAAATCCAAGCCTCAGGAGGGCCAGGACCACAGGTACTCAGCAAATGTGTCTTGAATTGAAGTTAGAGAAGCTATAATGATTCCTTCTGGTAAAGGGAGAGTCATTTTCACCTTTTTGTTGTTGTTGTTGCATGTTTCCGAAGTGGAGATGCCCTCTGGCCTGTGTCCTGGAGGAGGAATGTTGGGATGAAAACTTCCACACCCGTTCTCACCACTTACTGGGTTCTTTGGACAGGGAGTGGCTGATGGGCTCTTGGAACCCAACAGGGGCTTGATCCACATAATCAGGGATTGAGTTACTGTACTTAAGAAGCAAAAAATATTCCACTACATCTCTCTAGACCATCTGTCTTCTGGAGTCCATGGGCTCCCCTTGGCTTCTGGCTCTGTGAGGGAGCACACCTGGGTCAGGGCAGGGGTCAGTTTGGAGAAGTAATTGGGTATGTGAGGCCAGCCTGGGATCCTTGATCCTCCATGAAGCTGGTGGGGGTAAGAGGAGACCAAACCAGTCACTTCTAAAGGAAATCAATCCTGAAGTTGGTGGGATAAGAAGAGATTAAGTAGTCAGTCCTAAAGGAAATCAACCCTGAATATTCATTGGAAGAACTGATGTTGAAGCTGAAACTCCAATACTTTGGCCACTTGATGCGAAGAGCCAATTTATTGGAAAACACCAGACCCTGATGTTGGGAAAGATTGAAGGCAGGAGGAGAAGGGGATGACAGAAGACGAGATGGTTGGGTGTCATCACTGACTCAATGGACGTGAGTTTGAACAAACTCTGGGAGATGGTGAAGGACAGGGAGGCTTGGTGTGCTGCAGTCCATGGGATCACAAAGAGCTGGACATTAGGGACTAAACAATAAGAGTAGACCCACATGGTCCAAGGCACATGTGCTAACGTAGTTTGGCAGAAAGTCCTGTTCTTTGGAGTCATGGGTACTATCTGGCCCACTAGTAAAAATAATCTTCTGGTATTCATTTGGCCCCTCCTGTTAAAGAGAACGCACTGGTCATAGCAAACACCCTCTTCCAACAACACAAGAGAAGACTCTACACATGGACATCACCAGATGGTCAACACCGAAATCAGATTGATTGTATTCTTTGCAGCCAAAGATGGAGAAGCTCTATACAGTCAGCAAAAACAAGACTGGGAGCAGACTGTGGCTCAGATCATGAACTCCTTATTCCTAAATTCAGACTTAAACTGAAGAAAGTAGGGAAAACCACTAGACCATTCAGGTATGACCTAAATCAAATCCCTTATGACTACACAGTGGAAGTGAGAAATAGATTTAAGGGACTAGATCTGATAGACAGAGAGCCTGATAAACTATGGATGGAGGTTCATGACATTGTACAGGAGACAGGGATCAAGACCATCCCCAAGGAAAAGAAATACAAAAAGGCAAAATGGTTGTCTGAGGAGGCCTACAAATAGCTGTGAAAAGAAGAGAAGCGAAAGGCAAAGGAGTAAAGGAAAGATATTCCCATTTGAATGCAGAGTTCCAAAGAATAGCCAGGAGAGATACGAAAGCCTTCCTCAGCAATCAATGCAAAGAAATAGAGGAAAACAACAGAATGGGAAAGACTAGAGATTTCTTCAAGAAAATTAGAGATATCAAGGGAACATTTCAGGCAAAGATGGGTTCGATAAAGGACAGAAATGGTATGGACCTAACAGAAGCAGAAGATATTAAGAAGAGGTGGCAAGAATACACAGAAGAACTGTACAAAAAAGATCTTCATGACCCAGATAATCACAATGGTGTGATCACTGACCTAGAGCCAGACATCCTGGAATGTGAAGTCAAGTGGGCCTTAGGAAGCATCACTACGAACAAAGCTAGTGGATGTGATGGAATTCCAGTTGAGCTATTTCAAATCCTGAAAGATGATGCTGTTAAAGTGCTGCACTCAATATGCCAGCAAATTTGGAAAACTCAGCAGTGGCCACAGGACTGGAAAATGTCAGTTTTCATTCCAATCCCCAAGAAAGGCAATGCCAAAGAATGCTCAAACTACCACACAATTGCACTCATCTCACACGCTAGTAAAGTAATGCTCAAAATTCTCCAAGCCAGGCTTCAGCAATATGTGAACCGAGAACTTCCAGATGTTCAATCTGGTTTTAGAAAAGGCCGAGGAACCAGAGATCAAATTGCCAACATCCGCTGGATCATCGAAAAAGCAAGGGAGTTCCAGAAAAACATCTATTTCTGCTTTATTGACTACGCAAAAGCCTTCGACTGTGTGGATCACAATAAACTGTGGAAAATTCTGAAGAAGATGGGAATACCAGACCACCTGACCTGCCTCTTGAGAAACCTGTATGCAGGTCAGGAAGCAACAGTTAGAACTGGACATGGAACAACAGACTGGTTCCAAATAGGAAAAGGAGTAGGTCAAGGCTGTATATTGTCACCCTGCTTATTTAACTTATATGCAGAGTACATCATGAGAAATGCTGGGCTGGAAGAAGCACAAGCTGGAATCAAGATTGCCGGGAGAAATATCAATAACCTCAGATATGCAGATGACACCACCCTTATGGCAGAGAGTGAAGAGGAACTAAAAAGCCTCTTGATGAAAGTGAAAGAGGAGAGTGAAAAACTTAGCTTAAAGCTTAACATTCAGAAAACTAAGATCATGGCATCTGGTCCCATCACCTCATGGGAAATAGATGGGGAGACAGTGGAAACAGCGTCAGACTTCATTTTTTTGGGCTCCAAAATCACTGCAGATGGTGACTGCAGCCATGAAATTAAAAGACGCTTACTCCTTGGAAGGAAAGTTATGACCATCCTGGATAGCATATTTAAAAGCAGAGACGTTACTTTGCCAACAAAGGTCCGTCTGGTCAAGGCTATGTCTTTCCAGTGGTCATGTATGGATGTGAGAGTTGGACTGTGAAGAAAGCTGAGCACTGAAAAATTGATGCTTTTGAACTGTGGTGTTGGAGAAGACTCTTGAGAGTCCCTTGGACTGCAAGGAGATCCAACCAGTCCATCCTGAAGGAGATCAGTCCTGGGTGTTCATTGGAAGGACTGATGCTGAAGCTGAAACTCCAGTACTTTGGCTACCTCATGCGAAGAGTTGACTCATTGGAAAAGACCCTGATGCTGGGAGGGATTGGGGGCAGGAGGAGAAGGGGACGACAGAGGATAAGATGGCTGGATGGCATCACCGACTCGATGGGCATGAGTTTGAGTGAACTCCGGGAGTTGGTGATGGACAGGGAGGCCTGGCGTGCTGCAATTCATGGGGTCGCAAAGAGTCGGACACAACTGAGCGACTGAACCGAACTGAACTGAACTGTTGTGTGTGCTCTCTTATCAGCTACAATCCTGGAGAAAGGAGGGGAGATGAGGCTTGGCCCCTCTAACTTCCAGTAACTTCCAAAGTATTCGACCTTGAACCTACCCTCTGCTGCCCTCCATGCTGGTCTTACTTTCTCATCCCCTAAGGCAGAGTTTTCTTTTCTAGAGTCAATGTCCAGAAGAAGTTTCTCCAGTCTTTGCCAAGTGTGTCAAACCTTTATAACTTCCTTTTTTTTTTTTATCTGTTTTTAAAATTTTATTATTATTATAATTATTATTTATTTGGCTGCACCAAGTCTTAGTTTTGGCATACAGGATCTTTGATCTTTGTTGCAGCATGTGGGGTCTAGTTTCCTGACCAGGGATTGAATATGAGCCCCCTGCATTGGGAGTGTGGAGTTTTAGCCACTGGACCACCAGGGAAGTCCTATAACCTCCTTTTGATCCTTCTTCTGTGCCTACTCATCTTTTCTTTTTTCATAACACTCTTCCCAAATTGTCTATTTCTGCAGATCTTTATCCATCCCTGACCCACATCAAAAAGCAAATAGAGACACATCCACATCTATGATGATTATGTTTACATGTGACACATGCATGATGCATCGTGTGCACCTGGACACTACACTCCCATGAATATCCCTGGATTTTGAATGCCATAATGTTTTTTTAGAGAAGCAAAGAAAGGTTGCCCCAGATGCATTTTATAACTTTGTAATTAAAGTAGCCATTAATTTAATTAAACTTGGTGTTTTACTACAGTAGTAGGCAATCAGTGAATATTTGTTGAATGAATGGTTAAATGAAAAAGGGCTATGAAGGAAAAAATAAATGGTGGTAATAAAAGTTAAAACGTTAAATTTTGTTTTTAATACTATATATAGTGAAGAGATAGCATGAACAAATCTTACTGTATTGTAGAAAAGGATATGATTTAAAGATTTACATTTATTATTACCATAGTACCTTTGTTGAGAATTCCATTTGCATTGTTATTATATCTGTATTTGGTCTAGTAACAGCTCACTTCAAATTGTGCAAAATGACCATGGATCAATCTACCTTATACACAACATGTATGTAGACAGCACCACTTAAACTCATCAGTTCCTTATTTTTAATGAGATTTATGCATAATTAAAAAAAATGTTTTAATTAAAATTGTACAATCCATGGGACAGTCCATGGGATTCTCCAGGCTGGAATACTGGAGTGGGTAGCCATTCCCTTCTCCAAGGGATCTTCTCAACTCAGGGATTGAACCCAGGTCTCCTGCATTGCAGGCAGATTCTTAACCAACTGAGCCACCAGGGAAGTACCTTTAATTAAAACAGTGACAAATTTCAAGATAAATTCTGTGACTGATGATCATAACTACTAATGGTGCATTAAAAGTGGTGACATAGATAAGAGTAAACATCTTCATTGGTGAACTGTACTATACATTTAATGAAGAAATAATGCCAATTCATGTAAATTCTTCTGGACAATTGAAAGCGAGGAAGTATATCCCAACTGATTACCCTGATACCAAAACAAGACAAAGACATTGTAAAAAAAAAAAAAAAAAAATAAAGTTGGAAAACTAACACTGTCAATCCCAAGGCTTATTATAAAGCTAGATAGTTAAGATAGTATTTCATTGGCATAAAAGTAGACAAAACTTCAATAGAATAAAATAGAAAGTCCAGAAATATACCTTCACTGCTTCCATCATAGCTCAGTTGGTAAAGAATCCATCTGCAATGCAGGAGACCCTAGTTCGACTCCTGGTTCAGGAAGATCTGCTGGAGAAAGGATAGGCTACCCACTCCAGTATTCTTGGGCTTCCCTTATGACTCAGCTGGTGAAGAATCTGCCTGCAATGTGGGAGACCTGGGTTCAATCTCTGGGTAGGGAAGATCCCCTGGAGAAGGGAAAAGGCTACCCATTCCAGTATTCTGGCCTGGAGAATTCCATGGACTATAGAGTCCATGGGGTCGCAAAGAGTCGGACATGACTGAGTGACTTTCACTTCACATATAGACAATTAACTTTCGACAGAAGTGTAAAGACAATTTTGTGGACAAAGGCTGGTACAGTCTAGTTATGAAAATAGTGCTGTAACAATTGAATATCCATATGCAAAAAAGGAACTTAAATCCAAACCTTATATCATAGGTAAAATTAACTCAAAGTGAATCAAAGACCCAAATATAAAACCTAAAATTATAACATTTCTATAAGAAAACATAAGAGAAAGTCTTTGCAACTTTCAACTTTTTTCCAGCACAATGAGGTATAATCTGTGTACAAAATAACTGCACATTTTAATATATATAATTTGATGAATTTGGACATATGTATACATCCAGATACCATCACCACAATTAAGGTGGTAAAAGTATCCATCACTTCCAAAAATTTCCTTGTGTGCCATTTTTTTTCTTGTGTGTGTAGTAAAAACACTTAACATGAGATCTACACTCTTAAAATTTTTTTCAAGTCACAACACTGTCTTTAACTGTAGGGTTTATGTTGCACAGGTCTCTAGAACTTATTCATCTTATATAACTGTAAATTTATACCCATTGAACAGCAACTCCCTATTTCTCCCTTCCTCCATCCTCTGAAAACCACCAGTCTATTTTTTCGCTTCTATAAATTTGACAGTTTAGATACCTCATATAAAGGAAGTTAAATTTCCATCAACAGGTAAATGGATAAAGAAAACACATGTAATGGAATATTATTCAGCCTTTAAAAAGAAGGAAATGCTACCATTTACAATAACATGGATGGACCTAGAAAACACCATGCTAAGTGAAATGTCAGTTATAGAGGCAAAATTTAATTTAATATCAAAAGTATGATCCATACAAATACAAACTGATAAATTTGTTCATCAAAATTTTCAAAATTCACCCATCTATAAGATACTGTTAAAAGGCAAGGTACAGAAGCATATTTGTGGGAGTTTTTAAAAAGTCTCATATCCAAATCAAAACCACAATGAGGTACCATTACACGCCAGTCAGGATGGCTGCTATCCAAAAGTCTACAAGCAATAAATGCTGGAGAGGGTGTGGAGAAAAGGGAACCCTCTTACACTGTTGGTGGGAATGCAAACTAGTACAGCCGCTATGGAGAACAGTGTGGAGATTTCTTAAAAAACTGGAAATAGAACTGCCATATGACCCAGCAATACCACTCCTGGGCATACACACTGAGGAAACCAGATCTGAAAGAGACACGTGCACCCCAATGTTCATCGCAGCACTGTTTATAATAGCCAGGACATGGAAGCAACCTAGATGCCCGTCAGCAGACGAATGGATAAAGAAGCTGTGGTACATATACACCATGGAATATTACTCAGCCGTTAAAAAGAATTCATTTGAACCAGTTCTAATGAGATGGATGAAACTGGAGCCCATTATACAGAGTGAAGTAAGCCAGAAAGATAAAGAACATTACATCATACTAACACATATATATGGAATTTAGAAAGATGGTAACGACAACCCTATATGCAAAACAGAAAAAGAGACACAGATGTACAGAACAGACTTTTGAACTCTGTGGGAGAAGGTGAGGGTGGGATGTTGCGAAAGAACAGCATGTATATTATCTATGGTGAAACAGGTCACCAGCCCAGGTGGGATGCATGAGACAAGTGCTCGAACCTGGTGCACTGGGAAGACCCAGAGGAATCGGGTGGAGAGGGAGGGGGGAGGGGGGATCGGGATGGGGAATACGTGTAAATCTATGGCTGATTCATGTCAATGTATGACAAAACCCACTGAAAAAAATTAATAAATAAATTAAAAAAAAATAAAATAAAAAGTCTCATATCCAGAATATATAAAGAACTTTCAAAATCTCATAATAAGGAAACAAACAACCCATTAAAATGGGTAAAATATATGAATACACACTTCACTAAGAAGATGTGGTACATATATAAAATTGTATGTTACTCAGTCATAAAAAGGAACAATATTGGGTCATCTGTAGAGACACAGATGAACCTAGAGTCTGTCATACAGAGTGAAGTAAGTCAGAAAGAGAAAAACAAATATCATATAGTAACACAAATACATGGAATCTAGAAACATGGTCCAGATGAACCTATGTGCAGGGCAGGAACAGACACAGATGTTTAGAACAAATGGGTAGACACGAGGAGAAGGGAGGGAGTGGGATGAACTGGGAGATTGGGTTGACGTATGTGCACTGCCACATGTAAAGCAGATAACTAGTGGCAGCCTGCTGTATATAGTGCAGGGATCTCAGCTTGGTCCTCTGTGCTAACCCAGATGCCCGGGGGTGGGGGCAGGGGGTGGGAGGGAGGCCCAAGAGGGAGGAGATATATGTATATCACCTTATAGTTGATTTACTTTGTTATACAGCAGAAATTAACACAACATTGTAAAGCAACTATACCCCAATAAAAACAAAACAAAAAACCAATATTAGTAAAAATTTTAAAAAGGACCCATAAGCATAGCAAATAAGCTTGTGAGTAAAAGATCCATACATCAGTCTTTAGGGACATGCACATTCAACCTACAGTACACCCCCTGTAATTTATTGTTTTAATTACATTATTCACAAATGTTGATTTTGTTTTTGGTGCCCAATTATTTATGATATACTCACAATTTGCCCCGTACACCAGCGTGTCAGACACTATACTAATTGGAGAGGAATCAGTGGTGGGCAGTCTTTTGAAGACGGGGGGCCAGGCACCCTCACTAAACTCTGAGATGTCAAGGTCCTCCTCTGAGCTTGTTACCCTCATTGAGATGAATCCTGTCCAGAATGACTGGGCTGCCCATGTCATATCCTGCGTACAGATGTTCACCTTTAGTTATACTCAAATCAATCATTCATTTACTGGCTATTCTGTTCTAGGGTATGTGCGAGGCCTTGAGGGTATAAAGATGAATACCACACAATTCCTGTCTTAATGGAGCTTAGAAATTAATGGGTAAGGTGAAGATGTAAGAAAAAAGTTTTGCTAACCTTTACCACCTTCAGCTCCTAGTATTGGTGTTTGGCACAAGGTAAGTATTTAGCAGCTTTGTGTGGAATGAATGAATGATGGAATGAATGAACAGTTTGAAGAGTGGCTGGAGAGGCATCCCTGAATGGTACAGATTGATTGTGTTTGACGGTGAGGCTGTGCAGACCATTAGGGTGCTGGCAGCCTCAGGATGAAATGTGATATGGGCGCACCCAGCAGAATTCCACTATCTTCACGGTGACCTTAGAGATCTCCATCAGAAAGTGACTCACTGCACTCTGCTACACTTCACCCAAGGGCTAGACTCTGCCAGCTGAGATCCTTCCCAAACTCCCAGGACGCTCAACCAGCTCCACAGTAGATATTCTTTTTCCATGTCCTTCCTATCTCTCTGTGGGAGCTGGGCTTGTCCAATTTTTCAGATAGTCTTGGGCATTTTGTGCTGGGGACATGTGGCATAGAACTCATTTCCTTGAATTCATGAAAATTGGCACTAACAGTGTGAAAAATAAGGCATTCTGGAGTAGAGGAACAAATATAGTTATGCATCCGGAAGATCTGTGTTTGAGTCTTGCCTTGACCACTTTCCAACTATGTGATCTTTAAATGGAAAGTGGGATAAAATTATCTTTATTCAGCCATTCATGTCAGGTTTAAATTGGATAAGATCAATAAATTATTTAGAACAAAAACTAGTATGTGTTAAGGACCCAGTTATCTGTCATGTTGCCAGAATTACCACTGTAAGTACTGTACGGGGAGGGCTTGATTCCCCAAGCTGAGGAAGGATTTCCGGAATAAGCATCTCTAGCACAGGAGTCATCCTGATGGACAATTGGGTAAAGAGTGTTTCAGGTTCAAGGGTATAGTGTGCGTGTGCGTGCACATCCTCAGTTGCTCAGTCGTGTCCAACTCTTCGCGACCCCATGGACTGTAGCCCGCCAGGCTCCTCTCTCCATGGTGGCGCAGGGTATAATGAGATTCTGGCAAAGCCAAGGATTAAAGAAGCCAGTGTGTTCAGGGGTGTGCATGGGTCAGAGTTCTGGGTGCCTGTGCAGTAGCGGCAAGAAGTGGGCTGGTGAAGGGCTCAGGACAGGCAGGGCTGTGGGTATCCTGCCCAAGAGTTGGTCTTTGTCTTTGAAAGGCAAGATGTTTCATTACAGGGTTATAAAGTCTGCAGGTTCATGTTTTATGACATTCCTGAGAGCCTCTTTTTCTCAGGTCTTAGGGAGACATTCACAACCCATCCACAAAGTTAAAAAATCTGAATCTTGAAAAATAAGGCAAAGAAAGGACAATATCTTCTTTCAGCATCACACAAGGGCATTGTTGTACAAGTCCCCTGAGCATTTTTTAATTATAGGGGAATGTACCTTTCTTTGACTCACTGTTTCATCATTGGTTGAGAGCCCAGATACTGTGGAGTTACACGTTAACTCAATGTTTTGTTTTCCTAGTGGAGATACAATTGATTTTTGCCTGGTAAGAAAGATAAATCCAAGTGTTACGATCTTAGTGAACTATCAGGACATGAACCAGTGTTGTATCTAACCTAACAACTTTATTCTTTTGTCAAAAACCTGTAAACACTCAGTTCCTCAAACACTTTCTGAATCAGCTTTGCTCAATGCTCTGATCTTCTCATTAATAAGTTAAATAAGTCTCTGAGGTGTTTTCATTCTACTTTTGTGTGAGAATCGTGTTCACTCTTTGAAAGTCATACTTTGATGGCAATGTTTTAGCCAAAATCCCTGTGAAAGAGTGAGTGATGGGACTGGAAAGGCTGGAGCCATTTTCTCAGTCTTAAAGGCCTGGGGACGCTCAGCTCCTGAGATCATTGGAAAGGTTACTCTGGGGATTAGTAGGGAGTGTTGTGACTCAGGTAGTACTCTGGGACCTTGGCAGCTTTGGTTGATGGTGAGGGGAAGTGAGCACAGAACAAGGAAGCTGACTTATGTTGATGTGGGTGCACTGGGGTTTATTGGGGCCAGTGTCGACTCTAGCCCAGTGGGGATAGGACAGACAGGAGGATTCCCCACAGTAGGTGATATCAAAGTCAGACCCCTAGTAACATCCCTACCCCCATATATTGTTAGATAGATGTAAGTCTCCTGGAAGCAGGCCTTGAGCCAATAGCTGGCCAACCTCCAGGGATACAGGCTCCATCCAGCCTCTTGTGGGTGGTTAGCAGGGGTGTTCAGGCTACAGGACATCCCAATGGAGAACTGAAAATAAGGCAAAAGCACCTCATTTTAGATTTGGCCCGTGGGTAGGGAGCAGATGAGAGTAGGAAGGCTATAGCACAAGACCGTAGCTCCTAGGGCTCAGTCCCAGATGTGCCAGATATTATTGCAGAGGCAAAGGAGATCTGCGTGCACTGTCTCATTTGTCCATTCACTTATTCATTTACCCAGTGCAAGGATGTATCACTGCAGGAAGCAGGGTTTCCTTGACTGTGGTTGATAGGGCTAGCAAAGGTGATCCCGTCATGTCTCATTTTTCTATTGACCCATTTCCCTGCCTTTGCTGCAGTGTGATTGAGAACAGAAGAGCAGTCTTCTGTTTACCAGAGTTAAATAGGACCTCATCAAGACACCCTGAGTAGTGAACAACTCAGCACTCAGCTCCTCTGACCACCCAATCTGTACTGGGAGAATTCCTCCCATGGTGTGTTGGTGCCTCTCCAACACAAAACTGAGGAATAAGCTTCTGCAGCAGTCCTCGCAGCTGGAGGCAAGCATGTGACCGAGGCTATGTCAGGTACCCTGTCACAGGTACCCTGGACAAACTTTGGTTTGGAAGCGTGTGATCCCAGAGGCAGGGACCGCATGGCTTCCACTTTGGCAAGGGTGATGCAGAGACACCTAACCTTCAGAAGCAGTACAGGCCAGCCTGTGCCCAGTGATGAGGTGAGTGAGTTTCTCAGGGAGGTTCAGGGATAAACACTACTGACTGTTGGCATCTCTCTGCAGTACTTGATCCAGGCCAGATGCCGTGCAGCCCTGAAGGTTTCCCCTGAAGGTTTCCAGGTCCATAATGGGCTCCCTCTCCAAAGGAGAGTCCAGTTCAATATATCTGTCTTCATTCAGGTATTTACCTGAATCTCTAGGGATGTTTCACACAACAGAAATTCTGAGAAGCAGTTAGATTAACCCCATGAGCTCTGTCTTGCCTCTTTTTTTTTTTTTTTTAAATAATAGAAATATAGGTGATTAGTTATATTGGATCCCTTCCATCAGGGAGGATATAGGGATTGGTTATCACTGAAATAGGCCCTCATCCTGTATTTGCCTTCCCAATTCACCAAGCTTCTGACAGCATTATTTATGGATTGCAGAAAGCCTTGCTTACCATTGGTACTGAATCCACGCTTGCCCTGCTTGCTGCACGACAGGCCAATGAATTGGAGACAAGGTGTTGAGGCAAGGAATATGACTTTATTTAGAGAGCTGGCAGACCGGGAAGATGGCAGACTAATGTCTCAAATTAACCATCTTGTCGGAGTCTGGATGCCAGGTTCTTTTATGGATCAGAGACAGGGCCATGGTAAGGAAACAAAGTAAAAAGGCCATTTAATCTCGCAAATGTCTCCTAGAATGGCAAGCCTCAGGCAGGGGGTTGTGTTAATTTCTTCCTTACTGCCATCTACAGGTGGACAGGGTTCTGAACATAGGCACTTTAGCTTAACAATCAGGCAGAGGGGCAGGATTCTCTGAGGCAATTCCTTACATATTATTATAACAACAAAAGTGACAAAACAAGGGTTAAAGTCCAAGAAACAGATCTAGCATGAAAGAGTCAAAATTAACTCTTCCCTGTTACATCATTATGGTATCCCACAGAAGACTTTTAATTCATTCATTCATTAATTAGTAAAGAAGCTCATTTACAGCAAAGGAAGTAAAGACATGTTAAAAAAGACCATTGTTGTCTCTTGTGCTGCCTGGCCTGACTCAGGGTGTGCCTGTGATGAATTTAAAGCAATCAGGAGATCTACCCTTAATGCACACCCTTCCAGAGTGGATATATCAGATCTTGGCATAGTCAGGATGCGTCATGTTTCCATGGTCATTTCCCAGTTCCTTTTCATTCTATTTACTGAGCAGGTACTCTGGGCCAGATGTTTTACGTACCTTGTTGCACATATGCGGTTCTCACAACAGCCCATTTTCTACCACGATAAGACCGAAGGCCAGAGAGGATACATTGTCCAAGACTAAAAGCTAGTAACTTCAGAATTGGGCTTGAAACCCACCCATGCCCACATTCTTTTCACTTCATGATACCTCCTGCTTCTATGGAGAATGGAAGGTAGCAATTCCTGCACTTGCCTTTTTTTGAAATTGTTTTCTAAGGGCTTCCCAAGTGGCACTAGTGGTAAAGAACCCACCTGCCAATGCAAGAGATGTAAGAGACCCGGGTTCAGTCCCAGGGATGGAAGATCCCCTGGAGGAGGAAATGGCAACCCACTTCAGTATTCTTGCCTGGAGACATGGCAGGCTACAATCCGTGGGGCCGCAAAGAGTCAGACAGGACTGAAGCGACCACATCCATCCTTCATCCTAAGGCAAGGGAAACAAAAACAAAAATAAACAAATGGGACCACATCAGACTAAAAAGCTTTTGTATAGCAAAGGAAGCTATCAACAAAATGAAAAGGCAGCCTACTGAATAGGAGAAGAGATTTGCAAACAATGTATCTAATAAGGGGTTAATATCCAAATATTCAAAGAACTCATACAATTTAGCATCCAAAACACTAGACAATGCAATTAAAAATGGGCTGAGGGTCTGAATAGTCATTTTCCCCAAAGAAAACATACAGATAGCCAACAGACACATGAAAAAAAGCTCAACATCACTAATTATCAGAGAAAAGCTTATCAAAACCACAATGAGATACTACCTCACACCTGTCTGAATGTCAAGAAATAACAAGTGTTGGTGAGGATGTGAAAAAAGGAAACTTGTGCACTCTTGGTGGGAAGGTGAATTGGCACAGCCACTATGGAAAACAATGTGGAATTTCCTCAGAAAATTAAAAATAGAACTACCACAAGATCCAATATTTTCACCTCTGGGTATTTACCCAAAGAAAACATAAACACTGATTGGAAAAGATATATGCACCCCCATGTTCACTGCAGTGTTGTTTACAATAGCCAAAATATGGAAGTAACCTAAGTGTCTGTTGATAGACAAATGGATAAAGAAGATGTGGTATACATATACAATGGAGTATTACACAGTCATACAAAAATGAAACTTTGTCATTTGTGACAACATGGATGGATAAAGAGGGTGTTAGGTTAAGTGAAATAAGTCAGATAGAGAAAGATAAATAGAATACAATCTCACTTATATATGGAATCTAAAAAAAAAAAAAACAATGAATGACTATAACAAAACAGAAACAGACTCATAGATACAGAGAGTGAATAGGTGGTTGCCAGCAGGGAGGGAGTTGAGGGGGTGAAACAGATGAAGGGATTAAGAAGTACAAACCTCCAGTTGTAAAATAAATAAGCCATGGGTAATGTAATATAGCACATAAGGAGTATGATCAATGGTATTGTAAAAACTTTGTATGGGGACAAGTGGTTACTAGACTCATTGTGGTGATCATTTCATAATGTATCCAGATGTCAAATCACTATGTACTACACCTGAAGCTGAGATAATATTATACATGAGCTATATTTTGATTAAGAAAAAAACCTCTGCCATGATTAGTCATTGGCTGGGAGCAGCCCAGAAGCATGGCCTCCCTCTGCATGAAATTGATGCTAAATCCAGGTGGACAGCAGCTGGGCTGTCAGTCATTTATTCTTTCTACACTCGGAGCCCAGAGGGTGCATTTTTTTGGCTACCACACCGATTGACTGAGTTCTAGGCAATGGAATGTGGGCAGGACTGATGTGTGTCTCTTCTAAGCCTGGCCTGTACACCTTCTCTGTTAATTTCTCCTTCCACTTGATACACACAAATACAGAAACCTTGGAGCCATTTGTTGAATAACCAAAGGTAGAAGAAGCTTGACCCACTGAAACTGTTTAGGTGTTATTTCCAGGGCTCCGAAGAGCTCTGGTACCATAGTCCTATATGTCTCAATGCAGAAAGGAATTCAGTGAGAGGCAAAGTGACAGATGAGAAGTGATTTATTACAATAGGACGCTTGTAAGGTTCACAGGTAGGCAAGCAAGCGTTGCGATGCCCTGGGTCCTCAGTGGGTTACATTTTTGTAATCAGAGGAGGAGAGGAGATGGGGAGGAGATCTTTGTCTTTCTTGAGTAGATATCACTTCTCCATCAACAGTTCCTCCCCCAGGTAGGGCAGGGAAGTTTACTTGTGCCTACCTATATAGTCAGAGCAGGACTCTCAAAGCACTTTGGAAAAATATTTTCAGGTCTCAGTACAACGAGGGTCTTTCGTTTTGAAAAGTCACCTTTCCGTAAATGATTGCTTTTTTGTGTGCACAAAACCTGTTTTGGGGGTCATTAACTGGATGATACCACTGGGCAGGTTGTAGGCCTTATTTTCTACTATTTTATTGTTTGGGGGCATTGTGCAAAGAAGATGTCTTCGGGGCCAAAGAACATGCTTTGGGGGTTATCAGCTCACTGGGCAGGGTGTAGGTCTCATGCTACCATTGTTTTCTTGTTATGGGGCATGTCTCCTGCTTCTGTTGTATGGTTTTGTTACTAAGCAAGCTAGCTTGATTTTATCATTAAGCAAGTCAATCTGACTTCGATGCTAAGTGATAGGATTCAAGCAAGCCCACATTGTTTCCAAAATTTTCCATTACTTTCTTGAGTGATCATTAGTCTTATTGTGGTCTCCCTAATGGGGTTTCTAAGCTAAATATTTGATCATCCTATTCTGTCCCTATCACCACCCCTTGAAGAAGAGCTACCCACCAATCATAAACACTCATTTAGGGCATCCATTAAGTGAGAAAGTTCTACTGTGTTTTTAAAAAGAAAAGGGAAAAGAATGAATTTGGACCTCCCTATCGCTATGAAAATTAACTCGTGCATGCATGCTAAGTTGCTTCAGTCATGTCCGACTCTTTGTGACTCTATAGACTGTAGCCCGCCAGGCTCCTCTGTCCGTGGGATTCTCCAGGCAAGAATACTGCAGTGGTTGCCATGCCCTCCTCCAGGGGGTCTTCTGGGCCCAGGGATTGAACCTAGGTCTCCTGTGTCCCCTGCATTGGCAAGTGGGTTCTTTACCACTGGCGCCACCTGGGAAGCCCAAAAATTGACTCATGGTGGATCAAAGACCTGAATATAAATGCTAACACCATAAAACTCTTAAGAAAGCAAAGGAGTAAATATTCATGACCTTGTATCTGGCAATGTATTCTTATATATGACACAAAAAATGCAAACAAAAAAAAATATAGATAAATTGGACTTTATCAAAATTTAAAACTTTGTGCATTAAAGAACATTATCAAGTAAATGAAAAGACAGCCTACAGAGTGGGAGAAAATACTGGCAAATCATATATCTGATAAGGGTCTGGAATATATAAAGAACTCTTATCATTCATCAGCAAAAGACAATCCAATTTAAAAATGGGCAAAGGATTTGAATAGACATTTCTTCAAAGAAGATATGCAAATGGCCAACAATCACATGAAAAGATGCTCAGCGTCATTAGTCATTACAGAAATGCAGGGACTTCCTGGTGCTCCTTTGTCTAACACTCTACGCTCCCAGTGCAGGTGACCTGAGTTTGGTTCCCAGTCGGGGAGCTAGATACTAAAGATCTCATGTGCCATAACTAAGACCTGGTGCAGCCAAATCAAATAAAAATAAAATAAATATATTCTTTGAAAAATGCAAATCAAAACCCCAACGAGATGACACTTCACAGTCACAATGATGTAATTATTAAGAAAAAAAGATTATTGTTGGTGAGAAAGTGGAGAATTTGGAACTCATGTACATTGCTGGTGGGAATGTAAAATGGTTCAGTCACTATGGAAAACACTGGTGGTTTCTCAAAAAGTTAAACAAACATATTATTATTATATAACCTAGTGATTTCTCTCTTAGATCGATACACCAAAGAAAATGAAAACAGATATCAAATACTTGTACCTAATCCCAAAAGGTGGAAGCAAACCAAATGTCCATCAATGGATGCATGGATAAACAAATTATGGGTATACATACAATGAAATATTATTTGGTCATTAAAAGGGATGAAGTACTGATACCTGGTACAACAAAGTAAATGAACCTTGAGACATTATGCCTTGAACCTTGAAGACATTATGAAAGAGACCAGACGCAAAAGGTCACATATTATATGATTACATTTATATGAAATATCTAGAATAGGCAAATCCATGGAGATTGAACACAGATTGTGGTTGTCAGGGGCTGGGGGTGGGAAGGAATGGGAAGTTAAGTGCTTAATAGGTATAGGGTTTCCTTTTATGGTCCATGAAAACATTTTGCAACTAGATAGAGGTGGTGGTTGCATAACATAGTGGATATATTGAATGCTACTGAATTCCTCACTTTAAAAAGGTTAATTTTATGTTGTGTGAATTTTACTTCAATAAAGATATATTAAAAAGCAAAAAAGATTAGAGTGAGACAACAGCCAGTCCCATAGGACTCTACCCAGGGTGTGTGTCTGATGGGGGTGGGGCAGGAAGTCAAGCTCAGATTTAAGCAGCAACCTCTCCAGAGGGAGATCCACCCACTCCTGCCTGGGTGGGGTTCTGCAGTGGGCTCCTTAGGTCAGTCCCCTGGGCTTCCCCTGAGTTAAGCTGATCCTCTGGAGGTTTTATCAGGCTCTCTCCAACTCCTCCTCCACCTGTCTGGCTGGCCAGCGATCCTGGCCAGGATCCAGGGAGCTCGCGGTTCTCTTCTCCCTCTTGCAGCCCGAGCAACTGGCCTCGCCAGGGTCTGGCACACCTTCAGTGGGCTCCAAGGGGCCAGGCCAGGGCCAGCTCTGGAGTGGGGCTCCTCAGCTCTGCAGACACTGCAAATCCTTTTTCTTAGCGCAGCTGGCAGGATTAGGACCACTTTGGCAGCTCCAGGAAAAGGGATTGAAACCACCTCCAGGGACACAGGTAAGTAAGAGGGCCCGGGCTCTGGGGCCTCACCAAGGGACTAGACTGGCTCTAACACATTTGAGGTAGGTGTGACCCACGCTGATCTCCTTATCTGAGACCCATAAGAGGGCTTGTAGCTGTTCTCTGAGGGTAAAGGTGGGGGACATTTCATGGACATGCTTCTGGCTAACTTCTGCCTGATCTTTAGAGCTTAACACAGACATCACCTTCTGTAGGAAGCCTTCCCAAGCCCTAAGGTGCTCTTTCTCTGTGTCCTCAAAGCATCTTGCACTTCTTACATAGCATTTTCTATACTTGATTATAAATGTACACTAGACCATGTACTTCCTTGTGGCTGGGTGCCCTCTTCCGGGGGCCCTCTTAGCTACATCAGTGACCCGATAGTTGTCTTTGGAGCCTGCTATTGACCTGGGGAAGGGGGACTAGTTCCTTCTCTTACTTTGCCAGGCAAGTACTTGTTCACACTTGTGTACAAACATACATTCACACACGACCTCACGGGAAGTTCAGTCTTTTCTTCAGTCCGGGTCCCTGTGATAAAATCTAGACTATACAAAACTGAGGTGGCAATGGGCTGAGGGATGAGCCTGGTGGCCCCAAACTGAGAGTGTCAAACCCTTGCACCGTGTGAACCAGGTGTCTCCCTGACCAGACTTGTAAAAGTTGTTGGTCCCCAAGTGAATGTCCTCTTGACTGACCAGATCTCCCACTTGGACCTGTTTCTCATACTCATTCTACTCTATTTTGCTTTTCTTCTTGCCTGGGTGGGGTCTATTCCCTTGGTTAGGGTGTCCCAGCTCCTCATCAGTATTAGAGTCCCCTTTCATTTTCTCGCTGTTCAGAGTGAGGGGGAGACTTTGGAGCCTGGCAGTCAGACAAGAGAAGGGAGGGGACCCTTCCCTCTGGGTGGAAGCTTGCTTTTTCTTTCTGTTCCTTTATGATCACTGCAAACTCTTTTAAACAACACATCACTTACACTGCAAGTGTTAATCTCCTGCCCACAGACTTCAGTGATCTACATATAAGATTCATGTCTTCCTGCTAGCATAATTTTTGGACTTTATTATGCTAGAAGAGTGTCTGTCTCTTTCCCAACCTTGACTGTGACATTATAAAACCCTCTTCTATTGGTTTGGCCTTGAAGAGCTCTGTTTTTAATTCCCACTTCTAATTTTCCCCTAGTTGCAGCAATTAGGGCTGGGGGTGAAAGGAAAGCTATTAATCTTGGTGTGGATAAATACAGTTCAGTTCAGTTCAGTTCAGTCGCTCAGTCGTGTCCGACTCTTTGCGACCCCATGAATCGCTTTGCAACCCCATGAATCGCAGCATGCCAGGCCTCCCTGTCCATCACAAACTCCCGGAGTTTACTCAGACTCATGCCCATCGAGTCGGTGATGCCATCCAGCCATCTCATCCTCTGTCGTCCCCTTCTCCTCCTGCCCCCAATCCCTCCCAGCATCAGGGTCTTTTCCAATGAGTCAACTGTTCGCATGAGGTGGCCAAAGTATTGGAGTTTCAGCTTCAGCATCGGTCCTTCCAATGAACACCCAGGACTGATCTCCTTCAGGATGGACTGGTTGGATCTCCTTGCAGTCCAAGGGACTCTGAAGAGTCTTCTCCAACACCATAGTTCAAAAGCATCAATTTTTTGGTGCTCAGCTCAAGCCAGGTCTTAAAGATCAAGTTTTGGGTTGGGAGTAGCCAGGCCAATGGCAGATGCAGGAGGTCATGGATATAGCTTCCCATAGGGGTGAGTAAGACACAGCCCCTAGGCTGTGTTTGGGAGCAGAAGGACCAATGGAAATTTAAAATGTGGTGTATTAAATCTAAAAGGGGATGTACATGATGCTTATAGAGCACAGAGAATGGGGGCCTAATCTTGTGCATGCAGGAAGACTTCCTGGATAAGGTGATGTCTGGTGGAGCCATGAAGAGCGAATAAAAGTTATCCAGGAGAGTATCTGTCTGCACCCTGATCCCCAAATTCTCTTCTGTCTCTCAAGTTCTGAAGACACTAGAGAGACATCTCAGATGCCCTCCTGTGCCTTGTCCAGGATAATTTGGTTTGATAACCTTCTGAAGCATTAGCTGGACAGAGGTACCATACCATGGCTATTTCTCTCTGACCTTAGGCAGATGTGGAGAACTCTGGAGGGATTGGAGGCTCTTGGAAAGCCTTGGGGTTGCCATAGGTGTATCATTCCTGATTTCTCTCCAAGAGATTCTCAGATATGAGATGGATCCCAGTTTGGGACATAGGGTATTGGTGGTTTCCACCCTCAACACCTTTGCTATGTGATGGTGTCCATCCCAAGGACTAGAATTTTGGAATCCAAATGGAAGCTGTAAGCCACCCTCATGGTTCCTCCTGTGGTTGAGGAGGGAGCTTGGGATGATGCTCTAACTCGACTCCAGTGTGTTCTTCCCAAAGCTGGAGTCATTCAGGCTACACTCTTACCTGGGATGGTTGCATGGGAGAGTCTAGAGTGGGCTTTGCTCTGCCAAGTTCAATGAACAATCTCAGATGGGCTTAGAAGGAATTAGCTTAAGGGCTTGTGGGACCTTGGCTTCATGAAACAGAGGGCAAGATGAAAAAGCCTGGATTATGTGGGATTAGCATGAAGGAACGGGCTAACAGTGGAATGCTGTTGGGATGGATATGCCTAATATTGCTATTTGGCCACTATTATAACATGAATTCAAGGGAGAGACTCATTTATTCTTATTATTACTGTTGAGGGGTCTTGTGGTCTAGCTTGGCTGGGGACAATAATATACAAAATAAGGCTGGTATTTTTTTTTATTATTTTGCCAAGTAATATTATACCTTCTTTGCCCTAGCTTCTAGCTGTGTCCCTGAGTCCAATTGCAGACAGAACCCAATCAAGAGATACCCATCTATTCATAGTTGTACAAAGACACAGCAGAGCCCTTGACATCACTGGTTTTCAAGGTGGAAGGGGGACCGTATGAGCATTTACCCCTTCTGCACAGCCCCCCTGGGGTAGTGGAGGGTGGGGACAGTTGGCTGTAAGCCAACAATGAGGGAGGGGCTCAGTAAGAGACCAGATCTGTCCCATTCCTCACCCATGCGGATTCAGCAATCCCAGGGCCTGCCATGTTTTTCCCTTTAGGCTTATAGTGATCCTCCACACCACTGCACTTGTAGTGATCACTTGTAGTGATCCTCTTGCAGTGATCTTCCTCATTCCCCTCTGAGCGGTCCTTAGATTCTTGGAGTTCTCTGAGTTTCTAGAAGAAGTGGTAGTTGGCTCCAGGTTGGTCTTTAACCAACCTGAAAATGTGCTAGTTCTTGAACCTGAGAAGGCAGATAAAGGGGGTTCTGGTCTTGACCTCACAGACAGCCTACCCAAGCAGGTGTTGAGCCTCTGTGGCCCAGCCTCTGCCCTTGCTGGCTTGGCAGGTGGGGTGCAAGCAGGCTGGATCCTCCAGGAGAGACTCAGAACCCAATCACTTTAGTGCCTGGTCACAGTTTATAAAGAAGCAGGTGTTGGGGAAGAAAGCTTTTGCCAGGTGCTCACTGGCAATAAATAAATTTTCTTGGTGGTGACCCTTGTCTAGTGGCATTTGAAAAGATTCTCTTCTGTGTTTTCTAACTTTTAAAGATGAGTGTGCATCAGTTGTGTTGAAATTGCATAAGGATTAACAAGGACTCTGGCCAGGGAAATCTCAGAGTGGCCTATGACAGTGAGCTGAACTGAAGTGAGCCACATGGGGGTCTTTTGGTTTGGGAAGGGGAGTGGGTACTTTGGGCATCCTGGAAGCTCCTAATTCATTCCCTACTCAAGCTTCCTTGTACAGCTCCCATCTCTTGGCCAGAAAAGACCCTGGAGGTAGGACTGGCTAGTGGCCACTCATGCCCCTGACGGGGCTGCCCTTTGTCTGGAATCTCACAGCTTGACTGTAGCCCTCTCTCTGCAGTGCGTTTTCTGTGTTTGGAGCCAGGATTCTTGGGCTGTAGACATTGCTCTACTTCACTTCTGGTCTCAGCTAGCATCTGTACACATAGCCTTGTCTGACTGGTTTGTTTTCTTAGAAGCCAATGGTTTCATTGTCGAGTCTGGCATCTCGTCCAGCTATGAGACAGGAAGAGGAAGTCGGGTCTTTGTATGTCGGTAGGTGGCCTTGCCAAGTGGCGGCAGTGTGATTTAGGGAAATGACACTGATGCACAGATATCCATTGTCCAGAGCTCCCTGCGAGGCTGCTGTCTTCCTAGAGGCTTGGCAGGATGGCAGCTGTGCTGATGCCTGAGGTCAGGGGGATGGAGCAAAACTCTCCATCCAGCTGTGAGCCATTCACCATCTCCAGAAAGTTCACCTGGGGATGTCTCCCTGCCTCCCCAGGCCACTGTGTTAGCCGGTGAGCAGCTTGGGAGCCCAGTGTCTGCCCAGGCTGCACCTCTGTGTCTGGACTCAGAGGGGGCTCCCGAGGCCCTGAATCCCTGCAGTCTGGGAACAGATTTCACTGATAACTTCTCGTGTGCTTTGAATGTGTCGTGCCCTCGCATAGGGTGTTTGTGGCACAGGTGTGCCACTCACTCAACCCTGGAATGGCAGAGAGAAGGAAGGAGGAGGGAGAGGGGAACTGGAGAGAGGAATTTGGCTGCTTGGAGAGAACAGAGTAGTCTGCCCATCTGCTAATTTCAGGATTCTCTGAGCCCTCTAACTTCAGGGTGGTGAAGCAGAATTCAGCTACACCAGTGATTAAGGAAATCAAAGCTCTGTACTCTGTAGTGGGGGATTGGGGGTAGGGGGAAGAGCAACATCGGATCCACATCCACATCCACCAGGTAAATGTGCCCATGGAGGCTGAGCCATGATGTGTCAGAGAACAAGGCCTAAGAGCTGATCAAGAAGTTAAAGCTGGGACTCAAGAAAAGTCTTCAACCAAGACCTTACATTTATCCAGTTGATCCCATGGGCTCACAAAAATCCTGGGGCAGTAAGCTTGGGGATCTGCATCTCTGCTTTACCATCAAGGAATGAGGGGGACATCTTTTTACCTTCCGGGAGAAGCCTGTATGTTGACGTTTGGACTTTGGCATTTTTATTTTTTTTTGGAACTGCACGGCGTATGAGATCTTAGTTCCCTGACTGTGGGGATTGGACCTGCATGCCCTGCATTGGAAGGCAGAGTCTTAACCACTGGACCACCAAGGAAGTCCCCTGACTTTGGCACTTTCGTAAGCTAGTGGCTGCAAATCTTGCACACCCATATCCCATACACGTGCGTGCTGTGTCGTGTTGGGACACTTTCCCTTTAAATTGGGACCCTATGCATGTACTTTGTTTTGGTAGCTCTATAGGAGCAGGGGCCTCTGGTTCTTGCACTGGGTGGGTCTAGCCTACTTCTGCCAGCAGGGACATATTGAAACCACTCTAGAAAATTGACTAATGTGCAAAAAATGAGAAAATCAATAAATCACTACTTGTGATTTATTCTAACAAATAAGACAGCAATTTATTTATTTTTTAAAAAGTTATTTATTTATTTGGCTGTGCTGGTCTTTGTTGTGGCACGTGGGATCTTTAGCTGTGGCATGTGGGATCCATTTCCTTGACCAGAGATCAAACCTGGGCCCCCTGTATTGGGAGCATGGAGTCTTGGCCACTGGACTACCAGGGAAGTCCCAAGACAACTATTTGTTTATTGAGCAGACTATCCCTTGATTGTAGGCCATTAGTGGATCCCAGAATATTAACATTTTATTTGAACTTCACAGATGTGAGTTTTATGAAGTTTCCATTTTACACTAGGGAGCTAAGCTTGTTAATGTGGAAATATATTCTCTAGTTCATTTTAAGTAGAATCTGTACCAGCCCTAAGAATAGGAGGACACCTACTGTTCTTCTTATAGAGTGGGAGATAGTCATGTAGCTATTTGGTGGGGGGGGGATGTTACAGGGGAGGTTGGACCCCCTCTCTGCTGGGGGAAAGGAAAGGTGGAAGGAAAGGTGATCCTTGGTAGAAGTTTTCCAGAGAGGTGACATCAGGGTAGGGCTTTGATGGATAAGTAGGAGTTCACTAGGGCAGCAAGGAAGGACATTCCAGGCTGGAGAAACAGCAGCACTAAGGGTGGTGAGTGAGGGTGGCCTCGACGCGTGAGGGGGGCCTCTTCTGGGAGTTGCAAGTGGTTTCATGTGGCTGGAGCCAATTGATGTCTGTTAGGAGGGGGCTTGGGAGGAGATGAGAGAGGATGAAAGGTAGATTGGTGTCAGCAGTTGACAAAGGGCCTTTTACGTAGATTAAGGAGTTTGGTTTTATCTCAGACACCGTGAGTAACAAATGTTTTGTATTCTGGACCCATTGACCACCTGTGCTCTGATTGTCAAGCCTTGTTCACGTTTTCTTCATTGCTGACTTGGACTGTACAGCAGATTCTGTAGCTATTGCATATTGATGAAGGACCATTTTTAAAGGGACATCTCACCATGTCGCTATCCAGTTCAGCCCTGCAGCAGCTTTCCCTTCCCTGACTGTGAAGCCTGCAGGCTTCATGGGAGTCCCTTGCTTACTTGCCTCTCCCTCTGACTACAAACCAGTGCCTCTGCTTGGTCAGTGTTGGCATGCTCCTTGCCTGTGCCTGGTGCCTTAGAGCCTGTTCTGTCCTTCGAGAGCCATCCCTCCCCTGTCACAACATCAACCTGGAAGGTCCTCCAGGTCCCTCCACAGGAGCCTTCCCCTATTCCCACAGATAAGTTGGTCCTCAGATGAGAGCAGGCGATCGCCCTGGGCATTTCTTGTTCTTTGCCTTTGTTCCCTTTTGCAGTTGGTGTTTGTCTTTCTCAAGCTTCTGGGGTCCCCAAAGGCTGGGCTGCATCTGCGCTGTCTGCCCTCTTATCTCCAGTGCCTTGCAGGACACTGGGCATCATTGGTGAATGGAGGAAAGGAGAGGGATTCATTTAGAAATTTCTTGTAGGACACCAGTTGAGAGAGAAAAGGGCTTGCGTGGTGTTGCTGCATTGGGACTGGAGGCGGGAGGGCTGCACAGGCCTGTATCTCCAGGGTAGTACACGCTGACCATTGCTGGTGTAGCATCCTGGGAGAGTGGGCAGAGGTCAAGATGATGTGATGGACTGCAAAAACAGTTTTCCCCCTTCCCCCACATTCTTACCGCTGCCTGTAGAAGAGGAATAATTCTGTCTTGCTCTCTGTTCTCAGATCAGACCCCCAAGGGATGAAATAAGAGACTAATTAAGGCCCTCAAATTCCCTAATAGCCTACATCACTCAGGTTCCAAAATATTAGTGAAACATACTAAGATTCACCCAATGCACCTAACATAGTCAAACAGGAGGCAGAACAATCATGTGTAAGTTACCCCGAGTCCTGGGCTGACATTCAGTTCCATTCTGAGGTTGACTTCCTAAGTTGCCCTGAAGAATCTTTTATTTTGAATTCAGTAGATCTAACATTAGACCAGCAGTATTTTCTCTTCTTTTTGATATCTGCAAATTTGGTGTAATAAAAGACAAATATGTAACATAAGGCTGTGCTAGTGAGCTCCAGCATGAAGAACGATCTTAGAACTTTCTTCTTTCTCTTGTAATTTCTTTTAACCTGCAAATGTTAACACTGATTTCCAAAATGTGTGCTATGTGCCAGAATGTTCAGACTCTGACTTGGACATGACTATTAGAACACTCCAATTTGGGATCTCCAAGGAAAATTCCTGTCCAGTCAGGAAAACAAAACCACACTAGATATTTCAAACAGATGGTATTTAACACAGAGGATTAGTTACACAGGAACTGGAAAGCTGAAACAGTCCAAGAATTAATCACTGCGAGAACAGCTACCATCTCTAGGGCTGGGGAACACAAGAGAAGAGGTGGTCTTACCTGTACTAAGAGGGGCCCTGACGGAGGCATCAACCCAGCAGGACCACAGGCAAGGGGACATGGGAGTGGGGAGGAGTGGGGTAGGGTGGATGGCTGGTGGTCTGATTGCAGTGGAGCATGACCCAGCCACTGGTACTTCTGTGAGGCCAGCAAAGCTGGTGCTAGACCTTTGAAGGGATGCAGTGAGGTCTGGTCTTAGCAGGAACAAAGAAATCTGGGGGCGAGAGCCATCTCTCTGCTTTTTCTCCCTCCTGGCTTTCTCATCTACTCCTGGCTTTCTCATTTCCCTCGAGTCCTCCTTTGGCTGAACTAACTGGAAGCCAGGAGCCAGGGGTACCTGGTGACAGTGGTCTCGAGAGCCAAGTCCCAGAATGGCAGAGCGTCTGCAGCTGGCCCATGCAGAGGGGCCAGGGTGAATAACCAGATTCACAAAAGCAGATTTGGGGCCAGGCCAGTTTCAAGGCTCCATGGAATCATTCCCACTGTCTACAGAGTGAGGCTTCCTGAGTGGTATTCTGATAAGCTTATCTTGCAGAAGTCAGATAAAGTTAAGCTTCTGCAGCTAGTAATGAAGAGACTGGACTTTCCTATTTGTCAATCACTGGAGAAGAGGCAGGTCATCATTTGGAGCAAAGGGATAGAAATGGTGGACCTCAGACTGGTGGCGGGGCAGGGGGGGCGGTGTCTGCCCTTCTTTCTAGACCATGGTCTCTTCTGTTTGGACTTGGAGAGGTCAGCATCATCATGAGGCACTTCCCCGTGGTGGGGGCTGGGATGACCTCCCCTCGTAAGGGCCAGCTGGGGGCTGTGGCAGAGCTCAGCCCTGGGGGCCTAGCTTCCCTTTGTTCCCGGGAAAGACATGAACTGTGGCATCACAGGGCACCCAGGGCCATGAGGCTGTCACGGTGTAGTGTGGTCCGGGGGGAGAGTACCTGGGGTTCCCTGAGCGAGGGTATAGAAGCCACCGTTCCTTCCCATGGAAGCACTCTCTTTGTTGCCTATCTAAAAAATGTAGGACTTGATCTTATTCATGAAAACTGGGAAAGAGACCCCCAAGAATCTGTCCTCTCCAATGCTTTTTTATTGTGTGGTTTTCTTGAATGTGTCTCTGCTGCACCAGCTCTATTGACCCCAGAGACCACCTTCCTCAGAGATGTCCTGAGGTGCCAGAGGGCCCTGGGGCTGTGAGTCCAGGGGGGACCTTCTTCGTGCTGGGCACCTATCCCCCACATCATCCCCCAGCCCTGACCCCTCTTCTTTTCTTGCTTGCTCTCTTTCAAGGAGAGAGAAACTGCCATATGCATGTCTCCCTGGAGGATGGAGACAGGAAGGTATGTGGAATTGCTATTTACATGGGAGATATGGCAGGGTCTTTGCTGGGACCAGGGTTTATATTGCCAGGGGGCTTACGGGAGCTGGAGTCTGAAGGTGAGAAGGGGGTGCTGGGCAGGGGTGCAGTGGGAGCAAAGAGAGACTGGCTGGGCTGGCGGGGAGAGGCTGGAACTGTCAGTGGTTTTACCTGAGCTGCAGCTGGAATTTGCAAGTGGTCTCTTCCTGACCTTGGCCAGCAAGAGCTGGCTCCTTGCAGGACCCCTGGCTCAGAGGAGAGGCTGTGATCAGGGAGAGTGTGTCCACCCCACCCCATCCCTCATTAACTCGAAGGCCCTTGGAGATAACTCCGCACAGTGTTTCTCTAGATTTTTTTAGTGGATGCCCCCTGCAGTGTGCCATCCCCATCCGCCGAGTAGACATGGTCCAGCTTGGTGTTTGGATAGCGGAGCTTGCTTTCTGAGAGTCCACATGGCTCCCTCCTTGCTTCCCCTCTTTGGGAAGTGTGCTGCTGGCTCGGTTTAACTCGGTTATTTTGCAGATGAGAAAATCCAGGCTCAGGATGAGGAGAGGGTCACACCTGTGCTTGTGGCAGAGCTGGCCGAGATCTGATATTCACCCCATCCTGCAGCTCAGCTCTCCCCATCCCCAAGAGCTGGGCCCTGAGTTTGCTGAGCTCCAGTTGGCTGGATGTCTTTGGAGTGCTTACTGGGGGAAAGTGGTATTAAAAATATTGCACAAGGTGCTACTATATTGGCTGAAGTGTCACAGAGAAAATCAACTCTTGTAAGGATGCCAAGCCTGGGATAGGTGAGTGCGAGGGTGAAACTGTGAGGTCTTATCCAAGGTGAGGCTTCACAAACAGACAGCAGAAGTGGGTGGAGAGAGGCTGTATGACGAGGGTGGCCTTAGGGATCATGGTCTTGAACTGACACTCTCCCTTACCCAGGGCTCTGCTCCCCAAAAGGAAGCATGGCGGTAGGGACCCCCAACCTTGTCCCCTACCACCTTGCCCCAGGCTCCCTCTGTATTACAACTATTTCCCTTGTTGATCTGCCTGTAAAATACAGATGTAGGGACAGGATGTTTGACTCACTGCAGGTCATGGGTCTTTGTACCTGGGTGTCTGGAAGATGGGCATGTGTGTGTACCTGGGCAGACACGTATGTGTACCCGGGAAGGCATGTGTGTACATGGACAGATATGTGTGTACCTGGGCAGACGTGTGTACATGCACAGGTATGTGTGTGTGTACATGAGCAGGCATGCGTGTGTACATGGACAGATATGTGTGTTCACGAGCAGGGTATGTGTGCGCAGCATACACGGTGGCTGTCACCCGGCGGTCCTCTCAGGAGGGACACACAGGAGAGCCCGTGCTGCTCGCTTCTCTGGCACTGTCCCTCCAGTCCCACGTCTGGAGAGGGGGTTCCTCTGGGCACCTGTACACCAGGGGCCCAGCCCTTCTCCCCGGGCTTGGGAGACCGCGTGCAGGATGTGGCACTCACTCGGATGGACAGCAGCCTGGGTCCACAGTCCTGCAGTTCTGATTCAGGCCGCGCAGCCCATGACCGCCCGGGGTTCCTGGCTGCACCTCTCCACCTTCATTGCTCCGCTCCCTTGCTGAAGAGAGAGGTTCTGCAGGAAACTGTTCCAGCAGCCAGGAGCAGCGGCCGGAGCAGCAGCAAAGGCGGCAGCGGGAGCAGCACCGGCACCCTCCAAATTGGGACTCTAGCCCTTTAAATCTGCTCAGTTACCAAAAAAGAAGAGGCATCAGACCCTGTTAATTAAAGCTCGCCCTGGTCCATCATTCTGAGGAGCTGCAGTGCCCCGCTTCTTCCTGATGGCTTAGAGATTCTCCTTAACTCCCAGCCATGGATCTTGGAGAATTTCCCCCGAGATCAGCAGGAGGTATGATCCTTGTCAATGGCACTCTGGGGCTTGTGTGGCTCTAAATCAATAACACAACTGACTGCATGGACGCTGCCTGGCCCCCCTTTCTTTCCCGCTTCCCCTCTGCCTCTCCAATTTCCCAGCTTGTGTTTAGTTGAGACAAATCAAGTTTTCATGGGTTTTGGAGGAAGGGGAGGGGCTGGGGTCTGGAGGGAACTCCCAATGTGTTTGTTCTGGCCCTGGCTTCACCTAGCTGCCCAAGTGGCTTGGGGGAGCCAGGGAACGTGTTTCTTCAAGCTCGGGCTGCTGCCAAACCATTTCCTGCCTGGCCGGGTCCCCTCCCTTGGGTCAGCATGAAAAGGGCATAAGCCTGACTTTGGCTTGCTTTTTAAATCGATGACCTGCCACTCTCGGTCAGTCTGACGATGGCCGTGCCCCGGTGTTATTGGAAAACTCATTGCATAGAACTTTCTCTCTGTAAATTGTCCCAGCAGGAACACCGTGCTGGCACCTCCCGTCCCCTTTACTCTAGATGCTGCTTGATTAAAACGCTTGCTGTAGGATTTCAGGAATCCATAACCTTTTCCCCGTGCCTTTTGAGGAAACTCACTTCTCACTGAGGCTAAGGTTCTGTGGCAAAGAGTTGTTTTTCTTCAGGAATCTGCTGTAGGCTGGCAGAGAGAGGAAGGAGATTTATCTTCTTTTCCATTGCATTTTGTAAATTGTACTCGGGCCCAGAGAACATCTATCTGCAAATCTTTCATTGATTTGCTTTCGCCCCCACGGCTTCCTTCTGGGTGAAACACTCTTCTCGAGTTGTATCTAAAGGAAAGGTTTCCTCTTAATCAGCTTGACACGACTTCACAGATGTCCCTGAAAGCCAGGCCCTGGAGGAGGGAGCCATTTTCATTGTCTTGGGTACCAGTCCCCGGGAACCCGAAACATGGGGTCACTGTGCCGTGAGAGAAGGCTTGCAAGCCCTAACCCGGGAAAGTAGCTTAGGAGACAGAGCACTTTTACTGATGTTTCTAGAGGCTTTTACACACTCTGGATGATGAATGCTGCTGTTCAAGTCTTAAGAGGGATCGGGGCCAAAATACAGCTCATGGGAGTGGGGATTCCTCCCCCAAAGTCATTCCTTGCAGAGTCACCAATTGTTTACACTGACAGTAGTTAGAGCGTGTACAGTGAAATCCTTTCCGATCCCCCAGCAAAGGATGGGAACTTTCTCTGGGCAGACGGTGTGGAAGTCAGCATCTCTGCCTCCCAGAGACCAGGGTTGCAGTATGATTTGTATTCTCAGGATAATAAAACTCTCAGCTGTGGCAGCAACACTCCGGTTAGGAGAGACTATTCAGAGACTACAAGTGAAGCCCTTGATATGGAATTCCTAATCACTGTGCCCACTGTGGATGTGGGTAATAATTTGGAGGTTCTGAGGGAGGTATCCAGGGAGAGATGTTTCCTGTAAACTGAAAGCCACTTGGGAAGCAGGATGGAGTTGGGGGGAGCCCTCTAGGGGGTTAGTACCCTCTTCCTGGCTTTACTTTCAGCTGGTCTGTGTATGGTGTGGCTGAGGGTTAGGTTCTCACCTGGCCTCAGGTGAGATGCTAGGTGGGACTGTGGTCATGGCAAGGCGAGTACTTTCCTGAGCTCAAAGACAGATGGTCCAACCTGGGTGCACCTCATACAGCGAGGGGTTGTTCTTCCTGCCCTTCTCCCTTCACCCCCTTGAGGCCTAATGGTCATAGGCCCTCTGCCTCTCCAGGCCTGATTGCCCAACGGTCAACACCCTTCTTCCTCCACTTTCTAGAGGGAGCCAAAAGAACATGGGCTTCACAGAATCCCTCCCAGGGCAGGCAGAGGCCTGAATGGATGTCACACACCATGTCCTCGGACGGGCCAGGCCGATTAACAATAAGTAAATAGTTAGTCTGCTCCTTTGTGTCAGTTTTTCTTTTCAGCTTAATGATGTATGTATGTGAATGTGTGTGCCTGTGTATTTTAAAATTTATTGGATGGCTGCTGGCTTTCAAGAAGCTATAAAGAGGTCCCAGTGGAGTTTGTTTAGACCTGGCAGCTTCGTAGAGTTCTGTGGCCCACGGGTAGTCATTTAATGGCCTTGGCGGGCTCTCTATTACCAGGGTGATGGAGCGGAAAGGACGTGGTCTTCGGGATAGGACAGACCTCTGCTGGAACCTCAGCTCCACTGCTTACTAGCATGTGGCCTGGGCCAGTTACCTAATGAGCTTCAGTTTCTTCATCTGTGATACAGTAAAGTTGTCAGGATTCAATGGAATAATTTAGCTAAGGTCTGGGAACACAGCAGGAACACAAGAAATCTTTTCTTTGCTTCCAGTGAAGGCAGCCGCCTTCGGTTTAAAAGCTGCATCACAGAGGATGTGTGCTGTTCTGTGCTAAGCTGCTTCAGTCGAGTCTGACTCTTCGCGACCCTATGACCCGTAACTCACCAGGCTCTTCTGTCCGTGGGATGCTCCAGGCAAGAATACTGGAGTGGGTTGCCATGCCCTCCTCCAGGGGATCTCCCTGACCCAGCAATAGAACTCACCTCTGTTACATCTCCTGCATTGGCAGGAGGGTTCTTTACCATTGGCGCCACCTGGGAAGCCCATCACAAAGGACCGAACCATTTAAATGGCTCAAATGCCTCCTTAACTGACTGCTGGCCCATGCCTTCTTCTGAGGGCATCTTGTCTGTGCCATCATGGGGCCTGGTGTGGCCCTGAAATTACATGAAGGTTTATTGAACGAATACACAATGGTCTGTGGACCTGTAACCTTCAGTATAGGTAATCTTTTAATGGTGAAGTCAAACCCCTGCTCACTCAGTTTACTTAAGAGATGTAGCAGAGTCTGGCACATCAAAAAACCCTGTGACTGCCATAAATTGGGACTCAAATATGTCCTTTTGTGGGGAAATCTGAACTGTCATACAAAATATCTCCTGTAGTAGGACCTGGAGCAGGAGCCCATGGACTCCAGGCATGTCCTGGAAACCATTCTACTTGCTGAGTGTCAAGGTCATCTCTGCCTCCCTTCGTTGTGGGCCACCCCTTCTCTGTCACGTTTGAAGAACATGTTTGAACTTTCCCTGAAAAGGGAAACTCGCTCTGTCACTCTGGTGTGAAGGACAAGTCAATTAACAGATCAGTCAGTTCATCAATAAGTTGATCCGTATGTTGACAGTGCCTATTGGGGAGAGTCGTTTTTTAAAATATTTGTGTATTTGGCTCTGCCGTGTCTTAGTTGCAGCACGTGGGACCTTCCTTATGGCCCGAGGTCTTTTCTCTAATTGTGGCTTACAGGCTCAGTGGTTGAGCAGCCCAAGGGATTCTCTCTAGTTGCAGGCTCACTAGTTGTGCTGCATGGCATGAGGGATCTTAGTTCTCCAACCAGGGATCGAACCTGCGTGCCCTGCATTGGGAGGTATATTCTTTTTTTTTTCACTTAAAAAAAAATTTTTTTTTATATATTTATTTTTTTTTGTCATACATTGATATGAATCAGCCATAGATTTACACGTACTCCCCATCCCGATCCCCCCTCCCACCTCTCTCTCCACCCGATTCCTCTGGGTCTTCCCAGTGCACCAGGCCCGAGCACTTGTCTCATGCATCCCACCTGGGCTGGTGATCTGTTTCACCATAGATAGTATACATGCTGTTCTTTTGAAATATCCCACCTTCACATTCTCCCACAGAAATACAGAACAGACTTTTGAACTCTGTAGGAGGTATATTCTTAACCACTGGACCACGAAGTAAGTTCCTGGGGAGAGTCACTGATTTAATAAATCATTGTCAAAAATAATAGTAATAGTAATAATAGCTGATATCACCACCTAACATTCACCGAGGGCATCAGCCTCAGGGTGACAGCTCCTCTGCTCTCAAGTAGGGGGCAGACAAGTGGGCAAAGTGGGACCATGCAGACAGTGAGGCTATGAGAGGTGGGAGCCTGGGGGGACCACAGCAGAGGGGCTTGCCCTAACTCAGGCTCAGGTCACTTATTTACATGACCGCCAAAGTGAGTCCCCAGGGAGGTGGCTTTGGAAGAGCATTCTTGGCAGAGGAGGTGACATAAGCAAAGGCCAGAGGTAGAACAGGCTCTGGGATGGTGGTGGTGGGTGATCCCATCTGGCCGTGTTCTGAGTGCCAGGTGGTGAGAGGGGAGGCTGGAGAGGTGGACAGGAACCACACTGCGGAAGGCCTTGGGTGCCTGCAGAGGAGGGGACTTTATTCTAAAGGACATAAGAAAAAGAACCACTTGGGAAAACAGAATTCAACCAGTGTATATTGAGCACCAAGCGTATACCAAGTTGTGTTCTAGGCAATGGTGATACAGCAGTTAACAAACCAGACTGAAAGCCCTGCTTTTGTGAAACTTTCAGCCATCAGAAAAGACAACAGATAAGCAACAGAAAGGTGAATTGTAAAGAGCATGTTCTGGAGAGAAACAGAGCTGGAGAGAAGGAGGTTAGGGTCCAGGGAGAGTGCTGGGCCTGGGGGTGTGTGATCCCAAACAGGATATGGGGAGAAAGCGGCATTGGGCTCTTGATGGAGTCATCAGAACTTGGGGTCTGACTTTTTTTTCTGGCCACACCCTATAGCATATGGGATCTTAGTTCCCCAACCAGGAATTGAACCCATGCCCCCTGCTATGGGAGCTCAATGTCTTAACCACTGTACCATCCGGGAAATCCCTGGGCTCTGACTTTGAGCGAGATGGGAAATTTGTGCTGGGTTCTGAGCAGAGGAGAGACATTAAAAAATGATTCGTCTAATTATTGTGCTGGGAAATGATGGGTGGCAAGGGAAGCTGGAAGAGCAGCTGGGAGGGGATTACCAAACCCCAGTGGGAGGGGACGGTGCCTCGACAGGGGGTAACAGTGGACGTGTGCAAACTGTTAGGATTCTTGATTTTTTTTTTTTTTAAAGGATGGAGACCATGAGATTTGCTGATGGATTGGGTAGTTGTGTGAGATGAAGAGATGAGTCAAGGATGACTCAAGCTTCTTTGGCCTCCGATGAGGATGGCTGTGGGTGGAGCAGGTTTGGGAGAAGATCAGGAGTTGGTATTTCTTCTGCTAACTTTGAGACGTCTGTCGAACATCCCGGCAGAGATGTTGAGTGGGCTGCCCTGAGTTCACAGAAGGGATCTGGGCTGGATGCAGCATGGGAAGCCATGAATCCAGATGGTATTTAAAGCTGTTGAGATCATCAGGAGACTGATTACGGATGGAGAGGACTCAGGCCTGAATTCTGAGATGTTACAACCCTTTACAGGTTAAAGAGAAGAGGTGAAACCGGTCACAGAGACGGAAGAGGAGGTGTCTCTTCTGTTTAAGACAATTCAGCCCCTTCCTGTGTTCTATCTCCTCTAGTCTCCCGGGAGCAAGGCTCATAGATCACTTTCCCCATTTTCAACTTGTCTTTTTCTCTTGGCTTCTTCCCAACATGCTTAGAAACCTGCTCAGGTCTCTTTCATCTTAAAAAGAACCTTTCTTGACTCCTAAGATCTCCATTTACTTTTGCCCTATTTTTCTCTTTTCCTTTACAGATAGACTTTTCTTTCTTTCAGCGTTAATCGAATAACTACTATATGCCAGGCATGAAGGATGTAGAGACAAAAAATAGACTTTCTCCACCTGACAGAAGATCTATTCATTTCTACTTTGCCTACTTTCATAAAGCATTTTGGATAGCATTTTGGTAGTGGATATATAGTGACATAGAAAATATCTAAATCAGAAACTAAGGACAAACATTTTGTACCAAGAAGAATACAGTTTAGAACAGCAGGATCAGAAAAAGATAGACTGCACAATTAAAGGTCAAAGTGTTGTATAAAAATATAACTGAGAGACTTCCCTGGTCACCCAGCAGTTAGGATTCTGTACTTCCACTGCAGGGGTCATGGGTTCAATTCCTGGTTGGGGAACTAAGATCCAGCATGCCACACAGTAGAAAAAAAAGAATATAATTGAGCCACCAATCTGATAAGAATTTCTGGTCAGAAAAAAGGAAAATGGGCCAACAAGTACCTACTGGCGCAGGGAACTATACTGAACATCTTGTAATAAGCTATAATGGAAAAGGATCTTAAAAAGGATATATATTTGCATCATTTTGCTCTACACCTGAAACTAACATAATATTGTAAATCAGCTACATTTCAATTTTTAAAAAAAGAAAAATGGGAAATCCTTAAAATATTTACTGAAGTACAATATATATGCCCAAAGTTCTCATGTCATTATTTGGGAGGCTTCATACATTTTTACCAACTGAACACACTATCTAAGCAGCACTCAAATCAAGAACTAGGACAGTATTCACACCCCAGATTCCCGCTCTCTCCACAGGGACTGACATCGTCGATTTGCCTGCTTCAGACTTTTTTGGGAATTGCTTCTTGAGTTTTATTGTCCATGAGGTAGACAATGAAGGAAAAGGAAAATTTTCTGGCATTTAGTTCTGAAAGAATATTTTCTTCTGGAGTTTCATTTAATGGACACTGAAAAAATTGGATAGACTATACCTTGTCCATTTCCATAGCATATTTTGGGTAGTATTAACTTACGCATATGTATGTACTGAAATATATACACACATATAAATGTATATAAAATATAAAAATTTAAATTAAGGATACTGAAGTTCAAAGGGTGGCAGTTATTTAGCATCAGGAGGCAGAACCTGGAGAGGAAGGGATACCATGGATATGAGCAAGGCCAGGGAGCAACACCCCGATTTGGAAAGTAGGAGGCACCCAGCACCGTTTCCTAGTTTCCTGGAAGCCAGATTGAGGGAGGTCACTGGAGCTGACCTCTGGTGACATGATGGCTTTGAGTGGAGACTGCCGTTTCGAGGGGGTGTATTCTCATGGGAAGGAGAGAGAGGGTGACAGACAGAGGGAGTTGCAAAACCTCAAAAAGCATTATGTTTACTTCTCAATAGAATGGGAGAGGCTTAATCATGTTCTCAGGGAAATAGATGGCCAAGAGACAGAGGAAAGAGATAAAGGGGAGAGCAAAGAAAATTAAAGGAACAAGGACCAGGCTAAATTCTCCTGGTGCACATGTGCAGACACACACACACTCACATACTCAGCTCAACCTGACTTATCCCTCATTCATTTTTTCTGGTCAACAACTCCTCTCCTTGCCATTGTTCTCCTTTATTTTGAAGATGAGATGCTTTAGCAAACACATACCCCACGGGGGTCTGTAGGATGTGATCCACTTAGGCTTCTCCCTGAAGCAAGGGGCACTGTGGGGCACCTGCTGGGCTTTATTTCAGCCATCTGTCCCAGGATGTCAGGGCTGCCTTAGCGAGTGTCTGGTCTGTGTCCTTATTTTTCCAAATGAGGAGACTGAGGCCTATGTTTTCCTGGCAGCATAGAGACAGCAGTGCTGAGCTCACCCCAGATCTCTGGATTGCTGGATCACGGCTTCAGTGGGCATTTCCAGAACATTCCCTTTTGATCTCTCACACTTGAGTATTTCTCAAATCCCAGCATGCCTCAAAATCACCTGGGGGGTTCATTAAGACACAGGCTCTCTGAGCCCCACCCTCAGAGTGTCAGATTAGGTAGGACCGAGGTGGAGCTGAGAATTTGCTTGTCTAACAGCTTCCCAGGTGATGCACAGGTGCTGGTCTGGGGAAACATTGAGAACCCTGCTGGGGAGGTGCTGTGGGCAGGGAAGGCAGGGAGGAAAGCTAGATCTGGTTCCTAGGAGGTTTTCTTTTAGTCATCTCATTTTCCTCAGGTCAGGCCTGAATTATGGGGGGAGGAGGATGGCCCGCTGCCAACTCCAAGAAGATGAGCCACTCAACCTTTTAGCCACAAAAAGGGCCAAGGAATGTGGTGGGGCAGGCAGTGTGCTCTGAGACAAATCCCAGCGGAGTCAGGTCGTCCTTAAATACAGCACAGTCCGGGCTAGTCTATCCCTCCTACCCGTCCTTCCCTGGGGAACAGAACCGCAGGGAAACCCGCAGTGTGGACCCAGGTCACAGTGTACTCCCAGCCTTCTGAGAGCTGCTTCCCCTCCCTGATACCCAGGGGAGGGACGAACGCCTCGCTGGGTGTGACCCAAGGTTTTCCCTCCTCGTATTCCATTATCTTGGCTCTCAGAGCATATGTCAAGTGAATTCCATGTGTCTGGCAGGTTATTACGCACTGAATTAGTGTGGTGAAATAAAAACTATAATAAAGCTGTACTAGACCCTTAAATTGTTAAAATTTATTATAAAATGTGCATAGTTATTAACTGATTTTCGCCTGTGTGTGTTTGGCTGGTGCCCGAAGCCAGAGAAGATGAAAAGTGACTCTGTCAAAGGGAGGCCGAGAGTTGGCTCCTGGAATTCTCCAGAGAGTCCCAGTGGGGCAACAAATTCACAGATTCATGGAGAGCACGGCTTGCCTCTTGCTGATGGCTGCTGCCCCTCCCTGGCGGTGCTCAGGGCTCTCTGGGGCTGCAGGTCATGGTTCCACGGGAGGGCAGCCCATCTGTCCTCTTCACAGGGGTCCCAGGGAGGCCGAGGGAGCCGTGGCTACTCTGGCCCGGTGTCTCACCATTGTTTACGCTCAGGAGGCCTGGGTTCTCCCCCCTCTTTAATCCTGGGATGGAATGGAAAGCACTGTCTGTGGGCTTCTACCGTGTTCTCTTCTGCCATATCCTTAGGCATTTTTTGAGAACCGAATCAAGGGGCCAAATTTTTCTCTGCTCAGCTAAGGCTTTTTCCCAGTGGTTCCATCACCACCTGTGCTGTCTGGGTCTTACAAGCATTCTCCAGAAATGAGATGAGGGTATTTTCTCTGCTGCTCAATTCTATGGGAAGCAAGAGGACAAGGTTTCCTCTGTTGCAGAGAAAGATGCTCCCTCGAGACCTTAGGATGGAGTTGGGGATCCCTGATTGATTTCCACTGTGCATTTTGAACCAACTCCCAGGTTTCTGTCTTTAAAAAAAAATTTTTTTTGACTGCATCCATCAGCATGTGGGGCCTTAACCTCCCAATAAGAACCATGCCCCTCTGCGATGAAAGACAGAGTCTTAACCACTGGACCACTGGGGAAGTCCTCCAGGTTGCTGTCTTGATCCTGGCTCCAACGCCCTCAGAGGTGCTTTTGAGCCGATGGTGGCATCCTCATTGGTTTTTAGCCTTGGGTTCTTATTGCCACCTGGAGACCAGCTAGACTGTAAATTCACCTGAACCCAGAGACACCTCTGCCTGAGCAAAAGTGAAAAAGAAAAGCTCAGAGTGTTTTCAGACCGCCAAGACTGAGAGTTTTCTTGCGTCTCTGCCACGGGTCTCATCAACCCACTGTTTCTTTGTGGATTTCCACCCATAACATACCAGGAACCACATGCACCGTCATGGAATCCTGGGGGGATTAGGCCCTGAGTTTAGGGGGCTCCCAGCTTTGCTATGATCTGTGTACTTCATGGTGAGCTGAAAAACCCAGGGCTAGTATGGGAGATTTCCTTGTTTTTACAGTCCCTCTGGGAGAAGTTTTCCTCCAGTCTGTTTCTGTTTATTCCTGTGCATATAACTGATGCCTAAGCCTCAGGGCTCACCCTCATATTAGCAGCCAGGGAGACCCAGTGATGGCGTTTCTGCTTTCCTGTGGATATACTGCTCTTGTTGGGACACTAGTGTTGTGTTGTGTTTTTTTTTTTTTTGACCCTAGGTCACTAAGACTGCCATTTGAGTGGGAAGTTGCGGGGAGCATGACCTATAGTTTTAAGACTACTGAATGGTGGTGCAGATGGCTTCTCCCCTCTAGTCACTGATTTAGGGGAAGATGAAATTAGACTAGGAAAAATGTGAGACATCTAAGCTTCAGTGACTGTCTAACACTTCAAAACCTCCCTTTCCTTTCCTCTGCCCCATCAAAGCCTCAGGATAGTCCATGTGGGAAAGTAATAAATGTTTGGATTCAAACAAAGTGATGGGTTTATTCCTTTCCCACCTCCTCTTGGCATGGTTGTGTCAGCACACAGGCGCTAACAAGATTACATGAATATGTAATAAAGTGAAATCTAGTTAGTTGATCAGCATCATCTCTCTGGCCAGGCAGAGTGATTTCCTGGTTTTAAAAGACAGTGAAATTGCTGATGTGAGAGCTGGTCCCTGCTGAAGTCGGTCATAAAGTGGCCAACTTATGAGAGCCATGGTACACTGCAGAAACCCCATGTTTAGGATCCATTTATATCTTCATCCCCTTGTTCCAGGAAGGATGCAAGGCAGTTTTGCAACGATGCATATCCAACTGCAAGACATAATTAAATGAAAAAATAAGTGGACAAAGAAATATAAGACAGGGAAAATAAGACAGCAAGAGCAAGAATGGAGCCAGGAGTGAGGTTAGGACACAAAATGCATGACATCAGATCCTGTGCATTTGCTACAGGTGGAACTCTGGGGCAGCCCTGAACTTTCTGCCGGCCTACACAGAGAAGAAAACAGACTTTATTAAAGACCCATTATCCATGCCATAAGAGCAAACCAACTGCTCAGAGATGGGACAGCTATTCCTGTTACTGGAAAGAAAGTGAAAGTGGAAGTTGCTCAGTCGTGTCTGAGCCGTATAATCCATGGAATTCTCCAGGCCAGAATACTGGAGTGGATAACCTTTCCCTTCTCCAGCGGATCTTCCCAACCCAGGGATTGAACCCAGGTCTCTTGCATTGCAGGTGGATTCTTTACCAACTGAGTTATCAGGGAAGCTGCTGCTGCTGCTAAGTCGCTTCAGTCGTGTCCGACTCTGTGCGACCCCATGGATGGCAGCTCACCAGGCTCCCCCGTCCCTGGGATTCTCCAGGCAAGAACACTGGAGTGGGTTGCCATTTCCTTCTCCAATGCATGAAAGTGAAAAGTGAAAGTGAAGTAGCTCAGTCGTGTCTGACTCTTAGTGACCCCATGGACTGCAGCCTACCAGGCTTCTTCATCCATGGGATTTTCCAGGCAAGAGTACTGGAGTGGGTGGCCATTGCCTTCTCCGTATCAGGGAAGAGGCAGAGAGAAATATTCCTCATGGGTCCTTAGAGAGAGGACATGGCGTAATACAAACTGCAGTGTCCTGCATGGCCTTACTGTCCATGTAGCAAGAAGTTTAATAGGGCTGCCTCTTAGAATATTCCTCATGGTAGTGGGGATGGTTAGGGAGATAGAGCTGCCCCAAAACACTGTCTGGAGATCTGACTCAATCAGAACTGAGATGATCTGTGATAGGCTGCCTTCCCTTCAAGCCTTTCTCCATGATGATGATTCCAAGGCGTGGCATCAGAGGCTGCTGCAGTGTTTAACAGGGCGTGTGTGTGTGTGTGTGTGTGTGTGTGTGTGTGTGTGTGTTGGGAGGATGATAAAAGGGGTGTGCTGAGAGTTTTACCTACCCCAAACCCTCAGCTTTATCCCCATCATTTTTCATATTGGGATTCCTCATAACATTTACTTGAAGCAAGGGTTTCCCTACCAGTCATGATAGTTTGAAAATCATGATTTAGGGAAATGGTTTAACTTAATTTAATGGGCGGTTGTTTTCCAAACAGTGTGAGCACTGGGCGATGAATTTTGAGGTAATTCTCCTTGACAAGTACTCAGAGGGCAGCTGCCCTGGGCGGCTGGTTGGGTACAATCCCATATGCCTTAACAGGTGGTGGAGCTGGAGGGGGCCCTGGAATCCTCTTACGGAAACTGAGGAGGTGACCAGGACACCTTCCTGAATAGAAGGCTTTTGGGGATGCATCTATGATGTATGGGCCGCTTTCTAACTGACTTCTGTTTGATTAGTTGGTGCCCAACTAGCGTCCATTATGATTGGCCAGTGCTTGTGCGCTATGCGTTGTTACTCCTTTTCAACATCACCCGGCCTGCAGCAGATCTGAAAAACTCTTCAAGGGGAATTTGGGGCTCCCTGTAGAGTCCAGACCAAGGGTCTAACAACTCCCCCGACTCTGACTCTGGAAGGAAAAACTTTTAATCCAGAAAAAATGTAAACGTCCACCTCAGTGATGAACCTACCCATAAAAAACCTGTTATATTTAAGTTAAGACTTCATCATTTCCTCTGAAATAAGCTGGCCACAAATTAAACTTGTAGGTCCCGGAATGAGCTAATTTTATATACATATTTTTGACTCCAAGGCAGTTAAGTGATGAAGAACGTTTTCTGAAAAAATGATGACACTGGGTTTCAGAGTAGCTGATCTACATACTTTCTTTTTGGCAATAATTAGAGATCAAAGCCACTTGTCTATAACAGCCACTAGGAAGTCACGATCATAAAATCATGCCCTCTCTTCAGAGGAGAATAATGATCATTCTGTTCCCTGTCTGTGTTCAGTTCATCTAAGAGGGGCCTCAAGTTATAAAGAAAGAATAAAGAGGAAGAAATACAGTCCTTCTTTACATCATGTTCATATTTTGGGGTGCTTTCTATGCACAATTTGATATTCTGGGTGCTGGGTTAGAGCAAAGAACAGAACTGATAAGGTTCCCACACTTACAGGAGCTCATGTTCTAGTAGGGAGAAACGGACAATGAAAATTTAGTAAATATTTTCTTTTATGCCTTTAAGCCAGTTCCAGTATTTGAATCCGCTTGAGCTTGGTGTCCATAAAGTACCTCTTCTCTTGAGTTCAGGTCACATTTTCCTGTTTGTACATCTGGTGATTTTTAATTGAGTCCTGGGCATTGTGAATCACACATGGCAGAGACTCTGGGTTCTGTTATGTGCATCTGAAGAGTATCAACTTGTTTGTCAGTTTGTTTTGGCAGGACGTTAACTTGGCTGGACAGGAGCGGAAATGTCCATTCCATTCTCTTAGGCTTAGCTGGGCTGCCTGAGTCTGCCCTGGGTGTATAGCTCCAGGTAAACCAGAGGTTCAGCTGAGTTATTAGGAATATTTGGGTCTCACTTTTGTGACTCTCCATTCTGGCTCATCCCTCATACTTTTTAGCTGCTGTTGATTACCCAAACTCTGTTTTCTGTTTCCTTAAAAATCAGACTTCAGCTTCTAGCTTCTCAGGGCACAGATAGGGGTTGCCTTCAGATGAAAACCGTAAAAATGGGAAATCTCTTTCCCTCCCCCAAATATCAACTTCCTATCAGTTTCTTCCTGTTTTGGGTCACTCTCAGTGACTTTGAACATTGTCTTTTAGATATTTCCCAGAATTCATGATTGTTATTTGCAGGAGAGTTAGTCTTCTATGAGCTGCTCTGCAATTATTATAAGTAGACTTCCAAATTTAGCAAGTAGATAGATAGATAAGATCATTTCAGATAGTGATAAAAGCGATGATGGAAAAAAAAATACGACAGAGTGTCTGGAGTGTGTATGTGGAGGGGGCACTTCACCTGAGTGATTGGGAAGAGCCTCTCTTAGGAGGTGATATTGAGCTGAGACCTGAATGATAAGAAGAAGCCAGATGTTCATGGATCTGGCATGAGCTCTCCAGAGGGAGCACTAGGTATACAGCTACCCAGGCAAGAATGAGCTGGGTGTGCAGGAGAGGCAGGGATCAAGCGATGGGAACAAGAGAGCAGTAGTCAGAGGCTAGATTGCATAGAGGCTCGCGGTTCATGGTAGGGCATTGGCATTTTACTCTATGTATGATTGGAAATCATAGAGGATTTTGTTTTGTTTTGTTTTTTGCTTTTGGTTGTGTTGGGTCTTCCTTGCAGCATTTGGGGGCCTCTCTAGATGATGTGTGTGGGTTTAGTTGCCTTGCAGCATATGGGATCTTAGTTCCCCAACCAGGCATGAAACCTGTGTACTCTACATTGGAAAGCAGATTCTTAACCACTGGACTGCCACGGAAGTCCTATCATGGAGGATTTTAAACAAGACAGCCTGTGATCGATTATGCTTTCCAAAGATTGCTCTGACTCTTTGGAGAACAAGCAGGAGTGGAAGGAGGCAGCTCTGGTCATCTAGATCAGGAGGATGGAGGCTTGGGCAAGAGTAATGATCTACAAGAGATCTCTGTCCCATGGACGATGGGCCCAGCAGTGGGGAATCTGAAAGAGCGGCAGGCACCAGGGTAAGTGCTGACCATAGCTGGTCACTATCCCCAGAAAAAAGACCTCGGTGAGGTTGTCAGAAGTGGTTCCTAAGAGACCACTCCTGGAGTGATCAGTTCAGCTCAGTGGTCATAGTAGAACAGTCCTGTCTGGGAAATTCAGGCTCACAGTTTTTCAAGCAGAGAATCAGTAGCCATGATCTGGGCCAACAGCCTCATTGGAAACCGGACTGTGCCAGGCCCGCACCCTTTTCTGGTTCCTCTGCCCAGGTGAAGCTCTTCTATTCAGTCCAACGCTATGCGGATTCAAGTCTGGAGCTCATATCCTGCTGTTATCCTTCCATTTCTAGAAGCTAATGGCAGAAAATCCCTCCTGGTTCCTGGCCTAAGTGGGGGTACTAATGCAGCCCAACAGAGAAGCTCCCAACTGGGGCAGCAGCTCATCTTAAGTATGAGGCATTTTCCTCCCTCTCAGCCAGGCTCCTTGATGTGTTTGACTCTTTCTGAGGGGACCCTGGGAGGAGGAGCATCACCAGTTTTGATGATGGGGTCCTGAACCCAGCAGAGAGCATCTCTCTGGGCTGAGAGGGGCAGTTGGAAGCCCAGGCTTTGGACTCTGTGCACAAACAGGCCTGGATTCAAATCTGGAAGCCTGTCCTCAGCCACACTCTGTAACCTCTCTCATCCCCATTTCTTTGTCTGTCAGTGGGATCAGGAATTCTTCCTGTTTCATGGGATGGCTGTGAGGAACAGAAGAGATACTGAATGAAGTGATGGTCTGCAAAGTGCTCAACAAGATTGGTGATAGGAAGCGCTCCATCAATGTTAGCAGCTTTAGTAATGATGATACATATTCATTTTCATAATTCAGGATAGCCGACCCACCTGAGAAAGAAAGAATTCATGGTGTCATACAAACAAGAATGGCCTGGAGGTGTCCTGGAAATAGTGACCCATGAGCAGTACCACCAGGGGCATCTGTGGCTCGAGGAAAACAGTCCCTGGTAGAAACTTGACAGGAGGGGCCCTTAGTGAGATTGTGCAGGTGGGATGGACATGGCAGTCCGCTCTCTCTTGTCATTGGCTGCATGTGGGATCTTAGTTCCCTGACCAGGGATCAAACTTCTGTGCCCTGCAGTGGAAGTGTGGAATCCTAACCTGTGGACTGCCAGGGAAGTCCCAGTTCCCTCTTTCTGAGATTTTACAGCAGTGCAGATGCTCCTGGGGGTATCATGGCAGTGAGGCCCAGAGCCTAAGTGTTCATTAAGTCATCAACAGTTGCCTCACCCATGGGCCAGAATCCTGAGAATGAGGCATTTCGTCTCAGATGGGCCTCAAGTTATAAAAATAAAGGAATTCTTTGTTGGTCCAGGGGTTAAGAAGCAGGTTTTCAGTGCTGTAGATCTGGGCTCCATCTCTAGTTGGGGAACTAAGATCCCACAAAATCACATGGCATGGCCAAAAATAAAGAGGTAGAAAATAAGAAGGATGGCAAGAACAAGCCCGCTTTCCATTCATATTTTTGATGGGGGCCCATGGTTTGGAGGTGAGATGGTTCAGAAATGTTGGGTGGGTTTAGCTTTTCCAGAATTCATGGTAATACTTTAAAAGTACCATCAGATTGAGGCACTAGAAGCATTAGCTCTCAATTCTAAAAAATGGAAACCTTAAGATCCTCAAAAAATGGAAAAGCCTCAGATGTTATTGCTGCCCTACCGTTGAGTCTGTGTTTTAGGAGTCCACTGGACAGAACAGGCTGGCCTCTGCTATGCTTGAAGGTGGAGGAAGGGAAGGCTGAAGGGGCTGCCCAGCGGAAGTGCCTTTTCAAATCTCACAAAACACGAGGTTTCAGTCTGGAATTCAACAGTGACAGAGTCGTCCTGGGGGCTCTCCTGATCCTCGGCAGGAAGCCAGGCCTCTCCTGCTCCGTCTCTCAGGACGGCACATATTTGAATGCAGGTATTTTGCAGAGAGGGCTTCCCAGGTGGCTCAGTGCTAAAGAATCCACCTGCAAAGCAGAAGACACAGGTTCAATCACTGGGTAGAGAAGGTCCCCTGGAGAAGGAAATGGCAACCCGCTCCAGTATTCTTGCCATGGATAGAGAAGCCTGGTGGGCTACAGTCCATACGATCACAAAGAGTCAGACATGATTTAGCAACTCAGCAATGATAACAACAAATTTTGCAGAGAAGCTGGATTCTAAGATGGGAGGCCTCCTTCTAGGCCAGCTGTGTGCTGTGGAACACCAGGTTGCGAGGCCCTTTCTGCAGAGCTTGTGTGTCCTCTGTAGGGAGGTAAGACTTGCTACCCTTCCCCAGGGGCACCATCTCAGGGATCTTTGTGGGTGGCAGGGGGTCAGATTATCTGGAGAGAAGGAAAGATGCCTCCTGCCTCTCCTGTGTGCAGCCCCTCACTCCCTGACTTGGGCTAGACTTTCTTTGGGGTGGTCGGTAAAGCAAAAAAAGAAAAGAGTGCTGAAGAAAAATAAAGGAAGCCTAAGTATACAATGATGGGCATGGTAGAAAGTGGGGAACTTGAAACTGGAGAGTAAAAGAAAAATAAGAGGAGCTAAAGAGAAAAGCACAAAATAGAAATGCAAGCTCTGAATACCTGAACTCGCAGTAAGATAAAGACTGAGTGATGCAAACACAATAAAACTGATCAGAGTGGTGTCTGAGATAAAACCAAGACGTGAAGTTAATGGGAAGGTTAAAAGAGAGGAACAAGATGGAAACTTCTCTGGTGGTCTCAGTTCCGTTCAGTCGCTCAGTCGTATCTGACCCTTTGCAACCTCATGGACTGCAGCACGCCAGGCTTCTCTGTCCTTCACCAGTTCCTAGAGCTTGCTCAAACTTGTGTCCATCGAGTCGTTGATGCCATCCAAACTATCTCATCCTCTGTTGTCCCCTTCTCCTCCTGCCTTCAATCTTTCCCAGCGTCAGGGTCTTTTCCTATGAGTCAGTTGTTTGCGTCAGGTGGTCAAAGTACTGGAACTTCAGCTTCACCATCAGTCTTCCCAATGAATATTCAGGACTGATTTCCTTTAGGATTGACTGGTTTGATTTCCTTGCAGTCCAAAGGACTCTCAAGAGTCTTCAACACCACAGTTCAAAAACACCAGTTCCTTGGCGCTCAGCTTTCTTTATGGTCCAGCTCTCACATCCATACATGACCACTGGGAAAATCATAGCTTTGACTATTCGGACCTTTGTTGGTAGAGCGGTGGTCTAGTGGCTGAGAGTTCAACACCTGGTGCCATGTGCTGTGCTCAGTCACTCAGTCAGTCCGACTCTTTGCAATCCCATGGACTGCAGCCGCCAGGCTCCTCTTGTCCTTGTGGATTCTCCAGGCAGGAATATGTAGTGGGTTGCCATGGTCTCCTCCAGGGGATCTTCTCTACCCAGGTCTTCTGCATTGTGAGCAGATTCTTTACCGTCAGAGCCACCAGGGAAGTCCTGGTAGGGGAGCTAAGGTCCTACATGCCTCGAGGCCTTAACGAATTCAGTGGAGACTTTAAAAATGGTCCACACTAGCAATAACAACAAAAAGGAACAAGTTAAAAAGGTGGAGATTTACCTGAAGGATCAGGAAGAAGAATTTAAAACATAAATGTGCATTGACATCGAATCTCACTGGCACGGAATGTTTTAAGAAGTTGACCAAGAGCTCGATGCCCTGGCACTTGGTACTGAAAGCAGAGCTCTGTGGGGCTGATGGTCCCCTAAAGAGAGGGATCTGTTGGGGCAGAGGAAGTGGGAAGCGGGTTTGTAAACAGCTGGTTCTCTGAGCAGAGCCCCTCTTGAAAGCATGGTGATGCTCAGGGGAGGAACCAAAAGCTGCCCAGGCCCCTGCAGCCCCTCAGTCTCCTGTGACAGCTACGGGTAAAGCCCTGAAACTCACATCTCCATCTGCAGTGACTGAGGCCTCTTGGGCAGCATCCGCCTAGGGGAAAGCCAAAAACTTGCCTGTCTGGGGCTGTAGGAGGTGCTGTTGCCTGCAGGGTATGGGGTGAGATTGGGGACTTATTTCATCCTAGCCTGGAGCACAGCCAGGAGGGAATGTGGTCCTGTCGAAAACTTTTATGCCTGACTATGACTTGCCTTCTTTTTCCCAGCTGGTTGCTGGTTATGTCTTCATACAACCCTAAGGTTAGGCTTAGGGTCAGGATTAGGGTGATAGTGAGCACCTCATCTCCATATCCACCCTAGGCATGCTGGGAAAATAGGGTGGGTCTCCAGGATGACTCCAGCACTATCTTGGAGGAAAGAGTGGGATCTGGAACCAGTATCCCAGAAGTCAGGACTAAGAGGAGCAGTGCAGGAGATGTAAGAGACGCAGGTTCAATGCCTGGATTGGGAAGATCCCTGGGAGGAGGGCATGGCAACCCACTCCTGTATTCTTGCCTGGAGAATCCCTTGGACAGAGGAGCCTGGCAGGCTACAGTGCGTGGGGTTGCAAAGAGTCGGACACAACCTGAAGCGACTTGGCACACACACACAGCACTGCCTAAACCCAGTCTAGAGGACTACCCAACACAACCCAGACGTGAGCACTGAGTTAAAGATGACCAGCAAATGCCCTGCCCAAAGGTACCACTGGGCACCATTGAAAAGACCAAGTGTTCTTCGGGATCTTCTTTCTTCCAGGTTCCTCTGTGGGTTGGGATCTGTCACAAAGCGAAGTTATTAATACCATTTGGGGATGTGAAGAATCTGAACCACTGGGGGCCCATCCAGAGGAAATTGATCAGAAGAGTGGTCACCCCTGAGGACAGCTTTCTCACCTGGAGAGAGAATTCTTACCTCCAGATATGAATATGCATTGTTCCACGTGCCAGGGACACTAGGGACTGCCATCATCCAGAGCTCTGGGGTGGGAGTGGCAGGGACAACCCCACCAAAGATAAGGAATGGGGACGAGCAGGCAGATAGAGGGGGGCTCTGGGTAGAACTTGAAGACCCAGCAATCACTGTGATGGAGCCTAAGGTCCATACATCCCAGGGCAGAGAGGGTGACCCCCAGACCCATTGATGAGGCCCCCACAGCCATGACTAATGGACACGAAGAGCTAATGGACTCCTCTCCATCCTTCAAACCTCTGCCAACACTGCCACCAAGAATAACAGGCACTTAGAAACTAATTATACATCTGGACAAATCTGTCTCAGTCTACTGGATTGAACATAATCATATTAAAATGTAATGAATACATTCAAACACACAGTGGAACCAGCGCCAGCAGGGGAGGCTGGCAGCTAAGAGAGTGGGGCTCGCGGAGCCTGGGGCTGCAACGTGTGGGAATGAAGCCCCCACAGGTCTATTGCTGCTGTCCTTGTCATTTTTAGTTTAGGTCCTGATCTACTGGCTCCTGCCCTGATGTCTTGTCCACACAAACTGTGGGTGGCTCTGACCCTGGTTGTTGTCTGGTGTTTAATCTTTGTCTCGCTTGGGTTGGAGAGGCAGAGCAGGGGTTGCAGGATGTTTTTGGTGTCCTGATGACCACAGCCCTCAACTCTCTGGGCAGCCAAATTTGCTGGGAAGGTGGGTATATGCCTGCTAAGTCACTTCAGTCTTGTGTCTTTGTGACGCTATGGACAGTAGCTGGCCAGGCTCCCTTGCCCATGGGATTCTCTAGTCAAGAAGACTGGAGTGGGTTGCCATGCCCTCCTCCAAGGGATATTCCTGACCCAGGGATTGAACCCATGTCTCTATGTCTTCTGCATTGGCAGGTGGGTTCTCTACCACTAGCACCACCTGAAAAGGTGGGTGGAAGGCATCAAACAGCACTGATGCTTCCCAAACCCTGGCCTCCAGATCCAGTCTGGACCCCCTCAGCTGTACTCATGGAGCATACCCCTGCACCCCAGCTTGCATGAAGATTCAGGTCTCTCAGGGATCCCTGAGAAGCTGAGCCCCTTCCAGCAGCCGACCCAGCACCTGAAGCGTGTTTTGGCCCCTGGACCAATGCCTTGAGTTCCCTGCAGCTTCTTGCTGCCACCCTGCACTTCCATGCCTCCTGAACAAGCCAGCCCAGCCCAGCTCAGTCTTCAACTGGGTGTGGAGTTCCAGGGCGAGGCTTGCCAAGTGTCAAGGGTGGGGTGAAAGGGCCCGTGTAGGCATCAATGGTAAGCTTCTGGAAGAAGAAGCTTCCACTACAGCGTGGAAGGAAATTTGAGTCGGGGGCCAAGGCTGTTTGTCGGTTTTTGTGCTGCCTTTTGATGGAGAATCCTGGACCCCCGGGGATACATCAGAGGCAGGCATCAGGGTGAGCACTGTTGAAGGAAGCCACAGGTGACAGCTCGATTGCACCACCCAGCCGGGTCGCCATGGTGAGGCCAGTGACCCACCTTGTGCCCTGCAGCCAGACCTTCTGTCCAAGGCCTCTTCCCACCTCCTGGGCTCCCAGCACCTTAGTCACTGCCCCGGCTTCCTGAACTTCCCAGGAGCTTCTTCTAAAATGAGATTTTGAACTGGTGGCTCCCGGGGCCAGAGCCAGCTCACAGAGAGGTTTGCCATTGTTGTTGTTTGGTGTTTTGTTTGTCTATTTTTTTAAGAAACGCTTTCGTTTTATTTATTTAATTTTTGGTTGCACCCCACCCCATGTGGGACCCTATTTCGCTGACCAGGATTTGAACCTGAGTCCCCCATGTTGATGGCAGAGTCTTAACCGCTGGACTGCCAGAGAAGCCCCTGTTGGTTTTGTGTTGTTGCATTTTTAAATTTTGTTGTTTTCCCATAAAGTGTTTTAAACCTTTGAAGTAGTTGCCAGCCCTTAAAAATCCATTGATTTATTGTTTTAACTATCCAGATTTCTGGCTTCTCTTTAAACATACATCCAGCCATGCTGGGCCAGATTCCCTCACACCATCGTTGGCCAGGAGCTGTGGCCACCCCTTTGGACAAGGTGAACCGTTCCACTGTGGTCACCCACTTGCTTGACACTGGCTGCTTTGCCTCTCTGTTACTGCCCAGTGCCTGAAGGCTTTGGAGTTGCCATCCCTCATCTCATAGTAAGAAGGAAATAACATTGATGAATCAGCAGTGGGTCACACACTAGTATGAATTAGATTCTAGTGCCCTAGCAAAGAGAAGGACGCTAACCTTCTGTATTAGCTTGGGGTGCGTAACAAAGTACCATCGACTGGGTGGCCTAAACAACATTTATTTTCTTGTAGTTCTGGAGGCTGGAAGTCTGAGATCAGGGTGCCAGTATGGTCAGCTTCTGGTGATGGCTCTCTTCCTGACTTGGAGATGTCCACCTTCTCACATGGCAGAAAGAGAGAGACAGAAAGAGAAAGAGATAGATCACTTCCTCTTCTTTAAGTACTTTTTTTTTTTTTTTTTTTGGTGAGGACCATTTTTAAAGTCCTCATTGGATCTGTTCCAATAATGTTTCTGTTTTATTTTTCGCTTTATGTTTTGGCTTTTTGGCTGTGAGGCATGTGGGATCTTATTTCCCTGACCAGGGATTGAACCTTTTCCCCCGCCCCCGAACTGGAAGGTGAAGTCTTAACCACTGGACCACCAGGGACATCCTCCCTTCCTCTTCTCTTAAAACCACAGTTCTGTTGTATTAGGACCTTTCCCTTATGACCTCATTTACCCTTGATTACTTATTTAAAGGCCTGTCTCATATATGGTCATGTTGAGGGTTAGGGCCGCAGTGCATGAATTTGGGCGGGGGGGGGGGGGGGACAGTTACAGTCTACAGCGTACCTGGAATTCAGGATATACATTTGGAGGCAAGAGAACAGTCACAGGGATGGGAAATTAAATGACGAATGGAGTCTCAGTCCATCCAGGCATGTCACAAAAACGGAAAGAGCTGCTTGTGAAAGATACTCAGCGGCCAGGAAGGTGGAGGGCAGGGAGCACACTGAGCCACATGTTGGCAGTTTACCTTGGACATTTCCAAATTCTGCTCTTCTTTCATATCTTTGGAAAGTTTTAAGCTCCCATATTGGGATGAGGGTGATTGCAGTGAGGGGTTCTGGGAAGGTGGTATGAGCATCCTTCTACCACCCAATGCAAGAGCTCCTGGGCTTGTGTCAGGCAGGCCTCTGGCCTGAGAGAGAAGCTGTGTGACCTTTAGAAATGGATTGACCTCTCTGAGTTTCAGTCTCCCCAGTTGTGAACTTGGGGGTGGAGGGACCAGATTGGTCCCTTTCTCTGGTTGCATGTTTGATTTTAGCACATAATTTCTAAGAAAGATTTATTTATTTTTGACTGCACTGGGTCTTTGTTGCTGTAGACAGGCTTTCTCTGGTTGCAGTGCCCAGGCTTCTCGTTGTGGCGGCTTCTCTTGTTGCAGAGGACCGACTGTATAGTGCAGGCTTAGTAGTTGTGGCGCACAGGCTTAGTTGCCCTGCAGCATGTGGGATCATCCTGGATCAGGGATCCAACCCATGTTCCCGGCATTGGCAGGTGGGTTTTAAACCACTGGACCACCAGGGAAGTCCCTTTAGCACATAATTTTAAGCCCTCGTTAAGGACCCAGCTCTGAGTGGACACACAAAATGGATGGTCTGGCCTCAGTCCCACTGCGGGCTGTCCTGGGCCTCCTGCTAAACTCCCTGATCGCACATCCTTCCACAGTCTGACTCCAGCCCATGAGTCAGCTTCCTACCTCACTGCTCCCCACCTGGTGAGAGTGATGAGAAGATGTATTAGCTGATAATTAAGTTACTAGCTGCCAAAGCTTCATTGCTCTCAGGAGTATTTTAATTTTAACAGGGGACTTCTAAAAACAGAGAGCCTTAGAGACAGCAAAGACATGCTGGAAGCAGAAGGGAGGGGGAATGTGTGTGTGTGTGTGTGTGTGTGTGTGTGTGTGTGTACACATGTGTAGTGGAATCTGGCTCTGTAACCTCTGCCAGTATGCCCGACAGTGAAGCAGCAGACGTTGACACCTGTCCATGCATGGGGCAGCCCCCAGATCTAAAGGTAGGACTGCTCTGCTCTAGGTGGGGTCTGGGTGCCGGCCTGCATGGCCTTCATGGAACATTCTCAGGAAGCTGGCAGGAGCAGGACCAGCTGTGGCCTGGAAGCAAGTGGATGAACATTGTCCTATAGGGAAAGCCAAGCCTGGGCTGTAGCCTCTTTGATCTGGGAGTTTTTTTTTTTTTGGGGGGGTAGGTAGGGAGAGTGATCCTCCAGGGAGAGCTGGGGACACTGGGGTTTCCTCTGTCCCATGGTTGACTGGCTCTGGAAAGTTTTCTTGGGGATGGGGACAAAGGACTTTGACAAAGGCCTGGAGTTTGATGCAGAATGTGGGATGTGTTTGCTGTTCCAGTTTGTTTATTCTAGGTTCAGTGGGGCAGGGTTGGGGGAGAGGGGCTGGGGGTCACCTCATCCAGGGTCTGGCCCTGGGGGAGGGGCACTGAAACCAAAGGAAATGACAGGCTCCGCGGTGCTGCAGGTGACAGCTGGGGCCCGTTTGCGCCGGGGTGGGGTCCAGCAGGCAGGCAGCACTCTGAGCGCAGATTTGGGCCTCATCTCAGTACCTTTCATTGTCCTCAGACAATGAAACTCCACAGGGCCCTGATCCCCTGGGAGCCTGGGTACCCTGAGCCTCATCCCTGTGAGGGGAACAGGGTGGAGCAGTGAAGGCACCAGGGCCCACACCAGCGTTCACGACGGGATGCTGAGAGCCTGAAAGCAGAGAGCACACCCCTGGCCCCTGACCTGCTTGAGGTGCTTGAGAGGTAGTGTGTGCAGTGTTCGCCAACCGTGTTCAGGCTACGGCACGGGTGAGAAGTGACAACGTGTGTACAGAGCGCTAGGCAAAGAGAGGAGCTGCTGGTGACCAGAGTGACCCTGCCAGGATGTTCTGGGGGTCCCCCTGGGGGCTGGGGGAAAACTGCTAAGTGGGCAGCTCGGGTGAGGAACGGTGTGTGGGAGTACAGCTTGCCATTCTGCCCACCTCTGGGCCTTGGTTTTTTCATCTCTAAAATGGGGACAGTATTAATCTTATCACCTGCCTCATCAGGGTATTATGAGGATTAAATGAGTAAATTCATGTAAAGCTCCTCAAAGTATGCCTGGCATGGAGTAAGTGTTCAATTTGTGTAATGATTATTAGCTATTTCATCCAATTAAGATGACAGTGATTGTACCTTGATTTCAAAGCTGTTAAATCATGAAATAATGAGTCTTGGAACTGACAATAGACGGAACCAGTTGGTGTTGATGATGAGGGGATCAGGGCAAAGGAGGCCTGCCTACAGGGAAGCCCGAGCCCAGACAGCAAGCAGGACACCATCTGACTTCGAGGCGCTTCAGGTCCCATGTCCTCAGGTCAGAGGATGGATGTGAGAGTAAGGTGGTGAGGCAACAGCATGGGGTCCCAACAGAATAACTGGGCCCAAGAGGCTGGGGCTGGTGGAATCCAAGTCCTGCTGGGGCTACTGGCCTGGGGGAAGAGACATTCTGCCTGTTGTACTTGGACCTTGAGTAGGACTGAGCCTCCTAGGGCCTTTGAAGAGGCAGTAGATAGATGTTGCCTCCTAATTGTGCTGTTCCATGCAAGACTCTCTGGTTATGTTAATATCCTGGTACTACGAAGTAAGACTCACAATTTACTTTTCTTCTCCTTGTTATTATTAGTTTTTACTACTTTAGTAACAACTTACTTGCCATTTACCTTAGAACCAATGATGACACTTTATTGTGTAGAGACCCCACATTTGAGAACAATTGCTGTAACAATGCCAGGGACCGAGGGAGCAACTATGATTAGCAACTATGATTACAGAAGTTAGAACCATTGTCATAGGTTAGTGTGAGCAGGGGTGGACTGTTTAAAACGTATTACAGCACATCCTATAGATGACTGACTTGATAATGTCTGGCATTCATTCAACAAACGTTTACTAGATGTCTGCCGATGCCAAGCTCTGAGCATACTTGTAGGGACAGGCCGAGCGATGATATCCTACCCAGCCCAAGAAAGCTAAGAAGAGACCCCTGTCTTGCGCCCTGGTTTCTAAATATTTACTTATTTAGTTATTTGGGTGCATCAGGCCTTAGTTGCAGCATGTGGGACCTTTCGCTGTGGCACATGACTCTCTAGTAGTGGTGCTGGGGCTCAGTAGTTGTGGTGTGCAGGCTCAGCTGCGCTGCGGTCTGTGGGATCTTAGTCCCCGGACTGGGGATTGAAACCACGTCCCCTTTGCAAGGCAGATTCTAAAGCACTGGACCACCAGGGAAGTCCTCAAGCCCTAGTTTCTAACCTGGCTTCCCCACCTCCATAACTACTCAGCTTAGTAAATGCTGTTAAACGCCAGCCCCACTTGAATGCACAACTGACCTTATGTGTCCAGAGTGTATTTCTTTTCTTTTAAGACACATAAGATACCATGCCAAGATCCAGGTCCACCAGGCTCTGTTTCCAACCATTTGAAAACTTCATACTATGGAAATCTTCAGATATACACCAAATTAAGAGAGACTAGTATAATGAAACTAATGTGTCCAAACACAGACTTTAGTAATTACTGATGTTCTTTCAATCTTGTTTTATTTTTCTTCTTATAACATGTAATTTACATGTAAATACTTCATTATGTATCTATAACAGATAAAGATGCTTTTTACTTACTACAACTGAAATACTATTGTCAGTCCCAACAGAATTAACAATTCTTCATATCGTCTCTGTGTTCAGTTTTCCCTGTTGCCTCAGTTACGTGCGTGTATTCATGCTAAGTCGCTTCAGTTGGGTCCAACTCTGTGGGACCCTGTGGACTGTAGCCCGCCAGGCTCCTCTGTCCATGGGTGTTCTCCAGGCAAGGATACTGGGGTGTGTTGCCACGTTCTCCCCCACGCCCTCCATACTTTCTTCCTCCAGCACTGGCAGGCAGGTTCTTTACCACTAGCATCACCTGGGAAGCCCGCCTCAGTTATGAACTTTATTCACATCTGGATTCATTCTGGGTCTGCATGTTACAGTTGGTTGATATTTCTGTTCAGTATCTTTTAACCCATCATCATTGCCCTTCTTTTCTTTCCATACCATGAATCTGTTATAGAAATGGTATAATTTTCCTGTAAACTTCCCACATTCTGGTTTTGGCTTCCTCTATCCTCACGTGTTGTTGGACATTATTCTCTACACTCTTGTGACCTTCTATATATAACCGAGGGCTTGATTAGATTCATATTCTATTCTTTATATGAAGAACACTTTTAGGTCATGCCATACACTTTCTCTTGCCTCACATCAGAAGGCACTTCATGTCTGGTTTTCCCACTTTGTTGATGTTAATTAAGGTTGAGGTTCTGTCAGCCTGATTCATCCATGATCAAGTTCATGATCAGTCTTACACCTAATGGTTTAGTAGCCATTGATGATGATTCCCTAGAGTTATTACTTCATTTGAGGTAATAAAATGGGATGTTCTCATTCTATCATTCCTTCTTAATTTCTTAGCTGTGATTCCTCACTAAAGAAGAACTTTGTCTTATAATACAGTCTATATAGAAAAGGTAGAGTTATTGCTTCTTTCATTTATCATTTTTTAAAAATAATAATTAGTTGGTGCCTCAGCAGTTGCATTTGTAACAGTTTTCAAGATAACAAATTTCCCCATATCTGGCCATTGGACATTTCTTCAAATTGTTCCTCTGTCGCTTGGCATCACTGGGAGTTTACCTGCATTCAGCCTTGATAAGAAGTCCTAGGCTGAGTTTTACATTTCATCCCCTGGAGCTGATTACTTAACAGCTAGAAATGATATTTAGAGACCACGGTCCTGCTAATTGGTGCTCATTAAACCTTTTATAGAGACAAAACTGGGACTTAAGATAAGACAAAACTTATCTTGAAAAAGAAAAATGAATCCTGCATTCATACTAATACTCTTATTGAAATTACATTTCAGGGTTTTTATTTTGCTTTAAAATTTTATATTTATGTTTCTTTTCTCTAACACTGAAAATCTTGATTCCTAATGACATTAATTATGTATACTTTCTCTAGGGTTTTTTTGTTTGTTTTTGTCCTTAAGATATGTCTCATTTGGAATTTAGAGTCAAAAAATTATGTGTTAAAGTAATTTGAAAAAATTCTTCTTTCTGTACTTAAGCCATTAACCTGAAATAAGTTGTGTTTGCATGTTTTCATTTATTTTCTGTTTTTAGAAATTGCTTTACTTCTCCTCTTGATATAATTTAAAAATATGTAGCAATTCTAATTTTGCCTTTGTAAATAGGTTCTACTCATATATTGCTTCTTTTAACCAAGTATTATTTCTTTACATGATGTATAATAAGTTATATTAATACATGTTAATTTTACACCCTACAAGTTTACTAAATTCTCTTATTATTTGTAATTGGTTTTTCTTAAAACTTTTTTTCTTCCAGTTTTATTGAGCTATAGATGACGTTGTTGTTGTTTAGCCGTTAAGTCATGTCCAACTCTTTGCACCCCTATGGACTGTATCCTACCAGGTTCTTCTGTCCATGGAATTTTCCAGGCAAGAATACTGGGGTGGGTTGCCATTTCCTTCTCCAGGGGATCTTCCCAACCCAAGGACTGAACCCACATCTCCTGCTTTGGCAGGTGGGTTGTTTACCACTGAGCTGCCTGGGAGACCCAATAGTTGATTTAAAGCATTGTATAGATGCATAGCATAATGATTTGGCTTACATACATCATGAGATCATTGTCACGGTGAGTTTATTAAACATCCATCATCTTATACAGATATACAATTAAAGAAATAGATAACATATTCTCCTGTAATGAGAACTCCTAGGATTTATTCTTCTCATAACTCATATATATGTGTGTAGTCACTCACTCATGTCCAACTCTTTGTGACCCCATGGACTGTAGCCTGCCAGTCTCCTCTGTCCATGGGATTCTCCAGGCAAGAATACTGGAGTGGGTATCCATTCCCTTCTCCAGGAGAGCTCCCTGACCCAGGGATTGAGCCTGAGTCTCCTGCATTGGCAGGTGGATTCTTTACCACTGGGCCACCTGGGAATCTATATAACATATAGCAGTGTTAATTTTATTTATCAAGTTTTCCATCACATCCCTAGTACTTTATCTTACAACTGGAAATTTCTACCTTTTGACTGCCTTCATCTAATTACCACTCTCCCTCAAGCCCTGCCTCTGGTAACCAAAAATCCATCTCTCGTTCTATGAGTTTCGTGTTTATTTGTTTTTGAAGTATAATTGATCTACAACAGTATTTTAGTTCCTGTTACACAAGGTTGTCACTCAATATTTCTATACATTTCAGAATGATTACTCTGGTAACTCCAGGTGTTATCTGTCACCATAAAAAGTATTACATGGTTATTGACTGTATTTCCCACAATGTACATTTAATACCTATAATTCATTTAATTTGCAACTGGAAGTTTATACCTCTTAATCTCTCTCACCTACTTGTTTTCTTTCCTCACCCCTCAGCCCTCTGGAAACCACCTGTTTGTTCTCTGTATCTATAACTCTGTGTTTGTTTTGTTATGTTTGCTCATTTGTTTTGGTTTTTAGATTCTACTTATATGTGAAATCATACACTTGTCTTTGTTGGACTTATTTCACTTACCATAATGGGAATTCCTTGTGGCTCAGATGGTAATGAATCCACCTGCAATTCAGGAGACCTGGGGTTGATCCTTGGGTCAGGAAGATCCCCTGGAGGAAGGAATGACAATCCACTCCAGTATTCTTGCCTGAGAAATCCCATGGACAGAGGGGCCTGGCAGGCTACAGTCCGTGGGGTTGCAAAGAGTTGAACACGGCTGAATGACTAACACTTTCACTTTTCTCTTTCAATACCCTTTAGGTCCACCATGTTGCCATAAATGGCAAGACTTCATTCTTTTTTGGCAGCTGAGTAGTAATCCATTGTATATATACACTCTTCTTTATCTATTCACCTATTGATGGGCATTTAGGGGCTTCCATATCTTGGCTATTATAAATAATGCTGCAATGAACATAGAGGTGCATATATCTTTTTGCATTGCTGTTTTTATTTTCTTCAGATAAATACCCAAGAGTGTAATTGCTGGACCATATGGTAGTTCTATTTTTTACTTTTTGGGTAATTTCCCTACTGTTTTCCATAATGGTTACACCAATTTACATTCCTACCAACAGTGCGCAAGGGTTCCCTTTTTTCCACATCCTCACTAGCAATTGTTATTTGTTGTCTTTTTGATAATAACCTTTCTGACAGGTGTGAGTTGATAATCTCATTGTGGTTTTGATTTGCATTCCTCTGACGATTAGTGATGTTGAGTGTCTTTTCTTGTGCCTGTTGGCCATCTGTATGGTGTGTGTATGTGTGTGTGTTTGATGCTGGTTTGTATGAGTGTTTTTGTATATTTTGGATATTATTCCCTTATCAGATATATCATTTGCAAATATATTCTCCCATTCAGTAGGTGGTCTTTTCATTTTGCTGATAGTTTCTTTCAGTGTGCAGAAGCTTTTTAATTTGTTGTGGTCCCATTTGTTTATTTTTGCTTTTGTTTCCCTTGCTTGAAAAGACATATCAAAAAAAGAATATTACTAAGAGCAATGTTAAAGGGCTTATAACGCATGTTTTCATCTAGAAGTTTTATGATTTAAGGTCATACATTTAAGTCTTTAATCCATTTTGAACTTATTTTTCTGTGTGGTGTGAAGGAGTAGTCCAATTTGATTCATTTGCATGGAGCTGTCCAGTTTTCCCAGCACCATTTTTTGAAGAGGCTGTTTGTTCTCCATTATATATTCTTGCATCCTTTTTGTAGATTAATTGCCCATATTAATGTGGGTTCATTTCTGGCTTCTCTATTCTGTTCCATTGATCTGTGTGTCTATTTTAGTGCCAGTAAATTGTTTATAATAGGTTTTTTTCATGAATTCTTTTGGATTTTCCAGATATATAATCATATCATCTTCAAGGAGAGATTAATTTTATTTTGTTTCTTCCTGTCCAATCTTATGCCTCTAATTGCTTGTCTAGTCATGTTGGTTAATGCCCACAATGCAGTGTTTATAGTAGAGGAAACAGTGAACAATACAGTGGATAGTGGTGGTGACAGTGACTTTTTCCTAATTTTAGCAATTGAGTCTCTGATATTTCTTCAGAAGTAAGAAACTGGATGCTGGCTTTTGAACTATTGTGGATGTATGTATTTATATTAAAGAAATATTCATTGTTTCCTATTTTATTGTGGTTTTCCACTTAAATTGCTCTGATCTGTTTACAGTTCCTGGTTTTCATTTTGAGGATCTAGGATTTAGAATGTTTTGCTTATGTGAGTCTGAGCCAGCAATGTGAAGGGATATTGGGGATCCTGAGACATAGCACTCACAGAATTATGTTGCAGTTTTATTAATAAAACTAGTTTTATTAATAGTTTTCTGACTTGGGCTTAGAATCTTGGCTTTACCTGGGTATACATTTTATTTTCTTGATATTGAATTGGTTTTGGACAAGACCGAGAGAAAAGGAACTTTCATTTTTATGTCACAATGAAAGGAGCACTTAGCATGGGCTTTTGCATTTTTCAGGAACTCAGTGGAGATTTCCTATGTGTAAACAAACAGGTTATTTTATATTTTTATTTGTGCTTTTGAATGCTCTTTAGTATTAAAATACTTAAGAGGCTGGTGAATAATTACCTCCCAGAATGACAGCATCTCAGAGTCAGTAAACACCAGCACAGACTTTTTTGCTCATCATCTCTTTAAGCATCTCTCCTCTATAGAGGAGCTCCAGTGTTCACACGTTCCAGTGAAGGCAGGACTTAGCTTGGGGGCTGACTGGACCTCACACTATGTCTCTGACTTCTTACTCTTGGCAAGTTGTTCCTTACCAAATCCCACGTGGCATGACTCTCTCCATTCCACACTTTGTCCAGAAGGTACCTTCAAAACAGAATTATATTAACAGAAACATTTGTGCATTGTTGGTAAGAGTGTAAATTGGCATAGCCACTACTAAAAATGGTATGGAGGTTTCTAAAAAAGTTAAAATAGAACCACTATAAGATCTAGCAATCCCACTTCTGGGTATATAACCAAAGGAAATAAAATCATTATCTTGAAGAGAGAGTTTCTCTCTGGTGTTCACTGCAACATTATACACAGTAACCAAGATATGGAAATAACCCGAGTGTCCATCAACAGAAGAGTAGATATAGAAAATGTGGTGTTTACATACAGTGGAATATCAGTTGGCCATAAAAAAGAAGGAAATCTTGTCATTTGCAACAACATGGGTGAACCAGGAAGACATTATGTTAAGTGAATTAAGACAGACTCAGAATAGCAAATACTTCATGATCTCACTTCCATATGGAATCTTAAAAAAAAAATTAAGCTCATGGTAACAGAGTAGAATGGTAGTTATCAGGCTTTAAAGGGTGGGGACAAAGGGAAAATATTGACGTTAGGGTACAAACTTTCAGTTACAAGATGGCTAAGTTCTGGAGACCTAATGTACAGTTCGATGACTAGTTAATAATAATGTATACTTGAAGTACGCTAAAAAACCCAATAAGAAATTTATTAAAAGTGGTGAACAAAAAACAGGATTATATTTAGTTGTAACAAAAATAAATTTAACTTGTGAATCAAATCTGATGACACCTGTATAGAGGGTTTTGATAGAAAAGACCCACATGCAAAACCCTTGTCAAACAGGAAAAGAGGACACAGTTATAATTATTCAGTATAATGTGTCCATCAACAGCTGCCAACTATATTAGGGAACACAAGACACAAGAGTCTCTAACCTGATGCCCAGTATGATCACAATAGAATGGAGTGGTTTTTGGTGGATGTTTGAACTGGGTCTTAGAGTATCAGCTTGAGAAGCATTGTTTATTGGGTTTTCCAGAAACTCAATAGCACCAGCTACCCCATATTTATGAATTATTCATGCCAATAAACAATGTTGGCTCATACACTCTGTTCACACACATTAGATTTTCATCCATCCCCTGCTCCCATGTGATTGAAGTTTTAGATATTCCAACAGGGACAAAAATCTGTGAAGGATTAAGTTTGCCTGTGACCCGTGCACCTAACTGGATGCCCAGAGCCACAGATGCTAGAATGATGAGGTTGACCATTTCTCCCAGACTATATCCATGTGACCTGTTGCTCAGAGGTAGGCTTGGGATCCATTTAAGGACATACTTGGTGGCATTGAAGAGGAGACTCAAAACCTCCCCACCCAAATACCCTCGGGGACAAAGTGGCTCTTCACAGTGAAGGAATAGGAGCAGCTTCCTTCTCGGGTCTATGTTTGTGTCTGTGTCCCCAGCTTGATTCTGAGCTCTGTGGGGCCGTGCCTGTAGTGGATCACTTCTGCCTCTCCCTGCCTGACTCTGTGGGGTCAGTCTAGCACCATCTGAGCAGAGTAGGTGCTTAGCCACTGCCTATTAAGTGCAAAAGGAAGGAATGAAAAATGATAGCTAGTGCATGTGGTACTGTGCCAAACACTTTACATTAACCTACAAAGTAGGTGTTATTTATCATGCCTATTTTGCAGGTGAGGAAACGGCAGCACAGAGAGTAAAGCAGGCTGTCTAAGGTCACACAGCCCGCATGTGGCAGAGCCAGGGTTTGAGCTGCATGGTCTAGTTCAACTAGCTGTGTTCTCAACTATGCCACTACCTTGGTCTCTGCACATTATAAGTTGCAGTGGGGTCAATGGTGTACCTGGAGGGTAGGATGAAGATAGGATCACGTGTTGGGGAGCCCAGAGTGACTCACACTGATTGGCCAGTGCTCAGGCAACATTTTAGGTGCTGAAGGATGTAGGTGGGTCATTTACTGAAATGAAATGCTGAAGACAACACTCATATGGGTCCAGGAATTAGTCCAAAGTTCTGACTTCAAGGTTTGGGCTCAAAAACCAGCTCCTGGCCGATCTTTCAGATGATGACAATAAAGATAACTGGCAAATGAACTCAGAGGAGAAATTCTGGAAATTTATTGCCCTTGGGTGTCTCATGAGGAAATGAGGTAACCAGTTAATTTGGGGACAAAGAGTAACTCCTGTCGGTATGTACTGTGGGTCCCAAGGTGCATAAGGCCATTGGTGACTTGGTGGTGCATGTACCACAGCTCAGTCTTTGAGAAGCTCCTGGCGACTTGGGAGATGCAGGTCCATCTTCTGTCCAGATTCTGACTCAGAGTTGTTCATTAGTTGGCAGTGGGCAGTCAGTCCTATCCTGTGGAAGGTGGCTTGGCTTCCGCCATTGTGTGTCAGACCAGTCGTGACCTAGAGAGGAGCATTCTGGTGAGATGGCTTCTGGCTGGGGGAGCCAGCTCCCTTTTTGGCTGAAGGACCAGCCCCTGGCTTTGTGTTTCTCTGGCACATCCCAGGTGCCGCAGTGAAGGGCACCAGAGGCCAGTCGAGCAGCAGGAGCAGTTGTTCCTTGTGGGGAGCTGCCTCCTCCAGTGCCACGCTCCTGTTGAGCTGCGAGCAAGTTCCAAGTAATTAAGTGGATTGGGTTCTGAAGCCGCTGTGACCATCAGCTTGGACATCCTTGCTAAGTACTCCTGGCAGGTCCTGTCACCTGCCATCCTGGAAGCCAGAATAGCACTGGGGGCTGCCCCTGCCCTGGTGTCCACTGGGCCTGGAGGCAACTGATGAGGGAGGGCACCCTTTGGATATTCTTGTGTATGGGGAGCTAATTACTCTCTTTAGAAATCTGCATTTGCCACCAATCACAGCTTTTCACGGTGCTGGCACTGTCATGGCAACTAAAAGCATATCTGAAAATAAAATGTCACTTTTCTTTTGCATTTCTAGTATAATGACACAGGAAACTTGTTTTTCATTTTTAACTTAACTAGAGACTCAAAGAGTATAGGTGTGAGTGCAGCACGTGTGGGCAAGTGGGTGTTGTAGTGTGTGTGAACATGTGAGTTGTGTGTGTGTGTGCGTGAGGGTGTGTACAGGTGCTCATGTTGATGGGGGTCATGTATGTGCAGGTGTGTGGCTGCTGGTGAGTCCTCTTTTTGTGTCTGTCCAAGGTTAAGGGCTGACTTTGGGGTTGAGATCACACATGGGCTGTGAATGTTTGAAGACTGATCTGTGACTGTGTGTGTGTGTGTGCCTGAAGACAAGCAGTGTTGGGGGAGGTGAGTCTGCAGACAAATGCTCTTGCCTGGATGTGTTATACTCTCATTTGGTGACACAAGCCTTCGGGAAGCTTTTTCACTATAGCATATCTCTGTTGTCCCAAGTTTTGGGAGGTTCCATGGTAGAGAACCCACCTGCCAATGCAGGAGACCCAAGAGACACAGGTTCAATACCTGCATTGGGAAGATCCTGTGGGAAGAAGGAAAGAGCAACCCATCCCAGAATTCTTGCCTGGAGAATCCATGGACAGAGGAACCTGGCAGGCTGCAGTCCATAGGGTCGCAAAGAGTTGGACATGACTGAAGTGACTTGGCACCCACAGCCCAGTCATAGGAGATCCAGCGCCTCATTTTGGGAGGACCCAACTCCTTGCCACAAACTTCAGAGAATCAGAGATACTATAGATCGTGAGCAACTAGACACACTCTGGCACAGCCCAGAACTAGATGATGGAGGTTTCTGCTCAGAATGGAAGGTACAAAGCATGCTGATGGTCATTGTAGTAACTGACACACCTCAGGCTCAGGGCTGAGCCTGTCCTATTTGGCCTGGGGCAGGGCTGGCCTGCTACCCCAGGGTGCCCTGTACCTGTGGCACCCCACCACATGTACAGATTTGCAACCATAACTTACGACAGTGATCACGTTTGCACACATCCACGGCCTCATGCTTCCTAAGACCGTTTTCAGAGCCTCTTCTCCTATGGGCTGGCTTCTTCAGGAGAATATTTCCCAAGCGTGGAAATGTGCCTCTGGTCAGAATCAGAAGGCTGCAAGTAGAGTAGGGAGCCTTTTCCCAGGAGGCGAGGTGCTGGGGCCGAGCCCTGAGGGATGGAGACTCATCTGCCTGTCTCTGGAAGAGGCTGCCACCCACTGCTATGTGCAGCCCCCCTCAGGGGCCAGCTTTCTCAGGCAGGGGCTCCATCCACGGTGTCAGGGCTCTTTCTTTCCATCACCAAGATTCTTCCAATTTACTTCCCCATACTTCACATCTCTGGAGATTCTTTGTTTCTTTGTTTTATTATCATGTTTTTAAACTTCAGTATGAAACCAAAGAGAACCAGTATCGATTAAATAGTTAGTTCAATAAGTGTTTTATTGATCTCCAGTTATTCTCAGATTGTCTCAGCCTGGGCCCAAGTGACACAACATGCATCTGAATGATTCCCTACCTGGAGCTTTCTTCAGTGCAGTGTTGCAGGGATGGATGGATGGAGGGAGGGAGGCCATGGATGACAGCAGATATAGGCACAGTTGGGGGTGCCTTAACCTAGCCAGGTGCCTTAACCTAAGCAGGGTTGTAAAGGAAGGGGTTGACCAGATGCCTGGGTCAGGGGAGGAGTGAGAGGAAGTCACCACTTGGTGGCATTAAGCCAACCCAGAGGCTCCATACACATGAGAGGCAAGTCTAGACCAGAACTGGTAGAGGGCCACTTAGTCTGGGATGCTCTTTACTTTGTCTAAGGATGTTAGGATGACGTTGTGTTGGGTTGGCGAGCAACATCACAAGCTTAAGAGCTTTGGCAAGAGTCCACTCCATTAGATGGCTATACAAACTCCTCTGCACCCCTCCCCACACATATACACTTTGTTTCTGTGGCTCTGTCGATGTCAACTGCCAGGAAACAAATTCTCCTGGCAAGGTGCTGGACTTTCTTGTAAGTTGCAATCACATTGGCTGTTCAGGCTCCCTCTGCATAGCTTACACCACGGCAAAGCCCATGGGAGTGGGAGTGGAAAAGAACCTGTAAATATGAAGGTCGGTTCCAAAGGCACATTATTGGTTTCTTATGCAATAATACCCTCTGGTGACATTGAGGCCTTATTAATAACTAAACATCTGTCACAACTGTAATTATATTTCTTGTGCCAGGATTGTGTTTCTAATCATTGTCCTGTTTAAACACGGAAAGGAGGGTGTGAATTATTTAGGCAACTGACTTTGAGTAAATAACCCATCAGCGCTGTGCAGGCAGTAAGTTTCTGTCAACTCCTTGCAGAGTCTCAGTGTCTCCGCTGACGTTCCCTTGATGCGCTCACAAATCTCTCTGAAAACATCGCCCTGGACCCCTGATGCGGCTGCCTGAGCAACCCGGAGAGGGGAAGCCCGAGAATGAGGAAAAGGGGGGCAGAGGAGCCCCTGGAGGGGGAGAGGAGCCGCCGAGGACCCAGGCCCCCGACTTCCCCACTTGGCAAGTCTTCTACCCCCAACCCCCCCGGAGAAACGAGCTTTCTCGAATGTTTGCTTAGGAGTTGATTGTGTTCAGCCCGCAGGTAGGGGGTGGTGTGGGGTCTGGGAGCCTTTGTGCTGAGTGTCCAGGGACAGGACACCCGGGAGGGGTCCCAAGGGGATGCATGTCCCAGCGGGGCCAGAGGTTTGACGATCTATCTTGAGCCTGACAGCTGTTCATTGGTTAAATCTGAGCTGTGTGGACGGGTGAGGGGATGGGTTTGAAAGCTGACGCTATCAGGGACTGATCAAGTTGGAGGGGGTGCTTGTTAGAAAAAAAAGCAACAGATACATTTTATAGAGTGCATATTCCATGGCAGCATAGAAGTGGGAGCTCTGCATAGATAATTTCAGTTAACCTGCACAACAACCCCATATGGGTGTTATTAACCCCATTTTTACAGGAGAAAAGTAAGACAGTTGGTAAACGGCATCACATAGGCCATATCACAAAGGCAAAGGTCAATCCAGGACTCCTACCCATACCTCTCAATACAAAAACTTGTTCCTAACCATTAGATCACCCTGCCTCTCCCCTGCTTATGGGTGAGGAGGTCAGCTCAGGGGGAGGGGTTGTGTGTGTTCTGAGCCACAGGCTTCCCAAGGTTTGAGCTCTTTCTTTTTCTTGGTTTTTCGTGGCTGTAAAAACTCAAGAGGAATTTTAACTCTGGGTGGTTTTGTGTAGAAGGAAATGTTGATCTATGAGATGCTGATATCAAGGAGTTGGTCTGGGTGAGTCCTTTAAATGGCTATGTTCTGCTGTGGTCTCCCCAAGGTTGTTTGGAATGGGATCTCCAGCCCTCTCTGTCACCAGCTCCTAGTGGGGGCCATGAGTGTTCATGGTGGGGTCCATGAGTTCATGATTAGGATTATGGCGAACTAAAGGAAGTCTGAGTCTCTGCAACCCCATGGACTGCAGCCTGCCAGGCTCCTCTGTCCTTGGGATTTTTCAGGCAAGAATACTGGAGTGGGTTGCCATTCCTTTCTTCATAGGATCATCCTGACCCTGGGGATCAAACTCAGATCTCCTGCATTACAGGCACATTCTTGACCATCTGAGCCACCAGGGAAGCCAAAGGAAGTGAACACATTTCTGATGACTAGAGCTCCTGATCTTCAGCACTCTCTCTCCGTAACTGGGAGCTAGACTGCAGGGCCCAGCGCAGGGTACTGTAAGATTCTATCCAGAACCTTCTCCAATACAGCTCACTGTTTGGGAAATCAGTGTGGGAGCTGACAGAACCCCTGGCCAAGGGCATGCTGACCTGCAGGTGAGCCCTTCTCATCAACTCTGAGGACAGGTCTGGAACAGGGCAACATGAAATTGGAATGCCATACACCGAAGGCAGGCTCAGAGGAAGGGTCTGCTTCGGAAGGCTGGTCAGGAGTCAGAGGACAACTTGGCCTGGGCCTCCGCAGCCAAAGAGAAGCCCCAGCAGGTGGCACAGTCCAGTCCGAGATGAAATTCCTGGTCGGTTTATTCTCTGGCTTGGATAAGCGGTACCATCCTGGGCACTTGCCCTGGGAGATGGCTGGTGTTGAGGGAAGGAGGTAAGGATTGGGACAGAGAAATGGTTCTGTATGTCCTACAGAGTCTGTGGCAAATGACAGATGAGGCTGATGATACAGAGGATACAAAGAGTTGCCCACCTTAGTGAATGTGAAGATATGATGCAGCAAACAGACAGAGAAGTCAGATGGAGTCAGAAACCCTTTTTACTCAACATACACCCACATTAAAAGTATTTCCCTATTTGTTTTGGTGACTTTGGGTTTTCGAGTTTTGGGGCTGTGATACTGTGATACTGGAGTGGGATGCCGTTTCCTCCTCAAGGGTATCTTCTTGACCCTGGGTTTGAATGTACATCTCTCACATCTCCTGCAGTAGCAGGCAGATTCTTTACCACCAGCGCCACCTGGGAAGCCCTCATAGCTGCCCTCTCCTGATGGGCATGAATTAGGCAGGTTAGTTTCCCTTGTCTCTGGGGACAGCAGTAGCCTAAGAGGAGTGAATCTGCTCCTCCCAAGCCATCAACTTCTCCTTTCGGGGAGAGTAAGAACTCTACTTGGACCCCAGGGCTGAGAGTCTCTGGCTTGCTCCCATCACACATTCACACCCACACTCATACACAGTGCACATAACACTTTTGTTTACACCTTCTTTGGGGGCAAGTGCACACATTTCTCAAAGATTTCTTTATGCAATGGGCAGAGAGAGAGAGAGACAGCTAAAAGGAAAAGGGGTGAGATAGGACCAAGAGATGGATGGTGGTCACAGTCTCTGCACCAGGGCTTGGATGTGGAGGGGAGAGGGAACACAGCTCACCTGGAACACGCTTTCATATCACTTTCCAGCAGTGAGTTCTTGCAGAGCACATCGTCTTCTTGTCCTCCAGTTCCTTCGCTAGGAGCCTCCTTCAGATAAAGTATGGGTATTGGGTTTTGCTTACAGGGCATCAGGGGCCTCAGACCTGAAAAACTGTCTGGGCCCACGTGGCTGTGGTTGGTGTGGGCAGGGTCAGCAAATTAGAAAGTCAGAAGGAGTCTCCTCCATACGTCCCATTTTCCTGCCCTGGATCATTTTCCCAACTCCTGGTACCATTTTGGTTGCTAGTAATGGAAGTCCAGTAGAACTTTCCTCAGTGAAAAGAGAAACATCTAACGTTCCAACAGAGGATCCAGGCAAGGGTGGATGGTGGGGGAACATGTCTCAGAGAATCCAAAGCCTCAGGGATGTAGAAAATCCATGGGAGTTTTCTGCTGGTCTTCATCTCTCTGGTTTCTCTGTCCATGTGAAAATTAGTCCTTTCAAATAGCTACCAATTTGGCAGTCAGCCTCAACTGGGAACTTGTATGGTCTCAATTCAAAATTCCCTGGGGGAACAGGCTCATAGCTGCCCATCCATGAGCACTCCATTGTGTCTGACTCTTCATGACCCCACGAACTGTAACCTGCCAGGTCCTTCTGTCCATGGAATTTTCCAGGCAAGAATACTGGAGTGGGATGCCGTTTCCTCCTCTAGGGTATCTTCTTGACCCTGGGTTCAAACGTACATCTCTCACGTCTCCTGCAGTAGCAGGCAGATTCTTTACCACCAGCGCCACCTGGGAAGTCCTCATAGCTGCCCTCTCCCGATGAAGTTGAAACTGTCTAGGGGAGGAGGGTCAGTGGGTATGAGCATGGCTGCTTCCACTATAAATACATGGATGGAAATGGTGGCAAGGTCACAACCAGAGGAGTCAAGCAGCTCCTCGCCCCAGGTCCTTCACATAATGGTTTTGTATTCCGTTCTTGAAGTTGGTCAGCTATCCGTGAAGTGCTGGTAAGATACTTGCCAGTCATGCTGTAAGTTAGTGACTTTATTTATACAGTTTTGCCTTTATTATTGTTTGTTTGTTTTTTGCTGCTTTGCATGGCCCATAGAATGTTAATTCCCTGACCAGGGACTGTACTTGCATTCCCTGGATTGGGAGCACAGAGTCTTAACCACTGGACCGCCAGGTAAGTCCAACATTAATTTGTGTTTATGTATTAATTTGAAGATAATCTATAGACTTTGGAGAAGGCAATGGCAACCCACTCCAGTACTCTTGCCTGGAAAATCCCATGGATGGAGGAGCCTGGTAGGCTGCAGTCCATGGGGTTGCTAAGAGTCGGACACAACTGAGTGACTTCACTCTCACTTTTCACTTTCCTGCATTGGAGAAGGAAATGGCAACCCACTCCAGTGTTCTTGCCTGGAGAATCCCAGGGACGGGCGATCACACAGAGTCGGACACGACTGAAGCGACTTAGCAGCAGCAGCAGCATAGACATTTTAAACTGTAGACAGTATCAATTTAAGTGGAAACTAGGAATAGGCAGTTTTGAATGCTTTTTTTTTTTTTGCTACGCCGAATGGCATAACCTGATCAGGGATTGAACCCTGGCCCCCTGCAGTGGAAGCACGGCATCTTAACCACTGCACTGCCAAGGAAGTCCTTGGAGCCTTTAAAAGAAGGTGGTCCCCAGGAGACCCAGAGGAGTGAATGATCACTGATGTGACAAAAGCAGCGGGGTAGCTGGAGCTGGCTGGGGGCACCTCAGTGACCTGTGGAGAGAGACCTCACGCAGAGGCAGGAACCGGAGAGGTAGGACCCAGGAGCCTCCTCCCCGCCTATTCTCCTGCTTGTCAGCCTGGCAGCTTACCAGACTCCCCAGACTGTCTATGCCTAAGTCTTGGCCAGGCTTTCTCTCGATGGATCTGGAGGAGATGACCTGTAGATGGGGATGTTCCTTCTCTTCTACTCTGAAGAGTCTCGCAAGGACCCAGAGCAGTGGATCCCTGCTTGTCTCTGGCCCACCCAGATACTAACTTTTTAGGCTGGAGGCTTGAAAAGATGCTCTTTCCCTTTGTGCAGATTCTGAGATCTGAAACTCTTCTGAGTCTGGAGCTGACTCATAAGTGGTCAGCAGGTCTAGGAGATCAACTGGAAGAGAGTCCCAGGGAACAGAGAGCTGCCCAGTAGCTTCAACAATCTACTGCTAATAAACAGCCCCACCAGCATGGTGCTCCTCCAACCCAACCTGAAGGGAGCTTTTCTAATATAGTGAGAAATGGATGTGCACTCTTCATATATGAGCTAAAAATAGCCCATGTTCCAAACAAATTGTTTTTTAGTATTTTGAAATGAAAATGTGTAGACAAAGCAAGGATTTAGAATGTATGACTCATTAAATTGCTGACTCTGAAAGCAATGGGAATTCAAAGGGAATCTTTCTCTCTCTATTTTTCCCTCCCACCCCTTCTCTGAATAGCTTATGAAAAGAGTCTCTTCATAAACAGGACCCATAAACTCCTCCATGATTTAAGGTCCTGCGCAGTGAGAGGCAGATGGAAGTCAGAGTTTTGTTGCCTGATTACTAAGCTGGATTCCCTAGTTAGGTTGGAATCATCAACCTGAGTTCCCCACCCTCCATGACCCGCCCATCCTCATTTCTCCTCCTCAGGTCCCTAACAGGTGCCCAGGGAATTCCGTGGCCCCACTGTGGCCACTGACCCTCCCTCCCCACAATGCAGAGCTCTGTTGGACCTCAGCAGCACTCACGTCACCAGCCCTAATAAGGATATCTTATCACCGAGCATCAACTCTGGGGCTACATCCTTGAGAGAGCACATACTGGATGGTTCTGTGGAAGGATGCAGCCGTGGGCACCTCCATCAACTCACTGGGCACCTCAGGCTCATAATTGGGTTGAATGGAAGGGTTACATCTCATCAGTGGTGTTCAGGGTTTGTTTGTTTGTTTGCTTGTTTTTGCTAACAAAATCTTTCTAGATAAGTCTCCTGGGGAAATCCCAGTATGTAGAACAAAAAAGAGACGACCCATTCTGGTTGGATCAAAGTTTGCATGTGTTTGGGAGGGTGGGGAGGTCCTTCAGGACCCTTGTAATGAACAGTGAGACTTTTCACTCGCGGGGACTATTGCTCAACCTTCATAGCATGTCACCTCTCACCCCTGTTATCCTTGAATATCTTAGTGCTTCTGTCTTTCATCTGCCCAGAGTCCTGATAGGAGGGAGCTAAAACCGTGTAGATGACCAGCCAACAGTTCTACCTCATGTTACTTCAAATTCAACTGCAGAGAACTCACACTGCAATGCTCTCCTCTTTGACAACCTCCTTGCTGATGTTTGACACTGTTATTCCTACTTCAGGATGTAGAGAAAACCTTACATGGATACAGGACATGGGTAGATGGCCCTCAAAACTCATAGCTTTCAATCTCAGTGGGTCCTCACTGGGACTCAGAGGTTCTTCTAGCAGCCAGGTCTCTTCCTCATTCTCCACCATGACTGCTTCACCCCTTACCCACTCATCTAAGAATGATGACATTTCCTCATTCACAAATAAAACAAAGGCCCCAGGAGGAAACTTCTCAACTTCCTGAGCACCTCTGTCACATTTCCTGCATCCAAGTTCATCTTTGCCGCTCCCTGCCCATTATAGTAGAGGAGGATGCCTTTCACCAGGTTGAGGACCACCTGCCGCATGAACCTAGACATCTGTTCTCTGTCATCCTCTCTTCAGGGACCTTATTTCATCAATTGTTCCTCCTTGGTTATTCTTCAACCTCATTCTTCTTCCCCTAAGGATAAACGTTTGTTCTGATGCACCTTATCTTGGAAAAAAATAAAGGGCTGATACGAACTTTTTAAAAAAAAACAACATTTAATTTGTTTATTTATTTTTGGCGGTACTGGGTCTTTGTTGCTCTAGTTGTGGAGAGTGAGGCCCCTCTCTAGTTGCAGTGTGTGTGGGTTCCTCGTTGCACTGCCTTCTCTTGTGGTGGAGCGTGGGCTCTAGGGCACATGGGCTTCAGTGGTTGCTGCACATGGGCTCAGCAGTTGGGCTTATGGACTCCAGAGCATGGGCTCAGTAGTTGTGCATGGGCTTAGCTGTGCGCTTAGATGTGGGGTCTTCCCGGACCAGGGATCGAACCTGTGTCCCCTGCATCGCCAGGGAGATTCTTAACCACTGGACCATCAGGGAAGCCCTGATATGAACTTTTTAAAAGTTCTTTGAACTTCTTGAAAAAATTGCCTACACTTGCTCCATCTCTCCATTTTTCATCCACCACTCAGCCCTCCCTCGCTGTGATCTGGTCTCTGCCCCCATCAGGCCACTGATCCTGCTCTGACTGGAACAAGGGAGAGTGTTAAAGTAGAAGGACCAACGCCAAGGTGTAGTCAAAATGTATCTGGTGAGTGTACAAAATCTATATATGTATTACTAAATCATAAAATTTTCAAATAGGACCCAGGAATCTGCTGCCCCAATTCCCTTCTCCCTGAGACCTTCGCCAATAGCCCACCCAAGTCCCCAGAAGAATTGGGAGGGTCTCATGGACAGAGGAGACTGGTGGGCTACAATCCATGGGGTCGTAAAGCGTCAGACACAACTGAACACACATCTCCTCTCACCTTTGCTGACACAATTTCACATCAGCAAGCATGCTTCACTCATTCTTATTAGGATGGTCAAATCTTTTCCTTTTCCCTTTAGCAGGTCCAGCCATCCAGTTTGAATTTCAAATGATCTTGGCTAAGAAACTTTTAATCACTTTTTCATTCTTCTGGAGATTGTCTGACCCTATCTCATGGAAATCTTCCTTTCACTCAGGACCTAGTAACTTCCTTTGTGATTCTTCTAATACAGCATGTTCCAAGTTGATGATCCTCAGACATCAATGTTAATACATATTCCTCTAAAAGTGCTTCATGGTCAGTAAAATTCAGATGATGCTCCTCACCGTATCTACTTGTTAGAGAACATCAGTGCATATTAAAATCCTAGAGATAGCCTACTGCAAAGAAAATGATTTATCTTGGCTTAAATCAACTTTTCCAAATACAGTTTGAGCCTGGAGCACTGGATATGAGTAAATATGTGTGTATAGGTGTGTGTAAAGGTGAAGAAACCACCTATTAAGTGTTTATTTCCTCTTCCTAGGGCATGCCTAGTTCTATGGAAATGATATGTAACTGGTATACCTTGGGTCCAAGGAATGCTAACACCCATATATTCACAAAAACACCAATAATTGATGTGCCAGGCTTTGTGCTGGGTGTTGGGAATTGAAATGAATAATTCCTTTCCTGTTATAGGTTATAGGCTCATGGAAAAGATGGATTGATACTCGCCATAGTGTTTATGTGTTAGGATAAATTCATGCACAGGGCGTGCCTTGAAGCATCACCACACTCACACACACACACACACACACAACCTAGGAGTGTACAGCTCCAGGGTACGCCATTCACTTATAAAACAAGAATACAATGTGAATGTCATCCCCTGAAGTTGCGTAATATTCCTAGAATAAATAAGCCTATATCCATCTAAATATGCAGTTTGTTCTCACTGATGTGGTCACATTACCCCACGAGGTTTTTTTCACTCAACCATTTATTACCAGCACCCTTTTCTGCTGTACTGTGACTGATCTCACCAGTCCCCTCTCTGGCAGTTCAGGCTGCCGTTTTTGCTCTCACAAGCAGTGCTGTAATGAGCAGCTCTATTTATCCTTATGAACTTGTGCAAGTATATCTAAATATAAATTTTCTAGAAGTGAAATTTCTGGGTCAGAAAGTATATACATTTTTTTTCCCCTTTTGTTAGGTTTGCCAAATTGCTCTCCAGAATTAGGTACCAAATTGCCTAAGGGAACGGCTTCTGAGAACAGGGGACACTGGACTGGAGGGGAAGGCGGCAAGAGAGGAGAAGGGCTTGAAGGTGATAATTAATGGAGTACTGTCTCTTAGGAAGAGAGGGGGCATGGGATCAAGAACATAGTCTTCATGAAGAAAAAATTTCTACATGTACAGCCAAAGTGTAAATATTCTCTCTGCAGAGAATATTACAAATGATCTTAGCTGAGAATTTTTGATCACTCTTGCACTCTCCTGGAGATTCTCTAACTCAGCCTCTTGGAAATCTCCTTTCATTCAGGATCCACTATGTCCTGCATGATTTTTCTCAGAAAAAACGCTTCAAAAAATTTTTAAATATTTTATATTGGAGTACAGTTGGTTTACAATTTTGAGTTAGTTTCAGGTGTATAGCTGGGTGATCCAGTTATACATATACATAGATCCATTCTGTTTCAGATTCTCTTCCCACGTAGGTCTACAGAGTATTGAGTAGAGTTCTCTGTGCTATACCAGTAGGTCCTTGTTCATTATCTATTAAATAGTTTATATATAGTAATATGTATATGTTAATCTCAAATTCCTAATTTATCCATCCCCCACTTTTCCTCTGTAGTAAGCATAAATTTGTTTTCGAAGTCTGTGAGTCTGTTTTGTACGTAAGTTCATTTGTATCCTTTCTTTAGACTCCACATATAAGTAATATTATGTAATATTTGTCTGGTTTACTTCATGTGATAATCTCTAGGTCCATCCATGTTGCTGCAAATGGCATTATTTCATTCTTTTTTTATGAAACATGCCACAAATTGATGTTTAATATTGACCTTAATAAGCATTCCTCTTAAAGTGCCCCATCGTCAGTAACACAGTTGGCCCCTAGGAATCTTATTTCTTTGACAGAGCATTGGGTATCAGGATGCTATATGCTTGTCCTCCTGGCATTTGCATGGGGGATGCAGCAATGGATCAGAGGATGTCTAGCATCATTGGATAAACAGGGTACCCATTTTTTGCAATGTCCATTTCACCTTATGGCAGGTAATTGAAGATGGTTTAATATTAAAACAATGCTTGATATGTTCTTGTGCAGGACACCAATTTTTAAGACAAAAATCTTGGCCTTCAAAAGCAGGTTCTTGATTGCAGGGGGATGTTTTGGGCTATCACCTCATTATTCTCTTATTATCAGAAGCTCTTTTATAGAAAAATGGAGGATTCCCGGACCCAATCTAACTCATCAAGCACACTCCCTGTGTTTGTATCAAGTTTTAATTTGAGCATTTTACTCCTATTGGGAAAGTGGGGCAGGGGGAGGGGGAGGCAGTGGAATCTATGCCCTAACAGACTTGCTGTCAGCAGAAAACTATAGAAAACAGCACTTTCCCTTAAGGTTAAGCTAGTCCTCTCCATCACAGAATTCAAAGGCCACTGGAGGGACACAAACGACCCTCAGGCCTGTCTGCCAGGTGCCCCTTCCCCAGACTGTCCCCCCGGAGCCACGTCCAGCTCTCTGTCCATGGTCCATATGTGGCCATTGCAGGAATCTTTTCTTCCTGGACCTCTTGTCTCTTCTTAGTCCGTCTACTACAGCTTTGCAATAAACCACCCCAAACTTGGTGGTGTAAACCAACAAACATTTTATGCTCATGGAGACTCTGGGTCAGGAACTCATTGGGGGTTTATCTCTGCTCTGGGATGTCTGGTGCCTCTATTGGAAAGACTCAGCTGGCTGGGGGGTAGACTCATTTGGTGACTCATATGTTTGGTGCCTGGGCTGGCTGAAGGACCAGCTCAGCTGGGAGTATCTACATATGACATCTCCACATGGCTTGTGCTTTGCCCAGCATGGCATCTGGCTTCTAAGACAAGCGTCTAGAGATGAGCCTTCCAAGAGCGCCAGCTGGGACCTGGTTGGCCTTTTATGACTTGGCCTTGGAAGCATCACTTCTGGCATGTTATGGCAGTCAAAGCAGTCCAAATCCTCCTGGATTCAGGGGGTGGAGGCATAGAGAACACATATCAGTGGTGAGGAGATTAAAAGAATTTGGGAACCACATTTCAAAACTCCCACACTTTGCCTTCATGGATCCTGGATCCTTCTGTTACATGCGCCTAGTGTTGCACTTCTTTTAGCATCTTCTGGATTCTTGCCGAGCAGCATGGAAGAATAGGATGCTGGTTGGGGCGGGGAGAGTCAAGATAAAGGGTCTTCCCAATGATCAGAGAATCTTGTGCATAACTCAGAACATGATTATGTTAGGAAAGTATTTGTCTTCCTTTAAATTACCCTCACTTTAAATTACCTTCCTTTAAATTACCTCAGTCTGGTGTGTGCCAGACTCCAGGAGGAAAAAGGAACTGGGAAGAAAGATCCACATTAGCCAGTAAAGGAAGTTTTGCCACCTGGGCAGAGACATTAACCAGGACAGGGTTTCAGGAAAATTAATAAAGTATGTTCCAGGAGAGCCAGTGGCTCGACCACCTATATGATGATGCAAGTGGTCTACTCCAGAGACTTCTCTGGTGGTTCAGTGGTTAAGAATCTGTGTGTTCCCAATGTAGGGGGCATGGGTTTGACCCCTGGTTGGGGAACTAAGATCCCACATGCCATGCAGTGTGACCAAAATTGATTAATCAATCAATATAAAAAGTGGTCCACTCCACAACTCTAGGGGGGGCACTCAGAGTATAATTAATTGGGCCCTGGTCACACAGAGCTTTGATGGGACTTACTTAAGGAAAAGCAGTGGTTGGTACCACTGTGCTGTTGTTGGTCAAATGTCTGTCTCATTCCCTTACCAGGGCCATCTCCTCATATTACATTTCAGGGAAACAGATTAGGCCTTGGGTCTGCATGTGAGTCAGTCCCCCTGCAGCTGATTCTGGTTCCTGCCCCCATATAAGGGCTTAGCACCATCTCAGCTTGGTGAAGCTTCACTTCCAGTCACACGGGGGCCACCACATTCTCCCGGTAAGCAGCAGCTATAGCTGCTTACAGCCCCCCCGCCCCCCGCCGGAGGGGCAGTACTGGAATAAGGGTGTGATTTTCTTTGCCTCCTTTCAATGTCCCACCCAGCCATCATCACACAGCAGATGGATATAAATCACAGATTTTACTGAAGATTTGGGAATAACTGATGTAGGGAAAATTTACCATCTACAAAGAACTCTTCTTAGAGTCAGAAAAAATAATTTCAAGGTAGGGAAAAACTACCATCTACAAAGAAATCTTAGAAAAAATAAAAATATTTTTAGAGGGACTTTTCATGCTTGCATCCCTTTGGCAGTCTGGTGAAGCCTGTGAATTTTGTTTTTAAATGCATGAAATAGACTATTCAAGGGACCAATAAAGGAAATCAATTATTTTTAAGTACAGTGTGGCAATATTAAACAAAACAAATGGGTGGTATAATAATACATGTGCTTCCTTGTTGATGTGTTAAATAATAAGATCTGGCAGTGGGTGTAATAACAATCATAATTTTGAAATACTGTGGCCGTAAGTGTAAACAACATGGGGAGATAATTCTGACAACTGTAACCTGGTAGGAAAATATTAGTGGCAAAGCCACAGTATAGATAATTCCACTGGGCCATGAGACTTGCGTTCATAATGGAAGGAAATGCTAGATTCCATTTAGAGACTGATGAAAATAAAGGTATACTCTTTCCCATCCAAATTCATGGGCCCCTTGATTCTGTCCTTGAGCCTCCAAGAGTGAGAGTCCCCCAGAACCCCTGGTGCATTTCTTAGCCTCTTTTCCTGGCTTCTTTTCATTTTCTCGTCAAAAGTTGGGGGGAGGAGTAGAAATGAGAAAGAGGCAGGAGAGAGAAGGGATGCACTGCTTCCATCTCTCTTGGCGCCCAGGGGCTGCCTGAGGTTAGCACGGAGGACAGAGGCTCTGGCCTCACTCCTCCTTGGGGGACCTTGGGAGCCCATCAGACATGACCCCTGCCCCAGGACGTCATCTCTTGTCTGGTTCAATGTGTGGAGAGTAGATTGAGGCAGATCCCCCAAATCTCACTGAGTCTCTGTGGGCAGAGACACTGAATGAGGAGGCGGCTGGTTGGTCACAGGGGCAACGCCAAGGAATCCCCAGAAGAGAGGTGGGTTTGTCAGAATTCTCCACTGCAAAGTTACTAATTGTTCTCTTTTTTCCATACTGTATTCTTTGGAAAGAAGTTACTGCACTGGCCACACAAGAAATGAGGAGTCGTGCCCCATCTCCATGAAGGCAGATCATCTACATAGATTATTTGGCATTATTTTGTACAGGATATTTTATCTTTTTCCCTATTTAGTTTTGCAACCATGTATTTTCATAGTATGAACTCATGGACATTTATATGTAGGTGATGATGCCATACAACTTAGTTTTGTGGCTCAAATGGTTGCAGCCTTGGTCACTGGGAGCTCTTGGCTCTTGCCTTTTGAACACTTTCTTACTTCCTGGTATGACAGGATGCTCCAAACTCATCTTGTGTATTTCCTGACCCAGTTTCCTGGCCTGGTTTCTTTTATTAGAGAATGGTGTTAAAAACCAAGATCTGAGCCCTAGGCATGCTTGTTGCTGTTGAAGCATTGTTGCTTCTAGGCCCTGTCACCTGACAGAACAAGAAAATATTTATGTAAATATTAACCTATATATATACATATATCTATGTATATTTCTATATGTAACATCTGTACTTGTATCAAGCTAAATATAGCTTTATTCTGATGTTTCCAACTCAACTCCATTAACACAGGATCCTTCTAGCATCCTCCCCTTTCTTACCTGTAAACTCCCACTCCAACAGAGAGAAGTCTGGCTCCTACCATCCACCATCCATTTACTTAATTTTTTTTTTTCTGTTTTTTTTTGGTTTTGGCTGCACTGGGTCTTCGTTCCAGCGCTTGAGCTTCTCTAGTCATGATGGCCAGGCTTAGCTGCCTGAGGCATGTGGGATCTTAGTTCCCCAGGGATTGAACCTGTGTCCCCTGCATGGGAAGGCAGGTTCTTAACCACTGGGCCACCAGGGAAATCCCTACTTGTTTAACTGTGTTAACATGTAGAGCAGTATCAGAATTGTTAACACATTCCCCTGTGGGAAACAGTTTTACCAACTAAAGTTCTTTATAGCGCAGTTGCCTTTCGTTTTCCAGAGTCCGCTCATTTCCAGAGTTACCTGTGCCAGCACTTTCCCTGTCTCTTCTGTGAGGTTGTTTCATATACATGTGTAATACAGATTGATCTTCCCATTCTGTATTCCATCCTGAAAATCTATTGATCTCCCAAATGATTTTTTAAAAAATTTGCATACAGTAAGGTTCAATCGTTGTGCTGAAGTTAAATGAATTTTGACAAGTGTATATTGTCATGTATCCCCAATTATAATATCATATGGAATATTAATAGTTTTGCTGCCCTAAAAATACCCTGAACACCTATTCAACCTTTCTCTTTGATTTCTGAACTTCTGGCAACCACAGACCTTTTCAATCTCAATATTTTTGTCTTTTCCAAAGTGTCAAACAATTGGAGACATACCGTATGTAGCCTTTTTACATTGGCTCCTTTCATTTACATATATCCATTTAAGATCCACTGGTGTCTTTTTGTGGGTTGGTATCTCATTTCTTTTTATTGCTGAGTAATGTTTCATTTCATAGACGCACCATAGTTTATTCACCTATTAAAGGACATCTTTGTTGCATCCAATGTTTTGGTGATTATGAATAAAGGTGCTATAAATCTATATATTTTAGATTTGCATATGTATATATAAATATATTTACAAGTAAATATGCTGTATACTTTGGCCCCCTGATGCAAAGAACTGACTCATTGGAAAATACCCTGGTGCTGGGAAAGACTGAAGGCGGGAGGAGAAGGGGAAGACAGAGGATAAGATGGTTGGATGGCATCACTGACTTGATGGACATGAGTTTGAATAAGTTCTGGGAGTTGGTGATAGACAGGGAAACCTGGCGTGCTGCAGTCCATGGGGTTGCAAAGAGTTGGATACAACTGAGCAACCGAACTGAACTGATAGAAATCCCTGCATGCAGGTTTTTTGTGAACATTAGATTTCAAATTAGTTGGCTAAATACCTAGGAGTATGCTAAGACTATCTGTAGCTTTCTAAGAAACTTCCCAGCTTTCTTCCAAGGTGGCTGTATCATAATTGTATTATACCAGCAGGACGGAAGTTCCTTTTGCTTTATATTTTTTTTTATAGCAATTGGTATTGTCATGTTTGGTTTTGGTTTTAGCCATTCTTATAGGTGTGCAGTGGTATCTCATTTTAATTTGCATTTCCTGATGACATGTGATGTGGGGTATCTTTTCATATGCTTGTTTACCATCTGTATATTTCCTTTGGTGAGGTGTCTATTCAGGAATTGTCCCATCTATTTCACTGGGTTGTTTGTTTTCTAATCAATGAATATCAAGATTTCTTTGTATATTTTGGCTATAACTCCTTTATCAGATACTTGTTTTACAGATACTTTCTCCCAGTCTGTGGTTTTCTCTTTTCATTCTCTTGATGGTGTTTTGTAGAGCAGATTTTAATCTTAATAAAATTCAACATACCAAGTTTTTCTTTCATGGATCATGCTTTTACCAGAAAGATCATTACCAAATGCAAGATTATCTAGATTTTCTCCTATATTTTCTTCTAAAGATTTTATAGTTTTGCATTTTACATTCATGTCTATGATTCATTTTGAATTTTTATGAAAGGTGTAATTTCTGTATCTTGTTTTTTTTTTTTTTGCATATGGACATCCAATTTTTCTTGCTCCGTTGAAATCTACATATGCTTTCATTCTACATATGCTTTTCGTTCATGTGGTCTTCTGGTTTACTAGGGGGGAATTCTGGAGAGAATCTACATGCATGCTCACATTTGTGAGCACTCCCCTCTCAGGGACAAACAGTAATTCCCAGAGATAGTTTAGTATAGGTCCTTATAAAAGAAGAGCACTATTTTATTAAGGGCAACATAATCTGCAAAATGTCCCCTACCCATAGTGGAGAAAGCTTTTTGCCTCCTTCTCTCTCTGGGTCATTCTCAGGGATGCAATTTATGCGCAAGAAATGAGGACTGTTGTGATGATCATGTTACAACAGGATCAACCTGCTTTATATCCCCACCTTAGCTACACTGGATTGGAAATTAGCTATGAAATCCCTGTTGTTTCTCTAGATGGGAAGGACTCGATCGATGTTTTTATAGGGCTTTTCTCCTCTTTGGTATAAAAACTACCCCCACGCCTTCCCAGAACAACCTCCAAGAGGTATGAACAAGTTTGTGTATTTGGAACTACACAAGGACCTTCTGTGCTAGCTATGGGGCACAAAAGTGAAGATAGTATCATATAGGTTCTGCTCTCCAGGCCTCACGTACTAACAGACCTGGTATTTAAATGCAGTGATGAGAACAGTCATCAAGTAGCATTTTTCTGACTGCCTGCCACTCATTCTTGGGGAACTTAAGCTCCCCAATGTCTCTAGAGGTGTTTCTCACAGTCTGTGCACACAGGTTGTCTTGACTGCCGCCTGACGGTTGACATCATTCTCTTCTTATCATCTTTCATCATCAAGGTGATACCTCCTCTCTTGTAAACCTCTGGTGCCTGACCGGAAAGTTTCTATTCCTGGTGTGGCTGGTGCTGGGCCATGGCTGGACCGTGCCCATGAACTTCAATCAGCTGGAGGGCTTGTCACCAGCACATACAATTTTGATTCATCTTACAGTCCTTCCAAGAGGCTTGGAGTTTTTGTGTGTTTTTGTGTGTGTTGTGTTGTGTATTGCCTGTACAGTCCAATGAATTTTTTTTACCCCCTTATCCTTGAATTTAAAAAAATTTATCAGTACATCTCTATGTGTAAGTCTCTTCTTATTAACTTTGCCAGTAATATGTGATCCACTATGATCTTCATTCTTATTCTTTAACTAGTTCAAAAAAAAAATTTTTTTTTTTTTTTGCTATGATGGCTTTTCTATAGTATTGATTTATTTCTTGCGAACACCTATAATTCTCAGGTTGCATCTCCATTTCTTTGCCCTGTGTATATAATATATTTTTTCTCTCAACATATTTATATCCTTGTTCTTTCCTTCTGCATACCGAGAGAGTGCTTCTAATTTTTCTCTCGTATCAAAGCTTTGATTTATTTTCCAATGAAACATCTACTTTTTATGGCTTCTTTTTTAAAGTTTGTTTTTATTAGAGTATAGTTGCTTTACAGTGTTATGTTTCTACTGTCCAGCAAAATGGATGAGTTATGCCTATACATATGCCCTTTCCCTTTTGGACTTCCTTCCCATTCGAGTGACCATTGAGCCCTGAGCAGAGTTCCCTGTGCTGTACAGTATGTGCTCATTGGTTATTTATACAATAGCCATGTCTTGGAAGCAACCTAAATGTGCATCAACAGAGGAGTGGATAAAGAAGATGCGGTACATATACTCAATGGAATATTACTCAGCCACAAAAAGGGATGAAACTGGGTCATCATTGCTTCTGATGAGGGCTTTCATTCTGCGAGATGTTTCTGTCCTTTTTTCTCCTTTCCCCATTTGCCTGTTTGTTTTCATGTTGGTTTGTTCTTTCTGTGTCCCTGTCTCACAGAGTTCATGCCTTCTTTATCCTTATGACGACCCTGAGGGCATGGTTTCTAAAATTTACTTCTGTTTCTTACTTTCTGATTCTTAAGAAGAATCTTAAGATTCTTCAAGAACAGGCTCTTTTCTTGAACCTTAAGGATGTTTCCCTTCCTACATGATACAACATCATCTGACTGGCTTCCCCTGAAATAGTAACAACAACAACAGAAAACTGAAAAGTGTATGCAACAGTGGTTTTCAAGGTATTATATGAAGAATGAAGAATAGGGAGACATGAGAAATAGGAAACAAAATGAGTCCTACGATTGTCCCAAGTTACTGCCTGAAGAATTTCCAGGCCTTAGTGCAGGAAGGAGGAACTTGGGAATAGCAGAGGTTTAAAATACATAGAGTAGGGGACTTCCCTGGATGTCCGGTGGCTAAGACTCTGTGCTCCCAATGCAGGGGTCTGGATTCAGTTCCTGGTCAGGGAACTAGATCCCACAAGCTGCAACTAAGAGCTCGCTTAGGGTAACTAAAGATCTCATGGGCCGCAACAAAGATAGAAGATCCTGAGTGCTGCCGTAAGAACTAGCACAGCCAAAACAAAATGAAACAAAGGCTAAAAAAGAAATAAAACTGAAATACGTGGAGTAAAAACTTACAGGACTTTCAGGAGAAACAATCACAGTTGGAGAGCTTAACACTATTTCAGACTTGAGTTGAACAACACTATCCTTTTATTAATATTTCCTTGTTACTCTCTAATTTGGTTCTCTAGTTAGAAAGCTGCAACTTGACCCCAATTTACTGTACCCTTTGTGCAACTGCACTTGTGTCCGGGACAAGCCAAGGGAGGATGGAGGGAGACAAAGAGAAATGGAGATCCTTCCCACCCTTTAGGGACCACATATTATCTTATCAGAGAGTACAGTTCTCCTTCCTCAGAATTTTAGGTTGCTACTGGCTTTCAGTCAGTCTTAAAGGAAAGAAATCCTAAATACTTTTGGAAGGACTGATGCTGAAGCTGAAGCTTCAATTCTTTGGCCACCTTTGGTCAGAACAGCTGACTCATTGGAAAAGACCTTGATGCTGGGAAAGATTGAAGGCAGAAGGAGAAGAGGGTGTCAGAGGATGAGATGGTTGGATGGCATCACTGATTCAAACGACATGAACTTGGGCAAACTCTGGGAGATGGTGAGGGACAGGGAAACCTGGTGTGCTGCAGTCCGTGGGGTCGCAAAGAGTCGGGCACGACTTGGCGACTGAACAACAACACTGGCTCTCATGGGCTTCCCAGGTGGCTTTGTGATAAAGAATCCTCCTGCAGTGCAAGAGACCCGGGTTTGATCCCTGGGTTGGGAAGATCCCCTGCAGTAGGAAATGGTAACCCACCCCAGTATTCTTGCCTGGAAAATTCCATGAACAGAGGAGCTTGGCGGGCTACAGTCCCTAGGGTTACAGAGAGTCAGAGATGACTGATCATGCATGACTACACCTGTACTGGCTCTCATTGCCACCACCCTTTCTGCTTCCAAGTTTCCTGTCAGGGGCTGAGGCACGAGAGCACAGAGGGAAAGGAAACAATGATGGGGAATTTCCATTCTTCTTCTGTGTGTTAGGAAACAACTTTCCTATTCATCCCCCGAGAACCTGAGGCATCTTCTAGGACCTCCTCTGTTGTGCTAATGCTCATTTTCAAGTTTCAGGTTGCCTTGAATTCAAACCTGTAAATACCAGAAAAAAAGAAAGGATTAAATTCACCACCAGCTGATGATCCTTTGAGTTTTCATGTTCTTCCCCAATCTGCCTGTTAGGAGCTATTGTCAGAGTCCTCAATTAGCTGCTCCATGCATTCTGCTCTGATCTTAGGCTTCATTCAGTGGAAGATATAGGTGGAGTATACTTAACTTCATCTTACCCAGAAGTGGAAGCCTGATAAATTGATTATTTCAAGAAAAGCGAAATGGCAATTCAATGGAGAAAGCATAGTTTAGTCAACAAAGCTTGTTGAAACACCTGGATACCCATATGTAATACTTGCATACATACATATATTCTTCAGTCTCTACATCTCACTTACATATATAACTCAACTCATAATGAATCATAGACCTACATTTAAAGAAAAAAATTTATAGAACTTTTAGAAGAAAACATGAGAAAACCTTTATGACTTTGGATTAGGTGAATATTTTAAAAATATGACCCCAAAAGAATGATCCATAAAAGCACAAATTAATAAATTAGACTTGATCAAAGTTAAGGGCTTTCTTTTTGGAAGTCACTTAAGACCATTTTCTTGGGCTGTAAAATCACTGCAGATGGTGACTGCAGCCATGAAATTAAAAGACGCTTGCTCCTTGGATGAAAAGCTATGACAAACCTAGACATCGTATTAAAAAGCAGACATTACTTTGCCAACAAAGGTCTGTATAGTCAAAGTTATGGTTTTTCCAGTAGTCATGTATGGATGTGAGAGTTGGGCCATAAAGAAAGCTGAGTGCCAGAGAATTGATGCTTTTAAAACTGTGGTGTTGGAGAAGACTGTTGAGAGTCCCTTGGACTGCAAGGAAATCAAACCAGTCAATCCTAAAGGAAATCAATCCTGAATATTCACTGGAAGGACTGATGCTGAAGCTGAAGCTCCAATACTTTAGTCACCTGATGCAAAGAGCTGACTCACTGGAAAAGACCCTGATGCTGGGAAAGATTGAAGGCAGGAGGAGGAGATGACAGAGGATGAGATGGTTGGATGGCATCACCGACTCAATGGACATGAGTTTGAACAAGCTCTGGGAGATGAAGGACAGGGAAGCCTGGCGTGCTGCAGTCCACGGGGTCACAAAGAGTCGGGCACGACTGAGTGACTGAAAACAACAACAAAGAGGATGAAAAGACAAGCCACAGACTGAGTGAAAATATTTGTAAATTATGAGTAATTAGCCATTCCCTTCTCCAGGGGATCTTCCCAACCCAGGGATCGAATCCGGGTCTCCTGCATTGCAGGTAGATTGTCTGAGCCACCAGGGAAGCTCTATCTTATAAAACACTTGTATCCAAAACATAAAAGAGCTTGTCAAGTTCAATTAAAAAAGCCCACTATAAAAATTAGTAAAAGCTATAAACAGATAATTCACCAAAGAAGATATACAGATAGCAAATGAGCACCTGAGAAGATTTTCAACATCATCAATCACTGCGCTTGTGCTTATGCACAGTCACTCAGTCGCATCCAACTCCTTGCAGCCCCACGGACTGCAACCCGCCACCCTTCTCTGTTCATGGGAATTTTCAGACAAGAATACTGGAGTGGGTTGCCATTTCCTACTCCAGGGGATCTTCCTGATCCAGGGATCAAACCCACGTCTCTTGCATATCCTGACTTGGCAGGCGGATTCTTTACCACTGTGCTGCCTTAGGGAAATGCAAATCAACAATACAATGAGATGCTATTATGCACCTTCAGACCTGGAGACTCATCTTCCAGTTTCGAATCTTTTTGCCCTTTCACACTATCCACGGGGTTCTCCACGCAAGAACACTGGAGTAGGTTTCCACTTCCTCCCCCAGTAGACCAAGTTCTATTAAAACATATAAAATTACAATGACTGTCTATACAAAGTGGTAATGAGAAAGCAAAGCCACTGGAATGCTCATACACTGCTGGTGGGAATGTAAAATGGTACAGTCACTGTGTAACAATTTGGCTTTTTTTTAAAAAAAAAACAGTTAAACATACATCTTAATACATTACTTTTTGCATTCTTTATACATGCCATATGAATACATGGCTATATGATCTGCCATTCCACTTGTAGATATTTGACCTGTATAAATGAAAGCACATGTTCGTACAAAGATTAAACGTGACTGCTCATTGCGACTTTGTTTGTAATAGTCAAAACTGAAATTAGGTTAGTGATGGACCAATTGCTGCCTATTCATACAATTTAATGTTACTCAGCAAACTATTGTTACATACAAGATTATGGATGATTTTAAAAATCATTATGCTTTAATAAAGAAGCCAGACAACAAAAGCACATATAGCACAACGCTATAATTTCTGTAAAATTCCAGAAAATAGAAGCTTTAATGATTCTTATGGATGAAGGGTGAAGGTGAAGGAAGAAGAATTGCGAAGAGATATGAGGAAACTTGAGGGCAGTGAGTATATTTTTCATCTTGATTGTGGCAATTGTTTCACAGGTGTACACATGCATTAAACACATCAAATTGTACACTTTATAGGCAGTTTATTTTATGTAAATTATACCTCAATAAGCCTGTTTTTAAAATGAGTTTTCAAATCATTCTCTGTGATGGTGAAATCAGGAGAAATCCCTCTAGTTCTTTGGTTTATGGTTAAAATGCTATTTTCCACTGTGTCTTTTTCCGTAAAATATTGTAAGTTCGTTAGCGGTCATTTGAAAGCAAGTGTATCAAGTCTTTTCAGGCTACCTCCATATTATCTGATTGTTACCTAGCTCTTATCTTGATTACTTCATTCAACCCTGTCCCCATTTTGATTATTTATTTTTCTAACTTCTTCAGGTGAACGTTCAGTAAATTTATTTTCATTCCTTCAGTTAGATTGTGTTTTTCTGTATATAAATCCAGTGATACAAATTACACAGAAAGAAGCCAAATCATGCTGAACTCCTTCATCAGATAAAACCACTATTAACATTTCTGCCAGTATCCTTCCTGACATCTTTCTGTGCATGTATATACTTTGAGTGTGTTTGCGTGTGTCCAGAAAAGTATACAAATCATAAGTGTACAGATCACCACAAACTGAACATACCCAAGTAACTAGGATTCAATCAGTTAACAAAACCTTGCCGCCTTCCAGAAGGCATCTTTATATCCACTCCTAGTCATAGCCTATTCTTCACCAAATCAAAGATAACTACTGCCTGTTTTTCTTTCCTTAGATGGTTTTTGAAAAAAATTATTTATTTTTATTGGTATATAGTTATTTCACAGTGTTACAATGTTGATTTCCGCTGTACAATGAAGTGAATCAGCTCTATGTGTACATTTATCCCCTCCCTCTTGCCCTTCCCTCCTGCATCCCCGTTCCACCCCCCAGGTCCTCACAGAGCCCCCGACTGACTGAGCTCCCTGAGCTATATGGCAGTTTCTCACCAGGGCTGTTATACACATGGTAATGTTTATATGTGGGTCTCAATCTCCCGATTCAACTACTGTCTTGACTTCTAATGAAAAAGATTACTTTTGACAGATCAAAATTTTATTTAAATGTAATTATGAAGCATATATTTTGCTTTATTTGTCTATTTTCATTCAACATTACATTTGTGAGGTTCATCTATAAGGCTTCAGTGTTGCAGTTCATTCACAATGGAGGTTCATTCTTTCTCTCTTGGGTGAATATAGCATAACGTATTTATCCATTTTATTGTTGGTAGGCATCTGGGTGGTTTCAAGTTTGGGGCTATTATGAATAATGCTGCTATAAATATTTGAGTGCATGTCTTTCATGAGCTTATGTACATATTTTTTTTATTAGTTATATACTTATGAAAGAAGTTGCTGGGTCTTATACATGTAACTTAAATGTATATAACTAAATAAATGATATCATATTAGACAAACTGTTTTGTAACTTATGTTAATCATTGAACAATAACTTATAGGCATCTTTCCATGTCAATTAATATTATTCACTATATGGGTGTACCAGGTTTTAATCATTTAGTTGTTATTGATGGACTTCTACTTTGCTTTCAGTTTTTCAATAATAAGCTCTGTTTCATATCCTTATAAACATGTCTTTTTGATATTCACTGGTTATCACTTCAGGATAAATGCTTAGAACTGAAATTCTGCATCCAAGGGTATGGCCATGTACATTTAAATTTTGATGCACGTTGTCCAATTTCCTTCTTGAAAAGGGGTACAATCTCACTAACATTGACTAAAGGCAACATTTTCCCATCTCTTCACTCACTGTGAATTTTCTCTATATTTTTAACTTCTGTCAATCTGATAAGAGAAGAATAACTTCAAATTTTGCATTGTTATATTTGTTTATCAGTGAATTTAAATATCTTGTTATAAATGTGTTCCTCATTTTATATACCTTGCTCATTATCTTATTGTTACCTTTTAACCATTGATTTATATGCATTCTTTATATGCTGAGGAAAATAATTCTTTGACTCATCTGTGTTGCAAACAACTATTTCAGGCTTTTGTTTACCTTTTAATTTGGGTGCATGGATTGTGGCTGCTGGTTTGGGTTTTTTTTGGGCACATGTTTTGTTGTTGTTACTGTTTTGCTTTTTCTTTAAATGGGATCAACTTTTAAAATCTTTGCCTTTATAGTTTTTGTTTCATATTTTAAAAGGATTCTTGCCCTTTAGGATTATAATAGAACTACTGTATTTTTCTTTTAGTGTATTATCATTGTATTTTTTTATATTTACATCTTTGATCTACCTGGAATCTTTTTTACCATATGGAATAAAGAATTTAGTTTAGTTCCTTTCGAAACAGCTAACCAGTTGATCCAACACTTTAATTGATTGTTTCTGCTCTAATATGAAATACCAGTTTATCAGTATCCAAAATCCCTGAGTATCTCTGTGAGTCTATTTCTGTACTGAGAACTCCACTCTAGTGCTTTGTTTATCCACTCATCCAATAAATACTTATGTGCCAGACACTTTCTAAACACTGGAGCTATATCAGTAAAAAAAAGAAGTGAAACTCCTCTCTTCATGGAGCTTAACTTTCAGAGGGAGATATAAAGACAGATAATAAACCATACACATTACTTTTATTTTATCTCCTGAATTACTTAATGAGGTTTTTACTGCTATAGATTTAGGGTATATTTTAACACCAGCTACAGCTAATTTTTCACATTTGTAATTTTGTAAATATTTGGAAACATTGAATCTTACAGATGAACTTTTGAACCATTTGATCAAATTCCAATGTCAGTCCCACTGGCATCTGGATGATGATTGCCTGAATTTTGAAGTTAATTTTGGGGGATTTGACCTCTTTACAGTGTTTTTTATTTTTTCTTTTCTAACGGTAATGTGGGCTTCTCTACTTAAATTTTCTTTATTCATCTGTATCCTATAGATCCCTTAGAATTTAAACATTTTCTCCATATAGATTAATTTTTGGTTTCTATTGTGAATGGAATTTTATTTTGCTTTCATCATGTTTCATACCTTGTTATTGTTGTATATAAGAAAGCTATTGATTTTGGCACATATTTCTATAACCTCTCCCCTAAGTGAATATTGTTCATAATAGTTTTTCAATTGATTTATTCTTAGGTTATTTGTTGCATTTGTACATTATATTTGTACATTAGAAATATTTCCACTGTGGATTGTACTCTTTATCCTTACTAGTGACTCTTTTTATCCTGTTTAACCATTTTCATCTCGAATTTTCTCTGATATTTAAACTATGAATTTCATTTCCTTATTTGAACTGGCCAACATTATCCATACTTTCACTTAAAACTTTTTATTTCTATTACAAAATAGTACATGCTTGTTATTTAAACACCAACTGTTCTGTTCTAATTCCAGTTGATTACTGAAGTTCAGTTCTGATCGTAACCCCTGGAGTTAGTGCAGACCCCACAGTCTAAGGGCTCAGTCCTATTTAAGACTGTCCCCATTTCAGACATCAGTTTCAAGTTCATGGGATTCCCAGGATGCTTCAGTTCAGTTCATTTCAGTTCACTCATTCAGTCGTGTCCAACTCTTTGCAACCCCATGAACTGCAGCACACCAGGCCTCCCTGTCCATCACCAAATCCCAGAGTTTACTCAAACTTATGTCCATTGAGTCAGTGATGCCATCCAACCATTTCATCCTCTGTCATCCCCTTCTCTTCCTGCCTTCAAGCTTTCCCAGCATCAGGGTCTTTTCCAATGAGTCAGTTCTTCGCATCAGGTGGCCAAAGTATTGGAGTTTCAGCTTCAACATCAGTCCTTCCAATGAACACCCAGGACTGATCTCCTTTAGGATGGACTGGTTGGATTTCCTTGCAGTCCAAGGGACTCTCAAGAGTCTTCTCCAACACCACAGTTCAAAAGCACCAGTTCTTCGTCACTCAGCTTTCTTTATAGTCCAGTTCTCACATCCATACATGAATACTAGAAAAACCATAGCTTTGACTAGATGAACCTTTGTTGGCAAAGTAATGTCTCTGCTTTTTAATATGCAGTCTAGGTTGATCATAGCTTTTCTTCCAAGGAGCAAGCATCTTTTAATTTCATGGCTGCAGCCATCATCTGCAGTGGTTTTGGAGCCCAAAACAATAAAGTCTGACACTGTTTCCTTTGTTTCCCCATCTATTTGCCATGAAGTGATGGGACCAGATGCCATGATCTTAGTTTTCTGAATGTTGAGCTTTAGCCAACTTTTTCACTCTCCTCTTTCACTTTCATCAAGAAGCTCTTTAGTTCCTCTTCACTTTCTGCCATAAGGGTGGTGTCATCTGCATATCTGAGGTTATTATTATTTCTCCAAGCAACCTGGATTCCAGCTTGTGCTTCATCCAGTCTAGAATTTCTCATGCTGTACTCTGCATGTAACTTAAATAAGCAGGGTGACAATATACGGCCTTGACGTACTCCTTTCCCAATTTGGATCCAGTCTGTTGTTCCATGTCCAGTTCTAACTGTTGCTTCTTGACCTGCATACAGATTTCTCAGGAGGCAGGTCAGGTGGTCCAGTATTCCCATCTCTTAAAGAATTTTCCACAGTTTGTTGTGATCCACAGAGTCAAAGGCTTTGGCATAGTCAGTAAAGCAGAAGTAGATGTTTTTTTCTGGAACTCTCTTGCTTTTTCAATGATCCAGAAGATGTTGGCAATTTGATCTCTGGTTCCTCTGCCTTTTCTAAATCTAGCTTGAGTATCTGGAAGTTCACAGTTCATGTACTGTTGAAGCCTGGCTTGGAGAATTTTGAGCATTACTTTACTAGCATTACTTTAATAGAGATGAGTGAAATTGTGCAGTAGTTTGAGCATTTTTTGGCATTTCCTTTCTTTGGGATTGGAATGAAAACTGACCTTTTCCAGTCCTGTGGCCACTGCTGAGTTTTTCAAATTTGCTGGCATATTGAGTGCAGCACTTTCACAGCATCATGTTTTAGGATTTGAAATAGCTCAACTGGAATTCCATCACCTTCAGTAGCTTTGTTCATAGTGATGCTTCCTAAGGCCCACTTGACTTTGCATTCCAGGATGTCTGGCTCTAGGTGAGTGATCACACCATCGTGATTATTTGGGTCATGAAGATCTTTTTTGTATAGTTCTTCTGTGTATTCTTGCCACGGCTTCTTAATATCTTCTTCTTCTGTTAGGTCCATACCATTTCTGTCCTTTATTGTGCCCATCTTTGCATGAAAAGTTCCTTTGGTATCTCTAATTTTCTTGAAGAGATCTCTAGTCTTTCCCATTCTATTGTTTTCCTTTACTTCTTTGCATTGATCACTGAGGAAGGCTTTCTTATCTCTCCTTGCTATTCTTTGGAACTCTGCATTCAAATGAGTATATCTTTCCTTTTCTCCTTTGCCTTTCACTTCTCTTCTCTTCACAGCTATTTGTAAGGCCTCCTCAGACAACTTTTTGCCTTTTTGCATTTCTTTTTCTTGGGGATGGTCTTGATCACTGACTCCTGTACAGTGTCACAAACCTCTGTCCATACTTCATCAGGCACTCTATCAGATCTGATCCCTTGAATCTATTTGTCACTTCCACTGTATAATCATAAGGGATTTGATTTAGGTCATACCTGAATGGTCTGGTGGTTTTCTCTACTTTCTTCAATTTAAATCTGAATTTAGGTCCAATAATTTGCTAGAATGACTCCTACAACTTAGGAAGTGCTTATACAGATGGCTACAAACTATATAACTCAGAAACAGACATGTAGGGGGAGTTTGGAATGTACAGCTTCTGTGCTTTCTCCCCATGGAATCAGGGCATTTCACCCTCCTAAGGGAACACTGATGTGTTCACCAACCAGGAGCTCTACCAAGCCTTGGTGTCCAGAGTTTTTATTGGAGTTTCTTTCCATAGGCACGGTTGTTTAAATGATTGGCTACATGCTTTAACTCAACCTCCAGCTTCTTCCCTCAGGTCAGGCTGGCTCAGAGTTCCAACCCTCCAATCATGAGATTGCTCTTTCTGTTGACCGGCCTCTGTTGTGAAGCTATGATGGGGCTCACCATGACTCACCTAATTAGCATAAACTCAAGGGTGACCCAGGGGCTCAGGAATGGCAAGGACACTCATATCATTTGGGAAATTCCAAGAGTTTTAGGAGCTCTGTGCCAGGAACGGGGACAAAGTTCAGACAGCTTCCTTATTATATTGATACAGCACTTATGTAAAACACAGAAAATGTATAGAAAGCAAAAGTTACCCTTAATCCCCCAGTGCAGAGCTGACCAGTGCTAAAATTGAGGGAATGTTCTTCTAGAGTTGTTTTCTGTGCACGTATCAGCATGTAAACAAAACTGCTTTTCAGGCAAATGCCGCTAAATTTAACAGACTGTCTTGTAACTTGCTTTTTTCAGTTAATCATTTATTTTGGCCTCTCTCTGTATCACTTCATATAAACCAATCTTGACCTCAGTATTTTAAACTGTTGTATTAAATGTACTACTGCTGATTTTCTAAAATTAAAAACAAAAACAAAATACCCCCAAAATGACTTAGTGGCTAATTAGGGTTGTTTCAAGGTTTCCTTTCCTTCTTTTGGAAATTACCACAATGTTTCCATGAACATAGTTATGCACTTGCTCAAATACACAAACATATACAAAGGAATACAGAAAGGAACTCCTATAAGAGAAACATATGAATGAAAGGATACATGCATTTTAATTGTTAACATATATTGTAAAGTGCTAGTGGCTCAGTCGTGTCCGACTCTTTGCGACCCCATGGACTGTAGCCCATCAGGCTCCTCTGTCCATGGGATTCTCCAGGCAAGAATCCTGGAGTGGGTAGCCATTCCCTTTTCCAGGGGATCTTCCCCACCCAGGGATTGAACCTGAGTCTCCTGCATTGCTGGTGAATTCTTTACTGTCTGAGTCACCAGGGAAGCCCGTATATTGTAAATAAATATTTATAAGCCCATATATTGTAAATAGCTCTTTAAAACATTTAACTCATGCATATTCCCACCAAAGCCTGCTATCAGTTCTTTTACTTTCAACTCTTTGTATCTTACAATATAAAACCTAGCCTGATACTTTTTTCTTTTAAAAGGTGAGTTTTATGTGCATTTGTCTTCTAAAAAATAATATGTCATATAATTAAAAATTTTTTTTCTCTTTGGTGATTTGGAATGTATATGTATATATGGATATTTAGTTCCACTAATTTATAACTTTAATTTACATGCTGAAGCATGTTTTAAATATTAAACAGCTTGAAATGAAACAGGTCCTATTTGAAACTTTCCTCTGAAAGATAAGGAAACAGATTATATTCTTCCAACTGTTCTTATTTCTCCTCCTTTTCCTCCCCCTCTTTCTGAGTCCAGCGTATGGTAACCTGGTAAACTATGATAACATAGTCTATCATATAAGTGTAGAACATACAGTGTATGATATCATGGTAAACATTTTAAAAAACATCTATAAGCTAACCTCTGGATAGGCGGAATCTTTAACATCCGTCTTATATGTCTGTCTGTCTGTATGCACTCAGTTGTGTCTGAGTCTTTGCGACTCCTGGGGTCTAGCCCGCCCCTGGCTCCTCTGCCCATGGAATCTTCCAGGCAAGAATACTGAAGTGGGTTGCCATTTCCTACTCCAGGGGATCTTCCCAATCCAGGTATCAGACTCTTGTGTCTCTTGCCTTGGCAGGTGGATTCTTTAACCACTGCGCCACCTGGGAAGCCTCAATGGTTTCATGGGAAGTGATAGTCAAATACTTAGCATCCAGCCCTAGGGACCAGGGTTCTAGAAGCTTCTTGCTGAGCCCTGGTTGCCAGGTCAGGGAAACCCATGGTCTCCAGAAGTGGGGTGAGAGAGATTGGGTGTTAATCATGATTAAACATGCATTATCATCGATGTTTAATCCTGATTTGGGCTTCCCCGGTGGCTCAAACAGGAAAGAATCTGCCTGCAATGCAGGAGACCTGGGTTCCATCCCTGTGTCGGGAAGGTCTCCTGGAGAAGGGAATGGCAATCCACTGCAGTATTCTTGCCTGGAGAATCCCGTGGACAGAGGAGCCTGGCGGGCTACAGTCCACGGGGTCGCAAAGAGTCAGACACGACTGAGCCACTAGTGCTTTCACTCCTAATTTAAACAGGAATAAACAATGGAGATTTTTTTTAAAGTTATGAAAACTAAGCTTTTTAAAATACAAAATATTTAAAAAAAAATACATTCTTATTGTAACAAATGCCAGTAATGCAGAAGTAAATAGAATGAAGGATGTTGGGACTTCCCTGGTGGTCCAGTGGTTAAAATACCACAGTTCCACTGCAGGGGGCACAGGTTAGATTGCTGGTCTGGGACCTAAGATCCCACATGTATGCAGCATGACAAAAAAATAGGGGGAAAAAAAGAATAAGGAATGTTATGGTAGTTACCCTTCTTTCAAATGCCACCCCACTCTACCCTGCCCCCAGAGATGATTGACAACCAATGTTATCAGCCTGGTTTTTATTAAACTCATTTTTTAAATGCTTATATAAGCATGAATGATGTTTGCATTCTTTATCTAATTTTTTAATTAAAAAAGGTAAAACCTAGAGGAAAATTGCAAAAAATTAAAAACAAAACAAAACCCTCCCCCTTCACTTCACCCCCTCCATTCTGTCTGTTTCTCTCTCTCTCCTGAACCTTTATTAGATGAAAATAAATTGAAGACATCACAATAGACTTCACCCCTAAATATCCAGCATATATTTCTTAAGAACAATTGCATTCCTTTATATGACCACAATATAATTATCATACTCAAGGCATTTAACATTGATATAGTAAAGTAAATACAGACCAACATAAAATTTCCCTGATTGTCGCCATAATTGCCATCATATCCTTTACAGTTGTTTGTTTGTTTTAAATCCAAGATGCAATCATAATTACACATTACATGTAAGTTGTCAGGTCTTTAATACAGAACAGTTTCCTAGCCTCTTTTCATGTATTTTATGGCATTGACATTTTTGCAGAGTTGAGGTCAGTTGTTGAGCAAAAGGCCCCTCAGTTTGAGTTTGTATGATGTTTCCTTGTGTTTGGAATCACGTTATTTTTGGCAGGAATACTTCATACGTGATGTTATTCTCTCAGTGTATCATGTTCAGACCTACATGCCAGCATGCCCCATTATTTGTTATGTTACATTTAATCATTAAAGTCATGCCTGCCAGATTTCTCCATATTCTGTTCTCCAGCTATCTTTCATCTAATGCAGAGGTAGGCAAACTTTTCTGTAAAGGGTTAGATCGTACATATTTTAGGTTTTTGCAGACTGCATAAGATCTCCATCACATATTCCTTTCTCCTCCAACCATTAAAAATGTGAAAAAATGTGAAATGTGAAACCATTCTTGGCTGGAGAGCTATACATAAACAGACAGACTGACAGTTCTTGCCTATACCAATCATGACTGCAGTGATTGTGAAGTGATGACTTAAATTTCTGTTATTCCTTTTATGTTTATTAGTTGGCATTTCTTTGCAAAAAGAGCTGTCCCTCTTTTCCTCCCTTTTAGAAAATGTCTTTGGAATCAATATGAAGTTATCGATCTGTTTCCATTTTTTAATGGCTGCAAAAAATGCTGAATGTGTTAATTTATTTTTCAATTAGAATGTATAAAATGCAGACTGTGCTAATCCCTGGGGATGCAATGTTGAGCATAAGTAGGTATAGCCTACGTCCCCATGGAATTCACCTTCTCATGGGGTCTCATAAATTAACGTAAACTTTCAGTTACAATTAGTTCTATAAAGGAGGAGCATTTAACAGAGCGATATGAGCTGGTCAGGGAGGTCAGCAGGAATGAATGCTGCCCTGAAGAAGTGATGGCTGAGATTCAGAGAATAAGCACTATGAGTTTTGTGAAGATGGGGCTGGAAGAGCACCGTCCTGAAGTCAAAGGAACCCAGGGGAACACCTGAATGATGGGTAGGAGCCAGGCACACAGGCAGAAGTCAGTGATGGCCAGTAGTGTGGAAAGGCAGAACAAACATACAGTAAAAAATAGTATCAGAGAAACACAAAAGAGGTCATGGAACCAGGCCGTTGCAGGGGAGGGGCGGGTGGCGGGCATTGTCCATGGAAGAATTTACATTTTCCTCCAGAGAGTGAAGAGAAGTCACAGAAGTGTATTTTATAAATAGGGTAATGCCCAGACCAGATAAAAGCCTTTGAGAAAACCACTCTGCTGGAGTTCCATGGTGGGAGCCCCATCACTGGGCCACGGGATATGCTGGTAGAGAAAGGATGGCACCTTGAACAGAGTGTTCTATTGGCTATGGAGACAAGGTAACAAACTGAGAACTATGTATGGTGTGAAACTTATGCGACTCTGGAAACTAATGGAAATATTTGAATCTTGATTTTGAGGTGGTCACATAGATGTTGCCATTGTTGTTTAGTCCCTAAGTTGTGTCCAACTCTTTGTGACCCATGGACTGTAGCCCACCAGGCTCCTCTGCCCCTGGGCTTTCCCCGACAAGAATACCGGAGTGGGTTGCCGTTTCCTTCTCCAGGGGATCTTTCCAACCCAGGGATCAAGTCTGCATCTCCTGCATTGGCAGGCAGATCCTTTACTGCTGAGCTAGCCACCAGAGAAGCCACATTGGCTTATCATTTAACAAAAGTCATCCAAGGGGCACACGTAAGATACAGGCACCTTGCTAGATGTAAAGTTTACCTAAAAACAGTATCCTGCTAAGTGAAAAAGGATGGTGCAAAACAGTCTATAGAAAGAAGCAGCATATATCTGTACAATGTACCCGGAAGGACACACAGGAAGTTAGTAATAATGCTTGACGGGAGGAGAGCAGTGTCTCGTAGACAAGTAGAAGGGAACTTTTTCCTGGATATTGTTCTTTACTTTGGAATTTTGAATCACGTGAGGGGACTTAGAGATGGATTGGAAACACCTAATAACATGTGCTCAAAATATTGGGTTGGCCAAAAAGCTCATTGTGTTTTTCTGTAAGATGTTAGTGATAAACCTGAGTGAACTTTTTGGTCAACCCAATACATAAAACAAAATTGATAGAATTGGACACATAGCCTAGTCCAACCCAAGCAATACAGTAAATAATCAAAGATGTAAAAAAAAACCCATAAATCAAAATATAAAAGAATCAAAATATATAATATCTGTAAATTAACGGAGAAAGTCTGAGCCTCTTATTTAGTCTGTACATGTTGAGAAAGATCTGTTTAAACATAGTTGCCTCGGGGCGGGTGAGAAAGCCTGGAGCAAGAATTTATTGCTTTTCAACATAAATACTTCTGAGCTTATTTTTTAAATTCAGGGCAGGAAGGAGGGACTTCCAGGAAATAGGGCAGCATAAGTAGACATTTTTAAAGCCTCTTCCTTGAAACTTATAAAATCAACAGAGTCATTACCAACTAAAATGAAAACTAAGCTGAAACTTGGGGGCAACCTTATTCTTTCTCTGCAAATGCTGAAGAATTGTTGCCAGACATAGCACAACTGGAACCAAAATGAAATAGGATGCTGGGGGTTGACCAAGTTTCCTGAGCTTGAGAACCAGCACAGAGCTGTCAGCCAGAGAACATCCCGATAGTGTCCCCCACCCTGAACCAGAGCAGAGATCTGGAGAGGTGGGTGGGCTCAGAAGGAGCCAGGCCTCCCTTCACCTCAGATCAGCTACAACAGAAAGGCTAGGGAAGAGGGGTTGGGGGGGCTTCTGGGTCCAGACATCACCAATTTTCACATATTCTGGCTTTCTGATTGGGAAAGGGAGGAATTCAACTGGAAATAAAGCAAATTTCTAATCAAAGCAGAACATCCAAGGCAGAGAGAGACATTTGCTGTCACCAGTTCATCCTTCCCCCCAATAAAATGTCAGCGCTTTCTCCATTTTAGCTGTATAACATGATTGTCAGGGATGAGATTTTTGAATGTTTTAAAATATTTTAAATGTGTCATGCTAAACCAACCAAATATGAATCTTACAAAATGAGGCCCAGGCAATAACTGAAGTTGGAAAATTTCTCTCTAACAAGGTAACATTTTTAGCCCAATCAATAGGTAAAAATTTAGGTATTCATAGCACTCAATATTGGCAGAAGTGTGGAGAAATATGTTTATAGGAATACTGAGGGAAAAGTGAATGGTAGGAAATCTTTTCTTTGATTTCATGTTTCCACACGGAGTGATAGCAATTAGTATTGCTATTACTACTAGAATTGCTGTCTTCTTGCTCACATCTCCAGTTGGTAAGTTTGGAGGAAGAAAAATGCTGATAGCTCAGCCTTTCCTTCTTTCTCTCATGGGCTATTCTTATCTGCGAAAAGCACTGCTGGCCTTGAGCTTTCACTGGCCCATCACCTCCTGTGACTGGCCAGGTGGTAAATTACCTAATTCTGCGTGCAGCATACGGAAGCTGACATTTTGATCTCTGTCTGCCTGGCCCCAGCATTAAAAAAAAGTCAACCGGAGAGAGGAAAAAGTGCAATTTATTGATTCCTCTCCATCTGTCATCAGTGGCAAAGTCAACAAAGATTTATGTAAAAATAACATTGACTGCTACCTACTAAACATACCTGCCACCTTCATGGCGTGCATTCTGCATCCTGGCTTCCTTCTTACCCACAGAAAAGCCCCAAGTCTCTTCTTGCCTTAAAATTCATTCTGTTTGATATTAGCACACCTGTTCCAACTTTCTTTCAGACAGTGATTGCATGTACCGCCCTTTCATGTTTGAAAATCCTGCAGCCTCCTATTTAATATGTGTTCATTATGAGCAAAATCTATATCTAATCTATTTGTAAATAATCTAACAGTCTTTGTCTGGAGGTTAGAATATATTTAGTCTGGTAATATTGAATGCAACTGCCGATTTATTTGGCTTTCAATCAATGATTTACTTTCTGCTCATCTCATCTGTCCTGTGTTCCCCTTTTCCTCCCTTCTTCCCTTTTTTTGAAATTCAATCAAGTGTTTTTATCATTACATTCCCCGCTACTAATTATACATCCTTTTATTATTCTTTTAGCAATTACCCTAGAAATTGCAATGTATATCCTTGACCCACTGGTATAGATCTTAAATGAGTACCTTTATCACTTCAATATGATGTAAGGACCTGAGAATACTTTTAACTATATTCACTCCCATCTTTTGTACAATTGTTATCATGGATTTTATTTCTTTATATATTTAGCAACCTACCAAACATTGTTATTAAGATGTATTATTAGAAGATTAAAATATAATAATTGCTATTTAAATTTACCACCTATTTATTATTTCCAAGCTCTCTATTCACCTGTCTACATTCTTCTATCTGGACTCTTATTTCTTCTGCCTGGACAATTCAGTCTACCATTTCTTTTAGGATGGGTGTTGGTGAAAAATTTTCTATCTGTATGTTTAAGATGTATTAATTTCACAAATTTTTTAAACATGATATTTTTAAGGCTTCACTTTTTTCTTTTAAAATTAAGTTCGTTGAGGACAATTTATATACAATAACATGCAATCATTTTATGTGTACAGTTAGATGAGTTTTGACAAATGTATACACATTTGTATAACCATCAGTAAAGACATAAGCATTTCCATCAACCCTAAAAAATTCCTTGGTGCCCCTTGACAGTCAACACTACCCCCCACCCCAGTCTCTACCCTAGGCATCCATTGATTTACTTTCTGTCACTCTAGATTTATTTTTCCTGTTCTAGAATTTTGTAAGAATGAAATAATGGAATCTATACTCTTTTGTGTCTGGCTTCTTTCACTCAGGATAACATTTTTGAGATTCAGCCATGATGTGGTAGGTCTCTAGTTTTGTTCCTTTTAATTGCTGAGCAGTATGTCAGTGTATGCATATGCCATCAATTGTTTATCCATTCATTTAGTGATGAACATTTGGATTATTTTCAGTCTGGGACAGTTATGAATAAGGCTGCTATGAACATTCATGTAAAAGTCACAGTGTGGACTTCATTTCTTTAAGAAAATCACCTACAGCTGAAATTGCTGAATCATAGTGTAATTGTGTGTTTAACTTTACAAGGAATGGACAGTTTTTGAAAATGAGTGAACTATTTTATATTCCCAACAACATGTAGGAGAGTTCCAGTGGCTCCACATTTTTACCAGAACTTGGTACTGTTGGGTGTTCAAAATGTATCTATTGTACTGATTGTGTAGCAGTATTCCATTGTGGTTTTACTTTGCATTTCCTGATGACTAACACAGTTGACCATTTTTCATATGCAATTGGCCATTCCTCTTTCTTGTGAAGTCATGTCCTATCACTCGCTCATTTAAAAATTGAATTATTTGCATTTTATTGAGTTACAAGATTTCTCTTAAAAATTTTGTGTATTTATTTTTGGCTGTGCTGGGTCTTTGTTACTGCACGGGCTTCTCTCCAGTTGAGGCGCGTGAGGGCCACTCTTCGTTGCAGTGGCTGGCCTTCTCATTGCAGTGGCTTCTCTGGTTGTGGAGCGGGGGGCTCCAGGGTGTGGGAGCTCCAGTAACTGCTGCACATGGGCTCACTAGTTGCAGCTCCTGGTCTCTAGAGCACAGGCTCAACAGCTGTGATACAATAGCCTAGTAGCTCCTCCAAATGTGGGAGCCTCCTCGATCAGGGATCGAACCCATGACTCTTCATTGGCAGGCGGACTCTTCACCACTGAGCCACCAGGGAAGCCCCCCAAATTTCTTGATATAGTCTTAATTCAAATTTTTGCCAGATATATAGCATTATATACATACAAATTATATATAATATAGGAATATAAATTATATGTACATAACTTTTCACTGTCTGTGGCCCTTTTTTTTTTCTTTTTGGTCCTGCTTTGCAGCTTGTGGATCTTAATTCCCAGACCAGGGATTGAAACCAGGCCACGGTAGTGAAAGTGCTGAGTCTTAACTACTGGACTGCTAGGGAATTCCCAATTTTTCCCTATCTGTGGCTTTTTTCATTTTTTTCAAGGGTGTCTTCTGGAGTAGAAGATTTTTATTTTGAGGCAGTAAAAGTGTCAGTGTTTTTCCTTTGATAATTTGTGCTTTTTATGTCCATTTCTAAAATATCTACTCTACTTGCTCAAAGTTGCAAAGATTTTCTCCAATATTTTCTTTTAAAAGTTCTGTGGTTTATGATCTAATTTTGAGTTATGTTTGTGTATGGGATAAGGTAAGAGTTAATTTGGCACTTTTGTCAGAGGTCAGTTGATCACATACATGTCGATCTGTTCCTGATCTATTATTTCCTTGGGTCTGTATGTCTATTCTTTTGCCAAAGCCACACTCCCTTAATTAGTTTTATAGTAAGTCTTAAAATCAGGCAATCCTTTCCAACTTTCTTCTTTTTAAAAATTGTTTTAGCTCTTGTGTGTATGTATATCAATACAATTTTGCATTTATATATAAATTTTAGATTCTGAAGAAAAACTTTCTGGCATTTGGATTTGGATTACATTGGACCTATAGATAAATTTGGGGAAGAATTAACATCTTAAAAATATCAAAACTCCAACAAATCATGAACATGTTATATCTTTCCATTTAGTTTCGATCTTTTTAAAATTTCTCTCACCAGTGTTTTGTAGTTTTAGGTATACAGACCTTGGACTTATTTGTTAAATGTATCCATAATATTTCACGGTTTTGATATTATTGTGAATATTGCTATTTTTCCAATTTCATTTTCCAGTTGCTTATTTGTAGTGCTGATCTCACAGAATGTGACCTTGCTAAAGTTACTGATTATTTCTAAAAGCTTGTTTTTTGTTGTTGTTTTTGTCATCGGTAGATTCCTTAAGATTTTCTACATACACAATCATGTTGACTTTGAATAAAGATGGTTTTACTTTTTTCTTACTAATTTGTTTGCATTTTATTTATCTTAAATGATTTACTTCACTGGCTGGAGCCCCCCAACAAATATTCCATAGAAGCCTTCTTTCTGGTTTCCTAGAAATAGCATTCAATCCATTTTTTGTAATGTCTTTTATCACATGGAGGAAATTTCCCTTTCTATTCCTACTTTTCTGAGAATTTTTAGTTATGCATGAGTGTTAACTTTGTCAAATGCTCCATATGTATGCATTAAGATGATCATGATTTTTTTCTTCTCTGAATATGAAAAATTACACTGATTAATTAAAAAAAATTTAAACCAACTTTGTATGCCGGGGAAAGATCCCATTTTGCCAAGATGTATCATTCTTTTTATACATTGTTGAGTTCCATTTGCTAATACATTGTTAAAACTTTTGCATTTATATTTGTTTTATTTTCTTGTAAAGCCTTTATCTGATTTTGGTAATGGGGTAACACTGCCCTCATAAAATGACTTGAGATGTGTCACTCTCTATTTCATGAAAGATTTTATAAGATTGGTGTTTGTTCTTTGTTAAATGTGTGTTAGGATTCAACAGAGAAGTCATCTGAGCATAAAGGGATTTGTTTTGTGTTTGGAAGGAGGAAGTTATTAATTATGAATTAAATTTCTTTAAAAGGTATGAAACTATTCATATTTTCTATCTCTTCTTGTGTCTATTTTTCAAGGAGCTTTTTCTATTTTGTCTAAGTTGTCAAGTTTTTTGGAATAAAGTTATTTATAATATTTCTTTGTTATTTTTAATGTCTTTAGGATTTACACTGTAGTCCCTTCCATTAGGCCTCATCTTGGTAATTTGTATTTTCTCTAGATTTTAAAATCAGGTTAGAGAGTTACAAATTTTACTTATATTTTCTTTGATTTTCTCTATTATTTGTACATTTTCTATTTCATTGATTTCTTCTCTTTATTATTTCCTTCCTTCTGTCTTCTTTGGATTTAATTTGTTTTTTTTTTTCCTAGCTTCTTAGAGTGAAATCTTAGAATATTACTTTTAAATCTTTCTTTTTCTAAAATAAATATTTTAAGTTATAATTTTCTCTCTAAGCACTGTTCTAGCTGCATTCTACAAAGTTTAACACCTTGCATTTTCGTTTCATTTGCTCTAAAAATTAAAAAAGTTTTTTTTTTCCCTTTGGCTTTTTATCCTTTGTTTTTTATTCTTTGGCATTATGTAAACTGTGTTTTACTTATAAAATATTTGAGAATGTTATAAATGCCTTATTGTTATTTATTTCTAATACATTTCCATTGTGGGCAGAGAATGCTTTCTGTGTGACCTCAATATTTTCGAATTTACTGAGAATCATTCTGAGGCCCAAAATATGGTCTTTTATGGACATTCCATGTGTACCTGAAAAGATTGTGTATCTGGCAGTGGCTAATGCAGTGCTTTATAAATTCAGGTTGGTCAAGTTATTTCCAAGTGTTTGACAAATCTGTATCTTTACATGTTTTATCCATGCTGAGGGAGGTGTGTTCATTATGTGGGTGGATTTGTTTTTTACTTCATGTATTGTACTTCATGTATTTTAAAAGCTTTATTATGGGTGCATTTTGGATTATTATATTTTCTTAATGAATTGGCTTTTTATCTTTATTAATTAACTCAATGTCTGGCAATACATTTTGTCCAATATTTAATATAATTGTTCCAGATTTCTTATGATTAATATTTTCATCTTTGTACTTTTTTCTTGTACATTTTCATTCTTGTACATTTTTCTATCCTTGAACTTTTAACCTATCTGTATTTGTATATTTAAAGAGTGCATTTTGTAAACAGTCTATATTTGGGTCTTATTGTATTTTTATCCAGCTGATGTTTTCTGCCCTTTAATTATAGCATTAAACTCTTTAAATTAAATGTAATTCACAGTATATTTAGTTTTCAATCTACTAGCCTGATGTTTATTTTCTATTGTTCTGTCTGTTCTTTCCTCTTTTATGCCTTCTTTAGTGTTAATTATTTTTCAAATATCTGGATTTTGTTGCCGTCCTTAAAGAGTTTTGAAGTTTGTTTGTTACCCAGGTGAGTTTACTTGTGAATTGGCTTGATTTATCTGATGATTTTTAAAGCTCGGTTATGGCAGTAGAATAACTTCTATCCTAAGGCTAGTTCATTCAGTCCTACTCCTAAGGTACAATCTACCTGGGGTCTCTACTAGAATCACAGGTGTTTTATCCACTCAGGCTCATCAGAACTTAAATGTCTTCCAGTTCTTTCTTAGCTCTAGGAATTGTTCAACTTACAGGTGTCTACCAGCTCTTCTTTGCCTGACCGTGTGGAATTTTATCCTGTGAGTGTACATCTTAGTTATCAACCCAGAGCTCAAAGGAATCCCTATAAAGATTTTCTCAGCTCTCTGCTGCAGTTTTCTCTCTCCAATGATCTGCCTGACAAGTTCCAGCTCCCTAAGCCTGCATGAAGAGTCCTCTCTGATTCCTTGGCTCAGGGAGACCTCTCTGCTGCGTTTTCGTTTCTGTTTCCTCCGCAGGTCACAGAAAGTGAGTCCAGGCAGAGACCCGGCCACTGCAGGGCGCGTCTTATTTCTCTCTGTCCGCATGTGGATTACAGTCCTTCACTGGTTATTGTCCAATTATTGAAAACAGTTAATATATATATTTTTATATGAAGTTTTCTAGTGGTAATAGTGCGGAGGGTCAGGTGGTGGTAAGTCTAGTGCTAGCTCAGAAGCAAAAATTCCTCAGCGTTCTTTTTAATGAATATTTTCACTGCATTCAGAATTTTAGATGGACAGTTATTTTCTTTTAACACATCAAAGATTATACCAATGTTTGTAAGTTATACTAACTTTTGTTATTTTGGTTGAGAAGTCATCTGTTGTTCCTTTGAAAGTAGTGTGTGTGTGTGTGTGTGTGTGTGTGTGTGTAAAGAGGAGGGACTGGCTTCTTTTAATAATAATATTTTGTCATTGGTTTTTAGAAATGTAATTTAGAAATGTTTTAGAAATCTAAATTTAGAAATTTAGATTGCCCATGTGTGTCTTTCTTTGCACGTATCCTGCTTTGAGTTATTAGGACTTCCTGAAGTTGTGGCTTAATCAGTCTTTGGAAAATTCTCAGCCAAGATTTTATCTGTCCACATTCTGTCACAAATCCCTCCTTTTTTTTTCAGACTTCAATTACATGTTTGACCATTCATGATATTCTATGTATCTCTTAAGCTCTTTTCTCTATTTTTCATTCTTTCCTCTCTTCATACTTCAATAAGATATTTTCTCCTGACTTAATTAACAGTTCACTGATCTCTTTTGTTGTGTTGGTCCTGCTTTAAGAACATCTATTGAATGAATTCTTTTTTTTTTGGTTCCAGAATTACCATTTTATTCTATTTTCAAAATAAATTCTAGTTCTTCCCCGGTAAATTTCTTTGTCTTATCATTCATTTTCTTGAACATGTATGACAGTTGTTTTAATGTTCATTTTATATAACTCAAATATCTGGATCACCTATGTTTTTACTGTCTGTTGGTTTTTCTGTTGGTTTTTCTTAATTTGGCCTCATCACCTGACATGTTTGGCAATTAAAAAATTAAATGCCAGATATTATATTTGAAATCTTTTGTGGTTCTACATGTTGTTCTGTCTCCTCAGTGAGATGCCAGTTTTCATCTAGCAGGCAACAGTTAGGAGAGATGTAGATCAACTTTTACTAATCAATAATTGAGATAATCTGAAGATGAATTTGATTCTCTTAAAACTCCTGGTTTGCTATTCATCTTAATACACGTTGTCTTTCAAGAGCTTCAGGTGAAACCCTGGGGCATTTATTTGCGCTGTCCTCCCTGTCAGGTTCTAAGCTCCAGCTTTCTATTCTGCTGGCATTGTGAGGTTCCCAAGTATTCTCCTTCACTGTGTAGCGACTCAGCCTCTGCTTGGTTTCTCTTCCTTGTTTTTCACTCTGTGCTTCTTAAAACGAGGCAAGTGCCTTTAGGGGGAGAGTGGAGCAGAATAATACGTTCACTTTTCTGAGGTTTTCTTTCCTTGGATTTTAGTCCCTCAGGTCCTGACTGTCTTGGTAGTACTGGAAGCTGATTAATTTCTCTCTAAGTCTGTGATATTCTCAAAATTTCTGAGATAATACTTTCCTTTTGGCCTTTTGGTCCAATGCAACTTGGAAATCAGGTAATGTTTCAAAATCAAAGGCGGCAGAGAATTTCAGGTTCACACCAATGCCCTTTCCTTCTCTCTGGATTCCTGGCCCCATTCTTGAGTTCTTCACTTTGATTCCATTTTTTTTTTTTTTAATTGGCTAATGCAAGTCTTTGAATATTTTTCCAGAATATGTAAAAAAAAAAAAAGGCCATTTATTTTCTTATTTGTTTCATTTGGAAACTATTTTCTTCTTAGTTTCATACATGATAACAACCTAAATATATGTATAAGTCCTACACGAGGTCAGTTATCCTCTGTTTATTGGCTCATTTTAATTCTGTGATCTAGTGTTACATACACTCCTGAAGCCAATCTTTTCCCCCCGCTTTGTTGATAACTTGTTTTTGCTTTGTTGAGAACTTAAATTTTCTTTAGCCTAGAGATCAAAAGAATTATCAACACATGTATCAATATAATCTCTTTTCATTAATAATCCAGTCACAGAGTAAACCCTTTGTTTTTTTCCAAAACCAGAGAGTGTGTTATTCTTTTTATGGTCGTATACAATGTGTTTATTGCTTTGAGATAAATTAAATATGGGATATTTTCTCATTTCAAATTTAGGCCAATACAAAAAATCTTTGTTATAGAATGTTCACAGAATGTATATCTAAAAGTAGAAATCTTCTTAGTACTGATTCTCCAGAGTGAGTTAGGCAACACATAGCATTCCAGTTATATTATGCATATATGGGCACTATGTACAAAGTTTTCTTTTTCAAAAATGGTGTCATGTGTGTTATTTTGCAATTCACTCTACAATATAGTTTGGAAATCTTTCCAACTTAACACATTCTTTCTGGTTATCTACAGCTGCATAACAAATCACCCCAAAATTAAATGGCTTAGAACATCAGTGTATTACTATCTCTTTTAGTCTGTAGGTCAGGAGTTCATACAGGGTCCAGTGGGGATGGCTTCTGTCTGCCCTATAATATGGGTCCTCAGCTGGGAGGACTCTTAACAGCAGGGGCTAGAATAGCTGAGGACTGACCAGATCTCTCTCTTTCAACACCTTCCCTCCCCTCCCCCCCGCCATTTCTCCTTCCTTACCTCCCAACCGCCTTCCCTCCACACAGCTAGCTTGAGCTGCCTTGCAGCATGGTGGACTGTGGGTACTTGGACTTCCCACGTGGTGACTTAGAGCCCTAAGAGAGTGTTCCAGGAGACAGAAAACAAGAGCTTCTGGTTTAAGTCCTAAACTGGAGCCTGGCACAAAAATAACTTTAATTCTTTATTCGGTTAAAGAAGTAACATATCCTCGATAGTCCAGGATATCAAGGGAGTCCAGATAGTCCAGATTCAAGGGAAGAGTGATGTAGAGTCCAATTTTTAAAAAAAGTTTATTTATTTGCCTGGCCTGGGTCTTAGTTGCAGCATGTGGGATCTTTACTTGCAGAATGCAGGGTTTTATAGTTGTGGTATGCAGGATTGTTGGTTGTGGCATGTGAACTCTTAGTTCCCTGACCAGGGGATGAACCCAGCCCCCCTGCATTGGGAGCGTGGAGTCTTAGTCACCAGAGAAGTCCCGTAGATTCCAATTTGATGACAGGAATATTAAAGAATTTAAAGCCATCTTTAATTCAACACAGTCAAAAATTCACCTTCAGCCAAGCATTATTTATATTCTTCTAACATAAAACATATCCAGACACATTCACAAGTTCCAAAAAGTCTCATCTCCTTGTGGGCACCATGCTCAGGTCCTGGATCTGTTTATCTAAAGCAGGTTCAGGGCAGGTTTTCTCAGTCTGAAGATCTGTAAGCTCCTTTCGCCTCTCCTCTAAACACCCCACATACAGCAGTGAGACAGAGAGATAGTAACTGCGATAGCGTTTACTGACTGACTACCAGTCTCTGTCATGACTGAGTGACTCTTTGCAACCCCATGGAATCTAGTCCGCCAATCTCCTTCTGTCCATGGGATTTTTTCAGGTAAAAATACTGGAGTGGGTTGCCTCTCCTCCTCCAGGGGATCTTCCCAATGCAGGGATCGAACCCATCTTCTGTCTCCTGCACTACAGATGAATTCTTTACCCACTGAGCCCTGGGAGAAGCCCAACTGCGATAGACACCCATTCAGAAAGGGAGGAGGTCGGTGGTATTTACAGTAGCAGTCACTCCAGCTCACAGAAGTTCTGAAATCCAGCTGGGAACGTGTCATCAGTTCTTTAACTAAGACCCAGTCCTGCTTCTTGGGAATGATTCTTCACGGCTCTTGGCTTTATCTTTTGGGCTGTTGGTTCCTCCAAGAGTCCTTCTCCCTTTCTCAGAAGAAATGGCTCCTGTGTGCAGCCATTGGGGGTTGGGGATCCAGAGGCCTTCTTTCCTTTTGTACCACCTTTGTCCCTTTTAGTCCCAAACTGATATGTTTTCTTTAAAACCATTGAGGACTTCCTGTGATTCAAGCTATTGTTGAGGCGGCTGAGGCACCAGGTCTCTAAGATTCTTGAAAGCTCATTTAGGCCTGCACTTAGATATGTATGAGGTTTTTGTTTTTTTAATTGTGCTGGCTCTTGGCTGCAGCACACCGGGCTCCTTGCTGCTGTCTGAGGGCTACTCTCTAATGAGGCGCATGGGCTTCAGTAGTGGCGCATGGGCTTCAGTTGCCCTGTGGCATGTGGGATCTTATTTCACGGACCAGGGATCAAACCTGTGTCTCCTGCATTAGCAGGAGGATTCTTAACCACTGGACCACCAGGGGAGTCCCTTTGTGAGGTCTTCACTAAAGTTCTGACTGCCCCATCCCTAACTTCATCTTTATCTGCAGACCACAGTTTACTGCCCCCAGGATTTGAATGTTTTTGCCAGGAGATGTCAGAATCAGGAGGAACAGTTCTCCTCTCTAATCCAGCAAGTCCTGGTTCTATTTCCTCTAAATTCTACCACCAAAAGCAGAATAATTTCTGCTTTAATTAATCTCCGCTTGTCTTTCATCATTGGCATCTCAAAAAATCCAGCTGGCTTCTTCTGTGCTCTACTTGGAACTCTCCTAGTCAGGTCCATGAATTCCCTAGGTTGCCTTCTCATCTGTCATGTCTTCTAACTGACCCACCAGTCCATGACTTACGTGCTCTTTTTTTTCCCAGAAACAGTGTTCGCAGTGTCCTTCAAGTCCTCTCCAAGAGTCTTCCTGAGGCCCTTGCAGCTTTCACTAACAGTCTTTTGAGGCACATCTAGCTTCTGTTCATTGTCCAGTCCCAGAGCCAATGTTTTCAGCATTTGTTACAGCAGCAGTCTACTTCCAGTTACTGAATTTCGTTTTGATTATCTGTTGCTGCCTAACAAACCACTGTAAAACCTCTTGCCACAAAGTAAAGAACGTGTGTTGTAAAGAAGCCAATGCTTTCCATAGTCTGCACTTTGATAAGATACACAGAAAATGTTATCCTCCAACATGTGCCCAAATAGTTTTTTCTTTTTCTGCTCATTTCTTTATAGAATGCAACAGACCCCTTCATTGCCCCCTACCCTTGACTGTCTTGGGCACTTGAAGTAAATATACTTATTGAAGGTAAAACAAAAGAAGGAAAGACAAGGGAAGGGCTGGGGTAGAAGTGATAAAATCTCCATTTTTACCTCACTGGGGGCAGTGAGGTTTTTATTTACTTATTTAATTGGATTATATTTGCTTTACAAGTTGTGTTAGTTTCTGTGCTAGGACAATATGAATCTGCTCTATGTACACACATATCCCCTCCCTCCTGAGTGTCCCTCTGACCCCCCACAGTGCCCTCGGGTCATCACAGAGCAAGGAGCTGAGCTCCCTGTGATGGGCAGCAGCTTCCCACCAGCTATGTCACATGCAGAGGTGTATGTATCTCAGCACTGCTCTCTCAGTTCATCCCACCCTCTCCCTCCCCCTCTGTGTCCACAGTCCATTCTTCATGGAGGACAGTAAGATTTAAAGAGAACAAACAACTTATCCAAATTCACACAAGCAGTGAGGGCAGAGATCTGATAGACGTGTCCTCCTCTGGTTAAAGGGTTGCATCTACTTTGTACCAGGAACTCCATGTGTGTTTAAAGACTCGCTTAAGGCACTTTGGTGACCTGGTTGCCACCCAGAAAATGGCAAAACAACTGATTGCTAGGGGAGGAAACATTGCTAGAAGATGAAGCTTTCATCCAAACGTTCAGAGGGAAAGATGCTTCTGAGACTCTACCAACTCTATTAGTTCATGTGCCTGTGACCCTTCAGAGAAACTTCTGGAAATGACTTCTGTGTACATCTTTGAACTATGTACATAAGATTCGGCCAGTGGCTTAAGAAGATAATTTGGGAAGTAGGGCAGGTACAAGAAAAAATAGTGAGAATACAGGGTAGCAAAGGCTGAATGCCAAAGGTACGGTATCAGCAATGAGCGTATTACTGGGGCTCAGAGGAACCACACTCAGGGCGTAGACCAGGAGGTGCGGGCAAGGAGGGGACCCTGATTAACTTGTGCCCCTGGCTGGCAGCACCAATGCCCACATTCTCTTGGCAGCTGCACCAGCCAGAAGAGAGGTGATTACTGAGCTGTTTGGACCAGAGGCTTAGCGCAGTATTGCCTGCTTTGCTTCTGATTGGTGTGAGAATTTTTATGTATATCTTTTCTTTGAGTCTGGGAATTGGAAGAATCTGAGCTGGTGGCATAGTCTTTCTGCCACCTAGAGGGGGGCAAGAAAGTGGGGACCTTGGAAAAGAGGGTGCTGTCAGGAAAGACTAGTCTGCTCCAGCCAGGTGGGTTCCTTCTCCTGTGGCACACCCTTGGGAGGGGCAGAAGGAGACCGGTAGGTGTTTGACTCTGTCTATGGGACAGACTGAGATGCCTCTGGGTGTTTTTCATTTTTTTCTTTTTGCAACACAAACGTGGGTAGCACTGTGTATTCTGTCAGCTTCTGGGCATATGAGAGGTAGACAGGTGGGGGACCAGAGAAGGTGACTGGAGACTCTCAGTTAAAGAGTTGCCCTTGAGGCATGGGGCAGGGGAGGAAAGGGGCCTGTCTCGGTATGGACTTGGCAGCGGGCAGTGTCAGGGCAGGTTGCAGACAGTCTTCGAGATGTCAAGACCACACCTGTGTCCAGGCACCCTCACCCCCCTCATCGAATCCATTCTGTGACCTTGGGAAGGGAGGTGGGGGGCCAAACCACGTGTTCTCAGACCCCGGGGAGCGGGATCAGAGGTCGGCAGGCGGTCGCTGCAGAAGTGCCTCCCTAGGTGGTACTGCGGTGGGCACCCCGAACCCTCCTCCTCCCCCAGTTCTGGCCGCCGGCACCTTGACTCGGCGCCCGCCCTCGCCCTGGGAGCGGATGCAGGTGTGATCCTGGCGCCGGGGATGAAGTAGTTAAGGTGGGGGGCGCTTCGGTGAGTTGTCCAATACGGGGAACAGCAGTTTGCCGGAGTTAACGTGGGCAGCTTCTTTGGGGAGGAAGGAAGGAGGACCGTCTGCCAAGCTCCAGTTCGCCCCCCGCGCGCGTGTGCCTGTGTGTGCAGTGCGTGTGTGTGTGTGTGTGTGTGTGTGCGCGCGAGTGTGAGTGCGCGCGCGCCGAGGCGTTCCTCAGGTTGCGCTGCCTGGAAACCGAGGGAGCCATTGGCGAGGCGGAGGGGTGGGGGTGGGGGCTCCCCGACCCTCGGAGGCGAGGCGCGCCCAGAAACCCGGCTCCTGACGCGGGCGAAGGCAGGGCGGGGACAGCGCCGCGGGCTGCCTCAAGGCCCCGGGGGGCCCGCCGGGGAGGAGCCGGGGAGGAGGCCGGAGCTGCATGGAGTTTCTAGGGCGCGCAACTCCGGCGGGGCCTCGGCCACTAGGCTTCGGGGCGCAGCGAGGCAGCCGCGCACATGGGCTGAGCCCGCGCGCCGGGGCTCTGCACAGCCAGCGGGAGCGGGAGGGGTAGAGCCGCGCGCCGAGCCGGGGTGCGGGGCAGCGTCCCCAGACGGGAGCCGAGGACAAGGACAAGAGGAGCGCGCCCAGATCGCGCTCCGAGCCGACGAGGGGCTCGCGCCGACCCCGGCGCGCGCTTGGGGAGCAGCCCGGGGCGCCGTGGGAGCCGGCGGCAGCTAGGATGCCGGCGCGGGGCCGCGGCGGCCGGCCGGGGGTGTGAGCGTGAGGCTGAGCGCTGCCCGCCGGCGCCTCCCCCCGCGCCACCTCCTCCCTGCGGGCCTCGGAGGAAGCCCCCGGCGCGCGCGGAGGCGCCTCGGAACCCGGGCTTCGGGGCGGCGGGCCCGCGCGGCCGGCCCCGGCCCTGCCAGAGGTGAGTGCCGCCGCCCGCTCGCTCCCGCCCTCGCCTCTTCCCTCCGTCCGCCCCTCTGCACCGTGCCCAAAGCCCGGGGCTGTGGCGGGCCCTGGCCCCGGAGTGGGCGGGCTGGCGACAACGCCTCCCATACCTGTTGGCGCTGGGAGAGGACACCGGGCGGCTGGGGGTTGCCCGAGCCTCCTTGCTCTCCCTGGGGGTGGCGGGTGTCCGCCCGCCTGGGGGCGTGGGGTCCGGTCAGGGCGACGGGTGTCCCACCCGGGTGTCCCAGAACTGTGCGGGCTGCAGGCTGGGCGCCGTTCGCCGAGTCGCCGGCGCCGGTAGCCGCTTGTCTGCGCGCCCCCGGCCGCGGGTGCCTGGGCGGTGGAAGGGAGAGGAACTGCACGGCAGCCCAGGTGGAGAGCCGGGCGGCTTCCAGGTACCCGGGAAGCCGGGAGTCCTGGCATTCGGGGGAGGATTCCCTCCACCTCCAGCCCCGGCGAGGGCTACTCGCCCTCCGGGGCGCACGCTCCTCGCCGCCACCGCCCCGTGTCCGCCGGCCCTGGGGAGCGCGGGATCACCCGGAGGCCTCCGGCAGCCCAGCCTGCAACCTGGCTGCACTGAGCTGGCCTCTGAGTCCCCGGCAGCTTCCGGAGTCCCGCGCCCCGGCAGAGGCGGGCGCCGACTCCGCCGGGCAGTCTGGGTTTACCGGATGCCCCAGCGTCCCCGGACTGGCGCGACGGGGAGTGAACTTCTTCAGACTTGGCCTGAGGGCGCCTAGGCAGCAGCAGGTAGTTCTGGGGACGGCCTTGGGGCCAGGGAGAGCGGAGGACGCCTCACCCGGACGGGATGGGGTGCTGAGCGTGGAGCGAGGGCTACTTTTTGCTATCTAGGCGCCAGCCACGTGCGCCCTCTGCCCCCATCCCCAGCATCATTTCCCTCTGCATTTTTTCTTTGAGGACCAGTGTGTGTGTGGGGAAAGCGCCTTCCTTGTATTGATGAAGTCCTTTACCCCGGGGAAATGATACCTGCAGTTCCTGAGGCCCCAAGCCTGGGGCGCCATCCCCAGGCCTTGAGCTCCATATTTTGCCTAAAAGGACACCTTGCTGGGCTCGCAGGAGAGCTTGCTCAGTGCCGGTGTGTGTGGCTGTGTTGGGTCGTGTCCACTGAAGTCTGATTAGTGCTAATAATAACTATATAAGAACAGCCCCGGGGATGGAGTTGGGGTTACCTTCTCTAGAAGGAATGGGTAGATTTCTTCCCTTCGTGTGTCCAGACACACAGAGCATTTGTGCAAAAGTGAAAACTCATAACTCTTAGGATTTCCACGTTCTGCTTCCTTAACTGCTGACTCGCAGTCCAAAAGATAAACTCTTTCAGTTCAGGCCTCAGAGCCTTGGAAAGGGTTTTAAAGCCATTTGGTGTGAAATTGTCTTGGGGCCAGAGGAGGACACAGCTTTCATCCAACCCTGACCGCAGCTCTTCTCCTTGGTTTGTTGGTGGTTTTCATTTCATCTATTTTTTGGGGGGGAAAAAAGTGTTGCAGGTAGAAGGAGGTGTTAATGGAATCTCCATTGTCTTTGCTACTTGGTTCTTTGAGGCTCTGAAGTCTGGAGGCAGCTCGGACCTCTCCTGTGTTTGCTGCTCTCTTGGGACACCCCCAGCTAAGGATGGATTCCTGGGCTCCAGGAGCTGCAAAACTTTGCTGGTTCCTTAGGCATTGGCCCCCCCACATGCCCGATGGATGCCCTGGGGCGGTGTTCTCCTGGCAGCTAACGGAGGCCCAGCTGAGCCCCCCCCTCCCCTTCTGAGCTCACTGCAGACATGTGGGTTTTTCATGGCAGTAGCTGCCTGAAAAACAGCTATGTTTACGGAGAAGCTGGTCTACAACACTGATGTTGGTTACTGACTGTATCCAAGTGGAGTAATGAAAACAAAACTCTCTGGAAACCCAATCCCTCGGATGTTTTATTGGAGGAGCGCTAAATCCTCTTAGAATTGTTCATTGAGATCACCTTTCTCTGAACTCGGACTGTAACTACTGCCAGTAATCAGGCCTTCAGTGAGGGTGCAGCAAAGGGCTTTGCAGAAAGAAAATCACTTCATTCAGCTGGTTCCATGGAGAACACGATGGGCGGGACGTGATGGAGACCCACGGCTCCCTTTCCTCGCGAAGGGGTGGTGGGGACTGGGGTGAGGTGAGGGTGCAGGTGTGACGGCTGCTTGGTTAACATTTATCTCCGCAGTGGGAGGCCTCTGATCAGTGCCCAAGCATTGGGAAAGGTTAGGCGGCCGTCTAGAAATTATTTTCCATTGCAAGTGGCTTTGGGAGGGACGGTGTGCTCCTGGGTCAACAGTGGGAGAGACCTATCTGAGGGCTGGTCCTCGGTTCTCGCACCGCGCCTGCTAGCTAGATTTGGCAGCCCATTCCGGCTCCGACAGCCTCTGCAGTGCCCAGTGGGTGGCAGAAGGGGGCGCTAGTTCTTACATAGAGAGGAATTCTGGTGGTTCAAAGAGAACTTTGGACGTTTAAGGTCTTTGCACACCCTCTTAATTCAGATTTCTGGGACCCTTCTTGATGTCAGACACTTCTACGCATTGGAGCTCACGTAACCTTCGTGTTTTGTATTTGGAAAACTGACGCTGAAGGCGGGTAACCAACTTTCATGTGAGCAGGTAGTTTGTGGGTAAGAGGCAGGGTTAGGGTTTGATTCTAAGAGGCTAGTGTTCCGATTGTAGGTCCAGGGCTCTTTGCACACTGCTGCTTATGATCTGAGGAGTGTTTTAGTAACCTTTGACCTTCAGTGCCTTTCGAGGGTCAGACCCAAGGTGGATGCCCCTTCTGTGTTTGCTGAGTGAACCCAGGGCAGCATCTCATTACTTATTCCTGACAAGGAAACACAGGCATAGAGGGGGCTCTGTCTTGTGCAGTGGGTCAGGGGGGGAGGCCTTGCCCTCCACGTGTGCCCACACTGGAGACGCATGGGGCTCAAGCCCACGCTGGCTTAATTATAGACGGCGGCGCCTTTGGTTGCATGTTCCCTCTCTGTGCCCACAGTGGTATGGGATTGGGTGACATCTTTGCCCTTCCCTTGAGGCCTAACCTGATGTAGTCAGTGTCTGAAATGTCTTTTCGTGATGGAGAACCATTAGGCGGCACAACGAGCCACAGCCTCCTGTGCTTGTTAAGACAGAGTGCATCCCAACTCGCAAGCAATGAAACTGTCCTTCAAGATGGGCAGGGCATTGGCTGACCCCTCAGTGGCTCCATTGGAGGCTAATTCTGCATGTGGTTTGAAAGGAGGAAAATGAAAGCACAGTTGTGGCATCCAACCTGGGGCTTTCTGAGTGAATGATGTTTTTAATCATTTAACATTGAACAAAAATGTATTCAGTGCCTACTATGTGGTACAGATGTAGGAATGAATATGAGATGAATATGACACAGCGGCTGCCATCAGAAAATTCACACGTTAATGGGGAAGGCAGACCACGTGTGAGGGATACACATTTGTGAGCAGAGATGGGAGGCAGTCAGTCTAGTGTGACTGCCTGATGTCTGAGCTGAGCTTGAAGGATGGTCATGAAGTAGCCAGTCCTCCATGGGTATCCCAGGCAGAGGATGTTATGGGAGAGGTAAGAAAACACATGGAAGATATGACAAAGCAACTGGTAATTCGGACCTCCTGGAGCTTCAAGAGTGAGGCAGGAAAGGATGAGAGAAGAGGCTGGAATGGTAGAAGGACTAGGGGGCAAGTGGCAAGGTCAGATTGGAGTTTTAGGTAAGTCTGGTTGGAGACCTTGTGGAGAATGGATTTGGCAGTGAGAAGTCCAGAGGCGTAGATACCGGTGAGGTGGCTGGAGCTGAGGCTATGGTGAGAACTATGGAGGAGAAGAGATGAATTGAGCAAACATTTAGGAGAATTCTCAGTTAGGGTTTGTGGGTTGCAAGCAACAGAAACCAGCTCCAGCTAGCAACTAAAGCCAATAAGGAGAAAGTTGTACGAGCACTGATGGAAATTCACAGGGCTCGGGACACGCCTGAAGAGCCAGGCTTGGAGCAGATGGGAATTAGGCGGTCGAGGGGATCTTGGTGGCTGGAGTAGTCTTATGGTTTCTCTCAGGTGATGCTATGAAAGTAAATGATCTCTACCCTTTCCCTCCATCATCATCATCATCTTATTGTTGTTATTATTCTGCTACATTCAAAATGCTCAGAGGAAATCTCTCACTGGCAAAGCTTTGGGTCTTCATATCAGGAATAGCTTTCTGAAATTTCATTGGAATGGGGAGAGGTAGTTTTTCTGAAAGGAAGCTGGAATGAATCTGCTAGAAGACTTGGGCATGTCCTCCACAGGAGGGGTAGTTGGTGGGACTCACTGATTGACTGAGTAGGAAGGAGTATTAGGAGAAGAAGGGAAGGGTGCAGCATGACCACAGAGTTTCCAGCATAGGTAATGAGGTGGATAAGCAAAATCAAAGTCTGGCCCAGACTAAATCACTCACTTGTTTCCCCACTGGCAGAGCTGTGGGCAGCTTTCCGTGACCAGGCCGCGGGAGAAGGTAACGGCCTATTTAAAAAAGTCTCATTAAGGGGCAGTGCTGCTGAGAATAAGGCCTGTTTAAATAGGTTACTTTAGCTCATGCCCCACAAATCTGGGTAGTTTTGAAAGAATTTCCATTCATTCATCCTGTATTTATTGAGCATCTCTGTACCAGGTACCAGGGACAATGGCCAATTAGATAGAGGTGGTACTCTCATATTCTAGTGGTGTAAGACAATGAGAAAATAAAAATGGAAAATAAAATTAGGTGATATCACAGAGGCAAAGGCAGGGGTTTCTTCAGATTGGGTGGTCAAGAAAGTTCTCACTGAGGAGTCACAGTTACGCTGGGTAAGTTGGGGGAAGGTCTAGGCAAGAACTTCCAGGCAGTGGCATCTGCCGGTGCAAAGGTCCTGAGGCAGGAACCGCTGGGTGTGTTGAGGAACAGGAAGGAGATGTGTACTGAGAAGCAGGGGCTAGTTCATGGGGGGCCTCGGAGGTCCCCCGGCAGAGTTTGGATTTGATACTGAATTAGTTAGGAGGACCAGGAGGGGTTTTAAACAGCAAACGGACATGATCCAATTTCTGTTTTCCAAAGATCACCCTGGCAGCTGTGCCTCCTGGGTGTGCTACCGTAGTGCAAGAGTGTGAGTCTCTATTCATCAGAGTCCAAAAGGAAATGTAGTATTTGAGAGTAACAGATGGAGAGAAAATGCTTTGGTGACCTTAATTTAGTGGTTTCTCATGTACCAATTAAATGTGGGTATGGACAAAACCACATTTCTAGTATGATTTGTTTTGTTTAAAAATGTGGTATAGAAGAATAATAGAAAGAAGTGGACTAAGAATGTTAACAGTGCTTGTCCAAAGGAATTGGCATTATGAATGATTTTTTTTTTTTAAACGAGCTCAAATTTCTTTTATAATCATGACCAATTTTTTTTTTTTTTAATGTATACACTGATGACCACCAATGTCGTGGATGGGGTGTTTTGAGACTGTATCAACTATACACTTTTTTTCCTACCATTTTATTTGTGGAAATTTTAATGTGAAAAACCCATGGATTCTGGTTGGGGCAGAAATTAGGGTACTTAACCTTGTACAAGCTGTCCAGTGGGTGGCTCTTTGTTTTATGCCTAAAAAATATTTTTGTTATGAAAGCAAACATTCTTTTTTTAAAAAGAGAAATTAAAGCCAGATGGAAATGTTACATTAAAAATGAAAGCACCTTTCTGCATTCTCCTTCCCCAGATCATTCGTATTTTTGTACATGTATCATTAGATTTTCTTCCTCAGCATTTCAAATACCTCCATCTATATTTTGTTGAAGGATTTTGGAATATTTCTATAACAAGTCACCCTTTCTCCAAATGACTCTCCCAGACTCCTTCCTCTAGAGCTTGAAACCTTGATGACCTTTATCCCCTTGAAACAAAATCATTAAGAAACTTGAACACATCGCTTAGCTGGGAGAAACAGCCTCTTGCCTTTTCAGTATTCAGAGTGTTCACTGAAAGCATACTTTATATGTATAAAAAATGGAGCAATTAAATATTCATTAAAAGTTCATCTCTGAGCATTTAAACAATATTACTCTAGTGTTAGAGCCCCAAAGTTGGGTCTATGATTACAAATCACTTCTTTTGTTTCATTAACACAAGTTTGCTGCTATGAAAATTTGAAAGTGCAAGTCAGGGAGCTTGGTTCATTATTTTGGTGACATGTTTATTACCTTGGAATGTTATCCTTTGAAAACAGGAGAAGCAACGCATTCCATGGAGTGTTACTTAGAGCCATGGATGTGTTTGGGAAGTGCTTTGTGGTCTCACTGTGCAGACTGGCCTTGGGAGCTGAAGTGTCAGGATTGAACTGCCGTCAACTCCGTGCTCCTGTGTTGGATGGGAGACGCATGTGATTCAGCAGAATTGCTACCTTTCCCATCAGTTCTTTAATTAAACACATCCTTTCTTGGGGAAGAGGAGAGTGAAGACGTGCTTAGAAGAGAATGCTTGAAAAGTAATAGAACCATGGGGTTGATGAGTGAGCAGGGACCTTGGTTATCTCATTTTACAGATGGGGAGGAGGAAGGGCTGGACAGAGCACGTGACATGCGTTCTGTTAAACAGAGTCAGTTTCCCCACCCCAGCGCCTCTTCCCTGCACGCGGCACCCGCACCGTGTTGTCAGAAAAATGAATTTATTTTGGTAAGCCCGAGAATTAGGAAAGCATGCTGAACCTGACGAAAAATGGGAGGGTTTTTGTGCTGTTCATTCACTCTGTAAAGTGTAATCTGTTTGTGTACTGATAACAGGCCTAATTACTGTGTAAACATTTTTATAGCCTGGTAGGAAAACCTCAAAACATCTGTACTGCACATTGATGGAGCCGTTCAGCCTCCAGCATGCCGCTGCTCATTCTTAAAACCAGTTGCTCTGTTATTTCATCTGGTCTATGGTAGATGATTCATTTGATGCACAGACACATAAAGACACACTCCGGATCCAGCGGGAAGTGACAAGTAATATTAGGAAACTTGCATCGTACTTACTACGTGTCATCCGCTCTCTGATTATGAGCATTTCCCCCAATTTACAGATGAAGAAATGAACAGACAACTCAGGGTCCCAGGTTTGCCAGTGATGGATGGGAACCACTACACTGTAGACTCCCCTCTAGAGATGTGAAACTCACTAGTTAAATCTCCACCTTCCCTTTTCTCCCAAAGAGAAGCAGACTTTCTGCCACAAAGATCAGGTGTGACTTTGTGAAATCACTTTAGTCAAATCACTTTTCTTTCGGCCAAACTCATGAACATAGAGCTGCCAAGAGTCCTCCGAGGGGATGGCGTTTTCAAGTCTGTTTGGTGAGTTGTCCCAATCCCTTTCCTTCCCGAGTCACTTGGCGGTAGCTAGTCCACACATATCATCTGCCCGCAGCTGAGGCTGTTGGGTTCTCTTTTCATTTGGAGACTTAACTCTCAAGTTAGTTGTACCAGCACTAACCAATCTGTGAGCCCCGGTATATCCAAGAACTGCTGGCTCCCAGCTTGGTTCCTATAGGGTGTTTACATGTGGGTTCCTACAGGCTCCTTTGGTGTTCACATAAACACCAGAGTTCTCAGCTTCTCACACCCAAGGAGGTAGAGGTGTCTTTCAAAAACCCAGAAGCACAGAATCCACGGAGCCTTCAAAGGGCAGCAGGCAACAGGGAGGAATCATATAATTGAAAAGGAGGGAAACAAATGCTGGTGGGTACTGTCAGTGGGTCCCCACGCAGAGACCTCAGGCTTCAGTCATTCATTCGGACGCAGGCTGACTCCGAATCTGCACCCTGGAAGGGACTGAGGCCAGGGAGGATGTGCCCTGGACTCTCCTGGCTGCCTGAGTTCCAGCCGCTGTCCGGAGGGTTCCGTGTGCTTGGAGATCCTTGCATGAGAGCTGTTGCTGAAGAAGTGAATTCTTTCCTCTGATTTGGAGTATTGTGGTTGTCATGAGAGAGAGAGAAAGAAATAGCGAGTCAGTGCTGCCAGGGAGCTTCCCCTGGGAGTGGCCACGTCCTGCAGGACCTCGGGGGCTACAGGGCCGTGATCTTAGACACAAAGGTAGATGCCAGAGTCAGGGACTGACTTGGGATGGTGACCCTTCATCAGGTAGAACTCCAGGGAGTGGGTGACCCTGCTGTGGTCTTGGGAAAGGTGATGCATATCTTTCTAGGGGGAGGTTGGCTGGCTCTGGGCTTCCCTTGTGGCTCAGCTGGTAAAGAATCCGCCTGCAAGGAGGGAGACCTGGGTTCGATCCCTGTGTTGAGAATATCCCCTTGATGAAGGGAAAGGCTACTCACTCCAGTACTCTGGCCTGGAGAATTCCATGATCTGTTTAGTCCATGGGGTCGCAAAGAGTTGGACATGACTGACTTTCACTTTTTCTTTGGCTGTCTCTGGATTTGAATTTTAGAACCTGAATTTGAGAGTTTAGTTCAGTGCTTCTCAGACTTTGCTGCATGTTAGAGTTCCCTGGGAAACCTTAAAAATGTCCCAGTGCCCCATCACATCCCAGGCCAATGAAATCTGAATCATCTCTGTGGGAGGGGGGGGCGGGAAGGAGAGAAATGGGACAGGGTTCTCTCCCCACCCCCGCCCCAGGTGATTCCACTGTACTGCCAACTTGTTCCTCTAAGGAGAGTGCCTGCCAATCGCCTGAGGATCTTGTTCAAGTGCAAATTCTGATGCCGGGTCTGGAGCAGGCTGAGAGCCTGCATTTTTAACCAGCTCCAGGTGCTGCCATGGGGTCGCAAAGAGTCGGACGCGACTGAGCGACTGAACTGAACTGAACTGAGATGCTGCCAGAGAGCAGGGCCCAGTTAGAAGAAATATGTTCCAGACTGGGCTTCTGGGATTATCGCTTTTTCATGAGAGTATGGCCTCCTTAGTTCATCTGAGGTAGGGTTGGAGAACAAGGGGCCCAGATCCTGCCTTTTCCACTTTGTATTCTTATAAAGAACAATAGAGCAATTGAATATTCATTAAAAGTTCATCTCTGAACATTGAAATGTTATTGCTCAGGTATTAGAGCCCAAAAGTTAGCATCATGATTACAAATCACTTGAGTTATTTTTGTCTTTCTGGATCCAGAGCGTTGTCCTGTCCCTGGTCAGCATTTATAGAGTCAGAATCAGAGGCTCTGACTGCTGGAAAGGAATTATTTTGTCTAAACCACTCAGTTATGGAGAGGGGGCTGCTAAGAGAGAGGTTTGTCCAGAGAAACAGATCATCAGGCCGGGGCTGCTGTGGATGCGAGACCAGGAGGAAGGACATGGGAGGATGACTCCTGGGGAGAAGACCCTCCCCACCCCCACCCCATGCTGCTCCTGGAGCAGGGGAATCACACGACATAGGCATCCAGAAAGATGGCTAGTTATAGTCATGTTCAAACACCTGTTTCACAGTCTAGAACCATTGCTGCCAATACCTGTGTTTTTCCATCAAAATGTCTCAAAATCCAGAAATATTACTGCCAATAATATCTGTGTTTCTCCATCCTCTCCCTGCGGCTTCAGGTAAGGATGCAGAAGCGCGACTAAGTGCTTTGCTTCTGTGGTTAGAGTTGACACGTTGACAGATGTTCAACAGCCTGGTCCCAGGAGGGATGCTGACGCAGGCTGCCCTACATCATGCAAAATAATTACATTTACCATTTCTACTCCAAATATTTTCCTCCTGTGGTCCAAACAAATAAAGAACATTCTCAACATATAGGTTTCTGGGTGTCGTGGTGGATTATGTTAAACCTGCTGTAAGAATAGTTCATAATTGATGTTCTTGGCATTTATCACCCAGCCATGACATGTTCAGCAGGTGATGACTAATAAATTATATTTTGTTGGATCCTTTTTTTTCCCCCAGTTTTTTCAACTCCAGACACCTGTTTCAGCATGTCAGCGTTGGCAGGGACATTTTCCTCCTTGTCACTTTTGTGCTTCAGAAACTAACTTGAGATGAAGACCAGTGGGTGTGAAACTCAAGGGCTGAGATGGACACTGCTTTCTCAGGGTGTGCATATTTTGCCCTAGAAGGTCAAGTCTTTAAACAGAGTGGGAGATGACTTAGGGGCACATGAAAGTTAGTAGAAAGATGAGGCAGTGTAATTATAGCTAATGGTTATGTAAGTCCTCCTTTTTGAGTACTTTGTGTGTGTTAACTCCTTCAGTTCTTTCAGTGAAGCTTTAATGAAGTAGATACTGCAACTGTCTCCATTTGTGTGCATGAGGACCCCAAACCACAGAGAGGTTAAGTACTTTATTGAAGGTCCCACAGATAACGAGTACTGAAGCTTGACTCATGACTCTAAGACTCACGTCCTCAAGTCACTAGGCTATACTACCTCTGTGACTTTGATTGCCCAAGACATGCCAGGGGCTGCGGAGGACTTCCACAGGACATTGTCACCCAGACCCCGAGTCCGCCATTCCCCTCCTGGAGTACCCCTTGACATTTGAGTGGAGGCTGCTCCCTCATACTGCTGGACTGGGTGCTGATGACATTGGCCCTCTCCTGTTTCCCCCATCTTTGCTTTTCTAGCTCTCTGTAGATGTGTCCATGATGGGCCCACCTCTGGGCAAACCCTAGTTCATAAACAAGAGAATTCAATATGTAGGTTTGGCATGTCTTGTGGGGCAACTGGGTATATGGAAGCATCAGATACTTGTGTCCTACTTGATTTTCAGACTTCTACTTTCCCATGACGGCCACGCACATACTCAGTTCTGGCTTTCATCTTCCCATTAAACTCAGGGGTGAGAACTCTGCCTTAATCTCTGCCTCATCCTTGCTGAACTGTTCATATTGGTTGATATTATCCCCCAACATGAGCTTCCAGTGGGAGTTCTGTGCAGACTGATGGGACACCCTGAGTTCTCCCTTTCTTCAGGCCTGCTCTCTGGCCTGGATCTCCTGGGTCCAGTCCTTGCCTAAGTTGTGCCAGGATTGCTCTGCCCTTGGCTGTGGGCCTGGGGGCCCTCATGTTTCATTCTCTTCAGCTCATACCCATTGCCTCGGTCATCAGTTTAGCCTGATTTTGTCTCTCCCTCTCTTTCTGCCTGTCTGGTGTTGCTGTCTGATTTTCATGTCCATTCCTTAGGGGTTGGCAAACTTTTTCTGTCAAGTATTTTGGGCTTTTCAGGTCCTAAGATACCTGTTGCAGTGACTCAGTTCTGTTGTAGCTGGAAAGTAACTATGGACAAGCGTAAATGATGCAAAGAACTGATTCATTGGGAAAGACCCTAATGCTGGGAAAGATTGAAGGCAGGAGGAGAAGGGGACAACAGAGGATGAGATGGTTGGATGGCATCAGCGACTCGGTGGACGTGAGTTTGAGCAAGCTCCAGGACTTGGTGATGGACAGGGAAGCCTGGTGTGCTGTAGTCCATGGGGTTGCAAAGAGTCAGACACGACTGAGTGACTGAACTGAACTGATCAGTAGGTGTGTTGTGATAACACTTTAATTACAAAAGCAGAGGGTGGGCTGGATTTTGGCCCAGGATTGTAGTTTTCTAACCCCTGCTACAGAATGCCTGCTGTCTGCCTCTTTCTAAGACTTTGCAGCCTGCAATGATTCTGTCTCTTCAGAGGTCCTTGGCATGGGTAGCCTAGAAGCCTGCACCATGATTTCTATTCTGAATTCCTTGTACGTGTTGACCTTCCTGATCTGTTGCTATATTCACTTTGCAACCTTGACCTTGAATAAAACCAATCATTCACTTTTTCAAGTTCTTGGTCAGCTAAATTGATTCCACTAAAAATGTAGGTTGTTCAACAACAGGTAGGTCTTAAATTCTTTCTGCAAATCCTTGTATTGAATTCTGGCTGGTTTCTTGACCAGAGATACAATGGCCGTGCCCCTGAGTCTCTCCTCCTCTCAGTGTCCTCCGCTCCTCTCCCCTCCTCTCCCACGAAGCCTTGCTTCCGGCTTCGAGAGACTGGGGCCTGTACCGCATTGCCTCTTCCCTTGACCTCAACATTCTCCATCATTTCTGCTCCAAAATTTCTCCTTTCTTCCCGTTTCAAAGGAAGCTGTATCCTTACTCTTTTATAAGGAAAACTTGACTGTGCCATGAGTCTCATGCATTTCTGTTTCTCCTTTGTCAGATCTCAAATTTTCCTTCCTTCATCTCATCATCGAAAGTCTCTCTAAAACTCTGCTTGACCCTGCCGCCTCCCTGGGCTGCCATCCTATTTCACTCCCGGTTCTTTAAAGGGAAGTTTCTGAAAAGAAGGCTCTGCCCCGTCACTCTCACTCTTTGACCTTATTCTTGTCTTTTCTATTAACCCTTGGCTGCTGGATGACCCTACTGTAGGGCCCCTATGACAGTAAGTCTTAAATACTTAATATACTGTAAACTTGCTTTTTGAAAGGTCACTGACATCCTCATTTAAAAATCTAATGATGTGGACTCACTTCTCATGCTTGGCAATATATGATACCATCAGTCACCCTTTCCTCAGGCGCCTCCCCACTGAGTGAACTCTCTTGGTTTTATTCTCACCTCTTAGCTTCTTATATGAGTCTGCTAGGGCTGCTGTAACAAAGCACCACAGGCTGAGTGGATTAAACGACAGAGATTTATTTTCTCATGGTTCTGGAGGCTGAAGTCCAGGATCAAAGTATCAGCAGGGTTGGTTTCAGGGGTTGAGGGAAGGATCTGCTTCGGGTCTCTTTCCTTGGTTTGCGGACAGCGCCTTCTCTCCATCTTCAGATGGTCTTCCCTTGTCTGTGTCTGTGACCAGTGTTCTCTTTCTTATAAGGATACCAGTCATATTGGATGAAGACCCACTCAGATGATCTCATTTTAACTTAATTACCACTTTAAAACCTATCTCCAGACCTGGTCACGTTCTAAGGTACACTCTGAGGTTAGGACTTCAAATATGAATTTTGGGGAAAAGCACCATTCAGCCGTAACACTTTTCTATCTCCATATTTCCCCTTGTATACGTGTATGGGCTCAGTCATTCAGTTGTGTACAACTCTTTTGCAACCCACCAGATGGATTGTAGCCCATCAGGTGGATTGCAGCCTACCAGACTCCTCTGTCCATGGAATCTTCCAGGAAGGAATACTGGAGTGGGTTGCCACTTCCTTCTCCAAGGGATCTTTCTGATCCAGGGATTGAACCCACACCTTTTGAGTCTCCTGCACTGCAGGCAGATTCTTTACCACTGAGCCACTTGGGAAGCCCTATGTGTTCCCTTTCTACCCCTCAAATGTAGCTGTTCCCAAACTTCATGCCTTGGCCCTTTTCTTTTTAAAAATTTATTTATTTTTAATTGGAGGATTGTTGCTTTAAAATATTGTGATGGTTTTTTCCCATACATCAGCATGAATCAGTCATAGGTATACATAGGTCCCCTGCCTCTTGAGCCTTGGCCCCTGTCTTCATGCTCTCTCTAGTTTCTCTCTTGGAACAATCTTCTTTCCCTCCACACTTTAGTTAGCTCTTGTAACATCACCTCTTATCAGACATGAGATGTAAATATTCTCATAGGCACTCCAAACTCAGCATGTCCCAAACACAATGGACCATTTCCTCCACAACACACAGCACATTCTCCTGCCTGGCCCTCAGCCCCGAGCCCCAAGGATGATCAGGATAAGATGCTGGTTGTCATCTCTGGTCCTCTGTCCCCACCCACCTGTGACTGATGGGTGTGTCACGGGCACCAACATTCCAACCCCACTGGCACTGCTGTTACTTTGGCCTGGACTTGAGCCTGTTCCTCCAGGTCCATCCACTGGAAACACGATGGGAGTCATGCCACTCAGGACTTCTAGAACCTTCCAACTGCATCCCACTGAGGTTGAAATTCCAGCTCCTTAGTGCCTTTCATTTGGTCTCCTTGGCTGTTGACCGCTGTCACTTTCATGATCCATGTGTGTCTCTGCGCCAGCTGCTTCTGCAGCCTAGAAGCCCCTTGACATTTCAAGGCAGTTAAATCTGACTTTCCCAGTGGAGTGTTCTTGATCCCCATGATGGATTTAATTTCTCCTTCCTCTATGTTTGTGTGGTTTTTATTATACAAATATGTTTGTTACCTCGACATTTACTCTAATGCTTATTGGCTTGGGCTAGATATATTTAGAAGTTCAGAGTCCTGGAAAAGTAAAAAATAAAGGGATTTTAGAGGGTATCTGCTTTCTTCCAAGGAGGATATAGACCCTCAACAAATTAACCTGCTGTTATGTCTCTGATGGAGAGGGTTGGTGGTGTGTGTGTGTGTAGATGCATGTGTGTGTGTGTATTTGTATGTTTCCTCCACTGTTTTTGGCACAGTGCTTTGCCTGTAAGACGTTAGGAGATGTTTCTTAATTTTAATTGGAGGTAAGTGCTGTGGGGATTTAGCTGTGCATTTGACCCTCTGTGGCCTTAAGATATGGATATTAATGTTGGAAGAACAGACCTATGTTGGTTGGCAAGATGATTCTCACTGCTAGTAACCTTTGTCTCCATCACTTGCTTGGTGATTATTTGCTGTCGTTGAAGATGGAGATGATGGGGGCTAGCAGAGGAGGAATGGAAATGAATTTTTAAAAAACCACTTCTTTCTGGTCCTTGAATTTCCCACAGAAGAGGCAGGAAAGAAAACAAAGGAAAATTAAGGTGCTTCTTAAAGGGACCTTTGAATCTGAACAGATAAATAAGGGAGGCATTATTGCACTGAAATCAAATAATTCACTGTAGGGTCCTCTTAAAAACGAACTCCCCTCCTGAATTTGAGTGAGGTTTCTAGATCATTGGGTAATTGACAGAGGGAGTTGAGGGCAGGGGAAACCATCCCCATGAACAGCAAGAGGAAGCCCAGTCAGAAATAATTGCACAGGTCAGATATTACAGTGCAGATCATTGGGAAATACGGTTTAACCTATGGTTGCTTAGTTGCTAAGTCATGTCTGACCCTTTTGCAATCACATAGACTGTAGCCTGCCAGGCTTCTCTGTCCATGAGATTTCCCAGGCAAGAATGCTGGAGTGGGTTGCCATTTCCTTCTCCAGTGCAGATCACTGGAAAATAGGGTTTGATCTATTGCACAAATATTTTTCTGAAAGGGTGTGGTGGTTTAACATTCTTCTTCCCACCTTTCCAATGGTGGTGGTGGTGGTTTAGTCAGTAAGTCAGGTCCGACTCTTGTGACCCCATGGACTGTAGCCTGCCAGGCTCCTCTGTCCATGGGATTCTCCAGGCAAGAAAGGGTGTGGTGGTTTAACATTCTTCTTTCCATCTTTCCAATGCATGCATGGATCTCTGCGTTTCACTGTTATCAAGAAAGTCTTTGGGGGACTTCCCCTGGTGGTCCAGTGGTTAAGCCCCTGCACTTCCAATGTAGGGGGCCCGAATTGGATTCCTATTCAGGGAACTAAGATCACACATGCTGCATGGTGTGACTGGAAAGAAAAACCTTTGGGTCCCTGCATTCACCAGGGCTGGTGGTCAGTGGTACCTCTTGGAAGGTCCTTGAATCCTTTCCCCTGGAGGAGCTGGAAGAAAGGCGCACACCCCTCGCCCCTTTCTTTCCTCTGGCTCAGAGCTCCTGGCTGTATCTGGGGGGCACTTCCTAGACCAGGACTGTTTGGGCATCAGGAGCTCTGTCCCCATCATTTGCTGTCCTGTCATCCTGTCCTGCCAGATGCTGCCTGCCATCGGTACCCTGGTGGAGTCAACCAGGCAGAGTGAGCAGAGTTGTGGGAACAGTCGTAGCACCAAACCACCCAGTTTAGATGCATTCAATCTTGGTTTAGAAACACTTGGGAGTAAATTCCCCTGTGGGATGATGAGCACTCAGACTCCCCAACCCCACGGGGCCCTCTGAAGGAGTAAATTCCTGCCATCTGGCCTTGACTGTCTTGTATTAAAATGTTGCTCTAAGTACAAAAGTAAAAAACGTGCTGTCAGGCTTTGGAGAACAAGTGAAGAGAAGACAATAAAATTTACTCTTAATCCTGTGGACCCAGAGATAACTCAAGGATCACAGCTTGAGGATAAAAGCTCTCAGAATTTGTGTTTGTACGTGGGGGTGTTTTATATGTATTTATGAAGTATTCCTCTATTTATTTGAAGGAGTCATGATGTGAATACTTTTGTATAAGCTGTTTTTTTTTTTTTTTAAACTGAATATGTTGTGGATGTCTCTCCAGGTTGTTATATGTTCCCACCTCATCATTTTTAATGAATGCATTCTATTCCACAAATGGCTATGCTATGTGTTGTTTTTGACACGTGCTATTTTTCTAAGGATAAATTCTTAGATGTGGAATGAACAGGTCAAGGATTTGGGAACCTTTATTAAAAAATTTTTTTTTCCCATTCCCACTTCTGATAATGGGATGGCTCATTCTGATGACTTATTTCTATATATTCTCACCATCCGCTATGGGCATTAACTCATTTTTGAAATTTGGTAGCCAGGTGGTTTTATATTATTGTTTTATTCTGGATTTCTGGAACCATAAGCAAACATGCACATTTTTTCATGTGCTTATTGGCTGTTTGATTTTTCCTTTTGTGAATTATGTATTAATATATCTATTTCTAAAAAATAATTTAGAACTATATTTAGAACTAATTTAGAACTATTAAGAACTATAATATGAAGAATAGCATATTCTTAGAATATGCTATTCATAGAATGTTTATTCTATGTTGCAAAAATTTCCAAGTTTGTTGTTTACCTTTTTATTTCTTTTATATTATTTTTAACTTACTGGGTTTTTGATGATGTTTTAATTAAATTTTTATCCTCCTCCTTTAAATATTTAAGTTTGAAAGTCATGCGTAGTGTATGTTTCCTCACAACTAAGACTGCATAAATATTTACTTCTAAATTTAACATTTTCCTTCTAAATTAAAAGAAAACCATTAATATAGCATATTACACAGAGCTAAAAGTTGAGTAGTATTCAATGGCTTCTGAGACCAAGTGGTACAGAAGTCCCTTGATGTCCTTGGGAGCTGCTCTATGTGGCAGGGGCCAAGGAGCTTGGGTACAGGAATTATGCCATCAGGTCCCATTGCTCCTCCAGTCCTTGTACAGACTGGCCCCTACATCCTTGTGGGCGCTGCATCCTACTTTTTAAAGGATGCAGTTGTCATTTGTTTCTTTGACTTACTTGTCCTTCCTGAATTTTCTAAACCTGAGGCATCTTTCATGAAGTTATATTTTTAAAAATTATATTGCAAAAACAAAAATTCCCCTGGAATGGGGATTTCTTGGTGTGCAGGTAAACTATGCATGGTTTTACCTGTAATCCAGTCTTCTGTCCCCTTAGGTTCAAAGTGCTGTCTGTCAAGGGGAACACAGCTAGTGGGTACAACCTGCGTTTGAAAGCAAAAATCACCACACCATAAAGGAGTGACTCATTGGAACCAGCCTTCTCCTTGTGGTCTGGGCAGGTGGCCCTTGGCAATGCTGGGAGAAGTCGGCTGAACGTTGCAGGCAAGAGTGGATCTTACGTGGCCGGAAATGGCTGCCTGTGGCAGGTGCCTTCTGTCATCTTTGGTTTGCTCCTCCCCTGTTTTGTCACCACTTTCCTGTGCGTCTTTCCTATTCCCTGGGGTCATCCGTATTTTTCTTTAAAGTCTGAGCTTGGCCATGGCATCCAAGGGCTTCCTTGGTGGCTTAGCAGTCAAGAATCTGCCTGCAATGCACGAAATGCAGGAGACGGGGGTTCGATCCCTGGGTCAGGAAGATATGCTGGAGGAGGGTATGGTATCCCACTCCAGTATTCTTGCCTGGAGAATCCCATGGACAGAGGAGCTTGGCAGGCTACAGTCTATAGGGGCACAATGAGTTGGACACGACTGAAGTGACTGAGCATGCACGCATGCATAGCATCAGAACCTTTACAGGTCAACTTACTGCTCTTTAAAATACACACACACACACACACACACACACACACACATGTATTTGGTTGGCCAAAATGTCCGTTCACTTTCTCTGTAACATCTTATGGAAAAACCCACACAAACTTTTGGCCAACCAAAAAAGACGTAAAGACCGCTGAGTGCCAAAGCATTGGTGCTTTCGAGCTGTGGGCCTGTAGAAGACTCTTGAGAATTCCTTGGACTGCAAGGAGATCAAGCCAGTCAGTCTGAAGGGAAATCAACTCTGAATACTCACTGGAAGGACTTATGCTGATGCTGAGGCTCCAGTACTTTGGTCATCGGATGTGAACAGCTGAGTCATTGGAAAAGTCCCTGATGCTGGGGAAGATTGCAGGCAGAAGGAGAAGCGGGCAACAGAGGGTAAGATGATTGGATGGCATCACTGATGCAATGGACGTGAACTTGGGCAAACTTTGGGAGATGGTGAGGGACAGAGAGGCCTGGAATGCTGCAGTCCGTGGGATCACAAAGAGTTGGACATGACTGGGCGACTGAACAACAGCATATATATTCCATGTTTTTTGATCCTTTCATAGTAGACTGTCTGCATTTTCCTCGTTGGCCACTTCTAAAATGTCACACTCTTCCCAATGTGTTTCAATTCCAATGTCATTAGATTTCCCAACCTCCATCCCAGTTGCTGATTGAGGTCTGGAGCTCTCCAAGGTCTTATCTAAGATGGCACCAGGGAGGTATCAGCATCATAGCCACTGAGGTCACATTCTTTTTGCTCTTTCCTCTCCCCCCTTGGACCTTCCTGACCCACTGATGTTAGTGAATAAGGTCATTGCTGTGGGTGATAGGATCCTGAGAACCAGGAGCAGATGTGTTCCATGCGCCAGGCTCTGCTCTAAGTATTTTCTGGAGAATCCCAGGCAGCACCCATCACTGCCCAATACCTTTGATTCCCACTTCATGGATGGCGAAAATTAAGACTCAGAAAGGTGGTGTTGGTAGGGCCTTACCACTAGAATGTGGCAGAGCCAGGACTGGGTCAGGGGTCTGTTTGGCTTGAATGCCTGTCAGCTATGCTGCCTCTATGTGTGTACTTAGAGGTTGAAGGCAAAGGCCTCCTCCCCGAGCAGGTCCTTAAGGTGGACATAGGGAAGAGCCACCAGCAGCAGTCAGAGGCTGATGACCTGAAGGGGCAGTAGGTGGGGCATGATGGGAAACTCTGGTAGGGCACTGAGGTGGGAGAGGGCTGGAAGATGTCCTTTTGGAGGTGTCAGCACTTCACCCTCCAGGTCTGAAAACCTCCCTACCCCTGGGCATCCTTGAAGCAGGAAGCCCAACAAAGCACATCCTCATTCAGAGTTGGACCATCTCCCTGGCCCTGGTGAGTAAGGTCATTTTAGGAGAGAGTGAGGAGAAGATGACTAAATTAGGTTGGCTTTTGTACCTCTTTGGCTGGGAGTGCAGTGTGGGAAGTGATCCAGTGTTGCTTTTCCTGGCTGACTGGAGGACAGAAGAAGACAGCAAACAGTGGGGGACCTTGTGCTCGGGTTTGTTTGCCTCTTGGTGCCCTTCCCTGCCTGCCACTCCTGATCCATCAGCTTCCCTCTGATGCCTGCAGCCAAGGGCTCTTGAAGGTGGCTTCCTTTCCTCCATCATGGTCACTTCCCTGCATTCCAGGAGTCCCCATTTCTTAACTGATGTTAATGCTTCCCTCTACCCTGTTTTTGGTACCACCTTGTATACCTGATAGGTTTGTGTTTCCAACCCACGTGACCTTGGCTGGGACCCTTTGTTAAAGGAGAAATTCCTGAATTTCTTGGACCTTTTGAGTCTCACACTGGTCTCCAGTGTATTTCTATTTTAAAAAATAATTTATTTAATGTATTTATTTTTGACTGTGCTGGGTCTTCATTGCTGTGCACGGTCTTTCTCCAGTTGCGGCGAGCAGGGGCTACTCTCTAGTTACAGTGCACGGGCTCCTAAATGAGGGGGCTTCTCTTGCTGTAGAGCATGGGCTCTAGAGCGTGGGCTTAGTTTCCCCACAGCATGTGGAATCTTCCCAGACCAGGGATCAAACCTGTGTCCCCTGTATTGGCAGGCATATTCTTAACCATTGGACCATGAGGTAGTAAGTCCTCCAGTGTATTTCTTTGTAGACAGACTAATATGTACATCTCACAGAACAGAGGTCCTCTCTCATATTATGACATCAGAAAGGCAAATACACATTTCTAGAATAAATGAATGCCTTCATTGTTGTTCCTTGTCTGTCCCAGGATGAGTTCTGAACATTCTCTCACAGGATCCAGTCCTTAGGTCGCTGTCTTAGGAGGCAGCTGGGGAGGTTGTCTTAAGGTGTGACCTCTGGAGCCAGGCCACTTGGGTTTGAGTTCCTGCTCTACCACTGATGCACTCTGCACTCTTTGGAGCAGTTGTAAATTTTATAACTGCATTTTCCTCATCTGTAAAATGGGGATAATATTAATCCTGCCTAGCAAAGTGTAACTGAGACGTTACTTAACATTGCTTAATTAGAATTGCCTATCACACAGTAAGCACTCTAAAAATAGTCACTCTGTTTATGCCTGACCTATTCTCAGAAATTTTCCTTTGGTATGTTCAGGACAGATGGGCATGGTCCCCAGAGAAACTTCTAGCATCCTTATGGCTACATGAGAATTCTCATTCCTGAGTTTTTCTTTTCTGCCTCTAATGGCCCCAGGGGTGTGTTTCATCCTAGGTCCACAGTGAAAGGATAGTAACTCCAGGGGAATAATTTTATTTCCTCTCTGTCACATTGGTTCTCTGGAGGACAAGCTTCTCCATATCATTCATTCATTTGTCCATTCATATATGCACTCATCCAACAGACATTTTGAGTACTCCTTCTATGGCTGATGCTGGGCTCAATGCTGGGGCAACATTGTGTTTGAAGAGCTCAGTGTCTGGTTGTACTTCCTGGATTTTTTTAAATATAATTTTTTTGAAAGTTGATAGGTTGTGTTTTCATTTTCATTCAGTTCAGGAAATTTTCTTTTTCTTTTTTTTGGCTGTGTGCCATGATGGATCTTAGTTCCCCAACCAAGGATTGAACCCATACCCCCTGTAGTGGAAGTGTAGAATCCCAGTCGCTGAACTGCCAGGGAACACCCTATTTTATGGATTTTTGTTGTTGTTGATGCTGTCTGGTTTTTCTTGTCTCTTGAGCATAAAATAGCTTTTCATTTCTTTTAGTAGATTATACTAAATATCAAACAGTCATAAAGACTCCTCTCCACCACGGAGTGTTTGTGAAGGTTTGATTGTGATGGAGAGGCCTCATGGGATGTCCTCCTGGTGAACTCAGCATCTTGGGTTATGTTCATTTTTGGTCTCTGCATGTGACTTTTCCAATCAGCTAGGACTCTCCTCTTGCCAGCAGATATTCCTGAGGTGACTGCCTTCCTGCCTTCGCTGTCCTCTGCCCTGCTGCCAGGGTGACCTTTTTATCCTGTTTGTGACATTCCTGGGGCCACGCGCTATCTTGGGCATGGCTGCCTGCAGGGCTTCAGTGTCTAGCCTGCAGGTGAGAGGCCTATGCCCAGTGTCAGCTTCCAGATACCACCTGGACCACAGGCTCAGTCAGGATGCTTGCTTCTGAGCCTTGTTCTTTCTAAGTGGATGGTTCTGAGAAATATAATATTTCCTGCCACATCAGTAAACGAGGATGTCACAGTCATCAGCGATGACAACCCTCCAATGTGAGGTGGTGAGTCTCGAGGGAACACAGGAAGGAAAAGAATACCTGCCATCTAGCAGCCGTCAAACTGCAGCCACTCCTTATGGTGAGCCCCAAGGAAACTCAGGATGTGAAAAGCACAGAATACTGGCCCCAGATAGCTGAGATGCATATCAAAGGAATAATTCAGTGAGCCCAGACTCTTGCATCTTCCCATATATAGAAAAGCACTGAATTCCTTTACTTGGGATAGCTGGTTTTCTTTAATTAGCAATAATCTTTTGATGTTCAGACTACCTGTCCTTTGTTGCAAAACTTCTATATAACCTGGCTTCTCCCCTCGTCTGCTCTGAGCAGTTCTCTCAGGGTTACTTGAGTTGCTGTCTCCCAGGATTGAAGTCCTAAACATTTCCACCAAATAAAACATAACTCTCAACTTTTAGGTTGTGAATATTTTTTAAGGTGACAATTCTCAAGCAGCTGCCTGGCTCAGATAGTCCTTAATCTTGAGGACATGGGCCGTGCCTTCCTCTGTGACACCGTCTTGGATCATAGCATTCTAGGTGATTTAAGTCCATACTGCCCCAATAGCTGAATTGGATGAACTGACCTTCCTTGCAGCTAGATCTGCTTCAGCCCTCTACCCCAAATGCCATCCCTGGGCATATCCTCAGTTTTATAGCAGAATGAAAAGAAATCTTAGGAAAAAATGAAGTCCTTGTCCTCAGTGCTATTGACTTATTTCCAAATACTCTTATGCTCTCAACTCCAAAATAATAGTTAAATTTCAAGCCACTTTCCATTCAAATGATGGATTGAATGAATCTAATTTACATGCTTTTCATGTAAATTGGCCCAAATGACGTTCAATCTCCTGGGGTCCTGTATCCTTGTCTGTCTGTCTCATATAGCCTCTTCTGCATAAGTTAGGGCTAATTCAAGTTCGAAAAAAATATTGGGAAGCAGCAGATTTTAGACTTCTGCTTGGTTTTGTTGTTTAGTTGCTAAGTCATGTCCAACTCTCTTGCAGTCCCACAGACTGTAGCCTGCTGGGTTCCTCTAACTATGGGATTTCCCAAGGTGGGAATACTGGAGGGGTTGCCAGGCCCTCCTCCAAGGGATCTTGCTGACCCCTGGATTGAACCCGAGGCTCTTGTGCCTCCTGCATTGGCAGGCAGATTCTTTACCCCCAAGCCACCTGGGAAGACCTGGGAAGCCCCTGCTTAGTCTCGTCCATCTTCAAATATATTTACTCTCAACTTGGTTAGTGCTGTGGAAGGAACTGTGTCCCTTCCAAAATTCATATGTTGAAGCCCTATTCCCTAGTGGGGTGGTCATTGGAGGTGGGGACTTTGGAAGATCATTATGTTTAGATGAGGTCATGAGGTTAGTGATAGGATTAGTGCCCTTATAAGAAGAGCCCCCACAGTTTGCTTGCTCTCTCTCTCCTTCCACCATGTGTGGACACAATGAGAAAGCAGCTGCCTTGACCTTGAACTTCTAGCTTCTGTAACTGTGAGAAAACAAATTTCTGTTGTTTAAGCTAGCCAGTCTAAGATATTTTGCTTTGGCAGCTAGTAAAGAACTGGAAGGGCCATTCTGGAGACCTCTTTACAATCAACATTGGGGACCATGTCCAGCTATTTCCCACAGATCCAGCAGTCTCTTACTTCACACTGTCTTGGGTGGAGGGCTTCCAACTCAGCCTACAGGAGCCCACATCTTTGCAGAAAGGTATCTGTGAAGATACAGATGCCCCAGCTGCCAGAAATGTCTAGAAGAGGTAGCAGGATATATATATATATATATATATATATATATATATATATATATATATATATGAAGATTGCAGGGGAAGAGACATAAAAATATATTAAAATCAAGTCCTTTCATATTCAACTTATTAATTAAAAAAGATTATAATAGCCTTCAGGAGGAGCCTTGAAAAGCAGTTGAACTTTTTGTGTAATTACATTCAGAAAGAACAACTCAAAATCATCTGCCAGAAGCATCTCTGTTGGCAGGATAGCTTCAGCATCCCTGTGATGCTGGTGTACAATTTCTTCCAGCAGGTGCATTCATCTAATTACCCACAGGCTCTCGATCCTTGGAAATTCTCGGGGAGACAGTGCCACTCAAAATCAAGATTGGTTTAGGAGATGCACATCCGTTCTTGTTGACACAGCCTGTTGTTGACACTAGCCCTTAACGTCCTCCAGTCAATGCTTTCTCTTAGAGGGCCTGTGCTGTAGCCACATCATGTGCTCATACTTGATGGCTCTGGTCATTTGAGTCCTGACCTCAAAGTAGCCTTGGTCTTGCCTTCAGATTCCCTGGCACCCTCTCCCCACGTGGAGGGAGTTCCAGGCAGGTTCTTTAGTTTGTAAAATCCTGGTAGTTTCTTTCTAGCTCTAGCTCTAAAAATGAAATAGACCCATGGTACTAAGTGCGGAGGGCTTGCCAAGTGGTGCTAGTGGTAAAGAACCTGCCTGCCAATTCAGGAGATGTAAGCGCCTCGGATTCAATCCCTGGATCTGGAAGATCCCATGGAGGAGGGCGTGGCAACCCACTCCAGTATTCTTGCCTGAAGAATCCCATGGAGAGAGGAAACTGGCGGGCTGTGGTCCATAGGATTGCAGAGTTGGACACAACTGAAGCAACTTGGCATGCATGCACACACTAAGTGTGAAAAGTTTAAATAGATAAGAATACAATAACAGTAAATCCATCACTCATCAGAGACTGGTATTTACATTTTAGTTGATTTCCTTCTAATAACTTTTCCTATGAATATGTATGTATTAATATATCTATATATGTGTGACTAGGTAATTATATTTATATGCTTACAATTACATTCTCCATATAACTTTATGGCCTGACCTTATAAAAGTAATACAAGAATAAGATAATAAAAAAACAATCGAAATGGGTATACTTGAAATGTAAGAGTTCTTAGCAGCCAAACTTTATTTATGTGTCAGAGGTGACTATTTTTAATTATTTTCATTGTGAGGGCCTGTGGTGGATGAAATCGCTCTAGATAAGTGCTTCTGTGTTTTTCCTTCTCCACCTTAAATGGAATCTCTCCATCCTGTCTTATGAACGATAGATCTCTGTCGCTTTACAGCACTCCTCCCTTTTACCTGGGGCTTCCCTGATAGCTCAGTTGGTAATGAATCTGCCTGCAATGCAGGAGACCTTGGTGTGATTCCTGGGTTGGGAAGATCCCCTGGAGAAGGGATAGTCTACTCACTCCAGTATTCTTGGACTTCCCTTGTGGCTCAGCTGGTAAAGAATCTGCCCGCAATGCGGGAGACCTGGGTTCAATCCCTGGGTTGGGAAGATCCCCTGGAGAAGGGAAAGGCTACCCACTCCAGTATTCTGGCCTGGAGAATTCCACGGACTGTATAGTATATGGGGTTGCAAAGAGTCGGACAGGACTGAGCCACTTTCACTCATTTCCCTTTCACCTTACGCTGACTTTTATTTTTATTTTATTTTTACCAATTTTTAGTATATTTAAAAAATATTTACTATTTATTTGGCCATGCCGGGTCTTAGTTGAGGCACATGGGATCTTTTTTAAAATTAGTTATGACATTTGAATTCTTGGTTGCGGCATGTGGGATCTAGTTCCTTGAGCAGGGGTGGAAGCTGGGCCCCCTGCATTGGGAGTATGGAGTCTTAGCCTCTGGACCCCCAGGAAGTCCAGACAGTGATTTTTATTTTTAAATCTTTAAATAGCTTTATTGCTTCAGCTCACCTGCTTAAATCTTTATTGCTTTGTTCACTTTAAACAGTACCGTTTGACCCCCCATCATGAAAGATGAGGTACTTCACACACCACAATCCTTTTTCCTTTTTTTAAATCACTTTTATCACAATGGACATGAACTTGGGAAAACTCTGAGAGATGATGAAGGACAGGGAG